>NC_067196.1:23323365-24619615 GCF_000699445.3 Schistosoma haematobium | reverse complement strand
TTACTAACTTAAGAGCAGCAAGTTCAGCTTCTAAATCATCAAAGCTCGGTGGTGTTTTCCCCGGAGGTGATGGTTTCTTTGGTTCAACAAGGAAATTGTCAAGTTCTTGTTCCAAATCGCTCATATCTTCCAATCCAATAGAGGTACGTCCAAAACTGGAAACAACATCTGAGATCTGGAAGAAGTGAAACGTTTTAAAGAACATAATGATGTTTGTCACAAGTTCGGAACTTTTCTGTTTAGGAGATAGTAAATAGAGGCTTAATGGTTCAAGTGTATTAACAGTTAGGATAACAGTTACACAGATAAAAAAGAAAATAAAACATACATACTTAATGGTTGGATATTCTTTAACTTTTAGGTACGTGGAAAGTAATACTATGTTAAAAGAGATATCCTCTATACAAATGAGTAATGCCTTTTATGACGTTCTTTTAACCGGTCTATTTATAGACTGTGCAAGATGAATAATGGACGTAAAAATGTTCAAAGCGGGAGAACGGTTCGTAACTATAGGGTACAAAGACAGTATATTATTCTAGAAAAGTTTTACACAGTTATTATTATTATTTTACGATTATACTATTGAGTAATAATTATGCGTGAAGCCAATGTATGAACAGGATATGTGAATTTAAAACAATTAGATTATTTAACTCATTAGGTGACCTACATGAATGTTATTTTTACTAAACCCTTCAAAATAGTTATGTTTGTGTGTCAAAATTTTTCAACGACTACTTATACAACAAAAAATGACGATCTCAAAATTGATAAGGCCTGTTATCAGAGAATCCGTGACCAGTGAAGTTCAACTGTGTCGCATGTTAGGCAGTTACCCACTGGAGACAATGGAATATGGTTGCATAATGTCGTGTACTGATTGAGGTTAGACACTAGCACCGTTGGATACCGACTCAGGGGTCTGAAGGTTAAGCATTTGCGCATGAAACGCAAGGTCCTGGGTCCGGGTCTAGTGTGAAGGATCGTGAATGCACACTGCTGAAGAGTCCCATACTAGGGCGAAACGCCTGTCCACTGCTTCCATGTTTCCGATTGTGGTCTAATATTGATCGGTTAATGATTTCAATCAAACTTAACAATCTTTACAGCCCCATAAGTTCTAATTTTTAACGGATATTTGATCAATATAATCAACCGTTAAGACTGACCATATCAAATCAGCTCACGTAGATAATGAAACTTAAAGTCAAGAATGCAGTCTTGTACTGTGCAAAATGATTACATTTGTCACATAAAACAACCGTACTGAGTGCATGTGCTGAATTAAATAAGTCCTCATGTGGGAGACATGTTTGAATATTCAGGGAATCAAGGTACCATTTTATTTCTTTACGAGCGAGTTTTTAATTTTAGGCTACAATGAAGGGACCTGATACAACAACTGACATAAAGGTAACTTCTAAGCGATAACTCTGCGAAAAAATATCCGAATTTGAATCCCTAGATTGGAACTTTTTCGAATTCATGCAAGGACTTTACACCTGTAAATAGCATTATTACATTTTACAATGAATCAATGGCTAAATCACTCAAACACCAGACATTGAATAGCACGTTTGAAACTGATTCTGACTATTATGCTTCGATCTTATGAGTGAATGTCACTAATTTCAATAGAAAAAGTGGTTTAAAGGCGACAATAACAAGTTTTTACTTAGTTACTGAGCTGTAAAATATTAAGTCGATAAATTTTTCAGGTGATTCAGTGTGAAACAAACAAAAATATAAGCATTGAAAACCATGACAGAATAATGAATAAACTTTCTTAATGCAAATAATTATTAACCGAAGATATTTACCTCTTGACTTTCTTGAATTCTATCCATTACGTCATTCATTACACCTTCTGCTTTACTCAAAGAATTAGATCCTCCTACAGCTTGTCTGAGAGCTTCATTAACGCTATTTAGAACAAGTACAATATTCCTGTTTTCTGTTGCAGATTCTATATCAATCAACATTGTTTCCAGATTATTAAGTTGTAATTGCTTTTGTTCTAGAGATTTCTCTAACACCTTCGTACGACGTAATAGAGATTTTGCTTCTGAATTCCTGTTAACAAGAGACAGTGTAAGATTAAAAACATATTCGCAAATGCAAAGGACTAGTTAAACAATTTAAAAAAAAGCTATTTAATAGCTATAATTTTAATAAACCAGCAATGAGTTTGTGGGTGACTAACAACATATAACCTGGTATGCATGTACATCGGTTCAAGTTGCCATAGCCCATTAGCACACCGAGATGAAATCGTCAGGTCAAATCCCAGAATAGTCGAGGTAGTAACAGAATGAGTGTTAACAAGATTAGGTATCGAAGGTACGAATCGAGAGAATATAAATTAGTGAAATCAGAACCTATGAACATAGCTCAGTTCAATTGTCACTGACGTCATGGACTTCGCCCTCGGGTCTTAACTTGCTGATTTTAGTATCGCCACTTTCAAACAGACCTACCTGGCACGGTAGGACCTAAAGACACACGTGCTCCAGCTAATACAGCTCGGTTGAGTCATCACGATAGGCAAGCCCGACCACCATGTCAAGGTAGCAGCTACGGTCAGGAATAAGTCAGTGTACACGTACTTACCTCTTATCTAGCAATAAGGACTTGATATGACTTCGACGTTGATCTATAACAGTTTCCAATCTTTTCTCTTCATTTTCAAGTTGTTTAATTGTAGATTTGAGTTGAACAATCCCACTTAGTGCAGATGATTCTATTTTTGCAGCGTCTGGATTAGTTGGTTTGTTCGGTCGGCTATTAATATCTTCACCAACGCGAATAATCTATTAAAATAGAGATATTGTATTAGATAGTCAAATGAAAAAAAGCTTGATTTTTATTTTACCATGTAGCATACTAAAACTACCATACTATTAAAACATGAAACTGCTATCTACAAATGAGTTACAAATGCCACGGTAGAGGATCCCGTACAGCATATTATTTACCGACTCTGAGACAATGAAAAAAAAGCGTGAATGGTCATGTTGTATAATGAAAAAAATCGTGTTGGTCTAGAATATAGTAGTCCATTAAGATACAATGGATGAGGTCGTAACAAACATAAAACTCAGTCACAACCCAGTCATAGTTATGTGCTACATTCTCCACAAAAGCTAGATACATCTTTTAACTGAGTGAAATATATCTTGGTTATTCTTCTAATTCTTTGATTGAAAAATATTCTACAGAACAAAGACATTTCAAGCCATTCAAGTACACTGGAATTATTTGTTACAAACAAATAAAATCTCATTAAAGGGATATATACTAACAATTTATGATGCCTACGACGATCAGCTGATATTTATTGTTCATTTCTTATTATGAAAACGTATGATAGAATATCTACATTACTGAATGATGAGACAAAAATATTGCTTAAGCCAGTTGAACAAACTATTAGGCCAAAACATATCCTTTAAACTGACGAAGTTTTGAGGATACGTTAGTAGAGAGTAGTAAAATGGCAATCAGTCTCATGAGTTGTACAATAATATTCTATTATATGAAGTAATTCCTTAGTTTATGGAGAAGTGTATGCTTATATACCTATAGTGTTTGATTACCGTTCATATACCCATTTATAACTTTTGGACATAGCTTGTTTACTGGAACGCTTTGTATATGCCTATGCTAAAATTGCCTGATCATAATATAATATTCAAAACAGTTTAAGTTACTATATGACTTCGACAATCAGTAATCTATCATTAAATGGGTGTTGAACATACCTGAATCGGTTGGGAATCTGAAGTAGACGTGGTTTCCACAGAAACGCAGTGTTTGATATTACTCAATAAATCAAATATGTATTCACGAGTGGCCACATGGGAATAAAAGTTTGACAAGGCTGAGTTAAAAAGCTCTAGGTCATACGCAGCTGAATGTGGTAATAACCTCTGGTCACGGTAATTGTCATGAAACCAAGACAAAAATTCCACAGCGGAATTTTCAGCGAACTGACTGAACACAAACTGCTGACTCGATGTATCAGTCTCTAATGGGTTAGAGGATGGCTGACTGAAATATGAGAATATTCAAAAGATAAAACGACCATTTGAAGTTAGTCCAACGCTAGTGTAGTAGAAACATCAAACAATCATCTGAGTGGGCACTACATATTTTATAACTAGCAATTAAGATAAAACCTTGAAAGCAACAGAACCATAAAACTTCTCAAATAGTACGAGTACGATTACCCCTCCTTACATCGAATACCAGTTATACTGACTTTATACTCAGTATCTACGATCTAAAGCTTAGGAGTGTTTTTGACGCTAACTATAGTTGGTATGGATTAATACATTTGATTTCGTGGTATTTAAAAGATAAAAAATCTTTGGGGTAATGAATTCGTACAAGTTGGGAATTATTTATATGCCTCAGATTTTAGTTTGCAAACAAATCACATTGAATATCTCAATTTATTGATACTTTAAAACCTGTTTGTACTGAAATCTCAAATATATTAAGCAAATTAATTAAGCTTATGACTTAAGTATAACTAATGGACCAAATAATCCCCTCTGCTGCTACAGAACTCGAAAAGATAAGGACACACGCTATTAACTTTTCGTTGCCTCCGCCTACACTCCTACTGATTGCAGCTCGGACAAAGTTAAAGATGAATTTTTCAGGAAGCTACTCTCTGATGTAGTGGTGGTGGAGGATCATTTTAATACTCAAGTAGGTAAACTAAACCAAACCGAAAGGCGATCGGGCAGATCTTAAGGTGTTTCGGCTAAACGAACAGATAATGGTGACTGTTTGTTGCAATTTTGCTCAGATAACCGTCTATTTCCGATGAATACAAACTTTAGACATAAAGAGGAACATCACCTGACGTGGCGACCCATCGATGGACTCAAATAGATCACGTTGCCTTTAGCCATCGTTGGAATAGCTCGATAGAAGGCTGTCATTCATCCTTGAGCACACGTTTAGACTCGGATCATGCTCTAGTTTGAGCACATATTTGTCAGCATATTACTGGACGTAAAAAAAACTACAGCAAGAAAACCCCTCAGAGTTTAACTTAATGATGAAAAAGTTAAGAATATATTTCAGGAACAACTAGAGAAGTTAGTCAACCGTAAAAGTGATGTCCACTCAGATGTAGCTTGGTATGATATCCAAAAACTTGTGGAGACAGTGATGATATCGAGTAGTAATTTAAACTAGACGGTTAGAAAAAACCAGTGGGTTTCGGCGGTGTCTACAGTACTGATAAGTGCTCAGGAACTCATCCTTTCTGGCTCAGAACACGATGAGGAGCGTGGGTAGCTTAAAAGTAGGCTGACAAAAAGCCTATGTAATCGTCGTGGGTAGTGGTGGTTAAGGATAGCAGGAGAGATGGAATATGCAGAAGCGATGGGTAACAGTAGACAACAGTCCAAACGTACCAAAAAACTGGTATTAAAAACCCATCTGTTAGTGAAAATGACGAGTTGTTATTCACTCTCAATCCAGTAGATTGGACCGATGAACAGAACATTTTAGGGGAAAGTTTAACTTGCCTTCAGCCACAGTTTAGTTGCCCACTATCTCCAAGTAACCTAAATGGGAAATCGATTTACGTCCTCCAACTATTAGTGACGTTGAGAAGGCTAAAGGTAATCTAAAGAGAGGGAGAAAAGCAGGGCCCGATGGACTAGTCCCTGAAAATTTTAAGGATGGTGGTCCAGTTTTAGCGGTTAGATCGACTGAAATCTTGAATAAAATCTGGGAAGTGGACGTAATCCCATTTGACTGGTCTCGATATCTGGTCTTACGTTGTAGCTAGCTGATTGATAAGAAAAGACAAAAATCATTTTGTGATAATCACAGAGGAATCAGTCTAACTGATATAGTATAAAAAATATTAACCTCACTAATACTTTGACGGCTAACTAAAGCTCATGAAGAGTTAACCTGAGAAAACCAGACTGGTTTCAGGCCTATAAGTGGATGTATAGACCAAATATTCATCATTCAGCAGATTCTGGTATATAGACATACTTTTCGACGTCTTACTATAATTGAATTCCTTGACCTTAAAGTGGCGTTCGACTCCGATGTCCGTGAGGTTCTATGGTAGTATCTATCATTGAAAGGTGTATCAAAGTAGTACATTAACCTTCCACAGGTTCTTTACTCAAACACTACTGGTCGAATCAGAGCTTATGGAGAACGGTCATCGGAATTCGTTATTTCAAGTGGTATACGTCAGGGTTTCCCGTTTCCTTTATTTTCATTTAACTTTTTCCATAGATATGCTTTTAGGTGTAACACTTCCATCGTCTGATTGATCTTTTACCAGGAGATTCACTCGTTGACTTAGAATACGTAGATAATATAGCTGTTTGATGAAGACGCTGAAAAAATCCAGTCTTCTGACCACCACCTTTAGCAATAGTGCAAGCATGTTTGGGATGTAGTTCTCTCCCTTGTAAAACGTCATTTCAGCATTGGCTTGCGTCATCGACTGAATTAGTGATAGGGAGTGAACTAGTTGAACGAATTGACCGCTCCGCTTATCTTGGGAGTCTCATCGGTACTGATGGTCTGGTGTCTGAAATCTCGGCACGGATTCAGAAGGGTCGATTGGCTTTTGTCAAATTGCGTCAAATGTGATGCACGCGAGGTATCCTTCTACTAACCAAAGGGCGAGTTTACTGAGCAGCAGTTTTCTCCGTGTGAGGTGTGAAAAATAGCTAAGAAGAAAAGAGGATATTCGTCGGTTACTGGTATTCGATCATAGGTGTCTACGAAGCATTGCAGAGTAAGGAATAGAGTACTAGGTTGAGATAGGAAACCTAATGACGAGGTAGCAAATTTTCATCAACTGAAGTGTTTAGGATATGTGTTACGTATGTCCAACCACCGCCTACCTTGACGGGCGATACCTTCTGATGCAGGATTAGGCTGGAAACTGGGGGCAGTCAAGCCAAGCGTCAATTGACAAAGTCACTGAAAATTGGACTGAGCCATGTTTATGGGTGTAGACTGCGTAGTTGAGATCCGAGTGATTGTCGTAACCAGTGATTAGAAACTGTGAGTGATATGGATGGAACTCGTTTGCAATGGCGCACATGTATCTGTTTCTTATCTTTCTCCAAATCCTGAGGCTATAAATTCCTCATACCCTTGCTTTGTTCTTATTTCACTAATTTATATTTTCTCGAATCGTATCTTCAATGCCTAATCTTTATTGCCACTCACACTGTTACTACCCCTATTAATCTGGGATTTTGCCTGACGATTTCATCTCGGTGTGCTAACAGGCTATGGCCTGGAGGATTTAGTCATAAGTATACTACTGTTAAAAACAAAATGGATTTAGGTCTTCTCGCAATGATATATTACATGGATAATGTAGTGTTAAAACGACAGAACACTAGAGAGCAGATTTACATCTGAGGTCACTATGGTAGATAACTATTAAGTTTTTTACTTACTAAGCACTTTAGCTGATATTATTTTTTTTCTTATCACTCTGCTACGGCGTTTTCATGGAAAATATGACCGTTATATAACTTGGTTAGTAACGAAACGAACCACTAGGAACTTAAGCCGAACTGGAGACGGCGTCTTATTGCCTTACAAACTTTAGACTGAACATATAGACACGTTAGCACACCCCAAGAGTACTACAATGTCATCGAAAAAACGTTAACTGAGATACACACATCATACTTCTGAAAAACCATTGAAAGGAAAGGTTAAAAACAAACCAACCCAATTAAATAGTGATACGCCCATGATATTGGCCTGTGTACAACATTTGAGAAGGCCGTAAACATATTGCCTAAGATACTTCTGTTTGGAGTTACTGGTCCTAGTACACCTTCCGACACCAAATCAGAAATAACCTCTCCAAGTGATTGAGGGTATAAATCTATGCCTTCAACAGGGAAGTGTCGAGTAAACAGCTTTTGAAGTGACTGTTTACATATTACAAATGCCTTGTGATCTTTTGCATAGGATAGCAATATCCTTTTCCAAAATGTGATTTTAGCATTATAATTGACTGGATCAATAACTTTAGAGCGCCTTATAGGTTGCATAAGTGAATACATAGCATCATCGTCATCCCATATATCTGGCAACCGAAAACCAGCTGATTTGCTATCCATCATTATTGTTTGACTGACCTTGACAAGAACGGCCTTCAAACGAGACTCAAATGGTTCAAATGGTTCAAATGGTTGTGGACGGAATAGAAGAAGCTTTCGCTTAACAGGCTTCCGTGTCTAGTAGCAGGGGATCACCAAATCCTCCAGGCAGGAACCTAGGTATGTTAACAATAAAAAAGGAAAAGAAATTGGTAAATCATAATGTGATGCTGTCCTTGGTCCTTAAGAATAGGTCAAGTTGCCTCTTGAAGGACTCCTGAGAAGTCGCTTGGACTAGCTTGGCCGGCAGCGAATTCCAGCTTTTGACAACTCTTAAGGAGTAGAAGTTGTGTCTACATTCCGTCTTGCTATGTTGTGTTTCCAGTTTCTGGGTGTTACCCCTTAGATTATTATTCGAACTAAGCTTAAGTAGGTGTTTAAGAGGATGTCCAGAAGTGTTAAGAATACTATAAGCCATTAGTAAATCACCTCTAAGACGCCTATATTCTAGTGGGTAAAGGTCTAGTGAACGGAGGCGTTCTTCGTAAGGCTTAGATTTGAGTCCTCGAACTGATTTCGTGGCTCGCCGTTGGATACGCTCCAAAGTGACCTTGTCCTTATGGAGTGAGGGGGGAGTACTATGTTTCCGTACTCTAAATGGGGACGGATGAAACTATTGAAGATTGTATGGAAAGTTCGTCCGTCAAACTGTCCAAAAATGCGCTTCAACGTTACCAGTGCAAGGTTTGCTCGGAAGGCATTTTTGTCACAGTTAGCGTAAGACTTTAAGTCATGGGGCACCAGGACTCCTAAATCTTTTTCGACTTGGGATACTACTAGAGAGGAGTTTCCTAAGTTGTAACTGTAGTCTGCGACATGTCGCAGATGGACTACTTTACACTTTGAAGTGTTAAAGGTAAGTCCGTTATCGTCTGCCCAACTTTGAAGTCGCGTCAGATCCTCCTGAAGTGCCTGTGTATCGTCTTGGTTGCGTATCTTTCTCCAAAGTTTCACGTCGTCGGCAAAAAGTAGTAAGTCTGACGTTACCTGTTGAGGAAGATCATTTATGTAGATCAAGAAGAGAAGAGGCCCTAGTACTGAGCCCTGGGGGACCCCACTAGGACATTCCATAGCCTGAGATAAAGTGAAATTAACCCTAACCTTAAAGTGTCGATTTTTAGGTATGAAGTAAGCCAATCGATTAGAGGTGGTTTGATACCTAGTCGTTTGAGCTTGTTGATAAGACACAAGTGGTTAACCTTATCAAAAGCTTTTGAGAAATCAAGGTAAATGACATCAACCTTTCCCTTGCAATCGAGGATGCTTGTCCATCTGTCCACCGCAGTCAGCAGGTTGGTTATACAAGAGTAACCCTTCCTGAAACCATGCTGTTGGGGTGAGAAGAAATTTAAGGACAGTAGATAGTCATTTAAACCGTCGCATATCAGGGACTCCATGAGTTTTGAAGGTAATGACAGAAGAGCCACCGGACGATAACTTAAAGGTTCATTGCGTCGACCACCTTTGAAAATTGGTGTGATGTGAGCCAACTTCCAGTTTTCCGGTAATTTGCCTCGGCTAAGCGAGTGTGAAAACATCACGCTAAGCGGCGTTGCCAGGATTGAGGCTGCCTCCCTCAGTATGGCAGGATGAACCATATCCGGGCCAGGAGAAGTGTCAAGTCTTAAGTGCTGCAATTTCCGGAACACCAAGTCAGCGCTTAGGTCCACTTCAGAAAGTCCTGTGGAGTTGGAGATGAGACTGTCGTCAATAAAGTTGATGTCAGCCGGTTGAAATGTTTGAGAGTAATGGGCCGCCAGAAGGTTAGCGGCGTCGCCATCGTTGTTGGTCGGGCCGTTAAGACCTAGCAGTTGAGAAACTCCTGTTTTGGCTTGACGAAGAGAGGCTGCATAACGGAATAGGCTTCTAGGGTTAGAGGCGAATTTGTCCATAAGCTTTGTTTGGTACTGAAGTCTGTCTTCTCTTATAGCCTTCGTGCATGTGTTCCTGATATGTTTGTATTGCCTATACGCTCCATCGTTATTAGTTCGTTTGTATTCCGCCCAACAGTGCCGTTTGCGGCTTAGGAGGCGAAGGGTACGGTTCTTGATTACTGTAGGTGGCTTGAAGCTTTTGGGAACCGTTTGAGGAACTGAATGGTCTGTAGCACATAAGAGCGTGTGCAGTAAGAAGTCCCAATGACCATCCACATCGATTTGAGGGTGAACATCCCAAACCACCTGTTGTAGATAGTCATGTAGAGCTGGCACATTCAGCCGTTTAAAATTCCAACGCAAATTATTGTTGGGATACCTTAGCTTAGTTTTGATGACAAAACTGAAGGCTATGACGGCATGATCGCTTTTTCCCAGAGGAGCCAGGATTGAGAGGTTGTCGACTAGGAATTCTTCGTTAGTGAATACACAGTCTAAGCGCGATGGTGTCTGACTGTTTCTCTAACGAGTTGCCGACCTCACATTTTCATATAAGCCCAAGTCATCGATGAGGTTGAAGAACCGAGCTTCAATTGAGTTGTCGCCTCCAGTGTACGTGTGTTCCGCGAAGTTGACTCTAGGGAGATTAAAGTCCCCTAGAATCAGGATGTGTGTGAAACCGAGACGGATAGAGCGGGATAGTCCTTCCAGCATACGACTATCGTACTCGGTGTCGGCAGTTGGCTTCCTGTAAATGACTCCGACTAGACACCTGGAAGTACTAGACAATCTTACAGAGCACCATATGGATTCCTCAAGATTGTTAAACTCGAGGTTGTGAACCTGGTGCACCTCCAAGCAAGAGCTTATGTATATGGCTACTCCGCCCCCAATTCCTGTTTTTCTGTCGTTGCGGAACAAAGTCATCCCAGGTAATGTTAACTCTTGGTCCGAGAACTGAGAAGATATCCAGGTTTCAGATATTCCTATCAGATGGGCCTTATTAGCGTTGCTAAGTTCACGTAGTTCATCCAGTTTGTTTGGAAGACTCGCGGCGTTCATATATAAGCAGTTTATGCTTTCAATTTGGAACGCGTGAGCTTCGTCCTGTTTTTCTGTATGAACCTTATGTGAATGGACAGGTAGCCCACCTATGTGAGGTTTGCCGAGGTGGTAGGCCCTGTCCTTTGCACGTTTTTTTTTATCGTTTAGACAGTCCACAAGTGGAATGGTCAGCTCCAACTTGTCTTTGTTCTTGGTCCTAACTTCGTATGGCCTATCCGGGTGCATGTGGATTCCAGGTGGCAATCGACGTCTATTAGCACGAAATGCTTCCAGAACTGCAGCCGCCATGTGGGAAGATGGGAAGGTTATCTTCATTAGACGGGGTCTAGGGTCACTGTCCTTCTTGGCTAGTCTCGTCACATGCTGAGTCAGTATGTGTTTGAGCCTCAAGGACTGTTTGATGAATTTCCATTCCCTGATGTCAGAATTTGATTGAGTAGGGTCTGCATTTTCCGGTATACCTTGGACAATTATGTTTCTTCCGCGGAAAAACTTCTCACGAGATTCTTTAGGGACGTTTCGTATGATACTGCGCTCAGAGTACGGTATGTCGGGCAGTATTCTTACGTTACCATCTGATTTCAGCAAGTGGCTTGCTAGCAAGACGTCCTCTACGTCGGTAGCAGCCTTAAGTGTTACTCGGAGAAGCCTCGGGTGATTTAGATGCTTAGAATCCTTTCCTCGAGTGAGCCGGGTGACCGTCAAAGGCTCTATTCTAGGAAGTTCGAGCTTCTTGTTCAATTCACCCCAGAGCATCCTGTCGTTTTTGTCCTGCAGACTGAGAGGAAGATCAGGCTTGTCAACGAGGTTCATGATAATGAGAGAATCGTCACGAACTGTTGTTAATTTACCAGGTTTCACGATGGGTTCAGGTTTAGTAACTTGTTGTTTGGAGGTCAGTGTGCGTTTATGAATCATGGGCTCTTTATTGACCGAACGAACAGTCTTGGGGGTAGACTGTGCGACTAAATTACCAGTTATTTTCCGTGCAGCAACTCTTGGGTTGCTCGGCTTAGGCGGTGATGCCTGGTTCTTTTGGGCTCTCTTAACGTGGGTCGAATCACATGCAGGGTTTTTGGCAACCACTGTTGTGTTCGGGGACCCTGAGCTGGGAGACCCGAGTTTGCCTAGGGAGTTCAGTACCGTCGACGTAATGATGGTACTGAGCCTCGACACGTCGTCGTTAGTGTGGATGGATGCTCCATCGATGGAATACCTATCGATATCCCTGTTTTTGAGTCCGTTGCACTCTCTTGTTTGTATATCAGTTTTTTTACTATCGTTTTCCAAGTTAACTGACAACTTGTTCCGAAGACCTGTCAGTAGGACAGTGATGTTACTCAGCAAGACTACGGAGTCTGTGTTGCACGTGACACACACCCACTTTTGCTCTGACTTGCTGAGTCTGTTGTAAGCAGTTGCTGTCAGATCTGTGCATGCTTCGTGGAGCCAACCTTTGCAGTTGTCGCACTGCATGCCAGTTGTGACAGCAAAACGGCATCCCGGACGTTTGCATGAGTTTTTCATGACGGTGTTGAAGCAAATTATGTTATAGATGCTTGCAAGAGCCTAGGACCTTTTAAAAAAAACACTAAAAAGCACACTGAAAACGGACAAAAATGGACAAAACGAGTGATATAAACTGAAACTAGTCTATACGTGAAAAACAAAAAAAACCAGTCCTCAGTAATAAGGGTAGGTGCGTTGACTTATATTAATCCTTGCAGTGTGTAACATTGTGCAGATCCAACCTCGGAAGGTGCTGATATTACTTGTTCCGGTAGAGAATTCTAGTAATTCACTACTCAGTGAGAGAAACGAAACTCCAGACGTAAACGATTTGATCTCGGTTTTTGAACTTTCTTGGAATGTCACCTAAAATGATTAGTCCTAGACGGAAGGAAAATATGAGACATATTAATACCGAGCTTATCGTCCAGTATACGATTAGCCAATATTAGATCACCTCGTATTCTGCGGTAAGATAACGGAAATAAGTTGAGATTTCTGAGTCTATCTTCATAAAATAGACCAGGGAGACGTTTTACCATTTTGGTCCCCCATCGTTGGACTCCTTCCAGCATATCCTCCTCATACTTAAAGCAAGGACTCGTTGCTTGAATCCCATACTCCAAATGCGGTCTCACGAAAGGCGGACATAATAATTTGAACATTTCTTCGTCCAAATGTTGAAAACACATACTAATAGCCCATAGAATCCAATAGTCTTTTGCAGCAGCAACAGCAATAGCCTTACAGTTACTCGTTTTGAGATCGCTGCTTATTATGACTCCTAGAATTTTACAGTCGATTATTTTGGGTAATACAGATCTACGTATTGTGTAGTTATTTAATAGCATCACCACACTCTTGTTAGAATCTGTAGTGGCATTGGACCATAACCACACAATCTTCAAAGCTGAACACAAGACAACTCGGAAAACAGATATTCAATATTTAACGCGGAGAAATACCTAACGATGGAAAAGGCAGGAACAGTTAATTGAATGAATTGGAGTTGATCGAATGGCATGGCTCGGCCATACAGGCGTGGTCCCTGCTGAATATTACCTTATATCTCCTAGTCATATTAAATATATTGTTCTATCTCTAGCCTAACCTTGTTCCTCATCATGTATTGGTAATTGATACGATAAAGTGAGTTGGTGTAGTGGATGGTGTGACTTCCACGTAAGATCTTATAGAGTAGGCAGTTATATCATGACAAATCTACAATTGTAGGATTAGGTCTATTATTAGAGCAGTACTAATATCATAGTAGACCATTGTTCTACAAATCCACTTCTAGTGACCATCCATGCCACTAATGAACTGAAATTATTCTGTAATACAGTTCTATCTGTCATACTGTGTATGGGACTCCAAGTCTTTATGTCATCGGCGAAGGGTAGAATGGATAACTTTGCTACAGTTGATAATTCATTTACATGAAGTAAAAACAGAAGAGAACCGACTGTACCTTGGGGAACTCCGCTGTTTACAGGTTCCTACGCTGAGAGAGCCTCATTTACCCCTACCCTCTGTCTCCAGTCATAGAGAAAGTCACTTATCCAGTCTGTAACGTTTTAATGGATTTCAAAACTTTCTAGTTTTGATTTAAAACCCGAATGGGAGACTTTATCAAAGGCTTTACTTTGATGTATAAAATTACACCAAACAGTATGACTATGTGTTCAGAAATTACAACCGATGGGGATTTCGTATCCCTAGAATGAATATTGTCAGGACCATTGGATTTAGCAGGCTTGAGATGCTGGAGTAGTCTTAAGACAGCACCTTTCTCAATAACGACAGGGTCCATCGACAGGCTGCCACAATCACAATCAATCGTTGGTCGTTCCTCATTGCTGACAGAAAACACGTTACTGAAATATTCCGGTGAAACTTTAGTCTTTTCGATGTCATCGCATGTCAATATTGACGGATTTTCTTGTACCAAAAGTGGTAGAATTCCACCGCCTCTCTTAGCTCGTTTTTTTATATACAAGAATAACAGTTTGTGACTATTTTTACAATCCGTAATCAGTTGTTTTTCATATGACTGTCTATTCTTACTTATCAACGTTTCACAAGCATCCCCAGTCTTACAATAACTAGATCTGAGCTGTTCTAAACCAGTAGCTATGAACATATTCCAGTGCTTTTACCTACGTAAGAGGTTTCTTGACTTGTTTAGTTATCGGTGATGAACAGTTATTCTGTAGTACTAGGCACGGCATAAACGAGGAAGTAACTAAACTAAACTTGCCTTTAAATATAAACACTGGTTCTTCAACTATTGAGCTAGTATCTACTAACCAATCTGTCTTGGAAGCGCACTCCTGAATGGCTGATATGTTGGCTCTCCACACATTTGGGTGAGGCTTAAACTGATCATATATCATGTCACTAGTTCTAAAGGTGAGTAAGGACAGTAGGTCAGTTGACCTGTATTGATCCTTGCGGCTAATATTACTGTAAAGATCCGACCTCACCCTGTATTTACCAGAGGAAGGTGTTGATATCACGTGTTCGGGTAGATGATTCCTGTAATTCATTACTCAAATAGTTTTTGGCAGGATAGAAGAAGCTTTTGCTTAACGGGCCTCCGTATCTAGTAGCAATGGACCCCCGATGCCTTCAGGTAAGAACCTAAATTTATTTAACGATAAAAGAGAAAAGAACAGTGAATTATAGCGAGATACTGTCCCTAGTCCTTAAGAATATGTCAAGTTTCCTTTTAAAAAACCCTCTGAGAAGTCGATTAGACTAGCTCAGTCGACTGTGGATTTAAGCATTTAACTACTCGTTAGGAGTAGAAAGTGTGGATACAGTCCGTTTTACTGTGTTATGTCTTTAGCTCCTTGGTGTTAAGGCTAAGCTTAAGTAAATACTTAAGGAGATGCCCAGTAGTGTTTAGGATGCTGTAAGTTGTTTGGTCACATCTAAGACACTTGTACTCTAGTGGGTAAAGGTTCATTGATTGGAGGTACTCTTCATAAGACTTGAATTCGAGTCCTTGAACTGATTGTATGGTTCGTCGTTGAATACGTTCCGATGTATTCTAATCCTTTCGGAGTGACATTGTGTTCCCATACGCTAAATGGGTAGCATAAAATTGTTGAAGATCGTGTAGAAGGTTCTTCTGTCGAACTGGCCGAAAATGCGCTTCAACGTTACCAGTGAAAGGTTTGCTTGGAAGGCATCTTTGTTGAAGTTAGCGTAAGACATCAGATCGTTAGATGCCAAACAGCCTGGACCTCTTTTTAACCTAGGTTGCCTCTAGAGAGGAGTTAACTAAGTTTTATTCATGGTCTGCAACATGTCTTAAATAGACTGCTTTACACTTTGAAGTATTAAAGCCAAGTACTCTGTTGTCTGCCAAACCTTCAAGTTGAGCCAGACCCTTTAAAAGTGCCAGTTGATCATCTTGGTTGTAAACTTTTCTCCAGGGTTTCACACCGCCAGTGAAAAGTAATAAATCTGACAATGTCTGCTGCGGAGGGTAATTTATACAGATTAAGAAAAGAAGAGGTCCTAGTAATGAACCTTTAGGGGCCCCAATAGGACGTATCATAGCCTCAGAAAAAGTGAAGTTACCACTGACCTTAAAAGTAGATTATTTAGATATGAAGTAAGTTAATCAGTTATTGGTGATTTGATACCCAATCATTTGAACTTATTGTTAAGATAAATATGACTGATTCTATCAAAGAATTTCCAGAAGTCAAGGCAATATGACGTCAACCTTCTCCTTTCAATGAAGGATGGTTGTCCATCTGTCCACCGTGGTCAGCAGGTTGGTTGTGTGCTAGTGACATTTTCCGAAACGACGCTATTGAGGCGAAAAAAAGTGTGTGGATAGTAATTAGTCACATGGGTAGTCGCCTAACAGGGACTTCATAATTTTTGAGGGTATCGAGAGAAGTGCTACCGGTCCGTGGCTTGAAGTTGTGCTCTGTCGACCTCCTTCGAAAATCGGCGTAGTATGGGCCAGTTTCCAGTTTTCTGGTGCCGTGCTTCGATTTGGTGGGTGTCAGAACATTACGTCAAGTGGTGTTCCTAATAGTGCCTTCTGAGGCTTAGCAAACGAAGAGTGTGATTCTTGATGTATGTAGGTTGCTTATAGGTTTTGAGGGCCGTTTGCGAGGCAGACTGACTTGTAGTACATAAGATCGTGAGCAGCAAGAAATCCAAATGAGCGTCCACGTCTAGTTGAGGGTGAGCTATCCAATCCACCAGTTGCAGATTGTCTTGTATAGCTGATACATGCAACCGTTTGAAATTGCAGAGCCTTTTGTTGGTAAGACGTATTAGTTTAGTTTTGAAGATAAGATTGAAAGCTATGATGGCGTGACCACTTTATTCCAGGGAAGACAAGACTGAGTTGTCGAGTAGGAATTATTTGTTTACGAATGTGCAGTCTAAGCGCAACGGAGTCTGACTATTTCTCCAACGAGTTTCTGATTTGACGTTTTCGAACAATCTCAGATCTTCAGAAGATAAAGAACCGAGCTTCAGTAGAGCTGTCACCTGTAATGTACGCATGTCCAGTGAAGTTGACTTTAGGGAGATTGCAGTTTTCCAGAACCAGGATGTAAGTGTATCTGGTACGAGTATGAGGAGATAACCCCCCAAGCATTCAATCTCCAAACATGGTGAAGATGCGAGAAACGGAGCTCCACACGTAAAAGATTAGATCTCGGTTTTTGAGCTTTCTTAGAATGTCACCTTAAATGATCAGTTCAAGATGAAAGCAAAAGATAAGACATATTAATAGCGAAATCACAGTCCAGTATACGGCAAGACAGTATTTCACCACCCTGTAACCTGTGGTAAGGTAACGGAAATAGGTTGAGGTTTCTCAGTGTGTCTTCATAAGATAGGTCAGAGAGAATTTTTACAATTTTAGTCCCTTGTCGTTGAATTCGTTTTAGCATATCAGCCTTTTGCTTGGAATAAGGAATCCCTTCTTGAAATACATAGTCCGAAAGCAACCTCGAAAAGTCGGGTATAATACCCTTAGAACTTTTTATGCAAGTGTTCAAACGACTTATGAACAGCCCATAAGGCCTTGAATCCTTTGGCAATGGCAGCCATGGAGTTGCTCGTAGTATTAAGGTCGTTGCTTATTGTGACTCCTAGATCTTTATAGCCCACTACTTTAGGCAATACACATCCACATATTGTGTAGTCATATGAATCGTCACAGTTATTTATTTAGATGACATTTTTGTTAGAGTTAACTTTCAGTGACCAACTCCCCATTCATTATACCAGTGAATTTAGGTCATTCCGTAATATTATTCAATGTGAAATGGTGTGTATGGGTCTCCAACTCTTAGTTTCATTTGCGAAAAGTGGAACAGATGACTTTGCTACAGTTGGTAAGTCACATACAGTTAAAAAAAGTACACCTTGACTAACCACACTTTTTAAAGATTCTCTCTTTGATAGAAATTCACTTACTCGTACTCGTTTCCTAATGTTATTGGGAGAGTCACCTATAGAGTTTGTGATTTCATAGTGGATCCCAAATTTCTCATATTGTTATTTCAGATCCAGATGAGAGATCTCGTTGAACTCTTTCCTTTCATCTAAGAAAATTACATTTACTGGAATATTTCTATGTTTATTCGCAACCCAGTCTTCTCTGTCAGTGACAAATTTGTCAAGTAGGATAAGCCTTTCCTCAGACCATGTTGTCCCCTTGATAAGAAACTGTTCCCTTCCGCAATGTTTGAAGCAGTCGTTCGAACAATCTTTTTTCATTCGTCACAACTAAGTGTAACAAGAATATTTTATCGTTGTTCCAACAGCTGAGCTTTCCTGATTTTCCATTTACGTAGTGTAGTTTGTTGTGGACTACAACCATTTGTGAATCTAAATGTCGTCTGTGTGCTTACTAGATCATCACTTTCCCTTGCATTGGTCCTCTTTCACGTAAATGTGGTAAGGAGATTTAGACAAACTCAGTGCTCAAAAGACAGTCTAATGTATTACCATTCGGCGGCCTGCTTTAATATCTGGGCTACCTGTTTTTGCCATCTGATTATTTCAACAAGTTATCTGTTTTCATTTGTTTTAATTTATAATTATGTCCATCATTCGCATAACCTATTCAGGCGCTTTTATGAAAAGCCTACGACCTTCTGCTGCACAAGTTACGAAAAAGTACTATAAAAGGCATCGTGGTGGTTGGCAATATGCGTTAAAGAGAATGAACATTAATCGTATGTCAATTCCCGAGCTACTAAATTCTAACTGCCGATCACTAATCAACAAAGTGGACTATCTGCAATTCCTACTTAGTCAAAATACGTATCGTAATTGTGGTGTCATCACAATTCAAGAATCTTGGTTGAATGATTTACAGGATGACTGCCTTGTATCACTACGTGATTTTAAAATTTATCATCAGGATCTATCGAACAATAAAAAGAGGTGTGGTGGCGGTGTAGCTACGTTTGTAAACATAAACTGGTGTCGATCTTCGTTTGTGTGTTTTAAGTTTTCAAATGACTTTATCGACTGTCTAACTCTAAGATGTCGTCCAAAACATCTGAATAAATACAAATATGTTTATGTTGTAACAGCTCAGGTTGGTTGGTTAAGAGTTGATCCCAAACAACCAAGCATATGCCAAAACAGTATTGTTCAAGTACTCATTCACTTCCTCATTTTTTATAAGCGTTATATTCCCTATTATCTTATATTGAATGTTGAGAGCCTTTGTTTGTCTGAACAGATAATCCCACGCTCCACTGTGACTGCGCTAAGATCGAAATAAAGACCTATTCACTACTTGTCTGGTTTCTTCTATCAATAGCACGAGGCTTACCTATAGACACGAAATTGGTGAGCCCTTTTTGAACACAAATTTAACCCCATTTCTGTTATTAACATTTTTTTACTTAATCGTAAAAGTAGACCTGATTATCCGTAAACTAATTTGAGTATATAACTAGTTTATTCCGTATTATCTTAAGTTATTCGTGTTATAGTAACCACTTTTTGTGCTTACTTTATTGCTATATTTGTCACATACCTCATGTCAGACTCAATAGAAACCCATAATCTGGATGATTTGTCACCAGTGGAGATAGACACTGTTATGACTACGAAATCCCGACTTCCAGAATTTGATCGTAGTGATCCTGAGTTGTGGTTTGCTCAACTAGAGCATTATTTCACGAGACACAATATCAAATCTGAAGGGATTCGCTATAGAGATTTGTGTTCTATCCTTCCTCCTTCAGTCGCCAAAGAAGTCCGTGACTTGATTTTAGATCCACCATCACCACAACCATACACCATCTTAAGACGAGAGATAATGAACCGTTTATCATTATCAGATAGTCAAAGAATTCAAAGACTTTTTCAAGGTGAAACACTAGGTGATCGGTCGCCGTCACAGTTTTTACGTCACCTCCAAGTTTTGGTGGGTGATAACACAGTGGGTGAAGCAGTCCTAAAACAAGGATGGATACAAGCTCTCCCATGCTACGTCCAACACTGTTTGGATGCACAAGATCCTGAAACCTCATTATCTCATTTAGCGCGTATAGCCGACAGAATAATGGAAAGAGGTCCTCCAACTGGATCAGGCACAATAAATCACACACAAAAAGTAGAATCAGCAAAAGACCCCGTAATAGAAGGACTCATTGCGAGTGTTAAGAGTCTCACTGAGGCTGTCACCAGAATGCAAATGGGTCATAGAAACAGGAGCAGGTCACCACAACGACCACGAGCCAAGTCACAAAACAGGTCACAAATGTCCAGACAATCTGGGCAGTTTTGTTGGTACCACTGGAAGTTTGGTGTCAACTCAACCAAGTGCATGCAACCATGCGCCTGGACTAAGCATAATCCTAAGGCAGCGGGAAACGAGTAACCCCTCCCCAGGTCACGATGACTGAGGAGGGGCGCCTAAACAGTCGCTTGTTTTATGTTAGAGACAGAAACTCTGGCTTGAATTTCTTGGTGGATACTGGCGCTGCTCTTAGCATCATCCCTCAAAATAAAACTGAGATTAGTCGAGAAACATCATCAATTACACTTCAAGCTGCAAATAAAACTAAAATCGCGACATTTGGGCAGAAAACTTTAACCCTAGATTTGGGGTTCAGGAGGCGATTCCCTTGGGTTTTCACGGTAGCCGACTTAGATCTGGCAATACTGGGGATGGACTTTCTAGAGAGATACGAATTTCTAGTTGACACCAAGAAACGGCGATTAACACTAAAAGAAACTTCGTATTACACAAAAGGCAAAGAAAGTCACATCAGCTCTCTTAACTTGATTAAAACTTCTCCAGTAACAACAGCGAAATTCCAAGATATACTCGCGGAATTTCCAAACTTAACTAAACCAAACCCACAGCCTTCTAAAGACAAACTAAAAGTAAGTCACACTATCAAAACCGAAGGTGCACCGGTTTTTGCAAAACCCAGGAGACTAGCACCAGATAAGCTCAAAATCGCTAGGGCCGAGTTTGATTATATGCTACAATTGGGTATTATCCGTCCCTCTGATAGTCAATGGGCATCCCCTTTGCATATGGTCCCAAAGAAGAATGAAGGTGACTGGCGACCGTGCGGGGATTACAGAGCCCTAAACCGTCAAACCGTACCAGATAGGTACCCAATACCTCATATCCAAGATTTCACAAACGGTTTACAGGGTATGAACATATTCACTAAAATTGATTTAGTCAGGGCATATCACAATATCCCGGTGGCTGATGAAGATATTCCCAAGACAGCTATTACTACACCCTTTGGCTTATTCGAGTTTGTACGCATGCCATTCGGCCTGAGAAATGCGGCACAGACATTTCAAAGATTCATAGATAACCTACTTCGAGATATGCCATTTGCGCACGGGTATATAGACGACTTGTTAATTGCCAGCCCCGATTTGCAATCACACGAACAACATGTACAAACAGTGTTGAAAAGACTGGATGAACATGGAATAAACATACATCAAAGTAACTGTGTTTTCGGTGTTCAAACTTTAGAATTTCTCGGTCACACAATAAGCCCAGAAGGGATTAAACCGATCAAAAAAGAAGTAGACACCATCAAACAATACCCCATACCTAGTTCTCTAACACAACTGAGAAGTTTTCTAGGTCTAACTAACTTCTATCGTAGATTCATACCAGGTTGTGCACAATTAATGCAACCTTTGACAGATTCACTCAAAGGAAAACCAAAAGAATTCAAACTGTCTTCTGACGCCATCGAAGCTATTAAACAGCTTAAAGATAAACTGGCTCAAGCAACTACGTTGATATATCCGAATTCTCTTTCCCCACTTGCTTTGATGGTGGATGCTTCAGATAAAGCAGTAGGCGGTACACTTAACCAACTGGTTAAAAACGCCTGGAAACCAATTGCTTTCTTCTCGAAAAGACTCGCTCCAGCTGAGACAAGGTATTCTACCTTCGGGCGAGAACTTCTTGCAATCTACCTGACCATTAAACACTTCCGACACATGTTAGAAGGTAGGGAATTTATAGTCTTTACGGATCACAAACCACTAACGAATGCATTAAAAGCGAGAGCCGATAAATACTCACCTCGAGAAGTCCGACACCTTGACTATATATCACAGTTCACAAGCGATATCCGACATGTCAAAGGTCAGGACAATCAGGCGGCAGATGCTTTATCCAGACTAGAAATGAACGTGCTACAGCAGTCTACAGTAAACTTCGAGACGTTAAGACACGAACAAGAGCAGGACCTAGAATTGCAAAACCTACTTAAAACAAACAATTCAAGTCTTAATTTAAAACAATTCCCATCACCTATCGATGGTATTCTAATTTATTGTGACACGACCAAGGCAATGCCGCGACCTTTCGTTCCCAAAAATATGCGAAAGTTGATATATAATAACTTTCATTCTTTGTCTCATCCTGGCGCGAAAGCTTCAACAAAACTAATCAATGCCAGATATATATGGCCGAATTTACAGAAGGATGTACACAAATGGGTTAGAGAGTGTTCAGCATGTCAACAACCAAAGATTAATCGTCACACAAATTCACCCATAGGTGTTTTCTCGCAACCAGATGCACGTTTTGCCCATGTGCATGTCGACTTGGTAGGTCCTTTACCACGTTCAAACGGTTTTAATTATCTTTTTACATGCATAGATCGATTTACCAGATTCCCTATAGCCATCCCGATAGCAGACATCACAGCGGAAACAGTAGCCAAAGTCTTCATGCAGAACTGGGTAACCATTTTCGGTACACCCATAACAATAACGACGGATAGAGGAGCGCAATTCGAATCCGAACTATTTAATAACTTGGCTAAACTTCTAGGCTCCAATAGGATACGCTGCACTGCATATCATCCTCAGGCTAATGGGATGGTAGAACGTTTTCACCGTCAGCTAAAAACCGCCCTTATATCTCACTCAAACCCCAATCAGTGGACAGAATTCCTACCGTTAGTTATGTTGGGAATACGAACATCTGTCAAAACTGATGCACAGTGTTCAGCTGCGGAACTGGTTTTCGGAACAACTCTGAGACTACCAGGTGAATTTGTTAACCCTAATACTAACAGTCAAAAACTTAATTTAGAAAATTATGTAGATCAACTACGGGACCACATGTCTAAAATTAAGCCGATTAATACTCGTGAACAATCGCGCGCCGTATATATACCTAAAGACCTAAGCAATTGCACGCACGTCTGGATAAGATGTGACAAAATAAAAGCACCACTCAGTCGTCCATTTGAAGGCCCTTTCAAAGTCGTCTCAAGAAAATCTAAATATTTCGTGATAGAAAAACATGGAAACATCGACACAGTAAGTATTGATAGGCTAAAGCCGGCTTATCTAGATCATGAACCACCATACGTGTTGTTAGATCGTTTAACTGACAAATCCATTACGGAATCGAAATGTAAAGATAATAAATCTTTACAAATGACTAAAACGGTTCGCTGGGCACATCCGATTAGTCAGTCAAGGATGTTGACAGTTTCGGCTGCAGGATAAAATCTAACCACGCAGCTAATCACACCCTGCATCTACTTAAAAATAATTTTTTTCATCATTCCGCCTCACCGACAACTCCCCAGACCTTTTACCTTTGATATATACGTGTTATGTTAAATTTTTTTTTTAAAATACTGGACACATAAGCTAGGTACTCCGAAACGATGGTTGAGGATTTTAATCGAACTCATACAACTAACACTGGCAAATACAACGAATTCAAAAAGCAACCCAGGCGAGTTTTATAATTTCTTTTTCTGGTTAATAAACTATGTTGGCTGTACTTCTTATATATTTATATACATTTTTCACGTAGACTGGCTATACATATATACCATATGAACTACTTCTAAAAGTTTTCGGTTGAGGATATGTTTAGTAGCTTGATACGATTAATACTACTATTAATAAGTAGTTTTCTAGACAAAACATTTTGGATTAAACCATGGTCAAGTACTTATTAAGGTTCTCATCATTTTTTTTTCATGTTTAGGAAACTTACGTAATGACTTAACCAGTTTCCCTGCATCAGGCCTTTTAGTGTGATCATATAACCCATCTTTATTGGCAATATTCAGATTTTTTTAAAATTTCTGACATTTAAGAATCAATAACCGTGAAGATATAGTACAGTGCGTGACTGTAAGGTTACTATGTCAGCCGCATTGATTCCACATACTTAATTTTAAACAACTTATAAGGGAACTGTTTAGTAATCATAACATTGAACTGACAATATGAATATCACGACTATGCTAACGTTAAACCAATTATTATTAGTGGCCCATACAAAGTCCTGGAACTTAACATTAGCGTTATAAAAAAGACATTTTATGTCAATAACTGATATATATATATATTCGTTGGTTTAAATATAACGTAAAATGGAAATTTACTAAACTTGTAGTTTTTTTTCTTCTATAGTAATAATATTCATGTAAACAAAGAACTTGTACTTTTCCAATATGGCACCTTGATATATCAATCTGTCCTCTTGTCATTTTTTCTCTCATATGTGCGCGACTTACGGGCAACAAACATCGTATTGAAGGTGGGTCTGGTGAACAAAAACGCAGGCCCCACACGCACTCGAACCTCTGCCCTCCTGAATGCTAGACCGCGTGCTTAGCCGTTAAGCCACATCAGACCACGGAGGAAGTGACTTCAATATTTCCTTACACCAATTAATCACTCACAATACTAATGAGTAATAGGACTTACACACTTCTGAGGTGCAAACCAATTCGTTACTTGGATGAATTGACGATATATTGCTTCAATATATCATGCATACCTAAATCAAACCAGAAAAGGGTATTTGACACAACTGTACTTGATCCGCATACTCTACACAATTTTTTCGCTTCTTAACCGTATATTCTTTTCCGTTTTGTGGAGTATTCTGATGCACCCTTGGTTACGCTGTAACACGTGTAATCAGCAGTCACTGGAAGACGGGAAGACCTAAAGCCACAACACACACAATGTTAACTGAACACTCTACACCACAGAGAGAACGAGGAATGGCGGACAATGGACGTTTATTTTCAAAATTAAATTCGCGGGGTCTGTACAGAAAGAGAGCTAGTTTACAAAACGGTCTTATGAGTCATCCTGTAAGTTTAGTGCGTGCAGGGCTTGCTCTTCTTCTTCTAAAGCGTTTATTCTTGCTTGCCCTGCAATAGAAAGAAAACAAAATCTATTAACAACATCATACATGATGATTTTAATCCCGTTACATCGCCCCCTCTCTTAATGAGGCACTGTCCTCAGTGCCTGATCTTGGGCACGGGTATGCTGTCCCTCCTTCAGATGGTACTTCGTAAAATCTAGTGGCCGGCGGTGGATCAGCGAGTTGAGCATCGAAGGGAAATGTCGTCCGATCGGGTTTTATCTGGTTGTAGTGCACCGTTATCACATCGTCTTTAGGTCGTTGTATGTTACGCAATACAAACGTGGCGGGCGATCGGATGAGGACAATTTCAAAGGGGCCTTGCCAGGGTTGATGGGATTTACTGCAACCCCCTAGCGACGTCATTGGGCGGCGTAACCAGACGCGATCTCCAACCGTATACCTAGGTCCTTGTGCTTGACGATCATATATATCTTTTTGGTGTCCACTAGCCTTGCCTAAGTTAATGTTGACCAGACGGTAGGCATCAGCTAGTCGGTTGCGAAGAGTACGTATGTACGGAACATGCTCTTGTTCTTCGTAGGGCAGCAGGGGTGACTGTATCTCTACTGGTAGGCGTAGTTCGTGCCCGAACAGCAAAATAGCAGGCGAGAATCCCGTGGACCCATGTACCGACGTACGATATGCTAAAAGGCATTGGGGAAGCACCTCATCCCATAACTCCGGTGACGATCTGCTGACAAACGACTGCAAGATGGCTTTAATAGTTCTGTTTGTTCTTTCTACGAGGCCGTTACCTTCTGGGTGATAGGCAGTGGTGTGTGTCTTCTTGATTCCTAATAGCCGGCATATCTCAGTAATGAGGTGGCTTTCAAAGGATGGACCTTGGTCGGAGTGGAGTGAGACAGGGGCACCATAACGGGAGACCCAGTGATCGATGAAAGCTCGGGCAACAGTAAGGGCGTCTTGCTGTAGAAGGGGTACAGCTTCGCACCATTTAGTGAAATAATCCACCATAACCAGTACGTAGCGGTTCCCGTTTTTTGTCGTAGTTAGTGGTCCCATGAGTCTATACCAACTCGCTGGTGTGGTCCTGTCGTTACCATCGGCGTCATTGGTGCACGGGGTGTCTGCTGAGGCGATTTAAAACGGCAGCACGTGTTACAATTCTTGCAAAACTGAGCTACATCTTCGTGTATGGAAGGCCACCAAAAGCGTTGACGAACAGCGTGTTCAGTTCTCCGTTCTCCCGCATGACCAAGTTCACGGTGTACCTGTTCCACAATACTTTCAACTTTCACTCGCGGTACTATCAGTAGGGGTTGTTTTGATTCATTCATTAGGAATAATGTGTCACCATATAGCTTGAAGTTACCCCATTTGGTGCAGATACGACGAGTTGTTACGGATTGATCTTTAAGCTCCCTCATGGATGGCTTACTATTTCCATGTAGCTGTCTTTGATAAACAATCTGTAAGTCTGGATCTGCTGCTTGTAGGGAGGGCCAGTCTGTCTCTGGAGCTGTACTAAGAATTGCGTTAATAATATCTGTGGTCTGGGGTATTCGGGAGAGGGCATCCGCGTTTGCATGTCGATTTCCCGGTCGATACTCGCATGTGAAATCGAACTCTTGTAGTCTCTCCTGCCAGCGTGCCACTTGCCCTTCTGGTTCGCGGAAAGAACGGAGCCACTGCAGTGCACGGTGATCCGTGCGCACACGAAAGGGTTTGCCCAACAGATAATGGCGAAAATGCTGTAAGAATTTTACTAGTGCTAACATCTCCCGACGTGTTGTAGAATATCGTGCTTCACTCTTATCTAATCGTCGACTAGCATACGCAATGACCCTTTCGTGTCCATCTCGAGCTACTTGTGATAAAACTGCTCCAATAGCCGAGGAACTAGCATCCGTATCAAGTATAAATTCGCCTCCGTCTGCTGAAGTATCTGGGAAGGCTAATATAGGTGGAGAAGTTAACTGAGCCTTTAAAGCATCGAACGCCTGTTGACACTCGCTGGTCCATAAAAATTTTCGTCCTTTGTGGGTTAATCGGTGTAAAGGTGCTGCTAATGATGCGAAATCACGTACGAAGCGTCTATAGTAAGAAGCTAGTCCAAGGAAGCTACGAACGTCTTCAGGTGATTTTGGTTGCGGCCAATTAACAATCACACGTGTCTTTTCTTTATCTGTTGCCACTCCATCTTCTGTAATGCGGTGCCCTAAGAAAAGCACTTCTTTTTGCAATAGTCGACATTTAGATGGTTTCACTTTTAGGTTATGCTGCCTAATACGTTGTAGGACTGCCTTCAAATTGGCATTATGTTGTTCTGGCGTGCTGCCATATACAATAATATCGTCAAGGTAGATTAAGCACTGGTGCGGTACGAGACCTTGCAGAACTGTCTGCATCAATCGTTGGAAGGTAGCTGGGGCGTTAGTTAGCCCGAAAGGCATTACTTGAAATTCATATGAGCCATTAGGCACTACAAATGCAGTTTTTTTCTATCTTGGGGTCGGACTTCCACTTGCCAGTACCCTGATGCTAAGTCTAGCGTTGAGAACCAGCGAGCACCTTTCATGGCATCTAAGGTAGCGTCTATCCGTGGAAGTGGAAAAGAATCACGCTTAGTTATAGCATTAAGGCGCCGGTAATCTACACACAGTCGTAGGGAGGAATCCTTCTTTTTTACTAAGACAATTGGCGATGCCCAGGGTGATGAAGATGGTACAATAATCTTTTTTTCTAACATATCTTTTATCATGGATTCTAAATGAGGCTGATAATGCACCGGGACCCTGCGAGGTGGTTGGCGTAATGGCATGTGGTCACCTGTGACAATGGAATGTTACACAATGGTTGTCCGATTTCCAGAGATGTTCTCCGAGAAAACAGTGCTAAATCGTTAGAGTACGTCAATGGTAGCCCGACGGTCCTTTTCACTTATTAATTGGTTATCTTGTACCTGACGTACAATCTCTGCAGTTCCCACCTGGGCTACGGACTTAGTTGGTATTTCATGGTGTTGCATTTGTACGACAACTCCACCAATACTCGCTTCTGACTTATTCATGTGTATAGAGACCTGGTATTTTAACATGAAGTCGACCCCGAGAATCATGTCCCAAGTCAGTGTGGGGAAAACCCAGAATTCATGTTGAAAAGGCTTCTTGTCAATCGTCAGCTCTAACCCTATCTTAGAACACGCTTTCAAGGGTTCTCCGCTCGCGGTAATTAAGGTAGAAGAGCGTTGTTTACGCTGAGTGCTGGGGTAAGTTTCTGCAAGAGGTCTTCCTTGATCAAGGATACTGAAGCTCCTGTATCTAATAGTATATTAATCTCAGTACTTTGCACTCTACCCTTAATAGTAACAGGGCACAAATGTTTAACATAGCAAGACGATATATGTAAACGACACTGCTTACCTCTGTTTTTCACGCGGTTATGCCCGCATTTCTTGGCATTTTTGCCTAAACGTCTGCAATAGAAGCATTCTGTTTGCTGGCCTCGATAGTTGTCCCTTGACGACCGCCCGTTCCATGTGGGGGTCGGCTGCCCTCGTCTACTATTCCGGTCAGGGAACCCTCTAACAGCCGCGGCGCTTTGAAAGCTATCTTGTAGATTAGGTTCGGTGGCTTCATCGATAGTCATCACGGTTGGTCGATAGGTCGCCAATGGAACTGACAGTCTTTCAGCAGTCAACAACCGAAGTGCCGTTCGTTTCAAGTCGGCTGTGTCAGCCGGTGGCACTCGAAGTAGATGTTCTCGCAGTGCACCTGGCAGCAGTCCTTCAATAAAACGGGAGCGTGTAATTTCTTCTCGCCCCAAGATGTCCAGGCTAGGGAATGCCTGGGTTGCTAGCTGCTGTAATGAGTGAAAATAGTCGATGGGGTTTTCCTGAGGTTTCTGGTGGCGAGACAAAAACTGAATTGTCATCTGTTGGGTGTCTACAGGCAGGGAGAAACAGTCGTCTAAAATCCTCCAGTTTTGTGGGAGCGTGTTACTGGCCGCAAAACCGTTTGCTATAGCCCTGCGTACTGCTTCATCGCTCAGATAGGAAACAAGGTAGTTGAAATGCTCGGACAATGGAACTCTCTGCAGGTACGCTGTGACTTTAAACTTCCAAACAGAGTAATCTGATGATGTTTCGAGCAGTGGTGGTTGATGTGGGGTTGAACTGGAAGTAGCCCTGATTGGAATCAAAGGGGGTTCGTCTAGGTTCTCATCGCGTTTTTCCATCTCACCTCCGACACCAGTTGTAACACGTGTAATCAGCAGTCACTGGAAGACGGGAAGACCTAAAGCCACAACACACACAATGTTAACTGAACACTCTACACCACAGAGAGAACGAGGAATGGCGGACAATGGACGTTTATTTTCAAAATTAAATTCGCGGGGTCTGTACAGAAAGAGAGCTAGTTTACAAAACGGTCTTATGAGTCATCCTGTAAGTTTAGTGCGTGCAGGGCTTGCTCTTCTTCTTCTAAAGCGTTTATTCTTGCTTGCCCTGCAATAGAAAGAAAACAAAATCTATTAACAACATCATACATGATGATTTTAATCCCGTTACGACGCACCTAGTTGTAAAACGCGGTCATCACAGGCCCAAGGTCACGCGTTTGATCGATTTTGTTAAAGAGTCCAACTTCTAGCAAGTTCACCCTTTTACATATATGCATTACAAAAGAGTATTTTTTTTGTTTTCATGGTTTTTCGTGCACAAGATATCTACACTATGTCTATTCTCTTCCAGAATACCAGTCCGTTCTAGAGGCCAAGCACTTACATGGAACCGAACAATTATCAATTACATTTATGTATTTCCATTTTGTATCTTATTATTTTATGCAGGCAGTGGAGCAGTTCTTCAGGTTTGCTTGATTTTCACCATTACCTTTGAAGTAGATTCTTCTTTACTTTTTACTTGAGGGCGACTCAAGAGGCAGGTGAGTTAACACCTGATAGCCGGTCTGAGCATGGAAAAATCGTACCTCACCAACATGGTGTTGGGTAGCCCGCTCGCGGCACTTCCTCAGATATTCTTATTCCACATTCTCACACTCTTTCTCTTAAAAGCACGCAGCAAACCGTCAGAGATATTTGTAGAAGAAATCACATGCTACAAAATAAGATGACAAGCTAGTAAATGAGGAGACATCCATGGACTATCGTTGACAGCGTTAGTCGTCACTGATTGTAAGTCAAATAGTGAGCGAGTTGATAATTTTCCCTTGGGATGAGAAATAGAACTAAGGTGTTTTCGATAGATAGGTTAATCGAACCGACGTTCCTACGGACGTCGATTCTAGGGGGAAGCTAATGTAACAGCTCAGGTTGGTTGGTTAAGAGTTGATCCCAAACAACCAAGCATATGCCAAAACAGTATTGTTCAAGTACTCATTCACTTCCTCATTTTTTATAAGCGTTATATTCCCTATTATCTTATATTGAATGTTGAGAGCCTTTGTTTGTCTGAACAGATAATCCCACGCTCCACTGTGACCGCGCTAAGATCGAAATAAAGACCTATTCACTACTTGTCTGGTTTCTTCTATCAATAGCACGAGGGTTACTTTAAGACACGAAAATGTTACCAATATCTACGTGACTCCAGATTGCACATCATCTGCACTATCTGTTTTTGCTGACGAATTCACTGAGTTCTCTGTTACTGCCTTCAGTGATTCACTTTCAGTTGTATGTGGTGATTTCAATTCATGTGACTGTAGCTTCCTTACGTCACTAGGTCACCAAAATGTAGTGGATTTTCCTACCCGTTTGGATGCTCATCTAGACTTCGTCTTCATTAATGATGTGGGTATATATGCGACTCGTAAACGTGCTCCATTGTCTAGCTCAGATCACTGTATAATTCGTGTTCTACCTAAAGTATATGGAAAGCATGGGAAGAGTACACTCTTACGTCAAACCAGGAAAGTCAAATATAGGAATTCCTCAGAAGAAAATATCCGAAATCTGAAAAACATGTTTCATACGACTAACTGGGAATTATTTACAGATGACTCACTGGAAATCACTACGGATGTTATCACTTGTTACCTTAAATTCTGTTTTGATATTTGTTGTCCCACTGAAACCATTTTTGTAAATTTTGATCGACTTACATCTTCACAACTAAAACGACTACGAAGGATGAAAGAAAGCATGTACAAGGAGAAGAACTCTAATGAAGCTCGTAAAATAAGTGGTTTGATAAACCTAGAGATTAGACGTCTCAACTGTATGTTTACTCAAAAGCTGTTATCTTGCAAAAACTCTCCAAGTATGTGGAAATTTTTTAAAGAACTTACAGGTGACAGAAAGTTTAGAAGCGATAACCAGCTGAATGTTTGTGACTCAAATAAGTCTTTTGTACGTCAGTCATCTGATGTGATGCTCCCTCTATCCACGGGTTTAAAAAATAGCTGTGTTCCTACTTTCACTGAAACTGATGTACGAGGATGTCTTCAGTAGCTTAATTCATCTCGATGTTTGGGACCTGATGGTATCCCAAACATCCTTTTTTAAAAATGTGCTGACGTCATATTTGACAGATCCTTCTCATCTAATCTCATACCGAAAATGTGGCGAAAGATGAAGATAATTCCTGTACCCAAGAAAGCATTTGGTGATAAGAATGTAAAATTTAGACCTATTGCAATAATTTCACCCTTCCTCAAAACCATGGAAAAATTATTAATACTTCCACTTCAGCCTGCGATAAAAAAGCATACTGACCCATACCAGTTTGCATACAGGCGCAAAAGAAGCACTTTAGATGCTGTTGCAGTTCTGCATCACAACATAGTGTTCAACTTAGAAAAGGGTAAGAAGTATGTTCGATGTGCTTTTCTGGACCATACTTTAGCTTTTGACTCTATACCAAAACAACGTTTACTTAACAAGTTAATCAGCATCAACACTGACAGCTGGATAACCAACTGGCTATGTTCCTACCTCCCTGGAAGGGAACAGTACACTGTGTTTGGAGGAAGGTGTTCAGAGTCTCTACTGTCTCATGAAGGTGTACCACAAGGAGCTGTTCTTTCACCTCTTCTATTCTCCCTTTTTCTGCATGACCTGCAATCTTCCACAGAAAACACTTTTGTGAAATATACGGATGATCTCACTGTATGTATGCCTATATCTTCCTCTTTACATCCCATAGAAATGAATGAGTTTTTGTCTCGTATTGATTGTTGGTCTGTTGGTAATGGTCTCATACTTAATCCATCTAAATGTCAAGCTGTTAACTTTAGTGTGAGACATGAACGGAATATAAACACTATTTTGAGATCCCATAGTGCTTGTACCATCGGAGACTGTTTGATAGACTCAGTGTCGAAGGTCAATTACCTTGGTGTTACCTTTTCCTCTGATCCCTCTTGGTCTTCCCACGTTTTATTGTTATCGAAGAAGGTTTTCCGTCTGACCTACTACATAAAGAGATTGAATGCTCTTGGAATTACTCGTCATTTACTCTTACAATTTATCAATTCTTGCATATTACCTATTATCCTTTACTGTTCTCCATTTTTCTTTCCCGGGCTTTTGAGAAAAGACTTTGCTGTATTGCGGAGAGTGCTGAAGGCAGTTAGCAAGGTGTGTGGTGAATCTTTCGAAGTCATAATTAATATGGTTGTGGATAGACATTTAAAATCATGCAAACTCCTGGCAGATGTCATTTTATCAGATACTAGCCATCCCCTTCACTCTTATCTTTCTCCTTGTATATCTTCTGATAGAACGAGATGTAATTACACTAAAATCCATGCACGCAAGCAAAAGTATAAAAGTTCTATAACACCTTACCTAGCAAATATACTCAGTGACGAGCAGGTTGTTAGAATTAACCTAGTCAATAACTTACATTCTTAACATGTCTTTAATTTTAAAAAGTTTGTGCAGCTTTTTTTGTTTTTTTTATTTAATTTTTTTATTTCTTTTTGTATTTGCTACTGCCTTTTTGTTTGTTGTTCAGTAAGTAACTTGTTGAAATACCCTGTGCTGAGAATTCTATATTGTACCAAAAAGATAATATCTAAAATCTGTCCCAGTCGCCGCGTTCCAGCTTTGGACTTCGAGAAGTCACTTTGACGATTTTACTCATTACAGCGAAAAATCTTGTTTGAAGTTCGAACCCAACTAATACCTAGGGTCCACAAACGATGCATTGCCCATGCGATGCGTGGAGAGTATGTAGTGAAATCATATCTCTTAATTTGTTTGAAATTAATGGACACATTGAAAGCGCTCACAATGCTTCTAGGTTGATGGGATTTTGAAGTGTTATCAAAAATTATGTATAAAATCAGTTATAGTAACTTGTTTATGTCGCGGAGAAAATTGATATTGATATTTGTGGCATCATTTTACTGATCATTTCGTCAAGTACTGAAGCTCATCAGCCCATTTAAGGCGGACTATGTTGTTTACCGGTCTATCCCGAGATAAAGGAGATTAAGTAATCACAGACAAAGAGAGTGTTGATGATAGGTGGAAAGACTACTTCGGTCGTCCGTGTTGGTATTCAAAATTTTGCTAGAATAAGGTTACTGATACGGGACATCGTGCTGCGCATCAGGTGATCAGTTAAGGGAGCGCAATTTTCGTGTTGATCCGAGGTATTTGTAAACATGACTGTGTAAGTTTGGAAACTGAGGGTTGGATTTTAATCTTCTGTTATCTATGCAAGCAGCATCCTTTTTAGAAGACCAAATGCTCCCTTTTCAGACTTACTGTCTCGCTGCAGTTTTAATTCTCAACGTTTTTGAAGATCAGTGAACTACGGTTTCCTGTGCTCTACCTCGGGTATCCAGAGACCCAAGTTTGCGTTTGCTGCATCCTCATTCAGCTAATTTAAGGCTGGTAACCAGATCAACTAACTATGTAACTTATCATTAGAAAAAGAAATTTGCGACTGGATTTGGCGTTGTTTGTTCTTTGTATTTGTAGATATAATATTTCCTATTTCCTTATACTGCGTCATAGGATAGTGCGGTTTTATTTATGAACTCTCAACCGATCATCAAATATAATTTCTAATAATTTGAAGGTTCTGGGTTCAAAGACACTGGCTTCCAGTCCGCAGTCCTTGAAGCTCCTAATTTGAAATGTAGAATAAGAATCACTTCCATTCACTCGGCAGTTGTTAAAATGTACAGCAGGCGGTAAAACTGGTTGCATACGTATATTGAGGCCTCAGGAACCATCAGATCATTGAGTACCTCTCACTGGGCTTCCTCAAGAACAAGAAATCAACCACCGGAACAATCTTTGTAGAATGCACATCAAAAAGTGATTCTATTCGTTCCTCAATATTCTGTGTGCGATAGTTATTTGACGTCTTGATACTAAAGATAATCCTTAACTCCAGTTCTCATTATTTGATCACTCATACGTTTATTTTTCCCTTTTAGTCCCCAACATTTTAGACTTGAGAAGCCATTGTTACTGCACTTGTGACAGTATTTTCCACCATCGAAACCCTTTTTTATCTGGTATGTCTTCGAGATGGCTTTGATAATAGTTTCATCCATGTGGAAGTGCTATAGATTAGAAATGTTGTTTGGAAAACGGTTCTTTAGTTGATTGAAAGGCAAGCAGTTCTGAGTCGTGCAAATATAATAGTGGTCTATTTGATAGGTGGGAAGATGGTGGAATGTACTAGATACAACAGTTATCGACATTGAAGAAGTTGCAGACACGATAACTCATTCGACCTTGGACCAACACAGGTATTGCTTTCCGTGTTTTTTTCGATTTCGTTGGCACGGTGATAATTACAAATCGTTTTTGAATTGAGAGATGCTTGACAAAGATCATAATCATATGAAGGGAATTCTTGATCAATACGAAGTGATTATTCTGTTTTTTCTAACTCATCATAGGTTGTTGAATGTTTGGGAAAAGGATGTCAAGGAACATCATATAAGTTGAGACGTCGAGATAATTTCGAATATTTTGTATTAAAGATGGTGAGAGAAAATTTCACATTCAGAATCCTGGAAAAAGATAGAGTGTAGAAGTCTAGACCATGGATATTTATTGTGTGAGGAGTTTTATCATATTCAGAAGTTCATACATCCATACTTATCAAGAATTTTAGAAATTCATATGTCAATGAACTCAGAAGTAAACTTCATTTTTTATATTACCTATGTCAAGAACTCGGCAATTTATGTGTCTGTTATCCGTAACTATATCGATCTGCCAAGCTTAGACTCCATAATTAAAGACAACATAGAAAAATCTAGGTTGGAGTGGAATGTAAGAAATACAGTTTTAAATATCTACCTTAAGGAAAAATAGTTAATATACCGAATGTTTGGAAGCGTGCTGACTGTTATAACTTCACTGAAAAAAGCGAATTGTGGCTCTATGTAACTTGTTCATATGTTAACCCTTTTAAAGCTATTTTCATCCTGGTAATATTTTTCTTAGTGAGAAAGGATTTTTTATGACGGATATTTGGGGTCCGAATCTGATGAAGTATGCTCGTGGAGTAGATGTTTATGTGCAATGTATGTTAAAATTAAGCAACACCATATTATTTTTAATGACAATGTACTATTTTCTCTCTATTCACACATAGGACAGCAGAATGAACCCTATTTTTAAATTAAACACATTTTGACCTGGGCATGCTTATCATAAATCTAAACACTTGATTATCTTCGCTCAAAGATTTTTTGTAATATATAAGTACCAGTGTTTGAATCTTATTAGCAGATGGGTTTCATGTTTATGAGTTTTAACGTAGTTAATGCTTTTCACATTTATGCGAGACTTAAGATTCATTAAATAGTTTTCCCAGTAACAGCACGTTATTGTCTGAAAGTGTGTCATTAGAATACGTAATGATGACAGAATTTGATATACTAACTAGGAATTTCTGAAATTATCTAATCCATCTCCATCTCTCAATTCTGAGCAAATGTGGGGTTTTTGTGGTGTTTTTGTGTGAACTGCTGATTCGTTTGTATTTGATGACTGCTTGATTTCAAAATCCAAATACAATACGTTTGTTCGTGCTCATATATTTTTTATCGGTTAAGTTGCGTTATTTCTGGGATTCCTAGTTTATATTGCAATTCAAATACTTCAAATAACAACAGTTTCCCCCAAAGTTTGGGGACATTTTAGCAAAAATTCAAACGTTTCCAAACATTTATGGGGGTTTCCTATAACCTGAGGAAATTTTGCTCTTTTCGTTTAAGTTTCCTGAAACTCTCTGTTGTGGCTTCTCCAAAATTTTCACAAAACAGATAATATTGCCCCCAAAATAGAGAGATTAAAATACTCTGGTTGTTACGAATGGATCAGAACTCAAGTCAAAGAGGAGGCATACTTGGAAGTATTGTTATTTGAGTTCAACTTGGGCGTATAGTAATCTTTAAAGTAACCTTTGGTGGGACTACAATTTATGGACGATATTCGAGCAATGGTATGATGACTTTGGAAAGAAATTAGGATAAGGGTTTATAGTTGAGCGTTAGGGTTAGAAGTTAGATTCAATGTTTTCATCACGAAATGACATTAGCTATGATGTCAAAATGGTATTTAGCCGAATATGTGAATAAATTTTGAGCCACAATAAATGATCTGCTACCTTAAGTCTGATTGCTTTGTTCATAAACCAAAGTCTCGCCCAACCGTTATACATACAAACATTGCAGCCATCCATTTGTGAGCCATAGTGAGTCTATTATTCTTCTGGCTAACGGTCTTCAAATTGTTAAGTACAAATGTAATTGTAAAAGATAAATATTTTCATTCAACAACTTTTTAACTATGCTTGGAGTTTGCATAAGAAGAGCATAACTGATACGACGATCACAGTCTATCACCATTATCTTTAACTACACGCGTCAGCAAATACTGGGAAAATGTTTATTTTTGATAATTAGTGTTCAGTATTTATGTCTAATAACAGTTAAAGGAAGTATCTTAGATTTTGCCCGGTAAACTTAACGATTTTGATTCAAAGCATTATATTACTAAGTCAAGATTTTTGCTTACTTTCAGTAAAGAAACAAGTAAGTTAAGTGCTATCCACTGATTAGGGAGTTAGAATAGTGGGATGGTTGAAGTTAGAATGAAATCTTCACGGTGACAAAGTTTGAGTTAGAAACCCTGAAAAATGTTTTAAAGTTTAGACATATTTAAGGAGACGTGAAAGAGGTTCTGATCGCATATTTCTGTACTAAATCGGAGTCTTAGTTGTTTCATTATTTATGAAAAACTTAGTTACTGACCGTAAATCAGATTTAATTATAGACAGATATCTTGAGTGACTTATTCTGTATGATTCGTTAACCCTTGATCTATTATTTACCTTTACAGCATTTGAATACATAATGAATCCCGATCTTTTAGGTGAATTAGCCATTGAATGTCCTCCAGATGAACTCCCGCGAAGACGTTTACGTAAGTATAAAGTGTTCGTTCCATGGTTTACATTTACACCTATGAATTTAGTCAGCGATCGCTAATAAAATCAAAAAATAATCGTGGTCTTCTGCAAACATAAATCGTGGTCCTGTCTGACTATAATTATAGAATATTTTTCCCATTAGTTTCTAAACATTTCACTTTATTTTTTTATTTTACCATCTAGTCGTGTTGTTTTGACGTTGATTTGTGAAAATCTTTCTTTTTGGGGGCACAGTTAGCCAAATATGATTAGTTAAATTAGATCACAATAATGCTTGTTTTCAAAGAAATCCACCGTCACACATTAAATGAAGATGACATTTCGTCATGTAATAGGACAAAGAGTAATCTAGTGAAATACCAATTGACGAGGTTTTCTGCATAGATACATTGACAAAATTTTGGAGGTTTTTACTTTCGTAACCACTCTTTCCATTACTTTAATATGGCATTTATTCGGAATTGTTTTAGAAAATGGATTGGTTATTAAAGACAGGAGTTAGAGACTAATGTCTCCGTAGAAGGAAGACTGGGATGTTGTACTTATGAATGAATAACATAGAAAAGAGGGACTTCATCCCCTTTAACGCTCACTTATAATCGTCTACGACTAGGAAGAAGAAGACGAAAACAAAGTTCACTGAATCACAGAAGTGGATATTGTGATAGCTTTTTCGCCATATTTGGGGTTGATTGTTTCGTTACATCCTCATATAGACTGATTTTGTTTAAAATCATTGACCTTTATACACCCACAAAATAATGAGAAAAGTGTATTCAATGACGTATGACGGAAGGAATTTATAGTGTGAGTTCGTAAAAAGTAAAGGCATTGCATATAATCGTGAAGATAAGTTTTATAATTACTCTCAGTAAAACAGTGCTCATACACTAAAACTTTCCATAATTTAACCAGTGGGCTGAGACATAATCGCTAATTTGCTTTTAAGGGGGATCAAAAGCAAGGGAATTATTGAAGCTGGGGTAAATACGACGTTTCCGAATTGGTTCCAAGGATAGATAGTATTAGAGTAGCTCAGACCTTATAAATTTTATTAGTAAGTAATCCTCGTAAAGAATGAATTTTAAGTGAAAAAGATTCACTTTTAATGTTGAATTAACAATGCTATAGCAAAGCGATTGAACACACTGGATGTAAGAACGATTTATTTAGTTTCTTGAACAAAAGGATTATATTTCATTCAAACCACCTGTTCTATCAAGGATCAAGCCCTTGCTTAATGGTTATCAATTTGTACCATATGATACAACAACTATCAAGAATGTGAAATGTAAGGTACCGCAAAACAAACTCTATTTTAAGTCTATCTCGTGTGCCAATACTACTCAGAATAAAGGTACAGTATTCCAGAGGTGGTAAAATTCATTGGCCATTGTTATGGAGGTTGAGTGCTATAAATCCGTAAATCGGTCTAATACATCATGATTTAACCTGATGTGAATAAACTATAGTGATACCTGTAAGGAGATATGTTACACAACAGAACAATTAAGAAGAAATGTTGTATCCAATGAAATTAAACAAAAGGTAGATTTTATGCAATAACTCTATAAAGCATATGAGAAAGTAACTATCATAATAAGAAATAAAAATCACTGATTCTAAGTGTACAGTTGGTTATTTTTGACAAGTGATCAAAGTTTAAAATTATTTTCGTCCATAGAAAAAAGTAGGTATTCAAGAAAATGTCGTAATAGTAAGAAGCTTTAAAGTTTAACTTCAAGAATGATATTTTCAGCTTCTATGATCCAGTAAGATTAAGCAAATAAATTGAATTATTGTTCAGGCTCAATTAAGGTAAACATTTATAAATTATCGTTTCTTCTTTTAACTGAGAACGTAGATACTCATTTCTACTGATCTTATTTCAAATTATTTAGATAAAAATAAATAGCACTTTATTTAAGTGCGATATTCGTTGATTATATCGTTGGTAGATTAAATTATATATCTTTCGGATTGATACGTTATAATGTTTCTTAGTATTTGTTTAGGGAAGTTAGTTATGAAAACTTTAAAAATTGACTTGGTTTTGATATATTTAACGATCTCTATATGTTTGTTCATAATTGTTTATTCATTAGTTTGAAATAAATCTTTTCTGAATTGTAAAATTGACTTTGTAGATCACCAACGTAAATGATCTATGTCAAAATGATTGGAGTTAGACATGAATGGTGTGACAAACTAGCTAACGTCGAAGTCACACCTCGTGGTCAGCACTTTACGTGGACTACCCCATTGACGTATCAAGGTACCATAGATGCTTTTAAGACTGTACAACACAGAGGACGTTATTACAGAAATATATTAGTTAAAGTAGATACAAGCGAAAGTAAGACCACTGCCGCATGGGCCAGTCTATGGCATACGACCAACTTATGCAATTTGGTTGTCCCTGACCTTAACGAGGATCAATGATTTGCTCGGTATTCAATGATCCAACTGCCGGATGATTTGGCTAGGGCTTAGTGACATTTCGCTGGCCCTACAACTTGATTATAATTTGTGTATCTAATCTTTAAGTAGATAAATCATAAATCACAATAATTAGTTGTTATAACATGTACTTTTTTTATAGCCAGATACATTGAATGGTGTGCTCCTGAAACAAGTCAGTTTGAATTTACTGATAAATCTGATGTATGGACTTTGGGGTGTATAATCACTATTCTAATATATATTAAATATTTATTCAAAAATAAAGAGATTTTAGCAGTTGATCAACTCAAAGCAAAAGAAAATATATTTCACCATTTATCGTCTACAGAAGAATTAGTAAGTGTTTTCTAAATGAAAAAAACACAACTAATAAATGTGTTTTTAAAACTTTATTTGTATGAGTATAAACTGTATACGAGTTTAAGATTAACGTTCATTAATTTTTATTATTCATATCAGAAACAAACTAAAATCTCTCCTTCTTCTATCAAGCAAAATGTATCGTTGTAATCATTTTGTTGAGTTATATCTAAAAAAAAACTTAGAAGAACTATTCATAGCGGGAATAAAATGCTATTGAATAGTGGTAGATGTTTTCAAAAGATGGATAAAGGAATTTCTGAAGAAATGTTTAATCCCACTTTATATAACTTCATTCTTATCTATTTGTTTCCAAGTATTATTTTTGGGGAAGATGATCATAGAATACATATTTCTCAGGACATATACCACGATAATTTGCAAAGATTTGTATCAAGGATTGAAAATAATCAGTTGTTTTTGGTATTTGTGCATCCTTAGAGGGTTGCTTCGACATTGGCTCTAGGTCACATGCTTGTTTTAGTAATGTCGGGTACTGGCTATCAATGGAATTAAGGAAGTGTTTTTTATTCCGTTTGGGATCTTTCAATGAAAGATGCATTGATGTTTGGGGCAAAAAGGAGATGGGTTAGAGTTTTGGACACTGGGATGGAGGTATATCCAGTTAACTAGCCTCGAATGAGATGAAACGTAGGTTCTGGTTTTCACTGTTAGCTACTATCCGACTTGACTAAGAAATATACTACAGTAAGTTCCTCAATATTCAAACTCTAGAAAGTACAAAAGGCTAGTCAGCTAAAATGCATATTTTAAGATGTATACTCCATACACTTATCTCTTTATGCTTAAAATCCTTCATTTGGTGGATTTACAAGATTATTATAACATACAATGCTTATGAGTTTTGCTTTAAAATAAAAAAAAAAATAGCTACAATTTAATTGAAACAGAAATTTCCGTGTAATGGAATAATGACTAAGTATATAGAGGAGATTCGACTAATTGAGTGTTAGATGGTGGTTGGAGGTAGTCAACAGGAAACCCTGGACCCGGGTTTCGTGCTACTTGGCACTCGTCAGCAAGGTGTACCTGTAATCTTGAGGGAACTGACGCTCCCTGGCGGATTCGATCTCGTGTACACCCAGCTTCACAGTCAGAGACGTTACCACTGAGCTATCCGAGCCGTGACTAACCGCCCAGTCCTACAGGAGGTTAGTCACGGCTCGGATAGCTCAGTGGTAACGTCTCTGACTGTGAAGCTGGGTGACACGAGATCGAATCCGCCAGGGAGCATCAGTTCCCTCAAGATTACAGGTACACCTTGCTGACGAGTGCCAAGTAGCACGAAACCCGGGTCCAGGGTTTCCTGTTGACTACCACCAACCACCATCTAAATCTCAATACATAGTGCCCGCAGTGTTGAGTCACCTAGACTGGTGGCCACATTGCAACATGATCAACAGCATTCGATCTGTACTAATAAGGACTAGACAAGCATGACATTGATTACCACCCAGTGATCAATCAATTATGACTAAATGAGTGTTGCAGAATGATTAAATGGGTCATTGAAAAGCGAATTTAGAATGGTTATTGATAATATACCTGATGACGTAAAAAAGAGAAAATAAGTTTACAGAAATGAACAATCTGAGCAACCATTTATTTAGGTACATGGAATGCTCGTACAATGTGAGAGACCGGGAGAGTCTTCCAAATTGCTGTAAATTACTGCAAATGAACAAATAAATAAGATCTGAAATTTTAATTGGGTAATGTAATGTTTTTGTTGGGGATATTAAATCTGAAAATTTAGTATAGTAGGAAGAAATCAACTATACGATCACGTCCTGATTTAAAGTAATTTTTATTTCAACTGACTCTCAATTAGTTTTCATATGCCTTAATTAAATCATCGCGACCTTTTATTCATGTGAGATTTATTCTCTTTGGCAAACGTTTTAAATAATGATGGTGGAATGATTTTTTTTTTTTACTATGAATTAATGTTCTTTGGTCTCCATTGAATAAATGTTCCTTACAAAATTTGTCTTTTTGAGAGTCAGGCGCCATAGAAGAAAAGCAAGCTATGCTATCCCGGTATAAAGGTGTAGTTAAGAGATATTATCGGTAGCATAATGATGTCACTTTTATAGAGAATAATGATATAATTTTATGCATTGATTATGTTATTGTTCATTTTTCCATATTAAGTCTATCATTTCATTTTCCCCATCAACACATAAATAAAAATAAGTTGGAAGTGATATAAATGTCATTTTTTTTAAGATGAGCGATAGAATACAGTGACCTTGTATTAATTTATTAATTATTAAACATTGAAAGGAAGTGATAGAAAATTGTACATCTAACCTGTTGTTCAATAACCATTATAATGAATATCATGAATTCAGTGAAGTTAACATTTATTGTAAACATGAATATAAGTAAACATAAATAAGTCATGGTGACGCTGTATGTGATAAGTAACCAAATAGAATATATAAAATCTCATTGATATTCTGTCATTTTGACTACTTACCTTCATTTTTGGGACTAATGAGTAATGCCGTTCATTTTTTTTTTTACAAAAAAAAGTCAATTTCATAAAAATAAACGATTTGTAATGACAATGAGTTTATGATTAATAACCAATTCAACTGGTTCATCATAATGCTAATGATGATGATGATAATGATAATATGTACGACGTCTATTTATTAAATATCTTTATTATTTTACAAAGTAATAATAATGATAATGGTTTCCTGTTTATTGATTAGTTTATGGTTAAATAAACATATTAATTAAGTCAAGTGATATAAAGGGAATAATCTAAATGACTACTAATAGTTGAATGTGTATCCATACATTTTCATTTGTCGATAAAGGGATATGAATTGAGTTAAATGAAAGTGAACTATTACAAAATAATGATCAATTATCAGACATTATGTTGTTCTACTAATTTTATATTAACATTCACTGAATTATTATTATTGAAGTAAAGAAAAAGACAACCATTACCATAGATTACCCATTAACATAAATTAGTTAGACCAAATATCTTTTACAAAAAAACAAATTATTTATAATGTAAAATGCAAACATCCTGTATTCTAATGAACAAAAACAATCATTTAACTATTTGGCATTTATAACAAGTTAATTTATATGAATAATAGTTAATTCAATAAAGGTATAACAACAACAATAACAACTAATTCTAATAATCAAGGCAAACTATTTGTTTCTTCCTTAGTTATATCCGAAATAGTATATAACTATTATTCTAGGATGAAGATTCTTTAACAGTATTCTTTTACGAGTAAATAAAACTAAGTTTATGTATTATCTAAGTACTTTTTCAGTATATATTTTTTCTTAGTTATTCACATACTTTAATAATCATTTATATAACGATACCCTAAAATGTAATAATAAATTATGGTTGAATATAAAAGAATATAGTGATACCTGCATCGTAAGAATGAATGAGAAATCTTTTAAAGTATTATAATGAGTTTTAAATGCATTGTTTTATTATCTAAATTTAATAGATTATGTCATAGCTCAGATGGTATAAGTGAATATATGAGATTTTATTCAACCAGTTGTTTTGAGTGTATAATCGAATGAAAGTAAAAACCATTTGTTTCATTGAAATGGTATGGTATTTAAAGACAAGGTTCAGTGGATAAAGCAGTAGACTTATAACTGTTTGGTAGTGTATTTAAGTTTTGTATTCTTGTTTAGGTAGGTAGTAGAATATTTTCATTAGTGTTCATATAAAATGTTCTAGTCTATCCTAAATAGATGAACATATACATAGTACTTAAATAAATATACTTTTATTTGTATACAAAACTTAGTTTTAGTAATATAATTTAATCGTTTTCACTTAAAAAGAGAAATCGACTGATATTCATGGTATGATTTTTCAGGTCTATTGTATTTGGAGTTTGAAACTGTTATCTACACTGACTTCAATCTGAATGTTAACTAAAATCCCAACCGCTAATATACAACAAAACCATTATCTTCACGTTTGTTCACATTTGCTTTTATCACTGTGTTACACATTTTGAAAATCAGTCAGTCTTTCATTAGATACACTCCTTACGTACCATTATCTATGGGTTACTTTCTTCCTGTTAAAGAGATCTAAGAGTTATCGATCTTAACAGTTATTCAACTGATGGCAGTCTAAACTTAGAACTTTTCTAAGCAGAAGTAGTAAACTATTTGTTCTTTTGGTATCTGTGTGAAAATTCCTTTAAAAGTATAAGAAATTTTCATATAACTACTTTTATAAATGTTTATAAACATTAATTAAGAGGAATTCATACCTGTTTGTTTATTCAACTAAAGGAAACACACAAAGAACTGTTTAAGTTACTTTCTCAAATGATGAAAAACAATCCATCTGAGCGTATAAGCTTAAAGTAAGTCATTCGTTTTTTTCTTTCTGTATAGAAATAAAATGATATATCACTACTTTTTCTAAAATTACATAATTTTTAAAACTGATTATTGTTTTTAATTGTTTCAAGTTGTTTCTTCTGGTTTATTAGTAAGTTGAATATTGAACAGAATACAAGGAAAAATTTTTCATTTTATTTCTTGTTTTTACATTGAAGTATAAAGATTATTACAAGTTAAGTGTTTAAAAATTTTATTTGGCAAAGAATTAAAAGAAAGAAGCCCCCAAATGCCCTGGTTCGGCAGAGAGTGGGGAGAGTCTGCTCTCCCTCTATAAATGCTCTCACACGTGAATATATCCTCTGCCAGGGAAGTCCTACTCACTGCATTCTCGTGGCCCGGGTGTTGCTTACGAAATTGAGAGGACGGGTTGGTGGACATGCAGAGTCCACCTAGGGGAGTTGGAAAACCCTGATTCCAAACCAACGGTGCAGAAGGGCTCCAGTACCCCGAGGGAACAAAAGGCTTATGAACCAATCGTTGGTCACCGGCTACCATGGAACTGCATCTCCTTACGATGCTACATTGCCTTGTGGATCAGACCTTCATATCGAAGGCTCCGGGTGTGGCCCTCTGAGAAAACCACCTGCTTCGGTTCGGGCACCTGGGCAGTATCATAGGCCTCACATAAATCGAATGATTTATGTGACGCATATGTATTTGGTGCCTCCTTGTACCAATCTCTGTGTTAAAATAAATAAATAAATAAAAGAAAGGACAAACGCGACAGAAAACAATCGAGTTTTAAAGAAACTTATCCAAGGAACTATAAATTATTTTAAACAAAGATGGATAGTGGCTAGCAGTGAATTCTAGGACACGCGTTTCGTTTTATTTGGCACTCGTCAGCTAGATGTATCTGCATCTCAGAGTTGATGTTCACTCCGGGACTCGAACCCTAAATAACAATGAGAAGATACAAGTAAAACAACACCAAGTGAATGTTTACAAATTTTGTTTGAAATAATTGAGTTTACATAATTAAAAAAACTTTTTTCATCATCATCATCATCATCATCATCAGCTGGATTATCGTTTTAATTTTTTTGATTTATGAATTAAATAAAAGTTATTAAAATCATTTCATTGTGCTACTATTATTATTATTATTATCGATCAGAGCTGTAAATGATTGTAACTTTAAAGAAAAACACACAATTATAATGATCATTTTGTTTTATGAGAATTTTTAAGGCCATTCTCAATTACTGTAGTTTGTATTTTATACTGTTAGATTGATTGAATAAATATTGACGTAATGTAGACAAGTATGAGAATACAATTTGAGCATAATCTGAAGGATTTATGAAGATTAGTTTTAATTAAAATGACTCTTCTTTAAAGATTATAATCAATTGGGAAAATCATTGGATAATTAAGGAGTATGAAATGGATATATTGAAACGTTGTTTGTAATTTCATGTACCTAAATTAATGGTTGCTATGGTTGTCAGAGGGGGCATCAACCTCGTGACTTCCGAAGGAACTTGGCTTCCTTTGTGAGACGTCATAACTCTTCCAAATGAAGATCTTCTAACTCCCAGGGAAGATTTTAAATGGTTTGAATTATTTTTTCTGGTTAGCGCTTTTCTAGCGAGTTATTTTTCTATGAGATGGGTTCACTAACCCCATGCACAACTCTCCTCCTTTGTCCGGGCTTGAGACCGGAAGCAGCCCCGGAGGGGCTCCAGGCGGCCCATGCTTCACTGAGAGTAACAGACGTAAGTAAGTAAGTTGTTTGTAACTCCTTAAGGCAGGCTGATACGAAAAGCTAATAGTTCTGTTTTTGATAATCAGATGATGAGGGATTCTACTTATACTGTAGGTAAAATGTTTATTAATCTTATTGTGTCCAGATCTTGTATTTATATCGATGAATTTAATGAACAGGTTCCTCCGAAATGAGCTTAATTTACATATGTCTTTCGGTTGTTTGTAAAGTATTTAGTATATATATATATATATATATATATATATATATATATATATATATATAATATTTAGTGAATCTTTTTTGATACACAAATATTTCATTGGTGGAAACGTTCAGCTAATTTTATTTTCCGTCTTATAGTGATCTTTTAGACGATTTATATGTTCAAGTACTTTTGAAACATACAAATCCAGAATTTATTATGAGAGCTAAACGATGCATTGTAACAGTAACTGACAGTAAGTTTAATAATCTCAATATTTATGTTGAGTTTCCTTTGATGTAATTACTTAATTTCAATTTTGCAAGAACCTTATGGAACTATCTTCGGCACTATTGTGTATTTTAAAAGATTGTCAACGTCATTCGAAATTCATACAACGGACTATACTGAAAAGTGGTGCATGAAGGACAGCTGACAGACGCCTTCTAATTGAGAACCGGAGTCAGACAACGCTGCTTAATCTTCCAGTTTCTCTTTCTTCTGGTGGTTGACTGGACTATGAAAACCTCCAGATCTGACGAGGAGCACGGAATTAAATGAACATCTTACACGCAACTAGAGGATTTGGACTTCGCAGATGACCTGGCTCTTTTATCCCCTACACATCAACAAATGCAGATGAAGATATCCAGTGTAACAGCCGCCTCTGTTAATTATCACAAATATATTAGTTTTAGCAAGTATAGGGTAGTGGAAATAGTTGACTTTTATTGAAGTCACGAAGCGATCTTATCTGTGGTTCTAGCGAGAAGCCGTGAATGATGTGAGGTAGGTATTAACTGGAGATAATGGAAGGGGGATTGCTCAAAATCGTGGGATGACTGAAGTTAGACTAGTGCACTACTGGATAGCGTCTCAGTGGTATTATGGTTAAGCGTTAGTATGCGAGACTAGAGATCTTAGGTTTGATTTTTGGATGTGGGGCCACGTATAGATACTGATGGGGAATCTCAAACTAGGTTGAGGTAAATATCAAGTGCTTTCTGGTGGTTGTTTATCTTAAATTGGCCCGCGATCTCAGTGAACTTAGTTTTTCCAGATATCTGAGCATTATAGGTAATCGCCTTAATGACTGAAAACTACATTTATATGTTTGTTAAGGGCAACTGACCAAAATGGGGAACGATGGCTTATTCAATAATTTGTTAAAGACATAACAGTGACAATTAGAAAAAGCTACAACATAGTGATTTTTTAATTTTTAATGGAATAAATAGAGCTAAAAATTGATTACATAGGATAACGGAAGTTGTTTATTTAATGTGGTGTATAAATATTTACAAAAGTTATCAGAATGGAGGGTCTTCATACTTGTGAGATAATAGTTTTAATTGTCACAATAAAATTATCCAGACTAGAAAACTTAATATTTACAGAAACGGAAATAGTCGTTTCTTGAATTCAATCTGAAGCAAAATAGATATATCGAGGTAGTTCACACTAAATGAACATTTACCAACAAAGATTGCTGAAACTTCGGTCCTGAAAATTAACGGAGGGAACATTCAAACCCTTACTAGTAATATTATAAATATCAAACATGTTTATGGTGTATGCTACATAAGTCGACAGACATAAGTAGTATGTGGTCATCTGAACCTAGTAACTCAGTGGACAGTAGGTTGACATTTGTAGTCGAAAGTACCGGGAGTGAGTCCCGATGTGAACACTAACATTAGGATGGAATCACGTTTAAATGACAAGTCCCGAATGAGATGAAATAATGGGTCCTGGGTCACACTGTGGTGTGCGCTACTTATATACACATAAGTAGTATATAACGATAGTCAGGAATAGAATTCATTTCAGCAGAAGAAGTCGAAGTACCAATTACTGATTATTCAGTCATTTTTTCCTGAAAAGTATGAATGTAATAATTTTGGAAGGAAAATGTAAATGAATATATTACGATAGTTAGTTATTTATATTCCGTATATCGGAGAAAAATAGTATTATAATAAATGCTAATCACTCATAACCATTAGAAGTGTGAAATTTAATAGTTAAAATTGTATGATACAGTTGAAAAATCTCTCTGTTACACATAATAAATAGTTTTTAGTGACGTATATGTCTGTATATCTTTGTGATCTATTTAATGAATTTTTACCTTATGTTACATGCACTAAATAATACTGAATTGCTTGTTAGTGACTTGTTAGTCTGGAAAATAGATGTGACACAGAAATAGTATGTTACTAACTTAAAGTTTCGCAACAGGAAAGAATTTTAGTTAGGCAGTCATTAAAAGCCAAGGAGCATCAGATGGCTGTTTTTTTCTGTTATCTGGTCGATCAAGGGTGTGGATTCATGACATCTCCAGAGATGAAACCAAGACCTTTAGATTTCACAATGATCATTCGACCTTTGAACGACAGATTTGGGATCTAATAGTTTACATTTTTAATGCTAGTCAATTCACTGTATAACGTGATCGCCATTCATCGGCTTTGATAATACCTATTTTACGTCCTACAAGGTTAAATATCAATGGTCAGGACTTTTTCCTAAAACACCAGAGACGGAGTTAGTTACTAATGAGTGTGTGATTACGACTAGTGTAGAACGTTTGTGGAGACAAAACGGTAACTATGATTTGAACTACTTATTTCCTGGCAAATAAGTAGCCTAGTTCGTGAATGATATCTATCCATAGATATACTTATCGATACTCGACAATAGTGATATTTCTTGACACTATGGCAGCATTCGACTTCATTGATTGAGAGGTTTTATAACAGTGAATATCGTTGGAAGGAGCACGAAAGAAGTATATGAACCTTGTGAAGGCTCTTCACTTAAATCACAAGTTATGGTGAACTGTCATCTGAACTGATAGCGTCAAGTGATGTTCGTTAGGGTTATCCATTTACACTATTCTTATTTAACTTGGTAAGATATTTTCTATTACCAAAGTCGCTTTCGCCCTCTGAATTTTCATAGATTAATGTTCTGCTGGGAGATCTCCTTGCTGAATTAGAGTAGGGGGACGATACAGTTCCTCTTAATCAAGACACTGGTAAAATCCAGTCTTCCAGTTGCCTTGAGGAACAATGCTAAGGTGTTTGAGATCTGTTTACCTCCGTATAAGTGCTAAATGTTGCTCCAGAATCAGTTTGGAAGAAGTCAACACATCACAAAATACCCTAAAATTCCAAAAACAGGCTTCGAGCACTTGTCGTTCGAAATCTGGGGCCAAGCTACCAGGTCAACAAGATCATAACCAACCCAGTTTCTTTCCCATGTACCTCAAGAAAAGTCCCTTTTTTGCCGTGTCAGGAAATAGGGAGTAACGGCTTCTCATATACGTCCAAAAGAACTTTAGGTTATCTTTTTCACGACAAAATCTCTTCAAGCTTTCATCAGATCTTTTCGATCCCTACTATCGCCTCTGTTCCAATGGCCTCACATTTTTTCCGCGTGCCAACGATACTAAAGATTTGGGTTAAGGAAATGTTCTTTGTGATTTTCTGGCAACAGAGTTATGGACTTCATATTAAAGTTTTCAATGTTCGAACCAAACAACAGGCTCCATTAGCTAGGAATCTGCAGTCTCTTGCTGTCTTCTGTCGTGCCTAAGTACAGTAGGGGTATATAATCGCTCTCGAACCATAGGTTTTAGTCTCATCGTTCTTCAAACGATCTGTTTGAAGCTAAAGGAACAAGTGTTCCAGCTATTAGAGCTCGATAGAGTCACTATGGATGGCAAGCTTGACCACTGTACCAAATCTGAAGCTACTGACTGATCTGTTGTTTTTCTACTAAAGTGTTTTTCTTTAACCTTTCTAACTTGTTAATGTGTGATATATTATTCAATAAGCATGTATAGTAGAGTATAGGCAATCTGATTCAGCATTAATTCAGCACTTTGTGGTTAGAAGTTTTTTTTATCCACACTTAAGAAATGTTTTTATACCCGCTAATGTGTACAAATAATATTGCTTTCTAACGCAAAATAAAAACTATCTGATACGCATACTCTATGGACTCTCACCAAGTCAGTTGTTTTATGCTCTTAAAGAGAATAAAACTGTGTTTGTATAGAGAAGTAAATGTATTATCAAGTTCTGACTTAGATGACCATATTCTGGATAAATATCATGATTAGATTAATAATGTTCACCTAATGTATTTAAATTATTGTTCAGTGTAGCGATAAAAATGTTTATAATTGAGATCATGAATCGACTGATGTTAGACTACCATTGAAAACCTGGAAGCACTGGACGGCCGTTTCATACTATTGTGGGACTCCTCAGCAGTTCGGATCCACGACCCTGCTCGCGGGATTCTAACCCTGGACCTTCAATCTCGCGCGCGAACGCTTAGCCTACTGGACCACTGGACCCCTATATTGATAAAAATGTTTATAACTGAAATTTTATACATTGCTGTCACTTTATGTATGATTGACAATTTTGTGCTTTTTAATTTTTTTTATTAATCTTACTGTAATCTCTGCTGGATATTTGTTAGTTTTTATTTCTTTCAAAAGAATCGGAGGAAAAATATATCCCGAGACTGAAGTTTATTAATAACTATATATTAAAATGGATAGACTTAACATGATAGTATAACCTACTAAGTCTACCGATGAATAACTATTCTACTACAATAATTAATCAATCAACTAATGTGGAAATTTGAGGTCAGATAAATCATTTAACTTATCTCTACATACACAGCAAGTGAACTTGAATATCATATTTATCACAAAACTTAAAAGATTTTTGTAGTCGTTTGATTCATTACGGAGATGGTTATCATCGTTAACAATGATGATTATTGTGTTGAATCGTAAGCTGTTTAAAAATGAAAGTATAGATTATTGAATTACGACTCAATAATACTGATGAGTTCGACCTTCTATGAATTTGCTGGAATGCACTGCTAGGTTGACACATCGACTCAATTTTCAATTCTGAACACTAAAAAATCAAGAGGAAATTAGCAAAATCAACTTAATATTCATATAACTGATAATGAAAAGCTGAACATATGGTTTACAGTTCTAAATTCCGAATAAAATAAGGAAGTTAAACGTATGGAATAATACAGAAATTGTAGATTTAGAGGAAATCAAAGAATGAATTCATTTGCTTCACTGTGATATATTATTCTGAACTACGATATCTTTACTTCCTCAACACGATTTATTTCAATAGTTAATGATTTTATGAACTGGTAGAAAATATTTTCCGATCACTCTTAGGTTTGTTTAAATCGTTTCCTACGGTAACTTCTATTACACATAAAGTTATTAGTATTTGCCGAAAACTTTAATATATCTGTGTTTTTGTTAAATCTTAATGACGCATACTAATGGTAGATGAAATTGGTATTACATGTTGAGTTATGATCGAACTCACCTATCCTTGTAGTTATTATACTTATCTGGGAATTTTAAGCGCATATCACTTGATTATGGTACTTTTCAATGCCATAGACTAACTTGAGAATACTGATTTTGAGGAAGACTTTTTTGAATTTAATGACAAATAGTATCACTATATAGAATTAACAAGTGAATGTTAATATGAGGTTAACATGTTTTTTTAAAAATTAAAATAATTACTAAAAATATGTGTGAGCTGTAGTATACTGTTTGTATGAAACACAACAGAAAATATGACTGACTCATTGGTTTAAAGCTTAAATGAAAGTTCTTTTTATTGTTTCATATCACGACAAGAAGTTACCGTATATTTTGAAGGTAATATTCATTGCAAGATAACTTTAGTTAGAGAACCATTAAAAGTATAAAGTACTAGAATATTATTTTATCATAGTTTGTTTCTCCTCAGTAGTGCACCGAAAATCAACTTATTAGGTCTGTTGAGAATCTGTGGTATATGGAATCAACCATGTCAAGAGTGAGAATTTGGTGGATCAAGTACATTGGTTTGGGAAATCCATATATCGTAATTTTATTGAAGTTAGAAATGTACATTATTGGACTCAGTAATCTGAAGTTATCGTAATGGTAGTGAGACTTAAACTCTCAGGTTTCAATACCGTGCAAACGATGTGACTGTATGTCAGTGAATCCTTTTTATGAGTTGTATCAAGTCACAAAGTTTGGGTTGAACCAAATGCATAGGTACAGACTATCTGATTGGTGCTTGGGCGATGATAGTAAATAACAGTTGTGGACAATGAGTAACATACCTCAGAAGTGCTCACACTCGTTCTTCTCGAATGATATCATCAGTTTATTATTAATATGACGTAAGTAGTAACGTATAACTTGAATGTTATGAAATTTTTATTTTCACCTTTATTAAAAAAATTCTTCTTTGATTTTAAAGAACCGTTCCCAGTGAATGATACTATGGAAGCAAAAATCAAATATCTTCATGTCAATTGGCAACATGAGAATTGTATTGAGAAAGCTGTTGTTTGGTTTGCAGAAAATATTCTGAATGATAATCATATTAACTTAACACATAGATTATCATCTCATTTATTTCAGCTAATGTATTTACATCAAGCTAATTTGTCAATTATTACATCATCTTTAAAGATAATAATTCATTCTGTTGAAAATGAACAGTTAGAATCTATGTTAACATGTTCAAGACATCCTTGTGAAGATGTTAGTAACCGATCTTTTTCTTCTTCTTCGTCTTCATCATCATCATCATCTTTATATAAACTATTAAAAGAAAGTAACCACTTTAAAAAGATTTGTAAAATAAACAATTTATATCTTGTATTAATCATAATGCAAAACTATTTACAACATGTCAATGTACAGAGATTAGGCTTAAATTTTTTCAATTCACTTATCCATAGAAATTATTCTACATTTATTAATTTAAATATAATAAATGATTATTTACAAATAAATAATAAAATATTTAAAAAGCTTCATACAATTAATTTATGTCATCATTTGATTGAATTATTAAATTATACAACTAATAAAGATATAATTAAAATAGGTATTAGTTATTTATGGAAATTTTGTATCTATGGTAAGTTAATTCTTTTTTTCAAATATAAAAATTAATTATCAGTTTAGGGGTTGTGGAGATTGTTAAGTTTTTGATTGAGATCATGAACCGATTGATATGAGACCACTATTGAAAACCTGGAAGCACTAGACGGCCGTTTCATCCTATAATTCGAACCCATGGTCTTCAGTCTCGTGCGCGAACACTTAACCTACTGGACCACTGAGCCGGCATCTATTAATGGTAATGTTGACGGCCGTCTAGCGCTTTCAGGTTTTCAGTGTTGGTCTAACACTAATCGGTTCATGATTTCAATCAAAAAATAGTCGAAACAGCCGTTCCATGCTTCCAGGTTTTCAATGGTGATCTAACATCAATCGGTTCATGATCTCAATCAAAAAAATATAAATTAGTTGTTTGTTTTCAATAAGTTTTTTTAATCATTGAATTTATGAGTTAATTGAAACTAGATCACCATGGAAAACCTGGAATTACTGGACGGCTGTTTCATCCTAGTGTGGGACTCCTCAGCAGTGCGCATCCGTGATCTTACCCTGCGAGATTTGAACCTAGGACCTATCAGTCTAGTGCGCAGACGTTTAACCTTTTTTATTTGTATGCGGAAAAATATGTTACCAAGTAAAATATATTTAAGGATAATTTATTTATTCTTCATAGTGAAACAGTGACTGCGTGACTAAACAACTGACTGCGTCTTACATATTTAAATTTGAGCTGCTAAAAATTGTTGTTAGTCTTCACTAAAAAAAAACAAGTTTTATTTGAATACTGGATCCATGAGTTATGTTTCGCGACTGGATGATGATCTGGCTGATTGTGGCTTTGATTTTTCAAACATTCAAATATTTTTAAACATTTTGGTACTGAATTACTTCCTATCCAGCTTGTGTGAACAAACTATCGAGTAGTGTATACAAATTAATAATGTCATTCAACCTATATGTGTATATCTTTTTTATGTGTATTCTTTAGTGAATGTATTCCTTTCCAAATATTATAAAATATTATAAAAATGTTATTATCATGTGAGTTAGCTGGATTTATATGGGTTATTCAATTTAAAAACGGTTTCCATCACAGACAATTGAAAGATATTTAAATCTGAACTTATCTGTTTAACACAGGGAATCAATAACCTATGCTTTATCTTACATATCTATGGGATTCAAACATACTAAATGATGACACTATTTTATAGTTTAATTCATGTATAAATAGTCAAAATATCCAGTTATGATAGAGTTCACAAGTATTATATAGGTTATTGAACAAGGTATTGAGTGAGATTACACATTCTTCACGTTTTACGTATACATAACATTTGATTATCCATTAGCATATTACAGTTCGTTCTGAAATCCTAATGTCTTCTCGTCTGATCATCAAGTGTTGTGCATATGTCGTGCTTTTGACATACTGAAAATCTTTTCTCCGTCTGATGACTGTTAAAGCTCTGAGGTCATGTTCCGCTACTTACTACTTATAATCAATCTTCTGAGTGGCGTTTGCCATAAAACGATAAGTTTCAATTATTGTTTACTTGACAATAAACTAACATGTTAGACGTAACTGTGAGTAGTCTATTACTCGATGATTTAAAAAAATAACTTGACTTTTATTTACATAAAAATCGAGTAAAATACTCTATGAACCGATTGATATTAAAGATTTATTTTGCATCCGTCACGCCAAATCTAATTTAATATCAAAATATCAAAATGGTAGCCTAACTAGTTACATTTATTTATTTTTTTGTTTTTACTTTTATTTTCTTCTTATTTAAGAACCGATTGCTCTACAAGCAGCCGATAAAGGCGCATTATCTATCACTGTGCAACTAATGGAGTCCAATCATTTTGACAGTGAAGTTTTTACTAATGGTTCTATGATTATTGTATCTTTATTACGTATTGGTAAGTTTAGTAATTTGCATTTATTAATGTTTTGAGTTGATGTTAAATTAGTATCATTTGTAGTTTCATTAAATGATCGACAACTATACATGAGAATATTGTTGTTACCGCTGAAAGCTGATATTTGTCAAAAGAAACCATGATTCACATGATTCAGAGACAAATAAAAATACTTGGATGTTCAAAAAAGTTTTAGTCTTTCATTGAAATGGTTTTGTCTTTTGAACAAATATACATTTTCTGGATTTCAGTTCCACAATACTGAACTATAAAGATATGATTTGTTCAATTTACCAAGTTCTATCAGAGGTCAAATAATCACATATTGAATGAGTAGTTTGTACTATACCACTTGGCTACTCGTCGTTTCATATTTAAATGAAAGCATCATATCCTTTGTACTGTATAGGATATCAGATTTTGGGGTAAATAAAAAAAATTTTAGCTTTGTTTTATCCAAGAAAAGCGAAACATCTTCAGAGTTTGTCTGACAATATTAAAAGTTTTAATTTTCCATATGATTTCATTATGGAATAATGACATATTGAAACAAGTCCTCGTTTAATAATATAGACAGTTCCTGAATCGCACATAACTTTATAACTCTGCAAACTATTATGAAATATAACCATTGAGATAGATAAGTGTCATCACTATTAAATCTGAATCTGAAATGGAAATATAAATCTTTAAGTGTTGTTTACGTCTGAAATGAAAATGCCAAATACATACATAAATGGTTGTTTTGATATAGAAATAGAATGGATATATTGATCGCATGAAGTGAAACGTCATCAATGTCAATAATTTTTGTTTTAATCGAACTCATTGATACGTCTAATTCTTATTCTAGTAGAAAACTATGAACGTTAAATAACATTATTTTGATAAAATCTGTCATGTTGGGGAACTTTGGAGAAAATCCAAATAGGAGTGAACATTTATTTTGTATCAGTTTCAGAATTCATAGCAGAACAATTCCTCAACTGCACATAAATTCGGACTCGGGATCTTAAAAGTCTCTCTCAGCAAATATATCATTGAACCAAGTCGTAAACGTTTATTGATCTGTATAGACTAATAGGTGAATGCGTTGAACCCCTAACTTATTTAATCTCACAAGTCATCCTCCTTCTATACTGAATAATTTTGTATGAAATAAGTAACTCGAAAGTTTTGAATTCATGTTTGGGATAGTACAATTCTCAGTGTTCATTTCTTAAAAAATTATCGTTGTCATAACATTTTCACTTCTAAAACATCAAACTCTAATGAAAGCAGATTAAATATAAATTCCAAAAAACATAATTTTCATACAATGTTTGATAATAAAGTTAAAACATTCTAACTGTTTAAAGTTAGACATTAACACCATTAGATGCTGGCTCAGTGGTCTAGAGATTAAGCATTCTATTACAAGACTGATAGGTCCTGGGTTCGATTCGCACGATGCAGGATCGTGGATGCGCACTGTTGAGGAGTCCCATACTAGGACAAAACGGTCGTCTAGTGCTCTCCGGTTTTTCATGGTGGTCTAGCTTCAACTGACTCATAATAAACAGTAATTCTTTTATTTGATACTTAAGTGAAAAAAAAGTGTTTAATGTTCCAATTGAAACTATATTTCTATCGTTTTAAAGTATGAATAATTATTTTCTTTATTACACGTCAAGATAAAATTAAAAGGCAAATTACAGAATACAATAAGTTAATGTATATTCTACTGCATGGTTTAATTCGATTTAAAAATTTACCAATAACTATTTGGAATATATGTCTATGCTTACAAACTGTGATATCTTTGTCTGGTAAGTCTTTATATATATATATATATATATATATATATATATATATATATGTGCGTGTTTCTTTGTATATGAAATTATTATTAATGGTTATAATTATGTGTTGTAAATAATTTCTCTTTACTTATATGAGATATCTCAAAATATGTACGTTTAAATGAAGTGTTAAAGAAGGGTTTAATCGAGAATTGTCTTTAGAAATATCATTGAAATCACAAATTGATCTAAGCTAGACAACATCGTCTAAAGTTATACATATTTCGGCAAGAAATAGAAAAAAAAATTAAACGATAAAAGAATCAATTATCATTGGTATTCATTTATTTATTTTTGTTTTTGTTTTAATGTTAATGATTATCTTATAGCTGATATCAATTATATTTTATTAAGCTGATGTGTATTTTCATTTGACAAACTTAAAAATCATCTATAATTTTACTTTTTCATTGAGTTGTTATTGTTAAGTAAACTCTGAGCCACTTATATTTATACTTCAATATTATACGAACTTGTAGGACGAAATTTACATTCTTGAGTTCATTTATAGTCAAAATCAAAATACATTTATTCAGATGGTATTGATGTATTTATTCAAACAGTTTACATGTCAACAAAAGTTGGTTTATTTAGTTTTTGAATACATCAATTTTGAGATATAAATTTTTGAAATTAATAATACCTGGATCAGATTATTGTCCATTGTCCGTTCCTCATCTGAATGATTTATGATTTTTAAAATTATCACTTCGTAGAATATACCACTGATTTGAGCTCAAAAATGTACAATTCTAGTGTTTTCTGAAATAGGCGCGTAGCGACAACAGAATGTGATATCGTTAAGAAATATTGATGACAAATAAACTATTTGAGATTACTTCGCTAAACATAGTCTACACATTTCATCACATTAAGCATTCAAGGAAGTTTTTGCAATAATTTGAAAGATTCAAGGAGTCTGAGCAATAGTTTATTCTGCGAGTTAACCCATCTTTTTCCAAAATTTCGGCAGCTAATATAAAAACAATCTGAATGAACATATATAACGTTGGTAGGAGATATGTTTTGGAATCTGAAAGTTTTTACGAGGAAATTATTTGCTTTTCCGCTTTAATTTACATTGGTGGAACAAGCCTTTTAATGTATGAATTTCATTTACTAATATTCATAGTCATTATTACACATTACGAAGAGAGATGGTTGATAATGGCATATTAGTGAGTGCCTTTCTATAACTACATTTATCACATTCATAAAGTGACTTTCTTAACTGAGGTGATTGCGTAAGTTTTAATTTGAATAATATCAAGTACGTAACAATATATGAACTAAAAAATTGTCAGGATGCTGTTTACACCGCTCACGTAACGGTTTCTTTTCATTAAAAATTAAACGTCGGATTACATTTTTACTGTAATTTAATTAAGCTGCATATTGCATAATTTTAAAGAATAAGTGAAATTTCAGCCAGTTAGTCAACTGTTTCAAATTGAGTCAATTAAGCCTAAAGACACTTTAGCAACCCTTTCTTCTAATAAGCATTATTATGACTTATATATTAACTCTTTTTGTAATGTTTGTTTGAACCTTCTGATTGATGTTTAGGACTGAGATTGATCAGTCTCTTGTTGGCATATGTGCATCCTGTACGGGTTTCCTCAATATTGGCTTAAGTCACAAGCATTCTAAACAAAGATGGATGGTGGCTAGCAGTGGAACCGAAGACGCTTGTTTCGTCCTATTTGAGACTCTTCAGCTGGATGAACCTGTGTTCAAGAGTTGATGTCCACTCCGGGACACGAATCTAGTATAGTTCTCTTCAAACGAACTCATCAGCTAAGTGGATAACGCGATGGTGTTTGAAGCAAGTGGCACTTGGCTCGAGTACATGAGTGAACATAAACTTTGAAATGTAGGTACATCCAGCTGACCAACCCAAAATGGGACAAAACACGCATTCTAGATTCCACTGCTAACCATTATCCATTTTCGACTCATATATATTTTAAACATTTGGTATATCAATGCATAGAAATAAAATTGTTACAAATGTGATTTCAAACCAATGAAGTCAGTTCAAGTTTTATAAACAGTTGACCGTTTTTAAACGTTCATACCCTGTCACGTCACTATGTGTGTTTTGTGTTTATCTGTGTGTATATTGATTAGGCTAGTCAAATTTGTGTCTTTTTTTTCAAATAATACAAATATGCAAAAATTCATTTCAGTCATTGTCATTTTAAAGCAAAACTTTAAACTATATTTTCTCATTGGATGTAACACATGAAACAAGTTTTTTTGTTTTTTTTCATGAAATCAATCAATTTTCTGTTATAATCTAAAGTTGTTTTAGGCAAGATTCTTTTTTCCTTTTTTGTTGTTATTTTGATAAATTTAAAGTTGACTTTCAATATTCACTTGATGTTGTTTTACTTGAATCTTCCCATTGAGTTTCAGACTGCAATTGATCGGTCTGTTATTCGCATATGTGCATACTGTACGGGATCGCCTCGATATTGGCCTAATTCACAAGCTTTATAAGCAAAGATGGACAGTCCAAATAGGATGAAACGCGTGTTCTAGATTCTACTGGTAGCCACTATCCATCTTTGTTTACTTTCAATAGTTTAATTCAGTTTTTACTATAAAAACAATGGAAATTAGTTTTTTTTTTAAATTATTACTAGGTAAATTGATGAAAATATTTCTGACAACAATAAAAGGAAAGAATTCTTGTCAATTTTATGCTTAAACAAAACTTAAGCAATAAAATAATTATAATAGTCTATGTCTCTATGATAGATCTTCTGATTGTTATTTAATTCGATTTATTTATTCACTATGTTGTTTGTTATCATTGTTATTTTTCTAATTTGTTTATCATTTTGACATTGTAATGATGTTAGTGAAAATGTGAAAAATAAGCCAATGTTAAAATGATCATATTTAATCAAGTTATGTATTGATAAAAGAATCATTATATTTTGAAAATAAGCGGAGAACCTGTCGTTATCACTTATTCACTAAATTGAATAATGATCTCATATTCTATTATTATTTCAATAATTTAAGACTGAAATAAATGGATATACTAATAATAGCCATATGTTTATTAGTGACAAGCTTCAAGACAGAACTCCTGAAGTTTTAGTAGGAATCTGTTCGGGACGTTAGATCCCCAGAACTCACTTGGGAAAGGACCTAATTTTGTAATTTTATTTAGAAAATTTGAATTTCTTTGTTTTCGCGCCAAAGGCGCTCTTGTCACCTTCATGTCGTATTTCCCACTGGGGAATATGTTAAATGATATTGGTCCGTTGCGTCTTTTAGTATGCTATTTGATAACTCTCCCCAAGGACGGATTTGTACTGTATATATACGTTTTGAATTGCGTTTGTTGTTATCGCTCGTTTCTGGCTGTTTGCAGAATATACTTCCCCATTACAAGGTTGGACTTTTCCATCTAGTTAGCGGGCCTGGGACGCATCAATAGCTAGCTTACTGGTCTTTGGTCACCGAGTCTTGTTATCGTTCGCCGATTAAGTGAACTCGTGATAGCTTCAACCCTAGCAGAATCCGTGACTAGTGGAGTACAATCATGACGAGTATGTGACAGCTATACACCAAAGGGAATGGATAAGGGTTACGCAATATCGTGAATCTATTAAAGTTGGACAATAATAGCTTGAGATGCCCGCTCTGTGGTTTAAAGGTTAAGTATGATAGCTCAAGACCAAATGTCCTGGGTTCAGTTTTTGTATACACGGTAGAGGTTTTAAAATTCTGAGTCTTCTATTAGGGCGAAATAGTTGTTCAACACTTCTCAGTATTCAATTATTGTTTAAATAAAAGTATTCAGTGATGTAAACCATCAAAATTCAACAATCTCGATAAAATCTGTATACTAACCAAATTTTCATTGCTTAATTGCAGTAATTATCACTGCTATTATACTATTTCGATTGCTTTGCCACTCATATATTTCATTTCATTTTGTTGTATCAATATGCTATGGAAATGTAGGTAGACATACATTTATCCCAGGCTCTAAGGTGATCATGACTGACTGACTGGAACACTCATAAAATATATTTTAACAAAATACATTCACATCATTGATTAATGATTGTTTTTTTCAGACGCAAAGTTTTCACGTTAGTTCTATGTCGAATGGTATTTTTACAGCATAATTTGTATACCTCACACAGTACTGTGAAGTACTTTTATTCCACCAAGTGTGCGCATCTAATTACACTTCGTTCTTCTGGAATTTAGACAGGGAGAAAAATATACTAATACTTGAGGAAATTTTTCATGATGATAAGTTGCGAACTGTTTTTTTTTCTATCAGGGTAAATGTATGTTTAGATTGTGTAATTGTAATAACTAATTACTTAAATGTCAAACTGGTATTTTGTTTTTCTTGGTTTTACTCATTAAATCAATCAATCAATCATTGGCAGCAAGTTCCTTTGTTCATCAATAACCATTATATTTTATGTACCATAAATGAAAGTTGATCATTTTAAGTTAAAATTCAAACAAATATACCTGTAAGTATTTTGAAGTTTCTTGTTATTGGCGGATTGATTTGTAAACTTAGTAACAATATACCGCTTGATCTTGAATTCTAGCATTTGTCATACATATCTTTTCATTCATTCATCTTAAACTATCATCGCAATATTCAGTTTTTCTTATTATTATTGTCACTACATTATTTTCAATCGGTTTTGTTACTCAACTTGTTATTTTAACCTCATGTTAACCATAATTTGGTGTGAGAACTTGAGCTTATGTACATCTGTGCTAGGCTCTAGGTTGATGAGGGCTGACTGACTGGTTTATTGTAAGAATGACTATTAAACAAACAAACAAAATGCACCCAGTCACATGTTGTTACTTATTTAAAACTTACTTTCATATTATTTTATGGTGTTAACTGTTTTGTCAGTACGTGGCATGATTTAGGTGTAATTTTTCAGTTTCTATTAGTTTTTATTTTATGTTATGAATTTTAGAATATTTTGCTTTACAATTTACTGATGAAATGGAAGAAGATGAACCAAAGGACGAGAAGAAAAATGGATTTGATATATTATATTTAATTTATAACATACATCCTGATAATACAACGATTACTGAAGCACTACTTAAACCAATCACATCACTAATGAAATATGGTAAGAATGGTTTTCAACTTCTTATAGAGTTTCATTTAGCAAAAAGATTATCATTCTCAGTAGTTAGTAGAATGTCATTAAATTTTTGCTCTGTTAACTTATTTGAGATATTTTACATTTAAGGTGGAAGAATTTAAAGACAGAATATAGGTCTTTGATTATAGTTTGTTTTTATTATGAACCATTATCATCTGAAAAATGATTGAAAACTATGGAATATGGAGTAGTGATCTCAAAGGCAATCTGTAATTCGTTTTGAAAGTGGAACGCTCCAAATATACAATGTGCTTAAAACACAATATTTTCACTGGACAGAACTATTTCTTTCATGTGCTTCTTGTTGAAAATATTCTTTAAGTAGGAGATCAATCCTTAACTATTAGCTTGGATTATATTTGATGTTATAAACCTCTCTATTCAAACACTACTTAAAATGGCTTAAATTTGACACCAGTTCCAAAGATGATCTTTATGTGATTTATATCTTGGAATATTTGATTTCTATTTTCCATCTTATCTACTTTAATGGTATACTACCTTTATTGAATTTCACTAAGCTATTGTAAAGTGTGATAAGTTTAACTGATTCAGTTTTGTGTTATACATTATGTTAATTTACCCAATTGATATATTACTAAATATACATTCATATAGAATATTTTGTAACTGAGACATAAAGTACAAATTATTACTATGAACTGTTAACATTTGTGCACCCTTGTAAACAATTTTGATTTTAATAAAATTTTACTCTGCACTCTGAATGGTACTGAGAAATATTACACCTTTTCTAATAAATATCATGAAACTATATACTGATCGAAGTGGTACACATTAACATGTGTATGCATATGGATATACACATAAATAAATTAGGGAATAAACAAACTATTTGTGATTTTAAAAGAAAGTTTGTTCTAAGTTTGAAAAAGAAAAAAGAAGAAAAACAAAAGACTTATCAATTCTAAGTTGATAATTTCAAGTTATTCTAGCCATGGTAATAATCACTATGAGGTCAATCACTTCTCTGTCTTAATCGGGTAGATCAGTAGACAAATCATTTTGAATTAAAAAAAATTAAGTTCATGAAGTTTGGTGTAAGAGAAAAAGAAAAGTTGATTATTAAATACGTTCTAATAGTAAATTTGTAATGATACATATGATTAGTTTATATAAACGTCTGTCAAAATTTGAACTAATAGTTTGACAGAAATTGGACTTCAAGTATATAAAAGACATTAGATGCTAAAATTATATTTGAAACAATCTCATAGATTAAGATCTAAACAATTCAAACGTTTCATTTAGCAAACTGGTAAGACCTTCTTCGGTCAATTAATTAAAATCACAATTATATAATTGATACTCATGACTGCAAAATCGTGCATGGAGGACAGATCACAGACTCGTTCGAAGTAAAGACCGGTGTCAGACAAGAATGCTTACTTTCACACTTTTATCTTTCTCCTGGTGATCGACTCGATCATGAAGACGTCAACATCTGAAGGGATGCACGAAATGCAGTGAACATCTAGGATGTAGTTGGACGATCTGGACTTCTCAGATGATCTAGACCTCCTATCGTAATCGCAACATTAAATGCAGGAAAAGCCGACCAGTGTAGCAGCAGCAGCAGTCGGTCTCAATATACACAAAGGGAAAAGCAGGATTCTCCGATACAACACAGCATGTACCAATCCAATCGCAATTGACGGAGAAGATTTGGAAGATGTACAAACCCTTACATATTTGGGCAGTATCATTGATGAACATGGTGGATCTGATGCAAATGTGAAGGCCCGGATCGGCAAAGCAAGAATAGCATATTTACAACCGAAGAACATCTGGAACTCAAAAGAACTGTCAACCACCACCAAGGTCAGGATTCTCAATACAAATGTCAAGACAGTTCTACTGTATGGGGCGGAAACCTGGAGAACTACGAAAGCCATCATCCAGAAGAAACGGGTGTTTATTAACAGTCGTCTACGTAAAATACTTCGGATCCGTTGACCGGACACTATTGGCAACAACGTACTGTGGGAGAGAACAAACCAGATCTGAGCGGAGGACGAAATCAGGAAGAATCTCTGGAAGTGGATGGAACACACATTGAGGAAGCACCCAACTGCGTCACAAGACAAGCCCTCACATGGAATTCTGAAGGCCGAAGGAGGAGTGGAAGACCAAAGAATACATTACGCCGAGAAATCGGGATAGAAATGAGAAAAATGAACAAGAATTGAATGGAAGTAGAAAAGAAGGCTCGGGACAGAGTGGGTTGTAGAATGCTGGTCGTCGGCCTATGCTCCATTAGGAGTAACAGGCATAAGTAAGTAAGTACTCATGATATGGAGATTAATGAGGTTATTTGAAATCATAAAAGAATCTGGTTGTTTTTATATGGAAATAGTTAACGTTTGTGTAATTGCAAATGTATGATTCAGTTTTATAAATTGATGTGTTGTGTAACCGAATGTTCTAAAATGAGAGAATTTTAGAAGACAGAACAACTGGGCAGCTAAGAGTTACTTTTCTATGAGTAAGTAATAAATATACACAAAGAAATATTTAACACGATAATAAACATGATTAGGTTTTGTCAAATATAAGTGATTATTAGATGATAGACTTGTAGGACACTCACCAGTCTATGAAATTAGGGATTAACTATTAAGGTTGATGCACTCCTCGTCATGTTTAAATTGTTGTGTGTAACTTAGACAATAAAGATCTGAATTTCAACTACGAAAACTAACTTAAAGCATGCTTTATCAGTGAAAGAGGGCGATTATCATACTAAATATTTAATTCAAATCACAAGTTGGGGAAAATATGTGTCCGCGATGATAAATCTTACAAAAGTAGTGAGATAATGGTGAAGATTTATATTTTAGGCGGATGCTTTTAGTGTTATTATGTTTCTCTGAGGTAAATGGTTTAATTTTAAATTTTTTATTATCTTTATGGACAACGACATCAACGTTTACTTCATCATCATTTTCCTTAGTTTCTATTGACATACAGTGTCAGTTACATTGGTGTTTTGATACTTGTAACCAATCAAATATAAGTCAAATTAAGAAATAGAAAATGAAAACTTATTTCTATAGTGCATCTAATGTATGTATTGTGTTAGACTTTTATAGGTTACTTTTGATAAAAAGTAATTTTTTGGAGTATCAAGATTTTAGATTGACGACTGACGAAGCGAAATTTTTTGTACTTCAGATTTTGACTCAAATTGCCGAATATTCTGAACAATCCTATTAAACACTTAATTCTGTCACTAAACTGATCATCACAAAAAATAATTCTAACCACATTTCTCTGAAATATGAATCAATTTAGAAAAAAATAAGAAGAATTGTATACAGTGGATAAATTATGGCTAGCAGTGAAATTTAGGGCACGTGTTTCATCTTACTCAAGACTTTTCAGCTGGATGTGTATATATCCAGATGTTGTCATCTATACTTGGACTCAAACCCAGTATCTTCCACACGTTACCTCGTTATTTACCAAGCCATCGAGATCGAAATAATCGCTAACTTTTTTAATGGATATTAGACAAGAATTTATTTTTTTGTTATTGATATTCACAACTACATAACAACAGCACATATATCCTAAATAACCTATGATAAAATGGATGTATTGAGACAGTCATCATGTAATGGACATATTGCCAACAATGATTGATAAATACTCAGTCAAGTGTATCAACAGTATAAGAACTCAAACCTTAACTGATAGGATATGAAGAGTTTTTGTTTCGCTAAATAACAAATTTTCAAAGTGACGAACTAGGTTTTATGTTATTAGTGTTTCTATAGTGTTATAAGACCTAGATTACTGTGAGAATTAGCATCGTTTGTGTTTTTTGCTACAACCTTTTCGTTACTTATCACATCAATTTTTAAAATGAAGGATTTCATATTGTCCATTAATTTTTTCTTAGTTTCTCGATGAAATGAAATCTGTACATGTTTAAAAGTTACATAATTGGGATGATGCTCATACTGATAGCCAGCTTATTTTCTTTGAAAACAATCACATTATATGAAGTGATAAGGTCCAAAGTCATAAATTTAATGAAACCTGTATTTCTCAGTGATTTATCTAAAAATAACTCAGGTAGACTTTCCGAATTAGAAACCCAGTTTTTACATGAATTATCTACAAGTCATATTGTTTAAGTAGTTGAACATAGTGTACTGCTATATATACATTATTGCCAAAAAAACTCGTTTAACAGATACATTATAAAGAAAAATGCAAAAGTCAATCATAATATGAAATTTAAGTTGTCTGCCCTTATCATTTTAATAGAATAACAAAAATAAGTAAATATTTCAATGTTTAAAGTAGGTCAAGTTTTGGAAAGGTAGGCATGAAATACTATGTAGTACACTGAAGACAAAAAGTTGTGTTGCCAAGCCAATTTTAAATACGAAAATAATAAACAAGGGATATGTAGAAAAAAAATCTGAAGGGAATAACAGCATTAAAACTTGGTAAAGTTGTATACTGATATTTTCTTGAGCATGAAAATGGAGAATATTTATATATAATTTGTTCAAATACAATAATTAGGGTTGTTCACTTGAATGTTTATAATCCTTGTTATATGCTGAAGTTAAGTTCACACTCGGTAAAAATTTAAGTTTGACCCACCATTTACACACTGTCAGTCAATCTAATCGAATAAAGTTATGCATATTCTTTTACCAGTTATATAAGTTTCCGCTAAATACACATATGTCGTTGACGATGCGAATTAAACTATATTTTACTTTATCAACTACTATATATATATATATATATATATATTTCTTGTTCCAAATTTTACAATGGAAACTGTTTTATAATCCACACTTTGAACATTTATTAACTATATCGATTCCAATTTCCCCAAAGTAAATATCTAAAATTTCAATATTTTGTTATATATTGTGCGAAGTTACAATGTATTTACATAATACATATACATAGCCTTTGAGTGTACACTTACATATTCCGGTGTGTTCTGCAGTACTCAATGTCCGTTGGTTGGATATCATCAGCAACAGACTACTGTGGAGATAAAAACAGATTCCATCTGAAAAGGAAATTAGGAAGGGACATTGAAGGTGGATAAGAAATACATTACGGAAATCATCAAACTGTATTACGAAGCAAGTGCTAACTTGGAATCCTGAAGGGAAACGGAAAAGAGGAAGACCAAAGAACACACTGCGTCTTGAATTAAAATCATCTATCAAAAAGATGAATGGCGACTGGAAACAACCGTAAAGGATTTAGATGACAGATTTGGATGAAGAATGCTGGTGAACGGCCTATGCTTCTCCACAAGAGGTAAAATGAGTAAGTAAGTAGTAAGCGTGTTCTGCAATCTGAACTGTCTTCTCGACTGGCTTCCAAGTATTCTGCCAACACCATGCTTCCAACGAACTGAAACCCTTCACTCTGTTCGACAACTGTGGTAACTTCGACACCACATTCCACTACACACTACTTACAAACATCGTTGTGAGTGACATCCAGTACACCATGTTAATTATTATCATGTATATATTTGTCCATTTCATATAGTCAAATTTTTGTTTGTAGATGAATACTTGAAAGTTACCAACGTATTGTTCTTTATTCAACAGATTTTGTAACATCTATGAAATGCACAAGCTTAAAATTACTGTTAACATCAATTATGAAAAATCAAGACGAAGAACCGGTATCTCATCTAGTTATTCTAACCTGACCAATGTTTTGTTTTCGACTGAAGTGTTTATATTTAGTTTGCATTCTATAACAGCAAGCTAGTTTTATTTATATTCTTATGATTAGTGATAAGTAGTACTTGTGTTGTCTAGTTGAAAGCATTTTTTTCTGGTTTTTTTGTAGACATTTTTAAGAAAACATTCCAACTGGTAATGTAGATATTTTAAAACGGAATACCTAGATATCACAGTGGATCGCACATTGTGTCATTTGCCTCACAGTAATCAACGATGAGGATAATAGACTGGTTATTGTTGAAATCCATGTATGATTAAGTGATGTTCTATAAATTTTCGTTTTGATTGTGTAATTATTTTTTACCAGTAAGTATAAACTATACATTTTATCATGTACATACGTATTGGCAAATCTGAACCTGGTAATATGTGCATACATAACTTGTATTGATTCATTTGTACAATCTATTCGAATATACATTTTTCAGGTTAATGTGAAAACTATGTTCTTTTACACTTCACTAACTATGATTTTATTTCTACTACTCTCTATGATACCATTACTATAAGATTAATGTATTCCTGATAAAAATGAAAAGAACAAAAACAACACAACTTATTTCAAGTGATTTAGCCAACAAATGGTATTAATTTGAACATATATTTCATCACCAGCTGATAAAAAAACAGGGTGAAATTAACGTTTCAAATTCCACTACAAGTCACAGTTTATCCATTCTAAAAGGCAAAGTACCAACTATCCACTCTTGATCAGTTAGATCCACGAAGTATAGACTGAGAGTTAGGTTTTCGTGAAAGTTGTACTATTATAGTAAACGAAAACATTGGTGGGGACAATCAAATATATTTCAGTATAACATCACAGAATATCTAAGTATCAAGTTAACGTTATTATTATCATTATTTTTAATACTACTATTATTACTTTGACGACTTTATAACCAAAATTTACATGTTTATAACCTTTTTAAATTAAAAAAATGTCAACGTCGCAATATGATTTAACTAATCATGAGGGAATTTTCGGAGTTCTAGTGAGAGCTAAGCCATGTCTGGTAGAGACAGGTATCTATCTCAGTACAATGGAAGATGGTCCCACAATTTCATGGATTGGTTGAAGTTAGACATTAACACCACTGAATGCAGGGTCAATGTTCCAGAGGCTAAGTGTTCACATGCGAGATCGAAGGTCCTGGGTTCGAACTGTTTTGGAGCGCGATCATGGATGCGCACTGCTGAGAAGTCCTGTAATAAAACTAAACAACTATTCAGTGCTTCCAGGTTTTCATTGAAATAAAAGCACAACACAATATACTGAACATATTCGTGATAACAGAACAAAGTGAAAACGATATCCAAAAAGACTTCAATAAAATGATTTTAGTTTTCTTTTAGTAGATTTTTATTTAGATTTTCATAATGTTCGGTATAGATTTTTGAATTTGTTTTTTTTTCCAACACTATGTACTACCAAACGGTAGATTATCATTACTTCCAGTCAATATTCATTTGTTATTTGAATTAGTCATTATTGCGTTTTGTTCAATATCCAATTGTTTACTTCAAGGTGGTTATGATTTTAATGATTAAAATAAACCTAAACAGATAACTTTCCAGTCATTTTTCAATATTCATATTCTTGAAAAATCAATCAGATGATAGACAATGATAGATAACAAATTTAGAAAGTTATCACGGAGACAAACATCAATATTGTCTCTTCATCATTATATATTTATTTTATGGAATCTATTACACGAGTTTATTATCAATGTTTTCAGATAGCCTTTCTATAGTTACTAGAATGAGAATGGTATTATTAGAACGAAAGTAAATGAATTTCAATTTTTGTTCATATATAATTGGTATTGAAATTTAATGCATTCGATTAATGATAAATATACACTTGATATTGTCAATCAATATCGGTTATTTATTGTCAATCATTTGGTTCTAGAAACTGTTGATGATTATAAAGAAATTAATATATTTGTAATATTTCAATAAGTAGCAAAGTTAGGTTTTTTGACGTTTCACATTTTAGTGTAAGCCAATTCTTCAAAGAATAAATAATCAAATCAAAATTAATCCAAGTATAAATAGTACAAAGAACAACGCAAGAATATTATGAGATAAATGCAGTCAACTCATACATAATATTCTTGCGTTGTTCCTTTGTACTATTTAAACGTGATTTGGTTAATTTTATTCTCTGAAGAAGTGGCTTACACTAAGTCACGAAACGTCAGAAAATTTAATTTTTCTACTCATTGGAATATTACAAATATATTGATGAATTTATTTATAACAATCTACCCAATACTCAAGTTATTCGAAATTATCAAGTCAAACTTCTGGTAATGATTAGTTGAATAATATTACTCATTCTGGTATTGTTTGTGAGTTAGATTAAATTGAAAATGGATTAGTTTGTTTTGCATCAGTTTATATCGTCTATAAAGATAAATTAAGTTGACTTCAAACAATCTGAAAAAAAAGTATCTAATCATACAGTGTTATAATGAACTCGAATAGTTTGGTGTATCAATGGGAGTTTCGATTTAACTTACAGCTGTTTAATCATATGATGTGCTCAGAAACTAGACAACAGTTGCTTTCATCTCATATTTTCTTCTACTATATTATTGCGTCATTTTACAGATCGATAATGTTAGTATAAGAAAAAAACGTATTTTGATGTAATTGACTAACTTACATTTTTATAGCCTGAATTTTATGAAATGAATTACCCAAAATAACAAATAAAAAGGTTAACTTATTGTTTGTTCATCATTTATGGTTCTGGATGTTTTCTTTTTGTTTAGTAATATAAATAAAACTCAATAAAAGAATCCGTTTCCATAAAAAAAAACAAAGTAAACAATAGACTAAGCTCATGTAATACTGATATTCAAATAACCCTATGAAAGTTTGACAGTATAAAATTATATGAAAACATATGAACATTTGTTTTCAATATAAGTTCGTTATGCAATAAAAATATTGAATTAAATCACAATTTGAAAGTTCTTTGTTGAACCATAGATCAATTTCTATTGTGAAGTTGCCAAATAAAACAAACAAAATAATTGTAAATTCATTTATGATAGTCAATTGTGTTAATATGTTACAGAAACTATTCTCAAACTATATCAATGATTGAATGAACTATCAACATAAATAGGTATCATTACCAAGGTTTGATTTGATAATTTCAAATAAATTGAGCATTGGGTAGATTGTTATAAATAAATCCATTAATATGTGTAATATCCCAATGAGTGGAAAATTTAAATTTTCTGACATTTCGTGACTTAGTGTAGGCCAAATCAAAATTAATCCAAGTTTAAATAGTACAAACGGAACAACAAAAATATTGCGTCACATAATATCTAAAACTGAACGGAAACATTTATTCATATTACTCATTTTTTGTTAGATAACTGTTTTACTTCTTCAGTATTAATTACTCGCGACCTACCATTGTGTCTAACTAACCTCTTTATGTTTCGAGTCGAGTATCATGTAATTTAATCATTTTTGTCACATAATATTCTTGTTGTTCCGTTTGTACTATTTAAACTTGAATTAATTTCGATTTGGTTATTCACTCTTCCCTGAAGAAATGGTTCACACTAAGTCACGAAATGTCAGAAAATTTAAATTTTCTACTCATTGAAATATTACAAATATATTATTTATTTACATCTATATAAATAATTAATTTGAGTATAGAAATATGTTTAAGCAAGCGTTTCTTGATTCTTTTAAAGTAAGTTGTTAAATCACTATTTAAAGAATGAAGAAACTGTTTAAAATCGAGTTTAGTAGTGTACATCAAAATACTTTAAGGTCAAACAACTAATAGCTTATGTTCATCCTTCTTTTGTAGTAGTAGTAGTAAAACATTGCTTATTTAGATATTTGAAATAACTTTTAACCTCTATTACTATTAGATAACTTTTATTATTATTAATGGCTTTATTCAATGTTATATTTTGGTACAATATAGAATTCTCAGCACAGGGTATTTCAACAAGTTTCTTAGACAAAAAAAGAAACAAAGACAAAAAAAGGGAAGAAAGGTTTAAAAAAACCTGAAAAACTGTACAACTTTTCAAATTAGAGACATGCTAAGAATGCAGGTTATTGACTAGGTTAACTCTAACAACCTTTTCGTCACAGAGTATATTTGCCAGGTAAGGTATTATAGAACTTACATACTTTTGCTTGCGTGCATGGATTTTAATGTAATTACATCTCGTTCTACCAGAAGATATACAAGGAGAAAGATAAGAGTGAAGGGGATGGTTAGTATCTGATAAAAATAACACATGCCAGGAGTTTGCATGACTTTAGATGTCTATCCACAACCATATTAATTATGACCTCGAAAGATTCACCACACATCTTGCTAACTGCCTTCAGCACTCTCCGCAATACAGAAAGGTCTTTTCTCAAAAGCCCGGGAAAGAATAATCGAGAACAGTAAAGAATAATAGGTAGTATGTAGGAATTGACAAGTCGTAGGAGTAAATGACGAATAATCCCTAGAGTATGCAATCTCTTTATGTAGTAAGTCAGACGGAAAACCTTCTTCAATAACAATAAAACGCGAGAAGACCAAGGGAGATCAGAGGAAAAGGTGACACCATGATAATTGACCTTCGACACTGTGTTTATCAAAGAGTCTCCAATGGTACAAGCATTATGGGATCTCAAAATGGTATTTAGATTCCGTTCATTTCTCATGCTAAAGTTAACAGCTTGACATTTAGATGGATTAATTATAAGACCGTTACCAACAGACCAACAATCAATACGAGGCAAAAACTCATTCATTTCTATGGGATGTAAAGAGGAAAAGATAGGCATACATACAGTAAGATCATCCGCATATTTCAAAAAAGTGTTTTCTGTGGAAGATGGCAGATCATGCAGAAAAAAAAAGAAAAGAAGAGGTGAAAGAACAGCTCCTTGTGGTACACCTTCATGAGACAGTAGAGACTCTGAACACTTTCCTCCAAACACAGTGTACTGTTCCCTTCCAGGGAGGTAGGAACATGGCCAGTTGGTTATCCAGCTGTCAGTGTTGATGCTGATTAACTTGTTAATTAAACGTTGTCTTGGTATAGAATAAAAAGCTGAAGTATAGTACAGAAAAGCACATCGAACATACTTCTGACCCTTTTCTAAGTTGAACACTATATTGTGATGCAGAACAGCAACAGTATCTAAGGTGCTTCTTTTGCATCTGTGGGCAAACTGATACGGATCAATATGCTGTTTTGTGCAAAAAACAGATTAATCGTTGTAATACCTAATTTGTGGTTTCAATCTGTGTATTAATTTGTAGTATATTGTTTGTGATAGTTTATTTATATAGTTTTACCAATAAAGTGAATTTATTTATTAACTTATAGTTTTCATTTTCTTATTATTTAATAGAGTCTTATAGATAATGCAAAGAATCTGCTAAATACAATGGAAAACTGAAATGCTTGGAAAATAAACATTTTAATTCTGTTTAATAGAACAAATAATAATTATGCAAATAAATCTATTTGTTTAGTATTTAAAACATACTTTTTGATAGTCATATTTTTTGATGATTAAGCTTATTTCACCGTCTTCAAAATAATGCAATATTTTCAATTGTTTAATAATTGAATTCATGAGTCAATTGCAGCTTGATCACCATGGAAAAAACTGGAAGTACGGGACGGTCGTTTTACCTTGGTATAGGACTCCTCAGTAGTGCACGTGCATGATCCTGACCCACGAGATCCAAACAGAGGATCAATTGGTTTGGTGCGTGAATGCTTAACCTTTAGACCACCATTCAGTCATGAATTTAAACGTTCGCGCACGAGACCAATAGGTCCTGGGTTCAAAACCCGCGAGACAGGATTGTGGATGCGCACTGCTGTGGAGTCCCACAGTAGGATGAAATGGCCATCCAATGCTTCCATCTTTTCCATGATGGTCTAGCCGCGATTGACTCATGAATTCAATTATTACATTACTACAATCTCCACAAAACCCTTCTCTGATTATATTTACTTATATTACAAATGATTTCCATCCCTGAAGTTTATTACAATCCAATTAAGAATAATCACAACAATCGTGTATAATGGAGAACAAATGAAAGAAACTAAATACCATCATAATTTTTAGTCTGAAGATTTATTCTTTCTCAATAATTTTCTATTGTATTGTAAATCAAAAAGAAACCTTTAAAGTTAAACAGCTCTCTCATTTACTTATAGTACAATTATCATAAAAGTATGTTTTATGATAAAATCAATAATTTAAAAAAAAGTTCCATTATCCTAATTGAGTAATTAAAACAAATAGATTTCACTTTTTTTAACGTCATGAAAAAGAAAATTTATACAATGAACATAGTAATTCAATATTAAAACATAGAACAATATTGTGCTTTATAGTAGGTGCTAACTATGATATAATCATTGTTAGTTAAATGATTCTATTATGTTATATTCAAGTTTTCTTAATTTCTTAGGAATATTTAACATTTTAATGTATGGAAATAAAATTTCCAATTTTCCTTTGTCAAATATTCAAAATTCGTGGTTGAGGTTAGACATTAACACCATTGAATGCCGGCTCAGTGGTCCAGTAGGTTGAGCGTTCGCGCGTGAGGCCTAAGGTCCTGAGTTCGAATCCCGCGGGCGGGATCGTAGATGTGCACTGCTGAGGAGTCACACAATAGGACGAAACGGCCATTCAGTGCTTCCAAGTTTTCAATGGTGATCTAACATCAACCGGTTCATGATCTCAATCAAGAAAAAACCTTAAACGAAATTAAATTCTTCAAAAATTTCTTAAATTTCTTTAAAATAAATTCATTGCTTTGAATGTTACACTACAATACGTTCTTATACCATTGGTTACATTGGATTTACTTTATATTTTTTCGATGAGATATTACACAATACATTCTTCCTTTTGTAATGTTATATATCAACTTGGCGCCCAAATATTATGATGAAACTATTTAAAACAAATTTAAATGAAAGTTCTTATATAATATTATCTCTCATTGAACATAGAAATTAGTATTTCTTTATCTTAGAAAGACAAAATAAGTCAAAAAAAGATTCTTGTAATTTACGTTTTTTGTTAGAAATATAAAAGAAAGGAAAAAACCTCCAGTCTATTTGAACAAAAAATATTGATCATTTTAAACATTTTTAAAAGATGGATCTTATTTACGTTTACAATTTGATTTATGTCTTGTATTGAAATATTTATTTTAAGCATTATAGACAACATCAATTATTTTATAATTATAAACTGATAGTTGTAACTAAGTGTCATTTTCAAAATGGAATTCAGTTATTTAATGGGAAAAAATAACACACATCACCAATTGCTAATATATACGACATAAGAAATCAATAATTTTCCTATCTACAATTTCATATGATTAGATAGAACTAGACTGTATATATAATACAACAGTATTATATGTATTGTTATGCATGTTACATTGTTAAAAGGAAAAAATAAACTATATAGGGAAAAATTTAAATGTATATTCATATAAAACTTACGAATCAATGTGAAACCTCTAAATTGATGATTGTCTTTCATTATCTAAATAAAGATCTTCTACATCGTAGATGTTATTAAATTGAATGATATCAATAAGGGTTATTATATCCACTTGAACTTAAGAATGGTTTTATAATCTGGTAAAAGAAATCTCGTCACTGAATTAAAATCTTATATTTGTGCATATATATTCAACAGGTTTCTATTAGTGAATTCGTAATACATGCTTTATATAGTTTGAAAAATTAGTTAAATTCAGAGACTAAATATCAGAGAAATGTGAGTAGTTTTTCGTCAACTTGAAAATGAATGATTAGAGCATAACTAATTCAAGGGAACTATTCAATATATACATTGTTATTTGATTTTTTGTTTCGTTTAAACTTTGTGGTGGTATAAGTGATTGACATAATTCTAAGGTAGTCAGTAACGATCGATTTACTTGATCGACAAACATCTTTTATAAATTGTTTTGATAGTAACTTCTGAAAAAAATATATTTTATAAAAAATACAAATTTTAGACAGAAATTCAGAGGTGAAACTTGACAATTAGCAATTATATTCACTAATATTTATTTATATACATTCAAACATCATTGTTTATGAAATGCTCATCTAAATGTAACCGAATATATTTACTTAGCAGTTCCATATAGTTTTACTGGAACAATGAAGTCGAATTAACAACTTGAGCAAGTTTCAGAATAAACTGATTGAAGCATTTTACCAATAATCTGTATAATTTCAAAAATGTTAGTTTGAAAAAGATATATATATATATGTATATATGTAATAGTCGTTCAAGATGGAGACGCAGTAGTGCATATTACAGCAAATCATTCTGTTAAGCACAATATACGCATTCCCGGAACATCATTCCATTGAGATCACTTACTACATTAATATTAGTCTTATAACTTAAATATTATCTCTAAATCGTAAAATTTACTGACTAGTTTATTCATAATATCTCTAACATATTCGTAGGTATCATTGCCATGGTCTAACTTGGTAATTTCTAATAAATTGAGTATTGGGTAGATTGCAATGTCCTGATGAGTAGAAGAATAAAGGTTTTGAATTTTCTGACTTGTCGTGATTCAGTGTAAGCCATTTTTTTTAGAGAATATGTCGGAAAATTACAAATATGTACAAATATTTATTGTTTATTTCTAACGTATTGTTTTGTATGGTCTTATCCTAACTTCAAACTAGTATGAACATGATTCAATCAGTAATATTTTAAAGATATCACAAAGAAAATCCAATCTTGCGCGCGTATCTTTTTGAATAGCTGATAAAATTATGATAAGATACAGTGGTTCACAGTGGTTAGTTCCAAATATTATACAGTAGTCACAAGTGAATGTCGGTAAAATCTTTCTAAAATGAACCTAGCAAGTGTCCAATACTTCTTGGTCTTTATTCACCTTAAATATCATATCTTTTATTATGCTAAGTATCTTCGTATTCTACACGAGTATAATTTAAGAAAGTTTTGAAAGAAAATCATTATAATTTCTATCATGTCCGACTAAATTTAATGACAGTATTAAATAACTTTGTACTTTGTAAGCAATTGTTAGACACGAAATATTTTAGGCGGAATGATTACTTGATTTGGCTTTGATGGCATCCATACTCAAATTAGTAACTTCAAAACCATCTCCAATAGAAAGTCATTAGTGTTTACTATTGTGTTTAATGAAAGTGAGAGTTGTTAGAATTCACAAAATAAATATATTGGAGATTTATTTTATTTTAAATATTTTAAACATAAATTCAGACTACATTCTTCCAGTCTGAACGAAAAACGTTTTTTTATGTAACTGCCAATCGGGAAGATTTCATTCATATCCGACAATACTTAACGTATACAACAGGATACAGATATACTTTACTGGTGAGTAACAAATAACATAAGACCCAGATGAAAAAATTTTATTACTCACCTTCAACGGTTCAACTCCGAAAATACTTTCATCCAATATGGAATTAACATTTTTTGATAATGGTACATCAGCTTGTTCATCAAAAGAATGCAATGAACTCTGAGGAATAGATAGTATGACATTTGTTATGACAAATCATTGATGAATTAATACTATTCCCTTTTCAAATTAATATTTAAGTACATATTTATGTAGTAAACATTTAGAAGACGTCACTATTTTTTTCCCTGAGAGTATTCTGTGATAAAAGTCGATATTTAGATTTGATAAAAATTTATATTTTGTTTTTTTTTTAAATAATGATTAACGCATAAAAATTCTCACTGGATGAGTCGTTTTTAGTTTCCAACTTAGCAACGATTGTATTCAAATTTGTAAAGCCCATATTTGGTAATTACATGAACAATTAGAATCAACTTGTAAATGGAAATCTATTTATGTAAATGTATAGACGTAATGAATATGTATGGTCATAATCATTTTTCTTGTGTAGGTTATTTACTATTAATAGGTATATTACTATTAGCTTATTTTCCGGATTAGTTAGTTATTTCTCTCACTAATATGTTTAAGGAGAGAATATATCTCTTTTATAATGACTATTTCGGCTTGTTTTTGAATTTAAGAAAAAAAACAACTTAATAATCAATGTAACAGGTGTAAATGATAAGACATGAGGGTTGGTTGAAAACTTATTGTTAGTGATTTAGTCACCATTCACTGTGCAGAAGCACATTTAACAAAGATTTCTTAATCAGTATCATATAAGAACGTTTACTAATTTGATGTAATGACCAAAAAACGAATATTTATTATTTTAATAGTCGAGATCATGAGTCAATTGAAGCTAGATCACCATGGAAAACATGGAAGCACTGGAAGGTCACTTCATTCTACTGTAGGACTCGTCAGCAGTGCGCATCTAAGATCATACCTCGTGAGATTCGAACCCAGGACCTATTGGTCTCGTGTGCAAACGCTTATCCATTAGACTGCTGAGCCGGCATTCAACGGTGTTAATTTCTAACTTCAACGAATCCACTTTCTATTTTGTTTATATCGAAAGTTTGATTTGTTCTCATTTATTGAGGATTTTGTAAGAGAATGAACAATAATAATCTACATAATAAATTCTGTATTGATATCTCAAAATCAGGCTAGAATCAAGTAACAGGAATGAGGAAATTATTCGTTTTAACTTCGACTACATGCATTGAAAGCGTTAGCAAGTATTTTCATTTGAATTATCAGACAAGTATTATGTTATTTTATAAGGTTAAATCTTTAACACTGGCTAATCACCTGATCAATGTTTAAAGAAATGTTGAAGAAATAATGGCAAATAATAGTAAACAAAATCAGGAAAACAGCGAATAAGAGGAGATGATGATGGTTTGTTCCAAGATGCCGAATATTGTACAAACTGGTAATAACTATCTCATTAATGAAGGAGTATAATATTCGAGTAAACAGTTCATCTGACCAAATGTAATCTTTTTTGGTTTCGTAAAATTTCATGTATGCAATTTAATCGTTGTTATTGATAAAGAAACTTTTGAAGGTTGAAAGAGAGTTACTTTATGCAGTAATATTTTATGTTTTCGTACTGTTTATTATTTATGTATTTATTTAAACACATAAACATTGGTATAAGAAGGCACCAATTACATACGCGCCACACAAATCATTTGAATTTATAGTTTCTTTTTCAGTTAGCTATAAAAAACATCTTTCATGTTTTACATGTTAAGGATATTAAAAATGACTTAAAAATGCAATTATTATGTGGTTTGTAGTCAAACAAGTACTACAGTATTGTTTCATCTTTTTTCATTTAACATCAAGGAATCCTTCTAGAAATGTTACAGATGCCTGAACATTGATTGCCTCGACGCGCAATGCTGACTAGTCTTGGAGACGATTGAAATTAAGTTAGGGGCGGCCAAACCAAAATGTGACATTAGTCCTTGAAGTCAATAACTTCTGGTCTGAGCCATGGTGGTAAATACAGACTATCGTAACCAATGGTTGGAGACACTGGGTGACATGGCTCTGAATCGATCACAATAATGTAGGTGTATACACTCTTTGTCTTCCCTTAAACCGTGACATAAATATTACTTTATACGGACTTATTCTTTTCCCAGTATTATATCCTTATACATAATCTTTCTTTTATATATTACTACCATTGAAGTAACTTTTTCTTTGAATTTGGTGTTCATCTTGTTGTGCTAATAAGATGTGGGAACTTGGACCGATGCATATATGTGCTTCGTCCTACGTTGTAGACGACTGATTGACCTTCTAGACAATATGACATAATAGACCGAAAATAATAAGGAACTTTCATTGAAATTTCAAGAAATAAGCTAAAATTGAAGCTTTGATATCATAAGAAAAAACCGATTCTGATATAAGTAACAGTAACAATGAATACAACTGAGTTCAAGATAATTTTAATAGGGATTTATTTGTTCTTTTAAATTATTTCATTATTCTAATAGTTAGGCTTAGATAAATGTTCTAGATTATTGTGAGTTACCGGAAGTTATTAAAATTTACAAATGTATTAAATGAAAATTATTTCATGTATTATCAATAATTTTTCATTATTATTAAATGATGTTCATATTGAATTATCATTTATTTTAATTCATTGAACAATTTAATGTTAAGTTAACTGTGGTGTTTGTATGAACTAATAATGACTGAATCAGATCATGGAGATGAACACAATTTTGGTAAATGCTTGTTCTGTGATTCGTTTCACCCATGTAATTCATGTGTATTTAGTAATTCTAAATGCTTTAAATGTGTTGAGATTGAACACATTCAGTGAGCTTGTAATACTACGGTTCATTTCGAAATTAGGCAGTCATCAATTACAAAGGAATTATTAGTTCATACAAATACCACAGTTAACTTTCATTATTTTTATTACATTTATATTCAATTATTATGTCTGAACTAAATAAATGAATTTGGTAAATTATACATCTATGTATCTGGCAATAAAGCATGGAAGATTAAATATTTAAGAATATAATATCCATGTTCTATAATAAATGAAGAAATTTAATATATTCATAGTCATTCTTCGTGATTTCATCAAGATATTGTATAGTGTGAATGTTAATTCAACCAAGAACTGATATAAGTTAAATAATCTATGAAAATCATAGAATATTAAACAAATGTAACGTTTAAGTTTGAACCTTTGGATAAGCGCTTGCTTAAATTAAATGACTACATAAGAATTAGTGGCTAGACTATAATTTATGAACGAACCAATCAAATTTAAGATAACAGGTCTTGGATTTTGGCGCAAAATTCACACATCCATTTGTCGAAATAGTATCTTGGCATTTTAGCTAATGTCAGTTCGTGATGAAAAACTGTAAATCTAATTTATAACCCCAATCATCAACTGTGAATCATAATCCTTACTCTTCAAACTGCTTTATAGCCCTCATTTAGCCCTAGTAAGTAGTTAGGTGCTCTCAAGGTCACTATAGGGACGTTCAAAGGTTGTCCATAAATTATAGTCTCATCGAACCAGTTTATTGACTAATTTCTTAATTTTTAAGATATAACTATATATCAGCAATAGTTTTTCGATAATGAACCAACCATCATCTAGAGAAGCACTGAATAAGTCAAAGAGTAATGGATTTCAAAATTTTTTTCATAGTTTAGAGTTTATCAATTGGTCTTTTTACAGAGTAATCTACTATTCATGGTTAAATATAAGCACTAGTTACTTGGTAAAGCTTTACTCTTATTCTGTGTTTATCATATTTTTCAAATCTGTGATTATCACCATATTGATTTTCGATAAATTATTACAGAACGTAAGATCATTCGATCCTTTTTTCTTTGTTTGAATAAATCACTTACTGTCCTACTGTTGTTTTATTCTTGAAACAAATTATAAATTATGTTTTTTGGCCGAAAGATAAATTTTGCTTCCTGTGATCCCATTTTCACAAAGTAATAATAGTTATATCCAGATTTAATATTATTTGCTTAAGCTGAGTAAAATTATTGTGTTTTACCTGAACAAAAATAGATTTATCGCTTGTTAGATGGTATATATATTAGTCAGTCATTTTATATCACTTACCTTTCAGTACACAGGATCATAAAACAGTTGAGATATGATTTGCATATGTACTAGATTATAGGTTTCACATATAAGTTGTTAACATGAATTGAAAATTTTATACATTATAGATTTATTTTTGACCTTCAATGTGTATTCAACCTGACTACATATAAATCATATGTGATTATCAGTATGAGGTTGTGGAAATTATTAAGTTATTGATTAAGATCATGAACTGATTGATGTTAGACCACCATTGAAAACCTGGAAGCACTGGACGGCCGTTTCGTCCTATTGTGGGACTCGTCAGCAGTGCGCATCTACGATCCCGCTCTCAAGATTTGAACCCAGGACCTTCCATCTCACGCGCGAACGCTCAACATACTGGACCACTGAGCCGACATCCAACAGTGTTCTTATCTAGCCAAGTGCTTAGCACTAAAACCTAATAGATTTCTGTGTTTAAAGTAACATTTAAAACGTTTCTTTTGTATAACTCTTGTCTTAGTTGCTTAGTGTTCAAAATTTGTAAAGCGATGAGAATCTGGAAGCTGACAAAGACGTCACTCTGGCAATTGCTTGCTGCTTAACACCTAGTGTTTTTCCTTCACTCAGATATGGTGATTACATATGGACAGCAAAGTTTTAGAAAGTAGAACAGTATAAAGGTGGTAATAATTGAAGTACTCACTTCTCAGTTATTAACTGTTATGTTTTTTAATTGAAACATGTTTTTTTGTTTACAGAGTAGAATTTGATCCACGCTTCTTGTTACGTTGAGGTCTCAATGATAATATCCAGACTCATTACAGATTAGACACATTAAATTGAGTTGAATACAACAAAATACAATTACTTTATGACCTTAAAAGTCACTATTAAGTACTGTCAAAATAGAATCTAGCGTAAACATCCACCATTTGATTGTGAAATCTCTTTATCCTTAATACTTCGTTATCAGTCCCCATTAAATAATACCAAACCAAAAGCTTAGTCTGCAAAAATTATGATAAGTTTAAACAAAACAATGAAAGAGATTATTGTTAATCAAAATGAAAATGATACATTTTCATCATATATGTAAGTGTTTGATTTAAACATATGAATCTGTATTATTTTGAATACAGGATACTTCTTAAGTTGAATATAAGAATATTGACACTGATTAACAAGTTTCTTTACTGCTTATTATCCTTTGACATTGACTAATTAAAGTATTTAAAAAATGAGTTATGATGTTGTATGATGAAAAAGATTAGAAATTATATTTCAAGCATAATGAAAATCATCGTTCCGATAGTTTATGTTTAAACGATGAGACTATAATTTTTAGACGACCAATAAATTATAGTCTCGTTTGTTGAAACGAACAAACTGACATTTTTTGGACTTAGAACATCCGATGTACAATTGGCCTTGATCTAATTCTGTTAGTTTTGTCACTTTCAATAAACTCAACTGAATTTTAGTGAACATTAAATTAAATAATAGGCCTATATGTATCCTTATTTACTAATTTGAAATGATTTAATTAGAGTAGTGTAATAGTGGTGTTCATTATTCTCTAATTGTTAATTGTTTGATTAAACCTACATGAAATATTATTTCAAAATAATAATGAATGTAATCCTAATCATAAATCGTATGAATATTTCACAGTTCTATCATAATCTCACATGTCTACTGAATATTCTATATTAAATAGCACAACTTTATTTTTGTCAGTATTTAAGGGATAAAAAGGGAAAATAATCTATGTCGTTACAAGTTTATATACCTATATCTGAGTGAAAGCAAGACACATCAGGTCGAATGTAGTTTTTTTTGTTTGTATTTTTTTCTCTAACTTACCCAATATATAGATATATACATATGTAAATAAGCCTATAGGAGATGAAAGTGTAAAACACAACAGTAATCATAACAACATTAACAGACATATAGTAAAAACAAAATGAACCAGTAATCAAATAGCTAATTTAACCGAATTTATTTACATGTTTTCTATGCTTATATATAAATATGATTCATAGATGTGAATACATTTACAAGAATGCATTAAGTACAGTCTACATATAATTGTAATTTACCTTTTTCTTAAATGAATTTTTAAAGATAAACTAATTTAAAATAATAATGTCAATTACAGATAATAATTTGACTACATCTGAAGGTAAACGTTTAGTGGCAGCAAAAATTGCTAGTGCTGTTTCAAGTGGAGGTAGTCCAGCAAGAGTAATTAATGCATTTATACAAGTAAAAGATTATCAAGGATTAGATAAATATTTAAGTAAACATAAAGTTCCAACTGATATATTAACTGCATCATTACAAAGTGCATGTATGAGATCAGATAGTGAAGCTGTTGGTACATTTGCAAAACATGGTGGTAATGTAAATCATACTGATCAATTTGGAACTACTTTATTACATTTTGCTATGCGTGGTGGTGGTGATGAAAATGTTATTAAAGCATTAGTTGCACATGGATTAGAATATCATTCATGGAGATCTGCAGGAATGCCTTTATTACATTGGTCTTGTAGTACTGGATTAATCAATTTAGTTGAGTAAGTAAATAATTATGATAAATATTTTTATTCAGATAAAAACTATGTGTTTAATTAATCTATTTAATTTTATGTATGTGTAGTTAGTTATATAATTTCAAATATTTCACGGTTTCTTTAAATCTTTAAACTTGATCTACTCTAAATAAGTTGAAAGTTTGCATTTCTATTTGTTAGAACATTATAAATGTATCATTTATAGTAAGAATGTTTTCAGGTTGTTGTATAAGTAACTGACTAAGAGATATTGGTAAATTCATTGAATCTGTTAAACTTGCTGAATTTTTAGACTGATATTGTATTAACATTATGTAATCAAAGTCAAGCTAGATTATATCTATCAGTGTTCAGTAACTTTAAACATGAAATTAGAGCAGTATTTTAAAGACATGCAATGGCAAACTAGTACTATTCGGAAAATTACGGATAAACACAAGTGTGATGAATTATCGTATTGTTTGAGCTTGAAATTCCTTAACATACCAAGTCGAAAGTATAGACGTTACATGGAAAACTCTTAACAACAGTTTAGTGAGTCAGCATACAAAGATTAATATTTGTAAAACTCAATCAATTTCTGATAAACCATATTTTAAGTTTAGTGTTTTTAACAATTTACTGTCTCATTCTTTGATTATTTGTAATTATGATTGTTGTGAGACTTGGAAATCTCATCACAGCTTTTGTTAATTTGCATCACCTGTGGTGAAGTTATGGTGTTCGTCTGACTACCATAATCTAGTACACGCGCAGCTGTGGGCAGTAGATAAAAATGGCATTTCGGCTGGTGAAATAAAATATTTTCATCGACTAGGGTGATTAGGATAAGGGTTACGTGAACATAGTTATGCCTATCTAGAAGAATAATTTCGGCTGATGTGGTAGTATTATTATAATGCTCAAAAGCTTGAAATTCCCAAAACGAAGACTTAGCATCAGTCCATGAATTTTGTTGTCTGTTGATCTCAACTGGATGGAGAGATACAGATCATCTGATTGTGGTCTACACGATTGTCGTAACTAATGACTAGAGACTTTGAGCGATATGGCTCAGAATCGTTGACAGTGGCGCAAATGTATCTTTTTGTTACTTTGACAGTGAATTTGATGGTTTCATCTCGTTGTCTAATATGAAGTAGCAGCTTCAACCGATGCAGATACATACTCAATCCCTTTCTGCTTATAACTAATTGAATACCTCAATGAACCTTATTTTATTAAAAGTGGTTGAGATATACATTGCATAAGATTTACATGCCATGATGAAATATCAATTAAGGTTTACTTTTTTTCACGATTTTTCTCCAAACGAATGTTATTTCGTTATCAAAATTAATTTAAATTTATCCATCCAATACTGATAAACTGCCTTAATTAGATAAATTAACCCTTGAGATGTAATTCAAAATATAATAATAATTATCAGAATAGAGGTTCGTGAAGACTGTAGTAATTTAATGGTTGAATTCATGAGTCGATTTAAGCTAGACCACCACTGAAAACCTGGAAGAATTGGAAGGCTTCCATGTTATTATTGTTTTTGTATAGGAAATTATTATAAATGATGATTAGTTTAATATCAATCAAGAGGTGTAGTTAAATAATTGGAAAATTAAAAAAAATGAAGACATTTCAAAGGATAAACTTTTTTCTTAAACTGTATAGTCATTCACATTGAGATCATGAGTCAATCAAAACTAGACCACCATGAAAAACTTGAAAGTACTGGACAGCTGTTTCGTCCTATTAGGGGACTCTTTAGCAGTGCGTTTGTTTGTTTTTCGAAAATTCTAAATGGCTGTCATTTTAACGTGTTCTGTTTCGTGTATTAGCTTAATAAACAAACATAATTTATATTTTATGCATAAATCATTTAATATTAATTTATTTTTTTTAAAAAAAAGGTGAGAACGTTAATAAGTAGTTGATTTATTTGGTCATTTTACAAAACTGTTCAATGTTTGTTTTAATAATAAGAATAAGAATAGGAAGAATAAGAAGAATAGGAACTATGTAATAATATACACAATTATGTTTTATGTTTAGTATGAAACTTCCATGCTTACATTTCGTTTAAATGAGTTATTTATATGATATTCCTTCAACATAATTATTAACTTTCTCTTAATTTAAACTAGTCATTTATCATCAAAATGTTTGTTTAAATTGTAATATATCATGGAAGATGAAAACAACCAACCAAACCAACATGATACTTTTATTTCAAATGACTAACGATACAATTTCTTGATAACAGGTATTATATTCTAAAGACATAAGTGGCTATTTTCTCTCTTCTCCTTCTTCTTCATCTTCATTTTCGTGCCGTTAAAGTTACTTTTTTTCGTTCAATGTTTTTATATACCGGTTAAGACTTTCTTTTCAAAAGAATACAATACAGTTTGACTCTAGTTTGAAAAATGTTCCTTTAGAATATAAACAAGATATTTACATTTAAATAAATTGTTTCGTTCACTTGAATTCATGGAGACAAGTTTATTGTATTACAATCATTTTATAATGTGTACTACTGATGTCGATAGATATAAATAATATATATCATCAATCAAAAGTAAAAAAGCCTGGTAGCAGAAGTTTAAAAAGATTATAGAAAAAGTTATGAGAACAGTGAATAATTGCTATGGAAATAAAGGAACAGTCAAATATGATCGACATTTTGTAAATGAAGTAATTATTTCACTTGTTAAAATCATGAGTCAATTGAAGCTAGACCACCATGGAAAACCTGGAAGCACTGGACGGCCGTTTCGTCCTATTGTGGGGCTCCTCAGCAGTGCGCATCCACGATCCCGCACCCCACGGGATACGAACCCATGACCTATCAGTCTCGCGACAGACGCTTAACCGACTAGACCGCTGAGCCGGCATCCAACGGTTCTTATATCTAACTGATAGGTCATGGGTTCGAATCCCGCGGGGTGCGGGATCGTGGATGCGCACTGGTGAGGAGCCCCACAATAGGACGAAACGGCCGTCCAGTGTTTTCAGATTTTCTATGGTGGTCTAGCTTCAATTGACTCATGATTTCAACAAGTGAAATTTCTAAAAATCTCCACAAAACCCATTCTGATAAGAAGTAATTATTGTATAGTTCTCAGATTTTAATAACAGATTCTGTAATGTTGTACTGAAATACATTTGATTGTCCCTATTGATGTTCTCGTTTACTACAACTTAACTTCTTTCAAATGATCATCATTAATTTAGTATATTTTAATTACAAATCAGAGATTTACGATTTAACTATAACAAAAAGGTGTAATAATTAATAGGTAAATCGTTTTTCTTTGTTTTTTGCATAAAACTACATTTATTATGATAGACATACTGATTGTGAATGTTCAAGCTAACAAAATTTTAAATGGAAATTATCATTCATTTTTTTCAACCATATGTACATATTTATTTATCAAACTTTTAACTTGAATTATCTATAGTGTTATAAAAAGTAATTTTCAATCAAGTAACTTGTTTAAACTTCCTATCATTTCACTGTAGGGAGCTTGTAGACATTATTAACTTGATTGTTTAAATAGCAGACTAACTTTAATTAAACTTACTTACTTTACTTACACCTGTTACTCCTCGTGAAGGAGCATAGGTCGCTCACCAGCATTCTCCATCCAACCCTGTCCTGGGCAATCCTTTCCAGCTCCTTCCAGTTGTAATTCATCCTTTTCATATCTGCTTCTATTATCCGACGTAATGTGTTCTTTGGCCTTCCTCTTTTCCGCTTCCCTTCAGGATTCCAAGTTAGAGCTTGCCTCGTGATGCAGTTTGACGATTTGCGTAATGTATGTCCTATCCATTTCCATCGTCTTTTCCTAATTTCCTCTTCAGCTGGAAGTTGGTTTGTTCTCTCCCACAGAAGGCTATTGCTGATGGTATCCGGCCAATGGATGTTGAGTATCTTGCGTAGACAGCTATTTATAAATACTTGTACTTTCTTGATTGTGGTTGTTGTAGTTCTCCAAGTTTCAGCTCCATACAGTAGAATTGCCTTGACGTTCGTATTGAAGATTCTCACTTTGATATTGGTTGAAAGTTGTTTTGAGTTCCATATGTTCTTCAATTGTAGGAATGCGGCCCTTGCTTTGCCAATCCTCGCCTTTACGTCTGCATCTGAACCTCCATGTCTATCGACGATGCTTCCCAGATATGTGAAGCACTAGAAAGTGACTGATTGAATGATCTAAATCATTATTCTAAGCTTTAACAGATTCATCTTTGTGATAGCTTATTTCCGAGAAGTGAATAATTATCTATTATTGTATAAAGAAAGTAATTTACTCATAATGTATTTGGTCAGTTTTAATACTAGTAGGCAAATATTTAGTGTAAAGATTGTTTTACCTCTTATTGATGTCAGATGAAGAACTAGCGTAAACAATAAAGTAAGGAAATTGGTGATCGTTTGTTAGTTTGAGACTCCTCAATGTCCACGTCTACAGTACTGCAGAAGACCAAATATGGAGCAATTAAAATTTATGAAGTACTCGATAACGTTAGGTCAGTAATTAAGCTGTAGAAATTTGTTAGTATTTTAAATGTCATCAACTTTATTTAATGTTATCTATGAGCTACTGTACAAATTCGCTTACCATCTACTGTCTTATACTTAAACAATGATTCTTTAGTTGATGTCAGCTGTTACCAAATTTTACTATCAAATTATACAAAATTTCCAAATGCAACCTTCATAACTGACTTTTTATGACTTAGTGTAAACCACTTCTTTAGCAAACAAATAAAAGGTGTTTTATTCTCTCTGAAAGAAAAATTCACAGATGAATTAATCTGCTATGAATTTTACTTGGAGATTAATAAAAAAAAGTTGGAATCTATTATTGCTATCGTTACATACTTGCGGCTATTACGCCTTTGAAGCATAAAGTGTCAAACAGAAGTCTCCAACCTATTCTGTACAGACCTCTCCTTTCCAGTTGTTCTCAAGTGATATACATTCTTTTCATGTCTACCTCGAAGTGCTGAAGCAATCTGTTCATTAGTTTATCCCTCTTATTTTCTTTTGAGGATTCCAATTTAGGCCTTAAATATTTTTCTACTTCAAATCGTAGATTCCTTTACTTTAGAGGCAGTGAACTTTTCCAAAAGACAGTTTCCCCATGAGTACATTAACATAAAATAAAAAGGTTATTTGCCGTAATTTAGTTGTAGGAATACAATGACAACATGTAATGAAGTTAAAATCTCGTTAACATTTTCTAACGCTGTTAGAATGAAGCAATTTTTAAGAATATGGCTAAACCGATTTGTAATGTTTAATGATATTCATTCAAAGAAACGGAAAAAATATGCACAAAAAAAGTTATCTATGCGTTAATTCGTGTTGTTTATATGAGAATAAAAAGAGAAAGTCTTAAAATAAATCAATCTATAAGAAACACGAACGTGTATTGGCAGAAAATTGATACATCCAGGAAAATGAAGCAAAATTAGTCATTATAAAAGTAAAAGAAAGAAAAATTCCAATGGTGAATCACAACAAGGCAGTAGTTGCATTAAAAACAAAAAAAATTGCCACAATTTCTTTGGAAACACTGTAAACTAATCACTGATCAGTTAAGTAAATCAATTACAACAAGATATTGATTTATATCACATCTGTGAATCACAAATCAACAACAACAACAACACACAATATTCATTCACAACATCATCACATCTCCTTCATCTTCCCATTCAAAAATCAATACCTCATCTAATACAACATTCACTACACACTTCATCTCAATACACAATTCACATTTCACATTCACATTCAACACACATTTGCTTTCACAAATATCTTCCTATTCATTCATATCAAATAAACAAATAAATCAAATTCAATCACACCCAACATAATCGGAAACAGTACAACACCAAAATCATTATTTGATTATTTATTCATCCACTGATTCAACACACTCCATCCAACAAACGAAAAAATTCACCATTCTAATTTACACCAATTCTATACAGATATACATATGCATATTTATATGTTAATCTCTGTTGCATACTTCAAAGTTCAAACGAAAGTCGAATAAATAAAATCAAACGAAAACAAAATACAATCTAGTAAACAGTTTGTTCACTGTTAACATTATTTATAACAATGTTTACGATGTAAATTCTTAATTTCAGTATTAATATCATTATCATGTAAAACAAGATAAGCTTCACACTTACATCCACTTCATTCTGATTCTTGCACTAGTAACAATTAATCAACTCACCACAACCACAACAACATCATCGTCATCATCAGTGAATATGTTCACAATGTGAATTGTCAGAATGTGTTGTTTGTTGTCGAGTCAACGTTGACTGATGTCTGAGTGATTGACATCAAATGAGGTAAACTGTAGAATTCATCATTCAACGAGTTGATGTAAACCACATTGTGTTGAAGTTAATACTATAGCAAACAGTTTGTTTCATGTGATGTTCGAATGGTGTCATGATGTTTTCACATCGAATGTGTACGATTTCTGTGTTAAGAAGTATAAATCGGACTCGATTGGTACTTGTGTACGAATATTGTTACAACATGTGAATTTAGATTGAATTAGCGAGGTGTGCTGTAGAATGTGTAATTTTTTCGGATTTATATTTAAATATAGTAGAAAGTCAGAATTGGTGTACAATCATCGGTACATGTGAATTTCAACTTAACTGTTTATGCAATGTGCACACTTTATGAATATTTGACTGACGAATAGTGTTGTCGAGTGTGTAATGTGTTAGAATTAATGTTCTGAAATAGTGCAGACGTATGTTTTATCACAATAAAATAACTGGTCGATTTAAATCTTCTTGTTTAGTTTATAAAATATGTTTATGTATATTGTAGCCATCTACACAGGTTAGCGAATTTTTCACTTCCTTAACACATCATGCTTTACTGTTGTTGATGTTCCATTGGACTTGGTGCAGTTGTACACTGTTTTGTTTATCTCGCTCACTTATTTTCTACTTCTCGAAGTCAAAGACTTTTATTCTAAAATGACATATATAAACTGAAACGGTTTTGGCCGTTTCTTATTTCTGTTAAGTCCATCGGAACATAATTTTGTAGTTGTCTTCTTTTTATTCAAGTAAATGTTTATCTTTAGTAGAATTTCTGACAAATAGAAGAAATCAAAAAGTATACTTTACTGTGGCTGTTTCCATGCTGAACATCCATGAGATTTACGGAGAGTCTACGATAAGATATCAGTCTGATTTTTAGTTCTTGTGAATCTTTTAAAAACTTAAACATTTTCCTTAAGACTTTTAAAATGTACGAAATACAACTATTTTTAATACATATGAAATAAAGAAGACTGACTGTTAATTATATTTAGCTCATTCATACTCTATTGAAATTACAAATCAATTTATATTAGCTAAGCAATAAAAACTAGGATCACTGAATGTTCGTTTCGTTGTCGTACGGGACTGCTCAGCATTGTACATTCACAACCCTGCAACTAGCGATTGAACCCACTGACCTTCGTTATCACGGGAACAATAGCCCATAAATCTCTGACTTAGGATCCACTGGTGTAGAAGTATGACTTTGATCTGCGGAAGATTAAAACAGTTAAAATTACAAACTTCATTATATATATATATATATATATATATATATATATATATATATATATTAGGAGCAGTGATATTTCATGGATTATTTTAACGGAGTGATATCATAATCAGTTTCGAAATTACACTAACCGATTTCATCATTCATAGAAATTATTAGCCCCCAAATGCCTTTATACGGCTGAGTGTGGGGACAGTCCGCTCTTTCTCTCGAAATAGTCTTACCTGGCCACGCGTATACAGCCACTGTTAGGGGAGTCCTTTTCACTGCCTTGTCTTTGTGAGGGTGTTGTTTATGAAATTGAAAAGACGAAAGGCGAATGTCCGACTCTTTAAACGGGTTCGTGGATATGAAGGATCCACCTGGAGAAGTTGAAAAACACTGATCCCAAACCAATGGTGGGCATGGGCTTCAGGATCTTCAAGGAACAAATGGCGTATGAACCTATTGTTGGTCACCATGGGACTGCATCTCCTTCCATTGCTCCACTACCTCGTGGATTAGACTTTTAGATCGAAGGCTCGGGGTGTGGTTCCCTACGAAAACCACCTAGTTCCGTTTTGGCATCCGGACAGTATTACACCCTTCACACATACTAATAATAACTGCTACTGGCCTCATTGTTATTGTGTGGTGCATATGTATTTGGTACCCCTTTGTATCAATGTTTATGTGTTCAACTAAATAAATAATTAGATATTATTAGTGTTAATGATATTCATTTAATTATCATAACTTGTATTATTTTAAATTTTATGATCTCATTTATATTTAGCCTTTATCCTTAATAATGTTAATGATACCCATTTTAATGATCATATAAATTACATAAAGTCTATTGTTTTTTTAATTCTCATATTTTATTAGTTATTTGATTGGTTATTTTTTATTCATTATCCATTATATCAATTGTGTCTATTGAGCTTGTGAATTATTTCAAATTATATATCAGTGAATTTTATGCATTTCAATTTATGGTGTACAATATTGTCTATTCAATAATATCATTCGCAATTTGAAAGTATAGCATTATAATTGCTATTTTAAAAGTATCGATAATAATTAAATAAAAGTGCAGAAAAAACAAAAAAACGAAAAAAACCCACAGAAACATACCCATTAAGGGAATTAGGGCCAAGGAAGGATGAGAGGTTAGACAAATCGTTTCTGCACGCAAATTTCAGGCTTGAGTTTGTGGATTGCCAATGCCTCTGCGGTGCATAAAATATTGATTCGAACCCCTTTCGATTCAGTTCCTTTGACTCTGTAGACTACCTTAAATGAAGAGTCCTTTGGAACGATGTGTCCACAGTTAACTAAGTGCTCCTGTATTGAACTCGTGATTGGTTATTATTATTATTATCTTATGATAATATATTTATAACATAATTACAATTAGATTTATTTATATTTCATTTTAATATTATGGATGAATTTGTAAGTCAATTAAGGGTAGACCATCATGGAAAATCTGGAAACACTGGATGGGCTTTTTATCCTAGTATAGGACACCTCAACAGTGCGTATTCACGGTCCCGCCCCACGGGATTCGAACCCGGGACCTATTGGTCACGCGCACGAACGCCTAACCACTAGATCATTGAGTTGGCATCCAACGGTGGTAATGTCTAACTTCAACTAATCCACGAAATTGGGCGACACATCCACCATTGTTTTTAGTGAATTACTATCTCACAACAGACCCGGTTGAACTCCTTTGATCACGGCTGTAGATATGCACTGAGGAGGAGTCTCACAACAAAACGAAACGGCCGTCTAGTACTTCCAGGTTTTCCATATTGATCAAGTTTTAATTGACTCATGAATTCAATCATTAAATTACTAAAAATATCCGTTCAACCTTCTGTTTATGTTTTTTTAGTTAATTAGTAGTTCACTGAAACAAAATATATCAAAGGTACTATTGACTTTTAAAAAAAATTAAGTGTAAATAATACAAATTATTTAGTTTTGTAATTACAAGATTTCATACTGGATATTTCACATATGAAAACACACTCATCAACTAGTGTTTATAATTGTAATATGTAATATATAACTTATGATCATATACTTGAACATAATAATGTTAATAGATTTGATATTTTATGGAATTATAACTAAATAAAAATATCATCGGTCTCTATAATCTATCTCAATTTTGTTGTTGTTGTTGTTATGAATATACAGTTATTACCCTATAAACAATTAATCATCTGAATAATATAATTCATGATAATATTATCCATAGATTGTAGCACATTTGAAAAGAAGAATATTTAAAGTACATAAATAACAAATTATTATTCTACAATTTTTTTTATCCTTCATTTCTTGAACTTTCATAATAAATAAGTTAGTTGAATGAAGATTATTTTCAGGAATAAATAAATGAATGAGTAACTTTATGACGTCATTTTCTACGTATACATTTAGGTAGATAGAGACTATCAGAAGGGGTTTTGTGGAGATTTTAGAAATTTCAATGATTGAAACACATTCTGATAATAATCATCTGCTCACTAGTGACTGACTTCAAGAGATACTCCTGGAGTTCTAGTGAGAAGCCGTTACCCGTTGAGTTCGACAAGGTCGGTTGTGAGATATCAACTCACTGAAGACAATGGTGTACGGTGGCGCAACTTCGAGGATTGGTTGAAGTTAGACATTAACACCATTGGATGCCGGCTCAGTGGTCTAGTGGTTAAGTGCTCGCGCGCGAAACCAGTAGGTCCTGGGTCCGAATCTCACAGGGGGTGAGGTCGTGAATGCGCACTGCTGAGGAGTCCCACACTAGAACGAAACGGCCATCCAGAGCTTCCAGGTTTTCCATAGTGGTATAAATTCAATTGACTCATGATTTCAACCAGTGAGATAGAGATTAATCATATAGTTTTTTTAAATATTTCAATATGATTACATGGAAATACTTTGACTTTTTGAACATATAAAAGAGGCATTAAAAGATCTTTTAAATAAAGTAAATGAATAATAAGTCAATAACATCCCCTATTGCGAAACATTTGATTGATACTGGTCATAAGGTTGACATCAAATCAGCATTTGTATTGATGTACAAAAGTCTTTAAGGATGTATACTACGGTTTATGGAAGCCCTGGCTATACAAAAACTGAAACGCTTTTTATGCGTTAAAAGATTTTTTCATTACCTTTAACCTACCGTAGTAATACCGATTTATTATCCAGAGTGGTTTTCACATTGTTTATGTGTACTTTTTATTTTTGTCACGGCTTACCTTTAACCTGTCTAGTTGATCTTTTAATTTTCATATAACAGATGTCTTACCAAGTATAAGTGTGATCAGATTGTTCGAAATTTATTGCGCAAATATATCACATAATTCTGATAACCTTCGTCTTCTTATTGCATTATCGAAATTTATCAAAGGGACAAATTGTTTTAAATATGTCAATAATATTAAATAATATACTATCTTAATATTAGATGAATTTAATAAGTTTTGGTTATAACTACTTAATTCCTTAAATCATGCTTAATTTTAAAACGATTCGGTTACAGCATTTTGTAGAGACGTTGTAAAATATAAATGTAATTTTTATTATAGATTTTTTATCAGTAATAGAAAACTATCGAGGACTAGATATCTTCTTATTCCTTATCTAGACTCATCGTCAGTGATTGCTCTCAGCTAAATATGGTACTCAACTAAAAACCTTTGCATTTTCTAGGGATGACGCACTTTCATTTTATATGATTATGTTATATAATGCTATTTTCATTCTCTGATACCGATGATTTACAAACACTTATTATCTTTTTGATTCTACAATGTCACTTGGTTTTACATTATTCTCCAAATGTAGTCAATTTCTCATAGAAATCCAGTTCAAAAAAACCATCTTGATAAAAATTAGGTTAAGCAATGCTCTAAATAATATTTATAATTTGTTATTACGAAGAAGTTAGAGATCGGAGAACCACTTTGTAGATCAGTAATGACACTATAATGTGTTATAAAATAAAATAATTATCAGTTGTGTGGTGTAATATACCAACTCAATTTTTGATATGATACATTAATATCAAAATGGAGGTTTATGAAGATTGTAATAATTTAATAGTTAAATTCATGAGTCGATTTAAACTAGACCTTTATGGAAAACCTGAAAGCACTGGACAGAATTTCATACTAGGATGAAACGGCCATCCAATGCTTCCAGATTTTCCATAAAGGTCTCGCTTAAATCAACTCATGAATTCAACTATTGAATGATACATGAAGTCTAGAATAAAAATATCACTAATAATTAATATAATTTCTAGATATATTTGTAAAACTTTATATACTACTCATTTCTGATCTAATATATTAAGTATATAGTTTAATTTTTTAATATAATTATTCATGAAAAGTTATGTAACACAAGCAAATATGGATAGTGGCTAACAGTGGAATCCAGGATGCGTGCTTCGTCCTATTTGGGACTCGTCAGCCGGATGTACCTGCATCTCAGAGTTGATGTGGGACTCGAACCCAGTACCAGTCGCTCCAAACACCACTGCGTTATCCACTCAGCTACTGAGTCCTGATGGCCACTTGCTTGTGCAATCGGATGAATTTAAATTCACTTGGTATTGTTTTGCTTGTATCTTTCCATTGACGTTTAAGACCTCAAATGAAGTTATGTAATACATTTTAAAATTTAACAGTAAATAATGAATTCTTATGAAATTAGTTTTACTCATTAAAAAGTAATTGAGAACAACATTATTCATTGAATGATAATTGGGTTCATTTACATAATACATTGTAATTTCTTACTAATGTCAACTACATTCAACTATCCAATATGAATACTACTAAGTAATTAGAATTTAAGAAAAATATATAAATTGAAGGTTAACCTTTTTTTTTATTTATAAATTATTCATTGAACTGTTTTAAAATTTAAAGTAAAACTAAGAAAATTACCTTAAAATATATATTTCCCATATTGTTTATTTAATTGACTTTAAGTTGAATTGCATAGTAACAATGTAAAAGTTTACAAAAGATAATAAAGTGTTTAAGTTACCTGAACTGACCTCAAAACTATCTGTTACTAGGTCAACTTTCGATGTACACATATGTAAGGTCAACTACATTAGTTCAAAAATCGAATAGAATAAATTTATCACTTATTATTCAGTTCATTTGCATTGATGAAACTTATCAACTTTATTAAGTTTCATTACTGTATGACAATTATTTATGATTATTTTATATTTAAACAATAAATTTATTTTGAAAAGTTGACAGATAATTAACAAAAGATAAATTAATCGAAAGAACAAAAACGACTCATTTAAGAAAGTGCTAGGCGATAATACACAGTAGCATATAGGTAATGTAAACTGAAGAGATACAATTTGATCAGTCAGCTAATAGTCAACGTAATTATAGTAACTAAACATCTGGTAATTTATATGATTTCAATAGTTGAGATTGTGAGTCAGTTGAAGTAAGACCACCATGGAAAACGTGGAAACACGGGATGGATGGCCGTTTCGTCATAACATGGGACTCCTCAGCGATGTGCATCTACGATCACGCCTCGCGAGATTCGTACCCAGAACATATCAGTCTCGCGCACAAACGCTTAACCACTACATCATTGAGTCGGCATCAAGTGTTGTCAATGTATAACTTCAACTAATCTACGAAATTGAGTGACACATCCACCATTGTCATCAGTGAGTTACTACCTCACAACATTTCCGGTTGAACACCACTGGTCACTGCTTCTCACTCGAACTCCGGGATGTACCTCTTGAAGCCAGTCACTTGTGAGCATATGTTGATCAGTATCAGAAATATTTACATCATGGTGAGATTCCCTATAATCGTATTTATCATTAGAATTGAATTAAAATAAGTGCTGTACGCTAGAACTATCGAATTCTAAGTTTCCTCTTGCCTTTTCCTTGATTTATTATCTAAAATCACCATGTAATTTACCATGAAAACATGAAATGTTTTTATAAATAAGCAAATGTTTTAACTATTGGATCCTTTTTAAAAAAAAGTTTAATCATATTGGAATAATTAATAGATATAATGGAACAGTACTAGATTCTAAAACTAGACATTAATTGTACACAATTAGGTTAGCCAAGATGGATAGTAGCTAGCAATGGAATCCAAGACGCGTGCTTTGTCCCGTTTAGGACTCGTCAGATGTAAGTATCCGCATCTCAGAGTTGATGTTAGGTAAGCTTCTTGAAAATATTCCAAACTCTAATAACATTTCTATACTAGGAAAAATAGTTGAAAATCAACATTTATTTCATGAATATGATTTATTTTGTTTAAATATCATTCGTAGAGTTACACTGAAGAGCTAATAATATAGAATTCTGTTGAAATACAATAAATTTAAACAAACATGAAAAAAACATCTACATCCTTTTTTTTTAATGTAGACTGTAATTTAATTGAATGAGTTTGTACTTCTTAATTGATTCGAATTATTATATTTTATTGTGTATCTATTGGTGCCAAATTATCTAGTTTTCTTTATTATTTTACTTATCTTATTTATGTCATATCAATTTCTTTCGTAATATGATTTTTCTATAGATTACAATTATTTCTAAGAAAATTAATAAATAAAAGTGGGCATAAAATTTGAAATGGCGCCAAAAAATATTGATTATTAGAAACTAAGACTTTAATTATATATCGTACTTAAAACAAAAAGAAAAAAAGAAAAAGTTTTATTTATTTTTCATTAATATCATCATAGTCACCAAGGAACTCGTGAACATAATGTAAAATTGAATAATCGATAAGTGAATGAAATCTAACTATGTCTAATGATTTTTTGTATGATGCAAAATTTTAATTAGTTTTAAAAATACAAACAGTTGGTTCGTAAACTTCTTTGTTGCTGGAAAATTGGGGTAATATATTATTTATGTCTACTTCTAACGAAACAGATTTAAGAGATCAAACGAGTAGGGGGGGTTATTAACATTTTAAGTAGTATTAATTTAAAAGATCAATGATCTATTCCATCTTATGATTTTTCTTGTTTAAATTTATTAGTCAATACATTTTGGGATCGTTTTTAGGACCAATGATCATGAGAGAAATATATGTTACTATTATTCGTTAAACTACTACTTCTACATACTCCATAAATAAACGTCTCAAAAGCGTAAAGTAAACATTTTGACAAGAGAAAAAAGAAATAGAAATAACACGTTAGTTATAAACCAAGTCTTACTTTCTTCACTAATGATAATTTAAAAAAATCGTGATTATTTAGCGAATTCACTTATGTGTAAGATAAGAAGAAATGATTAACAAGGCTGTCTAACTTTACAGTATATTTGGACGAGTAGATTTTCTCATAACATTGCATAATACAATGTATCAAGCAGTATATATGAAACACTTAGAAGTGGTAATAGTAGTAGTAGTAGTAGTAATACATAGGAAATATTAACACTATTTACCGTTAACATAATCTTAGAAAACACAAAGTAAGATCATAGAAAATAATTGTCAGTATAGAGATAAGTGGAGATTGTTGAATTTCATAATTAAAATTAGCGACTGACCTTATTTAGACAAACATTTAATTAAATAAAGTTCAACATGAAAAACATCAGATGTCGACTCAATCATCACAAGATTAAGAAGTTATCGCGAAACCTAAAGTTCTTGATTTTGATCCCAAGCCTGATTGTTTATCCCATCTTCTGAGAAGTGAAGCACTATGACAAAACAGCTGCCCACTACATTCTGGTCTTTGAAAGTAATATAAGTAAAGTCAGTCCTCCATGTAAATCAAAGCAACGCCGAATTATTACGATGAAATACTCAAGTTGTGAGAAACTCACGAAGTATTTCAATGTAACAGATTTCAATTTGAAACATTTATTAACCAATTCAACTAATGGTAAAATATGTCTCACTATATCCAAACATAAATTCAAACAAATTAAACATTCTACAGCACTCCTCGCTAATTCAATCTAAATTCACATGTTGTAACAATATTCGTACACAAGTACCAATCGAGTCCGATTTATACTTCTTAACACAGAAATCGTACACATTCGATGTGAAAACATCATGACACCATTCGAACATCACATGAAACAAACTGTTTGCTATAGTATTAACTTCAACACAATGTGGTTTACATCAACTCGTTGAATGATGAATTCTACAGTTTACCTCATTTGATGTCAATCACTCAGACATCAGTCAACGTTGACTCGACAACAAACAACACATTCTGACAATTCACATTGTGAACATATTCACTGATGATGACGATGATGTTGTTGTGGTTGTGGTGAGTTGATTAATTGTTACTAGTGCAAGAATCGGAATGAAGTGGATGTAAGTGTGAAGCTTATCTTGTTTTACATGATAATGATATTAATACTGAAATTAAGAATTTACATCGTAAACATTGTTATAAATAATGTTAACAGTGAACAAACTGTTTACTAGATTGTATTTTGTTTTCGTTTGATTTTATTTATTCGACTTTCGTTTGAACTTTGAAGTATGCAACAGAGATTAACATATAAATATGCATATGTATATCTGTATAGAATTGGTGTAAATTAGAATGGTGAATTTTTTCGTTTGTTGGATGGAGTGTGTTGAATCAGTGGATGAATAAATAATCAAATAATGATTTTGGTGTTGTACTGTTTCCGATTATGTTGGGTGTGATTGAATTTGATTTATTTGTTTATTTGATATGAATGAATAGGAAGATATTTGTGAAAGCAAATGTGTGTTGAATGTGAATGTGAAATGTGAATTGTGTATTGAGATGAAGTGTGTAGTGAATGTTGTATTAGATGAGGTATTGATTTTTGAATGGGAAGATGAAGGAGATGTGATGATGTTGTGAATGAATATTGTGTGTTGTTGTTGACCCTGTTTGTAATTAGGAGAATCTGCAATATACTCTAAATACCCATCCACCTTTTGTGTATACACATACTCTTTAGCGATTCTCAATAACAGTGTTATGTGTTGCTCGCATTTTTGGTAAAAATGTGGAATGAAATGAAAGTTTCTATTGAAACGTTTTCTCTCTTATTCCTAGTGAATATGGTGGTGTTCGAATGACTGTCCTTCCAATGTTTTCCACACGGTAGACGGAGACATCTTGTGGTACCTGAGCAAGAAAATAATTAAATAGTGTTTTTTTCGACCTGTGACTGTATCTGCAGAGCTTTAGGGATAAGAGTTTGAGACTAGTCACGCGTGAAATATACACAGACAGATCCTGTTAGGTTTGATCCATAATCACACGGCTTTACTTTCCCTCACGGTAGTACATGAGAGAATGAAGTCTTCCATTATTAAAACCGACAAGTTCTTATCTCATACTTCCTGTGTGTAAGATACGATCACACCAGATGTGCGATGTCTGAAGGAAACATGTTAGTACTCTCACAACCTAATACATTCAGCAACCGCTGTTGTCTTCAATTCTAAACCTATTTAACCAACGTGCTAGGTATGGTTGGACCTAAATTAAAAATTATTCCAGACAATATATCTCACTGCACTAGATCATTAGGATAAACGAGTCTGTCCAACATTTCAAGGCAATTGCGATTGTCAGATAACCAAACAAAAATTTTGAATTATTAGACTGTTTTAAAGTTTTTATTAAATTTTCTACCCCATGAATTTTTCATTTTTTCCGTATTCGTGTTATGTTTGTTAAACATTTTTATTACTACTTCTACTACTCCAACATTATTTTTGATAACTTTATTCTGTGTTAAAATCATGCAGAAACTTGAATTTATGTACATATATGACAGCTCTTACAGATGGTTGTTATTGAGAAGATAAGTTTTGATAATCTGTTAAGTTAATGTACGGATAGATCAGTAAATGAACACAATGGAGAAAGCGGTGACATATCAACATCAGTGAACAGTGAATGATGATGGACGTGTATGTGTTTTACATAGATGTATAATAGAATAGTGGTTCAACAAGTAATTTTAGTTACTTGTTTTTATATTGAAATCGCCTCTTGTTTATTATAGAATATTGAATATTTCTTCAAACAATTAGATATTACGAAGTTCGACAGGACTACTATTGTTTGTGGGCATATACTGAATGTAGTAGACCTAGAAAAGAATAAAAGTATATATATTGATTATTAGTGGCAGGTGTTTATTCAATGTTCCACTTCATTGCAGATCTCATACAAACTGTAAGTATTACAGTGACCCGAATTGTTATTGTCAAATATTGTTCTATTGAATGAACTCAATGCAAAAATAGTTTGTGTAGATGATGTTATCTAGAATGACAATAAATAATTCACTAATGAATCGTTCATTCTAGAGAACTCAACATTATAAAAGTATTTGTTCATTGTGTACATGAATGTCGATTTGTTCATGTGTCTGTGTGCATTTCGAATGAAATAGTGAATGATGGGCACATTTCAATTTGTTTATAATAGCTAAACTACAAAAAACACAAAATCATTATGAATGTGAAGACTAAATAGCAGCAAAAATTGCTAATCACCCACTATAAATATTACATTTATGGTTTAAATCTATTGTTGACACACAATGTGTTGGAATAGTATTTATTCAAGATAGCTTTCTTAATTTTTCCCCTTATAGTACATAACTATGTCAATTTATCTTTTGGGAATACAACTATTTTGTAACATCTTACTAACTGTACACATACAGACAATAATCATTAGGAAATATTTCAATAAATAATACCTACATCTTTAAATGTTTGTAATGTCCGTACATTATTGATCAGACAGAGATTTGACAATAACTACGTACATTTTATCCCTAGACAAAATGAATGATTACAAGACATGTTGTTCAAATAAAAAGAAAGAAAAAAAATGTCAAATCTACTTAACGAGTACAAAAAGATAAATTGACTATCATCAATAAAGTCATATGCTTTTTATAAAAAAACAAAAAAAGAAGATTAAATCATAATTGTCAAGACTAAACTTTCTTTGTTTTATTAAGTTGTAATATTTCATGCATATCTAGGTTGTTTTTTTCTTTCCTACATTAAGTTTTATTGTGTGTTGACTTAATCAGTCATGTAAATTTAACAACTTGGCGCATAGTTAACAATTCCTAGATACAACTTTGTTCAAAATTCATTATATTGTTGTCATGGTATGAATTATTAAATATAACATCCTTATATACTGTATTGTGGTCGAATAAACTTTTCACTTAGGATAACACCATTCTACATGTAGAGACGTTTGTAAATTTTCTTGTTTTTTTTATTATTTAAGTTTATGTTTAAATAATTTTGTTGTTGAAAGATGTTTTTCTATCTTCCCCATTATCTTTGTGTTTCTATCACTGATTATAGTGTTTAACTATGTGGGGTGAATCGGATAGATACTCTGGATCTATACATTATTATTTAATTCATTATAGATTTATATTCGTCTCATATTTTTTTATAGAATAAAACTGTAATCACCCTATCCAACTATATTAAAATTTATTAAATATACTGGCTTTTAACAATGCTATTAAAATCTAATAATAGTAGATTTGGATAGAATCAAAGGCTGAGTTGGATTAAAGTTAGTATATTGGAAAATTCTTTAAAATCACCTTTAGTAGATCTGAATGTAAAGTAAACTTATTTTAATCTTAACGAGATTACTTATTGTCATAGTTCTAATTTATATTCACAATAAATAAACACATAATAATTGAATCCATTTATTAACTGATTGTGAATATTGTTTTTACTATGATCATATTTAAATTAATAGCTGTAACAGAATACATAGGAACTTTCGTCCAAATTTGATCGATTAGTTTCACAGTATTTGGGCGCCGAGAGACATTAATGAAACAGAATACATTTAACAAAGGTTATGGGTTCGAATCTCGCGAGGCAGAATCGTAGATGCGCACTGCTGAGGAGTCCCATGATAGGACGACACGTCATACAGTGTTTCCAGGTTTTTCGTGATGCTATAGCTTCAGTTGACTCATGACTTCAACTACTGAAAGTACTATAATATCCACAAAACTCGTTTTGATACTGAACATAAATATATTGAATAAATCTTTAATACATTGTATTTTAACTTGGTTGAATTAATCATTATTTATTATGACTTAAAATAATTCTAAGGAATATAAATAAAAAGCAATACATTTGCAATATCCAAATGACCGCTGATAATAATTATTGAGCAAGTATCAATTAGTAAAGTTGAATCTAGAGATATGATTCGGATCAACATTAAATAGTCTTAATGGATTGATGCCATATCTTAGTTTGGCACACCTTAAATTTCTTCAAACTTACCCTTACACTATCCTACATTGCCTGTTCAAGTAGGAGATGGTTATATATACTAAATGCACCTCACAAACATCTCGGGAGATGGAGATCATTAACCTCAGTCAATCAGGATTGGACCAAAAACTATCGTTTGTAGGGAATTTATCCGACTTCCTCCGTAGGTGTATTGAATGTTATACTAACTAAGCGTTTGAAAGTAACTAGCGTTGTGTTGTTTGGTCTTTAGTACTGGTCGAATTTTGTTGATCAGATTCCTATGTGGACACTAGTTTTGTGACTAAATGTTAGGTATTTGAAGACGTTCTGGAAGAAATCTGTGACATTGAGTTCGTGCTAACTGACAGATGCAAAGATGTATTCCTTCCATCTTAAAGAAATTATTATTATATCCACAGGATTTATACTCATGTCTTGATCAGAGATGGTATAGCTGATACAACCTGGCTACCAGTGACCTCTTATAGGATTCTAATGTTAGTGCTTGTGTAATAACAGAGGGTAAGCAACATCGTTCTGTCAACTTCTAAGTACTGATCATAATCTATTTGTTAAAAGTTTTACTTGGGATCTGTGACTTATTGGTTAAAAGTGTGGTTTTTCAATTAGTGGGCAATGCATCGAATATTCGAGCTAGATCTCATTTAATATCCAATTTTGATACAACTAAGGTACCTCACAGCATATCTAAAATTCTCTTTAATCCTAATCTGCTTTCATTATGTGTTTAGTGTATTTACATGCAATTTATCTTTAGAATAAATAAATGCTCATCATGTAACACAACACATAGAATAGTTATATATTTCTGTGGACAATCTGGTTTGTAGAATATTCTCAGATTATTGATTAATATAGTAGAGTTATCATTTATAATTTCCCATTAATCTTATACTGACAGTTTAACAAATTCATTAAAAGTATGAATTTCCATTTTTAGCAGAAATGTTTGATACATTAATTCATTATCAAAACTTTATTGTCAATTTCTATTTCTTCATCATGATTTCTTGATTATGTGTAGTTTTCTTTTAAGAAAATAAATACCATTTTTTTCGTCCTTTGTAAAACTGTTGTCCCAAGATGTCTTAACCGATATTAATCCTTTTTTTATGACTGGTTTATACAGAGTCTTTTATCGGTAATCATTAAGCTCAGATTCTAGAAACCAGGTAATTTACATTTTGATTGAGATCATGAACCGATTGATGTTAGACCACTATTAAAAACCTGGAAGCACTGGACGGCCGTTACATCCTATTGTGGGACTTCTCAGCAGTACGCATCCACAACCCCTATACTGATAATTTACATTTTGATTAGATTTATTTCTCAAAATTACTATCGTTTTTGATAGGATAAAAGAATTCAATATTTAAACTTCAGATTTTGTTATATCCCATTTTATGAATCATATAAATGAATATTCAGTGTTTAATTAAAGAAAAAGATTTACTTCATTTAGATACCCACAATATCGATAATATGTTTCTGTTATGTAACCTTTTAGGGTTATGTATTCCGAGATGATAATTAACTATTTTTTGGATATACATATTTAGTTAATTTATGAACCCTATATATATAGGGTAAATCTCCTGAAAATTCCTTTCGATTAAAAGTATGACTACTAATTACAACATGTAAAACGATCTTCCCCCCCCCGCCCCTCCATTATTTTTAGAAAAAAAATCAATAAATGTGTATAAGAAAGTTAACATAACTAAATAATTATCAAATTATTCGATCAATATTGTGCATGCTGATGCATATTTCTTTGTTGAAAAGCACAGGTAAATGTATTTGTTCATTTTCATGAAAACCGAAAAACATTTACAAAAAAATGATCAGATAATAAAGAAATGATATACTGATTTATACATAATAGTTATTTAATTGTCAAGTTCATTGACAGTTTTGTTTAAATTGAAAGATTACTGCAATATATACACTCTGACAGATAATTTATTATTATTATGAATTAACAACATCTGAAGAATCCTTGAAAGATATATAGTATTTAAAAGATATCTTACTCTAGCTTGAAACTCGTTAACGATGTATATCCACTACTTACGCAGAATCAAACCATTAACTTATAAATTTATATAGGATAGGTTTTAGTTTTAAAATTTATGCGCACATCAATTTTTTCTGTTTACTTACTTACTTACTTACTTACTTACGCCTGTTACTCCCAATGGAGCATAGGCCGCTGACCAGCATTCTCCAACCCACTCTGTCCTGGGCCTTCTTTTCTAGTTCCATCCAATTCTTGTTCATTTTTCTCATGTCTATTTCCATTTCTCGGCGTAATGTGTTCTTTGGTCTTCCTCTTTTCCTTTGGCCTTCAGGATTCTATATGAGGGCTTGTCTTGTGACGCAGTTGGGTGCTTTCCTCAATGTGTGTCCTATCCACTTCCAGTGCTTCTTCCTGATTTCTTCCTCCGCTCAGATCTGGTTTGTTCTCTCCCACAGTACGTTGTTGCTAATAGTGTCCGGCCAACGGATCTGAAGTATTTTGTGTAGACAACTGTTAATAAACACCTGTATTTTCTGGATGATAGCTTTCGTAGTTCTCCAGGTTTCTGCCCCATACAGTAGAACTGTCTTGACATTTGTATTGAAAATCCTGACCTTGGTGTTGGTTGACAGTTGCTTTAAATTCCAGATGTTCCTCAGTTGTAAATATGCTGCTCTTACTTTGCCGATCCGCGCCTTCACATCTGCATCAGATCCACCCTGTTCATCAATGATGCTGCCCAAATATGCAAAGGTTTTTACATCTTCCAAATCTTCTCCGTCAATTGTGATTGGATTGGTGCATTGGGAGGTCCGTGGGTGCTGCTTCGATGTTGGGTGGTTTCAGTGGAGCTGGTCGATTCAAGAGTTCGTTGAAGTGTTCTACCCACCTGTTTTGTTGCTCTTCAACGTTGGTGATTACCTCGCCTTCCTTGCTTTTCACTGGTCGTTCTGGTTTGCGGCGATTTCCAGAGAGTTTCTTTGTCGTGTCATACAGTTGTCTCATGTTTCCTTCTCTCACAGCCTTTTCCGCCGTCGTTGCTAAATCTTCCACATATTTACGTTTGTCGGTTCTGATGCTTTGCTTCACTTGTTTGTTTACTTCTGTGTATTCAGCTTGTGCCTTGGCTTTTTCTGCTCTTGTTCGACTGGTATTGATTGCTGCCTTCTTGTTCCTCCTTTCTTGAATCTTATCCAGTGTATCAACAGTGATCCATTCCTTGTGATGGTGCTTCTTGTGACCCAGGATCTCATGACATGTTGAAGTGATTGCCTCTTTGATCCCCTTCCAGTTGCTCTCCACAGTAGTTCCTTCTCCATTGAGTAGATCATGAAAGGCCTGGAACGTATTGCTGAGGACTATCTTGAATTTGTTGAGTTTGTTAGTATCCTGAAGAAAGGCCGTATTGAACTTTTGTGATATTGCCTGCCCTGTTGTCCAGTGCTTCTTGAGTTTCAATTTCATCTTGGCGACCAGCAAATGATGACCTGATGCTATATCAGCTCCTCTCTTGGTGCTCACGTCCTCTATAGTCCTACTGAACGTTTTGTTGATGCAGATATGGTCGATTTGGTTTTGCGTGGTGTGATCCGGTGAGGTCCATGTGGTTTTGTGTATGCGTTTATGTGGGAATATGGTGCCGCCTATGACCAGCTTATTGAGGGTACATAGATTTGCAAATCTCTCACCATTTTCGTTTCTTTCTCCCAGTCCGTGTCGTCCCATGATGTCTTCATATCCAGTGTTGTCCGTTCCAACCTTGGCGTTGAAATCTCCCATCAGGATGGTCAGGTCCTTTGTTGGGCACTTCTCGACGATTGACTGCAGCCTATTGTAGAATTGATCTTTAGCGTCTTCATTGTAGTCGTTGGTAGGCGCATAGCATTGGATGATGTTCATTGAAATACCCTCTTTCTTTGTTTTGAACGAGGCTTTGATGATCCTTGGTCCATGAGATTCCCATCCTATAAGCGCATTTTGCGCTTGTTTGGACAGCATCAATGCAACTCCTTGTGTATGTGGTGCATTTTCATCTTCATGGCCGGAGTATAACAGGAGCTCTCCTGTAGTTAGTCGTTGTTGTCCAACTTGTGTCCAATGTGTTTCACTGATCCCAAGTACCTCTAGGTTGTATCTTCCCATTTCTGCAGCAATTTGGAAGGCTCTCCCGGTGTCCCACATTGTACGAACGTTCCATGTACCTAAATAAATGGTCGCTCTGGTTGTCAGAAGGGGCATCGGCCTCGTAACTTCCGAAGGGATTCGGCTTTCATCATGAGGCGTCATAATTCTTCTAAATGAAGATCTTCTGACTCCCAGGGCAGAGTTTAAAAGGTTTGAATAATTTTTTTCTGGTTAGCGTTGTTTTAGCGAGTTAGTTTTCTACGGGATGGGGACGCTAACCCCATGCCCAACCCTCCTCCTTTATCCGGGCTTGGGACCGGCAGTAGCCCCCGGAGGGACTCCAGGCTGAGTTAATTTTTTCTGTTTATTATAAACTAAATGTTCTCAGACAAAATATCATAATTGTCTTTGGTAAAATATGAAAAATGATATTGAAAAATTTGTTCATAAACATATTTATAAATTTAATAGTTGGGTTCATGAGTCAATTAAAGCTAGATCACCATGGAATATCTGGAAGCACTGGACGATCATTTTGTCCTAGTGTAGGACTCTTCAGAGGTGCCTACCTACGTTCCTGTCCCACCGGATTCCAACTCAGCACCTATCGGTCTCGCGCGTAAACGCTTAACCTCTAGTTCATTGAGCCGGCACTCAACGGTGTTAATGTCCAACTTCAACCAGTCCACGGAATTGCGCCACCGTCCACCATTGTCTTCAGTGAGTTACTATCTCATACCAGAACTGGTTGAACTCATCTATTGAATCTCCAAAAAACCCCTTTCTGATAATAATCATCATCTGCTCACTAGTGACTGGATTCAAGAGGTATATCTTGGAGTTCGAGTGAGAAGCAGTGACCAGTGGTGTTCAACCGGAAATGTTGTGAGATAGTAACTCACTGATGACAATGGTGGATGTGTCACTCAATTTCGTAGATTAGTTGAAGCTCTACATTGACAACACTTGATGCCGACTCAATGATGTAGTGGTTAAGCGTTTGTGCGCGAGACTGATATGTTCTGGGTACGAATCTCGCGAGGCGTGATCGTAGATGCACATCGCTGAGGAGTCCCATGTTATGACGAAACGGCCATCCAGTGTTTCCATGTTTTCCGTGATGATATAGCTTTAAGTGACACATGATCTCAACTATTGAATTTGCTACAATCTTCACAAAACTCCTTTCTGATATTTATAAATCCAAAGAATGTAACTAATTCTACAATTAGTATTTAAAATGTTTCTTGAATCAACAATACATCATAATGAGATTGTTATGCTAAGTAATCGATCACATTCTGATGAAGTAAAATATATCATGAGAATATAAAGGATGTATCAATAAAACGTTATGTAAACTAACATATAAAAGTGTTAAAGTGAAAAACTCATTTTACTTAATGCATGGGTTAATACTACTTGACATATCATTTATGTGAGATTGTTTCATTTGTATTAAAATGGAAATAAAACGTTAAACGTTCTACATGATCCTTAAACTCTTTTAGTCTGAAAATTATACATAAGATTTGAGTAGTATAAATTGTATAATTTATTATTTATCACTTAGATGAAAACATAATTTGATCAGTTTTGATTTACTCAGTAGATAATTCACTGATGAACCAGTTTTGTACTTTTACATTAGTTTATAATGTAAGTTAATAATCACAAATATTCCTATCATTATCATTGAATTTCAATTATCTATTAATCGTTTTGAATTTACAGTGATAATGGATTAGAGTAATTTAACTCTTGTCAATATGAAATCTTTAAAAATTCTAATTCAGTTAATCCATATCAGAAAGACTTCATAAACCACGAGTACAAGATCAACCCTATTAGAATAGATAACTTTTTTTATTCTTTGCAAATGAGATATACAAATTTCTAAGATATAGTGATTTGGTGAGAATTAGGCAACAAATTGTTTTCTGCTATTATAAATAATCATTTTATTTTCCCAAAATCCAAATCATTTAAACAAATTGAATTTCATACTCAAATGGTACGATAACAATACTTTGTGAATTGATCAATGTTGTCTTTATGTCAGTATTGATATTATGTGTGACCTGAAACACTATTTTAAAAAAATCATCACAATCCCTGATAATTTTTGAAATGATTAGCTGAAACTGTTACATACCATTAATTTTGCGTAAAAGTGATGGCACTGAAGATGCCACAGGTATTCGGAGTTTGACAACGTTTTAACCAGTAACACCAAATATGAATCGTACCCACCAAGTGAAATCAAAAGACAGGAGCGAGGAGGTTCGAAGATATATTTGATAGCCTATCAATATATCGAGGATCGTTTGGTCTAATCTGGCTAGCGATTGCAGGGGTTGTTGAGCACGACGTTCCCACTCGTGATCTGGTGCAGATGCATGACCGAGCGCCTTCAGCTGGGTGAGTCCATTAAAACTAATGTGGTCAGCATCCAATGTTGAAAACTTACAGAATTATTTATTTTGGGGATTTATTTACCACTACAGTACTAAGAATTTCATCAATATCTAAACAAGTTATAATATAGTAGGAGGTTCAATAAATTAATGGAAGCTTTTCCATCTTATACAACTTATTTCATTCATTCTTCTAAATATATTTTGAAAAAAATCCCATAACAGTCGATAATAATTTGTAATAATTTTGTAAATAACAAATCTTTTGCATAACAAATATGGAATAACACAATGAAAAGGGTCCTCATAAAAAACAAAATTGATATTAGTACTATAGTATATGCTACTTATGTTGACAGACATAAATAGTATGTAACACCGAGTAGAATATATGGCAACAGAATGTTAAGAAGAGTGAGTTGAAGAAGACAGAAGGGGAATTGGAAAGGAATTGAGAAGTGAAAGAATCATACAGAATGTGTAGGACGATTAACTAGAGATTTGCAAATGATATGTTTAATGGAGGAAGAACAAATTTTCTAGCAGAATAGCATGAATTCATTTTATTTCATTTGGTTCTCGTCATCTGCTTACAACACAATTATGAAATGGGTTCAAATTACTACCATGAAGGAGTTTAGTTGGAAGTTGTGTTGAAGACACATCAGCATAATATGATAAGTGTGTAAATTAATTTAATAGAATGAATATTGTAAATATATAATTTATGTAAGAAAATTCTACAACATTGTCTCTGACAAGAGTTCAAACGGGCAAAAACAAATGATTACATAATGAGCAAAACGTGATAGGAATAGAGTAAGTAAAGCTCAGTTAATAAAATAAGATTACTAATCTGGGAGAAAGTCTAAATAAAAAAACTCAGTGATGCAATAAATGCAAAAAGGAGTTTTAAAAAATGTTTTAGGAATACTTGTTACTAAGGCAAGGAAAGATTAATAACCACCTCCTTTTGAACACATAAATCAGGATTTTGACACCTAATAGTAACGGCTTCAGTAAACTTCACTTTGAAAGATTGCGAGGTGAATGATTTCATGCTATCCTGATGGAATCTTTATTCTTGTTCCTTTCAAAATGATAAAGGGAACTATGTGTATGAAGCATTAAATGTGTGGTTCTCATATTTTATCAAGATATTCTGTAATTTTGTATTAGACGATAACTTGGTTATCCCCGTCAGTGTTCACGTTCATTACAGATACTGAATTTGATATAGATTTGTAGGTGTTTTCACATCTATTTTCGCTTAACTAACCGTTAAAACTGGCTCTAACTCACTATTATATTGAAGGGATGTTTTTATCTTTGCTTTAGTTTATTTGATTTTTAGAAAATCATCAAATTTTAAGGCTATTTGTTCAGTGAAGGTATCCTTTTCAACAAGTTTATAACTAAAGCGGAATAGTCATATATATTTATTTCTCAAGTTTCGTAAATTTTCTTCTTCAACAACTATGTTCATTTAAAATTCTTTAGTCAAATTTACACAGCGACCAATCAAATTATAAAAAAAAAACATACAACTATGCATTGACTCATAGTTGCAACCTTTTATCCAGTTACTAGCATACATACAATTGTAAAACATTAAAACTGAACGTGCTGAAATAGACTATTTTACTGAATAAATTAATTCTTTTTATTTATTTTTCATCTATGTTTGTAAATTCAGACCAAAATATTACCCTTATATATAGTAATATTTATATGCATATACGAAATTATTAAACCAATCAAGGCAGTCTATGAGTCAATGATAACAATGGAATGGATTACATAAGTAAGTGAAAAGTACAAATTGGTAGTGTGATGACAGGTGTACTAGTTGTGATAATAATAATAATAATAATAATAATAATAATAATAATAATAATAATAATGCTCCTGTGGAGAAAGCTATATAGGGCGCACTACCAGACAACTAAACAAAGAGTTAATGAACACATTCCTTCGTGGTTAGGAAAAGGTGCTGTCGAAACAATAGTTCCATGCACACTTGTATGATCATTAAATGTTATGAAACTAAATACATTAGTGATTCATTGACAAACACTTCAAAACATTCAGGACAGTACCTCTATAAAGAAGAACTGTTTAGTTTGCAATATGCAGTTGACCATGATCATTAGATTCATCCTTCGATTCTAATTACAAGATAAGATTGAATTTGTCTGAAGGTATTCGAGTGCAGCACATGTATGGTGTAGACACTAGGTATTTATAGAAACAATTATTAAAGCTTCAATTTTCATGCCCTAATATTTCCTTGGTATTTTTATGTTTAATGTCTTAGTTCCAATTCCCTCTCATTTAAAACCACTCAAAATCTTATCCTCGTCATTCCATTTTATTTGTCATTACTTTCGTAACTAACATTCACAAAATTCAACCACTTATTACCATTAAATAACTTACAACCTTTTATCCAGTTCTTATTCTCTTTCTCAATGATTCACATTTCCCCATATGACGAATTATAACACTATTGTTAAATACATGGTTTTCCGTCTGATAATTATCAGTGGCAATATTTCTCATTTCTTACTGGGGCCGAAGTCATCCTTATTAGTCAGGTCTACAACTTCTTTTACAATAATTCAGCTATAAATGTGTAAAGATAATTGGGCGAAAAATGAACATAGTCTTCAGTCAACACGTTCCATTAAGAGTACTTGGAAAAACAATACCACTGTTGACTTGATTCATGAAAGTGGAATACCAACACTACCATACTAGTTTTATTCTAATCGAAAACTGTAAATGATTTATTGATGAAGTGCGATGTAAATTGAAATACTCAATCTATTGACTTTTTTAAACCTTTATCAGAATTCAATTGACCATTTTCTAAACAATGATGCTGATGCATTGAGCAAGATGACCAATTTAAGCCACAGAACTAAGAAGAATGAAATTTCCCAGTAAAATGAACGGAACACTTCCATTATTGTGCGTTATATATTACACCCATGAGTGATGATCTACGCAATGACCTGAATAGTTCTATGAATATTAACTGCTTAAAATATACTTCACCTAATTCCGTTTATAAAGTCTTGAATTATTTAATTGTATATTTACAATGAATTCGAAAAATGATTATTTGTGCCAGTTGGTTTGGACTATTGTCATAGCACTAAACAAATTCTTATGCTTTTTAGTTACATGGTTTTAAATAAAGCCACAAGAGTGAGAATTAGGTTATTTTAATCGGTAATCCATAAAAACGTGATATCAATCTTCATTGACTTTCATGGGATAAAATCATTATCATGAATCTACAGGTAATATCTATAGTGATTTATCTGTTTTATAGTTAATAAGATATAGGCAATCGGCATTGACAATATTGTATAAATGAATTTCTGGTTAATATTAGTATTTTCCTGATATTTTTCTTGGAAGATTCGCTATCATAATACTCACTTCATGGTACTCCTTTCCCTTACATAAATATTATTCACAGGGATGCTTCAAAAAGACTGATAAAAACAATAAAGTTGAACTCTGGTCACCAGGGGAATCTTTGACGAGGGTTTTGTCGTTTTTATGATTCTCCGATAGAATATACCTGCATACTAATGTTCATGAACAGACTGAGAACCGATGTAGTGCCTTTTGTTTCGAACGTGTTATCTCGAAGAGACTTGATGTGAACAGCAACACCTAGACGAACTAAATCCAATTATCATTTTTATCATTATATAAATTTTGATGGTTACGTGATACATTTCGGGATGGATATGTTTATATTTCATGTATAGTTATTTGGTAAAATAATGGCAGTTCAGTGAGAAAACCGGTTTTTCTATGATTACTATCTATTTTTATATTTAGTGGTTTATAAAAAATGAATGAAATGTTGAGTATTCAGCTCAGTTATCAAACGTTGTTGGGTATCAACTATAGTGCCATACAATTAGTTCCCTTGACAGACTATAAATTCAACTTATATGAATAGGTAAATTGACTACAATCATCGCTAACTACTAAATTAAGTAACTATACATTTTTCAGTCTGAACGTTATTTGAACTCAGTATTTAAGGAGATAACGCAATGGTGATTATAACGAACTATACTGGGTTAGAGTTTCGGAGTATTAACCAACTCTAGGATCTAGGCAAATCTAGCTGAGTCCAAAATAGAACAAAAATCATATCCTGGTTTCCACTGCCAGATACATCGTATCTATTCTATGAATAACTGTATGTAATTTACACACGAAGTCATATTTAAAAAACATTTTATCTATATAAATCAGTGGATAAGATCTAGAGCACGTGAAAATAAATGAATTCGCTTCATTCTACTATGTTTATGCTTCTGTTTTACGGTATGTAGAATATAAGTTATGTAATAGTCCTCAAGGTAAATAAATTCAGCCAAGTGAAATTAATTTATTGAAGATATGTCGAACATGACGATTCACTTGATGAATATAATGATAATGAATAGCCAGTAAGTGGAAATAACAACTTTTAAAGCTAGAAAGTCATTAGACTATGGTAAAATAAGAAAATAAACATCGCTTTCCTATACAGAGATCACGAATTAATCAATGAGCTCCTAAACCCTAATCCAAGCATAAATTTCCGATTCAACTTCCTGTGAGTCAGTTTTTGACATTTTAGAACATCCTGAATGACAATTCAGGTGATACAACATAATCACGTTTTCATGAATGCAAACATTGTCTGACATTCAGTCACTTTCAGATAGCCGTAGATGATAGTGACTGAATTTACATTTGAAATGCGAAAACATTTTGTTACCACTATAAAATGACTTACAATAACGAGTAAACGACAAACATTTAGGTGGTTCAAAGTGGGAATTTGGATAAGACGAAAATTGTCGCTATTCGAAGAACATTTATTTTAAGAGAAAAAAATAGTTGAAAAAATATCATTCTCTTTCCCAATACACTGACATTTTTTATTGAATCTCAAACATCAAAGGAATCAAATATGCCTACTAATGTTACCAAGAGTAATGATATATTTGAAAATTTCCAATCAATAGTAAGTCGATTTTCCGATGTTTTGCACCCTAGTGTATGTTGTTTCTTTACAGAATAACTAACCAAATTAAATTAACATGAGTTTAAATAGTACCAAAGAAACAAAAGAGAATACTTTTAGTCCAGTCAAAATCGATTAAGGTCTAATCATGTTATTGTTATTACATCATTTCGGTCTGGGTGACTTCTTGTGATGCCCACTTTTGTATGTATGTGTGAATATTTGTTGGCATGAGAAATATCAAAGTTTTAATGTGACCTGAAAGTTGAGGGTATATAAACGAGAGCAAAGCTTGTGGGTTTGACTCCTGGAAGCGAAGTCGTAGATGTTCATTTCTGAGGAGTCCCATACTAGGAATAAGTGGTTATTTAAAGCCTCAAAATTTTCAGTTGTCGTCTAAATGAGATCGGTTTGTGATCACAGTTAAATTTAATAATCCCCATAACCTCATATAGAGTTTTAAATATTTGGATGTTAGCAGTGAAACATGTGAACAAAATTAAATACGTGGATATTTGGATAAATGATTCATGTTCAATTAATAGTTAGGGCTTCTTTTGTATTGGTAAAGTTAAGGTTTAACAATATGTTAAACGTTTTAGCAAATCATCCTACTTTATAGTTGCTGAAGTTTTTTCGAAGTATTTTAATGTTTTGAATATTGATCCGATGGTTATTAAAAAAATATCATGTACTACTATTTCTGATTTGATCTATAGATTTTTGAATTCTACAGGATTATTCGCAAGTTTTCTTATCGGTTTCTACATTCCTTGGCACAGTTTGAGATTTCATAAAAAGACTTACCAATGTAGAAAGCTTCATAATCTACACATTGTAATCTGTAGACACATTTCTTTGTTGAGTGTTTGTTGTTTTATGGAATGCTTTCAGATTTAGGGATTCGTTACAGTTCTTCTCTTGTGCCTTGATTGTACGGTAGAACTACAGTACCAACTTAGGCGATCTCCTTTATTATTCAACAAAGGAATATTTCGTTTTATTATTTTTTAAAAATAATATTAATGATATAGAAGCTAATTATATTTTTATGTTTCTCTTTGTTTCGCTTAATCTGATGTAATGATCATTAATGCTCAACTGGATAAACTTAGAGTCGGAGAAATTTTCGCACTAAATGGATATAACGAGTTGTAATCTATGTACCGATTTGAATATGTTAGCTTGCTGTATTTGGTGGAATGTAAATTTCCATTTGAGTTCCTTTTGGCTAAAGGGATTAAAGATGGTATTCCACTAAGTTTATCTTCATTTTCGAAAATGACTTTGATGTTTGATGCGGTATTTATCAGTTCATAAAAGTTTCTTAAGAAAGTCTTTTTACTAATGACGAATATGTTATCCACACATCTGAGCCAAACTAGTGGTGTGATGGCACTGGCAAAACCATTTTCTATGTGGGACATGAATAAATTAGTGACACTAAGGAACACAGGGAATCACATAGCCACCCCGTTAGCTTATTTGTATGACGTCCTTTTAAACGTAAATAAAGTTGGGTACTGGCATACTTTCAGAGAATTCTTCATTACAATAATGTTGAATGAACATCCGCTGGATAAAACAGTATCATTCTCTAACAAAACATCAATAAAATCTAGTCATCTATCAATTGAAATGCTAATATGTAAAGATACGACATAATAGCCTACCAATATTTCATTTTTTCGTACTTAACCCAAAATTTTCGGTTTGGATTCATAAGAATCATTAATCAATTTAATGGTTGACATCATGAGTCAATTGAAGCTAGACCACCTTTGAAAACCTAGGAGCACTGGACAACCGTTCCTCGTTATTGTGTGGTTTTTCCTGGAGTTCTAGTGAGAAGCAGTGACTAGTGGAGTTCAACCGGGTCTGTTGCAAGATTGTAACTCACTGATGACAATAGTGGATGTGTCGCTCAATTTCGTAGATTAGTTGAAGCTAGATATTAACGGCATTGGATGCCAACATAGTGATCTAGTGGTTAAGCGTTCTTGCGCCAGACTGATATGTTCTGGGTTTGAATCCCGCGAGGCGGGATCGTGAATGCACACTGCTGAGGAGTCTCACAATAGAACAAGACGGCCGTCCAGTGCTTTCATGTTTTCCATGGTGGTCTAGCTTCAAGTGACTCATTATCTCAACCACTGAAATTACTATAACATTCACAAAAACCCTCCCGATATGAATCATTGATTGCATTGAGTATGCCGCTTTGGTATTTTGATTAACCATATGCTGGCGTGTTTGTAAAGTATGTTAGAATATCAGGTTTATGATTTTTTGATAATACATAAACCTCTATTCATGTAATGGATCTATGATGCCCATCAACCCTCTGCCAGTTACGTGGTATGGATTGCTACGTGTTTCCATTATGTTACGAAATAGATCATTTCTATCCACTATTGACAGGCCTGCCTAATAGTAAGATAGAATAACCCAGTGTCCCTAGATGTTCGAATAGGTTGCTGCTAATAACTGAATAACAATTCATCCGCAACAGGGTTGTCGTCAGCATTTATTTGGTTTGATAAAACATATTCTTTTAGTGGCTACTTTAGAGAAACAATCCGTATCTACGATAATATGTCACTATAATCCTTATTATCCATGAGAAAACTCTAGACAAATTTTTATTTGCATCAGAAGGGGTTTTGTGGAGACTGTAGTAATTTCAATAGTTGAGATCATGAGTTAGTTGAATCTAGATCGCTATGGAAAACATGGAAGCACTGAATGGTCCTTTCGTGATAGCATGGGACTCCTCAACAATGTGCATCTACGATCCCGGTTCGCGAGATCCGTACCCAGAACCTACCAGTCTCGCGCAAGAACGCTTAACCACTAGATCATTGAGTCGGCATCTAACGGTGTTAATGTCTAACTTCAACTTATCTACGAAATTGAGCGACACATCCACTATTGTCATCAGTGAGTTACAATCTTGCAACAGACCCGGTTAAACTCCACTAGTCACTACTTCTTACTCGAACTCCAGGAAATACCCCTTGAAACCAGTCACTAGTGAGCATATGTTTATTAGTATCAGAAGGGGTTTTGTGGAGATTATAGTAGTAGTGGTCTAGCTTCAAATGACTCATGATCTCAACTACTGAAATTTTTATTTCTTGTAAAACAACTTAATTGAGATTTACATTCCTTCGTTAAAAATTCTTTAGTAGTAATATTCTTGTATAAATAATAACAAGTGATTTATGATGTTTAAAATTTTTTACAGTACTTTGATTGATAAAACTTTTAAATAGGGTTTTTCTTGTGATTAACTTGTTAAAGTTTAGCAGAGGTCCTGGAAATAAATACTCCACATAAAAGGTTGATAATGAAACACCAGAATTATTGAACATATATTTACTGAGTGTTTTGGAAAACGAGATTTTTGATTCTGTCTCTGTTAGGTTCCCCTAAGCTTCAAAGATATATTTCCTAATCACTCCTTCACAATGATATCGGTATATTCATAGAATCGTCTGTATTTGTTCTCTGATAAATCCTACGGTACATATACTCTTAGTGAGATAGTAAATTCAGTTTCCAATAACTTCGATTTCGCCTAGTTGGTGTTATTTATTGCAAGACTATTAAAAATATTAATGTTAGCACAACAAGGGTAACCAATAATGTTGTTTTCTGTTATTGTTGTTCACTGTTTAAAGGTATTTAGTTGAACATGGAACAGCATCATTACAAGAAGCTGATGAAAATGGACGTCTACCTATTCATGTAGCAGCAGTATTTGGTCAACCAGTTATTTTATCTTATCTCATACGTGTTTTATCTACTCGTCTTCATCCACTTAACATTCCAGCTCAATTTTTATCTGCATTGAATGAAGATAATGAATGTTCTCTGGAAGAGGAAGAAGCTGAAGACAATGTAAATATGAAACAAAATGAGAACGCATTTCATTGTAAACTACCTGAGGCTGCAAACAATTCTTCAGACAGTTTTAAAACAAGTATCATGAAAACGATTGCAGCTGCAAATTATCTCGATATGAATCACTGGACTCCGTTACACCATGCAAGCTGTGAAGATGCTGTGAATTATTATTATGATTGTATAAAAATTCTATTAGATAATGGAGCTGATCCAATGTTGCCTACTTCACAAGGAAAAACCGCATTAGATTTAGCATATGCTGCTGGTAGATCACAGTTGTTAGTTGATGTATTACCAAAGAAACAATTAATTGCTTTACTGATGTTAATCGATGATATCGTTCCACTGAAAGTGAGAAAACGACTATCCGAAGAGGAAAAACTAAAAGAACGTACTGGATTAGGTGGTATGACAGCTAGTGAACCATACTCTGTAATGAGTACCAAAAGAGAACCTAGCCCAGGTTTAAGTGCTGATATGCATAAAAGATCTCGTAAAGGTTATTCATTTATTCGTCGTTTAGCTGATAAAATGGATACAACCGATGCTAGCAAAGGTCAGTTGGGAAATTTCACAAAAACTGTTAAGGTCGATAGTACAAATATAATGAGCATATGGCGTAAGATTTTATTAAATGATAATGTAGAATTATTAGAAACACTAAGAGATTCTCTAGCCTGGAGACAAAGCAAATCAAATACTTCTACACTCCCTACAGATTTTAGCAAAATAAGTGATAGTATAACGATGCCTACAGATCACATTTCATTAGATGATTTTGAAACTGCGCAACAAATTAGCCTAAAACAAATGTCTGAACTATTTTCTGATTGTTACGAAAATGGTACTGGTGTTTTTACACACGTTCAAGGTGCATTTCAAGAAAACTTAAAAGCTCATGATTTTCGAACTGTTCTACAATCAATGAGCGGTTTACTTACTTTCAAATCATTAAGTACCAATAAAATTGTGATTCTTCGTCCAATGCATAGATCATTGTTATTCTTAGCAATTATTTGTGGACGATTTCGTGTCGTTGAACAATTAATTCGAATGAGACAATTTGATGTTTTACCAGCAGCTGTTTTGGTGACACTTATTCTTCGTCGACTTCACAAAGAACCTACTTTTCCTCAACAAGTAAGTTATGTATATAATTTTAAAACAAATAAATAATTTTTAACACTTTTGTTATTTAGAAAATGGTCGATAAACAGATTAGCCATGAATTCTTAATACTTATTAGAAACTAATGTGGTTTTAGATGCTTCGTAAAGATTACTCCTAATCTTTTAACATAGAAGACAGTTCATCATGATTTTTCGTCACGTAAAGTGATAATTATTCTATGCTAATGATCAATTATATTTAAGAGGATCTTCACAGCATCACATTACTAGCTATTCACTGATTTATCAAACACATTTACTTTTATTTTATCGAGTTACATAAAATGATTTATATAAAGGCACCATATTTAAGTGGAATTCTACAAATGGATTTCATACAAATTTATCATATATATATATATATATATATATATATATATATATATATATATATATATATATATATATATATATATATATATATATATAGCTCAAAATATAAACGCGACATTTCTTCAGAAGTATTTGCAAGCCAACTGAAACGATACTTAAGATTATCTTTTCTTGTTATAACTTTATCAATAAAGTTAAGATGTTTTTAAATATAAATAAATCATATGTTTGTGTACTATCCCAATGAGTAGAAAAATTAGATTTTCTGACGTTTCGTGACTAAGTGTAAGGCGCTTCTTCTGAGAATAAATAAATAACCAAATCAAAATTAATCCAATTTAAAATGTTAAGATGTTTTTAATTCATCAGATATAAATTAATGCATAATAGTTGTAAAACTCAATAAATACCGGCTCAGTGGTCTAGTGGTTAGACTCTCACGCGCAAGACTGACAGGTCCTGGGTTCGAATCTCAAGAGGCGGGATCGTGGATGCGCACTGCTGAGTAGTCCTACAATTGGACGAAACGGTCATTCAGTGTTTCAAGGTCCATGGTGGTCGAGCTTCAATTGACTCATGATCTCAACCATTGAAATTACTACAATTTCCACAAAACCTCTTCTGCTACAAATTCAATCCTTTCTATGATATTATCATTTTAAGTACATAAATAGATATTTTTAGTAGATGCAACACTTATTTACCAACTGAACAATGAAAACATTTTTAGATTATACTTCACAGGATATAGTAAGTAGTTAAATGCCATTTCCAGTTAAAGCAAATTAGATCTGAGAAACATGTTTTAATCACAATTATTCTTAACAGATATTGAAAAACACAAAGAACTGATTGAATGTCATTCGACTTAAATATAATAAAATGAGTTTTCATTAATCCTGTATATCTTTTTTTAAGATGACTCATGAAATCTTAAGAAAATCTATTTTTATTTGAATTAATTTTTAGATGTTAGGTGAACTGATCACTTTTGCTGACCGATTAGAAGCTATCGCTGTTGATGTACTCAATCTAGTTTTTCTTAAAGACAACACTCCAGAAAAAATGATATGTCGTTCAATGTTGAATGCACCTTTGCGTACATTCGGAGGAATTTCATTAATAGATTTATGCGCCAAAGCTAAATGTACTAATGTATTAAGCTTATCTTGCTGTCAAAGACTTCTGGATGAACGATGGCACGGGGTTTTGATTTGTTTGCCTATATGGATGAGATGGACATGCAAATTTTTCCCTGTGGCTGGGCTCTTTTATTTTGAATACAGAACGAAAAAAGAACTTAAACGTGCAGAGTTAATAAGAAATATAACAGCCAATGCAGCATTAGGGGGTAAAGTGACTCCAAACTTACTCAGTGATTCAGCAGGTCGTACAGAATCAAAATCTACTGGGAATATTATAGCTAAAGTTTTCCCTGCCACACCTCAATTACCTAACAATCCATTAACCATAAAGCGCACAAAGCCACTGAAAGTTCAGAACACCATCTCTGTCCATTCATCTCAAGGCCCTAAACCACATGTAAGTATTTACGAACGTATGTCAAATCAATTTGGATGGACCTCTTCACCAAGATTCCACTTTGTTACAGGAGTTTATTTGTCACCTTCAATGAAATTCTGCCTGCACTCTTTATTTCATTTATTATTCTTGATGTTGTTTTCAGTTGTATGTGTATATAATCTACATTTTTCCTGTAGTCGAATGGAAGTAGTTTCTTTATCTTATGTATTGGGTTATGCATTTGAAGAGTTAAGACAGCTGATACTTGAAGCATCTCGAGATGGATTCAGTGATTATTTTAGAGATGGTTGGAATTGGATCGATGTGTTTGCAATTACTTTGACATTTATTGGATTTTGTACAAGAATGAATGTGGTAAATAAACATGGATCAGAATTCGAAGAAGCTCATGATGTTATACTTTATACAACTCGAAATCTTTATATGCTTGGTCTAAATCTTTTTTACATGAGAACTCTACATATTACTTCAATTTCACCAATTATTGGTCCACGACTTAAAATGATGGCTGATATGTTACGTAAAGATTTGATACCATTATTAATAGTATTTGCAATTTTCATAGTCTCTTATGGAGTTTGGTTTCAAGGATTAATATATCCAAATAGTTTTTATGAAACACATGGTCAACGTCAAAATAAGCATTTAATGAACAGCACTGAATTATCACGTCAACGTGATATGCAGAGACTTGGAGTGCTTATGTCATTTAGTGAATTATTTCGTCGCGCCTTCTATAGTATATTTGAAGTGAGTATTGTTTTAGAAGAAGAGACATGTGAAGATAATAAATATTGTGGCAGTGAATTAGGATTTAATACAGTTATATTTTTTGTTCTGGTGCTATACGTTGGAATTGTTAATATTATCTTAATCAATCTACTTATTGCGTTGTTCAGTAATACAGTATCAAGAATTGATCAAAAGTCAACAGCACATTGGTTAGCTGGACGTTATAAAATGGTTAAAGAATATAGTGAACGAACATTATTACCACCACCATTCAATACATTATGCATAATTTATGAATTATTTCGTTGTTTCTATATTGGTACTAGTCAATGCTTTTGTAAGGATATAAAATTTCCATTTGGAAGAAATAAAAAATTGTTTAAAACTGAGTCAAATGATGACTTGGAGGAGCAAGAAAATGAATCACCTGATGAAGAGAATAGTAATTTGAAAAAACATTTAACTAGAGAAAACCAACTAATTAAAATTAAAGAAGAGAATAATAGACGAATTAAATTATTAATGGGTGAATCAGATGATCGTGGTAAATTATATAAACAAGAAATTGACGCCGTATTAAAATTCATTTTAATACAAAGTTTTGCATTACAAAATAGTAGGCACACATTGGGCACAGGAGTTAGTTTTAGAGGACCATATACCAGTCAAAATACAAGCAGTTCTGATGGAACAACTAATAATGAAAGTATACAATTACGTAATAATCAAATAGATAGTCGATTAGAACGTATTGAAGCTATATTAGAAAAAGTTGTTGATCGTGTAAATCAAATTAAAATAACTGATACATTATCCACTCAAGAAACACCAACTATACGTTCACCTGTTCCTATACGTATGCCATCTGTAAAATTGACTCATGCACCTACTGATGTACAGTTTACAGCTACAAAAATTCCAACATCAAAAGAATTATTTCAACAACTTAGTGATGAATTTCGAAATGAAACTGAAACAAATACACAATCTCTTAGCAGTAAACCACCATCTATCAAAATACAAAAATCATTATAAGACACTGTAGTTTATTTTTTGAAAAAAAACTCTTAATAACCTATGCAATTAAATAAGCACAATAAAAACTGGGTTTCTTTCTCACTATATACAGAATACAGGCAAATCTAAAAAATCAATAATATTTATACTTTAGAGAATTATTTTCTAGTACAGTTACTATTTGTTCTTTAAGAAGAAATATTGGGAACAATTTAACAAAATGAAAGTAATATGAAATGTAATGTCATAAACAATTGAAATAAACATTAGAATTTCGATAATGCAATAAGAAGACAAAGTTTATTAGAATGATGTGATATATTTGCTCAATACATTTCGAACAATCTAATCATACATAATACACTTGTTAAGAACATTTGTTATATGAAAATTAAAAGATCAACTAGACAGGTTAAGGGTAAGCCGTAACAAAGAAAAAAATAATCATAAAGTACACAAAAACAAATGTGATTATCACTTTAATATTTTTTCCTTTGTTATGACTTACCCTTAACCTATCTAGTTGACCTCTTAATTTTCATATAACAAATGTTCTTAACAAGTGTATTATGTGTGATCAGATTGTTCGAAATGTATTGAGCAAATATATCACATCATTCTGATAAACCTTGTCTTCTTATTGCATTATCGAAATTTATCAATGGGACTAATTGTTTTAAACATTAGAATGTTGTTTTTTTTTCTAAAAAAAAAGAAAAGAAGAAATATTATCTAGTTATTCATCCATGATTTTTCTTTCTTTCTTTCTTTTTTTCTTTCATTTATTCTTTTATTAATAAAGAATCAATAATTCCATTAAATTATTCATTTAAATAACATGTCTATGTAATAGAGATGTATATGAAAACAGATGAACTAAATACAATATAATTTTAATAGATTAATTAATCAGGGATAGATATTAAATATTCATTAAATATTACATCATTTTGATCAAAATGTATATCATTCATTAAAGAATAGATCTGTTTTTTATTTATTTATTGATTTGATTGAAATAAATAGTTTATTAATTTTTTTGTGGGGGTGAGCGGGAGGGGGTCGAGTGGTGGTGGGGTAGGTGGGTTAAAACTATTTCAATTGTACCATCATTTTAATCTATGATATAATAATACTATTGTATATTCTCTAATGATTTACTGATATATATCTATTTCTTAACAAAATTATATTCAAGTTAAATATCTCCTTTTTACAAATTAGTTTGACCAATTATTTTTTGAGAAAAAAAAAGAGAGAACTTATTGAATCGTAGAGTGTCAGTTACTATTGTATCTTTATGTGTTACATGTTCAATTGTATATTTAATGATTAACAATAAATTAAATTGGTGATATTATCAAGGTTTAACTTGATAATTTTGAATAAATTAAGCATTGGGTAGATTATGTACAAAGATGGATAGTGGTTAGCAGTGGAATCTATGACGCGCGTTTCGTCCTATTTTGGACTCGTCAACTGGATGTACCTGCACCTCAGAGTTAATGTTCACTTTGGAGCGCCAACTCAGTAGCGTTTGCTTCAAATGCCATTGCGCTATCTACTTCGCTACTGAGTCCTTGCATATAATGCTTGTGAATTAAGACTATATCGAGGCAATCTGCACAGTTTTCATTGTGAAAGAAAAGATCCGAGTTTATACAATATTACTAGTGAATCTCTTTTCATATTGATAAAATTTAGCCACTCAAAACATATAAACATAAACCTGCATATATACACTTATTTATTGAGATTATTTAAGATCGCTTCGTGAACTATTTCCATAATCTCCTCTATACGGACAATTAGTGTGTTAATTATAGAAATTGGAAAGCTGTAAGACGAAGGTATGTCTTAATTGGCTAGTCTTTGGTAATGGTTAGATCTGTCGAAAATTTTGTCGTAAAATTACTAATCTATTGTTTATGACCTATTCTTTTAGCTCATGAGTTGACCAGTTTTATCTCATAACATATATTGATAGGTTTCGACCTGATAAGCAGATTTTGAAAATTCCTGTCTGGTGTAAAATTCTTCTAGTCCATAATGATTCTTACATGTAAGTGAACGAACCATGTTATTTTGCAGGTAAACCGTGTTTAGACGAAGTTTGTTGACAATTTCTATTCCTGAAAAGATATTTATAGTTGGCTTGCAAATACTGATCCTGAGCTTTTTGACACATAAATTTTGGGTAAACATTGAACTGTCGTCAATGTCTTTCTAATTTCCAAGAAGCGTTGATTACATGTTGGCAGATAAATTAATTTATGTTGTTTAAGACATTATTTTGCTTGTTGTTCAGGGTTGTAACTAACTGTTATTTATTAGCTATAGCGCACATAACAGTTTATTTAGTTACTGAAGCAGTAACGCTATGTTTAGGGTTGTCGGTATATATTAAGATTATACACAGACATTAACTTCACAGGTGGCCTTACTGAGACAGTAAATTTCGTATGCAGGAAATCGTTCGAACTATTCCTCTTACTATGGTTTATTGGAAGTCTTAATGTGATAAATTGAAAATGAGGCTAAGGAAAAAGACCAACAGATGCGTTCACGTAGTGAGCAGTGATCAAAGTACGCCAATATGACAAGTGCTGTTTTCGAGTCAAGTATTTTATAAGCAACGCAAGTAAAGATTTCCTAACTCCCTAAGGTTGATTCATCATTTTCTTTAATTTTGGAATATTGCTGCCACAGAAAAAGTGAAGATAATGCTGATCAAATAGCGGTTAGAGCCTCTGTATGAAAGGATCTCGAGAGGCGGAGCTATCGTTGACCTGGTGTTGAAACACGATGATGACATTTAAGAGATCTTTTTATCACAGTTGTGACAACTGAGAATATTTGCCGATCAGTGACTGATTATCACTCAAATGAACCCCTTGGCAAATTTATAGAAAGCAAAAACAAGGTTTCTCGAATACGATGAATTTATTACATTTCTTTAACAACATACAAGCTAATAATTTTGATGAATCTAATATTTTAACAGAATTAGGAATTACGAAATTCACTTAAAAGTAAATTATGAGGGGAGTGAAATCGGAAAGTCTTGAAGAATTTTCTGTAACATTTCAGTTAATTTTATTGCATAATTACAAAGGAAATATCTAACATGAGGGAATATAAGTTTTTAAACCAAACACACCGGGTTGTGCTCATAATTACGCAAACTTTTTTTTACCACCATTACTTCGAAAGGCGTTGATTACCAATGTTTTCTAATAAAACAGCCTGGTTTTAGCCCAATAATTGCATCATAGTAGAGTTTCACCGAAATAATGTTTTCACACTAAAAAACAAAATTTGTGAAAGGTATTGTCCATTGTAAACGTTTTTCTAATAGATATACTTCTGGATAGTTTGGAGGCTACTTTTTCGACAAGCCTCATTTTAAAAAAGAGAGATGTCATCCCTCCCAACTCTTTATTGTCGTTTTGGTATTTGAACGAATTCCATGAAAAGGTTCGACTGACTTATTTGTATAACATACGGATATACAGCCATACCATTTTAGTGTAATTTAAGTTAGTTGAATTAATATTATACACATACATGGATTACTAAGATACTCGGGTTTTTTATTCATAGTATGTTTTACTTTTTTACTTCATACCATTTGAATTGCTGAATTTTACTACTTCCTAGTTTTAAGTGTGTTGTACGATGCAATGGATTTTTCAATGGCAAGAGAAGTTGGCAATCATAATTATGCATTGTAAACGGTTAGCTAGATTTGTTGTCTAAAGTACTTATTGTAACCAATATTCTATGGGATTACTGAAATAATAGTTCTCAATAACCTTAGATGATACTATCGCTAAGCTAATAAACACAATGATTGATACCATAATAAATCAGTCACTTCACAACTGAGCACTTTTTAGGAAACAAACATTAAACAACGATAGTAATAGTCATAATAATAGTAATAAATCATATTTACAATGTACATTTGAGTTGTACAATATACCTTAAAACATAATATCACTAAAAAAGAAGAAACATTGTCCTGTCAAGATAAAAAAATAGGAGGGAATAAAATCATCACCGACGTCTTTTATCGCGCATATAGTTTTTGAATCGTTGAAGTGCAATATTATCTGTGGATTTTTCGTTACGAATATGTGGTCGGCTATCTGAAAAAAATATACATATATAAATGGGAAGGCAATAAAATTTATATCATAGATGCTTATGAGATATGACAATTAAAAAGTTAATTATAAAGTCTTAGATGGAAACAATTTAATGATCTAGTAATTGTTTTAAGAAAAAGTTACTTGAAATGTATGGTTAAATGCCAAGCTGAAATAGTGGTCTAGATGTTAGGCGTTTGAGCGCGGGACAGAGTCTCGGGTTCGATTTCCGACTCAGTAGTTTGAGTGGTTGGATTTTCTCCAAACCTGAAAGCTCAGAGTGCTATTCCTGGTGTGGTCGGGGATACGAATTGTTTAGGGGTCTCATACTGGGGAATGAGACAGCTGTCAGAGCTTTCTAGTTTTTAATGGTATCCAAACCGAGATCAATTTGTGATGAAAGCAACCTACTAAACTAAGCCAAATTAAACGTGTTCAAAATTTCACTACACTGCGACTTTTTGTTTCTTGTCTGTATCAACGACAAATAAGAACAGAAAGATGAATCTCGATGAACTTACTATCTAAACGACGATTTTCCCTTTGAGGAGACATCGGATTATTTTCCATTGATTCCAGTTTGTTTGTATTATTATTGGCTATGTGGTTGAGTTCTCGTTCGTTGTTCAAATCAGCTCTTTTACTGATTCCATTTGTGTAACTATCTATATTTTTTAAATGAAAATTTACAAAGAAAATAGGAAAAATTTGTTGATTCATACTTTATAACACTAGTATTAGCAATATATTTTCGACAGCTTAAACAAGTGAGTAGTGTCCCACAAATAGGCGTAATAATTAACATAAATATTATAAAATTTAATGGGGATCTTGGCAAGGATTTTGTCATCTATAAAGAAAGTAGAGAATTCTGATATCATCTATATGTCCAATATCATGAAAATGAAAGTTACAACTATTTCTTTTGGTAAAACTCAACGTAGATTTTTTATAATACTGGAGAACTTTAAATCTTAACATATGAAGTCTTGGCATGATTTTAGGTTGACTCAAATGATTCCAAATAAACAGGCAATAAACTCCTGGAATTATTTTGGGCCACGAATCCATTGTATAACAGCTTTAAATACCATTTGGTTTAATATGGTTGTTTTATTGATACAGACTTAGCACCAGAAACAATCAATAAGTTTGATTAGAAGTTGTTGATATCACCCACCAGAGCACATGAAAGTATCAGGAATAAAGTCGATACCATTGACCGATAGTTAGGTTAAATAGTCCGAAGACTAGGTCAAATTGTTTGACTCAACCTTCGTGAAAATAAAAAGCTTGAGCACCTATACTTCTGTCAGAAGGCTAGAAATGTTAAGATACCAGTTTACGATAAAGGAATTAAAATAGTTTTCAAATTTCTAATTAATTCATCTATCAAACACTTCAGTATGAGGCATATTCCAAGTGAGAACTAATGGTATTATCTGGTTGTTCAAAACAAAGTAGGCAAGATAAGGTTTGAACTTAGGGTTTAGGGGATGAAAGTAAAACTTTTTAACCATTAAACCACCGGTCAAGCAACCAAGCCAATGATAATTTTAGACATAAAATTAAATATCGGGTATATTGTTGGATATAGTGTAGAGACTAGTTTCAGGTGAATAAAGTGCACACCCGAAATATTAAAGAATAAGGCATCAAAAAAATGATAACTTATTGAACTAATACAATGTTAACTTTGACTAACACGCGATTATTCACGTCTGAATGCTAATACAGAAGACGTCGCCATGCTGTGATCTACGAAACAAGTGTTACCTAATAAGATGACTAGAAGTTTCCACAGAAGTGATATGACCCCTTACTTAGCTACCTCGAAAAATAAACACTTCATAACATTGATAGCAGTGCACGTTCCTTTTTTTCCTTTTACTAGCATGCGACAACGAAAGCTGGGCTTCTAGTCACCTTGTGGTATATGCTACTTATGTTGACAGATATAAGTAGTGGAATGCCTGGCAGCAGGAGACTGAGAAGATTGCATCAAAGAGAACAGGAATGTAAACACAGAGCAATTGTAATAACAACAGAATTGAGGGAATCATGAAGCATGTAAAGGACAACTGAAGATATATATATATATATATGTGTATAGTATTTCATTTATGGTTTCCATAAATTTGAAAAAAGACTAATTCTGCATTAAACAATAAATTGGTGTTCCCCCACCTGAGTTCTTGTTCACTACAACCTAACTCCTTATGTTTTCTAATATAAATATTTGATGTATACAATTGTAATATTGACAAATTAAACGACGCATGAAGAGAAAGCAGCAAAGACAATCAGATTGACTATAATATAAATGTTGGTAATACGGAATATCTTACTATATTATACTTTATAGGTTCTATGAAATATGAACAAATAAATCTGGAAGCCACACGTGAATAGACAGCAAACATTAACTCACTCCACCGACTGTGCTGAACGAAATTGACTGCCATACTAGTTGGTGCTATGTGATCTGTTGAATAACCATGTTTGCGACTTAATCTTTTTCTAAAAAGTGTTTGCTTGGCTTCTTCTGTGGCTTCTATGTTCTTCATTTTCGCTTCTACACCCAAATCAACTTCAGGGATACCACATAACATTTGGTTGGATAACATGTCTTCCTTCTGTTGACCAATTGAAGGTTTGAGATACTCAGGAACATCCTGTAGTAAGTCTGAATCTTCATCCCTAAATCAAATACGGAGAATTTACAAACAAAACATGATGAGAATTAGCATATTTAGTTGTTTGGAACATAGTTGTATTAAAATAATTTCAATAACAGGTATTGGATTTTGACTACATTTCAAAGACTAGTAACCTAACCAGTCTACTTTTTAACAATGAAATGAAAACTAATTCAAAATATATGTGACACGATGGGTCACATATAAACTAATTATGAACATTGTGAACCTTAATTTATAAGCATAGGCTACGTAACTAACGCCTTTTAGATAACTATTGACGAAAACAAATAGAGATGGGAAAGAATTCATTCTCCATAAAGTTAAAAAGTGATTAAATGCAAATTGGACAGCTAATGGAAGCATCCAACTTCAAGAACCTTAGTAAGCAGAAAAGGGCTCGGGGTCCATAACTCATTAAAGTAGGGGAAAGTGAGCTGAAAATAAGCTACAATATTCATGTGCAGGAAAACCAGTATGGACAATCGAATGTATTAGACACAAAATTACAGGACTTGTTAATAAAATCTAACCCGACCGTTGTTGCTACCTTGACGTGGTGGTCGGGCTTGCCTATCGTGATGAAGCAACCGAGCTATACTGGCTGGAACAACCGTTTCTCAAGGTCCTACCATGTCAGACAGGTCGGTTGAAGAGCGGTAAGACTAAAAGCAACAAACCCAAGGTCCGAAGGCGAAGTCGTACTGCTGACTGTACAGAGGTGTGACAGCAGTAAGGTGTTTCCTTCAGACAACCAGCATGACAGCGATGCTGCCTTCCCACAAGGAGGGGTGGGGTTAGAAAAGGTCGACCCTAAAAATGCACACCTCACCTTACCTCACGGATTTCCGTCTCCGGCGGTAAGGCCCTTTGAAGAGCGGAGCTAACACGTCAAAAACCTCCCACGAAAAGGCCGTGCGCGACCGGCCTCAAGCAGTTGTCCCTTGGGCACTGCGGTCACGCTCTCAGGTCACTGAGACCACCTCTAATCCAATTTCCTTTTCAGGCACCTCCAGAAAAACCCTTCCTCGGTGTGGGCAACCGGGAAGTGATAACCGCCCTCATACCTCTAACAGCACTCGAGACCACTGTATTCATAATCAACCTCCATCTTCAATTCCTATTATTCCTCCTACATTGACTTTCAACTCTAAACTTCCTTTTTCGGCTTCCTCCTCAAGTGTCATCATAGCCAACGATTCTAGTGCTCAAAACTCTGTCCCAGGTCTACTGAAACCTCGCTCCAAACTACACATTGGATCCTTCAACGTACGCACCCTATGTCAAATCGGTCAGCAGGCTTCCTTGGCTAAAACCCTAGAGTCTCTTTCCATTGATGTATGCTGTGTCTCCGAAACACGCACACAGGATTCCAGTGTGGTCATTCACCTGACCTCACCTCGGCAAAACGGAGAGCCAACGAGATACACCCTCCGTGTATCCGGTGACCCGATGGCCAGTTCTCGTGGACTGGCAGGTGTAGGCATAGCACTAAGCATGAGGGCGGAACAAGCACTGCTAGAGTGGATCCCCGTCAACAGTCGTCTATGTGCTGTTCGGCTAAACGGCTCCGTAAGAACTCGGGAGGATAGGGACACACGTCGTTGCCTTTTCGTCGTTTCTGCCTACGCTCCCACTGACTGCAGCTCAGATGATGTGAAAGATGAATTTTACAGAAAGCTTTCTGAACTTCTTCAGAAAGCTAAACGCTCAGACATAGTACTCATAGGGGGTGACTTTAATGCTCAGATAGGTAGCTTAAACCAAACAGAAAGGCATTTAGGCGGATATTTTAGCATTCCGGCACAGCGAACAGATAATGGTGACCGTCTGCTGCAACTGTGCTCAGACAATCGCTTATTTTTAGCAAACACAAACTTTAAGCATAAGGAGAGACATCGTCTAACATGGCGACCCCCTACACTAAACCAACGATGGACTCAAATAGACTATATTGCCATCAGTCATCGTTGGAGATGGTCGGTAGAAGATTGTCGCTCATTCTGGAGTACCTGCTTGGACTCCGACCATGCCCTAATACGGGCACGCATCTGCTTGCGCCTCACTGGACGCAAAATAGCCACAGTAAAAAGACCCATTAGAACTGAGTTGAGTAACGAGAAAACCAAAAATAGGTTCCAAGAACAACTGAGTTCACACTTAGGTAGTTCTGAAGACGAGGCTGACCCAGATGTTGCTTGGGAAGATATTCAAGCAGCTGTGGAAGCAGCAGTGACATCTATTAGCGACTTAAACCACAGAGTTACAAAGAACCAGTGGATTTCTTCAAAGTCTATCACACTGATGGATTCTCGCAAACTCGTCCCATCAGGTTCCGAACATGATGAAGAGCGACAACAAATCAGATCTAGGTTAAGAAAAAGTCTAAGGAACGACCGTGAGCAGTGGTGGGCAACGAAAGCAAAAGAGATGGAAAAGGCGGCGACTATAGGGAACACAAGACAGCTTTACAGACTAATAAAAGAAACTGGAATTAATAAGTCAAGTGTAAGTGAGATTATTTCGGAAAAAGATGATACTCTCATCTGCTCCCAGTCCAGACGTTTAGAACGATGGGCGGAACATTTCAGAGAACAGTTCAACTGGCCTTCAGCTACTCTACAAGTACCCTCCATTTCCAGACAGTGTGAATGGAACATTGAAGTAGGTCCCCCAACTCTTGCTGAAGTTCAAAAGGCTATAGTTAATCTGAAGCGAGGAAGGGCAGCTGGTCCAGACGGACTGGCTCCAGAGGTCTTTAAGGATGGTGGTCCAATTTTAGCGATTAGGTTGACTAATATTTTAGCTAAGATCTGGGAATTAGACGTTATCCCATCTAACTGGTCACAATCACTTATCGTCCCAATATATAAGAAAGGGTCAAAATCATCCTGTGACAACCACAGAGGGATTAGTTTAACTAATATAATATCTAAAATACTAGCTTCGATAATTATCAGACGCCTAACTAAGACTCGTGAACTGCAAACACGAGAGACTCAAGCTGGCTTCAGACCTGGTCGTGGCTGCATCGACCACATATTCACCATTCGTCAGATTCTAGAACACAGGCATACTTATCGGCGTCCGACAATGGTGGTCTTTCTCGACTTAAAAGTAGCATTTGACTCGGTAGACCGCGAGATTGTGTGGCAGTGTCTGTCATTAAAAGGCGTACCTCAGAAGTACATAAACCTTGTGAAGGCTCTTTACTCGAACACTACTAGTCGAGTCAGAGCTTATGGCGAACTGTCATCTACTTTTGCAACCTCAAGTGGTGTCCGTCAAGGCTGTCCACTTTCTCCATTTTTGTTTAACTTCATCATAGATCTACTGATGGAATCAACATTCTCGTCGACTGAGTTCTCGGGTATTGATCTCCATCCAGGAGGTCCACTTATCGACTTGGAACACGCAGATGATATAATCCTGTTTGGTGAAGACGCTGACAAAATGCAGAGTCTCTTGGTAGCACTAAGCAACAATGTCAGAATGTTTGGAATGCGCTTCTCTCCCTCTAAATGCAAGTTGTTGCTTCAGGACTGGTCTGCGTCAACACCTGAACTAAGGATAGGGAATGAAGTAGTCGAACGCGTTGACAACTTCACTTATCTTGGAAGTCTGATCAGCCCTAACGGGTTGGTGTCTGACGAAATCTCAACACGGATTCGAAAAGCTCGCTTGGCTTTTGCCAACTTACGTCACCTTTGGCGAAGGCGAGACATCCGTCTATCAATAAAAGGACGAGTATACTGCGCGGCAGTCCGTTCTGTTTTACTTTACGGCAGCGAAACATGGCCATTAAGAGTAGAAGACAATCGTAAGCTATTAGTATTTGACCACAGATGCCTTAGAAATATTGCTGGCGTCTGCTGGGATCACCGGGTAAGTAATAGTGAGGTTAGACGCAGGGTATTAGGGAATGATGGTAAATCAGTTGATGAGGTTATGAATCTTCATCGACTGAGATGGTTGGGCCACGTATTACGTATGCCTGAACACCGATTACCACGACGTGCAATGCTATCCGGTATTGGAGATGGTTGGAAGAAAGTTAGGGGCGGCCAAACCAAAACGTGGCATCAGTGCTTGAAGACACAAACTTCTAGTCTGAGCCATGTTGGTAGATGCAGACTACTTGGTTGGGGTCCGCGTGACTTTCGTAACCAATGGTTGGAGACTCTTGGTGACATGGCTCAGAATCGATCACAATGGCGTCGGTGTATACACTCCCTGTCTTCCCTTAAACTAAGAGATTAAAATCACTTCATATCTTTCTTTCTACGAACCAATTCTTTCTTCTTGTACTATATCTCTATATGCAGTCTTCCTCTTATTTATTACCACCTTTGATCTAACCACTGCTATGAATCCGGTGTTCATCTTGTTGTGCTGATGCGGTATGGCAACCTGGACCGATGCACATATGTGCCTGGTCCTACGTTGTAGCTGACTGATTGACTGATTGAATAAAATCTAACAATCATATAGTAAATGCTAAATTTGCAAAATGTCCATCAATTGTCTTAAAATGACTCAGACTTCATTGTTCTTGCATTCTCATACAAATTGCACTCTGTTTCCATTCTTTACTGTTCGATCCTCTTGTCTCTCCGCTGTCAGATATTCTGTTCATGACTAACGTCATATACTACTTATGTCGATATAAGTAGCACATACCACACTACTATATGACCATGAGACTGAACTAGACATAAAACATCTAGTTTAACAGGAATAAATGAATATGAAATAGTACGAAGCTCAATTTAGATATATCATAAATTCCACTTAGCCACTGTGATAAATTTTGGACTGTCTTTTAAAATCACACTTTTATTAGGGAATGTTTGACAGTATTCGTCCAATCAGTAACAAACAACGTACAACTTGACATTAATGTGTATACGATTGAAGTTGTTACACGAAGGGAAATGAAAAAACATGCCAAATAGAGCAGTCGGAAAAGTGACATCGGAGTCTGACTGTTTAGTCAAGTTTCAAAGTGACGTTTCCTGCAGCTAATATCGAAGTGAAATGGCGTGGTTTGATATGTTAAAGATTATCATTTAGGTGGTAAGGGATTCGTGTAAAGATCTAAGTAGTGTGGAAGTACTTTTTGTCTGGTTTCCACGTAGCACTGGAAGTAACAGAAGAGTGGTCAAGTTTTAAAAAACGATTGGTTTAGGTTAGTTTTTTTAACATGTCATAAGCTGCTTATTATAGCAAAACTGGTCCCAATCATTATTTTTAAAAAAATAACACTGAGAGCAATATGGTCTCATTTGTATGCTCATATCGTAAACAAACACTTTATATAAGGTCAGGAATTTAGTTCTAACACTGACGAATTATTCGTAAACTGTTTTAAGTTGTTTCTACAGATAAAGAATACTTGAAATATATTACATATGTTGTCTCCAAACAAATATAAGAAAAGCATAATTCATATAGAAAGTACTGAAACATACCGGTCTAGGGTGGAGGGTTTAATTAATCCCTTTCGTTTGGCTACTTCCTCCTCGATGTACTTGATCCTAAAATTAAGCATTATAAAGAATGGGGAAGATTACATTTCGGCATCTTCATCTCTCTTATTAGTTTCTGTGGCGAACGTTTTGGCTAGACGAGCTTCAACGTCATCGTCCTCTTCGGATTGTTTAGCAGATGAAATACTGTTTAGGTCAACTAGACCACCAGTCTTAAGTCTAAATGGGTCGTTGGCGATTGTTAGATTGAGATCTGGAACTTCTTTACCAGTGGCTAGTGCAGACAAGCTTACTCCAGCTGGTCGTTTCCTTAGTTTTTGCAATTCTCTTATTGCTTCCACAACTACTGTGGAGTCTGCAACAACAGGTGCAGTAGAATCTTCGAGACGATCCTCCTCAGAATCTGAAGAGACACTCAGCTCTGTGGTTTGTCTCAAGCATCGCACCTTACGCGACTTCATGTGACACCTGAAGGAAAAAAAATGAAGCATTTCTTAAGACTTGCTAGTTAAGGAACCTTCAAAACCTTCACAGACTTGACATTATTTTTTGGACGTTGCCCCGTAAGATGATTGTACTTGAGTGAGTTTAAGTGGATTTGAGACGCAACCTAGAGAGGAACTGAAAAATGACCGAAATATTCATCTGGAAGGGCTTTACTAACAATCGGCTAACAACTTGCGCATTATGACTATTGATAGCTGTGAGCCTCAGTAACTATATTCCCATTAACCAACGAATCTTACTGTATTCCGACAGAACATGGGTACATAAATTTCACCTACACCTGAAGATAATCGGACTGATGGTCTCAGAACTTTGGGTAGATCGTACCCAGACAAATGAGATGGAACGATCCCTTAAAAGGACCAAATTTTCATGGATTCTTATGGTGATAAGCTACAACCTACCTTCACATGTTGTCATTGAAATAATAAGTTTCGATTTCTAACTCAGTAACTGGTTCCCGAACCTTTCAAGACTGCTCGAAGACACATATTGGACTTTGTCAGGGGATTTGCTTAGACTTTCAGGTCCACTGTGGGATTGTCATATACTAAATGTTCACTTCCTGGTTTACACAGCGGAAAACTTCATTGTTCCAGTCTGCTGGCAACCCAAGCTGCCAATTTTGAGGAAAATTTGGCACATTTTGGGGAAGCCGCTATGGTAAATTTTGCGGAAATGGCACAAAAACCCCAAAATTTCTCCAAAGCAAGGAGCTTGGGACATTTGACTTACTCAGAGACATGTCTAATATCCTTACCTTGTATGCCACTACCCGATAACTTTAGAATGAACTAATCAGAAACAACTTATTTCTTATTTTCGCCCCTTGATTTCGACGAAAACGCTTCAATATACCTATTTCTATATAAACGCCGTTAAAATGAAGCCTATTATAATGATTTTTTGAAGATTTGTATAGACTAGGACTGAAATGTGAGAAAACATAAAAAAAGAACATAAAATGTCATGTAATAGTCTAATTACTCCTGAAACTGTCGAACAAATATAAACGTAACGCCAGAAGTTGTACTACGAATCTCTTTATCTCAATATCCAATGTCTTTGTGTGAGCTTGTCTAAACTTATTGATTGGGTGAATTTATCCGTGAACGCCACACTCACGAAACTGAGTTGCGTTTAAAAGCACTCTATTGATTTCTTTGAAATAGCTTCTTTCCTCCAATTTTCCGGTAGTTTTCCTCACGCGGCGTTGCCAAGATTGGGGCTGCTTCCCTCAGTATGGCGGAATAGACCATGTCCGGGCCAAGAGAAGTGTCTAATCTTAAGTGCTGCAGTTTCCGGAACACCAAGTCAGCGCTTAGGTTCACTTCGGAAAGTCCTGTGGAATTGCAGATGAAACTGTCATCAGTCAAGTTGATGTCGGTCGGTTGAAATGTCTGGGGGTAATGTTCAGCCAGAAGGTTAGTGGCGTCGCCATTGTTGTTGGTCGGGCCGTTAAGACCTACCAGTTGGGAAACTCCAGTTTTGGCTTGACGAAGAGAGGCTGCACAACGGAATAAGCTTCTAGGATTAGAGGCAAATTTGTCCATAAGCTTTGTCTGGTACTGAAGCCTATCTTCTCTTGTAGCCTTCGTGCATATGTTCCTTATATGTTCATATTGCCTGTACGCTCCATCGTTGTCAATTCGTTTGTATTCCGCCCAACAGTGCCTTTTGCGGCTTAGCAGGCAAAGGGTACGGTTCTTGATTATTGTAGGTGGCTTGCAGCTTTTGGGAACCGTTTGAGGAACTGAATGGTTTGTAGCACATAAGAAGTCTCACTGACCGTCCACATCGAGTTGAGGGTGAACATTTCAATCCACCTGTTGTAGATAGTCGTGTAGAGCTGGCACATTCAACCGTTTAAAATTCCAACGCAAGTTATTGGTGGGATAACTTAGCTTTGCTGACAAAACTGAAGGCTGTGACGGCATGATCGCTTTTTCCCAGGGGAGCCAGGATTGAGAGGTTGTCAACTAGAAATTCTTCGTTTGTGAATACACAGTCTAAGGCGATGGTGTCTGAATGTTTCTCCAACGAGTTGCCGACCTCACTTTTTCGTATAATCCCAAGTCATCGATGAGGTTGAAGAACCGAGCTTCAATTGAGTTGTCGCCTCCAGTATACGTGTGTTCCGCGAAGTTGACTCTAAGGAGAATAAAGTCCCCTAGAATCAGGATCTGTGTGAAACCGAGACGATTAGAGCGGGATAGTCCTTCCAGCATACGACTATCGTACTTAATGTGGGCAGTTGGCCTCCTGGAAATGACTCCGACTAGACACCTCGAAGTACTAGACAATTTTACAGAGCACTATATGGATTCCTCAAGATTGTTAAACTCGAGGTTATGAACTTGGTGTACCTGCAAGCAAGAACGTATGTAAACGGCTACTCCACCCCCAATTCCTGATTTTCTGTCGTTGCGGAACAAAGACAACCCAGGTAATGCTAACTCCTGGTTCGAGAACTGAAAAGATATGCAAGTTTCAGTTATTTCTATCAGATGAGCCTTATTAATATTGCTAAGTTCACGTAGGTCATCCATTTTGTTTGGTAGACTCGCGGCGTTCACGTATACGCAGTTTATACTGTCAATTTGAAACGCGTGAGCTTCTTCCTGTTTGTCTGTATGAGCCTTACGTGAGTGGACAGGTAGCCTACCTATATAAGGTTTGCCGAGTTGGTAGGCCCTGTCCTTTACACATTTTTTATCGTCTGGACAGTCCACAAGTGGAATGGTCAGCTCCAACTTGCCTTTGTGTTTGGTCTTAGCTTCGTATAGCCTATCCGGGTGCATGTGGATTCCAGGTGGCAGTCGACGTCTGCTGTCACGAAATGCTTCCAGAGTTGCAGCCGCCATATGAGAAGATGGGAAGGTTATGTTCATTAGACGGGGTCTTGGATGACCATCCTTCTTGGCTAGTTTCGTCACATGCTGAGTCAGTATGTGTTTGAGCCTCAAAGACTGTTTGATGAATTTCCATTCCCTGATGTCAGTTTTTGATTGAATGGGGTCCGTATTTTCCGGTATACCTTGCACGATTATATTCCTCCCGCGGAAAAACTGATCGCGAGATTCTTTGGGGATGTTCCGGGTGAGATGGCGCTCAGAATACGGTATGTCAGGCGGTATTCTTACATTCCCATCTGATTTCAGTAAACGACTCGCTAGTAAGGCATCCTCAACGTCGGTAGCATTCTTAAGTGTTACATGAAGTAGCCTCGGGTGATTTTTCTGCTTAGATTCCTTTCCCCGAGTGAGCCGTGTGACTGTCAAAGGCTCTATTCTTGGAAGTTCAAGTTTCTTGTTCAATTCTCCCCAGCGCATCCTATTATTTTTGTCCTGCAAACTGAGAGGAAGGTCAGGGTTGTCTTTTATGTTCATGACTATGAGAGAGTCATCACGAGCCGTTATTGTCGTCCCAGGTTTTCCGGTGCGTTCAGGTTTAGCACCTTGTTGTTTGGGGGTCGAAGCACGTTTATGAATCCTTGGCTCTTAGTTTTCGCTTAACTGGCTTCTGTGTCTAGTAGCAGTGAATCACCAATACCCACAGACAGTAACCTAGGTATATTAACAGTAGAAAAGGAAAGAGTAATCTGTAAATCACAGTAAGATACTATCTTTAGTCCTTAAGAATATGTCAGTTTTTCTCACAAAGGACTCCTCAAAAGTCGCTTGGACTAGCTCACCCGACAGAGAATTCCAATTGGGGATCAGAATCCCTTGAGTCTGTGTAAGTACGTTTGTTCACGAGCAGTGAGTTTAATAGGACTGACAGCTATCGCCGCACCGGAAAGGACGTCGATCTATTAGTGTTAAGGATTATAAAGTCAGAATGGAGAACAGTGAGGACAAAAAAGTCAGAATAGGTAAAACAATGTTGTATGCAAACTGTATGAACAGGTTAGTCTCTTGAAAACTGATGGAGGGTAACAAGAAGTGGTGAACAGAAATGAGGTAATAATCACATAAGAATTTTAAAAGCGATAAGAATGATGATGGTGGTAATGACAAGGTATCGTAAAGATAGTGATTGCAGAAGTGCAGTGGCCAGAGACCTGACTCCCATTAGATCATAGGAATGATTGTTATTGAAATATGCACATCACCAATCCTCTTATATTGTCATCGACTTGAATCACGTTAGTGAAGAACGGTATTAAATTTGCCAAATACGAGGATGGATATTGCATATGTGTAATTCATGCAGTTATTGATTTGAACAGGCAACCAGAGGGGCGAAACAGAGAGGGGAGATCGAACCAGACTGAAGAAGGCAAACGAGCCAACTCAGCCTAATCAAGTGTCAATCAATATTTATAGTCGGAACAATAATTTTCTAAAGACATGTGATGAGTCGGACAAGCAATCAACACATATACAACCATATAAAGACAATCAGAATAAATAAGCCAATGAGTGACGAGGTCAAAATTTGATTTAAGAAGAATGAATAGATTGACTTGCCTGGAAGCTGTAATAAACTGTGAGGTCTTAACATAGCACATAACGTTACACTATCCCCCGCAGAAACAATTATGTCTCTTAAGAGCTGTTGTGCATCATCCTCACGTCCCAAAGCTCTTCCCAGTTTATTACGCTACGTACAGATAAAAGCTAGGGGGACTAAGTTTAAAAGGAAGTCACTGATAGGCATCAACAATCGTCCACTGAATTTTCTAACATTTTCAAAGTTAACCAAAGATGCACAATAGGCGTAGAGCGGCTTTGATCATTTCTGACCCTCATTTCGAATACTGGAAAGAGAATTACCGAGCTTCACTTATTTTGTTGCTGTTTAGAGTCTAGAGAGCAATTAAATAATTCAAATATTTGACGATGAAGAGCTTGCAAGCCCTATGTCCTGTTTATTTTTCCAGTACTAACCTTGGTGTAACCTATCTGGTGGTTGTCACTATTGTCGTTTTGGAAGCATCTTTCATACCAATGAAGCCCTACATGTGGCTTAGCAGTTTTTTAAAGTGAGTGTCGTAGACTTTGATGGCATCTGAGTTAGTGAGGGTCTAGTCTTAAATTCATGAAGTGATCGAAATTCCATGGCTAGTGGTTAACCTTCAGGACATTAAGAGGTGCTAGTTCTTTGGGTTTGATCTTTGTTTCTCGCCCAGGTGCCTATGGTACAGCACCTGGAGCATCTCTTTGCGTTGATTATGACTTAAATGAAGGGCGATTAGTTTGTACAATCTACTGATTGATACTATGGTCATTAAAGGATCATCAGATGAACACGAAATCAGTCATCATAAAATTACTCGGCGTTATGATCTTGAAGTGACTGCCGATATGTTGTTATTTCGTCCCTTGTTTTGTATTACCTGCCACACCTGAGACGTTCCATGTCTTGAATATCTAGTTCATCGACCATGATGTCATGGGAGTACCAGGTAGTAGTGAAAACTCCAATTCTCAATTCGAACCCGAAGCATATGTTTATGGACTTCTGTTTTTCTCCACTTGGCCCCCTTATTCCAATTCAGCGGCACGAAAAGCACATGTAGAACAGATACTAGTTATCGAGTAGCCAAAGAATAATTAGAGGCTCAACTAACACTTAAAAGCAAATATGAAGATCAAGTCTTTTCATATTCGATATCGCTGCAGTTGCATTAACTCGGGCACCCATGTCTTGTGTTGTAAGAGGGGAAGACAAAAATAACCAAAATACCATATAGAAGCGCGAGAGCACACTATTCACGGTAGTCAATAATGAAAAACAGACAAGCTGGACACACATGACAAGACGGAAGACCTCAAAGATAATTGGTCTTGGTTATCTGCTGAATAATGTTAAATATTCACCACTGAACACTTTCAGATTGAGGGTATGTGGTATGATCATATAACTATGTGTGTACCAAACACAATTAGCTTTCTCTGTAGCTCCCCGACTTTGCCATATAGCTTAGCTAACAAGGACTTCGAGCTTCCTATGAGGGTTACGATCCGGTGAGGAAACGACTGCCACGCGATTTAAATAAAGACCTGCTCACTACCAGTCTGATTTCTTCTATTATTAGAACGAGGGTTACCTATAAGCACGAAGCATTCACCGTAAGGTTTCTATTATGGGCATCTTCAGCCATTTAATATTTCGACATTTCACTTATCATCGAAACTCGGTTCTCAAGATTTCATGCTCTTATTCTCACCACCCTCTATATCCGGCGAGATCCTTTTGAACCGAATGTTAAATTGTTGTAAATTTACGCGGTTAGTTTCATTTCTTATATAGGGATATCTTAGCTATTAGTGCAGAAAAATAACCTGGTCGCGTACATAGCTTTATACTTTGAATGCTTAGGGTCATAAGATTTGGTTTCCAGTTGCTATAGGACTTGTGGTTTTGAAAAAAACAATAAATTTAGAACACTCGGGCAAAAGACATATTTAAACCAGCTACGGTCTTCATATCACTTCTGTACCACATTTTTTGTTATGGGAAAACCCTTTCACAACGGAATTAGGGATATTGCTCATTGCCATTTGAAATACTAGATCTCTCTGGCTTATAAATCATGTAGGTCTCCTGATACAGGTGTCTTTAAGGTAGTTCGTCAATACTTTGTTTCCTCTTCCATTCAACACTAGACTGTCAAGTGGAGAAGGAACAAACTGTATGGTGCAATATGATTGGTTTGCAGAGAATGTTCAAGCTACCATAAACGTAAGCATAAGAATTCGTACATCCTTCATTCTTATGAAGGAAGAATATTAGATTATCCTTATTTGATTTTATGGCTGTTAAATATGTTAGTCTAAACTTATCACAATGACACCGAGGATAATGCTCCTGTCATCCCTGGTTGTGGGTTGTAGGAAATGTCGAAATTCCCTTCTCAATAGGTTCACTTACTATGTAGGGAAACATTCAAACATCTTACAGACAAACTCTTCTCTCACTGTTAATTAGATGAATTCAAAAAGTTTATATTTGTTGAAGGTGTATGAATATTATTTATGACTGTAGCGTGAGTCACTACAACTTTTGAATCACAGTTAAACGCTGTTCCAACATGACTCTGTGCATAGGTTCTGTATACCAAGCCGCATCTATTGTGTTAATTTACTGTATACAATTTCGAATGTAAACTAATTATCTCTAAAGACGTTCTGGATAATAGCATAATATTGAGTTTCGGATATTGACCTTCAAGGTCAGTTTTAGTTCGTGCACCTTATGAAAAAGCTATGAGACAATACGAGCTTGTACATTATGATGTTTGTCACAATGTGTACCAACATAAATGAAATGAAACGCGCTGAGCACTATTGTTCACAGTTTTTCAAATGATTCCATCTTGGCTTCCAGTTGTAAGAGCTTCCGCCATCGGTTGGACACCACTGCTTCGAAGTAGATTGCCTGATGAGCCTTTGATCACTAACAAAAAGTATATAAAGGATCGAAAGATAGTAATTAATGTAAGTGGACGGAGATTCGAGACTCGCAAATCCACGCTCGAGAAATTTCCCGACACACTGCTTGGTTCTGATGAGAAAGATTATTTTCAGGATCCGGTTTCAAAAGAATATTTTTTTGATAGAGATCCGGAGCTCTTTCGTTACATTATGGAATATTATCGATCAGAGAGGCTCCATCTACCAAAGGATTATTGTGTGACTGCTTATCATGAAGAATTGTTGTATTTCGGTATCATGCCAGAAATCATGGGAGATTGCTGCTATGAAGAATATCTTGACAAATACAGGGAAAATAAGGAAAGGCAGCAGGAAGATAAGGAGGTTGCATCAGAAGAGGAGCAACTATCAACAAACTTTAGAGACAGGTTATGGCGCGCATTTGAAAATCCCCAGGCTTCAACACTAGCAGTCGTGCTTTATTACGTGACGGGATTCTTTATAGCTGTTTCAGTACTGGCTAATATAACAGAGACTGTTTCTTGTGGCATTAGTGTTGAAACTGGAGATAATATTCCTTGTGGAGAAAAGTATAACGCCGCATTCTTTTGTTTGGATACCGCTTGTGTACTTTTATTTACAATCGAGTATTTAGCAAGGCTGTATGCAGCTCCTGCAAAATGCAAATTTATTAGATCTGTTATGTCAATCATCGATATAGCCGCAGTTTTTCCTTATTATGTCGGACTTTTTATGTCGAATAACAAGGAATTTTCAGGTGCTTTCACAACTTTGCGAGTGTTTCGAGTTTGTCGCATTTTCAAATTTTCGAGACACAGTAAAGGATTGAGGATATTAGGTTGCACATTGCGTTGCTGCGCCTCTGAATTAGGCTTTCTTCTATTCACGATAACAATGGGCGTCATTATTTTTTCAACGATAATATTTTACGCAGAAAAGTCGGAAATATCACAGTTTAGTAGCATTCCAGCAGCATTTTGGTACACGATTGTCACAATGACTACTTTGGGGTAAGTCCAGAAATTTTGTTAAAACAATCATAATATACGATCTCAAACGAAAAGGCTTTTCTCAATTTTTCATGGTCTTTCAACCATACGGTGAAAATTTTTGGCTGAATAATGGATTTTTGATATTTATTCTTGTCGTTTGAGGTTGGTTGATACCTTTGATTTCAGTCAACTTGTCTTTTTGGTATCTTATTTGCACATCCACTTAACATTTTAATTACTTTTTCAAAATTTGGGGAAAATAGTAAAATAAGTCGAAATTACAGGAAATGTGGCTATTTAGTGCAATACTGAAGAAATATGAGGTGCGTTTTCTCTTAAACACCTTTTTTGTACAAACCACATGAAGCATATTTAACTAGTGTTCATTACCTTAAATGACAAACAGCGTCTAAAAAGTCTTGTTGCAAGTATTTTCGTACGAAATAATCAATCTAAGCATCAGTGAACTTCCGTGCATAGTTTAACTAGAGTTTTTCAATCAAAAGGATAGCATGGCTGTATTTTATTCTTTCCATTTAATGCTTATGTTGCAGCTATGTATTGTTGAAAAACAAAAGTCTGCGTGGAGAGTATTTTGGTTTTTCACCAAAATTATTTTGTCAATAGTATGTCCGTTTTGTCTCTTGAGTTGAATGGATGTTGTACGGCTAGTGATGTTAATAAAAACAACAATGAATTGCGACCAATAGTCAGACTAGTTAGCAGTTTATTATAGATTCTGGGTTTTTATTCCTGCCTGCTCTACAACGTACAGCCATAAGTGTTTAGTATCCTGGGAGGGCTATAGAGTTATCATTAACCTTTAAAAGTTAGCAGTGATTTAGATGTAATTAAGCGCAGGGTAAATTAAACATATACTATCAAGCTTAAGAAGTGAAACTTTATGCCTTTCATATGTATGTGTGTGTTACATTAGTTACGTTATTTGCTATCATCTAAAGAAGTGACTTGTACCAAGTTTAAAATCTTTAGAGTTCCAATGTTTTACTCATTTAAATATGAAGATATACCATTTTACTTTCAGAACTAGTTCACACAATGCTCAATTTAACTGAACTTATCAAAGCTCAGCCTGTTAATGGTTCTTTCAAACTGAATACCTCTTAATTTTTATACGCAAAATTTAGGTTTTAAATAATTTGGAATGGTATTTTGTGAAGTGTTGATGTTTTTTGACACTAAATATATGAACTGGTGTCAAAAATGATTTCATCAGCAACAGGCTATTGATTATGGGTTACATTTTTAGTTGTACTATTTCAAGCATTTTATTCATGGATTAACCTCTTTAGTCAAAGTTCATAATACCGAAATAACGTTTGGTGTTGTACGGACAAATCTTCAACAACACTTAGTTTTTTTAACTTTGCATCAAAATTTAAGCTTTGATCTAGATTAAATTATTCACTAGGTATGAGTCTGTTTGTAGGTGTTATGGGTGATTGTACTGCTCGGTTTTCCAAACTGAAACGGTATAAGTTTTGAACCAGTGACTTAGTGGCTGAAAATCGAACGCCTTAGCCATCCAACTATCTCATCAAAGTGTAAAATATATTTGTTGGTAAATGGATTTACTTATGTTGAAACTTTCGTTTAATCTTCATGTAAGCATTTTTGGAATATCCTTTGTTAGAGACTTATATATCGAATTGTAAAGCCTTGATTTGCCAACCTCAATTTAACTTAAATTTAGATTTCCACTCAGCCTATCAGTAATGGCCGCATTATAATATATGAGCGGAGTTTCTGAGCCAAAAAGCATCTCGAATATCTGTTTGTGTTTAGATTTGTAGACAATCATGACAATTTAACTTTTTAAGTTCTCTATTAATATTTTAAAATAGGTTGCCGCTTAAGTTGAGGACAATAAAGAATGATACCAACTGAAAAACGGGTTCACAAAGTAGAACAATAGTAAAAATTATTTGAAAGCACTTTTTTCAAATTTACTCTTCCCTGCTCGATAGGATTTAAGCATATTATTGTATTGTGTAGTAATAAAGGCCTTATTTTGTACTACCCAAAAACCTACGACGTTTATAAAAGACCTCAGATAGATATCCAACAAATCGGTGGCAAATTTGCGTATTTTGATGTACCTGTCTTTGTTTTCCTCCCAATTTTCTCTTACTTCCGACAAATTAGGGTGCCAAAAAACTAAAAGTGTGATATCTTAACACGGTGGATGTATCACGTTTATGTACTCAAGTACATGAATTCAAATTATGACCTCCCGTATAGTTTAGAGCCATATGGTAGATTTCTTGGTAAAGGTAGTAAAATGATTTTTTACTAGATACATTAAAATAAATTGAAGTTGCTACTAACGATCAAGATGCATTTCCATCCTGTCAGTCTAAAGACAAGGTTGACTTTCAAACATGTTTCTTTGTTTTGAAATTTAGTGTAAATGTCTACTCCCGTCACAACCAAACTATCCAAATGTCCTAAGTGTTTGAACGTTGTTTAGTGTTTTATGTGTTTGTGACATGTTGTTTCATCCAATCAGTCGCAGGTAATGTACAACTTAGCACAGCGATGCAGTTTTATATGGAAATGAATATACCCAGCGGTACTATAAAATTTAGCCACACAACAGAGCAATTTACAGAAAGCACAGGATGAATGAAGACAAGATTCTTTGCCATGACTTCTGATTTCTTGTATTCTGCGAACGGAATAGAATCTTGACGGTCACTGTAATATAAAGCGTCTACTTTAAGCTTAATGTCGATTGCCTCAAAGGTATTCGATATAAGATAGTCTACAAAAAGTCGAACGAGCCTCAAGTAGAACTGCTAATGAAATATTTACACCTGCGTTTTAAAATTTGCATTTATTTATGTCGTAATCAGCACAGAATACGAAGTTATGTAATCAGACCTTTCTTTAGACGCAGCACGGATATAAAAAATATGATATTTGATCTGCATTTCCGAGGCCTTCATTGTATCCGAGTTCTTGTAGAACGGTCAAAAAATCAGGTCCAGATTTAGTATTACTGAAAAACTTGTTTAGTTTCGCAATCTTACCTGATGGCCAAAAATTTTATTGTAACAACAAAAAGTATGCAAATTACCGTTTGTCTCCTTCATCATCAGTTAGTTGTGATATTTTAAATTTTTAATTTTTAGTTTGCTAAGATGATACCGAATATCTAAAAAATATTTTAGCATTAAAACTAAGTTATTACCATATCAATCATCTGGTTTTTTCATGAGAATTAGACTCACATAGAACAATCCATTTTATTAATCAACATTTTTTCTTCATCTCTTCGTGTCAAGAAGTTGCTTTAGGAATTTCGACTTCAGAACCTGAGTGAATAACTAGAACGGTTATTTGTGTACAACAACAGCTTTTAACAACCTTTCATCTTTTGTTGTAAGAAGTGAAAATTGATACAGAATTCCCTTACTAGTACGCACAACTGGATGGTTACTAGGTTTTAGCAGGTGTGTTCTTGAAAGCAGTAAGAAGGCTTGGGGGAACTTACTCTGTGTATTTTGACTCAATAGACTGAATGTTTGAAAACTTGCAGTTAAATTTACTCCAAAGAGGATAAAACTGTTTTTGGCCTAATATTTTTCATTTAGTTAGTCAATTTTGCACAAAGTTAAAATCCATTCTTGATTTTATAGTAATTCAATTGCGCACCGGCTTTTTTTAAGAGCCACGGGTTTTATTTATTGTTATACCGACAATATAGGGAGCTTGATTTATTCAATGACAATATAAACTTGAAGATCATAAAGGCAAACCCACAATATATACCGCCTATTGAAATAAAGTAACGACGTTCTAAAAAAATTAGATTGTGAAGTTTTATTAATACTAACGTCTTTAAGGAATATTTATTGTTGATAGCTTCACGTGGTCGAAATTTTCGTGATGTTCCAATAAATGCTGGCATTTAATTGTTTATCAGCATTTAGGTAAACAAACAATAAGAGGGTAACTTGTTTGTCTTAAATGCTTTCTTGTAGTTCGAGAATTTTGTTTGATAAGCAACATTTTGACTACCTTTCATTTGCGGTTGACTGTCTCATCCTGAATAGTAATGAGTTTATGAGATCTAAGTGGATTAGTTATGTATGTCACGAAATTTGATAAGGACTCCGTCAATATCAGCAAAAACTATTGTCTTAGGTCGAGTAGTTTAGAGATCAAGAATTAAATCAACTACACTTTCAATATAGATGTACATAAAGGAGTGATAGAAAACTATGAACACTGAACAATCGAATCTCGGATCATCAAGATAAACTAATATGACTTGTGAAAAATTTCACAGTCCAACTTTGTTTCGTTTTTTTTCTCTACGGAAAAGTCGGGAAGTGTTTAAGCCTAACTCATTTGGATTACAGAGTTCAGCATCCCGAAAATCATTTCTGATCTAAAATTTTTCTAGCAAATTTTTATAAGGAAAACGTGCATTTATAAACATGAAGTGATAAGCACGAGAGTTGTTTAATCGATTGTTTTTTAGTCGACTAAGTCGTTCAAAACATGACACTAACTCCATCTGAATAAAAGAAATATAATATATCTTACGGTAGGCATAAAAATATCTTATTTGAGTATTTTTATTCCTATACATTGAACAGGAAATAGTTTATAAGTCATGAATATATGCTAGACATAACCTATACATCTATATGTGAACGTAAACGAACGGCTTATTTATATATTATATATTTTTAAGTGTTTAACTTTCCGTCCTTTTATCAATATATATATATATATATATAAAGGCATACACACTAAAAATATACACACAAGGTAACAATGGGGTAATAATTACAACAAGTAATAAAAATAAAGTACAAATTCTATTTCATACAATAATTGTGTATTAGTTACATTATCTAGTTACTTATTCTTTGTAATTTACAATAAAAATAAGGAATTTTCTTACAAATTTAAATACATTAATAAAGTGTATATTTATTTATTTATTTAAAATTAATAATAAACTTATTTACCGTTACTTAATAAAAGGATTTCATACTTTTTACTATCAGTTCAATAATTGCTCAGTAACAATTAAAAAGAAAATGGTATTTTATAGTATTTTGTTTGTAAAAAAAAAGAAATAGTTTAGAATAAATACGTGGAAACAATTCAAATAGTAGTAATAATGATAATAATCAGTTAATAGGTTAGATACTTTTATCAATAAAATAATATTCTTTAATTATTGATCCTGAACAAATCACTTACTGGTTTTTAAAAAATTGATTTCTTTTGGAAAAAAATAATTAGGTCTTGTAACTAAATGGGATATAATTGTGTTATTCACACTTTTAATTTATCAATTGTGTAACTATTTACTTTAAATGATTTCTTTATTAAACATATTGAAACAAATTAAATAATATATATGTATATAATCCATATTTAATAGATCATAGTCATAACTTTTCTAATGTGGTCTTATATAAACATTTGACATGACTGATATTGAATAAATTGAAAAGAAATTTAATTATCGTTCTTGGTTTTCTTTTGGCTTCATTATAAGTATGGTTGTTTCAAAATATATTTTGTTTTGATTGAACTTAACTATTAAATTACTAAAATTTTCACAATACCCCATTCTGATAATAATAATTATCTGTTCACTAGTGATTGGCTTCAAGAGGTATTTCTTGAAGTTCTATTGAGAAGTCATGACCTGTGGAGTTCAACCAGGTTTGTTGTGAGATAGTAACTCATTGAAGACAATAGTGGACGGTGGCGCAATTTTATGGATTGGTTGAAGCTAGATATTAACAACATTAGAGACAAACTCAGCGATCTAGAGGTTGAGCGTTCGCTTGCGAGACTGATAGATTCTAGATTTGAATCCCGCCAGCGGGATCGCGGATGCGTACTGCTGGGAAGTTTCATGCTAGGATGAAACGGCCGTTCAGTGCTTCCAGGTTTTCCATGGTGATCTAGCTTTAACTGACTCATGGATTCAATTATTAAATTATTAAAATCGCCACAAAACCCCCTTCTGATAATTACCAATTGTGCCAATTAAAAAAGGCAAGAAAACAAAACTATTTTCACTACTCGTTAAATAGAAATAAATTTGTCGATTATGTTTCTCAATCTTATAAATATTGTTGTGTTTTGCCGCAATTTATCACAAATGACTTTATAACAAATTATTTGATGTTAGATTGCAGGAATGGATTGCCACATACGTAATAAATACAATCATGAAAAAAACAGGATTAAACCTTGAAAAATAAGAAGATTAGGCTAATGTACATGATAAATGAAATTTAGGAGGAAGTTAATCCATCTGTTTAGTTAAAAAAGGTACTATATGATGTCGATTGACGTTTTTAGTCTGTTACTTCTGATTCGTTAGTTAAATATTTACAATCCGAGACCCGAAATAATTATTTTTACCAATTAATGCTAAGTTAGATTATAATATGCAAGCACTCAACTACAACTGCATCTATTACATCACCATTAACTATGACTTCAAGACAGTTGATTGCTCTTTTACTCATTCAGGTTATCAAATATATACAGCTTTTACTGTTGCCTTTTTAAGGATTATGGAACTTTATCCTATGTTGCGATTATATTATATATCTGATACTCGATAGTCAGATATGATATCTCAAAATACATTGATGTTAACGAGCAATTATTAAATATTATAAATTGAAAGTTTTTAGTAAATACCGATGTACATTAAGTCGAATAAATGAATAAATATAATTAGTGAAAACAATCCTAAGACATGTGATGTACACTACAAATGAATTGAATTATAGTGTATATCAAATATATTTTTCAGTAGAAATATACTGCTATCAGTAGATCAGTGATAAGTATTTAAAGCTTGTATATATATATATATATATAAAGAACCAATTGGAATTTATCATGATTATTAACTTATATGTAAGTTATTACATATCTTTCCAATCTCTTCATGGTATATTTTACATTAGTGATACAGCATTTGAATATTAAATTGATAAAAACCATATGGTGAAAAAAAGAAATAATCAAATACACTTTGATAAGCTGTTTTATTTCATAGAAAAAAGAAAGAAAGCAGTAATAATAATAATGATGATAATAATAATGTTTCCTGTTATTTAATTAGCTATTCTTATCTGTTAACAATTCACTTTTCAATCTTTTCTATGCAAAAAAATAAGAATATACAGTAATCATTAAAAATTAAGAACTCTACATTTGACCGTAGCTAAAATAGAACGAGGTTTTTACTTGATTGTTCTTTTAAAATAATTGATCATTTTATTGGTTAACTTAGATTTTGGATAAATGTTGTTTTTCTCTTTATTATACATATATTTGTATAGTTTATTAGTGTATGTGTAGACACTGACCGTTTATTTCAACTGTGTGAAACCTTAAATGAACAGAAAGGACAAAGTCGAAATTGTGGATTGCATTTAATTTTAAAGAAAGTGATGTTGAGATATAATCTGACAGTTTGGTTTTCACTTTTTTTCAAAGTTGGGAATAAAATGGAGAATTTTCCATTAGTTTCATTTATCTAGAAATGTTTTATATTTTACTAGATACTGGGAAACAACGATTAGAAAAGAAATAAAAAACAGTGATGTTTTGATGAAAGAAATCGTATTAATGCATGTAGAGTGGTGGGTTAGATAGTGTTTCAAGTATATGGTTATCAGCTATGTTCGAGGTTGTATATGGATACTCTACTCAGCCTAATTCAGGTTGTATATTCAGTTAGAATTCACGAAGTAAAAATTTATGGGGTAATTTATAACTCAAGACCAGATAAAAGACAAAAAGTGAGTGTATTTGCTCCTTTTTGACTTTTTCTGAAACATATCAATCCATATTTCTGATCACTGGTTATGATAAGTTTACGGACTCCAACCGAGTAATCTGAACCTACCTACACGGCTCAGTTTAACAGCCAACGACTTGATGAACTGATGCCATATTTTGGTTCAGATCTCCGTATCATTCTTCTAACCTTCCCCTTCTTAAACCAGTTATCATCACCTGTTGACGTAGAAAATGGTTAGGAATAGGTCCTACACCTCCCAAAGACGTTATTCAATGTGAATATGCGTCATCAATTGATTCCTATCCTTACTTAGTGCACTGCGTTTTGACCCAAAAGTTATCATTCAGTAGCCTAACTATACAAGAGCCATGAAAATGGACAATCAAATACTAACAACCTACGAATACCCTCTATTTATAAAACTTACGTTTTACAGCCGCAAAGTAGAGCAGAGCTTAGTATCTTCGTCATTTAGTTAGTTCATAAACATCTTGTCTACATCAAAAAATGATGTAAGCTGTAGAAAGTCAATGGGAGTCTCTTAATTCATATCAAGATTTAGTCAAACATCGACTCACCTTGAATGATCAAACTTTCAAGATAGATGAAGTGATTGACATAGTTAACTACTTCATTATTGATTGTTAGCCGAGGTTTATCCTCAGTTATCTACTATAACTAAAATACGGTCATAAACACCATGTATACAATCCAGTACATTATTATTTACAATAATGAAGTAGTATATAGAACTTGTTGACCATATTTGTGTAGTTCTTATTTATGTAAATGAAATGCATTAAGTATTTACGTATTAACCAACTTATAAATCAATAATTTATACCTTAATTTTGATTAAAAATGTATTATTTAAAGAAAAAAATCTTTCTATTCAATTTAACTAATTAAATATTAGTGGGAGTGTTATGTTATATTATAAACAATAATTTATATAAGTAAAAACTATTCTGTAGACACAAAATAAAAAACAAACAAAATAAACAATTACTGTCGTTCTCAGAATGGGTTTTGTGAAGATTTTTAGAAATTTCACAGGTTGAAATCATGAGTCAATTGAAGCTATACCACCATGGAAAACCTGGAAGCACTGGACGGCCATTTCGTCCTGTTGTGGGACTCATCAGCAGTGCGCATCCATGACCCCACGGTCCCATACTAGGACAAAACGGCCGTCTAGTGCTTCCAGGTTTTCCATGGTGGTTTAGCTTCAATTGACTCATGATTCCAATCCGTGAAATTATTGTTGTCAACGAAAAATATTCTCTATATTTTAATAAAACAGTTGTAAGTTTAATTTCTAGTTCCATTTCTATTTTGAATAGTGAAGGTGTAGGTTATGATGTTAATATTCATGAAAGTATTAGACATTGATAATCTCTTCATTGAACCTTTAATGTTGAATTAATAATAATCAAAGTAAAATAGAAATTTTCTTTAGTCATATTAATGTAAGTAGATGTGAATTAAAAGGGTTAATATGTTATAGGTAAGAAGATCAGCTGTTATTATCTTAATTTTTAATTAAAATTTCAACTAATTGTAATGGATTAAACATTAACAGCAGGTGGGTTATGCTTATTTACAATGAATCTAAGTTAAATAGATTTTTTTGTCTGTTTTCTGATCAATTCAGAGTTTACATATGATCTGACGTAAAAGATTGCTAGTTATAGATTTGATGATTTGAAGTACACTGTACTTTTATTATTTTTTATATTCATCTGTCATTTGCTAGACGTAATACACTATTCGATATCACAATTAACTGTCTGAAATAGATTATGTAATAATAAATACATAGAATATGTATTACAGTGTTGCACATAATTGGGTTAAGTAAAAATTGTAGGGGCTATTTCAAGACTGGACAACATCTATGTTTATGAGAAGAGTGTCGTGATCGTATCATTAGTATATTTTCCATGATTTTTACCTTCCACAATTATAACTCGATATTATTTTTTTTTCAATTTCAACTGAGAAATTGGGTTACATTACAGCTATTCCCTTGAAATGCATAAAATACTGTACGTATGACTATATTCAGACATGGATAAGATTTTGAAGACTGAAAAAAATCAATGTCACATCCTTAATATTATATTTAAGTAACTAACGTATTTATGACTGAAGCTGTTGTTGTATACCGATAGTGTTATTGTACCTGGGATGCTAATAAATTATTTTTAAAGCTTCTTTATATGCCTGTTTCCTGCTGTGCATACACGTTTTAATATTCGGTCAAATAAGAAGCATGCTTTTGACACTGTTTGTAAAGCAAGAATTAGAATACTGCTCCTTGTAATGTTGTGAGAGTATGAAGATTCAAAGAAATTGATATCATACAGTAACTTTTGCCACTTGATTAAAATTCAGGCTTATTAGTTAACAGTTATAATAATAGCGTGTGTTTCCTACAGGTTCGATAATAACAACTTAGTAACGTATATGTAACCAAAAAATTTACAGCCTTTCTACCATCACATCCGCTACACTTCTTTATTTTCCTTCAATTCATTAATGGTTTGTTTTTGACTTACTTACTATCTTGGAAATTTGTACTTACTTTTCGTAATGCCACTACATGAGCATTATCTCATTAACTGGCTTCCCATCATTGCTTAACGCCATGGGTCTAACTTTACACATTATTTAGTCAGTGGTCCAAGAATAAATAACTTATGTTTAGAATGCACTCATGATAAAATACTTGTGAACAATGAATATCTCTATATTTTAAAAGCGACGTTTCACAGCCTTGAAGTAAAATGGAGTGAATTAATACACAATTTGCCTGTTCTTCGGTTGGTATACATAGTTTGGCAAAGGAGGATCGAGCTTTCTAGACTTGTGTCAACATTTAGTCAGGCACCAACCCAATAGGGCTAATCAAACTTCAGAAATAAGTGTTTTTGGAGGTAGATCTACAATTTACTACCTTAGATGCGGTAATAGCGAATTTGATCATTTCGCCAACATTATGTTTCTGGATAAATGTGGATAGACGATGAGCTATTTTGTTGCCATATCATAGCGATATTTTCTATTTCATTTAAGATGCAATTAGCTAGTTTTATTTTTATGGCTTAAGTGGTACAATATTTTATCTTCTCAAAGAGTTTAGAATCGTTTCTATCTAGGTATTGTATTCATGTCCATAACTGTCCCGATACACTGATGTGAATTATGCCCAATGGCACTTAACAAAGAAATATTGTAAGTGACGTTATTTTGAAACTTGATACAGATTTGATGAAATTTATAACGTTATATATACATATATAACCTCAGCAAATGTTTGCTTTTGCGTAGTATGGTCTGCATGAAATGGGCTGAGGTAGTTGGGCTTGTTTTTTTTTCAGTGACAATAATTGTGAAACATTACATGATGATTTTCAGACGGATTATATAAATCAGTTTTCTATTCTCTAAGGTGGATTTCCTAATAACAGTTTGACATGATGGGATTGCGAAACAGTCATCCTTTTGAAAGACGGAAGGAAGACTACATTTTGATAAATGTCTTCTTTGATAAGAATACTTTGGTGATTTTATGATCCTTGAACGTTTAAAAATGCAGTTTAGTGATGTGCATCGTGTGTCGTCTGAAGAGTCTTTATTGGTATGTGGCAGAAACTAAGTATCTTTAACAAATTATGATTGTTTTTAAGTGGGATAAGTGAATATTATTCTTGCATCATTTCTTAGTCGAATGTTACCGACTCACTCAATAAGTTGGTTGGTAGTATTAGTGAAGTGATTACATGATGTGACTAAATGTTTTGGATCCCTGCAAAACGTCTTGTATAAATTATATGTCGAAATCTTGTAAAACAACATTTGGTTTACATATTCTGACTTATTTGATTTATTTTATCCGGAAAAATCGTTGAAGTGACCTCGCTTCATCAAGATGTCATCCTAGAAACATAATTTTAAAGCAGTTTAATTGACTACTTTCGTTCTTTATTATTACTAACAGAAGGATGAAGTGAATTTTTGCATACTTACCACTTTGCACCAAGTTATTTATGAAATTATTTAATTTAGAAAGGAGAACAGAGGATATCTTATTGGGGAAAAAAAGAATCAAACTGGACGACCAAATTTAATAAATTAATTAGGAACTATTCATCTCATCATTCATATTCACCTACCTGTCTATTCATCATTCTATTTTCCAAATTGTAAGGTCATTTCACAATAGAAAACTAATTAATGCTAAAATATGATAATGAAAAGAGAAATGTCATTGTATTGAAAATAGTTATTTAGATTTTTGTGATTAGTAGTATTCTCATGAACCTCTAATAATGTTGCATACATCAAGATACTTATTAAGCCAAAAACTTGATATACTATTGCCAATAGTTCAAAATTTCTTTCAGGATGAACAACGAAATAAAACAGACTGAAGATTTTAACTGTGCATTACATGATAATTGGGAAATTCTATAAAGCAAAAAATAAAACTTACGTCTTTTTTTCGTTTTCATTAATATTCATAGTTCAGGCGTAAATAATTCACCCATAAAATTCGAGATCTCTATGGATACCAATTATTCAAAACTTCTAGCAAATTTCACATAATTCTGATAAATTAATAATTTGAAAAAAATAAGATCATAGGAGAGGCTAATCTTAGGCAAAATATGGTCTAAATAATAAAATTTCCCTCAACATACCATCGAGAACTGAGCTGTAGCAAATAGTGTGATAACTAAATTATTCACTGATATTTCGCCGATCTCCAGGAATTCAATAACAATAAGACGATGGAAGATGGTCACTCGACATCGTGGATTGATTGAAGTTAGACATTGACACAGCTGAATACCAGCTTAGTGGTCTACAGGTTAAGCATTCGCATATGAGACCGAAAGTGCTGGATTCGAATCTCGCGTACGGGATTGTGGATGCGCACCACTGAAGAGTCCCATGCTAGAATAAAATTGCCGTCCAGTGCTTCTAGGTTTCAATAGTGATCTATCGTTGATAGGTTCGTTATTTCAAGGAAGTTCAATAACCATGTGATTACAGAAATTACTTCAGAGTTGTTGAGATCTCTGAGCTAGATGGTTTAATTGCAGAGATTCTAAGGTTTTTCTAAACAGATTTATTAGCATCTAATTTGTTAAACCATCTAACTCAAAGGACTTAGTAACACTAAAAGTACCTTTTCGAATGACAAGAACTCTCCGTCATTACAAGAATATGGATTATACAGTATAACTTATTACTTATTCAGTTCTCATGAGAAAAAACTATTTCTCGACATACAATATACAAGTAACTACTAATTAGTTTTTTCCTTCTGATATAAGCGAATAATATCACATAACTTGTTGAGATCAGTACTTTAATTTTTGTTCGGTTAATAGTGTTGAGTAGACGTTTTAACAGAAGGCATTCATGAGCTGTCTACATACGATGTTGTTAGGAAATTTATGATTTTACCGAACATCTTATCTGTTAAATTTCGAAAATTCAAGTCATTTGAGCAGTACAGGGTTTTTTAATAATTGATTCGCAATAGGGAAGGCTAACTGTGTTGTTTGACTCCATTAAACTTGTAATCCACTTTGACGAGAAAACTTCATAGCTCACATTACTACTTACGATTTCTGTAGTGTAACACGTGGTTGTACTCTTCAGGTGTGTTAATTACAAATTAACTTTTAATCTCATATATGAAATCAATTAGACATTCAAAAAATGACTTATTTTCTTTGAACTTTTTCCGAAATATTCGTACCGATAAATGCTGTTGGTCAGTTAGGGGATTTCAAATTAACCCTGAGCTATAGACACATTCGGAGTTATAGTGGAAAGATTTCACGGGAAAAAATGCTTAGTACAAGTTACCTGTGTTTTGCAATAGTAGAAAAAAAACTAATTATACAATAATGATAAATGAAATGGAAGTAAGATATTTAAAATTTGATAAGAAAACGTTAAATGCCTTTCGGTTAACCAGATTGATTTTAAACCGCAGATTTCATCCACTAATTTGTATCACACGGGATTTTGTCAAGGAAGTTTTAATTTGTTTAAGTTGTTTGTGTAATAATGGCTTGATCCGATTGCCACTATTTTCTTTGTTAAGTTATTCTTAGTCTGATATTGTACATTTATGTAGACAGACATTAACTCATTGTTCAAATGTTTCTTTCGGTGCAGATCAATAATTGCGTTGAACTTTGAATATAACTTAAATCATGTGTTTTTATATTGGTGTATTGAAAACGGAGAATGATTTTGAAGGCATACAAACTATGCCACTATCACTCAAATAAATTTAGAGGACTCTTAAAGTAAAATTCAGGTATCGTTTATTTGTTTCAGTAAGAAAATAGCAATTGTGAGTCTGTGTGAAATTTACGTAGTTATATTTTCAACATTGAAGTAGAGTTTTTATTTGCAGATTTAAAAGTTTTGATATTTGTTTTCAAAATACTACATAGTGTACTGGAGAAAATAATTAGTTATTTAACTGCATTTTTTCAATAGTCAATGTAAAATGATCATTAGTGACATTCTTAAACACCTAATCATCTATGATCATATAGTTTCTCTAGAAATAGGTTTCGAAATTATATGTAGGGTTATATAATACACAAAAGAAGTCTATGAACTTCCAAAATGTTAGCGATCCAATATTCAAAACGTGACCTGCGCATTCGAAAACCACTAGCACTAGTTCTAATTTAGTCTTCGTTCTAACAAGTAATAGCAGTAAACCCCTTCTAATATGGGAAATTATTACCACGTTCTCTTTCGGTGGCTTCGACTTGTGCTACGAATATCATCCTAGCGACTTCCATTTTGTGCTTTATTTGTTGACACTGGGATGAGATAGAAAGTGTAAAGAGGTAGTCAGTTTATGACATGGATCTGGAGCATAGATTCAAGGGTTATAGAACTATAATCTGTCAATCCATCATAACTCACCTTTTGAAAGTGAGAAATAGTGAAACTAGTTGACTTGAGACGTTATCAGATATGTCTTAGGATAGGCACCAGTAGGGTTCCTGATGTAATTTTTTTCAGAAAAAATGATAACAATTTCTGTAGCTAAAAGGTTTTTCATGTTTTTTCAATACTGAACTGTTTCTCCTACCACACACTACACTCATTCGCTTGTTTTTGACTAATATAATTATTTTTTGATGGTACTGACCCTTCATCATCAATCTTCATACAATTTTATCCATCTGTTTGTATGGCACATGTTTATTTTGGCGTTCTTTTCTATCTATATTTATGTCTAAATAAATAAATAACCTCATTTTGTATTCACCTTTTCCTCATACATTTCATGTGGGCAATGATATCATGTTTACAATTCCGTTTTCACTTTAATGTTTCACACTACTTTTTCAACTATTCCGCAATTCATTTTCGATACTTCCAAACACATTTAATTGAGTTTTAAATGACACCATGTCCATTTTATTTTAGACGCCTATATCTTATACAACCATAAATGAAATTGTTTAACCTGAGTAAATAAGATAACTGAAACGGAAAATTCTCTTCACTGAATTGTTTTAATTTGTTTTCTATTTGCTGTAATAGGCTCTTTTGCCGTGTTAAGGAAAACAATTATTTTTTATTGAGTACTGGAGCTGAACGCTGATCGAGTGGTCACATCTGACTAAAGTAGTCAAACTAATAATGAGCCTAAAATCCCAAACAAACAAAATGTACGGACGACAGAACACGTCAACGAACCGAGTGTGGCTTTGTAAAATTTACGCTGTCAGAGTTACAGTATGTGATTTCAAGTAAATTATCAAGCGACATACGCTGATATTAATTAAGCTGTTCTATGGCGACATGTCGTTCATTATTATTTTTAGTTGAAATGATTTTAAGAAATATATATATATATATATATATATATATATATATAATAGGTTAATACCATTACAGCCATATTTATATGTGTTTACTTTCTCTCAGGTGCTTAGACCGTTACTGTCTTTAGTAAAAATATATGAAAGTAGCAGTAATTTAACAGTTAAATCCACGAGTTGATCCAAGCCAGACCACCACTGAAAGCTTGGAAGAACTGGATGGTCATTTTGCCCCTGGTATGGGATTCCTCAGTAGTGCTCATCCACTATCCCTAACGTGAGGCTCGAACCCAGGACCTTCGAAATCGCGCGCGAACGACCAACCTCTAAACTGATGGCCCTGGGTTTGAGTCTCATGTGGATGGAAAGTCCCAAACTAGGGACAAACGGCCGTCCAGTATTTCCAGGTTTTTAAGGGTGGTCTGGCTTGGATCGTTTCGTGAATTCAAGTGTGAAAATAGTGCAATCTCCGCAAATACCCCGTACTGGTAACAGTATTTGTTGACTGTTGTATACCGTATAATAATTTAACTTAGATAGCCTTTTGTCAGGTCACATTTCGTTGAAGAATGGAAAAGTACACTGTTGGTGAATCAGGTTATCTATTTCAACAGGTCTTTCATAGGAGAAACGAATTGATGTTCATTGCTTACAGATACGAAATATTTTTAGCAGCAATATTCTAAACTCCACTTTTTTATTTAGCACTTTGTCATCATTTATTTATCCAAGTAAAATCATTGTTAGACTTGGTTGATATAAATATTGTTTAACAATGCTGGTTACTAAGTTTGACAGCAAACAAGTAGATTGCACATGATGACTATGAGAAATTTCCATTAATTTATGCAGACATATTTCAACAGATATTTTAAAGCAAACCTACCTCACAATGAAAGGATTTTTACCTCGATGTCTTTCAGTTTGACCTACAGGATACAATCTAGTGCTGCTGACATATAACGTTTAGAAGATATAAATTGTTCAGTCAAATATCTTCAAGAATAATCTGAAAAAGTGTTCGATATATTTCTCGCTAATCTAATCTGGGTCCAGTTATTAAGTAGTGAATTAACTAGTTAAACACATTGGCTTCTTTATTTGTCTAAACGAATTAAGTCAACGAGCTTCATCTAAGCAATTTTCTAGTGAAAACATTAGTAACGCTCAGACATTATTTTACCAAGAGCATATCTTAAGGGCTTTAGTAGACTGTTTATGTCTTTATCGTAATTGTCTGACACACGAAAGGTTCAATCACTTCATGTCAAAATTTCAAAGAACATCATTATGAAATAAACCATTTTCACAGTTTCTATTTCGAGAACATGTGCAACGATAGATTTCTCCTAGGTTTCTTTGAGTATATATATATCCAAGACATTTTATGCGAAAATTATATTTGAACTAATCTCAGCTATTGAAATTTAAATAATTCCAATGTTTCGTCCGGCTAAATTGTCTGGACTTCTTCAGGGTAATAATCAAAATCATCAAAGAAATATATAGATTTTAACGATCAAATCTAGACTGTGTTAATCCAATCATATTTGGATGTTGATTGTTAAAAAACTATATATTTCTTTGATGATTTTGATTACTACCCTGAAGAAGTCCAGACAAGTTAGCTGGACGAAACGTTGGAATTATTTAAATTTCAATAGCTGAGATTATTTCAAATATAATTTTCGCATAAAATATCTTCTATACTCGACGCCGAATTTCTGTCAAACTATTCGTTTTATTGTTGACGAGTATCCGTATAAATATATAAATCTAAGCTATCTAATTCATAACTGACTTTTGATTTTTCATTGATGACTGCAATTATCAGAATTTCCAGACACTTTTCATGTTTCATTTAATGGGATTTATAATCATTAAAAGTATGTATAAGATTTTTATATAATTAAATAATCATAAAAATTACCATTTTAGTGGAAACTAACATGCAAATCATTTTCTTCAGCTTACTTAGTACGATAAATAAATTGTGCATACTGTATTCTTTAGTGGATCTACTATTTTGCTCGTCAGTATTATACACCTTTGGATTAGTCTTCAAAATAATAGGAAAAAATCTCGATGTTCAACTAAACACAGTCAGTGATTATTGCATACATAAGTCTCAGTGATTCGTTTTCCGTTCATCTTTTCATGCAAATCAATAAATAACATTTCGAAATGAATAATTTAGCTAATTTATGAAAAGATCAATAAACATTCAAAATCCATTAATTTTAGATCATTTTTATTTCTACGGACTTTATCGTTAAAAAAAATTCTGACAGTGACCTGTTTAATTTTTATGAATCTAATTAGATGTCATGAGAAAGTCATAAGATGAATGAAATATGTACGTACACGCATTACCATTTGATTTTGTTATGACGGGGTGAGAATCAAAAGAGAAATTGAACTGTTTAAATTTGACTATAATCAACCAATCGATTCTGTCGATTTTTGTCTTATTTGTTTCATTTCTATGTATTCGCCCATGACACTTAGTTTATGTGAAGTAATAACGGATGACTGAAAGTGAAAAGTATTAAGAGAGGATAGAAAGTTCTCACTTTTCTTTTTAAAATGAAAACCCAGTAGAACCAAACATAAACGAATGACTTGTTGTTAATTTTATTCATTGTTTTTGTCTCAGCTTATTTTACATTCATCAAGTGCATCATAATTCAATATGTTTTATGAAGAATGTCTCTGTTATTAAATAAATTCTTTTGTAAGACTATGATAATGACTGATTAAGCTTGGCATTATGCAAATTGGTCAAGTACACCTAGTTGTTCTTTTCTAATTAAAAAAAATGTACTCTGAAATAACCATTTAAACAGTATGATATTTAATGAGTAATTTATCATATTCCACCTCCTCCCAAATGAAAAACAAAATTGTTACATGTAATTTTAATGTTTTTGACAAATATGAACAACTTGTTGTTTTGTCTATTGAATTTAGACATACCTATATGTATATCGAATAATTTTTAATAAAAATGTTACAATCATTATCTACTGACATAATGATCTAATTAGAAATTATCGACATTAAAATATGTTGTTACCGTTGTTTAACTTTTGTTTTAAACAGTTTATTGTAGCTTATCGCTTTCCTACAAACTTTTTTATGGAATATTTTTATTACTAACTGTTGGCAAAAATGCCTTATAATTCAGGATATTTTTATTTCCCAGTAGTAGATGTTCAGACGAGGAAGGAACCAGAACGAATTCTAATGATATTTATCTTTTTCTTCTCTCTCTCTATATATATATATATATATATATATATATACCTATAAATGATATATGAAATTTTGTAAGTAAACGAGTTTCTCTTTCGAATCTCTAACATATCTTCCAGTTACCGTACTTTACACCATAAAAATCTCCATTGTGTTGCTATGGTAATCTCACTTATATGATTATTTAAGGGACAATCTATGAATATGGTCTATCATCAGTTATTCGCTTGAAGTAATTTACTCTGTGTTATCATGATAAGATATACCTGGATTAAATGGCGCCATAGGTAATCACAGTTTTAATAACTAATGAGTGGAAATGATGTTCATGCTTCATTTAGGTGGACAAATAAAAAAAGAGATTTTAGCTTTTATAGTGATATTTAGAGCTAATCTTACTCATATTATCATTAATAGATAAGCTTGTGTACTCGTTATGTAACTATGTAGTGTTTCTTACATGAAGAAAATGTCAAAATTCAAAATTCAGGTATACTGAAAAATAAACAATTTTCCTCATACATTTGGGTTGTATCCGCGTTAGTGAGAACATATTTTATGTCTAAAAGAAACAAAAAATGCAAAGATTCATACAAAATTTCGTTGTTTAAAGTCTTTACACTTATCAACACCCTTGAAACATGGAAATAACAAAAGTGGAAAGTACTTTTAATCGCTAGAAAGCAAAAAACCCAAAAGGCACTGGAAAAAGTTTTCAGTTTAGTTTTTAAGACTACTATTCAGTAGTAGTGATCAACAAAACCATACGCGATCAAATCCAGACAAAGGATCAATTTAAACCAAAACAAAATAAACTGAACAACATCAACTTCACCTGACCCGTAAAAAAGTGCTATCTGTATCAAATGGTGTCGATATGTGTCTGTTTCAAACGTTTCTGACTTGATTTGAGATGTTTAGTTGGCCTTTAATGTTTTTGCACAGATTTTAGTGAATTTTAAAGTCTGATCTCATAGTATTGTTGGGAAGTGCACAAATGCCTAATTCTCATGAGATAATATAAACCTAGTTTAGTTACTGGACTTTCATTGTGTTTGTGGTCAATGTCTTCAGCTCTTACTTTGTGTGGAATTGAGGTCAACACCAGAATAACTTTCTCAGAGTGACCTGATAATGACGTATGTATGTAGTATTATTTAATATATATTGATGCCTCTTGGCATGTATTCCTGGATCTGCATCTCAAACGAAGAATGACATTTGTGGAATAACTAAGAAGCTCACTTTCACATGGAACAATTAAACCATCTATTTCATAGAACTCAACAATATCAAGAGGGACTACGTCAGCTGTAAATGTTCTGTTATTTGAAATACAGTAAATTCTTTATGATACTTAACTTCTGCAGTCTATTTCAATCTTTCATTTAGTTTTACTCAAAACTTTCACCAAGTTAAACCTTGTATATTTGATTTGTGCTCATCTTTTCTACTTTATGTCTAATATTGTTGTTCACTTTCTTATCTAGAGATGGCGGGATCGGGACGTTACTCATTAACATGTAACAAAAAACTAGTGTCCAGAAGATAACAAATTCACTGATCGTTCATGTTGTATTTAGAATATATACATTTATTTAGTCAACGTAATATGTTTGCAAACCCCGGTATATAAGAAAATACAGTTATTAACATTCTGGTTTTAGTAACCATAATTCATAGGGTGTATGGTTGATATGATAATCTGAATTGATGGAATTTGGTATTTTCGTTGGATGGAGTAATACATTACTCTCTATTCTCTTACTTGTTCATAGCTATTCCATAACTTTTCTAAGTGATTTGTTTGATGTCGATTCTAGCTAGTCAGTCTTCACATTAGTTATGTACTTTTCTTTCATGGCGTTTGTTGCCTAACTTGTCATAATCATGCTTTACGAAAAGATACCCAATACTTACAAATCAACCCTGTCAAATTTAATAACCAATAGATTCCTATATTATTGTATTTTTCTGTATCATATCTATGAAGAAGCTTCAAGTGTCTATTATAAACTATAAAGCAAGTTAATGGCACATATGAAGCATTCATCACAGAAAATAACTTATATTTCATTTTTAATATCTTTTTCACCAACTTGATAGAATCATTCGAAATGATATAAGTACATTTATCCGTTGTCTTCCCTTGAATCCTAAGTCTCTTGGTTATTAAAAAACACATTTCGTTACTTCTCGAAGTATACTATCATTGTTGAATCTTCTTTACTACAATCATTAATATTGTAACTACTTTCACTACTTTGGCATCTCAATGTGTCAATACGTAGTAGGATCTTAAACTAATGTATATATATTCTAGGTTCTAAATTGTTGTTTATAACTATTTGACTCATTGAAAAATGCTGAAAATCGATAAGCATCTTGGATAATCTATTGAAATCAGAGAAATGGGGATAAATTTGACATTTTATGGATGAAAGGTTATTTGTTATATATGGGAACAATGCTAATTTCTTGTTAGGAATAAACTTTAAGTTTCAAATAGATGGATAAAAATCAATCTCATCGGAACCATTTATGGTTTTCAGTCAAACTCTAATGAATAAATGTTGGGAGTTCATGATATTAGAATAAAAGTAAATAAGACATAAATATGAAAAGCCCAAAGCTATTTATTAGTTATTAATGAATGTTTATTGATCAGTTATTACATAATATTTTTTATGGAATACTCGTTATGAGTTGACGTTAGATACATTAACTGTCTGTATATCTTTTGCCATCCTTAAACTACAAATAGTTACCTGTAAATGTATCATTCGGTTTTATATAGAAAAATCTCCTATTTAATAATCTATTAAGGATTACGAATTGCTATATGACTTTAATGATGACAAACATTATAAATAAGTAATTATGAAATATACTCTTAACTAACCTTTCTAATGTTCTATATGTACGAATATTTGCGATAGTAAAACCTTTCTTGGTACGTCTGTCGTATAATAAATTGTACTGATAGAAATGGTAAATTTATTGTAGGTCCTATAAATGATTTAAAATATATTGGTTATATGCTGAAATCTATTAACTATGATAGCCATAAAAAAGTGGGCTTGAAATACAATATTAGTACAAACGTATTTTACTCAGAAAGCTGAAATATAATGCACGAAAATGGGAAACAAATAATATTAAAAACTAAAAACTATAACATAGTTTTTTCTATTTCATAAGAATCCTACGTTATATTTATTATGTCATTTGTTCCGTTGTACTATTTAAACTTGGATTATATTTAATTTGGTTATTTATTCTCTGAAGAAGTGACTTACACTAAGCCACGAAACATCAGAAAATCTAATTTTTCTACTTATTGGGAAATTACAAATATACTATTTATTTATTGAGTAGATAGTTACAAACATGAGAGTGTAAACCAATATCCAAAGCGTAAACTATTATTCTTTGTTCATAAATGTTTTTAGAATTTCATTGCTTAGCAATCAATAGCAATGTAGGCAAATTATATTCTTGTTTAGCTTAATTAATATTTAATTTACGATTGTTTTATCTTAATGGCGACCTCAGATATTTCCTAGCTAATTGTCCTGTACTTTAAAATCCACTTATTTAAATGAGAAGGGATTCCATATAATAATTTAATTTCTCATAAATAGCCATCACTTGATCTATTTCATGTCATTTTAACTGATCAATCCTGTAAACATAATAAACCCATATTACATTATACTAATAGCGATCTTAATAACAAATAAAAGAAATGAGAAAATTAACTTACTCACTGGTTACTCAAATAAATTATTGATCAACTTGTTTTTTCAATTATAATTTTATTACTCTGTTTTTGTTTTAAAATATTAATTTGTTTATTTAAGAAATATTGATAATATTTAACAAATAAACTGGTAACTAATTAGATAACATAATTAGTAACATTTCAGGAAGAATAAAGATGGATACTAGTAAAGATACCATAGAATTCACTGATTTTAGACACTTTTTCTTGGAAATTTACTCCGTATATGACAAACGGTTGACATGTATGTATTTTACCAAGGTTTCATCTAAATGTGTTAAAATTTCCTATCATTTGTTGTTATCATTGTGTAACATAAAATAGATAAGCCGTTCCAAAAAAAACAATTTCAGTTAAGATTAAATTATTTTATAGATGAAAACAATTTTCCCTTTTGATAAATTTGCATAATGTAGTGAGAAGACTAAGATTATCATAACTATTGTGGTGTGTGTTACTTATGTTGACAGATAAGAGTAGTACGTAACACTAATCAGAAGTGGAATACCTGGCAGCGGGAGATTCAGAAGGTTTAATAGAAAAGAACAAAAAGAGAAACAGGAAGTATATATAATAATGACGGAATTGGAAGGATCATGAAACATGTAAAAGACAACTGAAGGGAGATGTATAAATAATGTATTTAATGTATGATTTTCATATTTTATGAAGACACGTTTTGGTTAACCTTATCAAGCCTCCGTTCACTACACTATGTGATATATAAACTCAACACCTTTCCAATAATTTGATTATGCGGAAACGCATTAAGAACGTTTATTTATAAATAATAAAGCACAGCAAAGTACTATAGAAAACAACGTATAATATACTAAGTCAATAATATCACGGTTCTTAACAAGATTCTTACCCTGAACCTGCCCTGGAATTGTCGTTTTATGATCTAGTGAAGTGCGTTTCACATTACTTCCTTTGTTATCTCTACCTTTTCTCATCTTCCATTTGCCTAGTTAACTTTTATTATTCACATATAAATATCCTTAACAAATATATGTGTAATCAGATTGTTTGAAAGGTGTTACGCTTATATAAGCAATTTGTTTCGTTTTAGTGTGGTACAACTTGGTAGTCCATATGCATGAAACCACGAAGAATTGAATGATAAACCGTCACGTTTCGTAGAGGGCGTTGAACCGATATCCAATGACTCATTTTATCAAACCAAAGTCAATGCACAGTATTTTTTGGTTACTAAATCCAATCCGTAATATAAGCCAAAAAAGACAACAATCTCCACAAACTAGATTAGTTCTGTCGTCATATCTCACATAGTACTGAATAGACATATGGTCATGCCACAGATTTATTTCCGTCATAAATTTTTTTGTTTATATCTTATTTTAAACAAGAAAATTAGTATTTGTACTTATTTAGCAGTAGAGTTCAGAAAATGTCTACGTGGACGATGTATTTTTGTGCACTTTCTACATGGTTGATTTATTGTATTGTAATAGACATGCTAACAGACAACAATATGATTTACAGTACATTTTTAAAAATGTATATACTTCTACAGAAGAAGTGATATTAGCATCTATTTATATAAAGTTGTACGTAATGATTACATGAAAGGAACAGCTTTTTGATTGTCACGTTGCTATAGTACAATGATCGTTGACTACATTTTCAATTAATATGTTTCATATGTATACATTAGAATATATATATATATATATATATATATATATATATATATATATATATATATATATATATATATATATATATATATATACAGTGTAGAGCTAGGATGTAACTGGACGAGCTAGACTTCGCAGATCATCTAGCTCTTCTGTCGCACACGCAACAACAAATGCAAAAGAAAACGACCAGTGTAGCATCAACCTCAGCAGCAGTACGTCTCAACATACACAAAAAGAAAAGCAAGATTCTCCGATACAACAAAACTTGCACCAACGAAATCTCACTTGACGGAGAAGATTTGGAGGATGTAAAAACCTTTACATACCTGGGCATCATCATTGATGAACACGGTGGATCTGATGCAGATGTGAAGCTCGGATTGACAAAGCAAGAGCTGCACATCTACAACTGAAGAACATCTGGGACTCAAAACAACTGCTAATAGCAAAGTCAGAATTTCTAATACAAATTTCAACACAGTTCTGCTGTATGGGGCGGAAACTTGGCGAACTATGAAAGCCATCATCCAGAAGTTTCAATCGTTTATTAATAGTTGACTACGTAAAATACTTCGGATCCGTTGGCCAAACACTATCGACAACAACCTGCTGTGAGACAGAACAAACCAGATCCCAGTGAAGGAAGAAATCGGGAATAAGCGCTGGAAGTGGATAGAACACACATTGAGGAAAACATCCAACCGCACCACAAAACAAGCCCTCACTTAGAATCTTCAAGGCTTAAGGAAAAGAGGAAGACCGAAGAACACATCAGGCCGACAAATGGAGACAGACATGAGAAGAATGAACAACAATTAAATCGAACTAGAAAGGATAGCCCAGGACAAAGTGGGTTGGAGAATGCTGGTCGGCGGCCTATGCTCGACTGGAGGTAAGAGGTGTAAGTAAGTAATATATATATATATATATATATATATATATATATATATATATACGATTTACAACAATCGAAAACTACTCACTAAGTAGTTGCATTACATAATAATTACGTAGTGTCACACTAATTATAAAATCATATTGAGTAGATGGAAGGAAAAGGCTCATAATAATCTAAGTCATATTTCCTTGAAAAAGCTTGGACCAGATTGCCAGGAGAAACGTTGGATTTACTTCTAATCCGTTAGCTGAGATTTTACAAATACATTCTTCCTCTTAAACCTAAGTTTATGTTTGAAAAACCGAACAGTTGCTACATTTCATAATATATAAAAGGAATTAAACAAAACATTCTGAAGAAAGATCAGTATTATAGTAGTCATGTAAGGATCAAAAGACGAATGTTGAGAATATGTAAAAATACAAAGTGGAAGAAATTAAAAGGTTATTTAAATATTTTCGAAGGAAAGAATTTAATCGAAGTCCAGCCAAATATTCACTCCTTTACCGATGGCCTAGGTAACGAGAGTGGATGTACAAACTTCTGTTGCGAACATGGATCCCGATGGCTACAGCAATTTGCAACAAATTAACTCGTAAACCAGTCTGTCTATATCATTAGTTTTTATTATTGGGTGGGTTTGGAAAACCTCTTTCAGTTTAGCTGCATTAAGTGATATCTGCACCGCCTTTCTTAACCTTTGAGTTACAATTTTCTTGGTAGCATTATTTAGGAATAGTACTTTCGAGAATAGTACTTTCTTCGGAACGGTAGATACCTTTGGTATTCTTTTCATCTCATTCATGTGTTTGTTGATGAATTTTGTTGTATAACAATATTCACTAAGCAGGCTATGGATATTACTCAATTCATCTACAATGGTTTCATCAGAGCAAATGATTATTACATCATAACCCTTGTCTGGTTTCGTAATTGCCAGTCATCAGCTTTAAACTTCCTTATGTTTTATCTTCAAAATCTCTTTCAAATTATATCTATTATTTAGGTATTCAAAGCAATAGTCCACCAGTTTTAATTTAAATCTTTCGATATTATCTTTTGACGAATTTATTAGTTATGCCGTTTGGGCGTAAAGTTTTAGATCGAATTTCGGCATCTACTTTATCAAGTATTTTCTTAAAGTCTCAAGACTTAGGATATAATGATAACGCTGCTTACTCATTCTCATCGAGCATTAAACTGCAAAACGTGAGTACATACTGACCTGGGTTTAATGAGCTTCATTTGTGGAAACTGCTTGCCTAGATTTTTCTCCAGTTTAGTAAGTTTCTTTTCTTTTCTTGTATCATGGACCATCTTAAGATAGTCCAAAAATTGTTCTTTTAATTTATCGGGATGTTCTTCCACAGCGTAAACACTCTCGTTGACATTTTTTAGCATTGAAAATCTTTACGTCGTTCTATAGTTCAACCGGATGGAAGGGATCTCAGAAGTTATGCATGAAATCATACCAATTTCCTAAATTCATACATTACTGAAATGCCAAAAAATATCAATGAGAGTGTTTACGCTATGAAAGAACATCCTGATAAATTAAAAGAACAATTTTTGGACCATGTTAAGATGGTCCTTGATACAAGAAAAGAAAAAAACGTACTAAACTGGAGAAAAGTCTAGACAAGCAACTACTCAGTGAATGCTATTTCACTGTTGTATATTATGTATATATATATCGTAGAGGTATGATGAAAAGTTTATTAGTTGTCATGTTCATGATCTAAATATTTTGTCCAATAAAAATATTCAAACATTTATTACCAACATGATTCGAAGATACCTTTGTCTCTTACTACTAATAAAATTTTACTAATTGTTAGGTAATAACTTTCCTATATTTTCATTGAGTCAATGACAAAAATTTACAATTCTAGCAGTTCTCTATGAACAAACGTTTGTTTTATGTGTCATTTAACACCAGTTTATTCTTCAGATAATATCCGGAATTAAATAATTTTAAATGTTTTGTTTGAATTTGTTTAGTACTTTTTAATTACTGTATTTTATTCTACTACCTAATCACTTAAATTCGTTTTATTTAGTTTTAATATCTGTTTTTGATTTTAATAATGACCAGTTATTGTGGTATCACAAATTCATTACGAATGAAATGGATATATACTTTTGCAGTAATGCGAACTGCTTCGGTTTATCTTACCATTAGTCAATATAATCCATAATTGACAGTTATCATGGGTTATAATGCGTTAAAACAACTCAAGTCAAAAAGAACAACTTATTAAAGCTGAACGTAGCTTAGACATTTTTGTGGATAATTTCTTACCTCAATAGTTGAGGTCAAGAGTCCGTTGAAGCTAGACCACCATGGAAAACCTGGAAGTACTGGATGGCCGTTTTGTCCTATTGTGGGACTCCTCAACAATGAGCATCCATGACCCTGCCTCGCGGGATTCGAACCCAGGACTTATCAGTCTTATGATCTCAACTATTAAAATAACTACAATCTCCACAAAACCCCTTCTGATACTAATCAACATATGCTCACTAGTGACTGGCTTCAAGAGGTATAACCTGGAGTTCTAATGAGAAGCAGTGACCAGTGGAGTTTAACCGGGTCAGTTGTGAGATAGTAACTCACTGATGACAATGGTGGATGTGTCGCTCAATTTCTTGGATTAGTTGAAGTTAGATATTAACATCGTTGGGTGCCGGCTCAGTGGTCTGGAGGTTAAGCGTTCACGCACGAGACTGATTGGTCCTGGGTTTGAATTCCGCCGGCGGGGTCGTAGATGCGCCCTGCTGAGTAGTCCCACAATAGAACGAAATGGCCATCCAGTGCTTCCAGATTTTCCATAGTGGTCTAGCTTCAAATGACTCATGATCTCAAATAGTGAAATTACTACAATCTCCACAAAACCCTTTCTGATACTAATTTCGTATCTATTAGTTTTTGTGTGAATGAGTTCGGGATGATTTACTTATTCGCAGATACCTTGTATATAGTTAACATTCTTTTAGATATAACCCAGTCATTGAAGCTCTATCATGAAGCTTTTCTTTATCTTTATACTGATGAATATGATCATAAAATGGAACTGACTGTCAAAATATATTTTTCAATTTTGATCGGCCAGACATACTGAACACAGTAAGTTTCTTAAATTATAGACAATCAAAAGATTAAATAACATATTTTTCAACTATTTTTCTTTTCTCTAATATAAGATGATAGTTTTGTTTTATATACCTATAGACTTGTACAATACTAACAATGTTACCAAATACAATTGATAATATACACAATGAGGTTGAATATATTAAGATTGAATGTGTATGTAATTAATAGAAGTTAAAATTTAACAGTTATGATTTCGCTTTTAATTAACTATACATAATACGACATATTTATTTAAAAAGATATTGAAGTGAAAATTAAATGTTTACATGCCTTCAAAATAAAAAAATTCTACAATTTTTCCAATCAATGCGTGAACATATACCAAAATGGTTGCAGAATCAGATGAATTCCAATGGTGAAATAAGATCACAGGATAGACAGACATCATCATCCATTGCGAAACATTTGATTGAGACGGGTCATAAGGTTGATATCAAATCAGCATTTGTTGTGTTGTACAAAAGCCTTCAAGGACGTATACTAAGTTTTATTGAAGCCTTGGTTATACGAATATTGAAACCCCCTTTATGTGTTCAAAAACAATTTGTGCTTACACTTAACCTACCCTGGTAGTACTGGTTTACTATCCAGAGTGGTAATTACATTTGTTTTTGTGTACTTCAATATTTTTCCCTTGTTATGACTTACCCTTAACCTGTCTAGTTGACCTTTTAACTTTCATATATAAATGTTCTTAACAAGTATATGTGTGATCAGATTGTTCGAAATGTATTGCGCAAATATATCACATAATTCTGATAAACTACGTCTTCTCATTGCATTATCGAAATTTATCAAAGGGACTAATTGTTTTAAATCACTATATTGTTAATTTGAAACCATGACAATATGTTATACAGGAAGACAACATATTTGACCAGTTAAATATAATTAATTTTTGACTCGTAAAAAAATAGTGTATTGTAATCGAAGATTAAGGTTGTCAATCAATTTTAATTACAGTTTCTAAAATTTCACCGAACTTATTTTGTACTGTTGCTAATTACTGTAAGTTTCTTGAATTTAAATTTAAAGTAGTATGACACAATTTCAAGTCTGTTTAATGTCACTTTGATCATAGCAATTATTAGTCTTAAGGAAAGAAGTATGGATTTTAGTTTTGCCAAAAAAAATACAATCAATCAAAGTTTAGTGCATTCCCATAAATAGAAGTTGAATGAAAGTATTCTCATAGACTGTAAATTCCACACATATCTGATATGTTGAACGACAATTAAGCTTGAATGAACTATAAAGTTCACATCTCTCAGTTGAATTACAATCATGTTTACATGTTTGTGTATATTATTTTGTAACTCTACTAAAGGGAAAATTTTTTTAGCCAGTGGTATTATGTTTAATATTAGTTCGTTCGGAGATTTAAATAAATAATTTACTCTCGTAAGAGTAGTTGACCAAATCCTACTGACGTCTATTCATTTATTTTATTAATCCAAAACACGTTCAAAATTGGTTTGTGAATATAACTGACAACAATATTTAAGTGTAAAATTTTAGTAGTTCGTACGTAACTAACCGTTTTTATTATACAGTGACATTATTTCTTGTAACATCTTTAAATGGTAATGCGTTTTTCCAATTTTGCATCAAAACTACCATTATAAACATATTTTGTTGTTGAGTTTTATTATTCTAATATTTATGATTTCTTAACTTTATGGTTATTGTTGAAACTCTAATCGGTAAAACTCCCACCCACAAACACACAATATTCAACATTAAAACTAAGCATGAATTGTCTATTTAGACAACATAAATATATGCATGCTATTAAGCAATAAAGTTCATAAGAAAATTTTTCCATTCCTATACTTTTCCTAAGGATTTCAACTAGTCATTTAGAAATATTGTCGTTATATGTATAATATTATTAAACTGATAATCTATCAAAAAGCTGAAACATTTTCACGTTTTACAAAATTCATTTACAATTTTCCACTTAATATGTATCGTATATGATGATTGTATTGTGAAATTTCGTCACCGAAATTTGATCCTTAAAAAGTGAAAAAGTATCAAATGTCAATGTCTAGTGATGTTTTGCCGTTTTAAATATTTTAATTCGCACTTCTGCATTAGACTTAATTAATCTGAGTATATTACACAGTGCAATAGTGTTGACTATTTGACGTCTTGACACTTAAGGAAGTAGATGCTTTTTATCATTATTATTTAATAAATAAGATGAAAAAAGACACCTGAGTGATACTATAAATTATCGTTATAGCCATGATAACTTAAAACAGAGAAACGCTGAGACTTAACCAAAAAAGAAAGCTAAAATTGATGATTGGTGAGTGGTTTAATTCATCGTTCTAAAAACATGACAAAACGTAATCACCAAAACTACACTCATTCATATGCACATTCAATTAACAAATGATGATTAGTTATTAAAACGCATATATAACTGAAGCATTGGGAATACGGGAATAGGATCTTCACTGAATTAAGAAAAAATGTATGATGCATTTCGTGCTGAACAAAGTTTACACCAAATTAATCTAAAAGCAGTGTTATGTTGAATAATTACCACACTGCAGCACAATGTGTGTTCTAATGAGTAATTGTGAAAACAGTAGGTATATTGAACAAAAATACAATTTTTAGATAAACTGACTTTTGATTTGTCAGTTCATTATAAAAATTACATAATATACCGTATTATGGAAAAGGTGACTGACTCAGAGTTGTGAAAGTCTCAAAACATTGCATTTCGACTTAATGAGATATTATCAATAAAACATATTTGTTTTATTACGTAGTTCATTCATTTAAATTTGAGTTACATTGCACATTATGATAAGCATAGAATTAATATATATCAAATTGCATCATGATCAGTTATGTAAACTTTAAATGTAGAAGTAATATTACTGTATAAAGAAAAACCAAAATTCCTTAAACAAGTTGGTATTATTTATACGAATAGTCGTCAAGATGAGAACGAATAATTTGACAGTAATTGAGCGCCGAGTATAGAGAAGTTATTATATGTGAAAATTATATTTGATATATTCTCAGCGATTGAAATTTAACTAATTCCAAAGTTTCGTCCAGCTAACTTGTCTGGACTTCTTCAGGGTAATAATCAAAATGAACGTTAGAATTAGTTAAATTTCAGTAGCTGAGAATAGTTCAAATATAATTTTCACATATAAGTTGGTATTATTATTATATTAAATATAAACATGGTAAAAAAGTTTGTTTATAACCTGTTTTAATTGAATCTTTATGCTGGAGATGTTAAGACATGTTTCTAGTACTTTTTAAATTATCTTTTGGAATCACTCACATCAGAGTTTATAGACTTGCTATAGTAATTTAAAACCATTACAAGATTAGATAATGGTGTTTCTCTGTAATTGCTATCAACTTAATAGTATGTTTCTAATTGATTAAGAATGTGAGTACTTTCTATACTGTTTGTAACAATATTCCTTGTGCCTTTTGCACATTTAGTTTGATTATAATGTCTTGTTAATTAAACTAAACGATTTTTCATGTTTAAAAAGTTCCATCGATAATTTTAAGTATGGAGATTTATTGAAGAACAAAAATATTCAGTCCTTAAATAATCTATGAAACCAAAGAAAGTAACAAAATGTGATTATCAGAACAGACAATTCTATTGAATGAATTTCTTATATTTTGTTATCAGTATAAGGGTTGTGGATTGATGTTAGACCACCGTTGGAAACCTGGAACCACTGGACGGCCGTTTGGTCATATTGGGGGTCTCCTCAGCATTGCGCATCCACGATCCCGCTCGCGTGATTACAACCCAACGCCTTTAGTCTCGCGTTCGAACGCCTAGCCTACTGGAATATTGAGCCGGCATCCAATAATCTTAGTGTCTAACATCAACCAATCCACAAAATTGCGTGACCATCTTCCGTTGTACTGAGGTAGATACCTGTCTCTACCCAACACGGAAAAATAAAAACAACTTCTCAGTATGTTGGTGTTTTTAAAAAAATTGACCTTTTTTGTTCCAATCGAATCAATATTTAATTAATAAACGTACAACTATGAATATATAATTGATTGCCTACTTAAACATTCCCGAGCAATATATACATTATCACTAAAAATTGTCAAAATGCTAAATTGTAATTTTAAAATTGAATAGTATCTTATTTGTTCAAATTTATTTCCTCAATGAAATTTGTATTTATTCAATCATTCAATAGAACATAATCATTAGTTGTACCATGATAATACGAATTGATTTATTCCATTTATTTTCTCTATTTAATTAAAACTAAACTTTGTTCGGATTTTTATTTTGATAGAAGAGAATGAATTAATTTCGAAGTAAAGGTTTCAACTGAGATATGTGTAATGAACAATGATGAAGGGTAATAAAGAAGAAAAAAACTTCACAAACGCATTCGTTAGAAGTATTTCTTAAGTTAATTATTTATTGAAAAAGTTGAATTAAACTTATTTTAAAATGTGAATTCAAATCTACGAATCATACAAAAATAAGATATGGTGACAAACACCCACATAACTTATACAATAGACATAGTGTAATATGTACTACTTGTAAGGAAAGATTTATATAGTATGTATTAGAAATTCAATGTAGAATTCTTACGGACAGTAGGAAAAATGAAGAAAAGAAACTTACTTCCCTACTTTCGCCTGTTACTCCTAATGGAGCATAGGCCGCAGACCAGCATTCTCCATTCCACTCTGTCCTGGGCCTTATTTTCTAATTCCATACAATTCTTGTTCATTTCCATTTCCCGGCGTAATGTGTTCTTTGTTCTTCCTCTTTTCCTTTGGCCTTGAGGATTCCATGTGAGGGCTTGTCTTGTGACGCAATTGGGTGCTTCCTCAATGTGTGTTCCATCCCTTTCCAGAGCTTCTTCCTGATTTCTTCCTCCGCTGGGATCTGGTTTGTTCTCTCCTACAGTACGTTGTTGCTAGTAGTGTCCGGCCAACGGATCCGAAGTATTTTGTGTAGACAACTGTTACTAAACACCTGTATTTTCTGGATGATGGCTTTTGTAGTTCTCCAGGTTTCTGCCCCATACAGTAGAACTGTCTTAACATTTGTATGGGAAATGCTGACCTTGGTGTTGGTTGACAGTTGTTTTGAGTTCCAGATGTTCTTCACTTGTAGATATGCTGCTCTTGCTTTGCCGGTCCGCGCTTCCATATCTGCATCAGATCCACCCTGTTCATCAATGATGCTGCCCAGATAGAAAGTAAAAAGTAATCAAAATAACAGCAGGAATAAAAAGACGATAATTTGTAAAGGATAGTTTGAGAATGATGGGTAGTGCATTGTTTTCAGATTTCACAATTCTGCATAATACAGTAAATTGGTTTACTTCAACCAAATCTTCTTGTTCATTACAATAATTGGATTAGCTTTTCCAAAACCATATTGAGAATTTTTTAGACTGATTTATTGATCTCAGACCTAATAGCATCACATTTTCTGTAATTTTAAATGTAATCTAAAAACTCCTTTATGTAGATTGAATTTGATAAAAAATGTAGTCATTTATACCCCAGTATTTCTGTCTTATAAAATTCATAAGTATCATATTGATATATTATATGGATAGTCATATAAAAATGTTAAGAAGTTTTCCAGAGTGATATCTATTTTTCTCATTTTGCCAACTGGAAATGTTATTCAAAACTGTTACGAAAGGATCTATGCTTTCTGTTATATAAGGCTTTGAAGAATTCTTTGAATTATATGTGTTGTAAATAGACTTTTGTTATAATTTAATTCAGTTTTTTACTCTTCAGTTTCAATACGCTGAACTGTGTAAAAAGATTTGCAGATGTGTAGTATATATGCTAGGATTTGGAAGCTTAACGTCTTTCATAACGTTTAAAGTTTATTTATGAATAGCATCGGACTATAAAATACTAATTAAGGAACCAAATAGCTTTCATTTACATAGTTTAATGAACAGTAATGACATAGTCTACTGAAATATATCTTACTGTAGTGAACAAGAACAGGGGTGGGGACGACCGGATGTTTATAACAATGAATTACAGAGCATCTCAGTAAAATCTGAGAACCATATATTAAATCGTTAATTTGCAAAATATCCACCAATTGTCTCAAAATGCCTCAGACTTCATTGTTCTTACATTTCCATACAAATTGCATCCTATTCTCACTCTTGTTTTCTTGATCTTCCCTCATCTTCTGCTGCTAGACATCACATTCCTGACTCGCATAATATACTACTTATATCAATATAAGTAGAACACACCACATTACTATTCATCCTGAAACTTTTTTGTAATGGATGCACTTTATATATCTTAATCATCCGTTCTGGAAGTTTGTAATTTTCATACATGACTATAGTGTTTATCTGTGTTCAGGATACTGAATTCAATTTATCTTCGTCTATTGTTCATTTATATACAAAATTAATGATATTAATTGTTTTCATAGATTTAATATGTTTATAAATTTGACTAGTTAGTGTATCATACATTTTTTTGGATTTCATTTTCTACACAACATATGAGTGTGTGTGTGAGCTTATTCGGCGAAATTTCGAAAATAATGTTTGATTATATTAATTAAAGTAATTTATGGTTGGTTACAATTTATGGTTTTAATTTATTCTTAATTCTATGTATAAATTATACGAACATATATAATAAACTAGATCATTTATTTTAATGGTCGTTCATAAATAAACTGTTCGATATAACGCCTGAAATGGAAGAAAAAGTCACTTTTTGTCCCATTATTATTATATGTATGCATTCTAATACTTATTACAAAAGAATGTGAAATGAGAGCGTGAAGCAAACAAGGTCATAATTAACTATTCTATCATTTATATTTCTTTTTTAAGTTTGTTATTAGTTTCTTTTAATCAGATAAACACATTCATTGACTTAAAATTGGATAAAGGATAATACAAATGATGATAATCTATGGACTTAATCGACCTTAGTTAACTGATTGTGTTTTTGACTTTTCTTCTATGTTCTGCTTCATGATAATAAATGATATTATATATATATATATATATATATATATATATATATGCTGTTTAGTGGGGAAGATAATTAATTAGCAAAATATTATTTATGTAATAAAGTGCTTTTTATGAGCAAATGTATAAAAGAAACTATCATCTGTGATTTTCGTTTTTATTTGTTCAAAATTTGTCCCCAATTTTCCATGTATTCCTGAGATAAACAAAACGACTATCAAAGTATTAAGCTGGATAACATCAATCAGAATCACATAGCGCGCAACAATTTTCTCGAGATTTCATGTATACTTTATTATTTCTGACAACCGTCATCAAATTTAGATACAAGGTTTTTGCCGGGTTCTTATGGCAGTCAAATGTAAGTAAAACTCAGCTTGCGAGCCTGAAAATTCGTAATTCTGATGATTCTCATACTAGGACTAAATAGTCGTCTAGCGTTTACAATTTTTCCATGGTAGTCTAGCTTAGTTCGGTTTATGATTTTAATAACTGAAATAAGCTGTTTAAGATTTATTAGGACAGCCTAAAATTATTATGATTAAGGATTTTTCCGGCCAATCGTATTCTGTTTGTAATGAACATTAATTTATATGAACATTTGTTTTGCAATCCATGCTTAAATTTTCTTTCAATGAGAATGAAAAGTTTGCTTGATAATACTACACTGTCATCGATTGGGTTAGGGAACAGAAAGCTGACTAATTTTAGTGTAATTAAGAAACATGACTGACTGATAGGTCGCTGTCTCTTTTATCTCCATTTATTCAGTGCAACAAATAGTTACATGATTTAACAAATTACATGAAAATTGTTAGTCAGAATATGATCGAATGATGTAAACTTTACGTTCTAGTGAAAAGGTGAGTTGTATCAGATTGTAGTGACTGGTACTATATCAAGCACACATAAATTATTCTAGCTTTTGGACAGACCATATTGTTCATTCTTCTCATGCCACACTTTGACCTTATCACTTATTCGCTTCTTAACCCTGGATTTTTATATGATCGTACGTGTGTTAATTGCTTGCACTATTCTTAACGTGTCTATATCTAATTTTTGTCTGAACATAAGTATTAAGTCACGCTTGACTAAAAGTAGTTGACTTGTTCACCTTCTCCGCTGTGAGTCATTTCGTTTCGTCTCGCTTCGTTTCTCTGATTACTTTTCCGAATCAATGAGTTTTTGATATATACTTATTGAAAACTTATTCTTGTATTTGGTTTATTTTATTTTGTTATTCTCTAACGTAAATTTAGTCGATAAAAATATACGAGGGTCGGCAAAATGTGTATTTCAATAACAATTAGCATAAGATTTAACTGGAATCAGATTAAGGGGTACAAAAATTGTTTCTTTAGACTAAACATTTTAATCATTCTGCTGATTTTATGCTTCTGATAATCTCGCTTTTTTTGACTAGTAGAATGTATATCATTGTTGAATCTCGTACTAATGGGAGTATTGTACAAGGATTTCGAATTCTAAACAGATCGAGGAACTCATATATGCTTTAAATATTTCGTATATATATATTACGTATGCCTGAACACTGTTTACGACGACGCGCAATGCTGACTAGTGTTTGGGATGTTTGGAATAAAGTTAGGGGTGGCCAAACCAAAACATGCCATCAGTCCGTGAAGTCTGGTTCGAGCCATGTTGGTAGATGCACACTATCGTAACAAATGGTTGGAGACTGTAGGTAACATGGCTCAGAATCAATTACAATAGTGTAGGTGTATACACTCTCCCTCTTCCCTTAAACCGTGAGAATAAAATTGCTCTATTTCTTTCTTTCTATGAATTAATTCTTTATCCTTATACGCAATCTTTCTTTTTATATATTACTATCATTGAAGTGACTACTTCTATGAATTTGGTGTTCATCTTGTTGTGCTAATGAGGTATGGCAACTTGGACCGATGCATATTGGTGCCTAGTCCTACGTTGTTGCTGACTGATATATATATATATATATATATATATGCATGTATAAATAAGAAGCATAGACAAAAATTATAAATGAAATTCAGTCCAATTTTCATCATGTTTCGAATAATTTGTTAACGGATATTTCCAGTTGTATGAATTATCTTCTTTATGAAAAGAAAGAAAAAAGAAATCAAGAAAATTGTCAAGTGTTTATCACAAACATTTTTCTTTGCCTCATTTATTTTTGAATTTGATTTTTTTATTGTGTTTTCTTAAAATACTATTATGAGTGATGGTAAACTAATCAGCATTGATAATCCTAAATAACCGTCGATTTCTTGTATACAAATGACACATATATATTCGATTATATAAAAAGAAAAAAAAAGAAGTTATTTTCCATATTTGTTTTCTGATTATTTTCAAGTGTGTACATTAAAAAATAAAACAAATCAAAATTGATGTTAAACTATTCATTTAATTATATATTCACATAACAGAATATTCTTAACATGAAAATTGATTGGAATAGTAAATCTATGATCAAATTATAAATTATATAAACGGTGGAGAAGATTTATAGCTCAGGTGGATGATTTTGATGGAGTTTTGTTCTCTGAGTTGGAAACAACGAAACTCTATCAAAATTATGTAAACGTATTATGAGCCAGTAATTAAATGTAATGCTTTTTTTGTATGTGCTTATCATTAGTCATTATTAATTGAATTAGTTGTTATGGATGAACAATATGATTTGATTGTATACTTTAAAATCAAATATTTTAGAATAATGGAAATAGCTATTTTCTTTTCCTTCTTTTTTTGGAATTTTCAGTTGATGTTTTGAAAAAATGTAATAAATATGAATAGTTGTGTTTATAAGCAGTTTTTTTCCTCATTTTTCTTTACTAAAATTCTTTCAGTAACTTTGATCTTTTTTTTTAATGTGTCCTAATTTAGCATTAATTTTGGTTTTTAACTAAATGTATTCATGTCATAATTCATGCATCTATTGTATATGTATCCTCCTGTATTTAAAAAAAAATATTATCATAAATAAAGCACCTAACTTACTTCTAAGAAGTACCTGAAAGAGTAATAAAATTCACATTGTAGAAGAAAAAAATAAATATCCACCCGGTTATAAAATATAAGGAGTGACATAATTATCTATACAATAAAATCTTTAATTTGAAACACAACATCACACACACAAATAAAAAGTGTTAAAATAAGTTTTAATTATACGACACAAACAGTTACTTCCATTTACTTTTTACCAAATTTATGAAAACTTAAGTTTTTATTTACGTAAGTGTTAGCATTATGTATAAGTCTATTCTTTCTGTTGCCTTAAAGTTAATATTAACTATCATTTATTCAATAAGTTAGTTCATTTTAGCGAAAATATAATTTTTTCTTTTTTTTTCTCTCCTTAATTTGTCTACTTTTTTCCAGTTCTTTTTTAAATTTCAACACTGTAAAGTTATGTTTGCTTTATTCTCTATATTTAGTATGATATAAACTCCATCGAAAATTAATATAAAGATAATTAAGAAATCGCTAAACTTAATGAACAGTATGTGACATATGCATTATAATTTGATCATAACAATGTTTACAATAAAAGTCTGAATTGAAGTCACTTAACTTGCTTTTATCGTATATTTGTACTTAGTGATATTTGTTGTATACAACGAGAATTCAATATATGGTAAAACTAAAGTCGTGTCACAATTTTTGTTTTGTTATTCTCCTTTTTTTTCATTGTCATCATAATTTCTATTTTTAATGAAAAAAACCAAAATATATGTGCATTTGATTAGATTTTCGACTCATCTACTTTATTTTACTGTAACTAATACATATTTTATATGTATGAAACAGTTTGAATTGAAGATTTTGTGATTAGCCGGACTTAGTAACATAGTAGATAATGCGTTAGCGTCTTCATGTGAACATCAACACTGGGATGCAAAAACATCTAGTCGGCGAGTACTAATTAGGAGCAAACATACTTAAATTCTACTGTTAATCAGGCTAAATTCTCTTACGTCAATGTTTTTTAAAGACTAGTAAAATGAATGTTACTTTTTCAGATAGACTGATAGAGTTCGATACTTTGTTTATTAAAACAGGGTAAGACGTTTATTTATGAACAAAGTTTTTGACTGGATTTTAAATGGAGTTAAACAATAAAGTTTAGCATATGCATTTCGTTTAATTGCAATAATGTCAGAAAATAAACTATTACAAACAATAATCAATGTATTTATCTTTGGAATAAATGATATGATTTGTAGATAATATTATGTCATTGTAGAGAAAGGTATCTAAGCCGTAGCCAGTTCTTAGTATCAGCACATATATTAGAGACTGTTCACATTTGGTCTTACAAGAGCAATAGAAATGTCATCAGAGGTTCGATCCTTAAACATTCAGTAGGCTCTGACCATTTTACCGATTAACGTGTCAATTTTAACAGTGTTTATAGGACCTATTCGAATCTTTGCAGATTTCTTCATATTCAGCCGCATACAGTAGTAGAAACTCTTGCTATCCACAAGATGAAACCACAACTTAGTGTAAGAAAAAAAATCTATCATTTACTGATTCATAGCAAACAGGGTTTTGTTTCTTCACAAAACGATGTTAACATGAAACTTTAGAAGATTTGTAATTTTTTTAAATATATGTTTAATTTCGAAATGTTAGTTTGAGCAACGCTTCTCATTAATGTCGATAAATTTTCATAAGTAAATTCATCAGTGTTTAATTACAACACTATCTTTATTTTATTGTAACAGTACATGCATCTAATGATCCTTATTGCATTGTGTTAACTTCAAAATAATTTCCAAGTGTACTAGTGTTTAAATATCATAAAATCATATTCATTTAGTTTCAAATAGTATTTAGTCGAATGAAATCGATTGTATATTATTTTGATTTAAATAAAACTTTCGGCGGTTATCTATTCTATTTTTTAATCAAAAGAATATACCATTTGAATAAACTGAAATATTTATCAATGTTTATGAAAAGCATTTATTATTTTGTCTACAGTCAAGTAATCATTATTAATATTACTTATAATAATGACATTTAAGTTGGTCACTCTATCTAATATTGTATGCCCAGTAATCATTTTTTCGTAAGCTATTTTTTATAGTGACCATGGTATTTATCTATTTATCTTATTGTATTTCCACATTAGGATAAGCAATAATGATGGCAATTTTTTCTAAATAAACACATTAAAATAGTACTTATTTATAATGCTATTGAAGGAATTTCAGTTTTCCGATTGATTGGCTCTCAGTGACTAGTCTTAAAACATTCTACTTTCTATATTAGATCGGGCAGTAAATGTAGTTTTGAATTGGATAGTTTAGTTCTGTTTGTGTTAAAGATTAGTTTCTCATTTTGCGAATGCATCAATAAAATAACGCTTTTTATATCTAAATTGATGATTTATTGCAAATCAAATGAGTGGTTTAATTAAGTAAAGCTCATCAGTGGATAGTTCAAACATTTTAACATAAACTGAAGATTCATTCACCTTTATTTCTTTTTAAAAATGTTATTTAGTTAGTTTTCAATACTACATATTTTAAAATTATTCTTTGTAAACAAACCAACAATCTTTAAGGCAGTACCTTTAGAATTTTTACGCAAAATTCAAAATTTATGACGGATGGCTTGTATTTTGTTAGAAGCTGAGATAAAAGTCGCCTTTATTTAGTTTACTAGATGCCTTAAATTTCTAAACACATCTGTTGTGCAATTAAACGATTTCTAAATAATAGGAAACGCATACTACAGATGGAAATTGCATTTAAAACGCTAGATACACGTTAGAAGTAATTAATAAAATTTAGAGCATTATCAAGTATGTTTTGAAGGTCTCTCAAGGTTCTGCACTAATTATGATTCAACTGATATAAAAAATGTATTTAGAAAATAACATCTGTACAGATAACTGGATAGCGTAAGGTCAATGATCACTGGGTCATCGTTCGCCAGCCTTATTTAGACTGTATAACTGGTATCATTACTAATAATGTTTAAATAGTGTTATCCCGATTAACAAATTATCTCTGGTCTTACAAAAACTTGTAAAATGAAATGAACTAAAGTTATTTGGAAAAGATTTAATGTCATATATATGTTGATTTTAGCACCGATGAACCTTCTATGAACGTTAGCAATTTAGTCATTGAGAAAGTATGTATACAGTTGAATATTCTGAGGGCAAGACTATGATTAACAGTGAAACTAATCAGATTTAAGATAAAAGATCTTGGAGTTTAGAGAAAAAAATTGGTTCACTCCTTTGGCTAAATACATTTTTAGCATTATAACTGATGTCAATTTTTGATGAAAACATTAAATTTCATTCCTAATCCTAACGTTCCACTTGAAATCTTGATCTTAATTTCTCATACTATTTTATTACTCTCATTTTACCTTAGTATGTAGGTGGACATTTCCAAAGTCATATTAGATTTGCTCAAAGGTTTTCCATTATTTGTAATCTCATCAAAATAATTCATTTCCTGAAAGTAAGGTACTTGTATAATTATGTCATTCTTTAAATCTGAAATAAATAAGAATAATGATTGTTACTGTAAAATTTATAATTTGTCATTTTATTTGAAATATTTGTATTATTCTGAGTAAATGTCGAACATAATCATTTACATATTAAGATTGTAAAGATTTGTAAGTGAATGGTTATAGTGAAGTTTTATTTTGTAAAATAAATAAATCGAGTATGAAGCTTTCATTGTTTTCCTGAACAATATAATCAGAGCAAACTTTGAATAATTCACTTCTGTCTAAACATTCTTGCATGATTAAATTGTTCAACTGACAGGACAAAATATTCATCAAGGTTAAAATCCATAATTTTCAACTAATATAGAATGAATAATTTTTTAATAATTCTTCTTATTCTATGTTTGATGTGTGAATTTTCCAACACAAAAAAGCATTGAAGTAATGTTTTTGAAGAAGAAGAAGAAGAAGAAAGCATCATTAGATCGCTCTTAGACTATTCTTAATGGATTTTGTTAACACTTTCAAGTTGTTTGAACTTATTTAATTATCTATAGATAAATGTAACAAAATGTTTGCCTGGATTTCATCCACTCAACATATCTCATATAAACAATAATTCTAATTACAAATTAATAATATTTGAACAGATTGGTTGTTTTACTTTCCAACTTTAAGAAAAATATGGATTATTATACCGCTAACTGTATTTATTTTCTGAAAGCAAAAACAAAATATATTAAAACAAAGAAATGACAAGTTTATTAATTAATGTTTTCTAATAAAACGTCATATAAATCGTAGTTGATATTATAGTATAATAAATCAAATCATATTATTCATAAAAATATTATGTTTTAGTATGAATACTGATTTATTTGCTAAAACAAAATTGGAAATTGTAGTTAAAGTTGACCATAATAATAATAATAATAATAATAAAAAATCTCGTCATCGTTAGTGGTACCAACGAACTAGATGATATGTTTACTTATTTAAACAAGTCTCTTTAAATTAAATATGTTGATATATATATATATATATATATATATATATATATATATATTGAAATAATATGCTTCAACTAGCTTATCGACAATGTTACCTAACGACCATTCATGAATTTTGGTCAGTCTGAGAATCAACTCAATGGAATCTCATCAATAACTAATTACACCATATATTTTCATAATAAAGATTTTACTCAGATATTAATCAAAGCGTTAATTAATAACCGGAGATGATGAAACCGATTTACTGAGTAGTATTTTGATAATTAAAGCATTCGTTATGTCATTATCGAGTTATTATTCCAGGAGTCAATATGTTTGATTCGTTTGTCATTGATCTACAATGTATAAAGTACAGTATTAAATCTGTTGCTTGGCTATATGTCTGTTTACTGATTAACTCTTTTTCTGTAATCAGTAAGAATGATAGGATCAGCATAATTTTATTCCTTTTTCAATAATGATGATTTATTTCTTATCGTGTTGTATACATATTTATTTGGAAAGTTATTTTAGGGCGGATTTTCATATTAAGAAATTACATATTCACAAACCTTACTGAAATTCGAAATAAAACTCTTTCAAATAAATAAAATAATTATCTAATGTAAAAATGAAATTGGAACTTATTTAAGCTTAGTGATATTATTTTCATTCTTACAGATATGGAGATATTGTACCAACTACAATTATTGGAAAAATAGTTGGCGGTATTTGTTCACTTTCTGGTGTACTTGTTATCGCCTTACCAGTCCCTGTGATTGTTTCACATTTTGCCAGGATATATCAACAAAATCAACGAACTGATAAACGAGAAGCTCAAAAAGTAAGCTGATAAACAATGATTTTTAAGGGAAGCAAATTAAATTAATAACCTCCAATCTGTTTCATACACATCACATAATCTAAGTAGATAATATCTTTATGAATTCAAAAAATAAATCTGATGAGATGTTTGATTTCATTAACATTCGAAAACTGACTCACAGATTTAAATTTAAATGCGTAAAAATTACCCGAAGAAAATGGATCGTCTGCAGAACATGGTTGTAAATTTACTTTGTAGTATTCATTTAACAGCAGTAAGATATACAAAGCTGATTACTACAACCACAAAAACGTCTCGTCATTTTAATTATGACTATATTATCATAATTCGACTGCAAATAATCTAGTACACATTACTAATCTTTTTTATTACGATCTACACCTCATTAACTTTAGGTACTGTATTGCTTTAGATATTTTGTGACTGATAGTGTTGTCAGAGTGCACGTTCCACTCTATTTAGGACTCATCAGCTGGATATAGAAGAACTCCAGTTTTGTTGATGTTTACATCAAGATTATATCTGTGATATATACTACTTATTTTGACATATATAAGTAGTATGTAGCGTCAATCGGAAGTGGAGTGCATACCAGCAGAAGGTTGAGAAGATTAAAATGAAGAGAAAAGAAAACTAAAAGCATCTAAAATGGTAACAGGAATCAAAGAGCGATGAAATGTAAAAACAGACAACTGATTGAAGGTGTGCAAATAAGGTTTATAATGGACAGTTTCCATATTTTAAGAAGATACTCTGTAATTTTGTAACAAACAATAAATTAGTTATCCGTACCAAGTTATCTTTCACTACATATCAAGTACTTTTTACTTCAGATACCATCACGTTGTCCACCAAGCTAATGAGTTTGAATAGTTACAATAGTATTCACTTGGTATGATGTCTACATTATCATAATTAAACAATTAAATTGTTTTGTTGTTGGTATTTAAATTTGATTATTAATCATCATTTGGTTGTCGTGAAGCCATTTACATACGATGTATAAACCTCAACAAAAACTGATTAAAATTCATTACTGAATATCAACTATGGAATAATTCAAATGTTTGTTAATGATGATTAGAATTAATTTCCAATGTGGTTTTCTTTTCTCTAATTCACAATCTTCATTTCTTATTAAATAATTTATATCCCCCAAAAACTGATAAATAATAATTAGGGATAATATTTAAAAAAAGTAACAGTATTATTAAAGTATTTTATAAGTTTCTTAATGAAATATTCCTATAAAAATAAAAGTCAGTTAAGTTAATTAACTACGAATGAAAATTTGTCGAATGAATACGTATATAGATATATTGAGAGGAATGTATAATTTTACACAATCTGTTCTCTTTTTTCTTATGATAATTATTCTTTATCAAGCAAATACAGTACAGTATAAGGAAAGTTAAATATCAATAATTGACACTGATTATTTGATTCATAGATGATTTATACATCATATTAAACAATGAAAGATCATATTGTTCATATCTTGATGATATAAAACTTAGTTGTGTTTTGTTTCTTGTATAAAACATTATTATATAATCTGTAAAATCTAGTCTTTCCATTGATTTGGAAGCATATTACTCATGTGTTTGCTTATATGCTCAAATAGATTGTGTTGGAGAATATGACTTATGTTTAACGATTGGAATGTTCGATTTTGAAAGAATCATTCGGTGATTCCTAGTTTTTTAATGGTTGTTCAACTATAGTCAGTTATACGATGTACACTATGAGGATTAATAAGTTAAATAAATGCATCTATAAGAAGATAAACGTAAAAATATCATGTTTCTTGTCTTTACTATGATGAATTTTTCAAGATACAGACTAAATTCAAACAAAAATGATTTACTGTTATCAATGTTATTATCATCTGTCTATCTTTGATAAATTATAAATTTGTTGTATGATATAAGTTTCTTATGATTTGAGTTGAGAATTATTCGGTATAGAATTTTATTATTGATCAGTGCAGTTTTTAATTAAATATTCATCGTCTTTAATTTGTCCATTTAGATCATTTAAAAGTTTCATTATCATCTATATTAATTAATGTATATGATGTTAGATTAATTGATTGATAGTTTCCAGTATCCATTATCTTGTTATGTCAATACAATGACAATTAAATATAGACAATTTATTGTTACGAATAAAATTAAAGTGTTTCCTCTTTAGTAGCATAATTATACTTTATTATTTTATCATTCTAATAGTTTAAATGAACTTCTATATCAATTTGTCTTTAAAAAACATTTTAATTACTACTAAATTGGATTTTATGTTTAGGAAATTCATACAAGATCGTGGATGCTCACTGCTGAGCAATCCCACAATAGGATGAAACGGCCGTCTAGTGCTTCCAGGTTTTCAATAGTGGTCTAACATCAATCGGTTGATGATCTCAATCAATAACTTATTAATCTCCACAACAACCCTATACTGGAATCAAATACTTTACACAGAGAGCATTATCGTAGATAAGAGAGTACTATTTGATAACCAGCCTCAAACAACTGCAGTATTTTTGTGTAGTCTGTTACCCGATCAGAAAGCAAATTTAATAGTTGATGACATCACGAAAGACAAACGAATTTTACATTACCAATTTTTTTGGTTAAATTCTGCAGTTTTTTTCCCATGTAAATTGAAAAAAATAATGACATGAAAATTATTGCATATGGATTTAGGTTATTCGTTTTTGAGAGGCCTTACAATGATACAAACAGTTTTTCAGGAGTCTCTTAATTGTTTATGAATTTGGAATTAGGAACTTTTGTCTGTGGTTTATGCTCAGATTTATCACCAAAGTTTCAGATTTAGGGTTTAGGAAAGATTGTAGGACATATGGCTAATATTAAGTAATACAGTGGATTTGTGTATTATGTATAATATAAGCAGGAAGAATTAAGCATCTCTTACACTCAACACTGTCATTTATACTCTGTAGTGTAAAAAAATAATTTTTGTTTATCATCACATACATTTTGAACATCTTAAGAAAGTATTTCTATTACTCCTATTACGTGATATAATTAAAAATGCATTCATTTGCGAAATTTGTACAAAAGCTAAAGTTAGTTTCTTGGCCGCATATGTCTAGTTCGTCCCATATGTTTTCGATCAGTCATCTACTGAAATTCAATTTACCTCTTGCATTATATTTGCTCAGCAAAAACTGAAATCACAATTATTGTTATTACTAAGTTATTTTAATCTTCATGTTTTTGTAGTTATGTTAATTTCAACGTCACATCTAGGATTTAAGTAATCAAACTGTTACATAATGAAGGCTTGATAAATTGTTCGTTACATAATTTGACCACTGATATATTCGAATATATATATATATATATATATATATATATATATATATATATAAGATTCTGTTCAAAGCATTGTCTATAGTGTTACACGTCCACTGAAAGATAATAACAATTATCTGTTTACATCCAGGCCGAAACAAAAATTATTTAATCAATATTTATCACTCATATAAAGTTGTGATTTACATTCTTTCCTACTGTAGCATACTTAAGTAGTGAAATAAAAGATTGTACTTAAAAATATGAGAAAAAACTCAACACTTTTTGTACAGTTTTGTGGAAAAAAACTCAATGAGAGTTGAATCCACTTCAGTATAAACAGTAATCACTACTGGACTATAAGCATATACTTTAATGAAGTAACACTTAGATCCATTACAGTCATGGAGATTATTTATATAGGTTTCCTATATTGGTGTGATGTAATTTGCTGTGATTATTTAATTTAGCTCATTTTGTAAAAATTCAATTAGGTTATCTTTTGATGTATAAATAAAGAAAAAAATTTAACAATATAGGTTGAGGTTAGAATTTAATAATTTGTTGTGTGAGAAGGATTCAATTTATCGAATTTCATTTGATGACATTACTTACTTACTTACTTATGCCTGTTACCCCTCGTGGAAGAGCATAGGTCGTCTACCAGCATTCTTCACCTAACTCTATCCTGGACAATCCTTTCCAGCTGTTTCCAGTTACCATTGATCCTTTTATGTCTCTTTCCAAGTTCCCATGTAGTGTGTTCTGTGGTCATCCTTTTTTCCATTTCACTTCAGGATTCTAAGTTAGGGTTTGTCTTGTGAGTCTGATGATGATGTATGTCCTATCCACTTCCAACGTATTTTTCTAATTTCCTCTTCAACAGTAAGTTGGCATGTTCTCTCCCACAATACGCTGTTGCTGATAGTATAGGGTCAACGGTCGTTGAGTATTTTGCGTAAACAACTGTTTATAAATACGCGTACCTTTTTGATGATGGCATTTGATTATACAATCACCATGATTCCTCCTGAATACTTGCTATTTTATGCCCTTTTTATTTATCGTTATTTTTGAGTCATATATATATATATATATATATATATCATTTGGTTGATTTTGTTGACTAATCTATATTTCAAACATATTTATTTATTTATTTATGTTACATATAATTTGTCTTTATAAAGAACAGTTAAACTACGTCAACTAATATAATTATCAGAATGAATGTTTTTGGAAATTGTAGTAATTTTAATGGTTGGTGGTCTTGCTTAAATTTACCCATGAATACAACTAATAAAACTACTAGAATCTTTACATGCCTCCCATTCTGTTAATTATAATTATGTGCTCACTAGTGACTGGCTTCAAGGTGGATTTCCTGGAGTTCAAGTGAGAAGCCATAACCACTGGATTCCAATCCGTGTCAGGTAGAGAAAGGTATCTAGCTCAGACAATAGATGAAGGAATGCGCAATATCATAGATCGATTGGAGTTAGACATTAACAGCGTTGGATGCAGGCTCAGCGGTCTAGAGGTTAAAAGTTCGCGCGCGGCACAATAGGTTATGAGCTCGAGTCCCACGTGCAGAATCGTGGATGCACACTGCCAAGTAGTCTCATATTGGTACGAAACGGCCGTCTAGTGCCTCTAGGTTTCTAATGATGGTCTAGTTTAGATCGACTTATGAATTCAACTATTAAAATGTTGTGATTGCCAAATAAATTTCTCATACTCAGATATGAATGATTGACTTTTGACGTAACTTCAACAGTAATCTATACTTCATAAGTAATAACACTAGCTAGTTGTTTTACCCTATGCACCTTATCTACAATTAGATATTGAACTGGTCACACATTGTGACCCAACTGAATATAATTGATTTTATTTGACAGTCAATAAATCAACATTATATAATAACATTATATCATAATAAGAAAAGCCACTCATTACGAAGTAACAGTTTCAGTCTACCGATGACCATTAATAAAACATTAATCATATACTATGAGGGTAGTGGTAATAAGTTTTCAATATTATGCTGATCAAAACACTATATGAATCAATCAATATTGTTATACGTTTGAATATGTATTCTGAAAAACGAAAATAGTATTTCTGTGTAACCTAAAAAAACAGTCTTATCTGATGGATCGAAAAGGTCATATGTCACACTTTCTAGATTTAGTTTGAAGTACATTTTAATGTTAGCATAGGTGTATGAAAGAAAAACAAATAGATTTTATTAGTCAACTGTCAATTCTGACATCTTTGGCTAATCTTGTCAATGTAACAAATGTGACTAATGATTTACTGTTTGCTGCCACTAATAACTAGCAATTGTTTCGTGTTATGTACACTGTCAATATTATTTTCATTTGTCTTGTATGAATATGTATGGGTAGATGTATCATGAATGCATCAGAATCACATACAGATATATATATACTTTTCTCACCAACTTTGTCGTTACGGTGATCAGTTTCTACTATTTGGAGAATAGGCACCATTAAAAAAAGATCTACTTTATTCAGAAATATTTCATTTAAAATTCTTATAGTTTATTTAATTCTGTGATTTATCATTTTCGTATTTCAAATATTATAACGTTTCCTTTTTTTTAAATAATAATTAAAAAAACACAATTCTAGAAGGCGAGATTATCTCGTTTAACAGAAATGAAAGCTGTTGCAGAGAATGCATTCTCTGAAGGTAGAAAACGATATAAAAATAGGAAACTATTGGAGCATCATAAATCAAATGTAAATGTGATAGTAAATAAAGATAATACACAAGAAGTAAACGATATTGTACAAAATGATGAAATGAATAATATTCAACTTCTTGAGTTGAAAAAGTACAAAGCTGATGAAGTACAACAAGAAAAAGATGTAGAAATGTTCCATAGGCATGAAGAAGAACATATAGAACATATACAGAAAATGGACCATGCAGGAGGAGAACGAAATGTTTCAACTGAAGAGGATACTGAAGATGTTCATGATTTATTTGAACAACAGTACTATCATCTAATTGATTGTTTGCAACAAACAACTGTAAGTTTTTACTTTTATTTTTTCAGGTTCATACACATATTTGTAAATATTTATTGTCTAAACATACCTATATTTTCGTGTTATTGATTTATGGCTGATAGCGAAATCCAGGAAGCTCATTTTGATCCATCTATGACTTAGTTGCATGTACCTACACTCTCATTTTGTTGGTTTACATATTGGGACTTCAACTAAGTACTTTTTGTTTCAAATACCTAAAGCGTTATCCACTGAGCTACTGAGTTCAGATAGCTATTAACTAATTCAATAGATATGAATATGTTTTCAAACTTTTCTAATTTTCTATTGATCAGTATTTTGATCACCAGAATAATACACAAAATCGCTTTCAATAAGTTTTATAAAACTACTTCCTTAAGATTAAAAAATTTCATCATTTACGAAAAAGCCGTTACTGATTTATTCAACATACATTTCTAATTCAAATGTATGCAACCAGAACGATTTATATAATTCATTTAACTTAACGAACCATTGAAAGCATGACATTGCTGTCTTCTTTAATGCATAGTCTCAAATATTTACTAAAAAACCCTGGTTATTATCTCCCTTAGTCTTGAGTAAGCAATATTGAGTTTAGCCATTTGGTTAAAATGACTTGAAACCAACTATAATATGCACATATGGTTCATATTTTACAACTGATCTTGATGAAATATAATCCGCTGTTTCGATCCCACAAGTATGACATAACCGTTAGCTAATTACTGGTCGGTTTTTTAAAAGGAAAACTGCGTTAAATTTATGTAATAATTTCCGAACAATGAAATAGAATAGAATAAATACCTCATATCAGTGCATTAATGAATGCCATTATTAACGTTTCCATATCATTATACAGGATCATTAATTATAACCATTGAGCGAAGGAGAGAAAAAAAGCTAAAATTAACTCTCAGAAGCAAAACAATAGATTGTGAATATGTGAATTATTTTGTGCAGTTTTCATCTATTCACGGCTTATTACCTGAGGTCTTAAACTAAGGGAAAATTTGTTGTGGTTGTATAGCATTAGATAGAAAATGTGTTGATTACCTCAAAACTTCGATGAATTTAAATAATCCGCTATCAAATTAAACTATGGTAACTCATTCGCAATCGAAACAAAGGAATAAAATGTGAAACGCATTAAAACGTAGTTTATTTGTAGTATCTGTCTAAATGATTGATTTAAACAAAGATTTAACTAAACGAGCATTGGGTTATCCTCAGCTTTCGTAACGTTCAACAATCGTGTTAGACCAAACAATTCCAGTTATTTTCCTATCCAGTTAATTAGTGACTGCTGAATATTAAACTAAGATTTCCTCACTGAAGACTTCATTTTAAACGTCTGAAACTATTCAAAACTATCTGCATAGATCAGCTAAACATTACTAATGAAAATCATGAATAAGTGGAAAGTTGAAGCATAAAACAAAGTCTTTAGTAAAACGTACACCCTCATCTAGATTATCCACTTAACAAATGAACAGTAAGACCGTGAAAATTGACGGTGTTAGTGAATTTAATAAATATTGAAAATGCAACGGATAACTTCAGTCACCAAATATGAGGTGTATTTCATTGTCTATCTAAAATGCATTAATGAACAAATAAAAAATAGCTACTGAACAAACCGAACTAATTAAATCCATGCATCTATGAATTGATTTTATTTTACTTTATCGTAGGGTCTAGAAGTTACTGAATTTAATAAACTGACATCAAGTGGAAATAACAATCGAGTAACAAATATTAAATTGAACACCAGTGGAAAAAATGTACAAAAGCCTAAATCTTTTAACAGTACAAGTAATTCGGGTGAATTACAAAGTCAACCAATAAACATGGTACCAGTGCGGTAAGTTTCCTAACGATTATACTATCATTTACAATGTTACGTTTAGAACGGAAGATACTTACAACAATTAAATCTTCTTTTTCCCCAGATTTAGTAAATCAGTGATTTGCTATCTACATAAATATTATAAACCTGGACAAATTAAGCAGTATTGCTTATAGTTCGAAAATTTTAGGTTGACTTTTATTGATCTGTAAAATAGATTTATTTAATAATAGAAATAACAATTATGTTTATTCGTTTGGTTTGTTAAATTATTCTGTAACAGTTCATAGAATTTACAAGTAATTTACAGACTGACGCAAATTTATAGACAGCGAAATAAAATTTTAAAGTAATTCAAAACGGAGAGCATTAAGGATTTATATATTTATTTACGGTTGATTAAGCATAACGCATATGTTTTAGTTATTACGATGCATAATATATAAAACAGTGTTTAACTGACTAGACAGTGTTTGGTTGTCATGCACAGTGGACGGGATACCGTTGACCTAGATTTCGTGCCATTTGGGACTCATCGTCAAGGTGTAACTGTAATCTTGAAGTAACTGATGCTCCCTGTGGAATTTAAACCCTGATCACGTGGTTTCTCATTGTAAGAAGTTAGAAATAAGGTACACGAGCTGATGGTAAAATTTATTTACTGCATACCAGGTTATTTTCATTAGTCAGTTCTGCGTTCGAATCTCTTTTTATGAAACCATTATAACTAGGAGTCCCATATTGATGACTGAACTAACATAAATATTTCTCGCTGATAATACTGTAGTTAATAGTAATGCACAAAAATTTCTCCAATCATCATAATAAGTGTATATTTGAATGAGTGTTTCTTACTGTAGGCACATTATTCACAGTAAATTTATAAATAAACTCAGTTATACCTTATTGAATGATGATTTAACGTAAAATGACATGTACATCCCAACTGCCCCTAAGCACCTTGGTACGGCCGGGAGTGGGGAGAGTCCGCTCTCCCTCTCCAAATTTTCTCATATGGCCACGCGTATATAGCCTCTGCCAGGAAAGTCCTACTCGCTGCCTTCTCGTTGCGGGGGTGTTTTGTTTACAAAATTGAGAGGACAAAAAGTGAATGTCCGGCGCATTACCCGGGTTGGTGGACATGGAGAGTCCACCTATGGGAGTTGGAAAATCTCGATCCAAACCAGTGGTGCACATGGGCTCCAGGACTCTGAGGGAACAAATGGCATATGAGCCAATTATTGGTCACCGGCCACCATGGGACTACATCTCCTTACGCGGCTCGACTGCCTTGTGGATCAGACCTTTGGTTCAAAGGCTCGGAGTGTAGCCCCCTGACAAAACCACCTGCTCTGTTTTGGGCACCCGGTCAGTATCACATCACTCACACGAATCAAGTGAGATTTATGTGGCGCATATGTATTTGATGCCTCCTTGTACCTATATCTATGTGTTCAAATAATAATAATAATCCTTACTAAATCTGACTTATTATTATTAGTTAAATGAATTACGAAAAATACCAGTTATTTACAAGTTATGTAATCATTTTAATAAAACAATTGATTTACATTGCAACTAAGATTAGATTATATAATGTTAGTTACCTATTGAGATAGTAATTATAAGAGCATATAGTAAGTCCTCGATGTTCCATGTACCGGCTATAACAAAATTTATTTTGAATAATTTAGTCACCATAGAAAAAATCATCTATTCTTTATTTATCTTTCGTGATTATTAAAATAATAAGACTTAACCTAATTTTATTCTTTTCTTTTCTTATGTATTGATTATTTAATGTTACTATTTAAGCAATATTTGATTGACCGACATGTTCTGTAATGTTTCCTTTAAATCAGAATTAATTATTTTTTATTATAATGGATTGAAAGGTGTAACAATAGAAAATGACATTTTATATCAAACGAACATTCTATAAATAAGTCAGAACATTATTATGTTCATTCTATTGTTTAATGTTAATGAAATTTAACAACCTAGTAGAATTTATGTTGAAAAAAGAACGTTTTTTATCATGCTTTATCTTTATAAAATAAATGTTCTGATTTCTGAAAAAAAAACATAAGAGGATAAAACTAGTGAAATATTTTGTTTCAGTAGTTGAGATTATGAGTCATTTGAAGATAAATCACCATGGAAAACCTGGAAGCACTGAATGACCGTTTTGTCTTAGTATGGGACTCGTCTACAGTGTTCATTTATGATCGCGCCTCGCGAGATTCGAACCCAAGACCTATCAGTCTCGTGCATGAACGCTTAACGTCCAGACCACTGAGGCGGCATCCAACGGTGTTAATGTCTATCTTCAACTAATCCACAAAATTGGGCGCCATGTTCGCCATTGTTTTAATGAGTTATTGTCTCACAACACACCCGGTTCAACTCCACTGTTCACTGCTTTTCACTAGAACTCCGGAAATACCTCATGAAGCCAGTCACTAATGAGCACATATTTTTGTGAAATTTCTCGAAAAGTATGTAATTCTATTTAAAGAGTAAAATATTCTTTATAACCTAGTGAATATGAAAAGTAAAGAAGTGTTGGCGAGACTATAATTTATGAGCGAACTAATCAGGTATAAGAAAACAGGTCTCAAATTTTTGGGCGAAATTCACTCATCCATTTGACGAAATAGAGTTTGGGCTTTATAGTCGAAGTTAGTTCGTGATGAAAACCCAAAATCTTGTTCCTAAACCTAATCATCAACTGTAAATCATGATTCTAATTCCTCACGCTGTTTTATAACCCTCATTTTGTCGTAGTTATTAGGTCAACACTCTCAAGGTCAATTAAGCGTCGCTCAAAGGTCGTCCATAAATTATAGTCTCACCAAAGTGTTAAATAGTTCGAGATATTTAACTCGGAACGCTAATCCTAGTTTGCGTTTGTATAGTGTTATTAGTATGGCTTATTTGATGTCTTAAGAAAATTGACTCTCATTATAGAAACTTTGAGTAAATCATTCTGTATCGTTGTTGAAGAATTACTGCATAACTGCCTGAATTACAATTAACATGCTATAGGACAATAAAAATCTAAAGTCATAGAGTTAGTCGTTATTTCCTCCATACAACCATCTAATAAAGTATCAAACTACTAAGCTTACACTACAGATTCATTGGTATAGTTTAATTCGCACAAAAGATTAAATCTTATGGCTTAGCTCTAGTAGATACTGAAAATTCGAATTCATTTTGTTAATATATTAAATGAATGTTCATAGAATTTTAACATAACGGATAAACAGTCATATAAATCATAAGATATATTAATGACTACTTAAACTACTATTCAGTTTGTACCATTTGATATTAGTTAAAATCAATTTTTATATTCAGATTAAATATTCTCTATATTACTTACTAGTAGTAGTAATAATAATAATAGTGATAATAATAGAATAACAGATTAATTGTTTTTTATTATTAATTCCCTCTTTTTCTAAAAAAAAAACAAAAAAAAATTGCTTTCATTTTATTAAATAATGAAGTTTCATAGAAATAAACAAACTAATATCAAAAACAAATGTTTATTCATTATGAGTATTTTTTTTTCTCCATTTTAATTCAATTTATCATAAACTTATTTATTTCAATGTACACAATGATATTCAAATATAGTTTACAAATATATAGCTATATATATATATATAGAACGTAAATATTGACTCTTGACTGATAAATATTTGTTTTAAAAGTCAATATTTGTTATGTGCATATCTAATGTATTTCTAAATGTACAAATTCAGAGTTTCCTTGTTGTTGTTTATTTTTCCATTTATCTTTTATTTATTTTAAATATTTCTAAAAATAATTTTCATCACAAGTTGATTTTGATTAAATAGAAACTTTATAAAGTTATAATAACTATGTATACATGTTTTATTTTAACTGGAAACTACTCACCAGTATAAAAGTATCAGTAGTTTCTTTTTTGATATTTTATTACTTGTTGTTAACCCTGGTTAATAATGTAGGTTACCAATTTGTGAAACACTATAAAGATAATGTATAATGATACTTAATCTGTGAAACTATTTACTTTTTCCATCTTCACAAGTTGTTTTTTTATCCAAAAGTAGTATAACATATACTATATTTGATGAATTAGATAGACAGATAGCATTAAAAAAAAGACTTTTTTTATCCATAAAATATCTGAATAACTTTTTCTATTTCGTGGAATTTTAATACATTCAGTTGAATATCATCTTTTGAATAATTTGACAAATAGCTTATAAGTGAATATACCTTTGTATCAATTAGCAAAAAATAATCCAGGCGATCATTATGAACAATTTAAGTACAAAGAGAGTTCATTTGTCACTAAATATGTCACGTAAAACTATGAGAACCCAATATTCACTAATAATGTTTATATTAATTCCATAATGTTTATATATATATATATATATATATGCACATATAATGATTTCTACTAGTGAAATTAAAAATTTAATATTTCACACTTTGATATCAGCGATTTAATCTGGACAATCATCTCCATCTTTGAAGTTTCTCTTTTCGATCCATGATAAGTTATTGAGTTAAATGTGTGTGGAATGCAGCAAGTTCCAATTATATCATGTGTGAACTCTATTACTCAACATAAGTATTTGACTAATTATATGTTCATAAACAATTCAACACTATTGTTATTCTTGTAATTATTAAAAGTTATTTTATTTTTTGATGAAGATTTTATGAATAGTTTTTAATACTGTCATATAAAGAGCTTCCTATAGAAAGATGATGATGCTAAATCACTCAGGAAAACGAAAATAAATACAGTCGAATGAACTACATTGACTGTTTACTTAAAACCATGGTTTCTTCATAGATGCTTAAAAATAATAAAATTAGTCTTGATAGGAGTTTTTCTGTTAGTTACTAATGTTCTTAACAATATAAATTTGAACAAAATCATGTAGTGTCAGGAAACAAACAATATCTTATTCAGTGATAAGTTATAACTCTCTTAAATGAAACAGATAATTTATTGATTTAGTACATTATATCAATATATCAAAGTATTAATTGATTTATGCCGACTATTAGTTCACCCGGTACACTAAAATTTATTTATTTGTCAGATATTCAAACTATTAGTATATTTTATTGTTAATTTTGATGTTATCTTAATCAGTGTTTGGTGATTAAATAATTCTTCATTTGTAGTTTTCCTTTATTGAATCATAACAGAACTTTCTTCCATTGTAATAAGTAATAAAGAGTAGATTATTACTTAGTCATAACTAAAAACTTTACCAGTGGCATTAATCAACATTTTATTTATCAAGTTATAATATTAAGTAATAATAATTATGTATTGCGTATTGAATTTTTATTTTAAAATTCTATTACATTATCTTAAAATATGAATACTGTACATGAAATACTTTAATTGCATATTTTCCATCAATTATCTCTTACAAACTTTATTGTTTCTCCATTTCTGTTGTTATCATAATAACGCCTTGTTTACATCCCTATTCTGTTCAATTCAAAATTCTCAAACTTCTGCTGCCACACATTTCACTTTCCATTGGTCTTACATGCTAATTATATCTGTCGACATAAGTAGCATATACCTTAATTTGAGTTCTTTGAATTTTTTAATTTCAAATTTGAAGATGGAATAACCATGCGGTTTTCATTATTCTATTTATATACAGGTGTAAGCTATTGTTTGTTTCTAATACTTCGTTCAATTAAAACTTTTGGACAGTTTCTTTCAATAACAAATTCACTATTCAATAGATTTATCATAAATTTAACAGGAATTATAACCGTTGTTTACTATGTTTCTTTTTTTCAATAAAATATTTAACTTTGATCACTGTACGAGTAATAAATGATGTTAGTGTTCATTAGCAAACATTTCAAAAAAATACATCTATGTGTATCTTGGTATTTAACTACAAAGAAGTACATCAGTATATAACTGACATTTACTGATCATAAACTATTAACTGTTTATTGACATGATCAGGTTAGAATTAGACCTAATAGTTAGAAATTAATTCCACTGGAGAGTGAGTAGTCTGTGATTGCTATATCTTTCAGTTGTTGACTTATTAAATTATTTCTAATATCTATTTATATATTTAAAAAATCACTGAATCTTTACCTAGATCGTATGTTCTAGCTTGATAATCCATTTTTATGAAATAAATATTTTGCATTGTATATCATTAGTGAACTATTTTCAATGTTCTTTAGTAAACTTTTTAAAACAAAACATTTCAAATTCACTTGGTGTTGTTTTACTTGTATCTTCCCATTGTTATTTAGGACTGCAGTTGATCAGTCCCATGTTCGTATATGTGCATCCTGTGCGGACTGCCTCGATACAGCCTGAAATCACAAGTTTTTTATGCAAAGATGGATAGTGGCTAGAAGTGGAATTCAGGATGTGCGTTTCATCTTATTTATAACTCGTCAGATGGATGTACGTGCATCCCAGAGTTGATGTTTACTCCGGGACGTGATGGCGTTTCAAGCGAACGGTACTGGGTTCGAGTCCCAGAGTGAATATCAACTCTGAGCTGCAGGTACACTCAGCTGACGAGTCCCAAATGGGACGAAACGCGCGTCCTGCATTCCACTCCTAGCCACTAACCATCTTTGTCTAAAATAACATTTATTTTATAGTTGAAAATAGTACCTTACGAATTCATCATTATTTATAGTAATAAACAAAATCAATTAATTAAACGTGAAACATTCCAGAAAATTAATGACTGATTTTGTTAAAAACTTATTGAAACTACTTTTGTTTTCATATCACATCGTATTCACATTGTGAATGTCAATACAACACATAAAAACTAACAATATTATTTTTAACCAGAACGTCATCAAGCTTTATTCGAATATATTTAAATATTTATATATAAAAATATTAAACTGCATAGTTATATAATCTATTTCATTATGATCATTGATTCATCAATTGCCTTAATTGGTTTAATATTTTCATATGTTTCTCTCATGTGAACAAACTATACAATCAAGCCACAATCATTAATTTCCTCTTATGTTTTAGGGGGGGTATACTTTGCCTTATTTTTTTTCTTCTTAAAATTCAATTTTCAATTTATTATACTGATTGAACTCAACGTATACCAGCAACAAAAATATATTTTAAAACTTGTATTATGAATCAAACTATTATTTACTGAACTAATATCTGTCAAAATGTTCAAGCTGAAGATAGCTGAATGTTATTTCAATAATTTCTACCAAATGTTTTATTGTCAGTATTAACATGATTCATATTTTTAAAGAAGAAATTGTTCTGTTACAGTAATAATTATTTCAAAGATGACGGATATGATTGTAGTATTAAATAACATCTGTCAATCATCATGGCAACATATTACAAAGTGATTGGGTTGCTCTGTTTAATGACTACTGAAAAGTACCATACTCAGGTTAAGTTGAAATCTAACTTTCATGTTTGAGTTGGCGATTACATCTATCGACATGATAGTATAGTAGTACTGTCTGGCCCACTCACATTTTCCGTTGTTTACATTCACCTCCATAGTGGAATTTTTGTCACATTATACACTGAAAACATACTGATTTTAACAGAAGACATTAAAAGAAATAATTAAAACCAGGTTACAAGTGATAATATCAGAAAATCAACTTATTTTGAATTGTCACAAAATGTTTCCCTAACAGACGTGATTGTAACTTTCAGTGTGGTATTTCTGTTAAATATTTCTGAATAGACTTGAACACAATGGATTTACCAACATGTTAAAGTACTAATTCTATCGATATGATACTTACCACGTAAGCCACGTTTAATCATGTTTGTAAAAACATCTAATGAAAACTGATATTAGTAAAATTTATGATATTTATCTCTTTCATTGCTGCGCAAGCAACGCATGTACGTAGTAATTGACCACTATATGACCATACAATAGTCATACTATTTTATTTTAAGAAAATATTTTTCGTTGCTTATAATTTGTACTGTTTTCCTAGCAAACTTTACAAATATACTAGGAACAAAATACCACTAAGAGTGAGATTTAATAATAAATTTAGCAAGCAGGGTTGTTTAATTTAGCTTGTTATTTACCCCTGAATTAATAATAATAATTGTTATCATTGTTTTAAAACCATTATATTCTAGACGTAAATTGATGCTACCACGTTTACGTCGATTTTCAACATGTTGTCATCGGAGAAGACGTTATATGGACAGAGATCGAACTAAACTATCATCATCCAATGCTGGACAAACTCATTCCTCCAATCCACATCCTGATCATAATTCATCGAAATACCCTTTGGTATCGGTCAATAAAGCCAACAGTGAAGAAATTGTAAGTGCAAGTTGAATTGATAAAAGAAAACTAAGAAATTTTCACGGCTGACATTTCGTGGTCTTCATCTTTATTTCATTAAAATAATTATTATTATAGAATAGATTAGAGTAAGTAGTAAACATTTAGATAAACTAATAAACATAATTGTTTCTTACGTCAAATGATTTTCAAGAGAAATCTGTTATCAGAATGAGGATTTATGGCGATACTCGTAATTTTAACAGTTGAATCATTGAGTCGATCTAAGCTAGACCATCATGGAAAGCCTGAAAGCACTTAACAGCCGTTTCGTGCCAGTGTGGGACTCTTCAGCAGTATGCATCCACGGTACTGCACACGGGACTCCACTCCAGAGCCTTCGGCATTGCGCGCGAGCGCTTAGCTCCTGGATTACTGAACCGGCATCCAACGGTGTTAATGTCTAACTTCAATCGATCCATGATCTTTCTCAATCCTTGGTCCGCTTTCTGAGATGGATAGCTGTTTACACTCGGATGAAGGGTTGTGCTAGACCATGGATCTATTGAATTTAGATATTAACACAGCTGGATGCCGGCCCAGTGGTCGCGACATCAAACGTTCTAAGTTTTATTCCCACGTGTGGGATCGTGTATGCACACATCTGTGAAATTTGTTAGTTTATAAATTCTGTTCGTAAAGAATGTTGTCATTGTTAAAACATTTAGTCTTGTAGTTCCTGATGATTAATGATAAATTTACAAGATTTATTTAATTATCTTTAATCCAATATGTACTACTAAGACCAACTAGTGAAAAAACATGTCTCTCTTTTTGTTTAATCAATTACTTCTACTCCTAACAATCCAGTCGTTTGTGATAATTCTTTTATTTGCTTTACTAGTTTGAGATGTTGAAATATTAGATTGGTTTATATTAATGACTGGTTTTTATGTTGTCAATGTCTGACAGGTTGTTAACCGTACATATCTGCCTACTGATTTTCAGTGGTTTTGTTCTTAAGCTATCACCTTATTTTTTGTCAAATCAAATTGTGAATTGCCATAATACGTTAATTTCTGACTCATCCTTGAAAATGTTTCCAAAATCAAGAAGTATCTCTTGTCTTTTAAGTTTCACACAATTCTAAAATTTGTAATCATGTTTTATCCAAACTCTAACTGGATAATGGTTAACTAAATGATGATAGAATGACAGTTTGAAGGTAAGGATAAACTACACTCTCATTCGTAGTTTTGATCTTGTATCTGGCTAACAATCAAAATGAAGCAACAATTATCATGTAAATCATCGTAATTCATTATGGTAGGTGTATTTCAGTCTCTATCATTTTTGCTGGCTTACATGAAAAATGTAAAGTTGTCTGCGATGAAACTACCACATCATAATGCTACTGACGTGTCAACTGTAGGTCAGTTTGTCATTGTTGTAACGGGTGAGACTGCAGATTTTGATAGGAGCGTACTATCGATTGGATCAATGACACGTAAAACACGTACGAACGACCTAGAGTCCCGATTGGCTCTGCTTCGCTGTCTTTCCCAGCCAGTTGAGTCCAGAACACAAGTCTTAGCCTCTGAGTTATGAATCATTATATTTTCAGACATACTCTGTTTATATACCAAACAAACAAACCACATCGTACCATAAAATGGAAAACAACATTTGTACAATATTTAACAAGTGAAATAAATACTGGCCAATAGGGAGTGTGCATTTAAAGTTCAAGGCCACTATTAGACTTAACATGATAATTATTGTTATATTTTTCTGCACATCCTAACAGTCATAGTGCAAAAAAATTACGACATAGCAAAAACCACACCTCCATTAGAAATTATTTCAAAATATCTAAAATTGAGTGACTAAATAAACAAAAACAGGATTATAATTACTGACTACGATTCACTTAGATAACTTGATAACGTAAAGTTTATCCTTAGCCCAGTTTGATTTAATTTGATAGAACATTGAATAACTGTTTCCCCTAATAGCACATAGATCTATCTAATTTATGAAGTAGTTGGTTCTATACATTAATTCTAGAAATTGTGACCTTGGTGTGTGACAGTCTATTTTTTGAAGGTTACAATTTGATGGTCTATTTTAACCTATGATAACGATCTTAATGCATATTTATAAATTTTATAATTATTCCTGGTTGTCTCTATACATATGGATTTCACAAAATATATGCAATAAATAAACGAATCAATCAGTTTAATGTTTTGAAATACACTTTAGTTTATTAACTATAGCAATTCACTACTAAGTACATTCTTTGTCATTTGACTGAATCAAATTATGCATACTGAAAGTAATGTAAATAGAAATGTTAACGATGAATCCAGTTAATGATTAATTATAGCTGAATTTATAACAGTTTTACTCTATACAATAAAGATGTTTTTTTAGTTCTCTGTTATTTTAAACTTAATAATGTTATTAATGATGCATTTACGATCCCTGAAACACCGATAATGCGTACTTGCATAACTTACTTTTTCTAATGATGTTGACTCGGATCAATCATTAAAAATATGTTATATGTCTACAAAAATGTTAAAAAATGGGGTCATATTTCTAAAGTCAGTAAAATATGTATAAAGAACTTAAAATTTCAACTTTGTTAACAAATATGTATCATATTTCCATAAATCAAGTTCAACATACATTTTATGATTAGTATATAAGGTCAGTGAAAACTGTTTGTTTATTGTAGATTACATCACAGACCGACTACAGGTAAGTAATCGCTGAAAATCAACATTTTTCATTCACAACTTCACAAGAGATCCAACCTGAAACTTTTAGACTTTTCAGAGAACGTAAAGCCTTCAAATCATTGAGATGACATCTATTAGTTTACATTTTTTTAAAACAGGCAATTTTATAAATGGAGCAATCACCATTTAATTCTGACAGTGATACCCATATTATGCCCTACATAGTTGATATTCACTGGTCACGGTGCCCATTATCAACTAATTTCGGTGTGACTATAATTTATGGATAACTGAAACGAATTTCACTCCGAAACCCAAAACTTGCTATCCTTAATTTCATTTGTTCGTTCATAAATTATAGTTTCATAGAAATCTCACTCAAAATAAAACATACATACACACGGCAACACTTACTTACTGTATTTCTCACTTCATCGATAAATTCAGTAATTAATTTGTTTTTCAAGTTATACTTATATATTTCTTCATAACAAAATAATGGAATAAACATTTATATTAGTTCCAGTAAGAAATAAAATACACAAACCATTTGTTTTCACATCAATCATATGAGTTTTTTTATTCTTCCTAATAATGATAAAATCTATATTACATAATTCTTTTTACTAATTTCTTTCCTTACACATTTGTGGTCAGTAATGTTATGTTATTGTTATCATCATTAGTTGTCCTTATTACATATAATGTTACTATGTTATTAACATCTGTTATTTTCTCTCATGCATAGATTCATTGACGAAATTCTATTTTTCTATGAAATATTAATAAGTCAATTTAGGTAAAAAAAATGACTAGTTCCAATATCTCTTGTGTTACACTCGATCTATTCTTCTTTTGTTAAAAACAAAACGTATAAGATTATTTATTTGTTATTGTTTAACATAAAAATAATAGATATATTACCAATACTTAAAACTACAGGTAATTTTTTAATGCATTTTAGAACGTTTAATGTTAACTTAATCATAAAATAGACTCACCAAATCTATTAATCGTTTGAAAGGGTTTTATACAGATTAGTTAGATTTGTAGACAATGCTTGTTAAAGACTAATCTCATTTGGAGAGTTGAGAATCAAAGTGAGATCACCAATTATATTGAATAATCGTTATACAAATTAATTGGAGTATTGTGTCATCTGATGCAGACTTAGTAATTTTAATAGTTAAGCGTTTACCGCAAGACCTGAAGGTTCTGGGTTCGATTCTTATTAGAGCCATGGATAGGATTTTCTGAGTAATCATTTACTAGGACTAAGCACATGTCGATTATTCCCTAGTTTCCAACGGTATATTGCATCAGGTTGATCTCTTGTTTTATTGTGAAGTGGTTCCGCATGAAATTAAACTCAGGACTTCAATTATAGTTCAGTCAAAGTTATGGATAATCGAACACAATTTCCTTATTCTTAACTTGTCAAACTACATCAATTGTAATATTTTCACCAAATGCTTAAGAACCCATCTCCAGTCTAGTCGCTAGGGAGTATAAGGTTTATTACCATAGTCAATTTAGTATTAAGGACGAAGTTGTAAGCCATTTTAATGAGAAATTTAAACAGACACTATAAATATATAAATAATGGTATCATGATAATTAAAGCATTCTAAAAGTGTGTGTAACTTATCCTACGTTTTAATTAAAGATAGAACGCAAACATTAACTATATATGTATGGCTGTTTTCTATTAGAGTTGAATTATTGATAAGTTATGAAAGTTCATCAAAATAAATTACTTAAATCGAATTAGATATAAACATACCACTTAGCAATCATTATTCTAGGTAACCAAGATGTGTATTTTTTTGCACTTATCATTTTCATTATAAATGAAATTAATTATTCACACTTATAAAGTTTTGATGTTTACGGTTTACTATACTTATTAGTTCTTTGATATGTTTTCAATGATAAAGCATTCAGTACACAGTAAGCTTTTTATCATGAAGTGTACCTGAAAATAAGATTTAAAAAAAACGTTTGATCGTTACCTGGATTTAATAACAAATAAAATACCATAAACATTACCTTGAACATTCGAATTAACTAGCAAAATAATTTACTATAAAGATATTTTATTCTAAAGCATTCACTAAATCATATTCAACACTTTTTGTGACTCAACATAGATGGATGACAGAACTATATATTTACTTATTGGCAACAAGTAGAAAAATTCCCAAGAATTCATTGAATAAATTTAGGAAGTAATATGGTATACAAGGTGGTCTGCTTGAATATCTGAGCTACCTGTTCCTGCCATCTTGATATTTCAGCAAGTTATCTATTTTCTTATTACATTTAACACATTATTATGCTTACTAGTCTCATAATCCATTCAGGTGCGTTTGTAGAAAGTGTACGATATTGCGTTGTACAAAAAATAAAAAAGCTCAATCAAAGATTTCGCGGTTGCTGGCAATATGCATCGAAAAGAATGCACATTATTCAGATGTCGATTCCTGAACTGTTAACGTCTAACTGGCGGTAACTCACTATTTATCCCAAGGATCGATCGAAAAATAACAAAAGGAAACTCAGTGGAATACTTTGTGCTGAGAATTCTGTATTGTACCAAAAATATAATGTTGTATAAAGCTAACAATAATAATAAAATTGAGAAACAGTATAATAATAAGAAGAACAGGAAACATTAAACTTAAAGACACCCATTGTTTTCGGATTGATGAATCATTAAGTAGTTTTCATTCTCATACTTCTCTGGTATACGAGTATAGATCAGATTCTGTCGAGCAAATTTCATCGTTACCACTAGTCCAAGTAATATGGCATAGGGTCCACAATGTTTTAATTTTAAATACTTGAGGGTTGTTAGCAGGAAATCTTACCAAGAAACCAAGATTCATGATTTTTTCCCAACTACTTTTAAACATCTAAAATCTGCTTTAACTCGTAAATGCAATACGTATTCTATTTAGAGTAAAGTAATTTAAAAACCATAGGTAATCAACTATATTTTATCATAAACTTATATTCCCAGTATATAAGGTACATCAAAAAAACAAAGCAATTAATAACAGAAGTTTAAATGACAGCCCAGTGATGCACTCTTACTGCTTAAAGGAAGTACTAATGCTTTTTTTTTGAAAAAAAAAAAACAACTTTAAGAACTTTTTTCTCTCTATTTTGCTGTGACATCTACTTTACTTCACTTTTTAACTATACAGTGTGTCTGTCCACTTTTCTTACATTTTAGTTAAAGAAAAAACAGAACGATTTTTTTTAAAAAGATGTTTTTGTGTCTAATAGCAACTGATTCGATTACGTAACTTATGCTTTTCAAAATTTCTTCCATATTTTCAAAAATGTATCTGTAGAATATTTATTTCACAGTGAAACTGTTCTGAACAAAATCTTGGATATTAAACCGAATTACGATATCACACATAGTTACACTCTGTATTTGTAAAATATGAAAATAATTCATTAAATACATTCATTGCTCATTTTTCTTAAGTTTTCCTTTATAAACTCTATCGTTCTTTGATTCTTGTTGTCATTTTGATTACTTTCTTTTTCCTGTCTCATCTATTAATTTTTCTTTTCTGTTCGTAAGAATTCTACTCTCGATCCACAATACATACAACCTAGATCTGTCCGTACAAGTAGTGCACACCATACAACTACTAGTTGCTTATGTATAAATATTATGAGCATGCTAGCGGGTTATGAAGTAAGGTGCAGTTGTTTTCTTTGCTATTCACACTACATCCCTTAGTCTATCAATATGTATTTCAAACTTTTTAAATATTTATCTGTCTCTGTATTATTATTTAACAGTAATGCGTATTTGTATGAATGAAATTGGCCAATTTCATTCAGGTAACTAAATAAATTTGAATACTATAAGTCCAATGCATAGTGCGTATTTATGTGAGCGTGAATTGCCAGTCACATTACACAAATCAAATAAAGACTCACGGGAATATTAGTAATATTCTCTGCTTAATTAAAGCAATGTTCTAGATTGGTTATACTATTACAACAATGAAAAATTGATATAGCAAGCAATCGATTTTAGACTGAACGATTTTTTTAAGTATGTATACTTAGTCACTTACTTGCGCTTATTACTCCATGTTTACATAGGCCGCTGACCGAGATCCTTCAACCTACTCTGTCATGAGATACCCTCTCCAGTTGTTGCCAAGTGATTTTTATGCTCTTATTATCTGCCTCTGATTTCCGAAGGAATGTATCATTTTATCTTCCTCTTTACGTTCCCATTCACGATTCCAAATTAGCACTTGCCTCGCGAGGCAACTTGATGATTTCCGTAATGTGTGTCCCATCTACCTCCAACTCCGATTTCTTCTCTTTTATAGTAGGTTGTTGCTGATGGTATTCAGTCAGCGGACAATGTGTAGACAAATGTTCATAAATACCCGTACATTTTTGATGGTGGTTGTAGTTGTTCTCTACGTCTTAGCTTCGTACAGCAGAATTGATTGACATTAGTATTGAAGATTCTGATTTTGATATTGGCATTCAGACATTTGTTTTGAGTTCCATATGTTCTTTAATTGTAGGAATGCTACCCTTTCTTTGTCAATCTTTGCATTTACATCTTCATCAGATCCTCCTTGTTTATAGATGATGCTGTCCATGCATGTGAAAGTTTCCATATCTTCCAGAACTTCTCCATCAAGTGTGATTGCGTTAGTGTTGACTGTGTTATGTTTCAAGATTTTGGTTTTTCTGTTGTATATGTGGAGTCCTACTGTTGTAGAGGCCTCTACATTGTCTATTTGCATATAAATATATAGTTATATATATATTCATCTAAATTATATATACAAGTAATCTGTAATGCTCTAATAATCAAATATCTCAAGAGTTTTATCAAAACTATGTCTGAAAATATCATTGAGCTGAATTCATTCATTTGTTCGATATAAATCATTTAAGTTAATTAAATATAGTTAGTTATCACCAACAATTAGTATTATCAATAATAATGGGTTTGTAAAGATTGTAGAATGTTCAGTTTGTTTGTTTCGCAATTTCTTTGTTTTATTAAAATGTATGGAGCGTAAATTATATTTACATTTTTCTTATATAATTATGAATACTTTTACAGAAGAAGAAAAAAACAAAAATTTTTATTTATTAACCATTTTGAAGATAAAGTACAGTCAAGTTACTTTTTCTATGTTTAATAAACAAATTAATTGAAATTTGGGTAGTTCTAGTTAGAATCTAATGAAAAAACAAAACTTTTAATAGTTAATTATTAACACAATACAAAAAACTAATAATCTCTTTTTTTCTTAGAATAAAGTTTATTTATATAATTCAATTATCATTTTCCATTGATTGGCAAGATCATTGGGTTCCTTTTTTATTTTCAAAGGAAACGGTTTATTATCAGAAGGGATTTTGTAGAGATTTTAGTCATTTCAATAGTTGCCATCATGAGTCAATTGCTTGCTCGCAAGACCAGTAGGTCCTGGGTTTGAATCCCATGAGGTGAGGTCGTGGATACGCAGTGCTGAGGGGTCCTACAATAGGATCAAACGGCCATCTAGTGCTTCCAGGTTTTCCATACTGGTCTAGCTTCGATTGACTCATGATCTTAACTATTGAAACTGTTTATCATAAATGAAATACTAAATTCTCTACATTATTATTATATCAACTAGTATCAAATTAGCTAAGTGATTAGTACAGGTAAACCAATTAAACAAAAGCTAAGAATATTAAATAATCTTTAACTTTGAAAAAGATAGATTCTTAGTGAATAACATGTGTGATCAGTAGTAAATTTTGTTGTTTAAAGTAGTTAAATATACAACACGATAATGGAACAATGTCACATTACCGATAATAATGTCGTTAACCAAGTTTTTAAAAAAAATTAAAGAATTTACAATAAAATATCACTAAGTAGTAATCATGGTACTTTTAATTGTGTAACTCACATTCTCTGCCACATAATACACTTCTAACCACCTAAGGTAGAATTATGACTATTGAATTAATGGATATATATGATTTAATCAACTACTTATAGATAGCATCATTATGACAACTGTATTAACATGAACTTATATTCTGATAACCGAATATAAGCAATACAATTAGCCAACGTTGACTAAATGATGATTTAATACTTAGTTATTTCTTATCCAAAAGAGTATTCTTTCAAAATCTATGATGATGATATAAACATAACAAGTATAAATATATACCTTACAAAGAAAATTGGAGTGTTATTAGTTAAAACTCTTGTTTAAAACCGTTGTTTAGCAACTGATTAGATGCCTTAGCTTTATTTCTTTTTTTTAAAAATTAAGTATGTGATCATAAACTTTATCGACTAGTTTAACAGAAGTTAATATTTAGCACCATATACTGATATTTCTTTCGCTTATCATATGATTAGTATACTATTGTTTCATTGTCTAAAGCTTTGTGTCTACATTCAATTGGATGAATGTACATAGGATGATTATTACTTATTAACTAAATAGTAGATTACATTTCACATGTAATCATTATCAATAATGAATGTTTCGTCGCTTTTTAGATAATACGCATCATTTGTATACATGACAAAACTTCCTTTATCTTATTCTAATGTATTGATATATCAAACTAATGTTATCCAACTCACATTGACGTTTATTCCTTAACTTGACAATAATGATGACGATGGGATAATAGATAGATATATAATTTGTTAAAGATTATTTTCCATTTTATGTGACTATTTCCTATGAATGTCAATATCATTAGTCACACATGTCCTTGCTCTATACATGAAATAAATTGATTTTGGATTGTTACGTGATATAACTTCCATTATCTAAATAATCTAACCTTATATGAATTATGCACAAACGTAGATTGAATTGTAATTTTGACAAATAGTCAATCAAATGGAATATTTTTTGTCATATGTGGGTTTGAGAAGAAATTAATCTTGAAAACAGGAATGGAATTCATTCGAAATATAAGAATTCTATTATAAGACACAAATACTGAGTCTTCAAACCATGATGAAACTATTATTAGTAGTATTAGAAATAAAAAATTAGTGTAAAATAGAATCTCTTTGAAATGTGATAGAACAGATGTTTGATCAATCTCGAGTGTTCAACTGAAACAAGTTTTTGAAATATTAATCTCGGTTGTTATTTACTCAGTGATGTCACTTTTGTCGCTGGTGATCTTCAATGTATTTGAAAATACAAGTTAAATAATAAAAACTTAGTTATTGTTGGTTTTCGTATTGGAGATGTCATGTTTGCTTACCGAATAACACTGCTACTGATAGGTTGATTTATTACGTAAATAAATTTTATTTTTATTCACATCAAAATCTATCATGATATCTCTGTTAAAGCATATCCTAATAATTCATACATTCTTATAAGCGAAAAAAATAACAAAAATTTCAAATAATAACAACTGGAGCGTTCGATATCATACATTATCTGACCGAAGACTCTCTTTGAGCATTTCTATTAGTTAACAATTGACATTATTGTTTCGATTAATGTGGATGAGCTCAAAGTTTAGCTCTACTAATTTCATGTATTAAATTCTTGTTTGGCAGTCTATAAGTTTTTCAAATGTCAAGAACGACGTATTTGTATCACCACTATTTTTCAGAGCAGATTAGATTCGTCCTATTTAGGGCTCGTCAGCATCCCAGAGTCCCAGAGTGATCATCAACTTTGGGATACAGACACATCCGGTTGACAAGTCTCGAACTGGATGAAACGCGCGTCCTGGATTCCACTACTAGTCACCATCTATCTTTGCCTATAATCTCTTTTTTTTAAATGGTAATTTATAGTATGAAACAAAACAGGAATGTCTGAATACTCGATAAGTCAAAGTTGTAGTTCTCATTAATTTGTGAGTTTTTCCTAGTCGTATTACTTTTTCCCTTACAAACCATTGTTCATAGTTATTTATCAGGTGTACAAAATAGTTGAAGTATTCTACCTTTCCTACTGATATTCTCTTTCTCTTAAGTTGTTTTAATAAAAGAAAATCGTCTGTTTATAAAATAATGTTTTTCTTGAAACTGAAAAAAGAATCTAGTTGAATTTTAATAATTTTCATAAATGAATTTGTGAACTCATATTAAGGTAGATTACATAAGAAATAGGGCATAAATGATGTTAATTCATAATCACTTTTACTTATCAACTATACATTGGATATCAAGTTCAACCATAATATTTTTAATTTTTTAATATTTTTTCGATGTTTAAAATAAAACCTACTGAGCAACTATGATTTGTATCTGCAATATTTGAATTCATAAATCAAAGTCAGACATCCATTGAAAAATTGGAAGCACTGAAGGGTTGTTTTGTCCTAGTTTGGGGCTCGTCAGCAGTACACACCTGCGATCCTGCACGTGGGACGCGAACCCAGAACCTTCGGTCTCGTGCACGAACGCTTAATCACTAGAACACTGAACCGGCATCCATTCGGATATTATTTGAAGTATTCACGTCATATACCTACATTTTATTCAATTTCTTTCCTTAAATGTAATGAAAACTTTTAATATAAAGTATGATATTTAAATCTATATAAAAATGAAGAGTGTGTGATAGTGGTTGATTTATTTAAAAGTTAATCGAATAATTGTTGTTTCATTTTGATATACTTTTCTCCTATAAGTTCCAATTAAAAGGATTAAATATTTTCTGTTAAGATGAACTTGACAAAATTCAAATTCATTTAATTCAATCTCATTTTAATCTCACTGCTTTTCTACACACATCAGATCTTTCATTCGAACTGCTTTTAAAACCAATATCTATTCTACTGATTTATATATGTTTCACAATCTACTTTAGTCATTCCTTTATAGATAAATTTATAAATAATAGTAACATATTAGATTATTTTTTCTGTGTACAAAATAAACAACAATCAACCGTTTCACGAATCAATTGAAGTTCAAATAAAACAACACAAAGAAAACTGTTCCCAGTAGTAGTAGTAGTAGTAGTAGTAGTAGTAGTAGTAGTGAACAGAACACGGGTGGGGACAATCGATTGTATTTAACGCCAAATTACAGGAATTGTTAATAAAATCTAACAATCATATAGTAAATGCTTAGTTTGCAAAATGTCCACCAATTGTCTCAAAATGAATCAAACTTCATTGTTCTTGCATTTTCATACAAATTTCATCCTGTTTGCATTTTTTACTGTTCGATCCTCATGTCTCTCTGCTTCCAGACCTTCTGTTCACGACTAACATCATAGACTACTTATGTCAAGTATCACACACCACAGTAGTAGTATACAATATTCAATAGACATTTCTAAAATAAATAACGGTGACACGGTTTTTAAATGAATAGTTAAATGTAATTTTATACCCATTTAATAAATATGCATTGTTTATCCAAATAAAACTTATTTACTTCTTAATATATTTTTTGTAAATCACTGATGACTATTTGAATTAGAATTGAAATATTCAGTAAGGATTTTTATTCACTAGGCATAAATTTTAAAGACTAAATCTATATAATAATAAGAAACATATTTGATTATATTAAGTTACTCAATTTATTTGATAGTAGTGTCTTACTGTTACAATAACGATAGACTTAATTTCATATACTCGTCCTAAAGATTTGCTTTGCTGAGAAATAAATAACATAAGAATTTTCATCGACAAACATATGATGGAGAAGAAAACAAGGACAAAGATACCCACCGTCCATAAGAAGGTACTATTCATAAAACTACAATTCATAAATGACATCATTGAAGAAATCTTGACTCAGAAACTAAGAAGAGCTATACAAAAAAACATTTAATGCTGCCAGATTAAATGCCATCTTCTACAACTATCCCAAAATAAGAACAGCCAACAAAGACAGACTGCCCGAATTTGCCAAATCTATGTGTATCTATCGTTTCAATTGCTCCTGTGGAGCCAGTTATATTGGGCGTACAATTCGGCAAGTCCGTCATCGCATTACTGAATATCATCCGTCGTGGTTAAACAAAGGACAGGTAAAAGTGTTTAAAAGTTCTATTCTCTCTCACTTGGTTGACACAGGTCATCAAGTCGAATTGAATAAAGCTTTTAAGAAGTATATTTGTTACCAGTTGTACTAAGTAACTACCAACTGATCATAAATCAATTCTATAGAAAGGTTTTTAAAAGGTCTAATGTTTTCTCACTCTGTATTCAGCTCAATTTACAATGGACTAAACAAATTTAAAAGTTTGTACGATGATTATAAACCTATTAACTGATTATCTATTCGATTATATGGTAATTAGCATTTATTTCATGACTAAATTTTAAATATTTTTTCTGAAGCAAAATTAACATGATATTTTCAGAAATATTTCTCATCATTTTCATTTCATTGACAGGCTTCCACTTCATCTGAAAGATGATAGCTCAAATTATTTCAGTTCTGTATTGAAAATCCACTTGGAATTTATTTACCAAATCAACATCTGGCAATGATGATGATGATAAGGATATAGAATGTGCTGGTCAACAGATAATGTATTCATTTCCTTTCTGTATAGCACTATATATATATATATATATATATATATATATATATATATATATAAATTGTTTTCTAATTATTCTCTAATTTAATATATCGAGCATTATTTAGTTTATTTTTTAATAAATTCATCTACCTACCTACCTACCTGCATACTTACTTAATTTAACATGGATCATTTGATAATGAACACGTTTACTAGTAAAGATCATTCAATCATTATCTATATGTGTATATTGATCATTTCGTCTCAATCAACCAGTATATCCATTCTAGTCATTTACACACACTTCTTTTTTAAAAATCAATAATGCAGATATAATACATTTATGTATTCTTTTCTCTCTTCATATTGTTATTATATTTTTTCAACATAGAATTTTGATAGTTTATTGATAAATTTGAAAAAACAAACAAAAATAATGAAACAATATTACACACAAAAAAGGGGAAAACAAACAAACAATAACTATGCTCATTGTTTTCCATTGAAATTGGATCCGACTTATTGATTAAGAACTATTGATTTTCTACACACTATTAAACATCCATCTATTTATATATATATATATATATATATATATAACTTCTTTTCTAACAAGATTTTTCTACCTATGCAACAATAAATATAGAAATATAAGCTGTATAATTACTCGCTAACCTTATATAGATAGATTGTGTTTTTTCTTTGTTCTCTATATATAGTAATCGTATTAAAAGAATAATTATTTATTTTGTTGATTGATTTATATAAATGAAAAGATTTATGAGTGTAGGTTGATATTACTTAGAGAATCATTCAAAGTGATGTAGAGCATTAGATATATTTATATTGTATCTTAGTATTCAAATGTCTTAAGATTGGTTCACTAAGGACACAATAAATAAATTGCATTGAAAAGCTTAAAAGTTTGTGATGAATATGATACTTTTAAATAACTGAGTTTTGATAAAAATAAAAATTCATGAATTAAACATCAATTATTTCACTGTATAATTAATTGGTTTCGGCACTATGGAGTGCCTCAGAAGATAGTCAATGTCATACGGAACTCCTATGACGGATTAAACTGCAAAATTGTGCACGGAGGACAATTGACAGACTCGTTCGAGGTAAAGAACGGTGTCAGGCAAGGTTGCTTACTCTCACCCTTTCTCTTTCTCCTGGTGATCGACTGGATCATGAAGACGTCAGCATCTGAAGGAAAACGCGGGATACAATGGACATCTAGGATGCAGTTGGACGATCTGGACTTCGCAGATGATCTGGCCCTTCTATCCTAAACGCAACAACAAATTCAGGAGAAGACGACTAGCGTGGCAGCAGCCTCAGCAACAGTAGGTCTCAATATACACAAAGGAAAAAGCAAGATTCTCCGATACAATACAACATGCACCAATCCAGTCACAATTGACGGAGAAGATTTGGAAGATGTAAAAAGCTTTACATATTTGGGCAGCATCATTGATGAACAAGGTGGATCTGATGCAGATGTGAAGGCGCGGATCGGCAAAGTAAGAGCAGCATATTTACAACTGAGGAACATCTGGAATTCAAAGCAACTGTCAACCAACACCAAGGTCAGGATTTTCAATACAAATGTCAAGACAGTTCTACTGTATGGGGCAGAAACCTGGAGAACTACGAAAGCTATCATCCAGAAAATACAGGTGTTTATTAACAGTTGTCTACACAAAATACTTCAGATCCGTTGACTGGACACTATTGGCAACAACGTACTGTGGGAGAGAACAAACCAGATTCCAGTGGAGGAAGAAATCAGGAAGAAGCGCTGGAAGTGGATAGGACACAGATTGAGGAAGCACCCAACTGTGTAGCAAGACAAGCCCTCACATGGAATCCTGAAGGCCAAAGGAAAAGTGGAAGACCAAAGAACAAATTACGCCGGGAAATGGAAATAGACATGAGAAAAATGAACAAGAATTGGATGGAACTAGAAAAGAAGGCCCAGGACAGAGTGGGTTGGAGAATGCTGGTTAGCGGCCTATGCTCCATTAGGAGTAACAGGCGTAAGTAAGTAATATATAATTGGTTGTCTAATGTTTACAATTATAGTTATCTCACTGCAAATATCATTGAACTTTATAGGTTATGATATCTCACTGAAACACTGGAAATCCATTTAATCGAAATTAGAATGACATAAAAATGTAGAATAAAATTTGATTCATAAATTTAATAAAATTGATTTTCACAGGTAGAAAAAACAAAGTAAAAGATGACTAGAATTCCATTGATTTTTTATCGATCAATCATCTTTTATAGAATAAATAGGTATTTACTAACAGTGGAATCCAAGGCATGCATTTCAACATATTTCAAACTATGATGGATATACATACATGTCAATGTTGATGTTTATATTAAAGCTATAACCCAATATCTCTCATTTAGAAAGCCAACAACTTATCCACTGAGCTACTGATCCCAGCCAAATGGATGTGTTGGTCATAATGTTATTAGTAAGTGTTTGAATTATTCCACTGTTAGTATTCATAAATAGTCTCTGTTGGCATATGTAGATTTCATGTGAACTACTTCTATGTAACAAGTTTCGTCTCATATTACGCTGCTAGCTTCAATTCATCTTTTCTTTTAAAACATATAATGAGAATAGATGAATCAAGGCAGTTTGCACAAGATTTGCGTATACCAGAAAAGACTAATCCAAATTCAGTCCTGGATATCAAAAACAGGATAACCTTAACTTTTAATCATGGTTATATTAGTTACATTTATTTCATTCTTTATCAATAGGTAATTATAAAATTAATATGAAGTAAATATTAATTGATAGACAATAACCAATTTATTTAATTATACATGTAATTATTTCTCTTAATCTCGATAAACTGAGCAGTTTCCTTGAATTTCACTTAAACAAATTTGATAACAAATAACTCACTCGCATAAAAACCTGATATAATTGTAGTGAACAAGAATACCAGTAGGATAGTCGAATGTATTTAACACAAAATTACAGGACTTGTTATTAAAATCTAACAATCGTAAAGTAAAATGCTTAATTTGTAAGATGTTCATCAATGACTCAGACTTCATTGTTCTTGCATTCTCATACAAATCGCATTCTGTTTCCATTCTTTACTATTCGATCCCTTTGTCTCTCTGGTGTCAGACCTTCTGTTCACGACTAACATCATACACTACTTATGTCAATATAATTAGCACACACCACATCATTTTTAAGCAACCGTCAACAATGTATATATATATATTATAATAATTGATAAACGTCCATAAAATCGTCCACTTTTCACTAAATGATTAATATAATATTTCATATCATCCAAATACACTTTCTACCTATTTATCATTAAATGAAATTAATCGAACTGTTTCAATCAGCTTAAACTATGAGAACAATTTTGTACGTATTTCTTTGAATGACAACCATGTTAATTCTGTCAGGAATTACCAAGATAACTTTGTAAATTATATTTTGTATTATTATTTTATATAAATAGTAATTTAAGATAATAAAAAAGTTAATAGTTTATTAATTAATAAAATATAATGATCTACTCCTCAACATAATCAATCGATAATGTAAAAACAACAAATGGAGCAAACACTAATGAATGATTAATGAGTTCTATTTTATCATTATATTGTTTTAGTATATTGAAAAACTAGTCTCCTATTTTGATATTATTTCTAAACTTTTGCCCTCACAATAGACATATAAAGCATAATATGAAAAAATATTTATCTTATAATAAATGATTAATCATTTTATTCAACGTAACTATCATTTACAATGTAACTTATTAACTTAATATCACTATTTATTTTTTTACTTACTTTACTTACGCCTATTACTCCCGATGGAGCATAGGTCACCGACCAGCATTCTGTAACCCACTCTGTCCTGGGTCTTCGTTTCTAATTCCATCCAATTCTTGTTCATTTTTCTCATGTTTATCTACATTTCTCAGCGGAATGTGTTCTTTGGTTCTCCTCTTTTCCTTTGGCTTGGAGTCCCTCCGGGGGCTACTACCGTTCCCAAGCCCGGATAAAGGAGGAGGGTTCGGCATGGGGTTAACAACCCCATCCCGTAGAAAACTAACTCGCTAAAAATACGCTCATCAGAAAAATCAATATTCATTACCATAATTATATTTATTAAAATTATTTTCATTAAAGAATAAATGAATATAAAGTTAGAATAGATAACAGTTGATTTAGTGAAGATTGTAAGTTTTTATTATCATAAATTCTGTTCTATTTTTTTGATTTAATTTAAATAGATCCATATTCCATAGAATATAGGTTGATGAACAAGTTGGAAAGAAGAGCTGGTTATTTTCTCTTTTGAGTATATATATATATGTATATCCATGATGTAGTGCTTACAAACATATCCTTTCCTTTACCTTCGGATATTTGGCAGTAAACTTGTATAATTCTTTTTCATGCTATCATTCACTTTTCAAAGGAGTATTTAAATGGTTATTGATATTAAATCATTTCAAATATACTGATTTTGTTCCATTTCATTTGTAAGTATTATAAAATGGTCATTTATGTAGAGAGAAGAAGGTGTTTATCGATAAAGTTCCCTTTCTTTTTCTAAAAAATATATATATATACGAGTCTGGATTTATATTCAACTCATAGTCAGAATATTTTTATTATCTAAAACTTTGTAAAAGTATGAAAATTGTTATAAAACAAAAGAAACACTTCAAAACATGGTAACAGTGATTAAATAGATAAGTAAACAGATCAGGCAACTAATAAATTTGATTTTCATCACTTATCTTAAATGTATTTGTCTAAATAATAATCAATGAATTGAAATATTCTGAATAATTTAACTTCAATATATTTTTCAGTAATATTATAACCTAATGAATGTTTTCATTTCGATATAATCAAAACATCATGATACAACATTTTAGAATTAAGAAATATTTATTAGAAGTAATATATTATAAATTAGGTGAGTTAACCCCAGTCAACTGTTATTGGTTGGTTGGTTGAACATGTAGTACTGTGTATTAGATCTATTTATTTCATCATAGTAAGTTTTATCGGATGTAAGATCCTCAATTTTTTTAAATAGGATTTCTTTCTTTCAGGTTATTAGTCTCTACATTAAAAATAAACGTTCTACAAAAAAGGGTAATTAATTAACTGACAGGTTATAATAATAATTTATAAAATCAAGTGTTGAAACGATGGAAAGAGAAACGATAAGTTTTATCACTTCTAAATATAGATCAGGTTTCAATATATCTGATCTTTACTGACTTTGAGGTAGTCTTTAATTTTCTGAAGAAATTTGTAAAAAAAAACAATATACGTCTAGTATTTTAAGGTGACCGGAGTTGACAAGATGCTTGTAAAGTAAACTAATAACTTTATTGCTGTGATTTAGATAATTATGAATTATGAATTTTGAGAGAGCACAGTTTGTGAGGCCAGTATACAGCTTTTTTAGAAAGCATGTAAAAGATACACTTCGAGGTTGTTAAATCCTTCAGTTTAACCTTGATAAATCTGAGGACCAAATATCTATTGGAGAAGACAATTCAAAGTCCATTCGAATAGAATATTTTTTCAGACATCTGAACAGTTAATTTTCCGGAATGTTTCCCATGATATCCCTTTTAAATTTGATGTTCAAGGATTTAATTTTTTTTCAGTACTTCAAGCTTTCTTTAGTTTCATTCAAGAGAATTTGAAAAAGGTTGTTATTTTGTTATAAGTACTTTTTAGATCTCATCTTATACATCTTGATTATGTTATTATTGAAATCTCATCTTTCCATCAAAGATAAAGAATGGTTTAAGTTCTTTTCATATTCAACCTTAAAAATTTGTTCACTACCTATTTCAAGTTGCCTTTCAATAGATCGACCTCTGTAAATAGTCGTTTACTATATATATATTTCAGCAAGGCATCAAAAAAAAGGAATTCCGAGTAAATAAAGTCTATGAATGTAATCTACCGGGTAAAAATAATGAATTCCTGTAGAATAATGTTACAATTGATGAGCTAATCAGTCACAAGTAATGAACAAGTAGTTCATATCTTATTTGTATAACTGAAATTTATGAATTGTTGACTGTGAAAAACATAATTCTCTAGATTAATCATAAAAATCTACTGAAAATTTCATCAGTAACAATCTTATTGTAGCGTAATATATTTGTCCATACAATTTATCATATTAGTCTGAATTGAATGCTGAATAAATAAACTAAGAATAGTTTCATTTAGATGTTTTGCGCAATCAATGTCGTATTTGTTATCTTCAATACTAATCACAAATAAGAGAAAATTTGTGGATAGAGAAAAAGAAAACATTCACTCATATTCTTTTCTTATCAGATATTATGATGTCAACTACTGAAGAAGAAAAAAAGAAGAAATTAAAAGAATCAAGACTGTTGTGTTTGCTGAGATGAATTTTAACTGGGTTTAGAAATTACCATTAAACTATTAGATATTTATATAGTATAAGAATTTATTCATACAGATTATATCAAAGATGGAATACATTTTTCTTTGCAAAATTCCGAAATATCATTTATACATAAACAAGGCTTTTAACAATCTATATGCATAAATAGATAACTTAATTATAACTATTATCACCATTATTATCTGTAATTGTAGAGTATAATAACATTATCAAAAACAAGTGTTGCCTCAAATTGTTTTCTTAGGAATGTATAACTATATATGTATATAATTTAATGTGACATGAGATTACTGCATCAATTTGGATGACTCTTCCAGTCTCTCATATTGTACGAATATTCCATGTATCTTAATTAATGGTATGAATATTTTGCAAAAGAATAGAATCTCCGAAGTAAAACTTAATTAATCTTACTATTTAGAAATAATGACTGTGTATACATTCAGGTGATGACTGAAATCTTGAATATCCAATGTTTAAGAATAAGAATTTATACTTAAAGATTTTTCACTTAGATATAATTAACATAGGGTCTGAGATAAACAAACATTAGACCAAGGAGGAATACCACATTAGATGAGTAAAACGAGTATAAAAGAAGTCGAAATGTCGTAAAAGATGATCATTAGAAAGACTAGATAATGAGATTGTGGTTTGGAAAACAGACTGTGGAAGTATATTCGAAAAAATACTAGAACTCAAGACCTAGATAATATTGAAAAATGAGTGAATTTGCTCAGTTTTAACTTGATGTCTCTGAACGCAGTTATCTCTAAGACTTCAAAAAGATAATGTGCATCTATCAACACGGCTCAGTAGGACAATCAATGACTTGGTGGATTAATTTTACGTTTTTATTTAACCCTCATTAGATTCCTTCAAATGTCAACTAACACCATCAATCTAGAGAAGCGGTAATAAGGAACACATATTTTATGCTCCCACCATCACGGTCACTGAATATTTTCTCCTCAGTAGTCGGTTGACTAACTTTGTCAAGTTTAACGCAGTTTCATATATATATATATACTACATTATTTATTCAGGTATCTCACGATGCTCAACCAATGCTTCGTAAGTACCTATGATCAAAACCGTACAGCCTACTCATGACTACTACTTCCATAGACCGTGCTTCAGAACCATTGAGTAATACATAAAGGACGGATTAGTAGTTGTGTAAATTTGGTTGATATCATGAACAAAATGTTCTGTTTCTAAGCTTTATAACTATAAAGTCTACCAATGCTTACGTCAAATATATATGTAATCACAAACAGCTAAGTTATGAAATAATCAATTTTTTATTGCTATTATTTATTCGTGTTTATTTTTTGTGATGGTGAAGAAGATTTGTAGCTCAGGTGGGTGATTTCGGTGAAGTTTTATCCTCTGACCTGGATAATTTGGTCGTTGAGCTTTCGTCGTTTTTCTGAACGACGTCATCACCTGACGTTTGTGCTGACGATGTCGTCTAGAAGAACAATGAAAGCTCCACGACTAAACCATCCACATTGAATAACAAAACTCCATCAAAATTATTTTTTGTGTTTTAAAAACAGATGAGTTACTAAGGTTTTGATATAGTTAGTCAATGTAAAGCTGCACAGTTAATGATTCAACAGTATAACAAAGACAGGTGAATAAAAACGAAATCTTCCACTGACATATATCTTACAACCGTTCTGTTTAACATAAAGTGATATAATTTTGTGAAAACCAGTAGGATATATATATATATATATACATATATATAAACATTGACGTGAACATATGTGAAGCTTATAAACATTTTTCTTTTGTTCAGTGTATATTCATAGAAAATAAACAAAATAACACGTAAATTGTTATGAGTAAATCATTTGTTTTTAAAATAAGACAATCATAGCCAACGAAAATCATTGTTGAGCTATTGCATACGTCAACATTACATGTTATTCGTTGGAACAATCAATACAAAGTCGAATAAAACTCAAAGCAAAAAACTAATTATTTAAGCTGCAGTGTACCAACTGAAATCAAACATAGTAGTTCATCAATTAAAGCTTGAAACTCGTGGCTCAGTCTTGATGAGTATTAATTTGATTGATCAAGAAATGTCTTTTGTTCGAATCCTACCTTAACACGGACTAATAAAAAAAGAAACAAATCAATCCTACTATTACTTAATTGTTTCGCAATTGCTTTCATTTGAAAAAATCTGACTGTTTACTCAGACGAAAATAATATCAAGTAACCTATAATTTTTGTTCTATGTATTAACTAGTAGATTTTCATCTTTCAAAATACAGTGAATAATATTAAAATCAAATTTTCTATTATTCTTATTTATTATTTCAATGTACGTTGAATAGACAAAGTTTACTTGATGTTAGTTGATAAGTAGAAATCTGTATTATATAATCAAATGATTATAGATTGTTCCTTCCTTTTTTTAAAAAATTTTATTCTAAAACAAAAATGGGTAATGTTTCACAAAATGTTATTTCTACATTTTATCTATATATCAATCTAAATTCTATAATTAAAGATTTTATGAATAGATTAAAATAAACCATAGAAGAATCATAATGAAAATAAGACATTCTACATAGGGAACTATCATATTCACTATTATTTTTATTGTTTCTCTTGCTTATCAATATTGAATAGTTTGTATTATGTTACATTTGTTTTAAGTAAAATTGAACATTGAAAAATTATAATCATTTTAACTAATAACATTCGTTAATTAGTTATCTCTAATGTTATGTCAATAATGATGGTTGTAAATGTATGGTACATTTTCAACAGAAACAGTTCAAGTCAAATGTTTTATTTGTATTTAACATGTTTCTTTTTTTGTCTAAAACAAAAAAAACAAAACAACTTTTCTTACTGAACTGACAAAATATCGTTTGTTTTAAAAATGAATCTATTTCTCTATTTTTCAAATTTAATATTTATATTTAAATCATGTACAATGGTAGACTAGTTGAAGTTAGATATTAACACCGTTGGATGATGGCTCAATGGTTTAGAGGTTAAGCATTTGTATGCGAGACTGATAAGTCCTGGGTTCGAATCTCATATGGCGGGATTGTGGACGCGCACTGTTGAAGAGTATCATACTAAGACGAAACGGCTGTCTAATACTTCCAGATTTTCCATGGTCGTCTACCTTCAATGGATTCATGAATTCAGCTATCAAATTAATGTACAATAATTATGTAGATAATCTTTTCTTGTAATTTTGTTTTAGAAAAATATGAAATGAATTTAGTTTTCTGGTTTTTGTCTCCAAAGAAAACGATTTAACTTTTATAAAATATTTTACAAAGTTCGCATATTTGTATTAAAATAGATATAATTAGACATTTTGGAAATAATCAATATAAAAAAACACGTTAGATATTGATGTGTTGCTCAATTTCGTGGATTAATTGAAGTTAGACATTAACACCGTTGGATGCCGGCCCAGTGGTCTAGTGGTTAAGTGCTCGCGCGCGAAACCAGTAGGTTCAGGGTTCGAATCTCGCAGGGGGCAAGGTCGTGGATGCGCACTGCTGAGGAGTCCCACAATAGAATGAAACGGCTGTCCAGTGCTTCCAGGTTTTCCATGGTGACCTAGCTTCAACTGACTCATGATCTTAACTATTGAAATTACTATAATATCCACAAAACCCATCTGATATTAATGATTAATTAGCTTAACCTGTCTATCACTAATAATTAATAATCTATTTCAAATATTTTTTCTCTTTGTACAATAAATAATTTAGTATTTGTACCCATAGAAATTATAGCATAGTATTAATGGTGATTGATTACTTTATTTCCACTTAGTAACTATTTAATCAGATAATTAAAATGTAAACTCAAGGGAATTAAATTGTTGTAATGGTTTTATAGCCTACTAATCTCATTAACTTGAACACTTTCTAAAAAACACTATTGTCAGTATATGTCTACAAGGTGTGTGTATGTGTATGAGGGTATTGAGTATACATACAGCCAATAAATAGATTTTGTTTGGGTTTCTTTTTGATAAACAATAAAAATTTAATTATAGATTGGCTAAATTTACAAAATTCAAGATAATTTTACCATAACTCAAATTTTCGATGATTTCTAAACTTCAATCGGTTCGTGATTTCAATAAAACGATCGGAGTCATTATAGGGCGTTGTAATCACTGTGTTTTACTAGATCTCTTTGAATAACCTCACGAAGTCAGTCACTAGTAAGGGTATGATAATTATAACAATGAGGTGCTGTAAAGGTTAGTTACACATCAAGAAACAAATTTAGTTAGGTAATCGCTAAAGGCCAGAAAGCAATAAACAGACATTTCGTTCAATCATATTTAGCATAAAATAAGCATCAGTCACAATGGATGATGGTTATACAATATCGTAAACTGATTTATGTTAGATATGTAAACCAATGAAGACCAATAGTTTGATTTAAAATTTATGAGCACAGCACTAGATACGAAGATCCTGATTACGTTCTGTGATAGAATCATAGATATACACTAACATAGAGTCGCATATTAGCTGTTATAACTATTGTTGAACTCAAATGTTTTCTTCCTTTGAAACTTTGAAATAGATAGTCACAAAAAAATAAATAAATAAACACTAAACATATAAGAAATATAATTTAGAATGAAAAGAACTTTAATAATTAAATTATTATTAAGTGGGAAATAGACCATTATCAATTATTGATTATCTATCTGTAATACATTTATTTGACAAATCTAGTAACCTTATTGAACGAAATTATTATGTAATATGAATGTCTTATACTCAAAGTATGCAGTGTTATTGCTTTCTTTTATAGTTTACATAAAACAAACGATGTAAATAGAATTTATAAAACACAGAATTCTATTGTATTTTCAATAGACGAATTGTATGATTATGTCACTTTGATTCTAAAACCAGTCAAGTATATGTTCAATGATAAACTAGAGAAACGAAAGAAAAAATATATCATATCCAATATTCTTTGAGATATAGAAAATTTTTTAATTCATATATGAATGTCAGTTTGCTAATTTATCTTTTAGATAGTTAAGTTCTGTGATGAAAGAAACCTATTCAAAGTATGACAATATGAAAACTATCAAATGATATGATCAATTAGATTCTATACAGAAATTTTAGATCATATTGAACTACGTTTTCAAAACTATAATCTCATCTAATTGGGTGAGATTTACTATTGTTATTATTACTATTTTCACCACCACCACCATCATCATCATCATCATCATCAAGAAGCCTTCTAAATTCTTGTTTACAGTTGGAATGTTTTCAAAGAAATTAAGCTGGGTTTTTTCCATTGTAAGAAAAATATGATGACACTAGATATGATTAAGTTAACAATTTATCTCGAAGTTATTCATTTGTAAAATGTACCAACCTAAACATTTAATTTATGTTCCCTTTTCAAACATAAATTGATTTAAACATGTTTTTTCAAAAGTTCCTGAAATTAAAATGTAAGCCTTTTTCAAAATTATCGGTAATAAATAGTTGCTAGAATAGGACGCAATACTTTCATTATTCAAATAAAGTGTTGTATCCATTTTCGTCAGTTGTTTTTCTCTTCAGTTAGTATGTAAATGCTGAAAATTACGGCGTAATTTTCATTGAAGAATTCATTTATAACATCTGTAAGAATACATCAGTATAGTTCAGTTCGCTAATATGTATCACTTACTAAACGAGAGAAAAAATAGCAGAAATTGTTGGATAAATTACAGATGATAAAACTTAGAAACATGACGGATAAATTTAACCTTCACGAGGCTTAATAATAACCATACATTTGAGCTTAGATCATATAATATGATCTTCTTCAAGATTTGAGAAAAATAATGGATGGTGACCAAACTAACTATTGTTCATTTAGGTAGCATTTTTTACATTCAAATTGATAAGTTGATTATATAATTATATGGGACAAGAAGTAATATTATACTTATGACCTTGATTATTTTTCCCATAACTCGTAGTTCATCTAAAAACAAACATAACTTATTATAGTTAAGTTTTGAATTACAACTATACATTAGAAAAAAACGTCTTTTTAAGAATATTCACTCCACTCTTTTGTAAGTCAGAATATACGTATACAATATACTTTAGTTTAACATATATACTGTCCAATTACATGTCATATAACTTCAAATAATTTAGACCCTATATTGTTAATCGTCCTAGTTTTATCAGAAGACACAATATGTCCGTGTAATTCTAGTAATTTAACATAAATTCTCTAGAGATAATTCACGACTTACTGAGTTTACCATTAATGATGCATGAATTATATTCTTGACATAAGTAATATCAGTTCACTTGTTAGATGAGAATGATTGATGTGAAAAAAAACACCTTGTTCTCATGTGATTCTTTGAGTAGAAATTAAAAAAAGCTTACACGTTCGTTAAACACATGCAATTACGGATGAGTGGAATCTATGACGTAATACACTTATTCATTTTTATATTAATAACAGTATAGCTTTAAGGTGATTATATTTGTAAGGTCGATAAATAAAAGAAATTACAGATGTTATACTAGTTAATCAAATGTACTGTATTGATGAGGAATGAACAGAACCTGAGTAATTATGAAAACTGTAAATCGGTTTCTAATATCTAAGAACACTGATTAGCGCGTGTATATTGATGTCCCAATATGGGTCTCCCCAGCAGTGAGTATCCTACAGTACTCCATGCACGATTCGAACCCATAATTTTTCGTCTCGCATATGAACACCTAATCTTTAGACCATTGAGCCAACATCCAACGGTATTATATCTAGCTTCAACCAATCCACGCTAAGACAGTACTTATTGAAGTCATAAGAAATTTAAATATATATATATATATATATAGACCAATAATCATTATGACAATTATTCAATATATAAAGCGATCATAATCAAACACAGTAATCAAAACCCTGATAAAATAATTAGGAGATTAAGAATAAAATTATATGCGACATTATGAATTAATATTTGGATTTATAAAACATCGATATACATGAACTAATTCATCTTTTCAAAAGTCAATAAAATTGGTTTAATCATTTATTCTCATGACTTTCTAATATTAAATGAATGACTGATCTGAGTTGATCTTTGTCATTTATACTATTTAAGATGTTTAAACAGTTTCAAACATTTTAAGACTACTCCTAAGCTAATAGTAATATAGCAATATTGAATATGGTTAAAATATTAAGTATTTTGTCAAATTCAAAAGAAACCTGAAGATAAACAAAACTTCAATTTATATAATCGTAAATACCTTATAAGCTGAATATTTTGCGATTCATGAATATGCTACTAGAAGTAATTGTATCAAAACAATTCGACAGGAATGTAACATTTATTATTCATAAAATCTTCATTATCAATTCTTTCAAAAAATCAGACTGAGGTGAATTTCAATTTTGTTTTTGTGAAACAGACAATATTAAAACCCTTAGTTCGTACATATATACGCATAAATAGATTTTTAGCTTACTTAGTAACTCAGTTCATTTCGCATATGTTCTTTTCGTTAAGTCAAGTACAACGATACTAGATTTATCATCCTATTTCTTTTTTAAAAAAAAATACCTCGATATTCAATAATATAAAAGGAGTTAAATAATTAGATTACCATAAATATGAAAATTCATGACATCATTCTATAACAGGGTCTGTTTTAATTTTATTACATAATAAGGCTTTGTTATTATAGTTTAGCACAAAAAAAAGGAAGAGAGATAAGTGAAAAAAATTCTTAATGCATTCATGTCATGTGTGAAAAAAGAGTTAACTAATAATATTTTATTAATCCATCAGTGGGCTGCATTGAAATAAAGGTAAATTTTTATGAATGATTGATACTATTTCATGACAAAAAATTCTCACTTAACCTACGATCAAATAAACCAGCAACGCCACCAGACAAATGAAGGGTGGGAAAGCAGTAGTATACAAAACACCAACTAAAGCACTGAAGCCAGACATAGAAGTAATTGCAAACATGCTCCACATCCTGTTCAGGAAGATTCCAGAGGAAGAACAAGTGTCAACAGACCGGAAAGAAGGATACCTTATCAAGATACCAAAGAAAGGGGATCTCAGAATGTGGGAGAACTAAAGAGCCATCTAACTACCAACAGTGTTGTTGGACCGAATGAAACATTCAGTAGACGCCCAACTTCGAGATCAACATGCTGGATTCCGTAAGGATCGGTTGTGCATTGACCAAATTGCGACACTATGGATCATTGTTGAGCAATCAATTCAATGGAATTCCTCATAACACATCAATTACCTTGACTATGAGAAGGCGTTTGACAAATTAGATAGGAGAACCTTACGGAATTTTCTTCGACACTATGGTATACCTGAGAAGATTGTCAACATCATATGGAATTCATACGACGGACTACGGTGCAAAGCTGTGCACTCAGGACAGCCGACAGTCACATTCTAAGTGAAAACCGGTGTCAGACAAGGCTGCTTACTCTCATCCACTTTCTCGTTTGGTGGTCGACTGGATTATAAAGACCTCCAAATCTCAGGGGAAACACGGGATACGATGAACTATTTGAATGTAACTAGACGATTTGGACCTTCGCAGGTGACCTGGTCCTTCTATCCCACACACAACAACAAATGCAGGTCAAGACAAACAGAGTAGCAGAAGCCACTCCATCAGTAGGCCTCAGCATACACATAAGAAAAAGCAAACTAGTCAAATACAACACAAAGAACACCAACCCAATCACACTTGATGGATAAGCCCTGGAAAAGATGGAAATTTTCACGTACTTGAGCAGCATCATCGATGAATAAGGAGGATCTGATGCAAATGTAAATGCAAGGATAAGCAAAGCAAGGACAACATTCTTACAGTTGAGGAATATATAGAACTCGAAACAACTGTCAACCAATATCAAAATTAGAATTTTCAATACGAACGTCGAGACAGTTCTACTGTATCGAGCTGAAACTTGGAGAACTACCACAACCATCATCAAAATAGCACAAATATTTATAAGCAGCTGTCTATGTAAGATACGCCATGTCCGTTGTCCGGATACTGTCAGCAATAATCTATTGTGGGAGAGAACAAACTAGCTTCTACGTGAAGAGGAAATTAGGAAAAGACGTTGGAGGTAGATTGGACACACATTACGGAAATCATCAAAATGAATCACAAACCAAGCGCCAACTTAGAATCCTGAAGAGAAACGGAGAAGTGGAAGACGAAAGAACATATTGAATCGGCAATTGGATGAATAGTAATTCATCAAATAAGAAAATTCAAGTAAACAATTACTAAGTGAAGATCATTTAATAATTCATTTCAAATTGATAATTAACACGATAATATAAAATTAATTTTAACTTATAATTATAATCTTATAATTTACTATTAATCTACTTACATAAAAACAAATAGTTTTATTTATTTTAAGGTGATAAATAGTTTTATAAAATTATGATCAGAAGAAGTATTCATGAAATATTTGTGTAAATGTTCATTACTCATGCATATGATACAATTAGTTTTGACTGATTGTATGGTAATCAGTTCACGCTGTGAATATCCATATTAGTTCGTGTTATATCTTGAAGGTTGTTTTCTTGATATACTGCGTATAACCGAGCACTAAAACACCAACACCCTTCCAAGTCGCAATAAGAAGACAGAAGACTAATGAAAGGAATATTGTTCCAAACAGTGTCAATTATAGTACAAAATTGTCAGGTATTTATAGATTTTATTAAGAACGAAATCATCATTACAGTCCACCAATCCGCATACATGGGGTTATTAAAGTTGTCCAGTCAGGAAGCTACACATAGGAATTTTAGAATATTCTACCAAAAGGTGACTGGATGGAATATCTTCGGCTCCTTCTGAGCCTCCTACAGCTTCCTCGAGTTCACCCTTGGTTCGTCGACACAGATTTTTTTTTAAAATTTATTATTCAATCGACTTGACAGAATTTATTTTGTTTTTTAACAATTCTTCGTGTTATTTAAATTGCTCTTTATAATGTTATAATTGTTTAAAGTGACATCAATATATTGTAAAGGTCAAGAGATACAAATGATGAGAATATACGTTTGTAAACATTAGTGTATCATAAATGGAAATGAATATTAATCAAAAGATTCCATCTATGAAATTAGATTCAAAGTTGTTGTGTTTTTTTCAAGATAATAAACGTTTACAGAATTGAGAGGTTAAAGATTGTAAATGATAATAAATATATCGTTTTAATTAATGTATAACTTGGAACAAATGTACGTTAGCTCAAGTTTTCATACCAATATTAACCTAACGAGATGAATAACAAAGAAGTTAAAATGATTGTAGAAACAATGATAGTCAAAAAAAGTGAACATTCAGAATATAATTCTAGAAGAAAGAACTAAAAAATTGTAAATGAGTAAAAATCGAAACTCAAGATCTAGATTAAGATAAATATTGAATGAATCTAGGTTATTGTCACTGACACAACGATGTGACTCAATCACTGGTTATCTTACAGATCTCAACCAAGAATTACTCGACTATTAACCCGACCTAGCCCAGTAATCAATGACTTCATGAACTGATGGCATATAATAGCTTGGTTTCTTCTAACCTTCTTTCAGATTACTCCTTTACCAGATGTCACCAAGCGTCAAGGTAGCCGGTGTGGATAAATGTATACATCTGATATCAAATAAAAGATGATTATGCACATTGATTAAATTCTTAAAAAAATATTATCATAGTCTCTGTTTTGAATGGTCTTGTATGAATACTTTTAGTCTGAATTATATCTTTTTAACTGTTTCCTCATACTGAGCATGACATCATCACATAAAATACTATTGTCATCTAAGCTAAACATGAAATACTATACAGTTTTTTTTCCGTGTATCAATTTTAGTTAGCCAAAGACAACAAGTGTGGTAGAATAAGATTAATTTATTTATATTGTGGATTCATATCCTTCATACACTCAACCTATAAATAAACAAACAAATGCACATAATTTCAATTTGAAATGGATTAGATTATTCCATTAACTCTGCCTAGAGCCCCTCTGGGAATGCTGCCGGTCCCAAACCCGGATAAAGAACATGGGTTGTGCATGGGGTTAACGACCACATCCCGTAGAAAACTAACTCGCTAAAAAACGCTAACCAGAAAAAATAATTCAAACCATTTAAACTCTGTCCTGGAAGTTAGAAGGTCTTCATTTAGAAGAGTTATGACGTCTCATGATGAAAGCCCAGTTCCTTCGGAAGTCAGGAGGCTGATGCCCCTTCTAACAACCAGAGCAACCATTAATTTAGGTACGTGGAATGTTTGTACAATGTAGGAGACCGAGAGAGTCATCCAAGTTGCTGCAGAAATGAGGAGATACAACCTGGGGGTGCTTGGAATCAGTGAAACATATTGGACGCAGGTTGGACAAGAAAGACTAGATTTTTCCATTGTTGATATTTTGACTGGAAAAATAGGGTGAAACTCATGTTTTGGATTCCACTGCTTACCATATTTCATTCAAACCATATGGAGTTTTTTTAAACATTTTGACAGATTTATTGCTTTATAGTCATCTTTCTTATTCAACATATCGAATTTAACTTTATTCAGAACTTTTCTAACATAGAATATGAGTAGTGTATTTCATTTTTTTAAAATCTAATCAATAATATTATTTCCTAGTTGTGGATAACAGAAAAAAATCTACAATGTAAATAAAGTCCTATCTTTCTATAACAGTTATTTTTCCTAAATTCACTTGGTGTTGTTTACTTGAATCTTCTCATTGATGTTTTAGGACTGCAATCGATCCGTCCCTTACTGACATATGTACATACTATGCGAATTGTCTCGATATTGCCTTAATTCACAAGCGTTTTAAGCAAAGATGGAAAGTGGCTAGCAGTGGAATTCAGGACGCACGTTTTATCCTATTCGGGACTCATCAGCGAGATGTAGCTGTATCTCAGATTTGATGTTTACTCAAGTAGACAATATCAAGTAAATTGAAACTTCACCCAATCGCACAACAAGTGGCTATCAAGACTCAGTAAGCAAGTGGATAACGCGATAGTGTTTGAAACGAACTCTGATGGTTTCGAGTCCTTAAGTGGACATCAATTATGAGGTACAGGTACATTCAGTTAACGAGTCCCAAATAAGAGGAAACTCGCATCCTGGATTCCATTACTAGCTGCTGTCCATCTTTGCTAATAAGGTTATTATTCCTTAGTTCATTTATTTCACTCTAATTAACGAGAAAGTTGTTTCTTTTTAATTTCATAATTTTAAAACAAAGTCATATTTAGTAAATAATTTTCGATTATGAATAATTATGTTATATTGACATTGTAATTATAAATTTACTTCAACAGTGTAGTTATTTGATTTAAAAAGAAAAGATGGATTTTATTAAAACAAATTAGATCAGAAGAATTTATTAAATATTTTAATGTTGAGTATTTTTTTTGTTATAATGAATATAAAGCAATTAGTTCCTTTGATAAATTTCGATAGTGTAATAAGAAGATAAAGATTATTAGAACTATATGATGATGATGATGATGTATTAGCGCAATACATTTCGAACAATCTGATCACATATAATACACTTGTTAAGAACATTTATATATAAAAAATAAAAGGTCAACTAGATTAGAAATGGAGGGTAAGAGGAGATAAGAACAATACAGATAATAATAATAATGTGAAAACAATTTGAAACGTCATCACTCTGAATAATAAGCCAAATATTACCAGGGTAGGTTTAAGGTGAGAACAAACTGTTTTTGAAAACAGATAGGAAGTTTGAATTTTCGTATGGCTAAGGCTTCCATAAACCTTAGTATACGACCTTTTACACTTGTGTACATCACCACAAAAGCTGAGTTAAGATCAATCTTATAAACTGTTTCAATTATGTGTTTGGTAATAGAAGATGATAGATGTTTATCCTTGTTTGAAATGTATTACGCTAATATATCACATAGTTCTGATAATCTTCGTCCTCTTATTACACAATGAATATAATTTAAGATTAAATAGTTATCTAAGAAACAAATCTTCTTTTTTATTATTCAATCAATAGAACATACAAACATTATTGTACTGATTATTAATAATTATTATAGTCTATGAGTTCTTTTATTCAACTTATATTAGATATTTATGAAAAATGACATTTTGTTCATATATGGCTATGATGTAACATAAGAAAATTGAACTTTTTAATGATAAAAATCACTATGTATCAAGTGAAGATAGAAAATTTTGTAAAGTACCTCTAACCATCTAAAATCTGAATATAGTGAACATATTTTAAGTTGTTAGACATAGTCCAATCAACATAGAAATGGTTTAGACAAACGTGATACTGATCATTACCGGATAACTAATGAATGTTAACATTCTATTATAATCATCTATAGTAGTATATATATATAATTATTTAGTCAATCAGCTATTCAATATTACTAATAATAATGATAAAGCTGATGACTATTTGTTAAATGGACTTATACCGATGTATTAATGATAATAGGTATGATAAACATATATTTATAAAACCTAGAGTTTGATTTAAAAAAAGGTGATCAAAGGTATTTAGTGGCCCTATATCTGACTCCTGTTTGATTGTTTCTGTTTGCTATTGAGATATACATATTATCATTCCTTGTATAAAATTGTCAACTTAACTCTCATTATAGTGAATAACGGAACTGAATAAGTCAAGTACGAGAATGCATTTTGAATGGGAATATTTTTACACCTATTGATTTGAACAGACAACCAAAGTAATAAAGCGAAGTGAAATGACGTGCAGTGGAGAAGGCGTGTGAGCCAACTCAATTTAATCAAGTGTTAATCAATATTTATAATCACACAAAAATAAGCTACAGACATATGATGAGTAGGATAAGATGTCCACACATATACACTCATATAAAAACAGTGTCATTAAGTGAATAATTGACAAGGTCAAAACGTGACTCAAGAAGAATGGATAAATTGGCCTTTTTAGAAGCTAGAATAAGTTATGTGGGCTTAACATAGTAACCGACACTACAGGTTATGCAATTTTAAAATGATTAAAGGAATAAGCGCTAATTTATTTATCAATACTTTTTTGAAATATAAGGGTATAAAGAAGTTGAAAGTTGTTTTTTTATTGCACTTTTGGATCTAACACTTTTTAGGGTTTCATTGTTTTCTGGTTATCAGTTTTTGTCTGCACATGCTTTTTGAGCCTAACTTATTTAAAAACCTCTGATGGATGACTGAATAGTGCAAAAAGAGAAATTGTCAACGCCCGAGCTGATAAAACCCAGCGGGAAGTGGGATACAGCCCGATGAATGCAAAGTATGGTAACACAAAGTTTGCATGAATCTAACGCCAATGGCTTTCAAAAAAACGGGTGCATATGTTTGTGTCAACAATGCTACTGCGACGTAAATGGCTTACTTTCCGAAGCCATTGCAGTGGTGAATGCTACCAAAAGATATCTTAACAAGCGTAATGGAGATGGATAAAATCATACTCATTCTATCAATACACAAATAGAAGTAAAGTCATCTCAAATAAGCTCAGACTCGATTGACTCACATGGACCAAAGGAGGAAGGACCGAGTTTACTAACGTGATAAACTAATCAAAACAACCGAATCATTCTGGTTGTAAGGATTTTGATGCATTACATTCACATGTGCAAATTTGTATTTATGTGTATATTATAAGAGAACGCTAACAAGGGAATTAAGTTAATGAATACATTTGTTAACTAAACCACTAATAACTGTTAACACATAAATTTTAATTAATCATACGAATTTATCCAAAGATCTTAAAATTAAACAATTTGGTTGTTACTATCTCTTCCTGTTCATGTATACATAAAATATGTTTATATAAACTAAAGTCACTATGATTTATGTATTATGTAAAATTCTATTATTCTCTTAGTTGAAAGACATATATTGTACGTTGTGAGCACTTAAACATTGTAAAAACCGATTAAAATATTGATCAATCATATTAGTTTTCAGTTTAGGGGTTGTGAAGATTGTTAAGTTTTTGATTGAAACATGAGTCAATTGAAGCTAAATCACCATGGAAATCCTGGAAGCACTGGACGGCTGTTTCATCCTGATATGGAACTCCTCAGAAATGCGCATCCACGAACCCGCACCTCGCGAGATTCAAACTCAGGACCTATCCGTCTCGCGCCAGGCGCCTAACCAACTAGACCACTGAGGATGCCCACTGCTTAGGAGTCCCGTACTAGGACGAAACGGCCGTCCAGTGCTTCCAGGTTTTCCATGGTGGTCTAGCTTCAATTGACTCATGATTTCAATCATATTAGTTTTGAATGTTGGAACAGACTATTAAAAATTTACGGTGAGATTATAATTTTAGGGAAAACTTTTAGCGATGCTAAAGTGACCTTGAGAATGTCCACCTAATAACAAGGACTAAATGACGGTTATAAACCTGTATAGTGAATTATAATTATAATTTATATTTGATGATTATAGTTAGAAATTAGATTTAGGGTTTTCATCACGAAATGACATCAGCTATGATGTCATGAATCTATTTAACCAAATAGATGAGTAAATTTCGCGCCAAAATCCGAGACCTGTTATCTTATATCTGATTAGTTCGTCGATAAATTATAATCTCGTCAATTTTGCATTTATTCAAAGATAAACTTAAGTTGTTTTCAACATCGGTAATACTTACATAATTCTCTTCTATTATCTATTCTAATCCATTCACGATCTTAATCAATATCACTAAGAAAATACTTTTAAGTACCTTATTTTTTTTTAAAAAAAAAGAAGAAAGAACTAGTTACCATTGAATTATTCCATTTATTTTTAGCCTGAAGTTATAATCATTAATTAATTTATTATTACTAGTAGTATGTAATTATTTCTTCATTATCTAAATAAACTTTATAAGGAATATTTATTCAATCATTAAAAAAAAGAGAAAAATTCTGAAATATTAAGCTTTATTTCCATACTGATTTGTTTCGACCTCTATTTCTCAATAGTGAATGACCTAAATACAATTTTTAATACATTTCATTTATAGATCTCATTTATTCTATTAAGTGAAACAAAATCTTTTCTTTTCTTGTTTCTGCTCAACTTAATCTGTTAAAAAGTTATTCAGGTTTTTATTTTTTTTTTGACACACACAGGAAAAAAGAAGTAGAATACTTGAATGTTTGTTACTAACTTATACAGGCAAAATGTTTGAGTCATTCACTCGATCTATCTTGTGTATCAGATATGGTTCAATGAAGAAAAAATGTCCTAGAGAGGATTCATTAGATTGTTTTTTTTTCTTGTCAATAAAAACAATCAGAAATATGTGAACATATGGATTCTTAGAGTAATTGTGTTCTATATGTTGTAATATGTTAGTATATATTGTTATGATGTATTCATTTAGTTGTCATTTGTAGATTGACAACTACCAAGGGAATTATGTCTGGTATGTGAATTTAAGTTTTTTTTTAAAATCTGCAGACAGAATTTTTTATTTTATTTAGTTAAATTTGTAATCCTTATGTATAAAATGACAACAACTAAAGAGACAACTGCATCATATAACATGTGGTAGTCAGTCAGTCAGCTGCAACATAAGACCAAGCGCATAAATGCATGTGATCATGTTGCTATCTCTCATTAGTACAACAGATGAACACAAAAATTCATAGAAGCTACTTCAATGGTAGTAATATATAAAAGAAAGATTGCGTGTAAAGATATAATACTGGGAGAAAGAATTAGTTCGTAGAAAGAAAGGTATGAAGCAATTTTAATCTCACGGTTTAAGTTAACACAGAGAATGTATACACCTACGCCATAGTGGTCGATTCTGAGCCATGTTACACAGAGTCTCCAACGTTTGGTTACGATAGTCACGCGGACCCCAACCAAGTAGTCTGCATCTACCAACATGGCTCAGATCAGAAGTTAGTGACTTTATGGACTGATGCCGCCCCTAACTTTCTTCCATTCGTCTCCAACACTAGTCAACATTGCTCGCCGTGGTAATCGGTGGTTGGGCATACGTAAAACATGGTCCGACCATCTCAGTCGATGAATATTCACAACCTCATCAACTGATTTGCCACCATTTCCTAATATTATGCGTCTAACTTCGCTATTACTTACCCGGAGATCCCAGAAGATGCGAGCAATATTTCTAAGACATCTGTGGTCAAATATCAGTAGCCGTAAACAAGAACAGAACGAACTACTGCACAGTATACTCGTCCCTTAATTGATGGATATCTCCCATTTGCCATAGGTTGTTAAAAACCAATCGACCTTTTTGGATCCGTGTAGAGATTTCGTCAGAAGCCAAACGATTGTGGCTGATCAGACTTCCAAGATAAGTGAAGTTGTCGACGCGTTCGACTACTTCATTCCCTTAGTTCAGCTGTTGACACAGGCCGTTCCTGAAGCAACAACTTGCATTTAGAGGGGGAGAATCGCATCCCAAACATTCTGGCATTGTTGATGAGTACAACCAAAAGACTCTGAATTTTATCAGCGTCTTCGCCAAAGGGAACTGAATCATCTACGTATTGCAAGTCGACAAGTGGACCTCCGGGTAGATCAATTCCTTGGAATTCAGACGACCAGAACATTACTTCCAACAGTAGGTCTATGATCAAGTTAGACGAAAATGGAGATAGTAGATAGTCTTGTCGGCCATCACTTAAGGTTGCAAACTCAAATGACGGTTCACCATAAGCTCTGACCCGATTGACAGTGTTTGAGTAAAGAGCCCTCAAAAGGTTTATGCACTTCTGAGGTACTCCTTTCAATGACAGACAGTGTTGCAGAAGCTCTCAGTCTACGGAGTCAAATGCTGCTTTTAAGTTAAGAAAAACCATCATTGTTGGACACCGATAAGCATGCATGTGTTCTAGAACCTAACGAATCGTGTATATGTGGTTGATGCAGCCACAACCAAGTCTGAAGCCAGCCTGATTTTCTCGTGTTTTCAGTTCACGAGTATTTGTTAGGCACCCGATATTTATTGAAGCTAGTATGTTAGATGCTATGTTCTTTAACATGTCGACATTGATTAAATTGACTACAGGTTTGGGTTTTATGTTGTTAGACCAATTTACGGAGTTTCGAACACCGAATAACGCCTGATGTCCACTGCTGAAGTGAAAACGGACGAAACACTTTATTATCCAATACCATTCACAAAACGAACAATAACAAAGAATCCTCACAGTAGCAAGTTAGTAAACGTCATCACCAACATTTTGAGATGTTACAACATATATATCAATGCATTAATAAAGAATAACTGGACTGCTGATTTAATTGTCACAATGAATTTATGAACATCAAATAAGCGAAATCCAGTTATACCGAACAATCAAAAAATAGTATGCCAACTTCCTTGACATCTTGTATAACATTGATATGGTGCCACAAGACTGAGTGTACTTTGTGGCAAACGCTACATCGGATGATCGGAAGGACCTCTTTGTTGTCCTGAGGTGAATGTTACTCCATGAACACATGGATAGTTGTATATAACTAGAGCTCTTATTGAGATCCCACCAAGTATTCTTTGAGATTTACGATATAAAGAAAGTTTAGTGACATATTTATCTAGCATATTAAAGAAAAAGAATCAGACTACTGTTCAAAGGAGTTTTCAATGAACATTATTTTCAGAAAATCTCTCCTCGTTAAAGTTACAAAACTTTTCATAGAACATTTTGGAAAAGTATTCTCGATAGATAATTTTGTTAGAAATTTCTGGATGAAAATCAACAATCCTTTTCCGAATATGCCTATTTAATCACCTTGAATAATAAGAAATAAAATTGTTAAACAGTATTTATTCATATTTGAAACTGAATTTTTTGTCCGTAATTAATTATCTAGCACAACAAATGATATCTCTATGTAAATTTAGAGCTATATTGCCTGAGTTAGGAACAACAAACGAAGTTTATGAATATATCATGTTTTTACTACAGTTTCGCATTTACTAGTTAGCGTATTTTTTAGCAAGGTTATTTTTTACGGGATGGGGTTGCTGACTTCATGCCCAACCCTCCTCTTTTACCCGAGTTGGAGACCGGCAGTAACCTTAGAAGGGCGACGGAACTGAAACTTGAAGAAACACCACAAAAATAAAAAAAGTAATGGTATTTATAAACAGTTATTTACGTAAGATACTCAATATCTGTTGACTGGATACCATCAGCAACAACCTACTATGACAGAGAACAAACCAGCTTCTAACTGAAGACGAAATTAGGAAAAGGCGTTGGAAGTGGATGGGACATACATGACTGAAATTATCAAACTGCATCACGGAGCGAGAGCTAAATCTGAACCCTGAGGGGAAACGGAGAAGAGGAAGACGAAAGAACATACTGAGTCGGGAATCGGAAGCAAACGTGAAAAGGGTAAATAGCAACTGGAAAGGACTGTCCGGGAGAGAGTTGGATGGAGAATGCTGGTGGGCAGTCTATGCTCTTCCAGAAGGGGTAACAGGCGTAAGTAAGTAAGTAATTCCCACATATTGCTCGATCTGTTTTAAACTCAATTGAGTTACCAGGGTAGACGTTTATACCAGCCTGGATTTAAATACAAGAACCTACAATTTTTATACTTTCCGATAAAATACCTCTTATTTGACTGTAATAACACTGTTTTAACCGTCTTTTTGAGTGATAATCCATCACATTACCAACGACAGAAAACCTATAAGAATTATGCGATTCGTCGGTACTTACAGTCCAAGTTTGATATGAAGTAGCTGGTATTGCAGTGAACAGAACACGGGTGGGGACAATCGAATTGTATTTACCACAGAATTACAGAGTTACTCCGTAAAATAGAAAAACCATATAGTAAATCGTTAATTTGCAAAATATCAATTCATCATATCAAACCGGACTGTTCCTGTTGCAAACATCAATCCATTGTCTCACATTTCATTGTTCATGCGTCTTCTTACAAATTGCACTGTGTTCCCGCTCTTCCTTTCTTGATCTCCCACGTTCTGCTGCCAGACATTATGTTTTTAACTCGCGTCATATACTACTTACATCAATATAAGTAGCACGCACCACTGTATAAATCTGTTAGACAGACCCTGAAAATGCTTTATCCAGTTATTGACTTGGTTTTATAAAATGGAAGTAAAAAAACCATAGTAATCCCCATTAGCCTATCTTCGCATAGGAATGAAAAAAATTACTTTCGTTTAACAATTGTAATAAAACCAGATAAATTTCTATGAGCAAAACAGGTATATCTAAAAGGGTTTATGATTCGAGATGAGAATTATAGAACTCAATCGTGTATAAATCTTAAATCACCGAGTGTAATCCAGTGCAGACTAGTATATGCGTCAAGAAATGATCGTTTGCTAGAACCATAAGATATAAACAAATGATAGACACATGCGCTTATGAAGTATTTGAAATTTTGCTCCCACTTTGAGATTCTATGGGAAATAAATTTATCACTATTTGTGATTTGTTTTATTTAAAAAAATAGAATCGCACAATTGAGCCCAACTAATGATAGACTGTCTTACTCTATAATAAGTCTTTAAAATATTAAGTTTACCAAAGATATTATTATCCCATCTTATCTACTTCTCAAATTGTATTGTTATTTTGGCAATTTAAATTCGAAGGGATCTCTTTTCAGTGAATTTGATATCAAGCTGTACAATCGTATGCACATGAAAAGTTTTTGTTGTAGTACTAGCTCCGAGAGGAAGTGTGAACAAGGAATAACCAAGAATATGAAAAGTAGTTGTAAAAAGAAATCCGGTTGTTCCGTCCCAATGAAAAACTTTCATATACGTTTGGAATTTAAAGGTGATCGAACATCTAATGTAATCAAAAGTCGTTTAACGACAGCGATAAAAAGAACATACTGTGCAGCAAAACTGCGAATAACGTTCAATAATAGGAACTTCTTTTCTGTATCCATAGAAGATAAGCTTCCCCGACTGGTCACCCCCATACGCATCTACCAGCCCGCCTGCTCTTTTGGAGCAAGGTACATTGGCTGTAGCTAGCGCTCGCTTTCAACTCGAATACGGGAACACGTCCCAGTGTGGTTCTACAAGGGTGAGTGGAATGCACTTAGGAGTTCCATACTTGATCATCTAATCGACTGTAATCATTCTACTGATCTACAGTTTGATTTCAAGGTTTTATATACAATTCGTCCAAATCTACCTAAATTTCTTCGTATCCAACTCCTAAAAATAGTCGAAGCTCTTACCATCCATGAGCTCAAGCCAGAACTATGTGTACAAAAGAAGTACGTCCTATCGTTATCGTTACCTTGGCCTTAATTATTATTAATACTGTATTTATCCGTTTACTTATGTATCATATTCTCATTATTTTATTCATAATTGCTCATAATATCAGTTCATTTATTTCGCACCTCTATTACCTTTAATTACCTACAGTTATTGTAGCAAAAACATTTTAATCACCTTACTACATTCACGTTATAATCGGTTACTAACTTATTAAGTCTATTGTTATTATTCGTATTGCGTAATCTAGTATTATAATCTTTCTATTACATCACCTTGGTTATTCCCTGGTCACGTTTCCTCACGGAATTAGTAGTTTGACAAAAAATTTTCATATATATACGATTGTACAGCTTAATAACAAATTCGGTGGAAAAGATCACTTCGCTGAATTTCGTGTTTTTAATATGGGAATTATCTGTCAATTGACAGAAATCTGTTGAATGATACCTAATTCAAGCAGGTTTTTAACCACCAGCTGATGTTAGTAAGACAATTTAATTAATTTAATTAACTACAGACCTAGCAACAAAACGTGACTGTGTTAATTCACATTCAGTATGTAATTTAGATGCAATGAGATGAAGAATACGAAGAACAGTTGATTATGTGAATTATAGAGTGGGATATGTATATACTTCATGAAGAGTTTAAAAATGCTATTATCATTAATCTCACTATACACCATGCTATTCTTACAAGATGTGTAAAACACCTTATTTGTAGTATAAATCATCGTGTCAATTGTGAGTAAAAACAGAGAAAGGTGTACATTCAAAAGATTTTTGACTGATTCTAAAAGAATTTAAGTGTACCAAATAATAACAACAGAGAAAACAAGAATAATTTATTCAAGCAAACTAGTTTACAATAATTATACATATATAGTGGTTACATTAACCAGTGTAAATCTTAACAAGAAAGTAGTGAGTAAATCCACTTTTAGTTAGTGTGAATTTATAAAAACACTTTTCACAAACCGATATACATGTAGTTTATAATTGTCATATTGGTGTAAATCATTTATTACATAAAAATTAAAGTTGAAAGTGAAAAAAAACAAGACGGAAATGAAGAGATGGCAGAAATTAATTATACCGGACACTATTAACAATGGAGATTAGATGAGAAACTTATTATATATTGATTTTTTTTTACAGAAATAAAGACGACAAAAAAAAAGAAAATACAATAACTTGAAATCGGAAAGTAAACGAATACACAGAAATATTACAAAGTGTAATATAATAGAAATATACATATGCATTATGTACAAAAGGTAATGAAAAGAGAATTCATTAAGATTCGCTACAAAAAAATATGTTCGTTTTTTATATAAGGGGAATATATATATATTTATATATATATATATATATATATATATATATATCCTTGAATTATGTCAAAAGTGATTTAATTACATCTATTATAAGTGACAATAGTAAGTAATAAGTAGTATTGAATGCAAAAAAATATGACAATCTATACAAGAAAAAAAATTAGTGTTACAGAGTAAAACAAAATAATATTTACATATTTTTTTTTTTAGATATTTGGAGTGGTTGATTTTTTCGGAGGTAATGGAGGTGGTGATGGAGATGATAAAGAACGATTTATGTTTGTTAAATTATGTGATAAAATATGAGATACATTTGTTAATCCAGCATTTATACATAAACTATCTTCTTTTGAAGTATTATTATTGTCTTGAATTATTGGACTATTATTTTTAAATAATCGTGATGAATTTACTTCGCCACCATGATGATGAATACGAGGAGGTAGAATAGGCGGATTTGATACATTATCTGTTGAGTTATTTGTACTGATATTATTGTTATCTGTGGGATTAAAAAATTAGAAAAGAGAAATCGATGGAGTATGTTTACAGTTACGGGGAAATGTATACATAAAGAAAGAAAACTTACAGCTCATGAATGAAAATGTAAAAGCATAATATAACATATTGTAATGATGATAGATATACAGGAAAATTTTAGAAATAGAAACCGTCTACATAATAATAATAATGCGCACTGCTGAGGAGTCCCACAATAGGACGAAACGGCCGTCCAGTGATTCCAGGTTTTCAATTGACTCATGATCTCAACTATTGAGATATTAATAATCCCAATTAGATTTCGGATATACAGATGTCTTTTTTTTCTGCACAAAAAAGCTAAGTAATGTATACTTTTAGAGTTGTATGTTTAATTATTAATAAACATTTTTCGTGCAATATTTATACTAGCTACAACTTGTTACTTATACTATGGTCTTTATAAGTCATTATGAGAATGAATTTATTTCAGCATTTACTTTAGTACTTTAGTAAGAAACAAAGTTTTCTCCAACTGTTTCATCTAATAAACTGGATGATTCATTACAATAAAAAAACGAAACTGTACAGTGTATACGATTTTTATGTCCCTTAACACATTTTCCATAGAATATTCATGTATACTCATAAGTAGTAAATTAAATTAAATCATTTTTTAAAGGGATATCCATGATAACAGTCTACAATTAGACAGTTATTTTCTCTGATGTTTGTTGAATGATGTTAACACAAAAGAATACGAAATGAAAGAAAATGTAGTCATTAATATTCAGAACTCGAAGAATTTTTTTAATTTTATTAAACTAGGTACCTGAAAAAATATAACAATCTTTATCCAGGAAAAGTCAATTAAAATTTCATCATTCACAAAACGTTAAATTACCTGACGTTTTGGTGACTAGATTCGACCAAAAAGGACTTTTTTCACCTGTTATAGACGATAAAGAGGTTAATCTACGATGAGATGGTCTTGGGGGAGGACCAACATCGTCACATGTAGCTGACGTATTGACTGCAGATGAATTTTCTAATCCCAAGGAGATATCTAATGGCAGCTGCGAAACGTCACCATGAGTAGCAGTCATGGTAACGTTGGTTGGAAGGCACTCTGCAGGTGACATGTCTACAATAATATAGGTGAAAAAGATTAGTAGTAAAAAGAAACTACTCTTAGTAAAAATAAACCTGAGAGCTTAAAAAAAGCTCGAATATATTGCAACTATATGTACATGTCTATGATAAAACTAGAGATTCATTTTAGACTTTGGTATTAGGAAATACATTCAGAGCGTGACTGTTTATTATCAATCATGTAAATAAGCAAAAAAATATTTATACAATACAAGAATATAGTTTTGATGTAAAATGTATTTCCTATTAAAAGTAGAATGTGATATCAGGACGAAGAAAGTTTATACATTTGTCAATTTTTCGAATGAACAAACATAAACTACACTATCGATATTTTCTTCAGAAACATAAGATATTACGAACAAATATCCAAGTCACTGAATCCATTTTTTCAAGATACCGATTGAGTTGTAGCAAATGTGTGGTCGGATACATTGAAGACAACTCAATTAATAGCACTATCTAAAAGCACCAGTTGTTTCGACCAGGACAGGTATTACGAATACTACCCTATCTCCTTTCACTTCATTGATTGTTTGCTGACACTGAGACAGAATGGAAAAAGCGGAGGTGTTCAGTTTACGACATAATGCCATAGAGTGAAATAAAGCTGTATTGGACTGGTCAGTGTTGATCCATTACGACTCTCTGGTTGGGACCACAGGGATTGTGAAACTCAATGTCTTGAGACATTATCAAACATAGCTCAGAATAGAAACCAGAAGAGAGCATGCTATAGTTCTTTTGCAATCTTCAATGAGTCTTCCTGTTTGTATCTTAAAACTTAACAGTATCTCCCCATATATACTGTTCTCCACTAGATATTTTCATTCACGCAATTTTTCTCCTTAAAATTTCATTTCCCCATTTGTATGGTGTATATTTATTTTGGTGATCAGTTGTACCAGTATCTATGTTCATTAAATGTCTATTAACACTACTATAACTTTAGTTTGGATAAGCTAAGCAATTGATACATTTTAGTACCAAGACCACAAAGACAGATGAATAACAAAAATATTACAAGGGTTTATAAAGATCACTTTGGCAACCTCATAGTTAATATCATAGACAGGTCTTAGTCAGACAATCACTGAAAATCAGGAAGCACTGGATAGCTAGTAGTGAGGTCGTGAATGGACACTCCCGAAAAGTCCCACATTAGGACGAAACAGATGTCCAGTAATCTCCTTTGTTTTTAATGTTGTTTAACTGAAACCAGTTTGTGATATCGACTATAAGATAAAGAAATATTTGATGATCCCTGGTTCACCTGTACAAGCTACGTAATTCTCATAGTTGCTATTCCCCTTCTTTTACCAGTTCGATGGAAACTGTAAACGCGGTAAATATCTCTAAGTGTGTGAACGAAATCAAAATGTTACCATTTTTAATATATAGCTAGTTAATTTACCTATGGTTGGATGGTAAGAGCTTATGTTATCAAGCTACTATCAAGAAAATGACCCTGAACTGATATAAATATGTATATTAATAGTAAGCTTGTGAGTTGTGCAACTTCCTATCCAAGTGTGTATGTGTCAATAATGTCTGGTTATCCGCACCTGTCGAATAAGTGTAAAATGCAGTTAGATTATATACATCGTGCAATCATAGCACTGATAAAAATAAAAATAATCATTTGATTGAATACGTCATTTTTCTTTTGAACGCTACAAATAATGGAAAACAATTCGTATGATTATAGTTCATGTGTAATGTGGGAGGATCACTTTTGTCAGAGTTGTGTAATATTATTTTAACTTCACACTCTTATGAGAAACAATTTAATTGCATCATCAACTTAAGATATCTATGTATGATTAAAGTTATTAAGTCGCTATATATTGGACGACATCGGTACGCTGAAAATAATCGGAGAAGATGAATCCTTTGTAGACAATACTTCTGACTAAACAAAATGAATAGCAAGATAAATTAGGATCATTTAGCAACAAATAGAATGGTAGAAAAACTTATTTATTAGCTTGTTCAACAATACTTAAAACTGATAGAAAATAGATCAAAAGTAGTCGTTACCACATGAGAACTAAGTGCTTTCATCAATAAGTACTTAATGTAAACGTTTACCTAAACATTTCATTTGACAGTGTCTATCACACAAGTTCATAAACCATGAAAATTTTAAAAACCTTAACTTTTTGTTATTAAAGAGGATGACAAAAACCTAAACATTTGATATTTTATGCAGAAAATGCGAATTCCTTTCACTTTTAAACTCAATATGACGATATTAGAGGATAAAATGTCAAATTATTACAGACTATCTGAAGGTCGTTCACATAGAGTCCTTCTTGAGTTGCTACCGGTCCCAAACTCAGATAAAGAGGGAATGTTGAACATGGGGTTAGCAATTCCACACCTTAAAAAAGAACTTTTCTAAAAACCAACAACCAGAAAAAATCACTTTTTTATCTAAAGATTTGTCTGACTGCTGAATGAAATTTTGCAATCACATGAGGAAACACAGTTCTGTTCATTCTAAACACACGTGTATATCCCTTTTAAAATCCCAATCTCAGCGAAAATTTAGCATTTGCAAAATCCCATAAACATGAACAATGTAATAAGAGATCATTTATCATATTAATAAACGTACCTCTGATGTTTGAAAACGTGGAGTTAGACACACTATGAGAGGATTCTTGAAATGCTGCGATTGGATTGCTAAACTGTTCTGAATGCGCATTTCGCTGAATTGACCTACTAATTCGAGGAGGTAGAGCCGGTGGGGAAGAAAGGCACATAGTTTGTGCATTATCACCTTTTACATAAGCATTAACGGGAAGAGTATCGACTGATGTAAATTGAGAACTATCATTGTGAAGAAATGTTTCAGGTGATGACGATGAAGTAGTAGTACAGGTGTCTTCAGGTACAATTTGATTGATAACGTAGTGAAATAACAACAAAATATCATTTGAACTTATTCAAACATATGAATAACGTAAAATATTACAAAAGTAACAATTTAAACTAATTCATTAACATGTGATGATATCAGTCAGTTAGTCAATAACAACGTAGAACTTCGTACGTACGTACGTACATCAGTTCGAGTTGCCATACCACATTAGCACACAGATGCAGTTGTCGATTCAAATCCCGTAGTGGTAGAGGTAGCAAGAGTATAAGCAGCTATCGGAAAGATTAGGGCTTGGAGACGTTATTTAAAGAGTATAATACAGTGAAATAAATTTGGGAAGACGAAAAAAGGGACATAAAGAATTCAGAAGATTAGAATTTGGGAGAACACGAAGAGTGTATGCACCTGCGTCATTGCAAACGATTCTGAGCCATGTCATTCAAGGTCTCTAGCCATCGGTTGGTATCATCTCGCGGTCCCCAACAAGGTAGTCTACACCTACCAACATGACTCAGTCCACTTGTCAGTGACTTCATGGACTTGTGCCATGTTTTGGTCTTCCAACCTACTCCTATACCACTGAACATAGTACGTCGAGGCAATCGGTCGTTGGGCATACGTAACACGTGTCCAAGCCATCTCAACTGATGAATATGTTTTCCTATGTAATGATATAGGAAAATATATTCTTTTGTTTCTAATAGCATTAATAACTAATTATATGTGGACAGCCTACAATAATTCTTCGAAAAATAGTCTTCAAACGTTCGAACAATGCTGAAAATACTTTGACCAATCAGCGAGATCTACACTTTTAAAAGAATTTTAGAAAACGACAAATTATGTCATAATTTGAGTGGACGATTACCGATTTTGTAACTAACCACAGGTGTCTAATAGCACAAGGCCATATAAAATACTATAAATATCTTTATTTTCTACACACATACTAAACTTGAAAGTGAAGCTCGTTTCAGACTTTCCTACTTTTATTTGCCCCTTCAGGATAAAATATTTCTGGAAATTATAAAGAGATTAGAAAGTCTGTACCTAACCATTCAAGTACCACGTATATTAATATATATAAATATTTCATTAATTATTATAATTTTATCAAAAAAATATTTGTCGGAAGATTTATAATTTAAGGATAGATAACATCCCCTAGTGAATGTGAATCGTCAGTTGGAAAAAAAGTTAGTGATTTAAACATTTTGTTTTAAGGTAAATTCCCAAATTAAGTTCCCTAGGAATAGAAATATTTAGGTGATCTTAAATTACAAATTAAGTATTAAAATGTTGGAAAAATTATTATTTAGAAACTAATCAATTCAAAATATTCAATAAACCTAATGAACTTAAAGATAATGTAATCTGATAGCTCACTCATTAAAAAGGGCTTCAAATGACTTGACCGTTTGTCAGTATCAGACATTAGAGATGAGTTATCATTAGAATTTCGGAGAGATGACAAAGGGTCATTTAATGTTAAGGATGCAACTGTATTTGACTTATCACTTGTCTGCTCAACAGCTTTATCAGGTATATTAGAAAACTCTTTCACAAATTGATTCTCGGATGTTGAAGTTAGGGTTGATGAACGGTTTGTAACAGTAGAAATCATCTGAAGAAGACTACGAAACTCCCGAGATTCAGCAGTTAACTTGGGATCCGGTTGAACAAGATTTAATGCAGCTGCGATTTTTATTTCTACAGGCTTTAGATTACGTTCACGGGATACCTGAAATTAGAGATTTGATAAGTTTGTGTGGAAAAAATGAAGACATGTGATAAATGACAAAATTTATCACGGTATGAAGGTCATATTCAAATGACAGTTATATTGTAGAAAATACAATGATATTTTTTCTATTAATCAGTTACAGGGAATTCACTATCTCCTTGAATGACTAAATGATAATATCTCGATATTAAACAACTACGTTTAAATTTGTTCAAGAGCTTCACCCCGTTTCAATGAAAATTGTTGCTTCAGGACAAGCCTGTGTCAACACCTGAACTAAGGATAGGGAGTAAAGTAGTCAATCGCACCGACATTTTCACTTATATTAGAAGTCTGATTAATCGCAATCGGTTGGTCTGACGAAATCTCTACACGGATTCAAAAAGCTCGTTTGGCTTTTGCCAACTTACGTCACCTATGGCAAAGGCGATATGTTCGTCTATCAATTAAGGGACGAGTATACTGTGCAGCAGTTCGTTCTGTTCTAATTTACGGCTGCGAAATGTGGCCATTAATAGTAGAGGATACTCGTAAGTTACTAGTATTTGTTCACAGATATCTTAGAAATATTGCTCGCATCTTCAGGGATCTCCGGATAAGTAATAGTGAGGTTAGGTGCAGAATATTAGGAAATGGTGGTAAATCGGTTGATGAGGTTGTGAATATTCATCGACTGAGATGGTTGGATCACTCATTACGTATGCCCAGTTACCGATTACCACGGTGAGCAATGCTGACTAGTGTAGGAGACGGATGGAAGAAAGTTTGAGGCGGCCAAACCAAAACATGCCATCAGTCCATAAAGCCGCTAGTTTCCGGTCTGAGCCATGTTGGTAGATGCAGACTACTTGGTTGGGGTACGCGTGACTATCGTAACCAGTCGTTAGAGGCTCCGTGTGACATGGCTAAGAATCGACCACTATGGTGTAGGTGTATATACTCTTTGTCTTCCCTTAAACCATTTAATAGTCAATATAGACTTACAATAATTTAGTTGTGGGTCAAATAATCAAATGGTAGGTCTTGACAACAGCACTGAGTATTGTCAGTATTAAAATCTCAGGGAGAAAGTATCATCAAATCGATCAACGTTCCAAATAAATTCTATTAATAACTGCCAATAAATAAAGAAACCTAAACGCTCAGATTCTAAAATTCTATTAATAGCTTTAAAAAAGCTTTTTTCATTTTACAACATACATAGTAAACAGTAAGTAAAAACAAAATATGAATCATAATAGATAACTAGAGAGACAAAAATGAATTGTCAGTTTATCATAATCATAAAAAGCATATAACTATTCTCGCAAAATCTATATAAATCTTAATCACCATTTCAAACGAAACCATAATGACGTTATATCTCAGAAGATATTGTATTGAATTAAGAGAGACAAAATAAATCAAAGTAAATGACTGAACAATATAGATATCGAGAAACTGATGAGTACTAACACTGAGTGGTGTACTTAACATTATGTACCCTATATTACATGTGAGTTATTCGTGTTTTTAAGCGTACTGTTAACTTAAAAAGTGAACTTACTGTACAAAATGAATCAGATTGCTTAGGCTGAATTTTCAAAGATTTTTCATACATAATATCGTCAAATAAATTCTCTTTATCAACACCCCATGTATTCAATGGGTTTAATGTCTCTAGGAAACCCTGTATTAAAAACCAAACGAATATTCAAGAATTAGTAATAAGGTATATATATTTATTCATTTATTTATAGATGAATCTGATATCTACCAAACTCACCAAACCTCCAAATTATTTACCCAAGTTAATAAAAGAACAGAAATATTAAAGATTTGGGAGAAAACACTAAGGGAATACCATATGAATTAGTACTATCGATACTCAGTGATAAAACACGGTTACCAAATAACGATAATCTAATATTTCAAGTAGATAGAGAACTAAAGATTCGTTATACGAATCAAATCAAATGACTAGGCTACATATCAAATGCATAACTACTCTTATGAAGATTTTTCTTCACATACAAAGTGTCAAAATAAAAAAGTCCATGATAATTTGACTTGTTGTTCAATTTGATGAAAAAATTACAATACTGAAAGCTTTTACTCCCAGTGAGAATTAAGGTTCTAGCAAACAAGGGATAACATTTGCTTTATTTAAATAATCAGTAGAAAGTTAGAAAAGCTTTGTAGGTTACAATATATTTAACATAAGGACACTGAGAGTTTACAATGAGAAAAGTTACAGATAGTGATGAGCAGGAATGTTCGTGAGGTTGGTAACTGTAGTGGTCACTTACACAAGTGAACACTTATCTGAGATTTATAAAAGAACGAGTATATATATATATATATATATATATATATATATATATATAATCCAGCATCTATTAAGAACTTACGCGGATAGACTTATTTATGGAGAAATTATACGGAGTTTGTTGAAAAGACAAATAATATTCAACAAGTTCAGCTAATTGACGACACTTCCAAAAGTTAACCAAACAACCACTACTCGAATTCTGTGTATCTGGTACAGTTGAAAATGGCAATGTAGAAGCATTTACCCAATCAGGATGCTTCAATTCTAAATGTATCAGTTGTGTTTTATCCCCGACTGCAATAAACGGGAGACCGGGTGGATGAATTCGATGCAATTTCTCTTGATAATCGGTAAAATAAACGTTTGCGCTATCATCATGAACGAACTGACGCAATGATTCAAAAAAGTTACGATAATGACATTTTGATTTGGAGATTAAAGCCTGGAAATAAATAAATACAACAGATATATCACTAAAACATTTAAGATCATCGTCATGTTTACATACAAACAGAAGCTATCAAAAAATAAAATTTTCAAATCATAGACAACATACATCGTAGGTTTCACTTAGTCGAAATACGGGAGAACTCAATAAAGCAGCTTTGGCTTCTTGAACACCTTGTAAATTATTCAAACTATCGAAGTAAACTAACAGATCAGCAACACGTTGCATAATAACCATTCTGTCTTCTAAATGTTCAGCTGATATTATCGAACTAACTAACCAACATTTAAACTTTATAGAAAAACAGAAAGAAATAGAAAACAATTACAGTTCAACGATAATCATAAGATGTTCAGAAAATGGATTAATTATATACACATTTAGATTGTACATAGATTGGTTTAGAAGATAAAAAGCAATAGTGCAGCTTCATTGATTGTTTGTCGTTCCTTAAATATTGAGTTGCTAAATTTCCTCACTTTTTTTCCACTGATTTACTTTCTCTCGAAACGCATCTTCGATGCTTAACCTTTTCGATTATCACCAATACTGTTGCTACTTTTACTACTCTGAGACTTATCATGGCAATTTCATCTCTCTGTGCTAAAGAGGTATGGCAACTTGAACCGATGTACATATGTGTCAGGTTCTACGTTGCGTTTTACAGACTGACTGAGTTATTAAGAACGTATTAAATTGAGAATCGTAGATGAGTAAACAATCTTATACAATAATAACCAAAGATTATGTAAGTTGTGGAATAATAAACAGGGATTTAATATTTAACCCATATAATTTTTACTAACAGAAACATTGCTAGCGTATGTCCGAACCAATGAGTGAGGAATATTAAGGTTAGATGCAGAGCATCAGATAAAAAAGGTAAATCAATTTGTGAAACAATGAATCTTCATTGACTGGAGCGGTTTGAACGTGTTTCATGTATGTCTAACCAGAAGTAGGTTAGGAAAAAGCTAGGAGTTTGTCATTTTGGTAAATGCAGACTATCTGGTTGAGGTCCAAGTAACAAATGTGATTAGTGGTTGGGGTGGTTGGGTGAAGTGGATGAGAATTATTCATAATAGAACAAATGCATTTACTCTTTGTCTTTCTCTAGGTCTTGAGTTCTATTTTCTCTTCATAAATTCCTTTTTGTTCCCTCTTCTCGAACCCTATTTTTAATACTTGGTCTTTCTCATTGAAATTGCTACTATATTATTTAGATTACTTTACTGTTCATCGTGTTAATTTCACCACGTTTAGCTAATGCGATATAACAACTTAGACCAATACACATTTCCGTCAGGCTCTAGATTGATGACTGAGTAACAGTTAACTAAATAAGTTTACTAATGCCAACGTCAATAATATAAAATGGTTGAGATATAAATGTAATATCAGTCAGATATTATTTATTTTATCGATGTTATTATAGGTATAATGATATGATACTGACAAAAATGAAAGTACAAACCTTATTGGAAAACTGGAGTGATAATTCGAAATTGGGAGATTTGATTTTTTCCTTACCAGTGACTTCCCAAAATTCAATGCGCGAATATAACTCCCATTCATAAAGTGTTACTTGACGTGCGAATTCTAACGGATGAACCTTCAAAAGGAATCAAAAGTCGATGTAATGAAAATGAAAAGAGAATGAACACAGTAAACATTAAATCAAAGTTTACTAATATCTGCAAATAAAATGTACTGAAAACAGTCTAGTCTATCCTAACAGTATCGAAAAGCGATTCGTACTACATGCACAAACAATTAGGTATGTTCTAAAATCTTACAAACTACACTATTTCCAGGAGTTAAATGGTAAATAATAATTGATCAAAAATTTTTATTAAATGCTACTATTATATAACAGTTGAATGCAACAGAAAAACTTATTCCCGATATATAAAACACAATGATAAGATAGTTGCAAATGTAATGGCTGAATTCCATTGGACAAAATTCACAAGAAACACATTAGAAACAGAATGTTCTTCTTTCTTAGAAAATACCAGAATAATTGGTTTACATGTAGTTGACTTTGTCATCTTCAAAAAAACTTCAATGACTGTACGATATTTGCTGATAAAAATTTGGACGGTATATACAACATAAAAGTGGAAAGAAGTGCTAGATTAGAGAACATTTTAAACAGCCTCATCATACAATTCAACCAACTCAAGATATCTATACGAATAATTAAAAAGATGTTTGAAAATTACAAAGAAACAAACGAATTAAATAATAAGGATAATTCAGTAATATGTTGATTTAAGATAAAATTGAGTCAAAATTCTTGTACAATAAATATTGCCGAATCTTATCACTAATAAAATACATAAATTTAAAATTATGGTAATGTGCATATATAACAAGTCTTACTGTGGTTAATTTCACGTCATCCGATGATGTAACCAAACCGAAATCAAGTTGTTCAGGTGGCAGTTGTTCAATTGTCTGGATTAATCTTATTCTATCACCAAGAAGAGATTTACGAATATTTGTCACATTGTCAGATAAATTACGAGCATGTACAGTGTCTAGGAAATCCCACAACCTACTGCGTAATACAGTGTCTGGTAATATGTCAAGTTTATAGTAAGAAGAATTTTTCACCCATTTAATAATGAAATTTAAAACCCTGAAATAAATTTTTTTCAAAAAAAAGACAATCATAATAAGATGATGAAAATTCTAAGATAGCATTGAGATAACTACTGAACTGAATGTGACTTGGCGATGAATACAATTGAAGACTTTTGTGAACACTTAAACTATCGTTGAAGAGTAGTAACGACACAGATTGATTGACGGAGACAATCTCAATAATATAGATGGGAGATATATAAATAAAGTGCTAACAGCTTTTCACTCTATCATTCACTTTATAAAATTGTCTATATTTGTTAATGGGATTGAGCAACCAATGGATTGGATGATCGAGAAAATATGTAGCACAAGAGAATGATTTTGTTAAAATTGCATTTTGTGAGCTGGATACAGTCAGAAAAACAGTCAAGATAATTAAGCAGACGATGGCAGAAAACGTCTAAACAGCAACAACCTATGAACTTCAAAACCGACCTAAAAAGATGCTAGTCACTTTTTAAAAAATTCTAATACCTCAATTCTATCTCAAGTTTGTGATGGTGATATCGTGTCTAGGAAGACAATGAAAACTTTATGACTAAACCACCGAGCTCATAAAATGCAATTTCAAAAACATGGATTTGATGTTGAATTTGAACTGCAAGTCGATAATGGAGTTAACGAGTTTTCTTATAATTGAGCCTTATGATTTTCTATTATTATGGATGTTTTAATACTGATCAAATAAAAACTTATAGCAAGTGGAGATAGTATCGATGTGATTCATCTACAATTTCAGTGATAATCGGTCAATCTTGGAGAACTCTGCTTAATCAATCTAATTTCCAACGTCACTTGTTAATAAAATTGACGTCATTAACATTGTTATTGATGTGCTTAGTGCAGGGACAAAAAACATCTGAATGGTGCGGGAATAGATCAGTGAAATGTCGAATGAGCCATTCCCAAAAACAGAATATATATATATATATATATATATATATATATATATATATATATATATATATTATTAGGTCAACTCCCTTTTTCATCATCGAACGAAATCTGCTTGGCTGTACCAGATGTGTGATCTTTTTACCAATTACCAATTTATTCTTGAAAGTGTTTCTATTCATTCTATCCACGGAACTTCCCAAAAACGTTATTTAATGAAATATGAGACCATTAGGACAACCGTGAATTTCCACTAAAAAGTCTTTTGAACGTTCATTTGTTTATTTAAACACAAATATTGGTACAAGGAAGCATCGAATACATATACACCACACAAGACACTTGATTTGTGTGTTGGCTATGATACTGCCCATGCACCCAAACCCAAGCAGGTGGTATTCTTAGGGGTAGCCACACCCGGAGCCTTCGATTTAAAGGTTTGACCTACAAGGTAGTGGAGCAACGTAAGGAGATGTAGTCCCATGGTAGCCGGTGACCGATAATTGGTTCATACGCCATTTGTTCCTTCAGGATCCTGAGGCCCATGTGCACCATCGATTTGGAATCAAGATTCTCCAACTCCTCTAGGCGGATCCTCCTTACAAACCAACACTGTTAATGTGACGGACATTCATTTTTGGTCCTCTCAATTTCACAAACGACACTTGCGACACGAGAAGGCAGTGAGTAAGACTTCCCTGACAGTGGCTTTATACGCGTGGCTATGTGAGAACATTTCGAAGAGAGCGGACTCTTCCCACTCTTGGCCGTACCAGGGCTTTTGTCGATATTGCTACTTGGAATAGATCGTTTTCAACCAATTCACTATTTAAGGCCAAACCCAGGACCATCGGATCACGAGAAGAAACGTTTGACCGCTTGAGCTACTAGTTCGGCACCCAGTGGTACAACCCTAACTTCGTTCAGTTCACAATATAGAATGGCAATCAAATACCATTTGGTAACAAATTGTTTGGCTCCTCACATATCTGAACTTCACCAGTCACAACGTTTCACCAGAAATTCTTGGAGTAGGTTACTAATGAACTAATTGTTAGTTTTGTGAGGATTAGTTTAGTTTTAGGTTGTATTCACCGCTGTATTGACGAATTCGATCCTAATATGAAACAGCTGTTTAGTAGTGCTACCCAGTTTTCAGACATATCCCAACTGAGATCAATCTGTGACGAGTACAACCGGGGAATAATGCCATGTTAACTGAAGAGTGCTTAGACCACAACAAAATATTTATAAGCAATTAGTATCAGCCAACAACACAATTAAGAGAAAAACTAATGAAACTCGATCAAACCTGTATTGTACACGCCGTTTATACACTGAACGGAAACGTTGTTCTAAACGTAAAGCAACAGTAAGTAAACCATCACGTTCTTTTATTGAATTGAATGTTTCATTAGCAGCCTCAGTAAAATCTGGATTTGGTATATTAAATCGCTCAATTAATAAATCCAACAACTCCAACGAAGAAATATAACGTCGGTATGTCTATACAATAATTGAAAAGAAGGATATCACAATGTTACAAATCATAATAGAATAAGAAAACAACACAATAATTTTATATCTACATTTATACTACTCATATTCAGTGTGATGCAAGCCTTCATAATTTTACACTTTTTCTTATTATTTCAAATTCATTATAATCTAGTTGAAACAAACGTTCAGCTTAAACACATGGATACTTTGTATACACATACGAAAGAATTAAATGACAGTTGTAGTAAACTATACAAGTAGGAACAAAATTAACAACTATAAACCATTGAAGATGACTAGAAAGTTTGATCTACAGCACCAGTGGTAGTGTAAAACAAGGTAATGGACAGATGCAATAAATGTTTATTGTGAGAAATTGCAAAGGGTTTATGTTATACGTGTACATAGCCTTAGGCCATTTATTTGCATTTTTTAGTGTGTTCTGTAATGCGAACTATCTTCTCTTCTGGTCTTCAATTGTTCTGCCTGAGCCGAGCTTTCAATGTACAGAAATTCTTCTCCCTGTCTGACGACTGTGACAGATTCAAGGTAACATCCCGCTGCATACTAATTACTAGCAACCTTGTGAGCAGCGTTCACCACAGTAGTAATGTAAATACACTGAGTTGGCCCGAAATTTATATATATATTAATATATCGCTCTGCTAAGGAGAGCTCAGGTTGTCTAGTTTTATACCAATAACTGTTAATTCTAGATGATAAAGGTAACCACGATAACATTTTTCTAGTTCATATTTCCGTAATGACCCTTGTTTTTATCTGATTAGTTATTATTACTTTCACTTTTCTAATTTTGCAGTGTCCAAAGATCAATTTGAACTTCAGTTCGGAATATAAAGCTATCCTGAATATCTTATCTTTTCTACGTCTCATTCGCATGTGAAATATTAATGCTGAAGTGCTGTTATATGTCAGTTGTCAATCTATCTAGTTGCTATTGGATCCCGTTTGTAATTAGAAGAATCTCAACCATTTGTAATAAGAAATTGTTGTAGGCCTAATTGTCTCAACGTTTAATAGCTTCACTGAACCTAACAAATAAATGCATAGTTTATTAATATCAGTCTGATTACTTACATTGAATGTATGAAAATAAAAGCTTACAGAATAAACTAATAAACAAATTTACTAATTTCATCAATAATGATATCAGAATAAAACATGTAACAACAAGCAAGTGTGAAGCGGAGTTTTTTGTAACAGATTAGATCAATTTATGATTACGTATGTGACGGTAAATTGATTAAAGTACCAACAATGTGTGGATATTTTCACAAAGAAATAAACAATTTATGGATGTAGGCTAGCAGTCGGATCCAGGGCACGCGTTTCGTTCTGTTTGGGACAAGTTAGTTGGACGTACATTTACTGCTAGCCACTATTTATCTCTACTTATAACGCTTGTGACTTAAGGTTATATTGAAACAATCCGCACAGAATTCATATACGCCACTAAGAGGCTGATCAATTGCAGTCCTAAACGTCAATGGAAAGATTGAATCAACCAATACAAGATGAAATATATAATTTATTGTTTTATATTTTTCTGTTTATTTATATCACGCAACAAGTATGCATAATAAACAAGTAAATAGTAGGTGGAGTAGTGAGAAATAAATAATTTAAGCATCTCATACAACAATCAAATAAATATATATCAACTGCACACTGTTACCACTTACAATATGTTGCAGTTAGTTTAGCAAAACTTTCAGTCTACATTCATTTTTCATTTTAATTACTTTGATCTAGTATAAAATTAGTTTAGCTGGGGAAAAAATCCAAGTAATCCGGAACATGCCTGTGTACTTGATTTTAAATCAACTGTGTGAGGATTGATGAAATTAAAGTATATCAAATGATGTTTGAACTTACGAGCAAAATAGTACATTAATCATCCTACTGTAAATGGTGTATCTTTTTCATATACAGTTCAAAATACATTGGTGATGTTAAACTCAAATTTGTCCTTCAATATCGTTTTAAGAGACGTTAATATCATTAGGCTGATTGGATCATAAAACATAACTGTGGGAACCCATTAGGTATATATATATATTTTTAAATTCTATACGTTCTTCAATTTTTAGCATAAAATATAAAGTAAGAACTAGAAACTATGACAATGAGTATACTTAAATGTTCCACAATGATAGACAGCATATAAACATATTTACTTTTGAATGCTTAAAATTATTCTAAGTTTATTAGTAGTAAAGATAAAGTCGATTTAATTTTTACCCAATTCAATAAAAAAAATAAGTATATTTAATGAATTAGATAGAACGAAATAAATTAACAAAAAGTAAACATACCAAAAGAAATGCATTCAACGTTTTATTGTCAAAATATTCATGATATGTCATTCGTTCAATAAGTTTCAAAATTGTAGCAGCACGAATAACAGGAATCCCTGCACTACCATCTGTTTGAGAAGATTCAAATATAATATTAGATGGAGAGTCGGGAACAGAATATCTGTAATAAAACAATGTAATAATATGTTTATATTGATAACACATTGAATAAAATTACACAGTCACTGTTTATATTAGATATGAATAGGAATAAATATAAGCAATTTGATTGATAATTCAATGAATACTTCTTTGAATAACAAATGTATTTAGATCTAATGACAGATTCAATGACTTTATTATTATTTACGGGAATGAAGAAATTTATTTTAAAAAACACTTGAGATCTATTTATGTATATGATTGGAGACAATCAACATACAAAACGGGAACTACTAGGAAATTAAAATCAACAGTTACTCAATTCAAAAGTCAATGACATTATTAGTAAGCTGCTTAATGCTAATCATCTGTAAGACAAAACGAAAAAATCTAAATCAGTTACTGGGTAATATACTCTAACGTAATGATGGAATTTAGGGTTATTCCACGAGATTCTAGGAGAAAACAGTTATTCAGTGCTTACAGGTTATTAATAGCTGTTCAATTTAAATTAGTTCGTGACTTAAATGAAATTCAATAATATCCACAACCCTATACTGTTAATGAAATCTGTTTGTCATTATCTTAACAGTAATTACTCTGTCAATTCAGAAACAAACCAGTTGTCGTAGTACAATTCTACAATCCAAGTATATATTACGTTAAACAACTAGTTCAGATCAATTATAGTCCTTTAGCTCGCGTCATTATTTTTCCGCACATCACTAAGTATAATATATTTGGAAACAGTTGAATCTTTTTTCCTTTTAGCGAGATTAGTCAACGAAAAGTTCTAATTTTTAAAGAAAAAGAAACATATTAAGAGACAAAATATAAGTACAGTTTTTTTTCTACATTTCATAGATTGTTGGTGAAATACCAAAATAGAGGAATAACCTCATCAATTATTCATATTCATGATTCTATTAAATAACCATGATAGGGTAAGCTAAAACAAACTATTTGACTGTCGTCTCATCATTAAGGACGTGTTGCATATTCTAGCAAATGAAAACAAGACCGATAGACATTAATATGATAATCAATAAAGTTTTTCCCTGTGAATAATTACAGAACAACAAAATTTACAAGTCATTTTAACTGATTTTACAAATTGTAGCCAAAACAAATCATTCTATGCATAAAGATAGTCTCCTCTAAAGATTCTGAGATTCTGCAAGTTAAGTGAGATGCTCAAAATCTAATCCTTGTCATGAAAAACTGAATCAAAGTGAAAGGGAGAGAAATGCATGGAAGTTACCCTTATATATATATATATATATATATATATATATATATATATATATATATATATATATATATATAGTACTATCATACTATGCAAGGATTGGTAAGGCCAGTAACTGAGAAGTAAACACGTTATCTAGATAGGTATAGATTTCTAGGAAGACCGTAGATTAAACGAATAACAAATTACATTACTTAGAAATTAAAAACACCCGACTTCAGGAACACTTACCGGTAAACTGAAGGAGATGGTAAAATCAAAGGAAGATCTTGACGAGGGAGGGACGTGAGATATCGTTTAAACAGTCTAGAAAGCAAAAGAAGACTAAAATGAAGCTTTATATATGAACTTATGAGTAGCCGAATAAAAATTGGTAGAAGACTAAATTTAAAAGTGGTAGTAATAAAAAGGAATTGGTAGAAAGATTATTTTGAGGTAAATTGAAAACATCAGTCTGAAATAAAAAAGAAATTTCTATTTACTCAACATCTATGGAAAGACAAATGAAGTTGACACGTCAAACTCTGTATAACTCAAGAATTATCATTATTACAGGTAATCATACGGCTAAAAATATTTTTAACCTAATCGTAGCTCCTAACTGTGTCATAGTGGTCAAGCTAACAGATTATGATAATCCAATCGAGCTACACTGGCCGCAACAAATGTTCTTTCATGTCCTACTATTTCAAGTAGGTTGGTTAGAAAGCAGTAGCATTAAAAGCAGCAAATTAAGGTCCGGACCTCAAATCGCGCTGCCAACTGTACAGAGATATGACAGCAATAAGGTGATCCTGTCAAATAACCAGTAACTGGAGTGATCCTATTTTCTAATAACGAAGGGAAGGACCCCTAAAAACAACCCACCTTACATTGCTGCTTGGATTCCTGTTGTCAGTGGTAAAGCCTATAAAGTACAGAGCCAATTCATAAGAAAATACTGACCACAAAATATATCAAATCGTGTTTAACGCATAAAAAATGCTGTTCCTAAATAGACATTACAAACTTTTTATTTATTGACAACAAAAATACCTAGCTAAATGAAGATACACTAAAGCTGATATCCAATTGGCTTTATCTTCTTTATTATAGAAAATAAATGTGAAACGCTGTTTTGGATAAGATGAGATCACCTCCAATAAAGCATTGTTTGAAGCTTCCACTGCATCACCAGCGGTTGGTAGAATTAATGATTTGTCATTTTCATTATTACTATTATTATTTCCAATGTTATTTAAGTCAATGGTATGATCAATCAATGTGTTAGTACTTGTAAGTGTAGAAACAGAAAGTACACTGCCAATTTGAGGTTGATAATGATGATTGGATGAACCAGAAAGTATAGACTGTGTTTCTGCTTGTATAACAGAAGAACTACAAGACGAGAGTGTATTGGCATTAAACGAACTAGTTGTGTTCGTTTGTACATTAGACATGATAGATGACAATTTAGGAGCTTCCCAACATTCCAAGTCAAAGAGAAATAACATACCTGTAAAGAACAATATCAAAAACAAGAACACTTGAGAAGATACCTAGTTGTAATTAGTATTGTAACAAAGAGAAATTGGCCCTAACATTCAGGCCTTAATTTATTAGAGACTGAATGAGTAATTTACTCACAAAATTGATCTCCTTCAATTGTTTGTGACATCTCATCTCGTTGATTTTTTCCGTTAATAATTTATTTATATACAATAAGCATGTTACTTTATTGGATAAAAAAAACCTATTCTACTGGGTCGTTGTCTTACCTACTAGTATCAGTTCGTTTGGGACGTTTGAATCAATTCCTGAGCAACAATCGAAGATGTTTTCACAAAATAGGCTAAACCGTGGAATGAATGAAGTTGTGTACATTCGTAGATTATAATCACCACATAATATTCAATCTCACTTCTGAAATAAATTATCATTAGTAACTGAATCGCTGCTCTATTTATTTATCACTTATTCGCTGTCTTAGTAAATTGGATTTATACATTACATTTGGGTTTTTGGCGAAAATCATCAAAATTTGAAAATAATCCTCTACTCAACATAAATAGTTTGGATTTTGATGAAAATATACGTCATATTATTTAATATCAATATTTAGAAGTAAACAATTCTCCCAAGGAATTCACTTCATAAATTATTTCTCATCCTAATGACTTCGGATATATTATTAAATAACACAAGGACATATGTAGTATTTTAAATGGCCAAACTGTACAATGTACTGAGGTCTATCGATCAAAATAAAAATAGACGGTCATCATACAATTTATCACTGAAGTCAAGCAGTAGTATCAGGATTAGATTAAATTGATGAATGTAACTAAACTGCGTGGCATTAGGACAGTTTTAATCAAAAAGACACGAATTTGGAAAAACATACATAAACGCGCAGTTATATACTAGTATCTCATACGTCTGCCGATTATGAGTAGTATACATCAGAAATAACTTAGTGCCGCAAGTAAACTATATGTGCAACCACCAATAAAGAAATTTAGTTTATGATAGTGTTTAGGAATAACAAGAAGTAATGAATATAGTAAGTGGAATTTATAGGCCAGAACATTTCGACGTGACTATGATCTATATACTACACAAATTTATTTCTAAATATCATCAATTTCAGCTAATCATTATTTTCTTGTTTAAAGAGAGCCAATCGTAATATGAACAGAAACCAATCAGAATAACTGAGTTAGAGAGAACACCTGAGCAAAGAAATATCTGAAATCCAAAAATTATATCTAATCTTGATTTTTAAGGAGCATTGTTTTCATTAATAAACTTTTTAAAACACACTTTCTTATCAATATTCTATGAAATTATGAAATTTCAACCAAATAAAGAATAACTCTAAACTTAAGGACTATAGATTATTGTTATGAATCGAAGAGCAACTAACTACCCTTCATGTATTTTTTTGACTTAAAAGTACTGGTGAATGATGCAAAATACCTGAATCCATCATCCTACGACAACACATAAGTATACATTACAAAAACAGAACTCACATAACAGTCTATGTATTAGTGAATCCATAAGCACCCAAATAATAAACACATAAGAAACAGAAAATTTCAAAATACCAGTCTAAATATAAGCACCATGTTAAAAGTAGGGAAGCGGTAAAAAAATATCATTGATGCAGATAACACAGTTTGATCTGCAGATTAGAAAATATAAAACAATACATGGGATTAACCATTAAGATTCAATCGTTAGTAAAAAAAGAACACCAGTCGTTCACTGAAATTCCGTCCAGCTTTGAAAATCAAATTTAACATTTGCAATCACAAACTGAAAAACCAGTTAACTTGATTATTAAGTTGTTAGAACTAAATAGCTACTCAGAAATTCATAGAAGTCAATATACAATTTGCAACCTCGAAAGTTTCAGAGATCGAGACAAAAAAGGTCGACGTATTGAATTAAACTCTTATTAAAAACATAATTTACCATTATTGTCACTGAACTCTGAAGCTACATCGATTATATGGAACTGTTCTAGGCAAATGCGTTTTTTCACTTTTAACACATAGTTTGCATTGGATGATGACGACGATGACACAACGTTACTTAGTACACGTTTTTGCTTTTTACACAATAGAAGCCAATTACTAAACAGGTAAGCAATTCGTTCAGATTTCTTTGGACGACCGTGATCAACTCTTACTTGCACTGGGCCATCTAGATATACACAGAGAAAATACAATACATATAAAAAGATAATAGACAAATAAATTGTAGATAGGGTAATTTGTATTTTAGGCTAAAATCGAACGATAAATCCAATATTACTGGTGTTTATGAGTGTCTATTAATAAGTTTGCTTTGAGTTGACTTACATGAAGGCGAACTAATGGTAACTGACATTTTCCCTTAATAACATACATTTTATTTACTTATTTACAAATGAACTTTCGAAAAAATTGAAGAATATGAAGTAGAATTTCATGAGCTTATAAATGTCTGTAGGCTCCATCATGAACTGGAATAACTCAGTTACATGTATTAGTTGTCTTGAGACAGAGTATATATTTATTGTGAGGTGAAAAAACAATTGTGAAATTAAACGAGTTAAAATACAAAATTTATCAATCGGTCAGAGAAAGTGTTGGGGAATCACAATATATGTTAAATCGGGTTTCTACTGAAGAGATGAGAAGTAAATCTTAATCCTCCCACATAAGAAAAGTAGATAAGGAAACGAAATAACATCGTTAACATTAAAACGAAACTACAATCGTAAACATCCTAACGATTTAAATTAAAAATAACCCCAACATAACGTCCAGCGATCCGGTTTGAGCTTCTTCTGGGGAATAATGGAAAATCATAATCATTGGATATGAATAGGATTCACAAAACATCAGTTTACTAAACGATTATTCAACGATGGTAAGATATCGAATTTAGCATTTGTTAAAGTGTCAATATGAGCTAGTTGATGCGTTAAATTTGGGTTTTGATTATTTCCCTGAAAAAGTTCCAACTAGACGGCTGAATGAAACACTGGTTATTGTTAATTCAAAAAGCTGAGATTTTAAAAATACAATTTCTATTTGAATGTTTTCTATACACTCGGCACCCAACTACTACGAAACTATTCCTTCTAATCTAAACGAAAGTCCTTATAAAATAACATCATAAACGTTGGAATTTAAATGTATGATGGAATAAAGATTTAGTAATATTGAAGAAAATCTCGAAAATTATGTAAGAACATGAAAAAATAAGAATAGAAGAAAGAAATGTCGGATGATAAGGATGTTCTTCTTAAGGCCCAAATGAAGTTATGTAACCAATACGATTTAATGGATGTTTTCGCAAATTTTGTAAACAAATGGTCGGGAGATTCCCCCAATATGTACAATCTAAGCCAACTAGATACATTGGTGACTAACACACGATAAGAACACCATGAAATAGGCAAACTGTAGATTTTGAAGAAGGATGTTTCAATGTTATATTTGCAACACTCTAAACAAATCTTGTTTGCGTTCTAGTCACATTGAACCAAGACAAAATCTACTGAGTCCTGCATTTGCGCTATATGAACTACTTTATTTATTGTAACCACTGATCAATTTATCCTTCAATCACATTATTTTTACAAATAAGAATATATTAGTAAAGACTAGATGGAGAGGGGATAAAATCAGTTAAGCTTGGAAATCAAATGTAAAATGTATAGGTTGATACTTTAGTCGATTGTAATTTCTTAATTGGTGAGGGGGATACAACAGCAGCTTACGCTAGACTCATTCGTTCTTGCCTAATTTCACAAACAAGAGTTTGGAATTGAAACCAATTATTGTACACGGGGTTGGTGTGTATAATAAACTTAGTTCTATTTCTCAAAACTTCAATTTGTATGAAGATCAAAGAATCATAAATAAAGTTTTAAAAAATAATAGTTAGATACATTGTTTAAAATAAGTTTGCTAACGATTAGTCAAAGAAAACCAGGAATTACCAACTAAAATTACTATCATTAAGAAAAAAACAGTGTTTATAATTTCAAAATGTTAATTATTTGGGTGCTAACTTTGGTAATATCTCTAAAAAAAGGAAAGAGTTTCAACAGTATGCATCAAACAAGTAAGTGTAAGGCAGTAAGAAACAATGAAACTACAGTGTGGTTTGAGAATTTTAGGTTTTGGATAATCACAACTTGGGTGTAACTATTTTGAAGTAAATATACAAGAGTTGCTACAAATAAATGGTAGTAAATCCATACAATGCTAACTCCATTGAGAAATATATATATTGGGCACTTTCAATTTAATAAGTTATAGAGAGGTAATTTCTGATAACTAAAATATATTAATGATATATAGCCTCATATACTACGAATTATATTTAAATGAATTCTGTAGCATAACTGTCATCTGAAAATAACGCTGAATAAACAATATAACAAATATAAGATCCACACATACCCATCAGAAACTCGGACATAACAAGTGGAAGTTCAGAAGAATGTTGCATGCGACGAACTGAAGAAATCAATTCTTCCAATTTACTTCTACCTTCAGCTGGATAGAGATTAGAACAGAAAGGAGTTTTCAAGAAGAAAGCTAACGTCGGAGAGACAGATTTCACCCAGTCTTGATTAAATAATGCATTGGATACAGTGGACCGGGTTTTCGAAAGCAGGGATATTACATCTTTGAGAGTCGATTGTTCATTTTCTTCAGTAGCATGAGTACATAGAGCCTAAAGATGAGAAGCATCTAATTGTCATAAACAAAGACTACTTCGATAGTCACAACAAAATAAACATGTATATAAAGAATACTGAATACTTCTATAAAATATACCAATATCAAATAAAAAAACTTGGAAACTCCCATACTAGTGCACTATTAAAAGTTCCTATACTCTTTAAATAATGAATAATGACAAACCAACTCGGTAACAAAGTATATTGTTGTGTACTAAGCTTGCAGGTATATTTATTATTAATAAATTAGACGCACTAGCTTAGTGACAAAATGATATTACTGAAGTTTTGCAACATCTTATCAAAATCACCAATCACAGTTGAAGAACAGTGATAGGATTTATCTTTCAAAACGCCAGGAACAACAAACAGAACACCTTCAAAGTTCCCACAGATTGAACTCATGAGTCAGTTGAAGCTAGACCACCATTGAAAACCTGGAGGCACTGGACGGCCGTTTCGCCCTAGTATGGGACTCCTCAGCAATGCGCATCCACGACCCCGCACCACCCGGGGCTCGAACCCAGGACCTACTGGCTCCGTGCGCGAGCACCTAACCATTAGACCACTGAGCCGGCGTCCAACGGTGTTAGTGTCTAACTTCAACCAATCCACAAAGTTGCGCTACCGTACACCATTGTCTTCAGTGAGTTCCTATCTCACAACAGACCTGGTTGAACTCCACTGGTAACGACTTCTCACTAGAACTCCAGAAGTGTCTCCTGAAGTCAGTCACTAGTGAGCAGGTGATTATTATTATCAAAATTGTTTAAGCTCAACTACAAAATCATGTTTGACTAGTCTCTAATACTTAACAGTCAGTCATGACAAACTATTCTAACGCATCTGAAGTTCGCCAAAACCTTCATAGGTACAATTTATGTTCTCCAGTACGTAAACATCAATATCCAAGCGACATAATCCTGGTGAGATAAAATACAGACTGTACGAACTTCGAGCATACTACGCACTTATCATCTGTGAATTAGTCCCAATGACCTCAGTAGTTGTGTTTTCATGGAAATCTCAAAAGAGTATAACAAAAGACCAGATGCAACAAGGCACTCTGGACTGCTCTGATTGCTCTCGACGCGGAAAACTTGTGATGTTCAACGAACTGGTGTATGGAGTTCCTTATTACTTTTATGAAACACCATCGATGTGAATTAACAGTGCTATGCAGCCCTTGAATAGCAGTTATCGATGTTTCTGTGGTACTCATAGCATTCAGTAGCACCTTTAAGTATGTAACGGTGAAAGTCAGCAACAAGTTCTTGAGCAAAAGAGAAGTTGTCTAACAATACTAACTTGTGCATACTTTACGTAAGACATCCTAACTCCTTTCACAGTAAAGGTTTGTTAATGATTGGATTGACTAAAAGCACGAAAACAGTTAGCTAATGGCATGATTTACGAGAAACGAGAAGTTGAATAGGGATGATATATATTGGTAAATTACGATATTCTAGGTTAGGTTTTAGAGAGTATCCAACGTTAATGGCTTATGATGATCTTATTGTTATTAGTGACAAGTTTACTGTAGTTTCCTTTTAGCTTTCGGATAAAACTTAAATTGAATACTATTTTGTAAGAACTTTCGTCTAGATTTGAACGAATAGTTTCACAGTATTTGGGAGCCGAATTGATGCGAGACATTAAGGAGGAAGAATTTATTTGTAAAATCCCAGAATTTGTAGTAAATCCAACGTTTCGCTCGGTAATCTAGCCCAAGCTTTTTCAAGGAAATATAATCGAACATCATAATTACCGAATATAAATAGGTACATAGGTCTTCGGCTAACTGTATACTAAATAGGTCATCCAATCATGTTAACAATGCTTAAAGTATTTGCTCTAGTGTGCATGAAACATGTGGTATATAACGAAAAGTATGTTAATATAACAGATTGTGTGTATTCGTCAGTGGATCTAAGGTGTAAGCAAAAATTTCATTTACTATTTATCTCATCTACTATTTTTTTTAAATAAACCAATCTGAGAAATGAAACATTTTTTGTTGGTATGCTATAAGTAAACAGATTCTCTAAAAACAATATATGCTTTTCCTATACATTAATATCATATTACACAATCTGGCATTTAAATTATAATATCTCTAAATTGCAAAAAGTTTCATGTTTTTAAGCAGGAATAAAATATTTAATATAAAGAGAGCATGGAGCATGTATATCAATCATGGTTATACAGAAAATAGTACAAGAACTTCAAACGTGATGTTGTAATTGTTTTTTAGGATTTGAGCACTCCGTAGAACAGTTCAGAATTAAGAAAGTGTTATCTAAATATCTCTTGTTAGTAATGGTTTACTAAGTGACGACAGTTACTGATGATGATTATTTGTCAATTAGTATTGCGTTATACTCTTGTACTCATCATGATTTTTCACTTATTTGAAATAATCCTGAGCGAACAAAACAACAGGTACTCCATATATGACCAACTAAAACAACATTGAAATCATGAACCAATATAAGTTCGACAATAATTGGAAACCTGGAAGCATTGGAAGACCGTCTCGTTCTAGTAGGGAGTTTCTCAGTAATGCGCATCCACGGCTCCGCACCCTGAAATCGAACACAGGACCTTCGGCCTCGCGCGTGAATACTTAATCTCTAGACCACTAAGCCGACATTTAAAGGTATTAGTGTTCAACTACAATCAACCCACGAATTTGCGTGATCATCTTCCATTTTCCTCGGTGGTTAGCTGTCTCACAAATGAATAGGTTTACAGACTTGAATACTAACTATTCCTAACATTACTGACAAAACGTCTACATGGTTATTTGACACAAAAACAACGGTGAGATTACACTACCTCAATATGATCTGCCAGGTACAACAATTGGAAATTTGGTAGAAGCAGAAGTTGAGGTAGAAGATAACGAAAAGCGATTACCATATGATTACAAGTTGGTAAGATGCTAGTCATGTCACTACTAAAATTAAAAAGTTCCATTAATTGTGCTTGATTTTCTTTGAATGAGCCAGGTTCTGAAGAACAGTTATCAGTATCATCTGAGAAACCTTTTTCATGCACACTAGATGACTCATTATCAGGATTAGTTTTTATGCTGTCATCATTGACTGCAGATGATGAAGATGATGTTGATAAACCAGTTACTTCCGTAGTTTGATCGTGATTGATGTCTTGATTTGTAGATTCCAGTATAGATTTGTGAAATGGTTGAAGAGATGATGGCGAATTGCTAACTGATCTTTGACCAGATATATGTTTCATATTACTATACAGAAAATGATCTGTTGCCTTAGGTTGTCGTGGATTTGTAAATGATGTGAAAGATGAAGAATGATTAAATCCATGGCTTGTAAAAATAGGACTGAAAGGTACAGGCATAGTAGTAACACGGTCAACTGAACCACTTGCACTGCTAACACTTGTACTTGTACCACTATAGTTAGTGTGTCCAGATAACATATTCGACCAGTAAGATTGTGGACTGTCAGAGTGATGGGTTAAAACACAACATGAACCTGAAGATGGTCCGGAAGATGTCAGGCCAATTGGATCATAACCAAAACTTGTGGTACATAATTGACATGAATGTGGATCAGAAAAACGTAATTTTATCTCAGCTTGGCGACGACTAGATGCCTGAAAAAAAGGATTCAAGGAACTACACTATTACTCTGTGTTTACAACAATTTAAGGAGTGGATTTAATAATGGTAACTATGTATTAAACAATCTTATCGCAAAATCGATAAGTGAAAGTACAGAACAACTGAATAATAAGTTGGATATATATTCACTGCAACCCAGTTTAGTAAACTTAACGATAACAAATTATATTTAAAAATATTACCATAAAATGTTTAAATAAACCATTATTAACAGAAAGATGTTCAGACGTTTTCTTAGGAAGTCAAGTACAAATAATTAATTACATAATAACTCCATTTGAACTCCGCCTGTAGCTCTTCTACGGTTACTGCCGGTTCAAAGACCGGGTAAAGAAGGAGGGATGGGAATGGAGTCCGCTACCTCATTCCGTAGAAAACAACCTCGCTAAAAAACGCTAACCAGAAAAAAAAAATCTAAATTCTGCCCTCTGAGTTGAAAGATCTTCATGTAGGAGAATTATGATGTCTTATGGTAAAAGTCGAGATTATTCGGATGGCTTTCTAACAACAAGAACAGTTAATGTAGGCACATGAAATAAGATGCTGTTTTGTTCTGGTCATGAAAAAGAAGATACTCTTCGTATGCAGAGAGTTGCTCTGATGCTGTCCAAAGAAGCACACGAAACACTTATAGAATGGGAATCTCATGTATCCAGCATCATCAAAGCATCCTTCAAAATAAGGGAGGAGGGAATCACAATGAATGTTATTCAGTGCTATGCACCCACCAATCATAGCAATGAAGACGATAAAGATTAGTTTTACAAGAGGCTGCAATCAATCATAGAGAAGTTTACAAGAAAGGGCCCAACTATCCTAATGGGAAACCTAAAAGCCAATGTCGGAACGGACAACACCGGATATGCATATGTCATTGGGACGACATGGATAGATTGGAAGAAAGGAACAAGAATGCAGAGAGACCAGTCAAGAACAAACAAGGCAAGACAGTCAATGAGATTCAGGAACAGAGGAATAGATGGGTAGAACACCGAGAAACTCTTGAATAGACCAGCTCCATTGAACCCACCGGACTTCGAAGCAGCATACACAGACCTTCCTGTAGATGTCACTCAACCAACGATCGAAGAAATCATGATGGCCACCAGACAAATGAAGGGTGGGAAAGCAGTAGTAGACAAAATACCAACTAAAGCACTGAAGCCAGACATAGAAGTAACTGCAAACATGCTCCGCATTCTGTTCAGGAAGATTCGAGAGGAAGAACAAGTGTCAACAGACCGGAAAGAAGGATACCTTATCAAGATACCAAAGAAAGGGGATCTCAGAATGTGGGAGAACTAAAGAGCCATCTAACTACCAACAGTGTTGTTGGACCGAATGAAACATTCAGTAGACGCCCAACTTCGAGATCAACATGCTGGATTCCGTAAGGATCGGTTGTGCATTGACCAAATTGCGACACTATGGATCATTGTTGAGCAATCAATTCAATGGAATTCCTCATAACACATCAATTACCTTGACTATGAGAAGGCGTTTGACAAATTAGATAGGAGAACCTTACGGAATTTTCTTCGACACTATGGTATACCTGAGAAGATTGTCAACATCATATGGAATTCATACGACGGACTACGGTGCAAAGCTGTGCACTCAGGACAGCCGACAGTCACATTCTAAGTGAAAACCGGTGTCAGACAAGGCTGCTTACTCTCATCCACTTTCTCGTTTGGTGGTCGACTGGATTATAAAGACCTCCAAATCTCAGGGGAAACACGGGATACGATGAACTATTTGAATGTAACTAGACGATTTGGACCTTCGCAGGTGACCTGGTCCTTCTATCCCACACACAACAACAAATGCAGGTCAAGACAAACAGAGTAGCAGAAGCCACTCCATCAGTAGGCCTCAGCATACACATAAGAAAAAGCAAACTAGTCAAATACAACACAAAGAACACCAACCCAATCACACTTGATGGATAAGCCCTGGAAAAGATGGAAATTTTCACGTACTTGAGCAGCATCATCGATGAATAAGGAGGATCTGATGCAAATGTAAATGCAAGGATAAGCAAAGCAAGGACAACATTCTTACAGTTGAGGAATATATAGAACTCGAAACAACTGTCAACCAATATCAAAATTAGAATTTTCAATACGAACGTCGAGACAGTTCTACTGTATCGAGCTGAAACTTGGAGAACTACCACAACCATCATCAAAATAGCACAAATATTTATAAGCAGCTGTCTATGTAAGATACGCCATGTCCGTTGTCCGGATACTGTCAGCAATAATCTATTGTGGGAGAGAACAAACTAGCTTCTACGTGAAGAGGAAATTAGGAAAAGACGTTGGAGGTAGATTGGACACACATTACGGAAATCATCAAACTGCCTTGCGAGACAAGTGCCAATTTGGAATCCTGATGGGAAACAGAGAAGAGTAAAACAAAAGAACATACTGAGTCGGGGGTGGGAAGGGGATATGAAAAGGATGAAGTGCAACTGGAAATGATTGTCCAGGACAGAGTTGAATGGAAATACTGGTGAGCGGCCTATGCTCCTCTACATAGGGTAACGAGCGCAAATCAGACGGTAAGTTCGTTCCAAAGTTAAGAAGTGAGTACCCATGACGTCAAACAACGTTGAACTCAGAAAATTCAGGTCTCCTGTATATTATAGAATCATTTATGAGGCTGTTACGCAATGTAAGTTAAAATAACTTTTCTGCAAGCTTGTGAAACATTTAAAATTTCGGTGTCCGGCATTTTCAACTTGATAAAAATTAAACAAGACAGGTTTGGATAAGTCTAAAAAGTCTGGATACCGATATACGATGTATATCTGACCCGCACTTAAGATTCTAACGAAGTACTACAAATTCTCCCTTTATATATCGATTATGAAGTTTCGTTTTACATGCACATATCTGAGGGATCTATGGCATTTATATCAGGTCTTGTTGGTTTTGATTTCACAAAGCTGGTGCAAGGACTAAGAAATCTGGTGGCAAGAGTGTACTAACGAGTTGTAAACAGCAACTGCGTCTGGTTAATGCTGGAAGCTATCTAAACACAAATGAGACGCTAACAACAAGAACTCAATTCGTTATAATTGAAACAATCTGAGGTCGATAGTGAACACATTGATTACACTTACAGACGTAAGGTTTATTGCCTAAACAATGTCGATCAACCTGTCCTATAATGTTTTGCCTGGTCCATAAAAAACTTCCACTAGCCTATAAGACATACTCCAGCTTCTCTTAAGAATGATGATGATGATGGGACTGGGTGGATTGTTTGGAAGGATTTGAGATACGAAGAATGTTATATCACCTTGAATTAAGTAGATAGTTGTCATCGTCCTTAAAAGAGATCTACGTAAAGCATACGACAACTATAAAGGTACAAGTCTACCCTACTTTGTTTCTGAACTACCAACTTCCATCATATTCCTCAGTTTTTGAGAGTTATTAAGGATTGACTTGTGAGGACTGACCACATTTCGTCCAGGCCACGGATATATATATATATATATATATATATATATATATAGATAGATAGATAGATAGATAGATAGATATTACAATAACATAAATATCCAGAAACACGATATAAACAAATTGAGCAGATCAAATAGTTCAATCAGATGAAATATTCTCAAAGTTTAGCAATACTTTGACTGAAAATAGGATAATATTAGGAGAAAATTTAAGACATACTTACTACTAAACTACTTCCTAAGATGGATCTTTATCTACTTGTAACCTAACCTTGGCTATAATGCTAACCTGCTTTAAACAGTAGTAGTTAAATGATTACGAGGGAGCTTATAACAAGGAAGATTTAAGCACTGTAAAAAGAAGTTCACTTATCAGTTTTCCATCTACATTATTCGCAGTAACTGTCAACTATTTTCTCAGCTTTACAACATAACAGTGTACTTCATAGCATGAAACGAATGTCACGTATTACTACTAATATCACAGGCTGATTTCTGAACTAAATTTAGTGTTGAAGCAAACGAGTAAACGAAATGATTATAATCTAATTACACAGAAATTAAAAACAATTTACTGCTTGTTCAAGACAGAATACGAGGCAATTCAAATGATATGGAAAACTTACATTGCTAAGAGTGACTTGTAGGATCTTCTGAAATTCATTTGCAAGTGTCCGCATAATACAAGGTGTTTGAGCTAAAATACTTATCCACTCACGACAATCATTACTTAAAAGTGTATCCGCGTAGTGAGCAAAGTTGTACAATGTTCCGTCTTCTGCAGCTTCCTAAAATAGGCATTAAAGTAGAAGAGGTCAGACAGACTTTTCCCTACAGGTTATCAAAGTAGTTGACATTTAAATATAAATAGAAAATATAACTTTACTCTCTTAAAAAGTATATGCCTGAAAACTTTGAATACAGTAAGGGATATGGCAATTCATAAATTAGACCCTAAACTTTGTATTCAAAAGTTTGTTTAATTTGTTAAATATCATGTATTGAATGTAACTTCCACAACCATTAGTATCTTTACTTTTTATACTGCATGATCATCAACATAATTCTATTCGGCATCATATTTCTGCCCGACCTTTGCTGTTACCTTGACGTAATGGTCGGGCTTGCTTATCGTGATGAATTAATCGAGTAATACTGGCTGGAACAATCATTCCTCAAGGTCCTACCATGCCAGACAGGTCGGTTGAAGAGCAGTAAGACTAAAAGCAGCAAATCCGAGGTCCGAGGGCGGAGTTGTACTGCTGACTGTACAGAGGTGCGACGGCAGTAAAGTGTTTCCTTCAGACAACCAGCATAACAACGATGGTGCCTTCCCACAACGAAGGATTGGATTAGAAAAGATCAACCGTAAAAATATACACCTCACCTTATCACACGAATTTTTGTCGTCGTCAGTATGGTTTCAACAAGTATGGGGCTAACACAAAAAAGCGTGTGTGATCGGCCTCAAGCAGTTGTCCCTTGGGTACTGAGATCATGCTCTCGAGTCACTAAGGCCAACTCTAATCGGATTTCTTTCTCAGTTACCACTAGGAGAACCCTTCAACGGTGTGAGCAACCGGCAGTGATGGCCGCCCTCATACCTTTAACAGCACTCAAGAGCACTGTATTTATGATCATACCTCCCCCTTCAATTCCTATAATTCCTCTTACCTCTACTATCGACTCTAAACTTGCTCCTCAAGTGTTGCCAGGGCCAGTGATTCTAGTGCCCAAAATACCGCCTCATTTCTACTGAAACATCGCTCTAAACTACATATTGGAGCCTTCAAAGTATGTATCCTGTGTCGAGTCAGCTAGCATATCTCCTTGGCTAAGATCCTAGAATCTCGTACCATTGATATATACTGTGTCTCCGAAACACGCATACAGGGCCTTAGTGTGGTCATTCACTTGACCTCACCCAGACAAAACGGGGAGCCAACGAGATACACCCTATGTCTATCTGGCGACCCGACGGCGTCCCCGTGGACTAGTGTGTATGGGCATAGCGCTAAATATGAGGGCAGAACAAGCATTTGTAGGATGAATCCCTGTCAACAGTCGCCTATGTGTTGCTCGGCTAAACAGCTCCGTAAGAACTCAGAAAAATAAGGACACGCATCGTTGCCTTTCGTTATTTCTGTCTATGTACCCACTAACCACAGCCCAGACGAAGTGAAAGACGGATTTTACAGAAAGCTTTCTGAACTTCAAAAAGCTAAACACTCAGACATAATACTTTTAGCACGTGACTTTAATTCCCAATTAGGTGGGTAGATGTGAGAGGAAAATCCAACTTCCGGTTGAAGAAGAAATTAAGAAAAGACGCTGGGAGTGAATAGGACACACATTGCGGAAATCATCAAACTGCATCACGAAGCAAGCGCTAACTTGGGATCCTGAAGTGAAAAGGAGAAGAGGAAGGCCAAAGAACACAATGTACCGAGAATCGGAAGCAGGCATTAAAAGGATGAGTAGCAATGGCAAAGGATTGCCCAGGATGGAGTTCGGTGGAGAATGCTGGTGGGCAGGAGTAAGTAAGGTAGCTTAAAGCAAACAGGAAGACATTTATGTGGGTATTTTGGTATTCCGCCCAAGCGAAAAGATAATGGTGACCGTCTGCTGCAACTGTGTTCAGAAAATCGTTTGTTTCCAACAAGCACTAACATGGCGACCCCCTGCACCAAACCAACGATGGACTCAATTAGACCATATTGCCATCAGTCATCGTTGGAGAGGCTCGATAGAAGACTGTCGCTCGTTCTGGAATACATGTTTAGACTCTGATCATGTCATAATACGAGCACACATTTGCTGGTGCCTCACTGGGAGCAGAAAAGCCACATTAAGAAGACCCATTGGCGTTGAACTTGGTGATGATAAAGCCAAAGGTAAATCCAGAAACAACTGAAGCCACATTCAGGCGATTTCGAAAACGAGGCTGACCCAGATGTTGCTTGGAAAGATATACGAACAGCTGTGGAAACAACAGCGACATCTATCAGTGATTTGAAGAAATGAGTTACGAAGAACCAGTGGATTTCTGAGACATCTACTACACTGATAGACTTTCGTAAACTTATCCCGTCAGGCTCCAAACACGATGAAGGACCAAAGCAAAGCAAATCTAGGACAACCGAAAGTCTCCGGGACGATCATGAGCAGTGGTGGGTAACAAAGGCAAAATAGACATAAAAGGCAGCGGTTGTAGGTAGGCTGTAGATAGCTTTTCAGACTAATAAGAGAAACCGGAATTAAGAAATCAAGTTTAAGTGAGACAATCTCAGAAAAAGACAGCACTCTCATCTGCTCTCAGTCTAGATGTTTAGAAGGATGGGCGTGACACTTCTGGGGGGGGCAGTTCAGCTGGCCTTTAGCTACTCTACAGGCCCCCAAATGCACAGGTACGGCCGAGAGTGAGGAGAGTCCGCTCTCCCTCTACAAATCCTCTTACATAGCCACGTGACTACAACCACTGACAAGGAAGTCCTAATCACTGCCTTCTTGCAGTGGGGGTGTTGTCTACGAAGTCGAGAGGACGAAAAGCGAATGTTCGGAGCTTTAACCGGGTTGGTGGACATGGAGGATCCACCTAAGGCAGTTGGAAAACCCTGATTCTAAATCACTGGTGCACATGGGCTCCAGAATCCTGAGGAAACAAATGGCGTATGAACATATTGTTGGTCACCGGCTACCATGGGACTACATCTCCTTACGTTGCTCCACTGCCTTGTGGATTAGATTTTCAGGTCAAAGGCTTCGGATGTGGCTCCCCAAGAAAGTCACCTGCTTCGATTTAGGCACCCGGGCAGTATCAGAGCACTTGCATGAATCAATCATAACTGCTACCAGTCTCATTGTTATTGTGTAGCGCATGTGTATTCGGTTCCTCCTTGTACCAATGTTTATGTGTTTAAATAATAATAATAATAATAATAATAATAATAATAACCCTACAGCTACCCACCATTTCAAAACAGCCTGAATGGAACATTGAAGTAGGTCCCCCGACTTTAATTGAAGTTCAAAATGCTATAGTTAATCTGAAACGATGAAGGTCAGCTGGTCTACATGGGTTAACTCCAGATGTCTTTAAGGATGTCGATCCAATTTAACGATTAGGTTGACTAATATTTTGGCTAAAATCTAGGAACTGGACGTAATCCCATCTGACAGATCGCTATCGCTGATCGTCCCAATATATAAGGGGTCAAAATCATCCTGTGATAACCACAGAGGGATTAGTTTGACTAATGTAGCGTCTAAAATACTAGCCTCAATAATTATCGGACGCTTAACAAAGACTCGTGAACTGAAAACACGAGAAAATCAGGCTGGCTTCAGACTTGGTTGTGGCTGCATCAACCACATATACACGATTCGTTAGGTTCTAGAACACATGCATGCTTATCGGTGTCCAACAATGATGGTTTTTCTTAACTTAAAAGCAGCATTTGACTCCGTAGACCGAGAGCTTCTGCAGCACAGTCTGTAATTGAAAGGAGTACCTCAGAAGTGCATAAACCTTGTGAGGGCTCTTTACTCAAACACTGTCAATCGGGTCAGAGCTTATGGTGAACCGTCATTTGAGTTTGCAACCTTAAGTGATGGCCGACAAGACTATCTACTATCTCCATTTTCGTCTAATTTGATCATAGACCTACTGTTGGAAGTAACGTTCTGGTCGTCTGAATTTTCAGGAATTGATTTCCTACCCGGGATTCCACTTATTGACTTAGAATACGCAGATGATGTAGTCCTGTTTGATGAAGATGCCGATAAAATGGAGTCTTTTAGTAGCACTGAGCAACAATGCCAGGATGTTTGAAATGCGTTTCTACCCCTCTAAATGCAAGTTATTGCTTCAGGACTAGCCTGCGTTAACACCTAAACTAGGGATAGGAAGTAAAGTAGTCAATCGCACCGACATTTTCACTTATATTAGAAGTCTGATTAGTCACAATCGGTTGGTCTGACGAAATCTCTACACGGATTCAAAAAGCTCGTTTGGCTTTTGCCAACTTACGTCACCTATGGCAAAGGCGATATGTTCGTCTATCAATTAAGGGACGAGTATACTGTGCAGCAGTTCGTTCTGTTCTAATTTACGGCTGCGAAATGTGGCCATTAATAGTAGAGGATACTCGTAAGTTACTAGTATTTGTTCACAGATATCTTAGAAATATTGCTCGCATCTTCAGGGATCTCCGGATAAGTAATAGTGAGGTTAGGTGCAGAATATTAGGAAATGGTGGTAAATCGGTTGATGAGGTTGTGAATATTCATCGACTGAGATGGTTGGATCACTCATTACGTATGCCCAGTTACCGATTACCACGGTGAGCAATGCTGACTAGTGTAGGAGACGGATGGAAGAAAGTTTGAGGCGGCCAAACCAAAACATGCCATCAGTCCATAAAGCCGCTAGCTTCCGGTCTGAGCCATGTTGGTAGATGCAGACTACTTGGTTGAAGTCTGCACGACTATCTTAACCAATCGTTGGAGACTCTGGGTGACATGGCTCAGAATCGACCACAATACATTCTCTGTCGTCCCTTAAATCGTGAGGTCAAAATTGCTCCATACCTTTCGTTCTGTAAACTAGTTCTTTCTTCTTGTATCATATCCTTACATGCAATCTTTTTTATATATTACCACCATTGAAATAACTACTATGAATTTGTTGATCATCTTGTTGTAATAATGAGGTATGACAACTTGGACCAATACATGTGTCTGGTCTTGCGTTGTAGATAACTGACTGACTGATTATACTCCTAATAACTTGAAGTTTCATGCTTTTCAAGATTGTTTCAGTCCCCTTGAGTTTATCCAGCCACGTCACATAACTCAATCTGATATTTATGTCCTGATTTTATCAATCTTCATCTAATTTTAGTTACTAGGAAATATCCCATACAAACACAAAAGTGTTATTTCTTATTCTGTGAATTCTAATTAAGGCCAAAAGTTTAGACTAAATCGTATGTCACCAAATTAAAAATACTACACGATAATCAGTATTCAAATTGAGCAAAAAATAATTTGATGAGTGAACCGATAACAGACGAACAACTGAATTACGGTTACAACACGTTACATAAAAATAATGATCTGGAAAATATAATTCTGTATAACTCGATGACCAGGTGATTAGTTTTGAACAGACCTCTACAGTGTTACAAACTATTTTGTGTAACTCCTAAAACTAGCCACAAATAGTATATAAGTTAGATACATAAACGCTCAATCTACTTGATCTGACAAGATACTCGAAGGGAATCAAAATAATAACGTACCAAACTTCCTTTGCACACGATCATAAACAGACTACCAGGAAAACAGAAATACTTCAACTTTAATATTTAATTCCCATGTTGAACGGTAACTAAGTCAAGTAAAAATATTTCTAAACAAACATATTCATCTTGAAGGCTGATTAGAGATACTAGCTTAGTGCTAACGATATTCATTATATAAATAAACTAGCGTCATTAAGAATTTCAAAAGCGCCATAAACAGTGACGAGAACTCATCGTCTCACACACCAAATAATTACTTATTGTGAACGAATGACACAAACAATTTAATGTTTGTGGATGTCGGTGAAAACACGCAACCAAGTCCTCAAGCTAGCACAACGATAATTTCATATGTTGAGTAATTTAGCTGGATTGGCTGTAAAGTTAGGTTTCATGCCACGACCTTTGTTGAGATTTATACTTCACTAACAAATGTCTATTTAACTATCTTGTAAATATTATAAAACATTTAACTAAATATTAGCTAAGATTAAATTAATCCGGGCTGAAAATGGATGTAAAAAGCAAGTATATGTAATGATCCACTGATTATCTGAAACACCGTATTTCGGAATGGCATATCACTAATTCATTGGGTAAGATAACTCGACCGAGCGGCATAAATAAGAGTAAAGTAAAAGCCGATTGGTGTTTCGTTAGCGAATTATAATCTAATTAAATGACTTACTATCAAACATGAACCGATGAGACGAGTTTGGTCCTCAAAAGCATCGTCGATACACTCACTTAGCACAGTTACATGACTATGCACTTCTGAAGCACGATCAAAAACAATCTGAGCAGATTTAATAGCACCTAGTAAACGTCGAGCAGTCAGGTTAATATTACGGGTATCTTCAGATTCAGTAAGAAGTGACTCTGTAACAATGCGGATATGCGATAACTCTTCCATAAGTGAGTCACCAAAAATGCGTACAATTATTCCAAGGTGCTGGACACTGAATCGCAATAAATATTGAATTTCTTTTGCATAATCTTTATAATCTGAAGACTTTCTAGGTAGGAACGGGAGGGAATAACAAACTGGTGATTTTGATAGTTTTGGTGCTCCAAATAAACTGAAGATATGCTAGACGCCAAATGAAGTAAGATATATTGTAATGCTAAAATACCAACCAGAAAATATACAAACCAGTCTATACAATATCTAAAAAATTGGATAGATACTACGAAACTCCATGACTAATTAGTAACCAATCATTCAGTCATAAGCAACGTAGAAGCTTGAACATGTACATCGGTTCAGGCTGTCACACCACAGAGTGTTATAAATCATAACAGTACTGTTGAAAGTAAAAAAGATTAAGCTTAGAATATATTATTTGAGAAGATAAAACAGCTTATACGATAACTAAGGAACTTAGGATCCAAAAGACGATAGACAATGGATGCACTTAAGCCATGTCATGCAAAGCGTAACCATTGGTCGCAATTATCACGTGGACCCCAACCAGATGGTCTGCAACTACTTACATGCCTCGGTTCAACAGTCAATCGCTTCATGGGCTAATGATACATTTTAGTTCCCCGGTTCCTATCTTTTTCACACCAGCAACCATTATACAACGAGCTAGGAGGTGACTGAGCATATGCAACACGTGTCTAAACCACCTCAGTCGATGTGGATCCACTGCGCCATCAATGGGTTTTCCATCCTTACCTAGTACCTTGGCACTACTCGATGACCAAAAAGTACAAACTTTTATTTGACACCATGAACCGATTGATGTTAGACCACCATTGAAAACTTGAGAGCGCTGAACGGCCGTTTCGTCCCATTATGGGACTCCTCAGCAGTGCGTATCCACGACCCCGCTCGCGGGATTCAAACCCAGGGCTCTAACGCTCAACCTCTAGACCACTGAGCCGGCATCCAGCGGCATTAATGTCTAACCTCAACCAATCCAGAAAATTGCGTGACCGTCTTCCATGGCACTGAGGTAGATACCTGTCTCTACCCGACACGGATTAGCTCCACTGGTCATAGCCTCTCACTAGAACTCCGAGAACTCCCTCACGAAGCTAGTCACTAATCAGCACAAAATTTTAAATAACTTTGCCACGAATATTCTTTCAGAAATAAAACTCTCACCCACTGACTGATCAGAAACTGATTTTTTACCAGATCTTCTTGTTGATCAAGAAGTTTGGTCAAGATGCTGAAAAAAATGAAGCCTTCTGGCCTTTTAAAAAAAACTATACAAGGTTGTTTGAGATGAGTTTCTCCCACTCTTCGCACAAAATGTTGCCTCAGGACTGGTCTCGGTTAACACCCGAATTAAGGATAAAGAGTGAAGTAGCTTTGTGTCGACTATTTCACTGATATTGGAAGTCTCATCAGTTTTATTGACTAGCAAAATCTTGGAACGAATCCAGAAAGCCCAGTTCGCGTTTGCCAACTTACATCACTTGTAGCGTGAGCACCCGTCTGCCAACTAAAGGGTGAGTTCACTAGACAGCAGTTTTCTCCGTTTTACCCTATGGATGTGGAACATGGCCTTTAAAAATAAAAGATATTCGTAGATTACTATTATTCGACTGTAAGTATATTCAAACTACTGCTCGTATATTTTGGGACCACCGAGTTAGCGACTCTGAGGTTAGACAGAGAATACTGGGAGGACACAGGTGTTAACCCATATCACTCCTGAAGCAACATTTTGTATTGAGTGAGAGAAACGAATGTCAAACATGCTAATTAGTAACTGATGCAAAACTATCCACGACAAATAAATGTTTTTACAAACACATTCTAGTTAATATAGCCAGTTTAAAGTGCCGAGATTTATTGTCATATATTGTAGCGGTAAATTAATCCCCAAAATAAATAGCTCTGTAAGTTTTCGACATTGGATGCTGACCATATGTTTTAGTGGACTCATCTAGCTGAAGGCCCTCGGTCATGCATCTGCACCAGATCACGTGTGGTAACGCCGTGCTCAACATCAACCGCAATCGCTAGCCAGATTAGATCAGAGAATTCCGATATATTGGTCATCGCCAAATATACTCTTCCGATCTCCTCGACTCTGTCTTTTGATTTCTCTGGGTGGGAACGAAATATATTAGGTGTTACTGGTAGAAGCGTTGTCAAACACTGAATACCTGTGACATCATCAATATTTCAGACAAACCTAATGCCTGTTTAGTGGCACTGAAAACATGACTTTTGTGTTATCACAAGTTCTACCTAATGATAAAGTGACTAAAGAGGTTTGACAAACTTATATATCAAATATATGCTATTTTCCTCATGTCGGTCACTTTTTTTGGAATACATGATGTAATATCAACAATATATTAATGCAGCTTTTTCCTATATCTATATATGAGCCAAGAAACAAGTTAATACTAACATAACAATAACAATATTCTCTTTTTGACAAGCTATAATAACGATTGAAGAAACAGTTCTAGTCTACCACACTTATTAGTTATTTTAGAATCATGAGACCTCACACTATATTCACTTATTACGTTGAGCCAAACTATATACTATTTTTTAACACTTACATGAACATCTGTAGCCTCAATATATCCTGACTGAATTTTCGACTCGTAATTTACAACCCACTAAGAAATTGTCGGTTTAAATGCTATATTACCTGAACGATTTGTGCCATAATATGTTCCATCAGATGTGTCAGGAACAAGGACACATTTGATTCCATGCGTGGGAACACCAACTGAAAATACAAATAAAATTGGCCAAACTACAGTTACCTTGAAGCAGGAAAAAACTTTATCAGCAGAAATATACAATGTTTTTCTTTTCCCTTTCTCAACCTGAGATTGAACCTCATCCAGAAATTGAGGAGAAGGTTTAAGTTTCTCCGGAAAACAGTAATCTATGCATTGTATAATATCACCAATACAACTAGGAGCAGTAGCATCACAAAGACTTTTCACTATATTTAAAGTATAATTAACAATGTGCATTTTCGCAACTGGACTTAAGCAGACGAGAGGTTTTCTCAACTTTAGACACTGTACTTCAAGCAAACGATGGCAAGGTAAATCTAGCAAGCCAGTGTGAAATATTTGATCAATAGAAGCCGACATTTTGAGAAATCCCTTCAAACTAATCAGTAATCAAAATAAATACATCGTTTGGATTCTGAAATGTAGAATGGAGTATAAGTGACAAATAATAAAACCTTTAAAATTTGAAAGCAACGGTAAACGCATTGTAATAAAGTCTCGAGCGATCCGCAACGATACTTAAATTTCAGAAAAACAGATCTCACAAAATAAAATAGCTAGCCTATTGATTGATTGTGATTATTCCAAGAAATCGCGAATATTTCTAAATAAAATATTTGATAAATTATGGAAATGAACAACCTGTCCACCAACAAATAAATTGACAAGGTCACAAACATTGTCAACGACTGATTGATGACAATGTAGGACCATCCACACTAACAATCATTTTGAAACTAATACACTTTGAGACTACCCAGTGGTTTTCATTATCCATCCACAAAACTAGTAAAACTTCGCACTACACATACGAACTCATAATAGATCAACAGACGGATTCGCGCACTTAGTTTTAAGTCATAATTAAATTAACGACAGACGTAATGATATTAAAATGTAACCGTACACCTAAAATATACCCACAGGTTCAGAAACTGAGTGGAGAAACACTGAAAAAAAAATATCCGATTGCTACACGCTGTTTTCTACAATAACAACTGGGAAGACGACATATTGTCAAATACATTTATGTTGAGTGCACTCATTGTGCAAACATATCTGCAAGGTTGAATTAAAGACGGAACTACACATTACAGAAGAACTGCGGACAGTAACGTACGTTGAGAATTACCGCCCGGAATGTTCAATGACAATCTCATGAGGATAACATAAACCGTGTAATATGATAATGAGTTACTACGACGACGTTTCGCTCTGTCAATCATTAGTTCGTTTACTTTAAATTTTATTCTCGCTTCAGGTAGATATACTTAAGAAAACATGAGTTCAATAAATACATAACCATATATCTTGTTCACAAGTTTTTATATACCAGGCGTTTTATTTGCTTTCGCTTCTTCCTGTTTCGGAATGGTTTCTGCCCTTTAACAGTATCCGATGGTTACTAGTCAAGCCATTGAAATGCACTAGTTCTAGTCGCTCAAGCAATCGGAAACGTGGAGATAAAGTGGTGTGGAGATATGACTGACAAGTTTATTTTGTAAATAGTTTTCAATGTTATTTGTATTTATTTTGTCAACCTTCCACTGTATGTATATTTAACAATAAATGACTGTAACTGTTGTTTTAGTAAATGACCTTGAACACATTTTTCCGTTACGATACTGACATGGCGTGACATACTCTTGCTGGCTAACAAATGCACTACTACTCACACATTCCTCGTTCTATCTTCGTTTGTGATTGGGTTAACTGAAGTCTAAATCATATACCATCATTATTTCTAGACTGAAATTGGAATATATCACATTCTACGTTGGATTATATCGCTGGAGAGTTCGTCAACCTGCACAGAATCACCAAGCATTTATAATTGTGGATTAACATTACCGGACCCAATCGGAACACCCAATATTTTATCAATTTAAGTGACGTCCCAAATTTTTATTGTATTTGTAACAATTAACTCTATATATTAATATTACTATTGATCTTTAGTAACTTTGTTTATACTTTTCGCGTTCATATCTGGCTGGTCCACCACAGTGGACACTCCATCAGGAAATAAGAGAAAATGAAAGTGAAACGTGCAATTACAAAAAACATGTAGGGCCAGTGACGTGTCACTAGGTCAGACAGGTTTATAACAGTTCACTGATTCTCGTCAAGTTCAAAGACAACCAATGCACATCAATTAGACGCGCGTAAGTGAGGTGGTAATCGTGTAACAGCTTAGGTTGGTTGGTAAAGAGTTGACCTCAAACAACCAAGCATATGCCAAAACAGTATTGTTCAAGTATTCATTCACTTCCTTGTTTTGTATAGGCGTTATATTTCCTATTATCTTATATTGAATGTTGAGAGCCTTTGTTTGTCTGAACAGATAATCCCACGCTCCACTGTGACTGCGCTAAGATCGAAATAAAGACCTATTCACTACTTGTCTGGTTTCTTCTATCAATAGCACGAGGCTTACCTATAGACACGAAATTGGTGAGCCCTTTTGAACACAAATTTAACCTCATTTTTGTTATTAATATTATATTTTTTGTACTCAATCGTAAAAGTAGACCTGATTATCCGTAAACTAAGTTGGGTATATAAATAGTTCATTTTTTATAATCTTAAGTTATTCGTGTTATAGTAACCATTTTTCGTGCTAATTTTATCGCTATACTTGTCACATACCTCATGTCAGACTCAATAGAAGCCCATATTCTGGAGGATTTGTCACCAGTGGAGATAGACACTGTTATGACTACGAAATCCCGACTTCCAGAATTTGATCGTAGTGATCCCGAGTTGTAGTTTGCTGAACTAGAGCATTATTTCACGAGACACAATATCAAATCTGAAGGGATTCGCTATAGAGATTTGTGTTCTATCCTTCCTCCTTCAGTCGCCAAAGAAGTCCGTGACTTGATTTTAGATCCACCATCACCACAACCATACACCATCTTAAGACGAGAGATAATGAACCGTTTATCATCATCAGATAGTCAAAGAATTCAAAGACTTTTTCAAGGTGAAACACTAGGTGATCGGTCGCCGTCACAGTTTTTACGTCACCTCCAAGTCTTAGTGGGTGATAACACAGTGGGTGGAGCAGTCCTAAAACAAGGATGGATACAAGCTCTCCCATGCTACGTCCAACACTGTTTGGATGCACAAGATCCTGAAACCTCATTATCTCATTTAGCGCGTATAGCCGACAGAATAATGGAAAGAGGTCCTCCAACTGGTTCAGGCGTGATAAATCACACTCAAAAAAGTAGAATCAGCAAAAGACCCCGTAATAGAAGGACTCATTGCGAGTGTTAAGAGTCTCACTGAGGCTGTCACCAGAATGCAAATGGGTCATAGAAACAGGAGCAGGTCACCACAACGACCACGAGCCAAGTCACAAAACAGGTCACAAATGTCCAGACAATCTGGGCAGTTTTGTTGGTACCACTGGAAGTTTGGTGTCAACTCAACCAAGTGCATGCAACCATGCGCCTGGCCTAAGCATAATCCTAAGGCAGCGGGAAACGAGTAACCCCTCCCCAGGTCGCGACGACTGAGGAGGGGCGCCTAAACAGTCGCTTGTTTTATGTTAGAGACAGAAACTCTGGCTTGAATTTCTTGGTGGATACTGGCGCTGCTCTTAGCATCATCCCTCAAAATAAAACTGAGATTAGTCGAGAAACATCATCAATTACACTTCAAGCTGCAAATAAAACTAAAATCGCGACATTTGAGCAGAAAACTTTAACCCTAGATTTGGGGTTCAGGAGGCAATTCCCTTGGGTTTTCACGGTAGCCGACTTAGATCTGGCAATACTGGGGATGGACTTTCTAGAGAGATACGAATTTCTAGTTGACACCAAGAAACGGCGCTTAACACTGAAAGAAACCTCGAATTACACAAAATGCAAAGAAAGTCACATCACATCTCTTAACTTGATTAAAACTTCTCCAGTAACAACAGCGAAATTCCAAGATATACTCGCGAAATTTCCAAACTTAACTAAACCAAACCCACAGCCTTCTAAAGACAAACTAAAAGTAAGTCACACTATCAAAACCGAAGGTGCACCGGTGTTTGCAAAACCCAGGAGACTAGCACCAGATAAGCTCAAAATCGCTAGGGCCGAGTTTGATTATATGCTACAATTGGGTATTATCCGTCCCTCTGATAGTCAATGGGCATCCCCTTTGCATATGGTCCCAAAGAAGAATGAAGGTGACTGGCGACCGTGCGGGGATTACAGAGCCCTAAACCGTCAAACCGTACCAGATAGGTACCCAATACCGCATATCCAAGATTTCACAAACGGCTTACAAAGTATGAACATATTCACTAAAATTGACTTAGTCAGGGCATATCACAATATCCCGTTGGCTGATGAAGATATCCCCGAGAAAGCTATTACCACACCTTTTGGCTTATTCGAGTTTGTACGCATGCCATTCGGCCTGAGAATTGCGGCACAGATATTTCAAAGATTCATAGGTAACCTACTTCGAGATATGCCATTCGCGCAGGGGTATATAAACGATTTGTTAATTGCCAGCCCCGATTTACAATCAAACGAACAGCATGTACAAGCAGTGTTGAAAAGACTGGATGAACATGGAATAAACATACATCAAAGTAAGTGTGTTTTCGGTGTTCAAACTTTAGAATTTCTCGGTCACACAATAAGCCCAGAAGGGATTAAACCGATCAAAAAAGAAGTAGACACCATCAAACAATACCCCATACCTAGTTCTCTGACACAACTGAGAAGTTTTCTAGGTCTAACTAACTTCTATCGTAGATTCATACCAGGTTGTGCACAATTAATGCAACCTTTGACAGATTCACTCAAAGGAAAACCAAAAGAATTCAAACTGTCTTCTGACGCCATCGAAGCTATTAAACAGCTTAAAGATAAACTGGCTCAAGCAACTACGTTGATGTATCCGAATTCTCTTTCCCCACTTGCTTTGATGGTGGATGCTTCAGATAAAGCAGTAGGCGGTACCCTTAACCAACTGGTTAAAAACGCCTGGAAACCAATTGCTTTCTTCTCAAAAAGACTCGCTCCAGCTGAGACAAGGTATTCTACCTTCGGGCGAGAACTTCTTGCAATCTACCTGACCATTAAACACTTCCGACACATGTTAGAAGGTAGGGAATTTATAGTCTTTACGGATCACAAACCACTAACGAATGCATTAAAAGCGAGAGCCGATAAATACTCACCTCGAGAAGTCCGACACCTTGACTATATATCACAGTTCACAAGCGATATCCGACATGTCAAAGGTCAGGACAATCAGGAGGCAGATGCTTTATCTAGACTAGAAATGAACGTACTACAGCAGTCTACAGCAAACTTCGAGACGTTGAGACACGAACAAGAGCAGGATCTAGAATTACAAAACCTGCTTAAATCAAACAATTCAAGTCTTAATCTAAAACAGTTACCATCACCTATTGATGGTATTCTAATCTACTGTGACACGACCAAGGCAATGCCGCGACCTTTCGTTCCCAAAAATATGCGAAAGCTGATATATAATAACTTTCATTCTTTGTCTCATCCTGGCGCAAAAGCTTCAACGAAACTAATCAATGCCAGATATATATGGCCGAATTTACAGAAGGATGTACACAAATGGGTTAGAGAGTGTTCAGCATGCCAACAATCAAAGATTAATCGTCACACAAATTCACCCATAGGTGTTTTCTCGCAACCAGATGTACGTTTTGCCCATGTGCATATCGACTTGGTAGGTCCTTTACCACGTTCAAACGGTTTCAATTATCTTTTTACATGCATAGATCGATTTACCAGATTCCCTATAGCCATCCCGATAGCGGACATCACAGCGGAAACAGTAGCCAAAGTTTTCATGCAGAACTGGGTAACCATTTTTGGTACACCCATAACAATAACGACGGATAGAGGAGCGCAATTCGAATCCGAACTATTTAATAACTTGGCTAAACTTCTAGGCTCCAATAGGATACGCTGCGCTGCATATCATCCTCAGGCTAATGGGATGGTAGAACGCTTTCATTGTCAGCTAAAGACCGCTCTTATATCTCACTCAAACCCCAATCAGTGGACAGAATTCCTACCGTTAGTTATGTTGGGAATACGAACATCTGTCAAAACTGACGCAGTGTTCAGCTGCGGAACTGGTTTTCGAAACAACTCTGAGACTACCAGGTGAATTTATTAACCCTAATACTAACAGTCAAAAACTTAATTCAGAAAATTATGTAGATCAACTACGGGACCACATGTCTAAAATTAAGCCGATTAATACTCGTGAACAATCGCGCGCCACATATGTACCTGAAGACCTAAGCAATTGCACGCACGTCTGGATAAGATGTGACAAAATAAAAGCACCACTCAGTCCTCCATTTGAAGGTCCTTTCAAAGTCATCTCAAGAAAATCTAAATATTTCGTGATAGAAAAACATGGAAACATCGACACAGTAAGTATTGATAGGCTAAAGCCGGCTTATCTAGATCATGAACCACCATACGTGTTGTTAGATCGTTTAACTGAAAAATCCATTACGGAATCGAAATGTAAAACTGATAAATCTTTACAAATGACTAAAACGGTTCGCTGGGCACATCCAATTAGTCAGTCAAGGATGTTGACAGTTTCGGCTGCAGGATAAAATCTAACCACCTAGCTAATCAGACCCTGAATTTACTTAAAAATATTTTTTTCCTCATTCCGCCTCACCTACAACTCCACAGACCTTTTACCTTTGATATATACGTGTTATGTTAAATTTTTTTTTAATGCTGGACACATGAGCTAGGTATTCCGTAACGTTGGCTTAGGATTTTAATCAAACTCATACAACTAACACTGGGAAATACAAAGAATTCAAAAAGCAACCCAGGCGAGTTTTATAATTTCTTTTTCTGGTTAATTAACTATGTTGGCTGTACTTCTTATATATTTATATACATTTTTCACGTAGACTGGCTACACAATATATACCATATGCACTACTTCTAAAAGTTTTCGGTTGAGGATATGTTTAGTAGCTTGATACGATCAATACTACTATTAATAAGTAGTTTTCTAGACAACATTTTGGATTAAACCATGGTCAAGTGCTTATTAAAGTTCTCATCATTTTTTTTCATGTTTAGGAAACTTACGTAATGACTTAACCAGTTTTCCTGCAGCATGCTTTTTTGTGTGATCATATAACACATCTTTATTGGCAATATTCAGATTTTTTTTAATTTCTGACATTTAAGAACCAATAACCGTGAAGATATAGTACAGTGCGTGACTGTAAGGTTACTATGTCAGCCGCATTGATTCCACATACCTACTTTTAAACACAACTTATAAGGAACTGTTAAGTAATCATAACATTGAACTGACGATATGAATATCACGGCTATGCTAACGTTAAACCAATTATTATTAGTGGTCCATACAAAATCCTGGAACTTAACATTAGCGTTATAAAAGAGACATGTTATGTTAATAACTTATATATATATATATATTTTCGTTGGTTTAAGTATAACGTAAAATGGAAATTTACTAAACTTGTAGTTTTTTTCTATAGTATTATTATTAATATAAACAAAGAAATTGTACTGTTCCAATATGGCACTTTGACATATCAATCTATCCTCTTGTCATTTTTCTCTCGTATCTGAGCGACTTACGGGCAACAAACATCATGTTGAAGGTGGGTTTGGCGAAAAAAACGCAGGCCCCACACGCACTCGAACATCTGCCCTCCTGAATGCTAGACTGGGTGCCTAGTCATTAAACCACGTCAGATCACGGGGAAAATGGCTTCAATATTTTCTTACACCGATTAATCATTCATAATGCTAATGAGTAATAGGACTTACACACTTCTAAGGTGCAGATCAATTCGTTGATTGGATGAATTGACGAAATATTGCTTCAATATATCATACATACCTAAATCAAACCAGAAAAGAGTATTTGACAAAACTGTACTTCATCTTCATACTCTACACAATTTTTCCCCTCCTTAACCGTATATTCTTTTCCGTTTTGTGGAGTATTTGGTTACGTACCTGGTTATAAAAGGCAGTCGTCATAGACCAAAAGCCCAAATGGTTCAAATGGTTGTGGACGGAATAGAAGAAGCTTTCGCTTAACAGGCTTCCGTGTCTAGTAGCAGGGGATCACCAAATTCTCTAGGCAGGAACCTAGGTATGTTGACAATAAAAGAGGAAAAAGAAATTGGTAAATCATGGTATGATGCTGTCCTTGGTCCTTAAGAATAGGTCAAGTTGCCTCTTGAAGGACTCCTGAGAAGTCGGTTGGACTAGCTCGACCGGCAGCGAGTTCCAGCATTTGACAACCCTTAAGGAATAGAAGTTGTGTCTACATTCCGTTTTGCCATGTTGTGTCTCCAGTTTCTGGGTGTTACCCCTTAGGTTATTGTTCGAACTAAGCTTAAGTAGGTGTTTGAGAGGATGTCCAGAAGTGTTAAGAATACTATAAGCTATTAATAAATCACCTCTAAGACGCCTATACTCTAGTGGGTAAAGGTGTAGTGAATGGAGGCGCTCTTTGTAAGGTTTAAATTTGAGTCCTCGAACTGATTTCGTGGCTCGCCGTTGGATACGCTCCAAAGTGTCCTTATCCTTTTGGAGTGAGGGGAGTACTGTTTCCGTACTCTAAATGGGGACGGATGAAACTATTGAAGATCGTATGGAAAGTTCTTCCGTCGAACTGTCCATAAATGCGCTTCAGCGTTACCAGTGCAAGGTTTGCTCAGAAGGCATTTTTGTATAAGCGTTATATTTCCTAATATCTTATATTGAATGTTGAGAGGCTTTGTTTGTCTAATTAAATAACCCCACGCTCCACTGTGACTGCGCTAAGATCGAAATAAAGACCTATTCACTACTTGTCTGGTTTTATCTGTCAATAGCGCGAGGGTTAATTTAAGGCACGAAAATCCCACTCTCTTCCTTGTGCCCACTCTTACTAATATATTTCTGTAATAGAACCCTTTATGTTATACGGTCTTCAAAGCAGCCACGGTAGCTTAATATAACAGCAGGGTATTCCACTTTAGGTGCTGACCACAAGGTGTGACTTCGAAGTTGGCTGGTTTGTCACATCATTCCTATCTAACTAGAGTAGACCCCCAATCCCTCGACACAGGTAACTTTGGTAGTTTACAAGCTCTTTTTTGCAAATTGCTAAGAAGTATGAAGTGTCTGAAAACTTCAGGTTGCGTAGCATTTGACAAAACACATCTCAAGGAAGTTCACTAACCGCGTCACCAACGCCATCTGAAAAGTGAAGTAACCACCGACAAGATAACAAAGCGAACTATGTGTATGAAACAACTGGATGTGTTTTTGGTGGACTTACGGATTTGTCTGTAGTGTACGCATAAACCAATGATTGTTTTGTAAGGGATCCCTGGTTGGTTTCGAATTATAAGTGCAATACGTTCGTTTGTGCTCACCTAGTTCTACACTGTTTCTGGAATTCCTAGTTAATACAATAATTCAAATACTTTTAATTATCATATTAGTATCGCAATGGAGCCTGTGACTGAACAGTTGGATATACATTCGAATAGTGAGGCTTCTGAGAATTATATAAAAAGTTTTGAAATCTGAAGTATAACCAAGAAAGATGTTGAGGATGATAATATTTTGGCTCACTTCTTCAGTCATCCAAAAGGATGCCTGTAGCTTACTAAAAAAGTTGTTCCTAGATAAGCTTATTTCATTTTCCTAAACAACTCATAGAACTACTGCTAAACCACGTAAAGTGTGCATATTTTGAATGCCATGAAGGAGGAAAATTTTATAAAATGATTCGTCAGTACATCAGAAATACCACTATATAACTATATCATTCCGATTCCATGCGAAATTAGTCTAAATACGGCATTGTAGATCAAATGTAAGACTATAATTCTTCTTGTATAAACTTTCTGTCATTTAGAATAGACTATATATGCTACTTAATTCATGGGTTAGATAGAATTATAGACGACCCTAAAACACTATAAAACCTAGCAGATCACCGAAATCCTAGTGCTTCGAACGATATGTTTGACCCACTTGATATCAAAATAACCCTGTGAAACTTTAATATATTAATGCGAACTATCTTATTTTTGAAAAAACTACTACTTCACCCATAAACAGTTTGAACAAGAAAAATGCCTAACTTCAACTATCAATTTAGTAAGATCAAAAGGATAGGCTAAGAAAGTAAAAACATAGTTTACGGGCAAACGAACCAAAATAACATGACAAAACGTGTATTGTATCATCCGGGGATTATAAAAATACTTATGGTTACTTGCTTTATTTCCGTTGTTTTTGTTATTTGTTTCTGTTATAAATAGGTGCCATATAAAACAGATTTCATATTACAACACATTGTTAATCTAACCAATCGGTGACATTCGTACTCCAATGTACCACAATGATGATCGTGGCCTCAAAAATTCTAACTGCAGCTCAAGAAGTTTCTAAATATGGGGCATTAATTTGTTTGTATCTCGTCAATAATGCTAAACCTGAACTATTGTATATGATTTTTCCGCAGAAAACGTAGGGATCAGTATCAACACGACTCAATAACGTGATAGCAGTCGTCCTGTTAATTCGGTGCAGAGAATCAAAATGAAAGAAACAATGCTCCAAATGTCACATCCGTATATTATCGTAATACAGTATCTAAGCTATGTATCCAGAACATGATTCCGAAAGACGCCTTACCTCATACTTTTATTGTAAACTCTTTGTACAGTAAATCCCATTATATCAGCTAACAGATAGATACTAAAATATACGCTAGATTTCGTCTGTTTTATGCAATGTGTGTTGTGTGAAGTATTTTTAGCAAAAGTTCAGCATTATGACGTAGCACCCTTATGGAGCACCGTCTTATCAGCAGTACAGTTTAGCCTAAATTCAACGATAGACTAGTTATGCATCAACATTTTACTGTCCTGATTCTTTAGGACACGTCAATGTAACTTGTCAAAAGAATTAAAAGTGGCAGATTACACAGCATATGTAACAACTCGATCTCACCTGTAAATTGGCACGTCTCGTGCAACTCCAGTTTGTTGGGAACAAGTCGTTGTTTTCATCTCTCCAAGTTTATGTATTAGACAATCTATATAACATCAATCCTTCCTTCCTGTAGACAACTCCGCCTACCCTTTCTGACGCACGCCTTACGAACGGGAAATTTAGTCGTGATATGATTTGCTTATCTCTCAAATATTTGCCGTGCACTTAAGCAACAAAAGTAATACTTTTCATCGAAAGAATCTGTTCCGACGTTCGGTAAACTACTTTTTTTGTGTTTTGTCCGAGTTAATAGTTAATTGTGGTTTCATCTCAACTTCCAAAGTGGTGTCAACAGCTTTACAAGTTGAGGATAGTTTTAGTATATCTCAAAATTTTTAGACGATTGTAAACTTTTGTCGTGATCTATCCAACAACTTTTCTTTCACCAGGGTCACGAAAGACACATGTACCTGAGTAGCATTTATGACGAACATTGAGGATCCGGTGCAAATGTAAAGGCAAGGATTGGCAAAGCAAGGACAATATTCTCACAATTGAAGGACATCCGCAACTCGAAACAGATGTCAGCCAACGTCAAAAACATACAAGTATTTATAAACAATTGTCTACGTAAGATACTGAATGTCCGTTGGCCGGATAACGTAAGCAACAACCTACTGTGACAGAGAACATGCCGGCTTCTAGCTGAAGAGGAGATTAGGAAAAGACGTTGGCAGTGGATAGGACATAAATTACGATGCAAGCGCTAACTTGGAAACCTGAAGGGAAAAGGAAAAGAGGAAGACCACACTAACAATGAAGGACACGTGTAAGCGATCTGGATGCCACTTTACTTTGCATCCAGTGTGACAAATGCAGAGCTTTGTTTCACGAAGCATAGGTAAATCTTATAGTAACTGCTTACAGCAGATTTTGTAAGTCAGATCGCTGGTGGGTACTTGGTATATGAAATATATATGCTGAGGAACCTGTGAGTAACATATATGTTTAAAGGTCTCACCGCCGTAACATCGACGGTGTTGGACTCTCAGTAAACTTGTGTCCCCTATCACGGACTCCACAAATCCGACTGTGATCCCTCAAATCTTTTACTTGAGGCTATTGGACCCCATCAACAGGGTTAAAGGGGATCAAAGTCTACCGTAGAAAATGTTGAAACTCCCAGGTATGTAGGAAACTCAGCTAGTGAGTTGGCCGTGCAATCTACTAATAAGATAATCCAACTAGTCAGCAAAGAGCACGAGGATCCGAAACGCAATAGAACTGCCAAACAAAAAGTATCCAAACTTGAACGTACTAGAGAAGCCGGGAAAATGACCACGGTTGGTGATTATTCTCTCATAATCATGAACTTTGAAACGGTTATGACCATCCTCTCAGTCTAATGGACGGAACAGACAGGATGCCTTGGGGAGAGCTAAGCAGGAAACTCAAACTTCTTCAAATTAGACCACGAATGGTAACGCGGCTTACCCGGGGGAAGGGTGTTATGGGAAGACTGAAGACATCTGGCTGATTAAAGGCTTTATATTAAATATTATTAATTCCACTGTTTTTGGGTGTATTTGTTTTACTCAAGTTCTGAACTTGTTTGTTTATATCATTATCCTCGGACATTTTGGGTTTCTTTTGGATTTAGCTTGGTATTTGGGAGTGTTTGCTCCGGGAACCTACGAAATTGAAGAATGACATTTGCTTCGACTATTTGTAAATTGCAAATAAACTTTGGTATCTAAATTGGGGTTTGGTTCTACTGTTAATTTGGGTTCGTAAATTGCAAAGAGATCGGTATACTGTACTTCAATGACGGACACGAGCATAAACGTGAACATAACGAAGGGTTTGAAGCACCAAAATTCATCCGCGACTCCATGTAACGTTCATCAACACGGCTGATGTGAGGGGTGTTGCTAGCCAGTAACTTACTGAAATGGGGGATGCGAGCAAACTGCATGGTAAATAATTTTCTGAGCGCACTCTCATCAGGAACACTCCTAAAGTGTCTCATGAGGCGTTCTTTCGCGCGCGAAATATCACTATCCTTGTGTTCTAGAAAACACGGACCTTAATTATGAAGACTGTAACATTCTGAAGTGGAAAGTTGTAAGACAGTCCTTGAAGCTAAAGTACGTATTGACCCAATAAGCATTGTGATCGTTTAGCAGGGATGGAGATTCTAGATCTTGGCTAGTGAGGATAACCTTCTCATCTTTGCAAACGGCGGTTGCCACTCTCGAAACAATCAGTGTCAACCGGTGTCAGTTACTAACAAGAATCCAAACGCATCCGGACAGACCACACGATACAGAGACCAAGCACAAAAGTGAATTTGAACTAAGCATTCCATTTGTGGACTGTCATGATCGAAGAAAAAACGTAGAAGATGCAGGGGTTGTTTCGTGTCTATAGGTAAGCCTCGTGCTATTGATAGAAGAAACCAGACAAGTAGTGAATAGGTCTTTATTTCGATCTTAGCGCAGTCACAGTGGAGCGTGGGATTATCTGTTCAGACAAACAAAGGCTCTCAACATTCAATATAAGATAATAGGGAATTTAACGCTTATACAAAACAAGGAAGTGAATGAATACTTGAACAATACTGTTTTGGCATATGCTTGGTTGTTTGAGGTCAACTCTTAACCAACCAACCTAAGCTGTTACATTAGCTTCCCCCTAGAATCGACTTCCGTAGGAACGTCGGTTCGATTAACCTAACTATCGAAAACACCTTAGTTCTATTTCTCGTCCCAAGGGAAAATTATCAACTCGCTCACTGTTTGACTTACAATCAGTGACGACTGACGCTGTCAACGATAGTCCATGGATGTCTCTTCTTTACTAGCTTGTCATCTTATTTTGTAGCACGTGATTTCTTCTACAACTATCGCCGACGGTTTGCTGCGTGCTTTCAAGAGAAAGTGTGAGAATGTGGAATAAGAATACCTGAGGAAGTGCCGCGAGCGGGCTACCCAACACCATGTTGGTGAGGTACGATTTTTCCGTGCTCAGACCGGCTATCAGGTGTTTACTCACCTGCCTCTTGAGTCGCCCTCAAGTAAAACGTAAAGAAGAATCTACTTCAAAGGTAATGGTGAAAATCAAGCAAACCTGAAGAACTGCTCCACTGCCTGCATAAAATAATGAGATACAAAATGGAAATACATAAATGTAATTGATAATTGTTCGGTTCCATGTAAGTGCTTGGTCTCCAGAACGGATTGGTATTCTGGAAGGGAATAGACATAGTGTAGATATCTTGTGCACGAAAAACCATGAAAAAAATACTCTTTTGTAATGCATATATGTAAAAGGGTGAACTTGCTAGAAGTTGGACTCTTTAACAAAATCGATCAAACGCGTGACCTTGAGCCTGTGATGACCGCGTTTTACAACTAGGTGCGTAACCAAGGGTGCATCAGAGCACTCCACAAAACGAAAAAGAATACACGGTTAAGAAGCAAAAAAAAATTGTGTAGAGTATGCGGATCAAGTACAGTTGTGTCAAATACCCTTTTCTGGTTTGATTTAGGTATGCATGATATATTGAAGCAATATTTCGTCAGTTCATCCAAGTAACGAATTGGTTTGCACCCCAGAAGTGTGTAAGTCCTATTACTCATTAGTATTATGAGTGATTAATTGGTGTAAGGAAATATTGAAGTCACTTCCTCCGTGGTCTGATGTGGCTTAACGGCTAAGCACGCGGTCTAGCATTCAGGAGGGCAGATGTTCGAGTGCGTGTGGGGCCTGCGTTTTTGTTCACCAGACCCACCTTCAATACGATGTTTGTTGCCCGTAAGTCGCGCACATATGAGAGAAAAAATGACAAGAGGACAGATTGATATATCAAGGTTCCATATTGGAAAAGTACAAGTTCTTTGTTTACATGAATATTATTACTATAGAAGAAAAAAAACTACAAGTTTAGTAAATTTCCATTTTACGTTATATTTAAACCAAAGAATATATATATATGTATATATATATATATATATCAGTTATTGACATAAAATGTCTTTTTTATAACGCTAATGTTAAGTTCCAGGACTTTGTATGGACCACTAATAATAATTGGTTTAACGTTAGCATAGCCGTGATATTCATATCGTCAGTTCAATGTTATGATTACTTAACAGTTCCTTATAAGTTGTGTTTAAAAGTAGGTATGTGGAATCAATGCGGCTGACATAGTAACCTTACAGTCACGCACTGTACTATATCTTCACGGTTATTGGTTCTTAAATGTCAGAAATTAAAAAAAATCTGAATATTGCCAATAAAGATGTGTTATATGATCACACAAAAAGCATGCTGCAGGAAAACTGGTTAAGTCATTACGTAAGTTTCCTAAACATGAAAAAAATGATGAGAACTTTAATAAGCACTTGACCATGGTTTAATCCAAAATGTTGTCTAGAAAACTACTTATTAATAGTAGTATTGATCGTATCAAGCTACTAAACATATCCTCAACCGAAAACTTTTAGAAGTAGTGCATATGGTATATATTGTGTAGCCAGTCTACGTGAAAAATGTATATAAATATATAAGAAGTACAGCCAACATAGTTAATTAACCAGAAAAAGAAATTATAAAACTCGCCTGGGTTGCTTTTTGAATTCTTTGTATTTCCCAGTGTTAGTTGTATGAGTTTGATTAAAATCCTAAGCCAACGTTACGGAATACCTAGCTCATGTGTCCAGCATTAAAAAAATTTAACATAACACGTATATATCAAAGGTAAAAGGTCTGTGGAGTTGTAGGTGAGGCGGAATGAGGAAAAAATATTTTTAAGTAAATTCAGGGTCTGATTAGCTAGGTGGTTAGATTTTATCCTGCAGCCGAAACTGTCAACATCCTTGACTGACTAATTGGATGTGCCCAGCGAACCGTTTTAGTCATTTGTAAAGATTTATCAGTTTTACATTTCGATTCCGTAATGGATTTTTCAGTTAAACGATCTAACAACACGTATGGTGGTTCATGATCTAGATAAGCCGGCTTTAGCCTATCAATACTTACTGTGTCGATGTTTCCATGTTTTTCTATCACGAAATATTTAGATTTTCTTGAGATGACTTTGAAAGGACCTTCAAATGGAGGACTGAGTGGTGCTTTTATTTTGTCACATCTTATCCAGACGTGCGTGCAATTGCTTAGGTCTTCAGGTACATATGTGGCGCGCGATTGTTCACGAGTATTAATCGGCTTAATTTTAGACATGTGGTCCCGTAGTTGATCTACATAATTTTCTGAATTAAGTTTTTGACTGTTAGTATTAGGGTTAATAAATTCACCTGGTAGTCTCAGAGTTGTTTCGAAAACCAGTTCCGCAGCTGAACACTGCGTCAGTTTTGACAGATGTTCGTATTCCCAACATAACTAACGGTAGGAATTCTGTCCACTGATTGGGGTTTGAGTGAGATATAAGAGCGGTCTTTAGCTGACAATGAAAGCGTTCTACCATCCCATTAGCCTGAGGATGATATGCAGCGCAGCGTATCCTATTGGAGCCTAGAAGTTTAGCCAAGTTATTAAATAGTTCGGATTCGAATTGCGCTCCTCTATCCGTCGTTATTGTTATGGGTGTACCAAAAATGGTTACCCAGTTCTGCATGAAAACTTTGGCTACTGTTTCCGCTGTGATGTCCGCTATCGGGATGGCTATAGGGAATCTGGTAAATCGATCTATGCATGTAAAAAGATAATTGAAACCGTTTGAACGTGGTAAAGGACCTACCAAGTCGATATGCACATGGGCAAAACGTACATCTGGTTGCGAGAAAACACCTATGGGTGAATTTGTGTGACGATTAATCTTTGTTGGCATGCTGAACACTCTCTAACCCATTTGTGTACATCCTTCTGTAAATTCGGCCATATATATCTGGCATTGATTAGTTTCGTTGAAGCTTTTGCGCCAGGATGAGACAAAGAATGAAAGTTATTATATATCAGCTTTCGCATATTTTTGGGAACGAAAGGTCGCGGCATTGCCTTGGTCGTGTCACAGTAGATTAGAATACCATCAATAGGTGATGGTAACTGTTTTAGATTAAGACTTGAATTGTTTGATTTAAGCAGGTTTTGTAATTCTAGATCCTGCTCTTGTTCGTGTCTCAACGTCTCGAAGTTTGCTGTAGACTGCTGTAGTACGTTCATTTCTAGTCTAGATAAAGCATCTGCCTCCTGATTGTCCTGACCTTTGACATGTCGGATATCGCTTGTGAACTGTGATATATAGTCAAGGTGTCGGACTTCTCGAGGTGAGTATTTATCGGCTCTCGCTTTTAATGCATTCGTTAGTGGTTTGTGATCCGTAAAGACTATAAATTCCCTACCTTCTAACATGTGTCGGAAGTGTTTAATGGTCAGGTAGATTGCAAGAAGTTCTCGCCCGAAGGTAGAATACCTTGTCTCAGCTGGAGCGAGTCTTTTTGAGAAGAAAGCAATTGGTTTCCAGGCGTTTTTAACCAGTTGGTTAAGGGTACCGCCTACTGCTTTATCTGAAGCATCCACCATCAAAGCAAGTGGGGAAAGAGAATTCGGATACATCAACGTAGTTGCTTGAGCCAGTTTATCTTTAAGCTGTTTAATAGCTTCGATGGCGTCAGAAGACAGTTTGAATTCTTTTGGTTTTCCTTTGAGTGAATCTGTCAAAGGTTGCATTAATTGTGCACAACCTGGTATGAATCTACGATAGAAGTTAGTTAGACCTAGAAAACTTCTCAGTTGTGTCAGAGAACTAGGTATGGGGTATTGTTTGATAGTGTCTACTTCTTTTTTGATCGGTTTAATCCCTTCTGGGCTTATTGTGTGACCGAGAAATTCTAAAGTTTGAACACCGAAAACACACTTACTTTGATGTATGTTTATTCCATGTTCATCCAGTCTTTTCAACACTGCTTGTACATGCTGTTCGTTTGATTGTAAATCGGGGCTGGCAATTAACAAATCGTTTATATACCCCTGCGCGAATGGCATATCTCGAAGTAGGTTACCTATGAATCTTTGAAATATCTGTGCCGCAATTCTCAGGCCGAATGGCATGCGTACAAACTCGAATAAGCCAAAAGGTGTGGTAATAGCTTTCTCGGGGATATCTTCATCAGCCAACGGGATATTGTGATATGCCCTGACTAAGTCAATTTTAGTGAATATGTTCATACTTTGTAAGCCGTTTGTGAAATCTTGGATATGCGGTATTGGGTACCTATCTGGTACGGTTTGACGGTTTAGGGCTCTGTAATCCCCGCACGGTCGCCAGTCACCTTCATTCTTCTTTGGGACCATATGCAAAGGGGATGCCCATTGACTATCAGAGGGACGGATAATACCCAATTGTAGCATATAATCAAACTCGGCCCTAGCGATTTTGAGCTTATCTGGTGCTAGTCTCCTGGGTTTTGCAAACACCGGTGCACCTTCGGTTTTGATAGTGTGACTTACTTTTAGTTTGTCTTTAGAAGGCTGTGGGTTTGGTTTAGTTAAGTTTGGAAATTTCGCGAGTATATCTTGGAATTTCGCTGTTGTTACTGGAGAAGTTTTAATCAAGTTAAGAGATGTGATGTGACTTTCTTTGCATTTTGTGTAATTCGAGGTTTCTTTCAGTGTTAAGCGCCGTTTCTTGGTGTCAACTAGAAATTCGTATCTCTCTAGAAAGTCCATCCCCAGTATTGCCAGATCTAAGTCGGCTACCGTGAAAACCCAAGGGAATTGCCTCCTGAACCCCAAATCTAGGGTTAAAGTTTTCTGCTCAAATGTCGCGATTTTAGTTTTATTTGCAGCTTGAAGTGTAATTGATGATGTTTCTCGACTAATCTCAGTTTTATTTTGAGGGATGATGCTAAGAGCAGCGCCAGTATCCACCAAGAAATTCAAGCCAGAGTTTCTGTCTCTAACATAAAACAAGCGACTGTTTAGGCGCCCCTCCTCAGTCGTCGCGACCTGGGGAGGGGTTACTCGTTTCCCGCTGCCTTAGGATTATGCTTAGGCCAGGCGCATGGTTGCATGCACTTGGTTGAGTTGACACCAAACTTCCAGTGGTACCAACAAAACTGCCCAGATTGTCTGGACATTTGTGACCTGTTTTGTGACTTGGCTCGTGGTCGTTGTGGTGACCTGCTCCTGTTTCTATGACCCATTTGCATTCTGGTGACAGCCTCAGTGAGACTCTTAACACTCGCAATGAGTCCTTCTATTACGGGGTCTTTTGCTGATTCTACTTTTTGAGTGTGATTTATCACGCCTGAACCAGTTGGAGGACCTCTTTCCATTATTCTGTCGGCTATACGCGCTAAATGAGATAATGAGGTTTCAGGATCTTGTGCATCCAAACAGTGTTGGACGTAGCATGGGAGAGCTTGTATCCATCCTTGTTTTAGGACTGCTTCACCCACTGTGTTATCACCCACTAAGACTTGGAGGTGACGTAAAAACTGTGACGGCGACCGATCACCTAGTGTTTCACCTTGAAAAAGTCTTTGAATTCTTTGACTATCTGATGATGATAAACGGTTCATTATCTCTCGTCTTAAGATGGTGTATGGTTGTGGTGATGGTGGATCTAAAATCAAGTCACGGACTTCTTTGGCGACTGAAGGAGGAAGGATAGAACACAAATCTCTATAGCGAATCCCTTCAGATTTGATATTGTGTCTCGTGAAATAATGCTCTAGTTGAGCAAACCACAACTCAGGATCACTACGATCAAATTCTGGAAGTCGGGATTTCGTAGTCATAACAGTGTCTATCTCCACTGGTGACAAATCCTCCAGAATATGGGCTTCTATTGAGTCTGACATGAGGTATGTGACAAGTATAGCGATAAAATTAGCACGAAAAATGGTTACTATAACACGAATAACTTAAGATTATAAAAAATGAACTATTTATATACCCAACTTAGTTTACGGATAATCAGGTCTACTTTTACGATTGAGTACAAAAAATATAATATTAATAACAAAAATGAGGTTAAATTTGTGTTCAAAAGGGCTCACCAATTTCGTGTCTATAGGTAAGCCTCGTGCTATTGATAGAAGAAACCAGACAAGTAGTGAATAGGTCTTTATTTCGATCTTAGCGCAGTCACAGTGGAGCGTGGGATTATCTGTTCAGACAAACAAAGGCTCTCAACATTCAATATAAGATAATAGGGAATTTAACGCTTATACAAAACAAGGAAGTGAATGAATACTTGAACAATACTGTTTTGGCATATGCTTGGTTGTTTGAGGTCAACTCTTAACCAACCAACCTAAGCTGTTACAGTTGCTTGTCCTTTCACACAAAGCTCATTCAGACAAATGGGACAAGGGAACTCACGCGTTTCAAATCAAAAGTATAAACTGCCCTCATATGAACGACACGAGTTTACGGAACAGGATGGGTGAATTACGTGAGCTAAGTGCCGCTAATAATGCTCATCTGATAGGAATATTTGAAACATTGATACCTCAAACTACGGACCAGGGGCTTGCAATACCCGGCATGTCTTTGTTTTGAAAAGACGGTAAAACAGGGATATGGAATGGGGCAATAGTGTTTCTACGATTTGGCTTCGTAGCACATCATGTATATGTAACTGCTTAGGTTGATTGCTTAAGAGCTGACCTCAAACAACTAAGCAAATGTCAAAACAGTAAGGTTCAAGTATTCACTCGCTTCCTTATTTTGTATAGGCGTTATATCTCCTATTATCTTATACAGAATGTTGAGAGGCTTTGTTTGTCTGAACAGGTAATCCTACGCTCCACTGTGACTGCGCTAAGATCTAAATAAAGACCTATTCATCACTAGTTTGGTTTCTTCTGTCAATAGCACATGGGTTACTTACAGGCGCGAAATATACTCTGAAGAGTTTATTAATCTTAGTAAATCTGTATGATGCCCAGTGGCATTGTTACATCTTTAGATGTCTAGTTGGAGTCATCTACAAAACGCCTAAACAGAAAACGACAATCGTATGCTGGAGGGAGCATTCCTCCCTATTCGTCTCGGATAAACTCTCATCCTGATTCTAGGAAACTTCAATCTTTCTAAAGTCTACTCTATTGAACACACATATATAAGAGGTAACAACTCTAATAGAGCTCGGTTCTTCAACCTCATTGAAGGTTTGGGATTGGTCAAAAATGTCAGGCCAGAATATCAACTCGTAGGAGAAATAGTCGGACGTCGTCATGCTCAGCGTGCATACTAACAAATGTAGAATTTCTAAGTGATAACATATCAATCCTAGCTCCCCTGGGTAAGAGCGACCATGCTGTCATAGCCCTTAATTTTATCAGCAAAACTGAGCTGGAACATCCTGCTGACAACAGACGTTGGAATTTAAAACCGTTGGACGTTTCAGTTTTACAGGCCAATCTAGACCAGATGGACTGGGAAGCCCACCATAATGTTGATATTGACGCTCATTGAAGTTTCTCATGGCACGCTATCTTATATGCCACAATACAGAGTGTCTTACAAGAGCTCCTCAGAAATTTCAAACAACGTACAGTCATAAAGAATCGCACTCTTTGAATCCTAAGACGCAAAAGGCACTACTAGGTGGAGTATAAACGTTATAGTGGCAACAGCAGGCATAAACTGTACAAACAAGCAAGGAATCAGTGCAAAATGGCAATCATAAACAATATTCCTCAATATCTGATGAAGCTAATAGATAAATTTTTCTTCAATTAGAAAAGTTTATTCCGTCATACAGACTCTCTTCAACAATCCCAAACCAGATTTTCTCAGTCTTTAGGCACAAATGGCCTGACGACGGTGACATTCTTGACCCTCTGACAGAACAGCATTTAAAAACATTTCAACCGTCTCCAATCCACGAGAGCTTCACCTGCGACTTTGTAGGACTCGCGGTGTGGTGCGTGCTAATTACATTGATATAAGTAGTATATGACGCGAGTGAGGAATGAAATGTCTGGTAGCAGAAGATGGGGGAAGATCAAGAAAGCAAGAGCGACAATAGAATGCAATTTGTATGAAAATGTAAGAACAATGAGGTCTGAGGCATTTTGAAACAATTGGTGAACATTTTGCAAATTAACGATTTAAATGTATAGTTCTCAGATTTTATTGAAATGCTCTGTAATTTTGTGTCACATACATTCGATTGTCCCCACCCGTGTTCTGTTCACTACAGCGGGAGTGAAACTGGACGCTGACTTGTTATATCAAAAACTGCAGCATCTAAACAAGGACACTTCTGACCCGGATATGGTCCATCCTACCATACTTAGGGGAGCACCTTTAACCTTGGAAAGGCTGCTTAACGTGGTGTTCTCATATTCGCTTAGCTGAGGAACGGGACCAGGATATTGGAAGCAGGCGCACGTCACCAATATACAAGGGAGGTCGACAAAGCGAGCCTTTAAGTTACAGGCCGATGGCACTCCTCTCAATGCCGTCAAAATTATGGAGTTCTTGATATTCGGTGGTCCACGTGACTACTTATTACCCATAAACCTCTTTGTACGCAAATAGAACGGTCCCGGCAAGGGTTATTCATTTATAACCAACCTACTGACTGCTATAGACAGATGGGCATCCATAGTTAATCTGAAGGGGAAGGTTAATGTTTACTACTTTTACTTTCCAAAAGCTTTTGATAGGGTTGACGTGTCTCATCAATAAGCTCAGACCTTAAGATGTCGATTTACCGTAAATTGAATGGCTCATATGTCATGCAATTAATCGACTTTTCAGGGTCGAGGTAAACTTTACTTTTTCCCAGGCCATTGAATGTCCTAGTGGGTTTCTTCAGTATTCAGTACTGAGACCTCTTTTCCGAATTTTTATAGATGACCGTCCATCTGAGACATATTTCAGACTATGCATATAGCTTAGATAGCTTCTCTCTGAAAGTTGAAAGTGACCTGGGGGTGTTAGTACATTATGACCTAAAGTCTGGCCCTAACTGCGGCGGAAATGCCCTGTGAGCAAACCTTGCACATGTAACGATGCGAAGTAGTTTTGGACAGCTCGACGGCAGAACTTCTCATTTAATCCTCGACGGTTTTATTTGGCCCCATTTGGAGCATGGGAATATAGTGTCTCATTTTTCACTTCGAAACGATAAAAATACATTGAACTTTGTCCGAAGGCAAGCCACGAAATAAATTCGGAGACTCAGATTCAGACTTCATGAAGAGCCTCTCAATTCACTGAACCTTTACCCATTGGAGTATGGCTTGTAGCATCCTAAGCACTCCTAGGCTTCTTAAATACCTACTTAAGCTCAGTCCCAAAAATACCTTATGGATAACACCCAGAAATTAGATACACGACATTGAAGAACGGATTGGAGGCACACTATTTACTCTTTACGAGTAGTCTAATTTAGTATTCGCTGCTATGTGATGTTGTCCAAGCGAGTCCTCAGGAGTCTATTAATGGAAATAATGATACATTCTTCACGACTAAGATAGTATATCACCATGGTTTGCCAATATTTTTCCTTTCATCGTAAAGAAACCTAGGTACCTACCTTAAGGGATCGGCGATCTACTGCTACTTGATACGGAATCTCGATAAGAGTAAGCTTCATCCTGCTTGACTGTTGAAATTTTACTGGCACTCGTGTATCTGACTCCATTTAATCGCATCGTAACGTCCGGCTAATCACTTTATTGGTCTGATATCTGACTCGAGTAAGATCGCATGGTGGTTGTTATTGAAATATTCATCCCAGCTACCCTCGTATATAATTATCGGCTCAAATCGCGTTAATGAATAAAGGGATTTCATAAGTCTAATACAAAAATGGATTTTGAATACGTATGTTTCACACAATCGTTGATCTGAACAGACAATTGGAGAGAAGAGGAGAAGGAAGCGAAGCAAAACGAGACCAAGTGGCGTGCAGCAAAGACGACGAGTTCGACAGCTCGTTTTAATCAAGCGTGACTCGATACAGATACAATGAATGGAGTAACCAATTGACACACATAAGACCACATAAAAACAGTCAGGGTTAATAAGCAAATAAGTGACAAAGTAATAATATGGCTTGGTAAGAAGAACAAATAGTTTGGCTTGTCCAGAGGCCGGGTTTGACATAGTACCAGCTCCGATAAGCTTTAATGATCTGTGAATTGACTTGCAGAAATCAGAGGGCTAACAAAGTAAGTGTTTTGACCCATGTCTTCAGCTCTGTGTTATTGGTTTTATTCATTTGGTGCCTACTTTTCGTCAGACACAATCAAGATCAGCATCATTCCCAATCCAAGGGGATTTTAACAATACTTTAGTTATAAGCAGGTTGACTAGAAACTCTATGTAGGTTAGTTCTCTAATTGAACTGCCTCCGGAAGCTCGAACAGTGTTGCCGGTTCCCTCGTAACACGTAACAGATATGTTTAGCTTCATCCATTTGTAGTCACGGATAAAGACAGTAACCATAAAAGCACAAGACAAATCATGTTGAATATCTACATGTTAATGTCTAACTTATGAGTTAAAAGCCGACAAAATACTGCATGTGTCTAACCACTACAGTGTAAAAATATAAAAACCAAAATGTTAGTCAAAGTTGAGCTCCTTTCTGGAGATACAAACGCTTAAAGCCTTAAAATGTCTAGGCTTGTGAAGAATTCTTTCAACCATCAAAATAATTTGTTTAGTGTGACATATATTTTCCTCAGCCAATTAATACTTAAGAAAGGCATGAAAATTTTCACAGAGGTACCGAATCAAATAAGTAGAATGGGTGACATATCTATTATCTTTGTTTATAAAGTGTGAAGACTACAGTATGTGTCAATTGTTTATCTGTTCCTCTTTAGTCTAGAAAGTTCCGCCCGCAGTCAGTGAGAGCGGATTTTGACAGAAATGGTGAAGGAGAGGAAGTATTATGATCTGCTCGGCGTCCCTGTGACCGCAACTGAGGCGGAAATAAAAAAGGCCTACCGCCAGAAAGCCCTTAAATATCACCCGGATAAAAATCCGGATAGCGCAGACAAGGTATGTTAGCCAGTGTTACTTTGACAGACAAAGTTCAAAGAAATCTCTCAAGCATTTATGGTTCTGAGCGATCCTGAAAAAAGAGAATTATATGATGCAAGAGGCGAGCAAGGAATTAAAGAGGGTGGCGTTGATTCGGGTGGAATGGCTGACCCAATGGATATATTCCAAATGTTCTTCGGGGGTGGTCGTTCTCGCGGACCCCGTCGAGGAAAAGACTGTGTGCACCAGTTGTCAGTGACCTTAGAAGAGCTATACAATGGCAGTGTTAGGAAACTTGGTGTTACGCGAAAGGTTATATGTGATCAGTGCCAAGGTAAGTCCGCGTACTCAAACTTACTATTTCTAGGTCGTGGTGGCAAGGCGGGTGCCGTTGTAACCTGCCGCACATGTCGAGGAACAGGCATCCAGACTCACGTTCGCCAGTTAAACGTCGGGTTCGTTCAGCAGATACAGACTACCTGCAGTGCATGCAAGGGCGAAAAAGAAATTATTGATCCAAAGGATTGTTGCAAAAAGTGTGAAGGCAGAAAAGTTGTCCGCGAAACCAAGGTGATTGAAGTCCCAATAGACAAAGGCATGACTGATGGTCAAACAATCAAATTCCATGACGAAGGTGATCGCGAACCGGGCTTAGAACCCGGCGATCTTATTATTACCCTTGATGAGCAACCGCATAGCCGTTTCATCAGACGTCGAAACGACTTGATACACACTATAGAATTATCACTCTCTGAAGCCTTGTGTGGCTTCCAGCGAACAATACGATCATTAGATGATCGGACACTAGTGATAACTTCCAGACCGGGTAGGCTCACGTTTTTGGTCTTATAAATTCTTTATTAGGTGAGGTGTATACTAATAAAGATTTCCGTGCGATTGAAGGAGAAGGAATGCCAAGATACAAAAACCCGTTCGACAAAGGCCGGTTGATTATCAAGTTTGACATATCATTCCCGAAGAATGGCTTTCTTTCTAAAACTCAACTGGATTCGTTGCGAAAGTTACTTCCTCCACCTACTTGTATTGAAGATATTCCTGAAGATGCAGAATCGGTTGAGTTGCATCCGTTCGATCCTGAGTTTGATCACCAGCAACAGGAGCGCCGTGGCGAGGTATACGAAGATGTAGATGGTTCTGAGAGTTCCAATCCGCGAGTTCAGTGTGCATCCGCTTAATGTGATTAATTTATATCCGTGGTTCGGATCGCGGATGTGCATTTTGGGTTGTCTATATGATATACACATCTAATATGGACCATTCGATGTGTTTACTTAACCTTAACAACAGCCATTTACATTATCGCATCCATATATTTTGAATTAAACTTGTCTACGGAACACTCGTTACACTATCCGACTTCTGTTCACTTTTGAGATAATTTGCAGCTAAGTTGGATGTCATAATTTATTGTCTAGTTCTCGCCATTGGGGAGCATTTACTGTTCGTGAGCTAGAAAAACGACCAATAAATTTAACTGCGACGGTTCAGGAAAACGTAATCTTAACAAGTCGATCTTAAGGTGGTTGCCTGTAAGGTAGCTGCGAATGTGGCTGTAACAGTGACCGACAATCCTAGGTGGTTCCTGGCACTTTTTGAGGACCATATTCGGGCAAATCCTGTATCCATCTCATTCGATCTTCAATTACATGGTGCGGTAATTTTTGAGCCGTCTTTAGCAAACTACGGTGAAAAAGATGTGTATTTTGTTTGGAGTTTCTTCCCATAAATTTCCCTAACAGCCTGTAAGTCATCTCATTATTATTCCTGATGTATTCTATTGACTTTCCTCGCCCTGATATCTGCATTCGTCCAGTAAGTCCTCGTGTTAGGACTGTAGTTAGTAGAGTGGCGTATAGCTTGGTCGGAAGGTAAGTTTGTCTATTATTAATTATCAGGCATAAAACATAATGAATTACATTGAAAACTATGATGTGCTCACAACTTTGACTGCCAGGGTCGTCAGAGGTTTTAAATCAATTCCAAACTATCAGGCTACAGATATTTGGGATTTCCACCACCTAACTGAAAGGTGAAAGTTGAACACTAGTCAACGCGACTATATCCTCGTGGGTGCTTCTCCATTTCGAGGCTACTAATATATAGTTGGTGCCTTTGAAGTGCTGCATGTGGTGAGACTATCAAGCAGGCGGTGTTGTGTTTGGGCTGGAGGTGCACAAGTTTCAGTATAAGCGAGCACCAAACGTGTGTGCGCCGCATTTCATTGCTCAACTTGTGTAGAGGGCTGGGACACCTTAGTTTAAACCTCACTAGCCGTAACTTGCTGAATGTTTTGGGCGTTTAATATCTCTATTCATATGGATAATTAATATAACATAAAGTTTGTGCATACAGCTTAATAGCTCTAGAAAAATTGACACTACCTTGTGATGTGCTAATCATTTGTTTTAAGCCTTTAATAGTCGAAAATTTCCATAAGTCTTACGTCTAACTGTATGTAGCTTGGAACTAATCGGGAAAACAGTGAGGAAGTTAGTACTGTATCGGGAACAACTTTTTCATTCTATAAGTTCGATAAGACATTTATCAGCTAGCGAAATACACAACTGGATCGTGAAACCAAAACTATCACGTCGAGTCTTATTGGACTAACCAAAAAGTGCAGATTGACTTCAATCGCGCCAATCTGCGTTTCATGTTTCTTAGTAAGGCTACAGATGAGGAAATTGGGTTTAAAACTAAGGAGTTTGTTAATGCACTGTTGACCTAGTAATTATTTCGTCAGGATAATTGGTAAGGTAATTACGGGATGTCCAGATGATAAGTACTTGTTGGATATGGTGGGGTTATGAGATTCCATAATTTTAGATAGCAGTTTGAATAGACGATGAATATAGAATACAATTATATTTAAACAAAACAACGGTAATAAATAAGCAGGTTCACATTTCACTAATTTAGGTGTTTTATGACCTTTTTAGTGGGTTTTTGTGTGGATGGACAGGGTTTTTCTTATGTCCCAACGTCGTTAGATTTCAGTATTGTCTACTGGGCCCATGGATGCCCAAAAATTCACCGCACCAGCCTCCAAAGGCGATGGCAACTGTGAGCATCTGATTAAAGTCAGCAACAGTCACGGACAGTGGGAGCAAAGGAAGTTGCAGTAGGTAATTGGCGATATTTTAGAATTATCACAGAACCAAGTGTTTCAAAGTCTAGTGTTAACGAGACCGGTTCCGAAAAGAATCGAACAGTGACCCACTCAACTCAGAAGTTTGGGGCCATGGGTGAGGCTATTTTGAGGAATGGTTTAATTCGTCTTCATCTAATATCTAGTTGCTTACTGTTATCTTAAACAAGTTGTAAAGGCTATAGCTAGTGACGGAGAATAGCAAGCCCTATAGGATTAACCTCAGGGATCCTTAGCGGTCATTTGAACGTGAAACGCCTTCAGGAAGTAGGTATATATATCTCGTTTTTTAGAATTCAGGAAGCTTATACTTGCTCTGAACGTTCCAACCTCTTCTCAGTCCATTTATGGTGCCTCCAAGACACTTTCGAATATGTTCTGCAAGTTGTATCCTATCGAAAGGTAACGGTCAAACTATTACTTTCATTGAACGGTTTTCCGAAAAATAGTTATTGGGGAGTTTGTACGTGATATACTTTTTTTGCAACGGTAAGATTATAAGAACAATTTTTAAGTTGCGCTACTGAGCTATTCCAGAAGACGTCTAATAAAGCAGTCTTGTTATATTTTAAATCAACTTCAGTGTTTTACACCGAGAAATACTTATACCGTCTTTTTGATGCCCGAAGACTAGCTCGGTTTTCTCTTTGTGCTTGGGGATACACTTCCTTACTTTTGTTTAATCATCTCGATATGAAAGTTACGGGTTTCCTGTTCTGTTACGTCTATTCCCAGTGGAGCAACATCTGTATTTAAAGTTCTAATTACCAGTACACTATTCAGTTGGTGAGAACGATTTGAAAAAGCCTCAATAAATTACAAAATGTTCCATAATGTATTCTCATGTCGTTCTTCCTGTACATATTAATAGTTAGTGATAGTCGCCGCGTAAATTTAGGAATAAAACTGAAGGGTACTAATCCTTCATCTGAGAACTAAAGTATTCAATAAGGGTGTCTGTATTAGTGAAGCTGAGTTATTCATGTCAGTTTTAAAAACTTTTAACATCTATAGTATAGGACAGGAAATTGGTAAGATCGAGTTGAAAGTGACATTTGAATGGCTTTATTGCAAGATTTGTATCATAAAAGCGTCTAAATCGCTTCAAAAGACTCCATATACAATTCAATATTTACTGTAAGGACTATATCATCCTAATGCAATTCAGTACCTTGAAGACTAGAGATGGTCTAATTCACTCGGCAAAATAATCAACAGTGGGATTGAATTCAATTGCGCTTATGATAAACTCGGACCATGTGGGTCGAAAGAGAGAAGGGATTTCTTTATTTGAAAATATAAACATTTAATCAAAGTGAAGCACTTGTAGTAACAAGTTCAGCGAAGACTTCATCCGTAGGGACTTGCAAATATTCTCGCGTGTATTTTAATGAGATATTTTCGCGCTGTTTTTGTAAAGTATTCAGTTTTTCACATATATAACTTGGTTTCAATAGCTGAGTATTAAGTGCCAATAGTTAATTACCATAAATCCTAGATGTTGTTCCATCGGTTCTTGTAGGAGCTACAATAGTAATTCTGTTGGGTAATTCAACTAGAATTAATATACTTTCTCCAACCAATTTTTTTAAACTTTTGGACTCTTGAACCAAATGGAATCAACCTACACTTCAAGCAAACGGGTTTTCCCCTTATTTCTAGAACTAGAGGCCTCATTTTCATACTACTTAAGGGCTTATAGCACTGTTAGATTGAACCTTTCGTTAATTTCAGAAAAAATTAATACACAGGGATATCTAAGTGTTCAATACCCTCTAGCTAAAGCACAGGTAAGACGTATTCATTAAAGTCTTTTGCATTCACAGCTTCACTAAGCAGTGGAAAATCAGAAACAACGCAGTTTTCTGATGATTCATTTGCATCTGACTTAGTCGTAAAAAGTCTTAAGTAGCACGAACCAACATAGCTTCTTATTAACGGGATAGACCTTACAACATTAATCCGAGAGTACGCGAACATCATCCAACTTTTACTGATGGGAGTACATGTGTGTGAAGCTCGTCCGCTTTAATTGACCTTGAGGCACCAACACGGCCCTGGTACGGCCGAGAGTGGGGAGAGTCCGCTCTCCCTCTCGAAATGCTCTCACACGGCCACGCGTATATAGCCTCTGCCAGGGAAGTCCTACTCACTGCCTTCTCGTGGCGGGGGTGTTGTCTACGAAAATGAGAGGACGAAGAGCGAATGTCCGGCGCTTTAACCGGATTCCAAACCATTGGTGCACATGGGCTCCATTATCCTGAGGGAACAAATGGCGTATGAACCAATTGTTGGTCACCGGCTTCCATGGGACTGCATCTCCTTACGATGCTCCACTGCCTTTTGGATCAGACCTTCAGGTCGAAGGCTCGGGGAGTGGCCCCCTAAGAAAACCACCTGCTTCGGTTTTGGCACCCGGGCAGTATCACAGCCCTCACACATATCGAATGAGATTTGTGTGGCGCATATGTATTTGGTGCCTCTTTATACCATTATCTATGTGTTGAAATAAATAATAAATAAACGTATTCATTAACAGGGGAAGAAATATTAAGCAAAGTACTTTTCTTTAATTCAATTTCGATTATCCTAATAATCGGAAACTTGTGATTAATTATACCAGTGATTGATTTGCCTGTAGATGCTCATGATTACATGGGAACAATAAATCTCTCTTGAAATTGGTAATTTCAATACTAGCAGTATTATTAACAAATGAATGGGACTGTGGTGTGTGCTACTTATATTGATATAAGTAGTATGTGACGCGAGTCAGGTATGTAATGTCTGGCAGCAGAAGATTGGGGAAGATCAAGAAAGCAAGAGTGGAAATAGAATACAATTTGTATGAAAATGCAAGGACAATGAAGTCTGAGGCATTTTAAGACAATTGGTGAACATTTTGCAAATTAACGATTTAATATATTGTTCTCAGATTTTATTGAGATGCTCTGTGATGTTGTGACAGATGAATTCGATTGTCCCCACCCGTGATTTGTTCAATACAGGAATTTAACTGGGTAAGTAATCAACTTCTGAATCAAACGTGAGGTATTGCTGCATGCAGTAGTGAGTGACAATAAGTCCATTAGCTTCTTGAAACTAAGTAATCTCGGTTCAGAATCATTTTATGTTTATGTAATTAACATTTTGAAACTCTAACATACTTTGTGAGTATGCCCAGTTTTTCCACAGGTGTAATAAAATTGACGTGAACTACGATGGTGTTGTTTACCACATGAGAAGTGGGATTTAATACTTGACAATGGGTGTGAAGATTTCGAATTATTCATTCATTTCAATGGGTGTAAATTATTTTTTCTGAAGTACGCTTAAGTGTCTACGGAGTGATAGTGCAACAGGTTGAATTGTAATAATGCCATCACGATAATTAATAACGCCCCTATAAGTAATAAAGAAATCGTTGTGAACTTGTGAGGAACCCAAAGAAATTTACGTGATTACTACATAGGGGGTTTGTGGAGATTATAGAATTTTGTTGTTAACATCGTTGATCGATTTAGTTAATCGTTATTTAACTAAGGTCAATCCGTAATGGTACTCATGTTTGGGATCTTTTATACCAGTAATCTCTCGCGTTTGAAGTTTAAATTGTAACTGTTCACCAGACTACATTTAGAAGATTGAATCTGATGCTGTAGCGTAGAAAGATGTGATAATCTGATGAAGACATGAAGTAATTTGTTGAAATATGCCCTTGCAAGTATTTTTAAGGATCTGACGTGAAAATGGTCGGTTAGTAATGGTTCTAAAGAAGAGGAATAGGTTCATTGGAAAATGTAAGCTTCCTTAACAAACTATCAGTTTATTTACAAACGTAATTTATTAAACGATCTGGAAGTTTTGTAGTATGTGTACGAACTAATGATTCCTTTGTACTTGATTGTGCGCTTATTACGAGTTCCAAATATAATACGTTCATTTGTGCTCATCTAGTTCTACCTGCCTTGAATTGCATTATTTCGGCAATTCCTAGTTAGTGCATTAATTTGAATACTTCTTATCAACATAAGTTTATTATTTTAAAGATTTTGTGATAAGGACTAGGCATCAAAGATTCATTCTTAGTCTGAAGCTTCCAGCCGTGATCAGTTAATAAATAGATTCTCAAGATTGCTAGAATCCAATGATTACAATGACACCAAATATGCTGTTTAATTTATCATTTATTTATTTATTTGGACACAAATATTGGTACAAGGGGGGACCAGATACATGTGGGCCACACAATAGTAATCAGAATGAGAGGAGATAGAGAATGTCAGGTGCGTATACAAAGAAAAAGAGAACAATAACAACCACAAATTAGTGTATGGTAGTGAAATAATAATAATGGGGGAAACAGAATGATGCAACCAGGAAGAATTCTCTCAGTTTAAAGCAGTTACGGCCACTTTTTATGGAGAAAGTAAAAGAAGGTTACGACAGGATCGGCACTGGCTTCTATTCTAAGCCATTTCTGATAACGTCTCTAGCCACTGTATTGCACCATCTCTAGGACAACAACCAGGGAGTCGAGAAGGACCAACAAAAGCCAGTCCTGTGTAGCTTTCTTTTATACCGCGACACCATGTCATACATTGACCACCTCTCCGCTTTTTCCAACCAGTCCCAGCGTCTGTAAATAACGCACGACATGGAATTCTCTGGGACGACATTCGTAGAGCATGTCCAAGCCACCGAAGTCGATGTTTCAAGATAGTGACACCAATTGAATTAACGTCGTTGCATCCGAACAAACGATGCCGAACCTATGCATTACTAACATAGTGTTGCCACTGGTTGTCAGCAGTCCTTCGGAGGCAGCAATGATCAAACACAGAGAGTCGTCTAACATCCTCAACTCAGAGAGGCCAGGTTTCACAATCATAGAGCAAAACTGATCTTACGGACGCGTAGATCCAACCTTTTACAGCCAGACTAACATCACAGAGGCTCCAAAGATGGTCCAGATTAGCATAAGCCGCTCTGGCTTTCACTATACGTGCATTGATCTCATAACTCACGCTACCACCAACACTTATGCAGCTACCTAGATACACGAGCTTCTCGACTACTATCTGCTCACTACTCAGGGTGAGTACAGAATCAGGGTCTTGCCAGTTTTGCAAAAGTACTTTGCACTTAGAATGTGCGAAGCACATACCATACCTGAGGACACTGAGTGCCAACTGATTAAGTGCGGATTGCATGGCTTGCGTATTATCGCACAGTGAGACAATATCATCCGCATACTCAAGGTTGAGAAGTCTTTCTCCAGGCAACAGATCCACACCGCCATTACTTACACCCATCAGGGTACTCCTATAGGAGCGGCAGTTTTGTACACAACCACGTCAGTGGTAGCTGATCGCGATGTGATCAATCTGAGTCCAGGCTTGAGATGCAGAGGGAGGACACCAGGTGGCACATCGGCGATGACTGTGCCGAAAGTTAGTGCTAGCCAGAAACAGGTTGTGGTCTGTGCAAAGTTGCAGTAGACGGTCCCCGTTATCTGACCTGCGACCAACGAGTCCCCATCGGCCTCCTAAACGACTCTCTTCTGTGCCTAGACACCCGACCTGGGCATTCAAGCCTCCAGCTAGTAGTACAATGCCTGTCGGACGCACTTTCTGAAGAAAAACAGTTAACTGGTGGTAAAATTATCCTTGATCGCATCCGGGCTGCAATCCGTCGGAGCATAAGTGGAGATGATGAAGAGACATCGTTTGTCACGCCGATTTCTTCTTACTTTGATGGAACTTTCTAATCTAATAGCACATAACCGACTGTTAATGGGGATCCAATCGATTAGTGCTGCCTCAGCTCTAGCGCTTAGTGCGACACCAACGCCAGCAAGACCAGATGAAGATGCCACAAGGTCTCCGGACAAACGCACGTAAAACAAGCCTTTTGAAGCGACAGATGGAGAACGAATTTGTCGTACTTCACTAGAGTCTTGAATACGAGTCTCAGATAGACTGCAGACGTCGATATTAAAACTTTCTAAAGACATAGCCAGCCCTATCTGTTGTCCGATCTACATTAGTGTGCGAACGTTGGAGGAAGCCAGTTTGAATGGTGTACGTGATTTCAGAAAAGCTGTTTCAGTATTCGTATTCGGTGGAATCATTCAACTTTCGACTAGGCAGTAACTCGAGATCGTTGAGATAGAACAGAGTTCCCACTATGGGCGAGCTGTTGTATAAGTTGAAAAATGGGGATGCATGAAGTGAGAAAAGAGGTAGATAAGTAACGTAGTATACAAAGAAAGTAATAATAATGAAAATGAGTGAAATGTCTGAATTCTAATTGGAGCAAGCATAGTATTTCATGAAATAATTGTCATCTCATCAGATTTATGTAAAGGTTGTGATACTGCCCAGGTACCCAAACTGAAGCAGGTGGTTTTCTTAGGAGGCCACACCCGAAGCGTTTCACCTAACGATCTGATCCACAAGGCAGTAGAGCATCTCAAGGAGATGTAGTTCCATAGTCGCCGGTGACCAACTATAGGTTCATACGCCATTTGTTTCCTCAGGACCCTGGAGTCCATGTGCACCAGTGATTTAGAATCAAGGTTTTCCAACTGCCTTAGGTGGATCCTCCATGTCCACCAACCCGGTTAAAGCTCCGAACATTCACTTTTCGTCCTCTCGACTTCGTAGACAACACCCCCACTGCAAGAAGGCAGTGATTAGGACTTCCTTGTCAGTGGTTGTAGTCACGTGACTATGTAAGAGGATTTGTAGAGGGAGAGCGGACTCTCTTCACTCTCGGCCGTACTAGGGCATTTGGGGGCTATACTGTTTAAATAATAATACAAATTAAGATTAATGCAATAACATGTAAACACGGACTGAAGAAGTTCGAATTCGAAATCAACAGTATAATATTAAATTACGAAATAATCATACACTGAAACTGTGATGAAGAATTTATAATCTTCAGTAAATGAAATAGTCATTCATTGCACATCACAAATAGTAGATGATGTTTTATACAAACACTAAACATAAAATTGTGATAGTTCGAAGTATTTGAATTCTAGTACAAACTAGAAATCTTAGAAATAACGCAATTTAACTAAGAAGAATTATATGAGCACGGACGAACCTATTATATTTGGAATTCGAAATCAAATACAAAAGAATCATTAGTTTATACAAACACCAAAAAAAATATACTTAAAATTATTGAAATAGCAGCAATTTTTATTTTTACCATTTCATTAATGATTTCAAAGAATGTAAAACTAACTAAGAAATAAAAACTATGAAGATGATATCACTTCCTAATTTTATTTTAAAATTGTTTCTATCACAGAAATGGGCATCAATAAAAAATGAAATAGTTTTTATGTTTTTGTTTTTTTCTTCTTTTTCATTACTATATAGATTAATATTTTTGTAGTAAATGCATCAATCTGGTTGATTACAAATTACTATTATTATATCAAAAATGCAAATAATAAACTATGGGGATTTTATATTATTTGATTTTATATATTTTTGTTTGTTACAAAAAGTCAAATTTTTTGTTGCCATGGTAAATGATACAGATTTGTAAAATATTATTTTTATAAATGAATTGATAATCATTAAAGTTTTATTAGTCATGCCTAGATACACTTTTAAATGAGTATATACAAGAAAATAATGAATAAAGTTGTTGAAACTATGAAATTTAATAACAAATGAAATTTGTTGATTTTACAAGAAAAACTGGCAAAATAAAGTTGTTATTTAACAATTATGTGTGTAGTTAGATAATTTCATACGAGACTACTATCTACTGTAATCCTCTAAACACTAACCTTTTTTTATAATTTTGTACTATATAGTACAAACAAACATTTGATCTGATTGAATAATTGGAGTGAAAAAAAACTTATTTCGTCGCATGCGAAATAAATAACGTATTAAAAGGATTGTGCTTATTCACTTTAAGCTCAGTGGATAAATTACATTTTTTGTTAGAGTAGTTATATGAAAGAGCTTTCAAAAATGGTATTACCTTGTTTTCACTTAAAACGTCGCACAAACTTGATCAGTCAAGTATTTAAACCGTTACATACCGTAGTGAGGAATGACTAGTCATCCAATTAAAATTGTCTCAATTAACAAATGTTTTCTCAAATTTTACGATCAAATTGTGAAACCTAAATACCATATCACAGGTGAATCTTACAATTAATTGGATCTAAATTGACTTACATGGTCAACTACTTAATCAGTCATTTGATCTAATTTGTGACCAAACATCTTCATTTAATAATAATTGTGTGTTATCACAGACACGCATACACGGTTTCAACCAGTCACTCTCAGAGGTCAGATGTGGATAGCTACAAGATATCGGACACTGGAACCAAGATACTCCATGGATATTGCATGTTATCCGTGGAGGCTAGGGAAGGGGAGATGATATTCGTCAACTTGGATTCCTGTAGCTGAATCCAAAACTCCAGACTTATTTTCCAGGAACGGTCGGTGATGCGTCAAAACAGTTAGATATATCAGTTCAAGGTGAATTGATAAATGAGAGTTGGTGTTGGATGCACGCTATTGATCAAGATTTTGCTTAATTTTCCAAGGAAAGACGTTTACTTTTAATAAACAGACAGATTCACCGTAAATTTATGAACTAGAATGTAAATATTGTTCAGAAGGTATTCAATTCACTTCATTATTTACCTGCCAAAAGAATATAGAATGTATTGGATAAAATTAAAATTGTTATTTAAACAGAAATACGATAGGATAACCTCAGTGTGTTTAATTAGTCATTTCCTTTCTTTATTTGTGAACCATATTTTATCTTGTTTACTTCGTTCGAGTAATTTTTCTGGTTAGCGTTTTTTAGCGAGTTAGTTTTCTACTGGATGGATTCGCTAACCCCATGCCCAACCCTCCTCCTTTATCCGGGCTTGGGACCGGCAGTAGCCCCCGAGGGGACTCCAGGAGGAGTTACTTCGTTCAATAACTATAATTGTTCAGTCTGAGATTCACATGTTGTTGAACTCTTTTTATTATTCTACGTTTATTACGTCAGCATTCTAAATTGGTTTATTTGCCTTCAATCCAGTATTATGATGATAACAAGCACGGTCAGTTGTTATTTTTTGTTTGAAAAAAAATGAGAAGTTTAGTTATTTCATGGAGTTCATTGATATTCATCTTTATATTTTTTACTGTATTTGTTTAGTTTTCGAAAATCTTAAGATATTTTTATCATGCTAAACATTAGTCTTATTTTCAAATTAGCCAAATAAAGGTGCTGTTTGTCTCGTTGAGAATCTTGCATATAAATTACATTTTAAAACTCAATAGATCAGTTTAACCGATGAAATAGATCATAGTTATTAATGAAGTACAATTTACTAACAAACAATCTATGAAATTTATCTTCATTTGTAATCACTTGTAAATGATTCATAAACAATTTTTCGAAATTCAAATATAAGGAAAGTTAACCAATATAGATTAAATCCTTAATTTCAATAACAATAACTTAATGACCTATGAAGTAATTGTGTACAAACATTCAAGAAATACAAATACATTGTAATAAAGTTATAATAGAGAAAAAAAAAGAAACGAACAAACTAATGGATTGTTTTAAAAGGTAATGTTACCTACAAAATCTCTTTGAGAATTTGTTAAAACCCGAGAAACATAATGAATGAACTTTGGGATCCTTTTATGGACCAATACTAAACGTATATTTCTATTGTATAATTATTAAATAACTAAACTATGCATATTCATATTCATCTTATTATAAGCTGTATTTTGACCCATAAACTATTATTATACGTTTTACCATTCTTGAGTTATACCCAGTATATTAATTACTACCTCCCTCATTCACAGCCACATCTGACTAATTCTTGTAAAAATGTTGTTTCATATATTTATTCGTACGTTGTGGTCTGCTTGACTGGTATATAAACAGAGTATGTTTGAAATATAATGATTCATATCGCAGAGGCTGAGACTTGTGTTCTGGACTTAACTGACTGGGCTAGGCAGAAAGCAAGACCAATCAGAACTCTGGGCTGCTCATACGGGTTTACGCGTCATTGTTCCGATCGATAAATCACTGCTCTCTAATCGGCGGCCACAAGTTATAACAGAATTACTTATCAAATAAAAAAATCAATTAACTGATAACCTTCATCCATATAGAGAATAGTACAGACAAATTGTTAAAGATTTCAAATATCTCATAACATTTCTTATTGTTTTTCTTATTAATTGATTGTTCAATGTGATATTTATGTTATTTTCTATGAAACTAAAAATTTATTTTAATCAAATAAAGAAAGTAATACTAGTTGATTGATTCAATTTGATGTTCTCAATTGTCATAACTGAAAATGATGAATAGAGTAAACTAATAAATTCAGTATGATTTATGAACAATATATTACGTCATGGAAACAACAACAAAAAAATCGATCATAATTTTGATCCACTCAAAATTGTGTTGAGAGTAAAAGTAAATGCATTTTGTAAAGTGAATCCTAATAAGGAAAAAAAAAACAAAAAAAAGAAATACAGAGATTATTACAAAATAAAGCAGTGAATTTAAATTCATACAAGAAATATTGTTACTTAAATTGTACCTGGGGGAACTTCCATGAAAAAAAACAAATGAAAATAACAAAAGAGTAGTAATCTTTTAGTGAAATAAATTGATAAACTTCATGAAATGCAACATAATGTATCATGTAAATTCACTTGATGTTGTTCTACTTGTATCTTCCCATTGTTATTTAGGACTGCAATTGATCAGTTTCATGTTGACATATGTGCATCCTGTGCGGATTGCCTCGGTATAACCCTAAATTACAAGCTTTTTAAACAAAGATGGATAGTGAGTAGTAGTGGAATCCACGACGCGCGTTTCTTCCTATTTGGGATTCATCAGCTGGATGTACCTTCATTCCAGAGTTGATGTTCACTCTGGTACTCGAATCCAGTACCATTCGCTTCAAACGCCATCGCGTTCTCCGTGTATCATAGTTAAGAAGAAATGTATGTGTATATTATACCAAAGGACTGTAGTTATAATCCTTTAAAATTTGTCTTGTAGTTAAAACTTGTAAAGATTTTTTTTAGATTAAAACTTCATTATTTTCAAGTTGTAAGCTTGTTTACTTGTGATATTTTGACAAACGTTAGCTGAAGTCTTTTCAATAAAATTTTATTTTAATTAAAATATACCCTATGATTGCCATTTTTATATAATTAAACTCCATAAATACAACAGAGATGTTTTACTGACGTAAAATATCTTTAAGACTTTTGGTTTCACTAACTTTGATATTCTTGATTAGGAAGGTGTTACAAACATCATCGTTGCCAAGCGCTTAATATCTATGAGATCTTTAGGCTCGGACAAATATCAAAATGCTCCTTTTAATATGCTAGGTCCGTATGTGTTGATTATAAGGCAATGCGTTAAACTGACTTTTAAGATATAAATAAATTCAATACAACACTTGGCTTTCGTTATCTAACTCATGCTTAAAGTCGTTCGATTGACGATGATCCATTTTCCGATGGAAACATGAACAACAGTTCATTGTATTGTTACGAAGTGGTATACGAGGGTGAACGCGAGTTCTGTGAATGTCTATTTCGCGGTAAACTTCATTGTTGGAATTCACGTGTATTTCGTCACGGTAAATGCTTTAAGTAAAGAGAAATAGGACACAGAAACTTGTGATAATAAACCCCGTAATTTAGATCTTGATGAGATGTGCGATCCTAATGATCACAAGCGATTCTCATTTACACTTTCAAGTTATTCAATTCACATGGAAAAACGGTTATATTTATCCAGTGGTTTGTCTAATTATTTCTTTATTGATATTTTAAACATCACATTTATTACATTGGTCTCAAAGTTGGAGTCTTTAAATTCCAATGTTATAGTTAATTCTACCTAATTCTGTAGTTCGGTTATTGTAAATCATAAATTTCCTATTCTTGCGTGTTATAATTTGATGATCAAGGATGACAGCTCTACAGTTGTCAACTGTGAATTTCTGGTTACTGGTGATGGATTGATTGTCACATGGGTAGAGAATCTAAGAATACTTCAGACACAACTTTCCCTATTGACAACTGAGGATACTTCTGTTAAAATTCTTGTAAACGTAAATATAAGAGAATCCGATTATTAAGATTTGCTCATAGTTCCGAATCATTCCCACTTTAATACTGGAGCAGAAAACGTCAAGTGTTTGGAAATTACAATGAACTCTATGTGTGGCAGAAAACTTGAAGATATGGGAAGAGGATAAATAAACTCCTTCTGTAAAATCCGACATTCCTGGTTATAAAATAAACCTAACTCGAGGGAAATAGGGTAATGCATCCCAGTTAAGTCTATCAAAAAGGATTGGCTATGGACGATGAATTCTATATTGCAAAGTGGAAAACTGTACAAGAGAATGTATACGAGAGGTATTAAATGGATAAATATCTATACAAAATAAGCTTAATATTACCTGAACAATGCTTTCTCTAAGAGTTACAGTTACTGATGTAACAACAGTCTTTTAAAATAAACTACAGAACAGTAAGTGATTAAAACAAATAATTTGCAATAATTACTTGACATTTCGATAGAACAATGAGAAGACGGAGTTGATCTGAAAAATGTGATGTATTTGCGCTATACATTTCGAACAATCTGGTCACACATATACTTGTCAAGGCATTTTTATATGAAAATTAATAAAGGTCAATAAAGATCAATTAAAATAACTAAGGGGAGAGAAAGAATAAGAAATTATCTCGTTATCCTAGGCCATAGAATGACTTAAGGATTACCAAGGTAAATTCAAGGTTACGACAAATTGTTTTTGTCTTCTCATTGTTCTATCGAAATTTATAAAAGGGACTAATTGCTTTAAATACTTGACATTTAGTGCAAGCGCATATGACAACCTTGAAACAACGTGCTATCCTAAAAGGACAAAAGCCTCATTCATGAAATAGCTCAGAAGTGATCAGTCAACTGTCTAAAACCATAAACATTTAAACGGAACCAACTAACCAGAAGATCTCTTAATAATTTAACCACCAGAATTTGAAATGCTGAGTTAAGCTAAGATAAAACAGTTAATAAAAGCCTCAATAACATGAAGATGCCAGTCTTTTCCATAACCTGTAGCATGATAACTGCAAACAAATCATAAAATATGTAAATCCAGAAAGCGATAAAACAAGCATTACTGTACGTAAGGGAAACAATGATTTTCATATACATATAAGGATTCTCTTACATATTCAGGACAGAAATACCAAACCCCATACATTAGAAGCAATAACAAAGTCGCTTCGAAAGTGAGTTCTCGTCTTAAAATAGTGTTTACAGTCTCCTGATGTTACAATCAGTGACATGTCTACTGAAGAGTGGTCATAAACCTATATTCGTACGCACCTTTTTCACACCTACCTAACAAGTTTTCACTACAAACTTGAGTCCATTCCAATTTCTGTTAATTCTGACACCAATAATCTTATTGTAAAGAACACTGAACATAACTCAAAGAAAGAATATGATCTACGTTCAATGAACCCGTGAAAAAAAACGGACGAGAGATTAAAAAGGCTCAACACACATTTAAGATTTGGCGGACATGATTCTTGTATGTAGTGATAATTACATTTTATATTATTCTGTGGCTGATTGCAATCGTGAATACCTTCGGGAGTAATGCATCAGAAAGAAAATTGAAGAACTGGTAAATCTCAGGAGTACTTTACAGACCATTATTATGCATGGTTGACAAATAACTAGCGTTCTATGTTTATATATTCCGGTTATCATACGTTTTATTGAGCCCACTAACTATTATTACACCTCTTTTTATTCCTTGTTTATTGCTAATCAATTATTCACAGCCTGCCCCATTCATAGTCACTTTTGGCCTGTGACTTTTCATAATATCGTGGTCTCGTATGTCCGTATGTAGACCCACATATAATTGAGATGCAATAATAATACAGGTTGGCGGCTGATCTTTCTTTGGACTGAAGGTTGGAGATAGAAAAGAGCTCACAGATAGTGAACTGATTGGAGCTCAGCTTGCGTCAGCTCAAGGTAAGCTGCGCTGTTTAAAAGTGTGATTGGTCAAGTCTCGGACGCTAGTCTACAAACAGAATAGCAGACGCGAGATAAAGACTATTGTTAGAATTCGGATTGGTGGATTTAATACATAATATTGATTAGTGTCTCAATCTATAACAAGTTGACGACGTTGATCTTTGAGCAAAAAATCATCATATTAGTAACAGCACTTCAGATTTATAATACTGGCCCAAAGATATTTTTATCGAAGCAGTGTCAAAGTGACATTTTCTTTTGAATAGATGCAGTCACTATTTCAGCAGCAACGGTAGGTATTAACTTCACCAAAGCAACTCTTGGAAATAGTTATGACGAAACTTCTATTTAGTTGTTAAGTATTCCACAACAACAAAGGTATAGAGTCATATCTTAGCCATATTCCAGGATTTATTTTTCTTGTAAATGGTCATAAATGATCATAACTCTGAAGCATGGTTTGGTAGAATAAAAGATATTTTCTGAGTAGAATTTTCTTCTATGGATGACGCAAAGTATGTCCAGTCACTCTAACAGAAACTTGTTCACAATGTGCATCAAAAGCACAGAAATCATATACTGCTTAAACATTCTCGAGAAGTTAATTCCGATTAAAACCATCAACATTCTAAATAAAAAGTTTTGTAAAAGTGTCAACATTTCGTATCCAGTATGTTTGCTTACAGATGACAAAAGAAGCTGACGAATATCGCATTAGGTACGCCGACGGAGTATATTTACAAGCAGTAAAATTCAAGTTAAATGTACTATCCAGTGTCTAGTTTAAACGCCTGTTATTCATTTCTGGACTAAACCAACGGACTAATGCCATCTTTCTCATGCGTTTTTTTATCTCCTATGAAACACGACAATGAAATGGCGCTACCGACTATTACCACAAAATGCTAATGGCTAGTAAACCTGAAATGTTGGTACGGTGTTGGTACACTTCTCAGAATTTCGGGGTTTCAGAAATCGTAGATGAGCCACATTGAGTAAAGTCGGCCGTAAACACTGCCGAGATAGAGGAAGCTTGAGATCAAAGCCAACGAAGCCTTTTCACAAATGTCAGAGCAAGTATATAAGCTACACTTGCATTAAATGTAGCTGATTAAAGACGAAGTGTTGACTTAATGGGCAGCAGTGTTTATATTCGATTATAATTGGATAAGAGGTTAAATATCACGTTAATCACTTAAAGGACATGGAATTCAGTGGTTAGTCCTCAAGTACTATCAATCAAACACAGTCCGAAATGGATCCGGAGATATATATTAGTCTGTTGGAACAATGAAATGGACCATAAAGTTTCTAGATAATTACTTTGCGGGAAATTGCTGTTTAACGAGTTGATATAATTTGGACCTTATTGGTATAGATCAGATAAATAAACGGAATATATAGGGTTTGTCTCTGAGCGATATGTGCACGATAAAAATTTCAAATAATTCTAGAGATCTACCCATCATCCAAGTAACTAAAAAATGCCATAACGATAGAACACCTTTTCAGAAAACATACAAAACTGTTCCAGGACTGTTATGTCTTTTGATCCTGTTAATTATCACGCTTTATGATTCACTAATCGCAAAATCTTAGCACTGTACCAAACCAATGACGCGTTGACCGGTACTAAAAGCTCAGAGTCCTTATTGGTCCTTCTCATAAAGCCTTACCTGTTGAGAGCAGAACACCAATATCAGCTCCGACTGTATGAATCATATATTTCAGACATTCTTGGTTGATATACAAGCAATCCAGACCACATCATACCATAAAATAGAAAATAACAATTATACAAGATCAAGCAAAAAAAAGTGGCTGTGATTGAGAGAGAACTCCGCCTGTAGCTCTTCTAGAGTTACTGCCAGTCCCAAGCCCGGGTAAAGGAGGAGGGTTGGGCATGGGGTTAGCGTCCCCATCCCGTAGAAAACTAACTCGCTAAAAAACGCTTACCAGAAAAAATAATTCAAACCATTTTAACTCTGCCCTGAGAGTTAGAAGGTCTTCATTTAGAAGAATTATGACGCTTCATGGTGAAAGCCGAATTCCTTCGGAAGCCACGAGGCCGATGCCCCTTCTAACAACCAGAGCAAAAATTTCTATAGGTACATGGAACGTTAGAACAATGTGGGAAACCGGGAAGACCAGCCAAATAGCATCGGAAATGAGGAGATACAACTTGGCAGTACTGGGAATCAGCGAAACCCACTGGACCCAAGCTGGACAGAAAAGGCTAGCTACGGGAGAGATGCTGCTATACTCCGGTCACGAAGAGGAAAATGCTCCACACACACAGGGAGTTGCTCTAATGCTGTCCAAAGTAGCACGAAATGCACTTGTAGGATGGGAATCCCACGGATCCAGAATCATCAAAGCATCATTCAAAACAAAGAAGGAGGGGATCTTAATGAATATTATCCAATGTTATGCACCCACCAATGATAGCAACGACGACATTAAAGATCAATTCTACGAGCGGCTGCAGTCAATCATAGAGAAATGCTCAAGAAAGGACCTCACCATTCTGATGGGAGATCTAAATGCCAAGGTCGGAATAGACAACACTGGATATGAAGATATTATGGGACGACATGGACTGGGAGAGAGGAACGAAAATGGAGAAAGATTTTCAAATTTGTGTGCATTCAACAAATTAGTCATAGGAGGCACAATATTTCCACACAAACGTATACACAAGGCTACATGGATCTCACCGGACCACACTACAGAGAACCAGATAGACCATATTTGCATCAAAAAAATTCCGAAGGACAATGGAAGATGTGAGAACCAGGAGAGGAGCTGACGTAGCTTCAGATCACCACCTAGTTGTAGCCAATTTAAAACTGAAGCTAAAAAGAACTGGACAAGTGGACAAACAGCAATACAAAGGTTCAATACAGCCTTCCTTCGAGATACTGACAAACTCAATGAATTCAAGATAGCTCTCAACAACAGATTCCAAGCCTTTCAAGATCTACTGAAGGAAGAAGAAACTACCATGGAGGACAACTGGAAAGGCATCAAAGAAACATTGACTTCAACGTGTCAAGAGGTTCTGGGCCTAAAGAAACACCATCATAAGGAATGGATCTCTATAGAAACACTGGACAAGATCAAAGAAAGGAAGAACAAGAAGGCAGCAATTAACAACAGCCGAACACGAGCAGAGAAAGTCCAAGCACAAGCTGAATACATAGAAGCAAACAAGCAAGTGAAGAGGAGCATTAGAGCCGACAGGAAGAAATACGTGGAAGAATTAGCAACGACGGCAGAAAAAGCTGCTAGAGAAGGAAATATGAAACAGCTCTACGATACAACGAAGAAACTATCAGGGAAATACAGTAAACCAGAGAGGCCGGTCAAAGACAAAGAAGGCAAGCCAATCACTGAAATTCAACAACAGCGAAACAGATGGGTAGAATACTTCGAGGAACTCCTGAATAGGCCGGCTCCAATGAATCCACCGAACATCGAAGCAGCACACACAGATCTTCCTATAGATGTCAACCCACCAACGACGGAAGAAATTAGAATGGCCGTCAGACAAATCAAGAACGGGAAAGCAGCAGGACCCGACAACATACCAGCTGAAGCACTGAAATCAGACGTCGAAGCAACCACAAGCATGCTTTACCCTCTATTCAAAAAGATTTGGGAGGAGGAACAAGTGCCAATGGACTGGAAAGAAGGACACCTCATCAAGATTCCAAAGAAAGGAGATCTGAGCAAATGTGAAAACTACAGAGGCATTACACTACTGTCAATACCAGGGAAAGTCTTCAACAGGGTGTTGCTGAACCGGATGAAGGGTGCAGTAGATGCCCAACTTCGAGATCAACAAGCTGGGTTCCGAAAGGATCGGTCGTGCACAGACCAAATTGCAACACTACGGATCATCGTCGAACAATCAGTTGAGTGGAACTCGTCACTATACATCAACTTCATTGATTATGAAAAGGCATTCGACAGTGTAGATAGGAGGACATTATGGAAACTTCTTCGACACTACGGAGTTCCTGAGAAGATTGTCAATATTATCCGGAACTCATACGACGGGCTACAGTGCAAAGTAGTGCATGGAGGACAGCTGACAGATGCATTCCAAGTAAGGACCGGAGTCAGACAAGGCTGTTTACTCTCTCCCTTCCTCTTTCTTCTGGTGGTCGACTGGATTATGAAGACCTCGACATCTGAAGGAAAACACGGAATACAATGGACAGCTCAGAACCAATTAGACGATCTGGACTTCGCAGATGACCTAGCCCTCCTATCACGTACACGTGAACAGATTCAGATAAAGACAGCCAATGTAGCAGCAGTCTCTGCATCAGTAGGCCTCAGCATACACAAAGGGAAAACCAAGGTCCTCAAATTCAAAGCGGAGAACAGCAATCCAATCACCCTTGATGGCGAAACTCTGGAAGATGTAGAATCCTTCACATATCTGGGAAGCATCGTCGATAGACATGGAGGTTCAGATGCAGACGTAAAGGCGAGGATTGGCAAAGCAAGGGCCGCATTCCTACAATTGAATAACATATGGAACTCAAAACAACTTTCAACCAATATCAAAGTGAGAATCTTCAATACGAACGTCAAGGCAATTCTACTGTATGGAGCTGAAACTTGGAGAACTACAACAACCACAATCAAGAAAGTACAAGTATTTATAAATAGCTGTCTACGCAAGATACTCAACATCCATTGGCCGGATACCATCAGCAATAGCCTTCTGTGGGAGAGAACAAACCAACTTCCAGCTGAAGAGGAAATTAGGAAAAGACGATGGAAATGGATAGGACATACATTACGCAAATCGTCAAACTGCATCACGAGGCAAGCCCTAACTTGGAATCCTGAAGGGAAGCGGAAAAGAGGAAGGCCAAAGAACACGTTACGTCGGATAATAGAAGCAGATATGAAAAGGATGAATTACAACTGGAAGGAGCTGGAAAGGATTGCCCAGGACAGGGTTGGATGGAGAATGCTGGTGAGCGACCTATGCTCCTTCATGAGGAGTAACAGGTGTAAGTAAGTAAGTAAGATTGAGAGAGACTGTAACTAGTAAATTGGGAATAACTTAAGAATAGTAAATCGTATAACAGTAGTCAAATGGAAGCTTATGATTAAAGGAATATAAATATATATGATTTAGTCACTTAGCAGTTATGCCATAAGAATATATATAATACAGTCCATAAATAGTTCCCCAAAGTTACCCATAACTTGATTTTCTTCGAATATAACTAGGACAAGTTGGGGTGTTGCACAATTGCAAAGGCGAAATCATACATATGACGAGGTGTGAAACCCGTTTTTGTTTAAAACGCCGAGTCCTATTTTCTGCCACTGATAAAGCTGGTAGTGATTTAGACTGAATAAACAAGCTAAGTGGAATACAGCCGGATATTGTTCAACACGAGCAGTTGTAGTAGTTTAGAACGCAAATTGAATTGATCGTCTTTGTGTGGACTTTTTGACTGCTTTAAATGTTGTTTTACAAAATCATTCATATCCTCTACCCCTGGCAGAGAATTTGTCTGTTCCACAAAATGGTATGTTTTTTTCAAAAATTAATTTATCTGAAGTTTACTTGCAAATGGGAGCTGATAGAGATTCAAGGAATTTTCTAACTATTAGTACACAAAATGGACTCCATCACATTCACCGACTGACATTCGGTGTAAAACCAGGACCAGATATCTTCCGCAAATCATGAATGCTATGACATCGGATCTGGAAGATAAAGCAGCTTATTTTGACGATATTAAAGCTGCTGGTTCAACTGAGGAGGATTTAATGAGTCAATTGGACCTATTACCTGCCAAAATATATCAAACTGGTTTCCAGTTACAAAAGAAAAAGCATAAACTTTTACTTGGATCTGTTAAATACCTTGGATACATATTTGATGAAGATGGTCACCCACTAGGTCTAGGTAGTGAACATTCTACCAAAAAATATCCCCAGACTGACAGACACTACAACATTCCGTTCATTTCCGAGAATAATTGAATATTATATATGAATGTTTGTACCTTTTATACATACGTTGCACCACCCATCCATGCTCAACTTTTAAATCTCACGTAGATAGATCAAAATCCTCAAGGAGGGAAGTTGTACGTATATTATGCATTTGAAAATTATCGGGTGATCCAGTTAAACATGGGATTCTCTAATCCAAGTGGTTGCTAAGTAAAACTATGGCCTGGACTCATGTGATCTTAAGCATTGACTGGACGTAACGGTTTATGAACAATATTTAATTTTACATTATTATGACTTGCCATCAACATCACATGGCAGAAATACCTCCTCTCACGTTGTTTTGATTTGGGTCTATCATAGAATCTTAGTAAGATCGGAAGATATTGAACAACATATTGTTATATCTGTTTGTTTCTTAACTCTTTTCAATGGTTAAGATCATGAGTCAGTTGAAGCTAGACCACCATGGAAAACCTGGAAGTACTGGACGACCGTTTCATCCTATTGTGGGACTCCCCAGCAGTGCGCATCCACGACCTCACCCTCTGCGAGACTCGAACTCAGGACCTACTAGTTTCGCGCGAGAGCACTTAGCCGTTAGACCACTGAGCTGGCATCCAACGGTGTTAACGTCTAACTTCAAATAATCCACGAAATTGAGCGGCACATCCACCATTGTCTTCAGTGAGTTACTATCTCATAAGAGACCTGGTTGAACTCCACTGGTTACTACTTCTCACTAGAACTCCAGGATATGCCTCGTGAAGCCAGTCACTAGTGAGCGTATGTTGATTAATATCAGATGGGTTTTGTGGAGATTGTAGTAATTTCAATGGTTAAGATCAGTTGAAGTCAGTTGAAGCTAGACCACCATGGAATGGAAATTACTACAATCTCCACAAAACCCATCTGATCTTAACTCCTTTATCAGACTATTTTTGTATAGTAATTATACTACTTGTTAAAATTCAGTAAGTAGGTTAAACTCAATCAATTTTAAAAAATGACATGCAGTTAACCTTGGCTGTTGTGTGTTGATGTAGTTGTGGTGGTGCAAAAACTTGCAAATACCAAAAGTGAATGAAATGCAGAATCAATTGATTATATACAAAAGTTTAAGTGCGCGGATAAAAAATTAGACATTACATTTTCAGTCAGGGGGAAAAGTGTTTGATTTGGTCAGTAGATTCACAATTCTATTGTATAATTAATAAGTCCGAATGTAGCAAATAATCCTCATTAATATGTCAGATTTAATTCCATAATGAGGAAAAGATTGATATGTAAATGTACGTGATAATTGTATTGATGACCTGTCAATGTGACAGCTGATTAAATCTAAGAACAAGGAGTGCAGGACCAGATGTACATTTGTAAACAACAATCAGTGTGCCATGTATGTGAAACGAAAAAGGGGTGCCGCGAAAGTCGAAGTTAAACGTATCCAGCAAGCTTTTGGTCGATGAAAATGATTGCACAAACTAAATGGAATGACAGAAAACGTTAGCAATGAAAAAAATTATCTACAAAATAAGTTTATTCATCGCATTTCATTGCACGCAAATATGCTATTCTGTTATTTCCCTGTCATTTGATTTTAGTAATTCAAATATTATGACAGCTCGGGATCTCATCAAGACCTTTATAAATTGTTTCGAGGAGGATTAAAATCTTTCAAAATGAGGCATACTGAAAGTTTATCACTCACTAAAGAAAGCTACCGATTATGACGATCGAGTTGCTTGGTAATACGCTAGATATATACATATATTTATATATATATTTTGCCTGAATAGCCCATAATTATAACTTAGCTACCAAGCTTGAATAAAATGCAATCAGAGCAGTTTGTTAAAGCATTATTAATAACAGAACAATGTGTACGATGCACTACATAGTGAGTAATTATTCAAATATTTATGGCATTTCATTTCTGATCTGGTTAGTGATAAAATTTGTCGTCCGTTCTAACTAATTCATTTTTTTCACATCAATCAATAATAATTTAATTTAATTCACGGAAATCATGAGGCTATAAGAAAAGATAATTGTAATTGCGTAATCAGATATTTTTAGGTACATACTAATCGATGGAACACAGCCTCAGTAATGTGTCAGTTTTTGACTATATTTCAAGTTGGTCACTTAAGCAGCATCGAATATACTACTTATGAGAAATTAATGCAAATCTTGAATGCTCCATTTGTAACACACCAAGAAATAATCATTTTATGTTAATATTTAGTTGGGGGAAGGATACTTCTAGCATAATTCTTAGTGTGGTATGTTTCCTCCGATAACAATAAACGAATATTTATCCTACACCATTCTAACTAGGATTATTGAAGGAATAGTTCTGTGTATAAGAATTATTTCTTACCATAAAATATTGATTATTGACAGTAAACTGTATTCACTTTACATTAGTTATCGAGTGAATGAATACTAACAGAATGACGTCCCAACTTCAATAAAAACTATTTTGTTTAAAAAAAGTTCAATAATTCAGATTAGACTACTGATTCTTGGTAATATTCCTAAGTCTTTGATAAATAATAAATCTTATATCAATGTCTTGAGTAAACTAACCTTTGAAATCGCTATATATTTCTCTGGTAAGATTTGCAAATGTTTACAATTTATTTAGTTTCAAATCGTTTAATGATTTAATGTAGCAGGGACTAGAAAGCTTAAACAAGTAGCTTCATTTGGTCACTCAGTCGTTTAATTGCTATTTAGGTATTTGATTAGGCATGGTCGTTATTTTCTGAGTAGTAATGATCTTGGCTGAATAGAACATTCTATTGACAATCGATTCCACACAACACTATTCCACAAAGTTCTGGATGGTTAAGTGATTTAGACAAACTACTTAGGTGACAAAAGCATAATATATCTCAACGTAGGATGACCCTTCAAACAGTTTCTAAACTTTCATAGATATCCAACATTATTTTACTAAGTACGGTTTCGATTGAAAGAACGTATTATCTTTTTCCTAGCATTGATATTACCTGAGTAAGCTGTCAACTCGAACGACTCCTTCAGATAATATTTAAATAAACATCTTTGAATAGGTTTCAGTAGTTTTGATAACCCTTTTACAAGATTATTTTTAGGTAACCAATACAACGTAAAAATCAGACGTGAATTTCAGGCAATCCATATAAATGAGGGTGTTTAGAACCAAAAGATTTTAAGAGGCTAATAACTTAATGCATGATCAAGCAGTTCGAAATGCATCGTGCTCATATAACATATATTTCTAATAAAATTCTTCTCACTAGATTGCCTAAACTGTAAAGTCATTCCAACGGGATGACTGGTTTTAGCACCATTGATGCACGACTAATTAAGGAAGTAGTAATTCATAATGTATGTGCTTAAATTAACATCTTTTTGTTTAGTAATACGGATGGATCGAATGTGTCTATCACATTATCGATCAAATATTTTGTTCCATCACTTATCCTACCTTTCAAGATAGGAAGTCAGACTGTAAATTTCTGAACAACCAATAGAAAAATTGATTAGTTTAAATGACTGATGGGGTACAATGCTTGGTCGAATAGGAAGAGCTAAGGAAAGTTGAAAGTTGTGTACGATGAGAGGTGAGAGATACATGGGGGATTTACGTGCAAAACACACGTGCTACTAGTTTTATAGATAAACCACTGAAAGAAATACTGAGGGGTGAATTTTGGAAACTAATCCCTTTTTTAATATTTAGACAGCCCCAAATTACTATCCCAATGACAAATCAATAAGTTAACCACCATCAAAATAAGTCATAAAAAGTTTGTTTATTGTTACAATTTAAGTTCATAATAAATCCATATAATAACAATACCAAGTACTTTCATCCTTTTGACTTTCTAAACTAAAGCATTGAAATTCGAGGTTTTCGGTGATTGTTTTTTTCTAAACTCGAATTGAAGAAGGATCATCTTTATAGTTCAATAGTGAATAATGGCAGCCATTCAACTCGATGATCGTGATCGGACTATCGCCATGGGACGAGGTCTATATAGATCTTCATCTCCTGGAACAATAAGACTAGAGGTGAGTTAACTTAATAACATTTACCGAGACATTATGTACGAGCCTTACTGACAATAGGGTTAGAGGATTTGAAAATTGTAACCTCATAGTTCCTCTATAGCTTACTGAACCAGTCTGTTGCTCAACTTGTTGCAATGATTGTTTATATAATCTTTGCTTAATAGGAAATCCTAAAATACACAAAGTTTTTGAAACAAACGGATTTTTCTCTGAAATACCGAAAAAAGTCTATGGTTGTACTGTAAAGTCTAGTACTAAATAATGCATACATGGGCTACTTGAGTTTTCGGACAGAATAATTAATTTTGACCTCGTCAATTATTTGCTTATAAGCTTGACTGTTTTTGTTTGAGTGCATATGTATGTATCGCTTATGCTACTCATCACATTTCTCTAGTATATTTCTGTCTGGCTATAAATAATAAGTCATGACTTGTCAAACGGGGTTTAGATGATCGACTCCGGTTTCCATTATTTATGTTTACCTGATTAAAAGATTGCATGAAATAGACTCATCCAACTGAATCCATATTTGACATCTGATTACCCCCATCGCACAAACCGGATTAGCTTATGTGCAAATGGAAAATTTAAATTTATTGCATGTTTATTCGTTCACCGAAATCTGATTCAGATCATTGAGCCACAAAAGTACAATCAAGATATTTTTTTCAAATGAAAAATTCATTTTATTATATTATATGATTTATTTTGTTCACTAACACAAACATTTGTTAATAACACTTGGCATTTTGTTAAATATTCGACCATTTCTTTGGGAAGCAAACACTATGGATTGTATTGTAAAGTGAGTAATGCAAATACTTGTTTAAAATATTGACTAATCTAATATGAATATAATGGATTAACAAATTTCAATCATTATCATTATTTGATCCTAATGTTTGCTTTCTCTTCTAGTAATAAGAGAAAGGAAATTCATTTTTTCATTATATTTTGAATAAAAGAAAGAACTTTGACAAATATGACGACGTGGATGTTATCTTAATGATACAGAGGAAGTTAAGAAATTGGAATCCATGTTATAAGCAAAGATGGATAGTGGCTAGCAGTGGAATCCAGGACGCACGTTTCGTTCTGTTTGGGTCTCATCAGATGGACGTACTTGCATCCCAGAGTTGATGTACACTCCGGGAATCGAATCCAGTACCGTCCGCTTCAAACGCCATCACGTCACCTACTTAATTACTGAGTCCTGACAGCCACTAGTCCAAAATAAGACGAAACGCGCGTTCTGGATTCCACTGCTATCCATCATCCATCTTGCTTATAGTGTTTATGACTTAAGGCAATATGGAGGCAATCTATGCAGCATGCACATATGCCAATGAGAGACTGATCGATTGCAGTCGTAAACATCAATGGGAAGGTTCAAGTAAACAATGCAAAATAAATTCATGCTTATTACTCTTTTATGATTTCTATATTTTTATATCGTTCACCATACAAGAAATTTGGAAAAGTAAAGTTTACACCATATTTTCAAAGTAGATTTAGTATTTATTTTAAAATATTCATTCAAGCGAATACTTTTTCGAATCTCTTATTATATGAATAACTTTAAATGCCTTTGTCATACAATGTATTTTTGTATCTAGATAACCCTTTATCTTACAATATTAAAGTAGTTAGCTTTAAATTCTACTTTTAAGATTTGATTAAATTACAATTATGTTTCTAACACACTCTTATTCATTACAACTTCACTGGCTTTTTCTGTATAAACAAAAAAAAAAAAAATCAAAGTTTCATGAATTTCATCTACTTAAGACAACATCTAAAACGGCTGTGAACACATTGCCATATGGACTGTTAGGATTTTAGATAAACGACATGTTATAAAAACATTGAAATAAAATTCGAATTTAATTATAGTCCAGACTAGATCATTTTAACACATTGAATAGTTTTGCAAAATGTACGTTAACCTAACATAATGTCAGATTTGCCGTTGCTATGTTCTTTTGGTAAAAAATGATTATCCACTAAATTCAAGCATTTTGGTTATCGACTCGGATTAAACACATTTTATTCTATCATTATAAATAGATAATGATGACAATAAAGTAGAAAATACTTCTACTAAACTAAATGATTGTCATGGTAATTCACTTAAATTTATCAAACTCGATACCTTGCCAAAATCCAAGTTTTCCATTAGCTAAACTCATTCTCCATGAGAAAATCAAACTATCTATACATTCATTAGATATGTAAGACATTTATAACAAACCAGTATAACCATCAGCGGGAAAACTAACAAGAAAAATAACAACTTTTACGTTAAACTTGTAAATAATTTTTCGAACTAACTAGATAATTGAAATTCACTTGGTATTGTTTACTTAAATCTTCCCATTGATGTTTACGACTGCAATCGATCAGTCTCTCATTGGCATATGTGCATGCTGCATAGATTGCCTCCATATTGCCTTAAGTCATAAACACTATAAGCAAGATGGATGATGGATAGCAGTGGAATCCAGAACGCGCGTTTCGTCTTATTTTGGACTAGTAGCTGTCAGGACTCAGTAATTAAGTAGGTGACGTGATGGCGTTTGAAGCGGACGGTACTGGATTCGATTCCCGGAGTGTACATCAACTCTGGGATGCAAGTACGTCCATCTGATGAGACCCAAACAGAACGAAACGTGCGTCCTGGATTCCACTGCTGATCCACATCCATCTTCGCTTTGTAGTAATCATGGTTTAAAGATATTTTTTTTAACAACAAAATCAAAATGTATACTGATCAACCAAAATCGAAAAATAAACTAATCAATATCGTTCAACCACATAAACAAACTAAATAATTAATCAGAGTTTAATTTTAACAAATCTAAGGATGAATATCATTTGATAACTACTAGAAAAAGGAGTTAAACACGCTGTTTAATCATCGTTTTACATTTTCATCCATAATATTCATTTTTGTGTATGATATTTTTCTATATTCTAGACAAGAGTGAAAGATCTTGAAGATCAATTGGATGAAGAACGTTCTCTACGAATAAAGGTATGATTAAAATGTGTTTTTAAAAAAACTATTTATTTAATTAATAGTTCTAATAAAATTTTTACTAGGATTGGAACATATCACTTGTTAACAAGTCATGATTTTATCTTGTTTGAGGATGTTTTTTTTATAATTTCAATATTTTATATAATTTGGTTAAGATATTGTTTATTCATGCTGTTGTACAGTCATTAGGGCTTACAAAAACATAAAAATATGGGACTATATTAATTAAATTACTGTGTAGTTACTTAACAAAATATTGATATTCTTAAGAGAGAATCCCAAGGTATTAAATTAACTACTAGCTTAAACTCGTGTCAATTCCTTAATCTTAAATGACATATGCTCAATTTATGATATCATGTAATTCATTGAAAAACTTCATCAGTTGTTTAATTGAGCCTAGTTATTACATAACAGCGTTATATATATATATATATATATATTCGGTTTATGATTAATTAATTACTTACTTACGCCTGTTACTCCTCGTGAAGTAGCGTAGGCCGCTCACCAGCATTCACCATCTAACCCTGTCCCAAGCAATCCTTTCCAGTTCCTTCCAGTTGTTATTCATCTTTTTCATGTCTGCTTTTATTTCCCGATGTAATGTGTTCTTTAGACTTCCTCTTTTCCGCTTCCCCTCAGGATTCCAAGTTAGGGCTTGCCTTGTGATGTAGTTTGATGATTTGCGAAATATATGTCCTATCCATTTCCATCGTCTTTTCCTAATTTCCTCTTCAGCTGGAAGCTGGTTTGTTCTCTCGCACAGAAGGCTGTTGCTGATGGTATACGGCCACTGGATGTTGAGTATCTTGCGTAGATAATTATTTATAAATACTTGTACCTTCTTCATGGCGATTGTTATAGTTCTCCAAGTCTCAGCTCCGTACAGTAGAACTGCCTTTACTTTCGTATTGAAGATTCTCACTTTGGTATTGGTTGAAAGTTGTTTTGAGTTCCATATGTTATTCAATTGTAGGAATGCGGCCCTTGATTTGTTTGCCAGTCCTCGCTTTTACGTCTGCATCTGAACTTCCTTGTTCATCGATGATACTTCCCAGGTATGTGAAGGATTCTACATCTTCCAGAGTTTCGCTATCAAGAGTGATTGTAATTGAGGACCTTGGTCTCCCCCTTGTGTATGTTGTGGCCTACTGATGCAGAGACTGCTGCTACACTGGCTGTCTTTATCTGCATTTGTTCATGTGTATGCGATAGCAGGGCAAGGTCATCCGCGAAGTCCAAATCATCTAATTGCTTCTGAGCCGTCCATTGTATTCCGTGTTTTCCCTCAGATGTCGAGGTCTTCATGATCCAGTCAACCACCAGAAGTGAAAAAGGGAGAGTAGACAGCCTTGTCTGACTCCGGTGCCTACTTGGAATGCGTCTGTCAGCTGTCCTCCATGCACTACTTCGCACTGTAGCCCGTCGTATGAGTTCCGGATAATGTTGACAATCTTCTCAGGAACTCCGTAGTGTCGAAGGAGTTTCCATAAGGTTTTCCTATCTACACTGTCAAATGCCTTTTCATAATCAATGAAGTTGATGTACAGTGATGTGTGCCGCTCAACTGATTGTTCGACGATTATCCGTAGTGTATTTTATTATCATCCCTTTTCGATCTCATGAAATGTTATAAAAGCTTTATCAGTGATAACAAGTGACAAAGTCCACTACAGCACTGTACTATAAAAGCATAGTTTATTAATAAAAATCTACATGTCTAATTATTGTTTGTTGAATGTTATTCCTATAATCTCAAACTACTTCGCTTAAAACAGTAATACTGATGCCCAACTAAGTAACATAATATAAGTCATTGCTTCACAGAGAATCTCTTTCTATAAGACCCGCTCAAAATAGGGAAATAAGACACATTATGTAACCACTGTGTATTTGACTCAAAAATAAGATTATTAGTAAGTAACGGTATGTTTAGAACGGAAAAGAAAAGATAAAAAACAGTAGTTGATAATTAGTCAAACGAAAGCTTATAATTAGAAAGATCCAAAAACATTATAAAATCAGTATTTGATAAATGTACTTTAAAAATATAATTATTGATCTCAAAATTAGCTTCCAAAGTTTGTCATTTTCCCTCATTCATCTAACTTTAATTCATACTTTGGATTATCTTTAAACTTTAACTATTCTTCTAACATTTTCTATCTGAATAATATTGTCATTTGAATGATAATTTTTCCTGTGGAAATTATAAGATAAAAGTAAAGAGGAAAAACATGTAATGTAACTTAGTATTGACATTTATGATGACAATCAGTGTGGAATCTAGTGTAATATTTGGGGTTACTTTGTGTTAACAACTTGTAAAGTGAAAAGAACAACAACAAAAATAGCTTTGCGATTTTGTAATTTCGACAGTGATTTATTTGAACAACTGGAATATTTTTCTTTCATTTCAATGTTTGTTGTTGTTCGTTGCTTAAAAGCAATAATAATAATAATAATAATAACAATAATAGTAATTGTGATTATCATCATTATTATTGTTATGATAAGACTGATCCATATTTCCATGTTCATTATATGCGATCAATATGATCAAAAGAGTGATTAGGGTGGTCTAGCTTCAATTAACTCATGATCTCAACTAATAAAATTACTATAATATCTATAAGACCCCCTTCTGAGACTAATAGATTATGTACGAAATATATTATTGAACAGTGATGGATGTCACATCATATTGTAGTGGACAAGAACACAAGTGGGGGCAATCAGATTTCGGTCATTCTTAAAATTGAAAATATTAAAATAATTGGTTACAAGCAGAAATCAAAATCTGAGTCATTTTGTGTGATGCTTACTTTACTAAAAGTTATCTTGAATAAAATGTATGTGTGACAGTAATTGGACTTTTCTTAAGTTTTTTCTCGTTAGATGAAGTTTTGTGATACTTTTACATTTTTTGTGCCTAGCCAGCGTAAATTTTATTTAATATGTGTAAGATCATAAAACCGTATCGTGTACATATCATTCTGTTGATTCAACACAGAATATGAACCGCTCAAGATTTAAAACCAATATAGGCGTGTAGAATTAATCAGTTTTCTGGACACTCATCTTATATTGGATACATAATATTACCCTCCCTCCAGTCTTCATTTTCAACTTAATGCATCAGTGTAACCAAATTCTTGTGACTTTTCTTCAATAAAATTTTTGTAAAAATGTACTTGGTATTAGACATTTGTAAGCTCTTTAAACATTATCTTAGTACAAAAAGATCATCCAAATAATTAATCATTACAGGCACATTGAAGTTTGTTTAACTACCATCTCGTTCGCTCAGTACGATAAAATATAAGAGAAAGACAAGGAGAAAACGAGAAACTTTCAGTTATCGCAACGTTTCAGTCTAAACAATATATCGTAATTTATGTTATTTTAAATGATTGGAATAGTATGTACTGATATGGGTAGTTCTGTTTCAAGTTAGTAGTAGTGATGTATCCGGTAAAAAATCAAAGAATTGTATATTATTTCAGTTTTTTATAGTCTTCCACTTAGCTGAAAGTTTCATTCTATCATATTTTTATAGCACAATGAGACTTATGGATGGATCCATCTATACTCTATTGGAATAGATATGCATTCAGAGTGAATTCGGAATTCAGATTGAGCCAAATAACCGAACTAATCATTCCAAGATGAACATTTTTCATTCAAGACATGATATAAATTTTTTCTATTTATTATTGGTCTCTTCTCCAAATTTTTTTATGATTAATTTTATCATCAAATTACATCATAGATACCGAATAAGAATAATTTAATGGTGACTGAAATTTCCCTAAAATTTGTGAAATATTTCCAATGTCTAAGAAACCAAATCTTTTGTAGTTTAACATTACAGACTGACTTCAGTCAGACAAATACTGAAAACCAGGAAAAACATGGTAGTCTTTGAATCGTAGCATGAGATTTCACAGCCGAACTCACTCATGGCCTGACCAACGATCGAACCCGAAACCTTCATGCCTCTAGGAAATCGTTTAGCCTTTAGACTGCTAAGTTAACATCCGATGATTTGCATTTCCGACTTTGATCAATTTCGGATATTGCGCAACCACCATTAGTGATAAGCATACAACAATCCAGACATATGCTTCACATCTATATTAAAAACACGAAGTTCTGAGGAGGAATCTCTTTTCAACAAATTTATTATAGAGTTGTACAATCATATATATATATATATATATATATATATATATATATATATATATATATATATGAAAATGTTTTGTTAAACTACTAGTCCTGTAAGGACATATGAACAAGGAATAAGCATAATGGCGTAATAGAAAGATTATGATACTAGATTGCGTAATATGAATAGTAACAATAAAAGGTTGTATGTGTGCTCCCCTATGGAACCACGCTGGGACGTGTTCTCATATCCAAGTTAAAAGCGAGGACTGGATACAACCTATGTACCTTACTCCACAAGAGTAGGTGAACTGGTAGATGCGTATGGAGGTGACCAAACGGCGAAGCTTATTCTTTATGGATACAGGAAAGAAGTTCCTATTAGTGAACGCTATTTACAGCTTTGCTGCATAGGACATCTATATTACACTTTGAATCGTTAAAATTAATTCCCATAAACAACGTGCCATTAAGTCTGTGAATGAAATAAATCGTTAGACATCTGGTAAAAATGAAGTCCCAAATCTAAAAATATTTCCTCTGTCTCTTTACTTGCAAATACGAGCAAAGTCTACATAGTTAGAGAGGACATTAACAATTTATCCATATTCAGAATAAAAAATATGAGTGAAGAATGGTTTTCAGTGAATTCTTCTACAGTGATAAATCTGTAAACATAGTGTTACAGAAGATCGTATTTTAGGGTACACATTTAAAAGTCTTCATTGAATTAATTGGTGTTGTTAATAAAATAGTAGTAGATTACATATGGACTATGTCTTAAATACTAACAAAAAGCATCATTAATAAAGTTGAGAGGTCAGATTATATGGTAAAAGTAAAAATTATACGTTAAGGTAATGAGTTCAAATCAAGAGATTAAAACTGTATAGAATATATGTAATATGTCATATTAATTTGTATAATGATTATGATAATGATATGGGGAGTTGCTATCACCGTAATAACGTATGAACTAAAGAAGATAAATATGTAATTAATGAAATGTCTTAGGAAGATGTAGGATAAAGATATACGCAATAGAGAGAGAGAGAGAGAGAGAGAGAGTAAAGGTTAACAGTGTATATTGCAAATATTGACCGTGTTCAATATGGAAGAACCTTATTGCGTGGCCTTTTGAACAAAATTGGTTTCATACATGAGTCTGGTTTCTTCCAGCCAATAGTAATAGCTTAGTAGTAAGAAAGGGGGTTAATCTTAAATCCTTTACGAAATCATTCTAGACTTGATATAAAACTGTGAAAGCTTAGTCTCTTTTTATATTATGTTCACTATGTACCATACAGTAAAGTTTGTCACTACTAACAGATTTGTTGACCATTTTACCCAACCACCTTGAGACTTATTTATGATGATTGGTAATTCGTAACGTACTCTTACAAAGCAATTTCTCAAACTTAAGAAGGAGTTTATATTTGAAAAAAAGAACGAATTTTTAGGTGATGAAAAAGTTTTTCTTCTATTAAATAATACCACTGAACCAACCTTTATGTTCTAACTTAACAATTGGAACTTTAAAAATAAAAAAAATAATCTTCAAATAGAATTTATATTATCATTATAAAATTTAATATTTATCATTGTATACATTAACTTTAGACGGAAAGGGAGCTTGCTGAAATTAATGCTGAGTTCGACATATTAAATGCAGATTTTCAAAATGCTAGAGAACAAATAAGTCAACAAGTGAGTATAAATTCTTTCTGTATCATAAATATTTATTTTCATAAAGATATATTACAGTACAATTTTGAATCTGTATTGATTTAATAATTACATAAGATTCAAGTAAACCATACCAAATGAATTTAAATTCACCCTATTGCACAATAAAGTGGCTATCAGGACTCAGTAGCTGAGTGGATAACGCGAAGGCGTTTGAAGCGAATGGTACTGTGGTTCGAGTCCCGGAGTGCACATCAACTCTAGGATGCAGGTACACCCGGCTGACGAGTCCCAAATAAGACGAAACGTTCGTTCTGGATTCCACTGCTACCCACTATCCATCTTTGCTTATCAAGCTTGTGAATTAAGGTAATATCGAGGCAATGCACATAGTATGCAAATATGCCAATGAGAGATTGATCAATTGCAGTCGTAAACATCAATGGGAATATTCAAGCAAACAATACCAAGTGTAATTAGGTGATAGTTATGGTTGATATAATCATTGAGAAGTTCAAAATTACTACTTGCAAGAGGAATGTTTTTCAGTATTTTATTCAAAAACATGTTTGAATGTACTTTGAAACTTAAGAAGGCTTAATTATATCAAATAATTAACAGTTCAATAAATTAACTGTCTTATTCAATGTATATAGAGATATATATTTGAATGTAAAGATTAGGTACCAAAATGTAACACTACTTGCTGATCATAAAAATCATTCTAGGAAGTTTGTAAACTTGAATCCGTATAGCCACCTTCATGAATGATAAATTTAACAGGTTATTTGAACCTTAAACTAAATTACTGTTTCTAATTCAATAGCATATTACTTTAATTTCAGTTTAGACACTATAATTGTTGGAGTAAAGGAAAAAAGCAAAACAGGAACTTGATTCCCTACGAAATTATTTAACTAACCAACTTATCAAGTACTAATCTGACTAGTCAATAGAAATTTATATTGAGCTCATAAGATGTGTAATTTGGTTTATTCATGGATGATACTGAAATGTAATGTAATGAAGTTTTTGTAAGTATAAACTGAACAAACATCGTTTTATATTCTCTCACTTAATGCCTTTGATAATTATTTGATTGAAGAATTTAGCATTCTGATAAACTTGAGGAGTTCTATTTGACTATGAAAGTGATTATTTTTTGAAACAGAGGTAATTCACAGAATACATTGTTCACAATCCTAGCGTCGACATTTTAGGACGGATTAAAATTATCAAAACAAGAGTACTATGATTGTTGGTAAGAAACGTAGCTTTATTAATATTGTTAAAGCATTTTCACACTACATGTCTGAGATATTAATTTTGCAGAGAATATTTTTACAAACATATCAACCAAATCTTCCAATTTGCATTCGTAGATAATATATTGTAGTTCAATTACTAATATAGGAATATTAACTGGTTTCATGCTTAAAAAAGGTTGATAAATTCAAATACATTACATTTATTTTATAAAAGGAGGAAACTATCAAAAGACGGGAACAAGAGTTTGCTCGTGTTCATAGAGAGCTGGGTACAATTCGTGATGCAAATGAAGAAAGTTTGGAAAATTTAAGACGTCGTCATCAAACCACAGTCAATGATCTTAATCTTGAAATAAATGTTCTTCAAAAGGCGAAATCCAAGTTAGTAATTATTTTCGAAATACATTTGATATTAAGCCAGATCAGATATGCTAGTCAATATTGCTTCTTTAAGGATTAAATCACTTAAAAGTGAATCCAATTTGTTGTGTTTTCATAAATTCTTTTTCTCATGGTAATTCCTCCGTTGTTGACATACAGTAAAGACAAATTGAATGACCTTCTTTACCTATTTCACCTTAGTGATATGTATTTTAAATAGCCATTGAATTTCAGTCAATTTTCATTATTTATTTATTCAGGTGGGTTACCGTTAAAATGTTCAATAACGCTAATAATAATTGTATTTAAATTTGTTAAATATTTAGAGCTGAAAAAGAAAGATCTGAAATGGCTAGACAATTGGAAAATGCTTTTATTGAAGTTGAGGATGCTAATAAGGCGAAAGTAAGCAATAAGTTATTATTTTTTAAAATGTATATTTGTTAGGTTAGTACTAGAAAAATAGATTCATTTTTTCAACACTAGACGATACATCATTAAACATGTAACGTTTATGTGAACCAAAGATGTCAGCTAGTTATGCAATTGTAAATAAACTTTAGTTTACTAAGTGAAGGTAATTATCTTCATAAAATTTGTTGAATAAAGCATCTATTGAAAACTTAACAAAATCTATGGACTGTAAGATAAGCAATGGATTCTTAATAATACTATACCGAAATGGTAGTCTAGAGATTTAGAGAAATGTGCTACAGTAATGCGTATGCTTATTTTTCAATGAGGTTCAGATTACTACGGATAAATGAATGTGAACTTGAATTAAAGTTAGGATATCGTTTGCCTGGTTGTTGAATATATTTATTGTAATAAATTGCTGTTTACAATATCTGATTGTATTTAATGGTGGGCAGAATAAAAATATAGAATATGTTTTCATTCTATAACTGAATGTATCAGAAACCCATTGATTTTAGTCTTATCCACTTGAATGTGAACTTAACATTTAACGATTCAAACTGTAAAACATTCAATTAGGTAATTTGCTAGCAGGGACCAAATGATGTTGTTCTCACAGTATACTCAGTCAAAACTTTCTTCATATTACAAATGTACCCCAAAGTGAGAATATTAGTCAAAATAGATATCGTTTTATTTTCAAGAACTAATGTGATTGCGTTATATATCATAGAAACAAAAATCTTTTTGAATACTTTCAGTTAGTTTCATACCACTATAAATTTATAATACTATGATATAATGAAAAGTTAAAATAAATGTTCATCTATATTTAGAGTACGTTAAAATATTAAAACCAGCTGATGGATGTAAACTACATGAGAAAACCATTTAATTAAACTGATTATGAAAAATCATCAACTGAAAAACTGAGAAAATTTAGTATGTATTATTTCAAGTAAATGCAGCTCTCCAGTTTCAAACTGTTCCTGGTTTTCTACTAATAATACTTATTAAATAGATCAACAATTAAAAAAATATGTTCAAAACTAATTTATCACCATTTGAAGTGATGAAGTTGATATGGATGTGTAATTTTTAGATAAAACTTTACTATGCTATGAAATTGAAACTACTCGGTGAATATCATTCATACTTCTATACTCCTTATTGATAATGATACTACAGACTGTTAAAATAAAAAAAATTGTGGCTGAAACGGTAAGGAAAATTAAAACAATATGGTGATTTTACGTATCCTATGAGATTTTTAAGGGTATATAAGGAGTTATGATGACGCAGTAAACGTCTTATTAGTTCCAAGTTATTTCAAAAATAAATATAGGTATACTTTGTAAAATTATTCACGATATGGATGCCAAGCTGCATTATAACACAAAGCCCAAAAGTTACTAAATTGATTTTAATCAGCTTAGCAGTCTTACCGATGTTCGACAAATGAAAAAAATATTAATTTTCTGAACTCCTGACCGTCACTTGATACTGAATCGTATAAGCAATTAAGTTTTCCCCGCCTAGCCGTAATACAATGTTTCTGTTTAGAAGACCAAAATAACCATACACGACTCCATGTAGGTCAGAAGACCGACAAAGATATATTTACTGGCCATAAAGACAGATTGTAACTATATCTCAGTGTATTTAATCTAAATACGTTTATTCTATGCTAAATAATGGTCTAATTCTGAATAATCAATAAAATGTTGTCTGAAACTAATTCATTAATGCCAAAAGGTTAAAAACTGTTAAAAATTATTAAAGCAACTGACTTACAATCCCTAAAACATATATGCGTATGAAATATTTTATTTTATTTATGCCGGTCTACTGATAAACGACGCCGTGATCTGCTTAGTCAATATAGAAATGTTTAACCAATTTTCAAATCCCCGTATAAAAATGTTTTTTATTCTCTCTGCTAACCAGACTGTTGCTCAATCAAAACAAGAAACACTTGAATCTCAAACTATAAGATTGAGAGCGAACTATGAAGAGAGTCAAAAACGTATTACAGAACTTAATTCACAAAATGCTCAACTCATTGCTGAAGCAACTGAACAGGCTAGAACTATAGAAAAGTTAAATACGTCTTTGGCAAGTTGTCAGAGAGCACAATCGATTGCTGAATCAGTAGGAGAAGACCATAAGAGAGCTTTAGAAGAAGAAATAAAGGTATGTTATAATAAAATAAAAATAGAGTAAAAATAAAAGGACAAACTAATAAACAAAAGAACTTATTATAAAACGTCAGCTAAATCCGATTTGTTAAGTTTTAACAATATGATTATACTGAATATTGAAGTTTAAGTTTTCGTTTGTTATTAAAAGTCAATTGGTATGATCTTCACTTAAAGTTTAACAAATCTAACGTAAGTTGGAAAAATACTAAAAACTAAAAAGTGCTGGATAATTGTTCCGTCCTAGCATGTGACTTATAAGAAGTCTTAGTCTGTAGCTTTATCATGGTTGCCGAAACAAAGTCAGTCAGTGATATGAAGACTTAATCCAGCAATCCTATAAATGCCTTATTTAACAATCATTGTGTTCTTATTCGTAACTAACTGAGAGAGTTAGATTCAAGAGTTCTAATAAGAAACAGTGATCATTGGAACCCACCTAAGTTGAGTATGATACAAATATCACCAGTGACCATGAATGATGGTCATACAATATCTCAAATTGACTGAGATAATTTATTTAGAAAATTGGTTACAAGAACCGTGCTCCGAAAGTTAAACACGAGTTGTGAGGCCTGAAGATTGTAGGTTTGAGTCGATACCTTTGAAGTAATAGATGAAAACGACTTCGGAGTCCTGATCATTTGTTTTTGATCCAACATATCGAACTACGTTACAGTGAACATTTTACAACAGATCGTTAAGAACGAGTCCAGCCCAAAAAAGGCAACAAATAAAAAAAAAAAAACTAAGATTGTTTTCGAACAATAATAAGCTTTTATTCATGTAACATTAATGACTATTTTCAAAGGTAAACAATATGTGTTTACATTTATCCAAAAAAGGTGATAAATAATTTCAGTCTTCTCTTTCTTTTATTAAAATTTTGTCATAAAATGTTTATTATACTTGATAATAGATTTTCACTTCAGTCTCTTATCTATGAACAATCTAAATAAATAGGTTTGTGGTGTAATTATTGTAATGGAATATGAATCTATAATCATTGTAACTATTACCATTTTATGATGTATTGTATGTATTGGTAAGTGCATTAAATTAACAAAAACAATTAGATAATCAAAAGAAATGAACAAATGATACATTGTGAAAGTCAAAAATATCAAAGTAAACACTTAGATTGCATAAAGACTTATATGTATTCCATAACAAACTTTATTCTGTAAGTGGATAATTGATCTAAGTCAACCGATCACATGTCCATGTCGGAATCAGTCTGCCTGACTAGCATTTTTCTAGCAAAGTTATTTTCTTTGGGATAGGGCTGCTGACCTCATGCTCAACTCTCCTCTTTTATCCGGGCTTTGAACCAGCGGTAACCTTAGGAGAGCTACAGACGGAGTTTGTTTATCTCTAAATACAAATCATTCGTATAAAGGTTGTGGAGATTATTAGGTTTTTGATTGAGATCATGAACCGATTGATGTCAGACCACTGTTGAAAACCTTGAAGCACTGGACAGCCGTTTCGTCCTATTGTGGGCTCCTTGGCAGTGCGCATCTACGATCCCGCTCCAGAGGAGTTCGAACCCACAGCCTTCAGTCTCGTGCGCGAACGCTCAACCTACTGGACCACTGCGCTGGTATCCAATGGTGTTAGTGTCTAACACCATCCAATCCACGAAACTGCGCGATCATCTTCCATTGAACTGAGGTAGATACCTGTCTCTACCCGACACAGATTAACTCCACTGGTCACGGCATCTCACTAGAACTCCGAGAACTTCCTCACGAAGCTAATCACTAGTGAGCACATTTTAATTATCAGTATAGGGGCCATGGAGATTATTAAGTTTTTGATTGAGATCATGAATCGAAACGGCCATCCAGTGTTTCCAGGTTTCCAACGGTGGTCTAACTAAAATCGCTTCATGATCTCAACCAAAATGGAGATCAGTTGTACCTATATTCATTCAGGATTATGTCCTGTTATCTATTGGAAGGGTGCATTAATAGTGAGGCTGGACACTAAATTGTAATGACAGACAAAAAAGACAGCTAAACGTTATTCTTAAACCCGTCAAATTAAAAAAATGTTCATTTTATTATTACAGATAATTAACTATTCACAATTCAGAAGGGGTTTGTGGAGATTTTAGAAATTTCACAGATTGAACTCATGAGTCAATTGAAGCTAGACCACCATGAAAAACCTGGAAGCACTGGACGGCCGCTTCGTCATAGTATGGAGTAACTCCGTGGATTGGTTGAAGTTGGACATTAACGCCATTGGATGCCGGCTCAGTGCTCTAGTTGGTTAAGCGATTGGCGCGAGATTGATAGGTCCTGGGTTCGAATCTCACGGGGTGAGGGATCGTGGATGCGCACTCCTGAGGAGTCTCATACTAGGACGAAACGGTCGTCCAGTGCTTCCAGGTTTTCCATGGTGGTCTAGCTTCAATTGACTCATGATTTCAATCTATTCACAATTCATTAAAAAAATCTTCTTGTTTCAATTTCTATAGACTAGAACCTTAGTACAAAATAAATTAAATACAGTACAACAAGAATTAGATACATTAATCCATAGAGCAGATGATGAAGCTGAAAGTGTAGTGAAACTTCAAACTCAAGTTACTAGACTTACAAGTGAATTAACACAAACTAAAACAAAATATGAAAAAGAATTCAATGAGAAAACTGAAGAATTTGATGAACTCAAGTATGTAACTTATTAATTATTATTGATTCTTTAGTAAATGATTACATAATTTACTTTAATATGATATATGTAATTTATTTTATTGATCATTTATTTCATAACAAGTAAATCTGTGACCAGGTTGTTCATAGTATCAGTACCTTATATTTTACAAATCAACTTCTTCTTTTCATAACTATATCGAAGTTTCTAAAAAGGTCTAACCGTTTTAAGAAAAAAAACACATTTGTTAAACAAAACAACAGATCAATAAAAATAGGAAAAATTTAGTGATGATTGGTTAGCTTATGACCTTGGTTTTCATCATTTAACAATTACTTGTTGCCTACAGGTACTTTACTTGTACTATCTTGGTGAAATATTTATATTGAATTTATAGCCTATGGTTTTATCTTCATAGTTTTATCAAACCAACTAGACCATCACAGCATTAATTACACTGCTTTCATAAATTAAGACGGTGTGAGTGATGACGGATTTCAGAAATGTGTTAATTTTTACTAGAAACTAATGTCTTTCTTGTTAATAAAATGAATGCCGAAATTTTGTGAAATGGCAATTTCATTTAGTAATTATGTAAGATAAATGTATAAAATTTATAACTACTCTAAATAGAACACTTGAAAACATATAATTTCGTCTTGGTCATGTACTTAGTTTGGTTAGTGTCATTTTTTAACCTCAAGTGTGTCATTCTTTTCGTCTTGGTTGATTATGAATATATCAATCAAGTTTCTAGTAATTTCTAAAAAGTATTACTTATACTCCATATAGCTGAAACAATCGATATCAGTTCAGAAAAACCTTACTTATGTATACAAAAACGATACATTCAACCTTATTGTTTATTTTTGGCTTACATTAAGGTCGTGTGATTGTTCGTTCCAATTTGCTCCAATCCTTTCCATTATGACCTGCACTTCTTTCTTTGAATATACATTCATCTTTTTAATTTTACTTAATATTCGTGTCAATACTATTATTATTATTACTATCATGACAACTATGAAACAGCAATTCCTATTTTATATTAAAATGTCTTTATATACAATATTAGCTGAATGATCAGGATCCATACATCACCTTAAAGTATACAGTTCTTATCTTTTATGCATGATCTGTCTTGACATTACCAATAATATGGATTAATCCAAATTTAATATATTTTGTGCACTGTAACACAGAAATAATTTTACATATATAAATGTACAGCTTAATGAAGAAGTTTTAAAACTCATTGTTCATAAATAAGTCAATATCTAACAGTACTAGAACAAAAGAACTAATCAATATACCTTACTTTTCAGCTGTTGTTTACCTCAATGATATAATGCATATACTGAATAATCTAAATAAAGATATTATATCAATAGTAAGTTATTGTACTATCTAGAATAAAATTATTCAGTATATGATAATAAACTTTAACACATTTTATTAATTGATTACTGTTAGACGTCGTTTGAACAATCGTATCAATGAATTAACAGAATCCTATGAACTTGAACGTGGTCGAGTTATTAGTCTTGAACGTACCAAGAATCAATTAGCTAATCAATGTCAAGAAATACAATCTCAATTAGATAACGTGAGTTCAGATTCTACGTAATTTACTAATCACATATATACAATACATTTCAATGTTTGAAACTAACAAACACGACCCATAAGTGTGTGTTGTAGTGAACAGAACACGGGTGGGGACAATCGAATTGTATTTAACACGGAATTACAGAGTTACTTGGTAAAATAGAAAAACCATACTATAATACTTTACTTGCGAAATGTTCAATAATCGTCTTGAACTTCGTTGTTCTTGCATTTCCATACTAATTGCTTTCTATTCCCACTCTTCCTTTCCTGATCTAACCCGTCTTCTCCTGCCAGACATTACATTCCTGACTCGCGTGATATACTACTTATACCAATATAAGTAGCACGCACCACAATGTGACTGATATTTAAATAAACTTATATAAGCAATGTTTGCTTTGTTAATATTGAACTAGTAAGATCCCTCAAAATGATCTTTTCTTATGGTTTGGAGACGTTAAACCTGTCCTAGAATATGTTCACACAAACCTATAAATTGAACATCATGAGAAGCATAAGCACTCTGTTTCCCAGTATTCATACAAACATTTAGTTAAATTAATAAGGAACATTTTTACAATTTGAATTTCACCACTGTTATGGATTTATGTAAAAAATGTTTATTGGCAAATACTTAACATCTGTGGTGAAAACAATTTTTATCGTGATTCAGTAGCTCATAAGATAACGTCACAACGTTTGAAGTAACGAAATATGGGTTAATATTGATGGAGGAGTATTAATTCTAAAATACTGACAAAGTGTTAATTTATTGATAACGTTTGGTAATAATACTGAACTCCATGCTGTTAAAACAATGAGATAACTTAATTTCTAGATATTATATCATTATTTAACATTTTCAGTTATTTGCTGAATGCACTGAACATGTTCAAACTATCAAAAGCCTGGAAAGTCAAAAGACAGAACTGGAATCGGTTTTAGAAGAAACTCAAACTGAAGAAAGTAATTTACGAACAAAATGCGGTTTATTACAAAGGGATCTTATTCAAATCAGAGCTGTTAAGTCTGAACTAGAGGAACGTTTAACGGTGTTGGAGAAAGAGAACAAACAAAATACTGGTAAATTTGTTAACTTTACTAGTTGCATAGTCAAATGTATAGTTAACTCCTTTTATTCAATGATTTCAGTGAAATCCAGGACTCTCGTTTCATCCTATTTGAGACTTGTCAGCTACACATGAATTTAAATTACTTCGGAGTTTGTTGCGAAAAAGTAACTAATCATACATTCATGTCAAAATGTACTAGTATAGGTATTAGAATAAGAACTATGAATATGATACTAACAATAAGATCAGATCAAAACTGTTCACCTAAGCATTCATATTTTGTTCTATCGATATGCTTTAAAGGATACTGAAACTATTCAGACTGTTAATAATAAAAACGATGGAACATTTGTGATATCCCAATGAGTATAAAATTGAATTTTTGAAGTTTAGCCGCCTACTACAAGTCCCTTCTGCAGACCATAAGTAACCGAAACAAATTCAGTACTAGAAACATTTTCTGGAGTTAAAATAGTAGCGTTTTAGGGCTAGTTCATCACAATTAAGAACGAAAATGTAATACACGTGGAATTGTGATGATTCAAATCATTTTTATTCCTTATCTCCTTGTCTTTATGTAGCATTCCTTGAGTTAGTATTTATACACATATTTTTCATGGGGTCAGTTTGAATAACCAACAGAAGTTGCAAGTACAAACTACTAAATGCCAACTGATGCATGAATACTTAGGATTTGATCTCTGACGTCATTATCGGTATGTATTACTTAAGGTTCTCATTTATAACGATGAAATTGTTCACCGACTCCTTGTTTTCTAAGATTGTTAAATTCAACCTGTGATATACACTATTTTTAATCTTATAAACGAAGCGCTATTGAAGGTCTGAAAGAGTTAAAGAATTAAGTTCAAAATGTGTGTACAGTTAAACTGTAATAAATGCATTGTTGTTATGTAGTAAAAAAAGTTATTGTTCTGAGTTAAGAAAAGTATTATTATTTACATGTATTTATATACTAAGTTAAAAAATCTTAGTACATTTACATTTATGGAAATAGCATATAGTCACAGTTACTGAAAGTAAACAGTTATATGTGTTACAAAAACCATCTAATTAGGTATTATCAGAGAGCCCCCCCCAAAAAAAACTTGACATTTTTTTAATTTGTATATAATTAGAAGTAAATGTATATATATATATATATATATATATATGGTTACTTGTATTTCTTTTTATTTATCTTAAGTTCTTCTCCAAACCGTAATGAAGCCTATAAGTTTTCAAATCCCATATAGGAGGACAAAGTGTCATGCAGTTTAAAATTATGTTTTGCTGAATATGATTGATTCTTCATAAAATATGCATCTATACTCATCTTTATTTGCATAATCAAATAAAAAAAGTTTTCATTGTAATTATCTTGAAAGTTACTGAAATAATTCTAACATAAAAAGTGCTTATATTAACTATCTTTAAATCGAACTTTTTGATTCAATTTTTTCCATTGAAATCCATAGACGACGAGATTATAATTTATGGACGAACCAATCATGTATAAGATAACAGGTCTTAGATTTTGGCGCGAAATTTACTCATCTATTTGGCTAAATAGATTTATGACATTATAGCTGATGTCAGTTCATGATGAAAAATCTAAATCTAATTCTTAACCTTAATCATCAACTTCAAATCATAACTCTATTTCGTCATACTGGTTTATACCACTCATTTGGTCCTGGTAAACACTTTTAAGATCAATCTGGCATCGCTCTAATGTTGTCCATAAATTATATTCTCACCAGATAGACTATTACTTAATTTTCTACTATGACTAGCTAGATGTATACAGTTACATAAATAAACGATTTATATTCGTTTCCGATTTTAATATAATTTTAACAAATTCAACGTAAAACATAAAACCAACTTCACTAATTCAGAAAATGTGACTATATGTACAATGTTTGTTCTTAGCAAATCTATTTTACTGATTGAAATCATGAGTCAATTGAAGCTAGACCACCATGGAAAACCTGGAAGCACTGGACAGCCGTTCCGTCCTAGTACGATCCCGCACCCCGCGAGATTCGAACCCAGGACCTATCAGACCAGCTTCAACTGACTCATGATTTCAATCAGTGAAATTTCTAAAATCTCAACAAAACCTTTTCTGATAATAATCATCTGCTCACTCGTGACTGACTTCAAGAGATACTCCTGGAGTTCTATTGAGAATCCGTTGCCAGTGGAGTTCAACCAGGTCTGTTGTGAGATATCAGCTCACTGAAGACAATGGTGCACGACGGCGCAACTTCGTGGATTGATTGAAGTTAGACATTAACACCGTTGGGTGATGGCTCAGTGGTCTAGTTGTTTAGGCGCCCGGCGCGAGGGGGGGTGAGAGATCGTGGATGCGCACTGCTGAGGAGTCCCATACTAGGACGAAACGGCCGTCCAGTGCTTCTAGGTTTTCCATGGTGGTCTAGCTTCAACTGACTCATGATTTCAATCAGTTAAATTTCTAAAATCTCCACAAAACCCTTTCTGATAAAATTTATTTTAATAGTTAAAACATTTAAATAAGATTACATCATACTTCTAATATTATTCATAATATTGATTAAGTAATATTTCATTGTATCCTGTAAATTCAATTTTTGTACTGAACAATTTAACTCAAAGATTGTATATTTTATGTAAGAAAATTTGTTTAGTTATAATCAGTTTATGAAATTATATCAATCATTTACTATTTATCATTATTCATATTGTGTATATGTATTAAGAAAAACTAAAAGAAACTAAAGAACGTTTATCAGTTGTTAATCGACAAGTTACTGATTTGGAGAGTTCTCGAGCAAGACTAGAAACGGAAAGAGATAATCTAGACTCTACATTAAAAGATACAGAAGATGCTTTACATGAATGTGAAGTAAGTTTTAATATTTTCAGAAAATATTTATGTAAAAGTTTAAATGAAATAATTAATTACAGTTAAATATAATTGTTTAGTTTCTTCTTATGATTAAGAAAACTGCTACAAACTGACAGACGACTATAGACTTGGATGAATAACTTGATGCTTTAATCTTTTATGATCCGTAATATGATAAAAAGTATCATGTAACTACAATACCCACATCTAAACTGAATCAAATTTATTGCTCTTAACAGAAGGCGACTTAATACAGGTTCATACAGTGACATAGCTTTAATACCATGACTTCCAACTCAAAATGAATTTTGTGAAAAGTGACAGACGGATTAATAATTGAAAGCCTAGACAATAGAGGACGGATCACCAAAGCTTCCAATTAACAGAATATTCGTTTGAATGAAATTAATTAATATACACATGGGGTTTAGAATGGATGTCGTTGTAAGTAGTTTAACATCCAATGAATCTCGAGACACTTTATCAAGCTTTTTGTGTGCCGATTCTAAGGACACCATTTTTATTTTGGATGAATGAGGCAAATTCCTTCATACATTTAACTGTTCATTGGATTCCAACATACTATCTGATTCTTAATGCAATTTTTAAGGTGTTAAGTGTATGACTATACATTAGAAAATCCCTAACATTGTTCATTATTACAATATTTCAAAACTTTAAAATACAACAAACGTGAATAAAATCTATCTGGCTACTACAGTCGTGTGTTTAAAGTGTCTCTCAGTCAGTTATTAATATTCTGAATTATATCTGAATTGATACGTTACAGGTAAAAGCTTGTTTAAACAAGCATATTTCAAAGTTTGTTTTATATTGTGAAGTGATTACTTCTTATCTAATAAGTATTGGCAACTGATTACAATCTGTTAGTAATTATTCACTAGCCATTAGTGCTGTATCTCATCATTACCCGTTTACACGTATCCAATTCTTACCAGTGCATAACAATGAAAATCAACTCCCTATATAAATAATATATTGATAAAGATCTTATTATCTTTTTTTATTTATAGACTCGTTACCAAACAACATATTCAGCTTTAAGTACTTTAAGAAATGAATTTGAACGTCAATCAAGAGATAAAGAGGAAGAAGTGGAAAGTTTAAGGTGATGTAGATTGATGTTCATGTTTCAATGATAGAATAATGTACAGTATCTCCTTTTTGTTTGTTTATTTTTGAAATTACTTATGTTAACATTGAAAAAGTGAATTCTAGTAAAGTTTAAAAGGATTATTTTAGTAGGTATCATTTTTTGAAGTTTTATGCTTCTGACATTTCATACATTCTAATTATAGACGTTCAAGTCAACGTAATGTGGAAAATCTTAAAGCAACTGTAGCAGATATGGAAATGAAAAATCAAAATGAATTAGACCGACTTAAAAAGAAACTAGAAGGAAATATAAATAATTTACAAGTTCAGTTAGAAGATGAAAAAGCTGCTCATTCAGAAACTATTAAATTACATCAAGAAGCAGAAGCACATATTTGTCAATTAGAAATAGATATAACAGAACTAAATAATTTGGTTTCTGAAACTGCAACCACTTTACAGGTAAATTAATGACATTGTTCTATAGTATAGTTACTAATGAATGAATCCATATAAATACTTGTTTTCAAACATAAATAGTCAATGTTTTTATGATGAAATTAATTGTTTATAATTTTTATGTTTACTTAACGAATGTAAATAGGAATAATTCCTTTTTTAGATATGCGAAAGTCGTCGATCTGCTTTATCAAATGAAGTAGAAAGCTTAAGGAGTCAATTAGAAATCACAGAAAGATTAAAACGAAAACTGGAAGAAGAGTCATCGGAAAATATGTCAAAATTCGGTGGTTTGACAATACAAATAAATAATTTGACAGCAGAAAAACGAAAACTTGAGGGTCAGATAGCTGTGCTTGAAGGTGATTTGGACGACGCTACAGGTGCAAAAGATGTGAGTTATTATTGCATTTTCAAGACAAGCATAACTCGTTTATTCACACTATAAGTAATGAAATGTCTATTGAAATCCTGGCAACTTTAACTCAAATATACTGGTGTATTTAAGGGTTAAGCAACGTGATTGTATATACTTTCCATTGTATTGTAATAATTGAAAACCCCGAGAGTACATCACACAAACATTGGTTGATAGAGCGGTTCGAGAAAAATGGTCACCAAATATTGCACACTGGCATATTGAAATTTCCTGTGACATATACAACCTGTAGATTTCATTGCGTATTATGTATCACAAATCAATTGATGAAACACTTTTGCAGAATATTTCTAACACCAAATGATGCTTACATTTAAAATACGAATTTGGGTCGAATTCATGTTTCACTGGAGCCTATTAATGAAGTGTTTACAGTCTTAAGTGACTTAATTTCTGTCTTATTCATCTTGACTCTGTTCATATGCAGTTAATATATATAAATTTGACGGAACTAAATAGTTTAAAGTAATTTCCCATTTATAGATTAGTAATAATTTACTAATGTGGACATTTTTGTGCACAAGATGGAGTCAATTAAAACACTAATAATAATAATATCTGTCTTCTTCAAATAACTTGACCTGTAGCTCTTCTACGGCTACTGCCGGTCTCAAGACCGGGTAAAGGAGGAGGTTTGAGTATGGCTTTAACCACACCGTTCCGCAGAAAACAACCTCGCTAAAAACACCAACCAGAAAAAATCATTGAAACTACCTAAACTCTGTCCTGCAAATACAATGATTTTCTTTTAAAAGAATCATGGTGCCTCATGGTGAACGATGAGAATCTATGGAAGTCATGAGATCCTTTTAATAGCCAGGTAACAATTAATATAAGTGCATGGAATGTTCGGGAAATATGTGAGACCAAGAGAATCAGACAAATAGTTACGGAAATGAGGAGATGCAACTTGGTGGTGCTCGGAATAGGTGAAACCCGTTAGACCCAAGCAGGACAGAAAAAGTTAGATTCATCAGAGATGCTGGTGTACTCTGGTCACAAACAAGAAAATGATCCACACACTCAGGGAGTTGCTCTGATACTGTCCAAAGAAGCACACGAAACATTTATAGAATGGGAATCTCATGGATCCAGCATTATCAAAGCATCATTCAAAATAAGGGTGAAGGGAATCGCAATGAATGTTATTCAGTGCTGTGCACCCACCAATAATAACAATGAAGACGATAAAGATCAGTTTTACAAGAGGCTGCAATCAACCATAGAGAAGTCTACAATAAAGGGCCCAACCATCCTAATGGGAAACCTAAAAGCCAATGTCGGAACGGACAACACCGGATATGCATATGTCATTGGGACGACATGAAACGACTGGAAGAAAGTAACGAGAATGCAGAGAGATTTGCTAATTTATGTGCATTCAACGAAATGGTTATAAGTAGCACTATATTTCCACACAAACACACATAGAAAACTACATGGGTCTCATCGTATCACACCACACAGAACCAGATTGATCATATTTACATCGCTAAAACTGAAGATGTGAGAACCAAGAGAGGAGCTGACATAGCCACAGATCACCACCTGATGGTCGCCAGGATGAAACTGAAGCTAAAGAAGCACTGAATAACTGAAGAAACAGAACTAGGAAGGTTTAATACAGCCTTCCTCCGAGATACTGATAAACTCAAGCAATAGGTTCCAAGCCTTAAAGGATTTACTGAAAGAAGAAACTACTATGGAGCTGCAACCATGCTCCACACTCTATACATGAAGGTTTAGGAGGAAGTATAAGAGTGTTTGACAGTGTGGACAGGAGAACTTTATGGGTCCTTCTTCGACACTATAGTATACCTGAGAGGATAGTCAACATCATACGGAATTCATACGATGAACTACAGTGCAAAGTCGTGCATGGAGGACAGCTGACAGATACATTCCAAGTGAAAACCGGTATCAAACAAGGCTGCCTACCCTCCTACTTTCTCTTTCTTCTGGTGGTTGACTGTATCATGAAGACCTCCACATCTGAAGGGAAGCACGGAATACGATGAACTGTTTGAATGCAACTAGACGATTTGGACATTAACATCGTTGTATGTTGGCCTAAATGGTTTGCAAGGTTAAGTGTTCATTCGAGACCGACTACCCTGGGTTTGAGCCCCGTGTGCGGGATTGTAGATGCGCATTGCTAAGGAGTCCTATACTAGGATGAAACGGTCGCCCAGCGCTTACAGGCTTTTACCGGTGGTCTAACATTGACTGGTTCATGATTCCATGAATTTTTCCGTTGAATATGAGCAAATTAATCTATAAATAATTCTCTAATGTGTAAAGATGGGAAATAACCCCATTTCGCTCTTGACTTTTGAACTAGAACAAAAATATAGTTCAACATCAAAACTTGGTCTTCTTCAGTAAAATTTTCCCATCGCAATTTAATTTAGTCTGTTCTCATATAATGAATATCTCGATTATAAGATTACAATTTTCTACAAAATATTTCCAAAATACAGTTACTCTAAAATAAAATTTATTAAATAAAATCGATTTAAAGTGTGGGAGCTGTTCATTCCAATCTATTATGCTGACCTATCTAAAGCACTTGACAAATAATTAAGAATCTAGGACGTATTATCTTATTATTTTTTACATTTATCACAGGTTGCTACAGAGAGGGCAGACAGACTTCAAAATGAAGTTAACCGTCTGTCTCAAGAACTTCAAACTGAGCAGGAGTCGTCACGTCGAGCAGATACTGCAAGAAGACAATTGGAAGCTGAACTAAAAGACTGCAATGCTAAGATTTTAGAAAGCCGAAGAGCAGCTGATGCAGCAGAACGTGAAGCTGATGATGCCAAAAGTCAAGCCGAGATTAAAATACGAGAGTTGCAGCTAGCTTTAGAAGAGGAATCTAGAAAGTCAAGAGAGGCCCAAACTCAACTAAGGTTAGACAGCTCAGTTTATTAGATGTTTTTTCAAGTTTAAAGCTTTATAAGAAGGTCTGCTATTCCATTATGAGCCGTGAAATCCCATTACATTTGAGGTTCTAAGACTGGTAGTAAGGTTCTAGAGTATTTTCTTGTCCCAGTTGATGACTAGTTTTACCATGAATTCGAGAAGCATCAGTCTGTTATGTACGCGGTATAAACGGTTGTGTTACATATCATTTGCCTACTTATATCACTCTATGAAACGAATATATGCTACATCATCGACTGTCGACTGTTTAGAAAAGTCTTCAAGATCAAGTTTTTCGTCGTTCCGATGACATTAGTTTATTTAGATTTCTACTGACCGTCTTTAATACTGTTAGTGAGACTGAGGTTCGCACATATACGGGTTTTAGGTTTATGAAGTTTGCAGGAATTTCTTATAAGTAAAGTTCATTCCTCGCTAGAAATCAGTGTTGCCTTCAGAAAACCGATTGACCATTGACCTCTAGGATTCAGGATTTGTTTTGTTACGTAGACATGATAGATGTTGATGTTTGTCGCTACCTTCGATAGTAACTTATCTAGTGGGTACTTTCTATAACTTGGATCATATAAATACTTAGCTTTTGATTCCTTATTTAATGAATTCTAGTTTTTTGGAAAATGACTGATCTATCTAGGTGACCCAACTTATTGAACCGTGGCTTAGCCTTTCGTAAATTATTTCCTTGCTGAGTGATTAAACAACTGATGGCTGGATTCCAAAATTGTTTTACTTAACCAATTGCACTCCTACAGAAACACTTCCCACGCTTAATAATATTAAGTTACTCGTTAGTGACTCTTTGAAAGTCTGTCATAGTTACTTTGTTAGGTTTCGAAAATGAATTAATAATAACACAGCTTCCTCGATATCCGTTACTTGTTTCTTGTTTTCTAAATCATTCATGGTTCAGTTTTCTGCTATACTGTGCCAACCAGACATATCAGTTCAAGGCCAAATGAAAGGTGAGAGATGATGAAACTAGTCACAAGAAGATATTTATAAACACCATAAATTCGCATCACATGCATCAAGTTCTATTTATTAAGTTCCAAAATAGATAAAGTTTGTGTATACTTTATTCGGATCTAACTCCAATTCTTTAATTAAATAAGTACTCATCAAGGTTGATGAATGAATTATTACCTCGCAGTTGGATATAGTCTTTAATGTTACCTTGATTTCACTTAAAACGTCGCACAAACTTGATCAGTCTAGTATTTATCCTGTGGCATACTGTGGTAAGGAATGACTATAGTCGTCCAATTAAAATTGTCTTAATTAACAAATGTTTTCTCAAATTTTACGATCAAATTGTGAAACCTAAATACCATATCACCGGTGAATCTTACAATGAATAGTGTGTGTTATCACAGACATGCACACACGGTTTCAACCAGTCACTCTCAGAGGTCAGATGTGGATAGCTACAAGATATCGGACACCGGAACCAAGATGCTCCATGGATATTGCATATTATCCGTGGAGGTGGGGGGAGGGTAGATGATGTTCGCCAACTTTAATTCCTGTAGCTGAATCCGAAACTCCAGACTTATTTTCCAGGAACGGTGGGTAATGCATCAAATCAGTTAGATATATCGGTTCAGGTTAATCATTAAAAGCCTCCAATTCACGCTTCGATTTTTCAATTCAGTAAAAAGTTTGATTTGCACATAGAAAGCCTATATACCAATATTGAACTTAATGCAACCCTTTAAATCGATTCTCATCGACTCCACACCTTCCAGTATCAAGAAGAACTTCGTGAGTTAGCTTGCATCGGACATCCAGAGTTAAGGTGGATTGTAGAATCATCTGAAGACAAGAGAAGGCACTTCAATGCATAAGTTGTGCTACTTTTTAAATCTATCACAACACATCACACCTTCAACTAGAGTCCACTATTTAGAAGACTTATCCAGAGCAATTATATGACAGTTGAATTTAAAGAGAATGTTGAAAAACACAAAAGTATTTTATACTGAAGTAGTTTAGATAATACGGGATTGGAAGATCCTGATATCAACCCTTTTAAATATCTTACCAGTAAAACAAACGAGTAGGAGGATGAAAAGTGTCGAATGAGGAAATATACTTGATCACACGCTTGTGTAAAATAACTTGAATCTTCTTTGCTGGTTATCTAAAAGGATGGAGGAAGTGTTTCATGTATGTTAAAGCATGGATAAACCGGGGTGCCCTCAAGTAATTGTATTCGTTAAGACTAACAATATCATAAACAATGTCGGACGTATGCGAAGCCATTCATTTAGGGAAGCTACCTACCACTGCAATATAAAACTGAAGGCATTTGACCGAAATTCTCTCAAACAAGGATAACCCCCAAAAAGTAGTCGATAGTTTTTGTTAAGTTTATGTGATTTTGTTCCAATAATTTGTGTTTTTTATGATTTTTGTTTTATAGAAAATGTGAGAGAGCACTCAAAGAATCAGTACAAGCTGAACAAGATGCTGGGCATATGGTAAACGAACTACGTGAGATGGTTGAACGAGCTCAAACAAAACTGAAACAAACCAGGAAACAGTTAGAAGAAGCAGTATGTGTACTTTGTAAAATGTTAGGCTCAATTAAATCAATTACTAGTAAATAATAATAAGTAATACACTGTGAATAGATTAATCCCAATGCTTATTAGAAAACAGTACAGTTGTTTACTTTAAAACAACACATCTGTCTGCTTGATTTGATACAGTAACAATAGCAAATATATGTGCACTATACTTATTTCCTTAAGAACGTCGGTACTCCTTTCAGTGGTTATGAATGTTTTATTTTTCTCTGGTAGCATTATCGAAGTAAAAATGACAGATTAATTATTCCATGTGAGAATTATACAGATCACAGTGAATGATGCATCTGATCACATGACTGAATTTTTTTTAAATGAGATGATTTTATTTTTACGATAGATTGATAACCAATTATGTTAAGAATTTAATTTAATTTAATTACAGGAAAATGCTGCTCAAACTGCTTCAATGAAATATCGTAAAGCTCAACAACAAGTGGATGATGCAGATTTACGTGCTCAAATGGCTGAAAGACGTATAGGTTTAACTGCTCAAGAAGATAATGTAACAACTTATGGAAATTACAATAGACAGCGATCTGGTAGTCTTTATCCAACTAGAACAAGAAACTATTCAGTAACACGTGAAGGATCCGTATTTAGTGTCATGAGTGAATTACCAGCCTCTCCACATAAAACTCGTTTTCAAACAGCTATTCCAAAATGGAGTAATCGACATGAATTAGGAAATTATCAAAAAGAAAATGGTAGTTCATTAAGTCTTCTTGATCTACCACCGGCTGATACAAGTTGTAGTTGATTCTACACTAATCAATTAGACTAGTAACAAATTAAATTAGTCACATTTTTGTTCACCCTTTTATTACTATTATCCATATAATCATTTACATTTTAATGTTTTGACAACTTTTCATATAATTCCATCTTATTACTTTGTAAAAGAATTGAATTACTAGTAAATGTTTATTAATAATTTCCATTTGCCATACCCTGTTGAAATGAATTTTCTTTAAAGTGATTCACTTTAAACAAATCCATAGTTGAGTATTTTTTTTCTTTTTTCTTTTTTTATTTAATTTTACAACCAACTGGAATTAGTGAATTAATTTCAATGATAACATTTTTCTTTTTTTTTCCCAAAAAAAGAAAGAAAGAAAGACGAACAACTTATGTTATACATGGTATAACATTTGATTTATTGCGCATCATTATTTGTTTAGTCTAGTGTATATTTGTGTTTCATATTTTGAATGAATTAAGTTTATCAGTATGTTGCTCTTTTTTTCTTTTCTTTTTTTTTCAGAGGAAAATTCCTTTAACCACGAATGATTATTAGTTAACATTGTAGACCATATTAGTAAACATTATGATTTTATGAATCATTGTTGATAAAACAGTTTCATATTGATTAATTAAACCCTTTTCTTTTCTGTATTCTCCTTTATTTAGTGACCAAAAATAATGTTTATACAAAAAAGAGGAAAAAATTTCTTTCTTTCGTCTTAAATTCTCTATTACATAATATTAAATGGTTGAAATTTAAAGCAATTAGTCCTTTTGATAAATTTTGATAGTGTGATAAGAAGACAAAGATTATCAGAACTATGTGATATATTAGGACAATACACTTCGAACAATCTGATCACATATATACTTGTTAAGAATAAGTATATAAGAAGGGGAGTTTTTGAGATTTTAGTAATTTCAATAGTTGAAATCATGATTTAATTGAAGTCAGACTACCATAGAACACCTGGAAGCACTGGATGGCCGTTACGTCCTGTTGCAGGACTCCTAGGTAGTGCGCATCCACGACCCCGCCTCGCGGATTCGAACCCAGGACCTGCCGGTCTGTCGAGTGAGAGTTTAACCACTAGACCACTGAGCCGGCAGCCAACAGTGTTAATGTCTAACAGGACGAAACGGCCGTCCAGGACTTGCAGGTTTCCTATGGTGATCTGGCTCCAATTAACTCATGATCTCAACTACTGAAATTACTGCGATCACCACAAAACCCCTTCTCATGTTGGAAAAACATTTACATATAAAAATAAAAGGTCAACTAGACTGGAAATGGATTAAGAGGAGACAAGGATAATAATAAGAGTAATAATAGTAATGTGAACACAATTTGGAACCTCATTACTCTGGATAATAAGCCAAATATTACCAGGTTAAGTTTTGGGTGTGAACAAACTGTTTTTGAATACACAAACGGGGTTTGAATTTTCGTATGGCTAAGGCTTCCATAAACCTTGGTACACGCTCTTTTACACTTTTATACAACACCACAAAAGCCGAGTTAAGATCAATCCTGTGGCCTGTTTAGATTAAATGTTTAGCAATAGAGGATGATGGATGTTTGTCCTTTACTCTTATCGGGTCACTTGATTCTATTTGTTTCTGCAAACATTTGGGTACATGTTCATATATCCTAATCACGATTGCTCCTCCATATGTATGTGTGACCACACACACATTTAAATTGGTAAACACAGTGGGATGTAACATAACCTTTTTTGTCTTTTAGGTTTTGGATGAAGCATGAACCTTGTTCTTTTTTTCATAATGACCTTTGCTGCGCAATACGTTTTGTTGATGACTGATTTAAGACTGTGTTCCAATTAAAGTTGTGATAATCTCCACCTTCTTATTACGTTATCGAAATGGTTGAAATGTTGTTAAGGCATGCTTGATAGATGATATTGGTTTGTTCAACACATAAAAATACACAACATTCAACTTCAAAAACATAATTCTAACCATTTAAACTTGGCAGTGAGTATTCAAGATGTAAGAAGCCTATTGAAAAAAATATAATATGAGCACCGATTTCAGATCTATAGGGGAATGTTGACGTGCCAATGTGCTGGGAGTGGCTCTTCATTAAATCAATTTTTTTTCTATCATTACATAGATAGAAGTTAATCTGTCAACCAAGGATTCACACTATCCATTTTCTTAAGATAAAGAATCTAATGTGTATTACGACGAAGAGGGACTTGAATATCTACCTTGTTGACATTAATTATTTTGTGTACTTACTTACTTAAGCCTGTTACCCCTCATGGAGCAGTATAGGCTGCCCACTAGCATTCTCTATCCAACCTTGCTAAAAAAACGCTGACCCGAATAAATAATTATTTCGTGTAGTTACATATTAAATAATTGGTGTCGCCATGATAGCTTTCCAGTAGATAATTCAATTTTGTTTATCATTTAGATCAGAACTAAATGAATATGGATTAGATTAGAGTTTTAAATTTTAAACCAAACAAAAGTTTTAGTACCAGTATAACATTAGTTCAGTTTTGGTGATTTCTAACTGTTGGTGGGCTAACTAAGATTATCGACGTATTTATGAGATGACCCAACAATGACCTCACTGATGAATAGACATCCGCTGCTTAATAACTCCCATTGAATTGTGAAAAATTCATCATTGTTTACACAGTTATATATATATGGAATAGTTAACAAAAGTTTAAAAGTGTGATGAACAAAATCTTGATTGAACAACCTCTGTTTTATTTAGGTACAAGTCCTTTAGATTGAGGAAATATTTGAGTATCATCTTTTTGTGTTGCACCACTATGTATTCTATCAGTAAAATTAAAAAAATAAAATAAAATGAACAGATGAATATGACAAATTCTATTCAAATTACATAAAATTTATCCTGTCTATAGGCATAGTAGTTTTTGTATTCTCTAAATGTATTAAGGAAATTAATTTCATAAAGCCTTTTGAATTCTCTTATCTTATTGTGGACTAATGAACCTGAATGAAATTAGTAAACCTTACAATTATACTGAATTTTAGATAGTCTAATGGAATAGATCAATATACTCCGTAAAAATATTGAAGTTTACCAGTAATACTGATAAAAACTTCTCAGTAATACTATAATTTTGCAACATTCATTAGAATACTTAGTAAAATGTTATTTAGTTTTAAAATTCCTAATTAAATGTATTTAAACACAAATTGACACTATGTATTCAAACTAAAACAATGAGCAACTGCAAAAACAATAACAGTCGAAATTTCCTGATAAAAACCATTCTTTTATTCAAAGATTCATTGTGTACAGAACAAATCGCAACAATACGGATCATTGTAGAACAATCAATCAAATGGAAGTCATAAGTCTACGTTAACTTCATCAACTACGAGAAAGCATTTGATAGAGTGGACAGCACAATACTATGGAGGCTTCTTCGACAGTACGGTGCGCCTGAGAAGATAGTCAATATCATACAAAATTCCTATGATGGATTAAACTGCAAAATCGTGCATGGAGGACAGCTGACAGACTCGTTCGAATTAAAGACCGGTGTCAGGCAAGGTTGCTTACTCTCAACCTTTCTCTTTCTCCTGATGATCAACTGGATCATGATGTCAATATCTGGGGAGAAACATGGGATACAGTGGACAGCTATGATGCAGCTGGACGGTCTAGACTTCGCAGATGAACTGGCTCTTCTATTACACACGCAACAACAAATTCAGGAGAAAACGAACAGTGTAGCAGCAGTAAGTCTTAACATACACAAAGCGAGATTCTCCGATACAACACAGCATGCAACAATCGAATCACACTTGATTGAGATTTTGAAGATGTACATACTTGGGCAGCATTATTGATGAGCACGGTAGATCTGGTGTAGATGTGAAAGCGCGGATCGGCAAAGCGAGAGAAGCATATCTACATCTGAAGATCATCTGGAACTAAAAACAACTGTCAACTGCCAACATCAAAGTCAGAATTTCTGATACAAATGTCAACACAGTTCTACTGTATGGGGCGGAAACTTGGACGATTACGAAAGCCATCATCCAGAAGATACAAGTGTTTATGAACAGCTGTCTACGCAAAATGCGTCGTATCCGTTGGCCAAACACTATCAGCAACAACCTATGGGAAAGAACAAACCAGATCACAGCAGAGGAAGAAATCATGAAGAAGCGCTGGAAGTGGATAGGACACGATTGAGGAAAGCACCCAACTGCGCCAGAAGGCAAGCCCCCACTTGTAATCCGCAAAGCGAAAGGAAAAGATGAATATTAAAGAATACAGTACGCCGAGAAATGGAGATAAACATGAGAAGAATGAACAAAAATTGGATAGAACTAGAAAGGAATGCTCAGGACAGATTGGGTTGAAGAATGATGGTAGGCAGCCTATACTCCATTGAGGGTAACAGGCGTAAGTAAGTAATAATAATCCCAAAAATAGAAGTTGGTTGGAGCAAATAACCTTGAGGTACTTATTGTTGCATCGTATGATGTATTTATTTCTATTTAGACAAGATATTTTGTTTTCAATATCTACGGGATTTTTGTCAAATTAATCTCTACTTAATCTTCTTTATTTAACTATTCCTAAAAATAAATGTTATAAACTACTGATTCACACTAGAAGCTAAAAGTGAAACAAGGGAAATTTTACAGAAAATATGGTGAGACTATCATTTATAGACAACATCTGAGCGACGCCAGATTGACCTTCAGAGTGTCTACTTAATAACCAAGACAAATTGAAGGTTATAAATCTGTATGAGGAATTAAAATTATGATTTACAGTTGATGGTTAAGGTTAGAAATTAGATTTAGATTTTCCATCACGAACTGACATCACCTATAATGCCAATACTTTATTTAGCCAAATAGATGGGTGAATTTCGCGCCAAAATCCAAGACTTGTTATGTTATACGTGATTGATTCCTACATAAATTATAATCTCACTGAAAATATTAACAATGTTTTAGAAATTATAAAAAATTCTATCAGTAATATCATAAAAACTAAGATAAATTATTGAGATAAAAAATTTTTCTTTAAATTATTATCATGACAAAAATAAATTTCTGTATAGTTAACAAAACAGAAAAAAAAGGATATTGGAATAAAGTAGATCTAGGTCAAGGAAAAAGAAAAGTAAAAAAAATAAAGAAAAGAACTGTCAAAAACTTATCAAGAAAAAGTATAACTTCATCAGTATATTCTTCATTTTATCGTAAAACTAACAAAAATAAATGTGAAAAATCAACTATTTCATAATGAATAGTAGGAGTTAACTCTATAGAATATGAATAAGTTAAATAAAATTGACAATTTTTTCTTACCGTTTTTCTGATTTCTTTAATTTAGACAATGAAGACTGAAATAGTGAAGGGCTAAATATGAAAGTTAAGAAAAAAAATAATGCAAGAATCTGCAAAAAAAGCATAAGGAAGTCAACCTATAAATTTTCACAATTTGATACATGATTACTAATTGTTAATTGGAATATTTTATTATGAATTATAAGATTCCTCATTTATAAGATAAAATATTAACACCGTTGGATGCCGGCGAGTTCAGTGGTCTAGTGGTTAAGCGCTCTCGTGCGAGACCGAAAGGCCATGGGTTCGAATCTCGTGAGTAGTCGGAATCGTGGATGCGCAGTGCTGAGGAGTCCCATACTAGGACGAAACAGCCGTCCAGTGCTTCCAGGTTTATCATGGTGGTCTAGCTTCAATTAACTCGTGATTTCAACTATTGAAATTACTAAAATCTCTAAAAAACCCCTTCTGATTATTTGCTAATGACAATCAACATGAACTACTCTACATTATTGTCAAAGTGTAAGATATTTACAAATCATAGTTAACAAGATTGATTGATCTGAATTAAACAAATCAGTAATCATTGAATAGCCGATTCATTTTAATGTAAGGCTTTTCAGTAGTTTGTACCTACGATTCCATCAGGAATCAAACTCAAGACATTGAGATATTGTAAACAAAACAGCTCTCCGGTGATTTTGATTTTAATTGGTTGCTTAATTAGGGTCAGTTAGTTATATGAACTATGGACCTGAACAATCTTTATAAAATCTTTCCAGTAATGGGTTGTAGATAAGACAGATCTTAGCTTCATGTGTAATCCTTATGCTAAAATACACTGGTCGGATGAGATAAATCTAGATTACTCATTACAGTATCCTGTTTGGTATTTTCAAGAAAATATTTTTCAAAATGCTTGTAGAAAACTTATTATTATCACTAAAGATCCTCGTGTCTATAGATGGTCAACGTATAATTTCGGCACTTCAAATATCTTATATAGATTAAGAGTAATAATAATTTATTGTTGTGCTAATCAATGGCAACTGCGTTAGCTCTTTGCAGATTAAGCTGTTGAGAAATTTTATGATTAACTCTTTTTAAATGAACAACCATGAGTGGAAATAATGAATCATTTTTCCTTAAAAATTTGCTTGGAAAGAAAACTTGATAGATTATAAGATGAGATGTTTATCAGTGTTATACAACAGTTTCAATACCTTCCATCCAATTCTAAATCTTCTTCATCCTGTAGTGCAGCTTCCAATGCAGCCACCACCTGTGGAGCCAATTGTGGTGGTTCATAATCCCTTGTAGTACGTCCAGGTAAGTCCATATCCAAAGTTAATATCTGTTTGTTTCGGAATCTAGGGTTTGGATCATAGTTGGCAGCCATACGTGCATAACGACAAACAGATTGTTTACTTTTCAAAGTACAACAAAAAGACTGATTAACATTATACCTTTGACATAATCAAAGTGTAAATAGTATGACTGCACATAGCGAAGCACAGTGCAGTAAATAAATAATAATTTGTATGGGTTGCATTCATTCTAAATAATAGTTATATTGTCTAGTCACAGTGAATTGTCAAGAAGATTCATTGCTGACACGAGATTTGCAATGAAAAGAAAGATCTGCAAGATTACTATCAAATACTCGCGCAAATATTATATTCTAAATGAATAGTTCCAATCGTTTAATTGAGACAGTATATTGTTGTCAGTAAATATGGTTTCATTTTCAAGCACGAAGCCATCATTTACCGTACAACTTCACTGTGTTATTATCACCTCAGAATTACGTGAGAAAACATTTAATTTTATGTTTATTTAAAATTTACATACTGCTTGCCATAGGAAGGCCAAGTAAAATAAATATTTCTTAGATAGGGTCTGTAAGTTCAGAAATGGAAAGTACTACAAGGTCCTAGAAAGATGATTATAATTTTTACTGATTCGGATTATTTTCCAACGAAGCTAAGGGATCTGCATCAGACTGGATCCACTTGAATTCCTAATAGCAATTAGAGATGAACTGGATACACGTAACTCGGCAGGAGAAACGGAAACTATTTGAAGAAAGAACTCCGATAAATAATGATCAGTCATTCACACCTATATTTTACAATAATACAATTCGTAGACAACTATAATGCACTCATCTTCTATCGATCATATCACCTTTACACCTCTATCTTCATTCGATTCGTACCCATTCCTTTTATGTGATACACTATACTACTTAAATAATCATCAGTAACTCATGTTTATTTAACATTCGATCATCATCCCAAGGTCTCAGATACTTAGCTGAAACGAATTCTTATTTCCATAGACAAATTATTATAATGCTTTAACTCGCTTATGCCTAAGACAGCATTCATTACTCTTTTTCACGTAACCTTTATCATACATTCCACCACTTAACACCTTATTTGTTTTGAGACAGCTTGTCTACCGTCAAAGTATGGCTCCCAATTCTTCGTATTAATCTTTAGAAAGCGTTTGGCACGACATTTTGCTATACTGTGGGTTCTTGAAAGCGTTAAGAGTTTCCTATCTACTTCATTTTGTGTACGTATTTTCTAAATGAATATAAATTGACGGCCTAACAAATCCTCAGATAACTCACAATTAGAGGTATGTAAATTCATATTGTTTACATTATTTTACTTCATAGTACGATGATCCAAAATAATCGAGTCTTTTGATTTCAAGATTTCACACGGTAGTCTATCGTTGTGCCACAATTCATGTAATTTTCTAACCTTCTCAGTAATATCCCATAAAAGTTATCAACGGAGCACAACTTTAATAAAACAAGTTACAAAAAAGTAATTCCGCTGCTGTACGAGTTATATAGAGACGACAAATCAAGCTTAAAAATCTCGGACTTTAAAAAATCCTAATTTGCGGCCACAGTTTTACTATCTTATTGGGTAATTTATGAGACCCGCCGAGATCTTACCACTTAATCTGAGGTAATATCAAGAAAAGAGGACAATCAAGCTGAAAAACAATTTAGTATTATTCACAATAGGGGCCATCATTTTCATTGATAATTGTTGATGAATATAATTTATAGTAGTTTACAAAGTTAATGTCTGAAGCGAACCGTGACCTACTTGTTCGTTCTGTTAATAACTAAAACAAACTAACTACTTTCTTAAAACATTTTCTGTCCAACTTATAAATGTGAGTTGGATGTAAAAAATATGTTGTGTGACCGGTGAAAGTAAGGTGTGAATGACCAGTAGGCGAAGACAGATGTATAAGGCACTATATGTTATAATAAACTCCTTCCCATTATTGATTTCACTGTGCTGTATTCCGTACTGCGTTAATAAACAGTTATTCTGTGTCCATAATCTCATTCTCAGTTATCTATGTGTACAGCTGGATCTAGTCTAGTGGTTTGATTATCTCCTATCTAATATTGTGATCTAGTTTTCCCAGTAGTATTATCCATTCTAGTGTTAATGCATAAACTATATTGTGTTACCTACAGTGTTTTGTACCAGAGGGTAAATCTTTTATTACCGATGGAGAAAAACCGAACGAAGTGAGTTATTTTCATAAAATTTTACCAGATCATTATTAACATTGTAGCATCACGTTACGATCTTCGAATCTATGTATAACAAGAACCGTAGAGGTAGTATTACCCAATCCGACTGACTGAAATAAGATGTACTGGTAGTTAAACTTGAGTGAGTAAACAGTAAGACGTTTTCAATGATCATAAATCGTTCAATATAATAGGTAGCTATAGATAGAATTTTTTTAAAACATCCATATGTATGGGCACAGAGTGTAATCTGACCGAATCGCGAAACAGATTAAAAATGTACTAATACATCAAACTGAAGATGTAAAAGTTAACGATCTACTCAAACTTCGAATTTCGGAACTTCTGTGATGAAAGCTTATTGGTTTGGCTCAATAATATTTATATCGGAAAACTTGTTGACCATCTCACGAAGCACGCTATTAGAAAACTGATAAATCAATTACCGTGTGACTAGAAAGCATAGAATGGACTAGAAATAGTTCTGAGACTAATGCGTCTGTAAATCTTCAAAACAATGTAATTAAACTTAGGAGATAAATAAAAAGTCTGTAAATGACTCTTAGTGATTTTAAACAGTTTACCAAACACTGAAGAGTTATTTTTGGTTGACACGATACAAAATGGGGCAATATTTTTGCTTGTAACATCCAATAAAGTAATCCCACTGGTTAAAATCTAGATCTTGAAATATTTTCCTACAGTTCATAGATTACAGGACATTTGATACAGCACTAAGTCTTTCATCTCAAATCTCATGATGTTATCAGTTATTATTTAATAAAATCCAGAGCGTCCAATCTTTAATAATCTGTCTATTTTTAACTAAGTAAAATATTGAAAAAAATAAGCTTAAATTTCATGGTTGTGAGCTACAAATATGTGTTGTTGTATGATAAAAGCACTAATGGATGATTTACACGAGGTTATATGAAGCTATCAAATTATAAACTGTTATATCTGAGCGAAGATTAAATCACGAGTAACTCCTAAGACATATTAATTGACTAATATTATCTATATATTCTTATGGTATAACTATGCAATAATTAGATTATATACATTTATATTCCTCTTATTATAAGCTTTATTGTAGACCATAATTTATTGTTGTACGATTTACGGTTCTTAAGCTATGTTCAGTTTATTAACTACTGCCTTCCACGTTCACAGTCCCTTTTGGGCTTTATTGTGTACAAATGTTATTTCCTAACTTATGGTGCGTTGCGGTCTGTTTGATTGATATATGAACCCAGTACGTCTGAAATAAATGATTCAATTCGATTCGCATATTGGAAGCTGGTATTGGTGTTCTGGACTCAAGTGGACGGGCTAGGCGGACATAGGACTAATAAGGACGCTAGGCTGCCCATACCGGTCGAACGTCATTGGTTTGGCACAGTGGTAAGATTGTATAAGTCGTATTTTGATTGGTGGATAAATTACGTGATAAAAAGCCGGACATAAAGTCATATTATAAACCACTAATATAAAGAAATGATTGCTTACCAGGATGGAATATTTAGGTTTGTACCATCATCACTAGACTGAAAAAGTGGTTTCAGTTGCCATCTTTCAGTTTCTTCATTAAAATAAATTCGTTTTTCTAATTTCTCTTTTTCTTCTATTGGTATGAAGTTTTCCAGAATTAACAACTGTAATTTAATTTCACGTGTTAGTTGATCTTGAATTTTTTCGTGTTCTTGACGTTCTACAGTATGATCTTCTTGTATATCAGATGTCTTCTGTTTAATTTCCTAATGTATACAAATATCTTTCATTATTTATAAACTCAGATTATGATTTCATTGGATTAATGAATAAATTAATAAATTATTTTAGTCTAATATTTCTAGTTTATATCAGGTTAATTTTCTATCATGGTACATTAAGATTAAAACTAGTAAACCCAGTTTAAGATGTCGTCGAACTGACTATCTGATAATGATTTGTCGAAACTGTTTGTTAGAAAACCAAGCTTAATAAAAGTAGTTGCTGAAGACTTTCATTCCACGAAGAAGCTACAGTTCAGTACTTCCTGGTTTTCTACTATATTTGAATTAGTATCACCCGGTAATGAGTACTATGTAAAATTTAAAAAAAATTAATCTCTTCAAAATATTTAAAATATGAGTAAAACTATTAAAGGAATAGTATGTAAGCAAACTAAGAAAGTGACGAAGAAAATGAGTGCATAAACTCATTCTATTTTAATAAGTTAGGAGTCCAGATGGAAAAACTCGGTTTCATATTGTTATGCAGGTAAAAATACCAACTATAATAGCTTTTTTATCAAAAAGAAAGTTTGAATTTTAAAATCTATCATTTATTAAATATTTGATAAGACATCCTCAGTTTGTTTACACAGCCACTAAAGCCTACAAAATAATTATCCTCAGTGTCGTCTTGTTTACCTGAAAAAGTGATAAAAGGCTTGACATATAGATTTGCCGAACTTTTATTTAGATACAGTACCGCTATAGGAAAAAAAGAAAGTTGATCAGGTAGTTGGTTAGATGGCATAAAAGAGTATACACTGGTAATAATAAATAAAGTTAACCTAAAATGTGTCTTAAGAGAATCACAGTTAACGTATTAAGAAGAATACGATGAGTAGAGCACCAAGTTACTTTTAGTTACGGCAGAGTTATTTGTGAACTCTCAATATGAAGAGGGTACTTACTATGGAAGATTCAAAAATCGCTAACAGTGATATTGAAGTATAGCATCGTAAAAGCAAAATTAATATTGATAGAGTTTGCTGTGAATGCAAATATACCAATAAAGACTGATAAATTTTATTACTTAATATTAACACTTAGAAAATACAAACCCTTACAAATAAACTCATATCTGTCAAATGAATTATTGGTTTTGTGGACTCAGAAGATTAGTTGTTAATAAGCTTTGAGTTCGAGTCTCAGTACTACTGTCAACATTAGAGTGCAGGTACATCCGATTGATAAGTCTGAAACAAGACGAAATGCACTTTCTAGCTTCCACTCTTGGCCATATACACTAAGAATATGATTAAATATTCGTTGATTTTATGTACTTATAGATAATTTTTACTAGGTATTTGTTATTTTTGAATGTTGCCTATTTCTTATATCCACCAACTCGTTTCACTATCCTATTTTTATTTCACACTTGTTAATACTTAGATATGTACTTATTGATTGTGACACTCATGTCTATATTGTAATTTACTAGATTTTTCAGTGTATAAGTGGAACTTCAGTATATCTATGGTTTATCTGTAAAACAAATCAATTATTAATGAATAATTCTCTTTGTTTTTATTTGCTCAGAGATAACTATTTAGTATTCTATATTATTCCTAAAAAATATTTGGTTTTCTCCAAAACTCTAAACATAGAAAACCAAAATACAACATACTTGTAATTTTTCAAATAATTTTTTTAACTTTCTAGTGTTTACTTCTACTTCTTGTTTTAATGATGTGAAACCTTCTTGTAAATTAGCCATACTCCCTTCTTCTTCTTCCATACGAGCTACCATTTCACGCTCACGACGCTTTTGCTCAGCCATTTGTGTCCGTTGTTGAGCTAAAGTTACTTCTTGCATGCGAGTGTGTTCAACGATTGATTGATCACCTCGAAGTAATTTACTCTCCATAGCTCTTAATTTGGACTCTAACTGTTGCGTTTTTGTTTGTTCTTCCTGAAGTTTTATTTCTTTTATCTACAGTAAATAACATTCGTCAAGGTTAAATAAGATGTAAATTAGGATGATAAGTTTATTGAATTTCATGAAATTTTAAATTCTGATATAAATGTCGATAACCCGTTGTAGATTAGCATTAGAAATTGGGTTGATTTAACATTATTGAAAATATACAAAATTTATCCCACATTTCAAGGTTATCACTAACAATTAAGCTATGATGAGTAGGGCTATGTTCAAGTAATTAAAAACAATATTCTTGTTTTGTATTGTTTTAATATTGTTTTTAATGTAAATCAAGGTAACACTTACCATAAACGGATTGTTGTTCTGTCATTTAAGTAGAAACATATCATTTACAAATAACTTGATTCAAAATAGAATTTTCCATATTATGGGTATTTGAAATTAACCAAGTTTTTAGCGACCGAATCTTTACATAACAATTAAAGTCAAAGATAAGGCAAACCATATGTAGTTTACACTTGAATTTTACCCGTTATCCTTTTTTTAACTATAGGCGGTTTGGTTAAGCGGTTTAATGAAAACATTATACATTTGTGTATATGAATAGTTGATGTAAAAATAAAAGTAATTTAGAAATAATATCAAATGTTTAAATCATTTTTTTTAAATGTCAGATTTACCGAACACACATGTATATCAGATACTTCTGATATTTTATTTTGTTTTGAAATCAACTCAGACATTGAGGCGGATGTATAAAAAACCAATATTCATTGTATTTATGAGATGAAAATGCATTTTTGTACTAAAATACATTTTGTTAACCTATTTTGACTATTATCAGAAGTGGTTTTTTTTAGAGATTTTAGCTATTTCAATAGTTGAAATTCCGAGTCAATTGAAGCTAGATCACCATGAAAAACCTGGAAGCACTGGATAACCATTTCGTCCCAGTATGGGACTCCTCAACAGTATGCATCCAGGATCCCGCCCCCTGCGAGAATCGAACCCAGTACCTATCGACTCTGTCAGTGCTTCCAGGTTCTCCATAGTGGTCTAGCTTCAATTGACTCATGAGTTCAACTAGTTGAACTATGATGTTTTACGGCTTTACATAACAATAAAAAAACACTATTACTAATTGTTCATCAGTTATTCTATCTTTTGGAATTCGTTTACCTGAAAATTGTGCCATTATCTTATTTAACCTTGGAAATTATGGTTTACTCATACTTCAAATAACTAGTTACTGATCAATAAACAACTGCAGGCATTACTCATTCTCTTTCTTTACTAAAAACCTAATAAGTGCGCATCTTTCTCTTCTTTTAGATATGGAAGAAAAAATTATATCTAATCATCTTAGTATGAATTTACTTATGTATTTATCCATTTGAACACAATTTTACTATATGTGAAGAAACTAGCAGAATTTTCAAGATATAGACACTATTAAATGATGGAAATAGTTTAAGCTATCTAATGTAGTATTTATAAAATCAATGGGAAACTATAAGTCCCACTAAAAATTCACGGACTTTATATAAAAACTAGAGTTTTTCAATGTAAAATTTAAGCCCTCAAATTATGGATAGAAATTGCACACTCTCACTTAATATATTTAAGTTTTTAATCCATTCAGAGCAACTGAGCTTAACTAGAGAAAGCAGTTTACTAAGTGCACTACACGATTTGAGTAAAGAAGTGACCTTTTAACTGGAAGTTCATATCATTTTATAGACAAATAATTCTTGTCTATAGATAACCCGATATTTGTCCCCTATCTAATTATCTTTTTTTACATAAAACACTAAGATTTGAGCCCATTTTTATACTAAAGTTTAGACGTTGTATGATAGGATGATAGAACGTTGCCAAGGAATTGATGTTATTCAACGCAAGAGATAAGCAAGATGCAGCGCAGAAGATGAGAACCAGTTTTACATCAAGAATAGATCAACAGAGTTTCTCACTATGATTTTTATACATGTTTTACATATTATTTTAATTTTCACAGTGTAGCTTAGTCTACCTACAACTGATTAATAGCTTAATGTAGAAAATGACTTACTAATGTCATAAGAACAGGAATATCACAATCACTATAAGTACCTGACCTACAGAAGTGAATCCTTGATTTCATCACTAAAATATGATGTATTGATTTACTTAGTAAATATTTCCTCACAAACAGTGAACTGTTCCACTGATTTCTTGGTTAAATTTACAATCCAGCATGTCATATTCAGAAGAACAATAACAGCTACACAACTGGACCATCGAAATCAGATATCTCAACACCTTCAATGTCACGTTCAATCTTTGAAGTGTAGCAACATAAAATGGTCGAGTTACAAATGTGTTATAATTTTGTTTCATACAAGAAAAACATTCTCAAAAATGGTAAGTTTTACCTTAAGGTCATTCAACATACGAGATTTTTCTTCTGCAACAAGTGAATTGTCGTTTAAGACTTCATTCTTTTCAGCCAATAGTTTTGCTTGTTGTTCCTTCATATAGTTTTCTATGCTTGTTGCATCATCTTCTCTATCGCTGTTAGCTTCAGAGCCTAATATATAGAATAAAACACCGTCTATAATTACATGGTTTTTAACCTGATGTAATACGGTTTTAAACGGCCTTTTTAAACTTTCTTAGACTTTCAAATATTTTCATGACAAAACGTTAAGTAACAAAATGCGTACCGAAAAGAATTCGGCTAATGGAGGGATCTAGTATGCATATTTTGTTTTACTTTGAACTCTTCAAATGTATTACGGCGTTGATACATTAGTGTCAAGTCTCAATGTTAACATCAACAAAACGATCCAGCCATATTCATCAGAGTCCTCAATAGGGGAAAAAACCATCCCAGATTCCCCTACTATATATAATCAATCTACTGTAAGAAGTTTTGGCAGAATGGCTATATTGCCATGCACATATTCCAGTAAAGGTTGATAAAAGCTCAGTCCTGATTATCAACAAGAGAGTAATTCGAACACCTTTTTGATGGAAATAAGGCACTTTTGATGTTTTCAAACGCATTATTATCAAGAACGTCCTTGGGAGATGGATAGTTAATCATAATGACGACAACCTGTTACCTATCAGTGCTAAAATAACCTTTCGTGACGAAGCGAATGGTCATGAACATAGGCAAGTTGATCCATGTCTCATAAACTAAAGGCCAATATGATAATTAAACCTAGTTAATGACTGAAACAACCAATTCAACTAGTTTCAGCTTCTTATGATTTGTTTTGTTTCTCAGCAGTCTCCCAAAAGGAATTGCTATTCCAGCATATGAAATTGGGTTAGCATCTGAATTGAATATGACTTTTAAAGCAACAAATAATTATACGTACCATCCGACAATATATGTTTTTGTTGAGATCTCTGCTTCCCGTTCTTTTTTTGAGATTGTTTTGGAATGGCAGCGACACAGTTCCTCAGTAGTGATTTAAGCCTATTGATTTCTTCTTGGTATTCTCTCAGCAAGGCATCTTTTGGATCTTCATTTATTTTTGGTTTGTTCCTAATATTTTTAGCACGGTTAGCGTATCTTAGTGTATTTATGGTCTCTTCATAGTTGTAGGTCGCCGGTCCAATATTTGCAATCATGATAGTTTTTGAATTACCCCCCAAAGAATCTGCGATGTAAGAAGTAATATTGGTAAGATGAAATCATAACGTATATGCGACATAATTTCAGTATCTAACATGAGATATTTTATGCCACTTGTTATCTTAGATACAAAGCGTCGCAGAATTTAATGAAAATTTTGGATTTTCGGTTTATACGGTGATTACTGTCCCAACTGTTTTCCCATGTTATTCATAACAAAAGTGTACGTATAAATATTTTCATCATTTCGTTTTATCTATTTATATGACTAACTTCATGGATATAACTAGGTTGTATTTATGTAAAATAATTTATTTACGCTTTGTAATATGCATATCTATATAGTAGCATTCTGAGCAGGCAAGTCTTCGAATAAAAACGCCATGTAAATCAAGTACTCTTCAAAAAAATGTGAGAAAGTAACCTACCTTTACTAATATGCTTAGATTTAGACTTCTGAGTGGTTATTAACAGATTTACAGAAAGAAGCATTTTTAGGAATCAATTTTCTTGGTTTTATTCAATATACAGAGACACAGGAAGTACTTTGTGTTTGTACTCCACTTTATGCGACATTTCGTGGTGTGGAATAATATAAAACTCCCAAGACCAGAAAAATCAGCTTGAAAGAGTAGAAAAGTTAAGTTAAAACTGATTTATTTATCGTCAAATTAGATGTCTAAAAACAATCCACATTAAGCGTCGAACTCCTTGGAAAGTCCTACCGAAAATTATCTCCTAATTAAGCCCGAATGTCTGCTGTATAAAATATGCGGCGATCAGTATTTTATGGCATGATATTAAGATAGTGCTCTGTTTAAACATATTTTTCTCGTGGTAGCACAGGAGAAATAAGAAAACTGGTAATAGGCAGTATTTTGTCTTAATTAACTTGCATATGCTCGCTTAGTTTAAGATGAGCAGTCCAGCCTATAATAAGTGGTTTCATCGGAATGACAATTTAATTTTGACCACATTTTGTATTTTAATGGGGTATGTATTTCAAACCTCTTGAAGTCAACTACAATACTTAAGAGTTTCAGTGTATATATGTAGTGGGGTGAAATACTCAGACTAAAAAAGCTACCAATTCATAGGAAGTTGACACTTGTAGTATAACTTTCTCTGCAAAAACATTTTTTATGTACTTATACATTTATCAAAGTCAGAACAAACATTTGATAACTTTATCAGAAGTTAAGGCTTAGTGCTAGTTATGTATGCGACTGTATCGAAGAACTTGGACAGATAGGATTCGTAACTAGCAAAATGCATAAACAGTTCATTATTCACAATATACTGATAACAAGTAAATTATCACCTTGGAGTAAACGAGTAAGTTTTGAGTCCCGATAGGGTATGTGTGTACTTTTGCCATCCACCAGTGCAGATATCACGTTTCCCAAGGTGGAAAGACTTAAATTGATTTTAGTGGCTTCTTTCAAGCGTTCTCCCTAAAGTATAAATCGGAGATAACTTTTAAAATAAACATAAAACTGAAATAACCAAAGCACTTGATTTAATGAACAGAATTTTTATACTGACACCAAAACGTCCGTTTAACTACACTTGTTCATACGCCAAAGATGTTAATTCACCAGTTGTAACAATGAAAACATACTAAGCTGATACCAAACAATATTAGGCCATTTTGTACTAAAAACAACTTTTTGATGGATAAAAGCTTTACTGTCCTGTTATCTATAGTTCCCAAATACAAACTCTTGGAAAAAGAGGGTGAACAGACAGAAACATGAACTAAATGTTTATTGAGCCATTTGTTCGAACATACCTCTGATAGTGTTTTGGACTGGCGTTCACTACCTGCCAAATCGACGAGGTTTAACTTGCCAACTCGTATATGTTTTTCTCCATCTGCCCCAGTCTATAACTATTTTAAAAAATGGCTAACCATACCTTGCAACTCTCAACAGTTACAATAAAAATAGCATGGGATCGCGAACTGTGTTCATTCATATTAGTGGCTCTAAAATGCTATGTAGTCTGAAATATAACCAATTACTTACCCAACTGCACGATTTTGATATCCAATCTTCATAACCTTCTGGATTTCATCTATACTTTTGGTAAGAACAGAGGACAAGTCCTGACCATAAGAAATAAAATGAGGTAAGATCAAATGAAATCACTTTACAAAAAAGCCAGAACATTACATTCTCAATGAGAAATTGTGATCAGCAAGTTACTCAATATATCTGAAAGATCGATTAACCATATTACTAGTTATCACAGAAATCTGAAGTAAATTATGCAACTGTGGAACAAGAAATAGACTGTGGGACTGGTAAGTTACTACAAGCCTACAATGATATTGTAAAATGCCACTTGTAAAACTAATTCCAATTTCTATCGATATAATTAGCTCATCGTCTATAAAAGGTTGAGTCAAACACTTGGATTAAGCTGGAAAACGACACAGCTTTCGTGGGACTAGTTTTATTTAACCGCACCATCCTTGCCACTACCAACCGTAATTTTGACAATCACTCTTATCTGCATAAAGACATAACATAAAGTAGGCACCTGTAGAATCTGGACGTAAGAAACATGTAAAACATGATGAAGTAAACCTACTAAATTATTATAAACATATAATGAACGTAATGAGAGTTGAATTCGAATGCAATGAAAATTCACCCGTAATTTGTATTATCAGTTTCTTTTACTCATGACAAAAGGAATGGTCCAAAAAGCAATAATTTGCGCGAGTTACAACAAAACTGTTGACCTTTGCCCGCTCATCAGATGATTCAACCAACCATAATAAATTCGTATGCTGAATACTAGTAAGTTTTGGTTTGTAACGACAAGTAATTGACATGACTAATAAGGTTCTCTTTCAAAATGAAACTGAAACAGACTATGAAATTTATTTGTGTGGGTCTAACCGATCGGTTTAAACTGTTTTAGTCTTTCGATATCAGGAGCATTAATCACCCGCTAACGTAAAGAGTTCACGCTAGTAGTTACATTTTGGTACAAGCTGTTAAAGACACAAAGAATTATTACTCTATTTTTTATCAGTACACTATATTATTACAAGCCTCCTACATTCTAAAATAATCTGATCATTTTGGCAGAAATCCTTTGAGAGCGGCATCTTCTGAAATTTAAAGAACGTTAACGAGAGGCTCATAGTCGAACAACTAGATGAATAGAGTTGCTTGCTCAAATGTGCTTACCTTTACAAATATTCCACTGTCTGGTTTTTCTCTGATTTCTAAGTGCTTTGATTGGTCTCTGCGAAGCAGATCGCGAATCTCTTCTTTGTAAATTTCTAAGTAACTCGCTCGTACAAGATATTGAGCATCCATAGACTTCGATATATGGTCAAATATATGAACGAATGAGTTTGGCATTACACCTCGTAATTCCGGGTCATCCTGAAGGCCTGTTAAATATTTGAGTCAGCTTGCAAGCCATACCTTGAATAGTGAAGGTTTTTCCCGTTCCGGTTTGTCCGTAAGCAAATATGGTTCCGTTGAAGCCATCTAGAACACTGTTAATTAGGTCCCGAAAAGTTTCATCGTATAAATCTCTTTGTTTCGAACTTTCTAAGATAAAGAGATATTGAAGACCTCTTACCTTTCATCGTAAACAGCGTCAAAACTGAATCTTTTTGGATCATCATTCAGTTTGGCGATTGGATTACGAACTTCGATAGTCCCATTCGAACAATCGACAAACACACACCTAAAGGTTTAAGAGTTCAAGGGTCCTAACTTTTTGTGACCATCCGAAGCCTCTTTTTCGTTTAGTGGTCTACATCTCACCACTACCTTCACTGATTCTGAAGCATCGAACTTAGTCTATTCAAGATGTTGATCAAATACGAATTTTGTTACTTGAGCCATCATATAACGCGGTGTATACGGTACCGTGGTAACAACCATTCGTGAGATTCGACACCTGAAGTGATAAAAATGGAAAGGTTGGTAGGTCTTTAAGTCTTGTCTAAGAAGTTACAATTGGACCCTGCGAGTTTACTTGGAGTAGACATATCGTCACAATTGGTCTTGCTCAGATGAAATGTAAACATTAACATCGAAAAATCCGATTCAAACTCAGATTGAGAAGGGGAATGTACTGGACGCCATTTAATAGTCCAGATGATTGAGGTATTTCAAATGACTCGGTTTTTTCACTGTGTTGACAGATGGAGCTCCAATCATTTGTTGGGGTTAGGAGTTTTACCGGTTGATGGCGCAATGGGAAAGTCATCAGTCAGCTAAGATGAACTTGGTTCTAGGGCTATGAATTTTTTTGAGTCTAATTAAAAACTCGGTTTCTAGGAGAGGAAATATCAGCCCATAATACAGTAGGCTAAAGACTGTGATTAAGTCATTTATAACCTTCCTACTTGGCAGTGGGCAAAAGGCAATCGAGAAGGTTAAGTATAGCTGGTCTTTCGCTATACAACAGCCGAGCACTTCTATAGAGTAATCTAGCTTTGTTCGTGAGAATACTGAGAGCAAATTCATGAAGGTAATAACATCTGCGTAGTCAAAGGCTCTATTTATTCACTGAAGTGTCTTGAAGCGCAAGTCAATGGACATTGGTTTTCAAGTCTTTGCTGACAGTGACTAATATATACTTGATTGTCCAGTCAAGAAGCTGAAGCGACTATTTCTTTACAGAACTAGAATGTTCGAGTGAATTTCCACTTTATTTATAGAACTGTTTGCCTCTCGAATGGTGGTGGCGATCGCGGACAATACAGAAGCAACAGAGAATGACTTACGTATATTTTCCAGTGAATAGCCCCATTTTAACATAGAACCAGCTTAAAGATGTTTCTAACATTCAGTACTTGACAACACTTTGTGATTAACACTTTTATGATCGAAAGGTACCGAAGTTGTCAAACCAGGAGTCATGATAGCAGTAAATAACTTCTCAAAATAAACAGTTTCGTGTGTCTCTGGCGTCGATGCCGACCTCATCAGTTTTAATAGTCACACCCTAGCTGAAGTCACTCAGCCACACATCTGCACCACATCACGAGCAGGTGCGCAGTGCTACGTGAAACTTCCAGTCAGTCTACATCAAACGCTTCTCGATATATCGACAGCCAAATATATCGTCGAACCCCTTCATTTCTGACTTCTGATTTAACAGAGATGGCATACTTCTATTACAAAGGTGTTACGTGTAAAGGCGTTCTCAAACTTTGAATGCCTGTGGCATCCGAATCAGGAATGAAGAACTTCGAAGATATAATTGGAAAGTTTCCGATATAATGAGAAGCGTCGGATGTGAGCTGGATAGTAGTTGGAAGAGATACGTGGCACAGAGTACCCAATCGTGGCCTGACGCGGATGTGCAATAGAAGGTAATAGAGAGACATGTTAAAGGCTACCCCCAGTTTCGAAATATCTAACTTCAGTCCACCTTAGAGTGCTGAATTGGCGGCGAGCACGAAGTGGTTGGTTAGACCAAATACAGCATTAATTATCTGGTAAACATGCATTTGTAGCCAATAAATCATTTTTAAAACGCTCTTATTGGTGTATGAATTCAATTGATGTTCGTTGCTTATTTTCTGTAGCTAAATGTAACTTTTGAATTGTCTTGCTATTTCCTGTCTATGACTGATGGAAGTATTATTGCATCAACGGGTTTCAGTACGACTTATGCCGACATGGACTTCACTATGAGATAGCGATTGCTCAAATCAAGGTCCTCCAGTTAGCAGAGTCCGAATGCGAATCCAAAGTTTTTCAACGAGTAATTGAAACAGGAATATCACAAATACAGAGGACGTACAGTAATTACGTTCGTTGGCCAAGTATAAGAAGTCGTTGTGAGCGTTGAAAATATTTGTGTGTTGTTTTTGGTGCGCGCTAGTACGTGTAGCAGTTATTGAGGAACTTCATACTACTAGTAAGTCTATTACTCAGGTATTGCGGAAGATAGCAATGAGAATCACGTGAATCTGCCAGTAGGAAGTTGAATCCTAGATCATTGAAGAAGTTCACGTTCAAAATGCAGTACATTCGTCTGAATAGCAACAGAATATCCACAAACTTAGAAATTGGTATACCACTAAAGACCTTAAAAAACTATCAGCTATATGACGAAGGTGCTAAAAGGGTAAATATAAATTCTGTTTTTCTGTAAAACACTATTTTGACAGGTTCAACGACAGTCATCGTCACGACATCTTTTTATAAATTACTCCTCCTCGAAACATTAGTTCGCCAGTTATCCACATGCTGTGATATCAAGGTTACTAGTAGACAGTAAATACCAAAGTCACGATTTGTACAAGTCCTTTCTTTGCAACAATAATTTACGGTAACGACATTACATCTTGTGACAAGCATTACTTATAATAAACTGTTCACTGAATGTCGATTGCTTGTCTTCATATTCAGAGCATCACAATACCAACTAAAACAACACTTTGTCATGGATTACCTATAGATTTGAAATGATTAGAATATGCGACCTTGATTTTGTCCCGAGCACATTTCAGTGCAAAAATGCATTTCTTGAATAAAATTCACAATGAGCATTTATGACCACAGTTGTATGTTTGACAATAAGAGCCATTACGTAACTGTGGTTATGAACTTAGGTTAAAGTGTGTCTCCATTAACAAGTTTCGTGCTGAAGAACATAACTTATGTATCTTCGGGTTTCCTTAAATCTGAAATCCGTTTAACTGAGTCCTATGCATGTGACTAAAGAAGCACGTCATTCATATACAACTCTATGTCAATTGATGAGCAGTTCGTGCACAAGAAAGCTTTTGGCAATAATGGAGGTTCACAGTGATTACGGACAATAAAAACACAATCCTCTTATCTAAGACTCCACGTCACCGTAGAGTTTCGTCATCACGATGTGTATTAGATCAACGGTGAAGTGGTGTTTCATATCTAAAAGTGGATGGTAATTTGGTTATTAGAAGTGATATAGGGTTAGAGAATTATTTATGCATGACTTTGAAGCGTCACACAAGTGATCTTGAGAAATCCACCTATCTGTTAGGGTCAAAAGCAGCTCATAAATTCGCGTGGATTATTGCTAAAATGCTATTTTACCATTTGAATAAATGAATTTCATGCCAGAATCCAAGAATTGCCATCTTCATTTTCGTTGGTTCGTCCATAAATTACGGTCTTGCCGTTGCTTTTCAATCAGTCATCTCTCTGATAATTCTGTCATTCCATCATTGAGCTCAGTAATTTTCGGCAGAAATGATTTTAGCAGTTGTTCCGATCATAATTTATAATGTTCTGCTGTGTAAATTAACTAATCATTTTTGGTGATCTTAACAAATACAATAATGATACGCAAAGACCACGAAAACATCGGATTTTGTTTGTAATGAGCGCCATTTGACAAGAGGTGTCCAGTAAACTTAATGAAATCAACATCAATGTCGATGAATTACAGGACTACTTATTTTGAAGAAACAGTGTCATTAAATAGCTGGTCTTACTCCTGTTACTCCTCGTCAAGTAATATAGGCCGCTCACAAGTGTTTGCCACCAAGCTCTGTCCTGTGCAATCGTTTCCAGTTCTTTCCCGTTGATATTCATTCGCTTATTGTCCGCTTTATATTCCCGACGCGATGTGTTCCTCAGTCTTCCTCCTACCCTGTCCCCTTCAAAACTCCAAGTTTCTGATAGAATATAATGATTTCCGTAATGTATGTCCTACTATCCTCCAACGTCTTTTCCTGATTCCCTCTTCAAGTGGAAACTGGCTTCTCTCTTCTACAGTAGGCTGTTGCTGATGGTATCCGGCCGACGGACATTCAGTATCTTGTGTGTATAGTTATTTACAAATGCTTGTACCTTTTTGATGATGATTGTATTAGTTCTCCAAGATTCAGTTCCGTACAGTAGAATTGTTTTGACGTTCGTATTGAGTGATCTGACTTTGATGTTGGCTGACAGTTGTTTTTGAGTTCCATATGTTCTTCAATTGTAGGAATGTTGTCCTTGTTTTGTCAATTCTTTCTTTTATGTCCTTATTGCATCCTCCTTATTCATCGATGACGCTGTCCAGGTACGTGGAAGATTCCCCATCCTCCAGAGTTTTTCCACTAGGTGTGATAGAGTTAGTGTTCTCTTTGTTCTAGTTCAGAATCTTGGTTTTTCCCTTGCGTATGTTGAGTCCTACTGATGCAGAGTCTTCTGATACACTGGTTGTCTTCATCTAGATTCGTTGGTGTATATGGGATAAAAGAGCCAGGTCATCTGCAAAGTCCAAATCGTATGAATTCCATATGATGCTAACCATCTTTTCAGGCACGCATTAGTGTCTAAGAAGGTTACATAAACTTCTCCTGTCCACACTGTCAAACGCCTTCTCATAGTCAATGAAGTTGATGTATAGTGACGAGTTGCGATGAGTTGAATGCTCAACAATGATCCATAGTGTCGCAATTTGATCCCTACACAACCGACCATTACAAAATCCAGCATGTTGGTCCTGAAGTTGGGAGTCTACTGAATCCCTCATTCGGTTCAGCAACACTCCGTTGAAAACATTTCCTGGTACTGATACTGGTGTAATGCTTATGAATTTTCCACGTTTGCTCAGATCTCCTTTCTCTGATATCTTGTAGAGATGTCCTTCTTTCCGATCAGTCGTCACTTGTTCCTTCTCCCAAATCTTCATTAATAAAATGTAGAGCATGTTTGCAGTTACTTCTGTGTCTGACTTTAATACTTCGACTGCTGCTTTCTCGCTCTTGACTTGTCTGATGACCATGCTGATTTTTCCTATCGCCAATGGAGCGAAATTTATTAGGTCTGCGTTTGCTGTTTAGATTTCCGGTGGAGTAAATGGAGCGGGTTTATTCAAGAGCTCCTCAAAATGTCCTGCCCATCTATTCCTCTGTTTATGAATTTCAGTGATTGGCTTACCTCCTTTGTCATTGACTGGTCTCTCTGATTTACTATATTTCCCTGCCAGTTTCTTTCACGTGTCGTATTGTTGTTTCCTATTTACTTCACTCGCAGCTCTTCCATGTATTTCTGCTTGTCAGCACTAATCCCCTCTTCACTTGATAATTTGCCTCTGTGTATTCAGCTAGTGACTTGACTTCCTCTGCTCTTGTTCGACTGCTGTTAATTGCTGTCTTCTTGTTCTTCTTTTCTTGACTCCTGTTCAGATTTTCGATAAAGATCCATTCCTTATGATGATGTTTGTTGCGGTCAATGATCATCTCAGAACCGCCTGTCAAAGTGAAGCTAGTGCTTCTTTCATCCATATCCAATTATCCTTCATATTAGTGTCTTCATCTGTGAGTATATCTATTACGCTTTGTAACCTGTTGTTGAGAGTTAACTTGAATTCATTGAGTTCATACGTATGCTGGAGGAAGGCTGTAATAAACCTTTGAAGTGCTGTTTCTCCAGTTATCCAGCGCTTCTTTAGCTTCAGTTTCATCCTGGCGACCATCAGGTGGTGATCTGTGGCTATGTCAGCTCCTCTCTTGGTTCTCACATCTTCAGTTTTAGCGATGTAAATATGATCAATCTGGTTCTGTGTGGTGTGATACGATGAGACCCATGTAGTTTTCTATGTGTGTTTGTGTGGAAATATAGTGCTACTTATAACCATTTCGTTGAATGCACATAAATTAGCAAATCTCTCTGCATTCTCGTTACTTTCTTCCAGTCGTTTCATGTCGTCCCAATGACATATGCATATCCGGTGTTGTCCGTTCCGACATTGGCTTTTAGGTTTCCCATTAGGATGGTTGGGCCCTTTATTGTAGACTTCTCTATGGTTGATTGCAGCCTCTCGTAAAACTGATCTTTATCGTCTTCATTGTTATTATTGGTGGGTGCACAGCACTGGATAACATTCACTGCGATTCCCTTCACCCTTATTTTGAATGATGCTTTGATAATGCTGGATCCATGAGATTCCCATTCTATAAATGTTTCATGTGCTTCTTTGGACAGTATCAGAGCAACTCCCTGAGTGTGTGGATCATTTTCTTGTTTGTGACCAGAGTACACCAGCATCTCTGATGAATCTAACTTTTTCTGTCCTGCTTGGGTCTAACGGGTTTCACCTATTCCGAGCACCACCAAGTTGCATCTCCTCATTTCCGTAACTATTTGTCTGATTCTCTTGGTCTCACATATTTCCCGAACATTCCATGCACTTATATTAATTGTTACCTGGCTATTAAAAGGAGCTCATGACTTCCATAGATTCTCATCGTTCACCATGAGGCACCATGATTCTTTTAAAAGAAAATCATTGTATTTGCAGGACAGAGTTTAGGTAGTTTCAATGATTTTTTCTGGTTGGTGTTTTTAGCGAGGTTGTTTTCTGCGGAACGGTGTGGTTAAAGCCATACTCAAACCTCCTCCTTTACCCGGTCTTGAGACCGGCAGTAGCCGTAGAAGAGCTACAGGTCAAGTTATTTGAAGAAGACAGATATTATTATTATTAGTGTTTTAATTGACTCCATCTTGTGCACAAAAATGTCCACATTAGTAAATTATTACTAATCTATAAATGGGAAATTACTTTAAACTATTTAGTTCCGTCAAATTTATATATATTAACTGCATATGAACAGAGTCAAGATGAATAAGACAGAAATTAAGTCACTTAAGACTGTAAACACTTCATTAATAGGCTCCAGTGAAACATGAATTCGACCCAAATTCGTATTTTAAATGTAAGCATCATTCGGTGTTAGAAATATACTGCAAAAGTGTTTCACCAAGGTCGTTTTCTGTGGAATGGTGTTTCTGACTCCGTACGCGGACTTGGGCCTGGAATAACTTTTGAAGAGCTAAATGTGTTCACTTGACATTAGTTAGAGATATCAATTATTCGTTTGCACGTTGTACACAATTACTGTCTTTTTCTCAAAATCAGGTGACACTTTTTTGATTATAAGCACGAGCTAAAGCTGAGTTAAATTATGGTACCAAGTAAAGTATTGTAATTTCTTGTAAGCCAAGTGAACATCATATATGGTTGGTGAAAGTAATATTGTTTCAACAGTTTGTATGGAATAACATGAGCTAGCCACACTTTAAAAGCATATAACACATTTCCTGAGGAATTTTATCACAAACGAACTAATTAATCTCAGGAAACACGGAATTATTATGGTATTTAGCAAAGATGTGTCAAATGCGCATAATTTTATACTCATTTTAGGACACCATATGTTACTGAACATACTTAAATTGTCAGAAATATCCGTATCCGAGTTCCTTATGATCTTGTGGTCTACAATTATAAATAGTTAGTAATTTCAACCATAATTAACATAATCCAGGATGTATATCCAAATAAAGTTTGCAATTATGATATTACTGTGATCTGTAAACGTAGACAGCTAATATATTAGAATTCTGTTGTCGTAACAGTGAGTAATTAAAAACAAGAAGCTCATGTGTGTAGCAGTGTATTTGTAGGCGATAATAAATGTGGCATGATATGGGAGATTCGAAAAGAAGGAACGGAAGATCAAAGATTATGTTTTTTTTAAACAACAATTTTAAAGTCAATAATGGTAATTGCACAAATTATGAGAATTATTGTAACAAATGTTAATAATAATGAAAATCATTTACGAAGTAAGCCTATTTTAATTAACCCCGCAGCTGGATCATCGACCCACTATTTCTACTGTTCTATTTTCCTACTCTTTTCATTCTCTGTACTCTTTATGCTTTTCTAGTACACAGAGCAACTTCTGTCTACACGGAAACAGCTACAAAATACGTATTCAGGAACATTTATGTTCTAGTTCTTATTTCATTTGTTTATCTTTGATCATGGAGTATGAAAATAGCAAATGTAATGTAAATATAGTGTTCACGAAAGCATTATATTTAAATGATCTAATCACTACTCCACTGGTTTCAATATACTCTCAGTTGTTTTGCTTTATTTTTAAATGACGTTTAACACTATCACTAGATTGATTGTCACACTTCAAATTAATAATTAAATCATTTGAGACAGCCTTGATTTGTAGACTGGTTCTCCTGTTGATTGATGATGATCATAGTTAAAATACAGTGGTTTATTGCGAACGACTGATCCCAATTCTTTCCTGACTCTAAGCTCATTCCTACTTGGTGAGGCTCTAATTTACGGACGACCTTTGAGCGACGCTGAAGTGACCTTAAGAGTGGACTCCTACTGATTAGGACTAAATGAAGGTAATAAAGCAGTTAGAATTTTCATTTACAGTTGATAGTTGGGGTTGAAAATTAGATTTAGGGTTTCCATCACGAACTGACATCAGCTATAATGTTGAAACTCTATTTAACCAAATGTATGAATGAATTTCGCACCAAAATTTGTGACTCATTATCTTATACCTGATTGGTTCTTCCATAAATTATAGTCTCCCCCATACTTTGTTTCTCGTCTCTAAACGTTGGGAATCCGTAAAGAATAGTTTCCTGACTTTCTTATTCTAACATTTCGTAATATTAGATATTTATATTATAAAATTAAACTTTTCGGTTCATTAGATGTTTTTTTCAAGAAAACAAACAGATCCCATTACAATAGGTGTACTAAAATAACGTGATCAAATTTATCATATGAATTGATTATCATTGGCTTTACTAAGATAAACTATTAGTCAATCAATAAAGATGCATTTAAAAAGCTGATGATAAACAATATTCTCTAACTGAATTCTTTTTTTTACTTTGGATTAAAAAGGAATTCACTTTACTTATGAGGAATATTAATAATGGGATCTTGGCAAGTATACGCTAGGGAAATTGTTGAGATTATTCACTTTTATGGCGAGTTAAATGAAACGGATTCTGTATGTTTCATTGAAAGAACTTCATTAGATCCTAGTGAAGAGAAGATATCAAAGTATTTAGCAAACAATAAATATCAAAGTCATCATTCAAATGATTTGAAAATATTGAAGTTAAATGTATATGATAAGATCATTATATATGAATGTGTTGGTCTGAAGAAAGAATTCTTCGAACACGCTTTAAAGCATCTTGAAAAAGCAGAAGGGAAATTACTGATAATCAAGAAACTTCAAAATTGGATTGGTAAATTTAATGACGAACAGTGTGAACAATCTGCTATCGAAATGAACTCTTTGTTTAGAGATTTATTAGATGCTGGTTTCAATATTCAGTGGGACGTAAGCAGATTTCATTTTGTTTGAAATAATCTAAACAAAATATTTTAAATATACCTTAGGACTTAGATCAAGTTAGCATATTTTTACGCCAATAATCAAATGGTTTTAAGCTTTCCGTTATCCAATTATGTTTTTTAACCAACTTTTAAAATAATTCCAGTCTAATCACTTTTAAATATCATAAAATTTCATGTTTTTTTATACATTAAGTTGATGAATTAGGGAAAAAAACAACGGAGCTTGATTCACAATAAATAGTTCTATTGAAGAAGTAATAAAAAATATGCCACAAACGAAGAAGTCTTCAAGGTGTTTACTAGAAATTCTTATTAGAAAATAATTTATTCATTGTGAGATTATTAGCGGTTACTTTCCCTTCGTTAGTATAGTTTTTCCTAAAATATTGTTATCATTCTAGTATAGGCTTACACTGAAATTAGACTACTTATTTAAAGCCAGTAATAAGTTTATTTTAATAATAAAGTGAAACTAATCTAGTTAATGTCATATATCTACAACATTTTCTATCAACATAAATAAATATTACTGTTTCTATTTTTCTCAGGTAATCGATTTACCTATCGACATAAATTATAACAGATGGTTTGAAAGTGTAAGCTATTGTTCAGAACGTTTAATTCATAATATGAAAGCCTCTCTCAAATATATTCCACTGGATCGTGAAAATATTAGAATGAATGAACAACTATTAATAATTATCGCTAGTCCGAAGCTTCCTACAGATTGTGAATTCAAACCGATAAAGCGATCACTAAAGTCGAAGCATAAATCAACTAATAAATGCAGTTTATATCAAAACACAGTAAGTACTTTTACTTTAACTTTCAACGTGATCTGATAAAAAAATTGACTATTTTAGAAAAAGAATATACAGAACTACAACTATATTGATATTTATATGAATAGTTTAGTTCGGAACTTGAGAAGATCGAATCTTCAGGTAAATAATTCATAAAATGTGACAAAGTTGTCTAAAAGATTTATACCAAGGGGAGTTCTAGCAACCTAGTTGACAGTCTTGTTTCTCAGGAAGCTAAATTGAGTCACTATTAAGAAGTGACATATAATATATGACACTGATAGAAAAGAGCGGCTAAAAATCATATTATATCTGTGGGAAAAAAGATAATTCATTTTTTCCTTATGGAAATGTCAAAATATATATAAAGGTCAAAGGCTCGTTGCATCGTCTGAAGTTCCTGGATTTGTTTGCTGATGTAGTTGAAACTAAACACTGATGAGCAGTCTCACACTAGAACAAAGAAGTTGTACAGAGCCTTCCGGTTTTCAATGATCGTTTCACCATTGACAGTTTGACTTAAAACTACAAACATTTGTCCCGTAGCTGGGTGCGGAGATGAAATCAATGTAGTTATTCTACATTTCAAATATAATGTCACTTAGTCACTGAGTCGAAACCCATAGGTCTTTATTTCTTGAATACATTCAGTAAGTAGTGTTGCGAGATAAACACATAGTATTATCAGTAATTAAAGCCCCCTTCAAAACTCAGATGTAAACATCTTTATTAGACACATAATTAAAGAATATTCTGCTCCTCCTTGCTATTCATTGGGATAGTTGCATTTAAATGCTTTGGGTTCGGCCAAACCAAGACAAGAAGTTCATATTAAACTTCGTACCTATCAAATTTCATCAAAGTTAATTATTTTAAATGAAAACCTATACATATCTGGAGTAGACAAAATTCTTAAGAGTGATAATCGTCAACAGACTACCATCAAGCGTAATTAATTAGATGTACATATTCGCTTATGACGACTAATCTACTTAAAGTAATGTATTTCTTTCAACTAAAAAGTTGGGCAATCAGTGTTTAATTAAATTAATCTTAACTTTTCTTATCACGTATGATTCAAACATATAAGTAACTAGATTAGAGTTCACAGAAAAATTTTTATGGTGTAAAGTTATGATTGTTAGATGCGAGTTAGCTTAGAAATCAAGAAAATAAGAATCCTAATGAGGAAGTCATGGCTTTTATTAATTTGGATCTAAGTCACTATACTGAACAGTACATTGGGGAAAGCCAATTTATGACTAATTAAACACATAAAAGATAAATAAGCAATCTACATTACTACTGAGTGACGCACTGAAAACTTCTCCATAGACGAAACTTATTTTGAAAAAAGTAATAGTATGTCTATTTCAATCTCCAGTCCTATTCAATCACAGTATATACTTCCTAAAGCTTGGCCTAACAGATATTCAAAGTAAAAATGGTCACGTAACTTTAAAAGAAAGACTAAATCACAGTGTTTGCAATTGATGGATACTGGACTGATCCAAACTGGGACTTGTGCTTCGTGATCTTGGCTAGGTGAACAACTTGCACTCACTAACAAAGCCTACCTACACTTGGAGCTTTTACGTATCGTACAGCCATAAAACAGTATGTGATCTCGTTGAAGTCGTAGAAACACTTGATCTCCTTGTACTTGCTTAGCTAACCAATCAACCTAATACAAAATTAGTTCAAAGTCTCATGGATGAAATGTATTTATTGACTAAATTTGATTTCTTATAATAATCTAAAGTTATTCTTATTGAGTTTCAATACGAAAAGAGACTGGTAGTCTTATATACTGAATATTTTTTTGATTTCTGATATCCTTAGACTGATGTATGGCCATTATTTGTGACACCACAAATGAAGACTATAGTAAACAAACAAGCGGGTAAAATTATTTTAAATTCAGTCAATCCGATCGATAAGCAGTATAAAAAGACAAATCGAAGTGGTGTGAAGAGGTCAATGTAAATAACTATGTATGTGAATACCTTGTACGGGCTTGATTATCCTTGTAATCTTTTGAATTTTTGAAGATACAAAGTTTAAACAGAATTATTAAAATACTTAACAATACTTCTGAATGTAACCGAATGAGTAAATAATTAAAGAATATTTTCTAATTATTTAACCATATACACAAAGTACCATTATTGGTATTGTTAATGAACTTATGATTATAATCTTTGTAAAACAAAATTTTTTTCTATACACATTGATCGAAACGTATTATGTGTACTATTAGTACGTAAACATCCCGTCTTATCTACATTTGAATATTTTACATTATTCTTCAAAATATGATTGTTTGTTCTCTGTAGATCATTACGTAATTAAATTTCTCCCTATTTCATGTTGTTAGCCTGTCAAATTGAAGGAAACGGACCGCGGTAAACTGTATAAGTTCTTTATAAAGCCATGGATTAAAATGACTAAAAATTCACCCTAAGTGGATAACTTTTCTACTTATGATGTTTTGCAGTTATTTGGTGCACGAATCATATTTGCATCAACTTTTGGGCGCCAACATGTAAACCCTATTGAAGATTATTTATCAACACTCAAATATCCACAATGAAGATTGTTGATTCTTAAGTTACATGATGAGGGCATGATAATGACACTGTCGCTTGAACACATTACTATCAGAATGCATAGATAATTCGTCAAATTTAACAAAATACACATAGAATTTGAGTTTTAGATGAGAGTTCTAAGCTTTACTGAGGAGACAAAATACACTCAGGGTATCTATGAGTTCCTCCAATTGGCTTTGAATAGTTTAACGGTGATGCGTTCACTGACAAATAATTTGGAATATATACACGTTTATCTTGTAACGTATATTGAGATATATAACCCTTATGCTAAAATTTCTTATCACTTCTGTATTGAATTTCATGAGTACTGAGGACAGTACTCCGTTGTTGAACCATAGCAGTTGATAAACGTACTTAAAAATTTTCAGGGTTACAAATAAACTTTAGAGCCTTATCATCTATAATTATAGTGAATTGCATTCGAGCCAAGTGTTTATGAATTCATTTAATATTTTAAACAGCATAAAGTACATCATACTGAGCTTTCAAATTACCTGTTCGACTAGCATAAGATTAAATGAAACAAAAATTACTTGTCTAAATTCTCGTAACAAAATTACATCAATGCTAGAACTCTTTGCCACTATCCTGTTTGAATGAACTGACTGTTCAAACAGTTTGTTAAAATAATAAAAGATTGTTTGTAGAACGAGAATATTATTGTTATTTACTTACTAACGAATGTAACTTTGAATGGATTTTGTGAAAAAATGTGAATTTGTGTCTTTAATCATTTAGAATCTTATCTTAGTTTATTTCAATCAGTTAACTATCCAAGACAATTAAATCTAGATATACATCACCAGTATTTATTAAGAATTACAGCAATGATGATGTTATAAAGTAACTAGTATCTAAACATTAACTATCTTAATGGAATTATGAATAATCAAATCAGTTTAATACAATTTAGTACTTATAAAATTGCCAACAGTAATATTTTTCAGTTTATTGAAGAATATCTGAAGAAAGAATAAGGTTAAATCAATGTCATTCATATTTAACTAAACTTAATATAGTGTTAATATACAAAACAAAACAAAGAATATTTGAATGAATGGATGTTTTAGACAACTTTATATTCTGTAGTATCTATGTATAAATCTTATATTAAATTCGATGAAATCTTATAGTATGCTTATACAAGTTCCAGTTTAATTAGTATGTTAGAAACTGAAAACAATGAATTTCACGTCTATATAGTCTTTAGTACCAACAAATACATCATTAGTAGAGCTAGAAGAAATGATATTTTTCTATGTATGTCAAGGTGATGCGTTTTAATTAATAACTTGTAATTGTATGCAAATTTGTATACAAATTAAAAGAAATATTCTGTAATACTAATTATAATGATTACAATATTGGTAAGAGTATAATTTATCGATAACCCTTAAATGGAAGATTAGTGACTTTGAGAAGGTTCACCTACTAACTAAGAATAAATAAACATTGAAAATTAGTGTGAAGAATTAGGATTTGAATTTACATTTGGATGTTAGGGTTCAGAATTAGAATTGAGGTTTTCATTTCAAATCGACATCAGCTATAATTACAAAATGCTATCTAGTCATATGGATGAATGAATTTCTCATCAAAATCCAAGACTTATCTTAAATCAGATTGGTTTGTCCACAAATTATAGTCTCTCCAATGTTACAGCTGACGCTTAATAAAGATATAAATGAAAGGGATAGGGTAATGTTCATAATATGTATTGGCAAGATCAAATTGATTAATAATGACCTTTTTGTAAGTTAGAGTAAATAACTCGGTTGAACGTATCTCATTTATGTTTATAATTTTCGTTTCCTAGAGTTAACAATTTCTTCTGGTACATATAAGTGTAATTTTCCACTTTTTAGTAGATTACTTGGAGCCTAATACATAACTCAGAAAGGTTCCCCTGTTTTAATGGTTATCTCCATTTGTGGTAACTGAATTGTAATGAGAATTAGTTATAAAGTAAGCTCACTTAAATAATACACAATCACGAGTAATGAAGAAGTTTAATATTGAGATAAGATGGTAGTTGGAGGTAGTCAACAGGAAACCCTGAACTCGAGTCGGTAAGGTGTACCTGTAATCTTGAGGGAACTGGTGCTCACTGACGGATTCGATTCCGTGTCACTCAGCTTCACAGTCAAAGACGTAACCACTGGGCTATTCGGGCCGCGACGGACCTCCTGTAGGACAGAGTGCCAAGTAGCAAGAAACCAGGGTTTTCTGTTGACTACCTCTAACCACCATTTATCCCAACGTAGTGCACGCAATGTCGAGTCACCTAGGCTAGTGGCCACATTTCAACTTGGTCGATAGCATTCGATCTGTACTAAGAAGGACTCGACACACATGACACTGATCACCACTCAGTGATCAATCAATTGTGAAGTTTAATATTAAAATCAGGAGAATTGTATATTTTTAAAATATATTACAAATAGAAATAATTAGCTATTAAACATACAAGATGTATAACAATTTAAATAGTCATTCAGTGTGCCCATCATAAGTTGAATATCTCTTTACATAAATATCACGAACTATCGGCTAATTAATAATTCTATCTGACCTTCTTAATCGTTTGGTGTTCACATTTTAATTCACATTATTTATATGCAATTCTGAATTAGGAAAATTATGCGAATTCAAATTGGAATCACCTACTTGATTAATTTCTTCTTGACCTGTAAGTCTATTATGAACTGAATTAAGAATCTTTACAAATCGACTCCTGATTCGTAGATATGGTAAGTAATCGTTGTATTGACAATACAACACTTCTGGTAAAGTTATATTCACTAAATGAGTTCGGATTATCCAGGGTTTGAAAAGTTTATTTGAACTTTGTCAAAGAATATTTAATTTAGAAACTACCAATATACAACCATAGTTCTTCCAGATTACTTGGATTAAAAAAATAATGAGACTATTTAACGTTCGAATAAAGTTGTCTCTAAACCATTTGACAGAGAAAACTGCTAAGCTGTAGACAGATTTTTGTATGCAATGTTTGTAAGTAAATAGAAGAGTTCTCGTACATTAAAATGAATGCTATTGTTTTAATAATTTTCTGCTAGGGATTTCTCACATAGAATATGAGACAATCGGTAAAGCATAATATGAGATTAAAAATGGACCGTAATGACCGGCAATTCATACGATGAACGGCAAGTTTTCTGCATTTGCTTTCTGTATACCGCTTTTTATGGCAAGAAGAATCACTTTCAAATAGCCAATTTATATCAACTTATAAAAGAAGACCATATTAGTGTCCGACTAAAATAAAGGGAATAAGTCCAAATAATCCGAACATCTAATAAATTATAAGAAGTCAATTATAAGGGTAAAACAATTGCTAAATAATATATCTTAGGTAGAATGTGTGTGAAAACCGAATTAGTAAGTAGTAATTGAATGTAGGACAAATGAGACTGATCTGGGGATAAACTGTCACTATATCCAACATTATAAACGATACAAATAATATGGCTGAACAATATACTGAGTATTTAATGTACCATAAAGTTTTGTTAGAAATACTGTCGCCTAAGATTGATCAATTGGTCAGCTGACTGATTCGATATAGCCTTTAGTCAAAAGTTTTTAGCGTGTTTGATATTCTTTTAAAGAAGGGAACTTTTAATCTTTTTCTAATACCTTTATACCTATAAAAGAAGCTAATAGCTCTCTAAACTCAATAGATCAGTGAATAATCACTCGATGTCTAAAATGTGTTGACGATGGTAGATCCCCAGGACTCACTCGGTAAATATCTTATATCTGCAATTCAATTTTTAAAAATTGAATTTCTTGTTTTCGCTCCAAATCACTTATTTTTACCTTCATGCCGTATTTCCCACTTGGCAGGAATTTAAATGCCATTGGTTCTTTATCTCTTTTAGTATGTTATTTTGTACCGTTTCCCAAATACATTTTTATGCTTCTTGTTGTTGTTTGTGCTTCTGGCTGCTTGTAGAATATATTTCCCTCTTCCGAACTTAGACTTATCTATCTAGTTAGCTGAGCTTGGGACGTGTTGGAATAGCTAGCTTATCTGTCATTGTGTAACAGATTTTTCGTTTCCGTTCTCCGATTAGGTGGACTCGTAATCTCTTCAAATATAGTAAAATGAAAGGTATTGATTTCGAGCCTCGGTATGAACATTAGCACTAGAATCTAGGTAAATCGAACTGATAAGTCTCGAAACAAGCCGAAATTCTCAACCTAAACTTCACTTCTAGTCATATAAAAATTATGATAAAACTATCGCTCAAAGTTTTATCATATAACCGATAAATAAAAAGACAAAAAATTATATATGAATATTATATTTGAAGTAATCTCAGCGGTTGAGTTTTTAAATAATTCCAACGTTTCGTCCAGGAAACTAGTCTAGACTTCTTCAGGATAATAATTAAAATTGAATTATCAGATGATTTTACAATTTATTCTCAATAATTGGTTAATGACTATAATACTATTTTTGTTTAGCATAGAAATTTAATAATTTACAAAGTTATTATTATAAAAAGGGGTTTCTGTAGATATTATAGTATATATAGTATATGGCATCCACGATCCCACCTCGCAAGATTCGAACCTAAGACCTATCAGTCTCGCGCGCGAGCGCTTAAGCACTAGACCACTGAGCCGGCATTCAACGTTGTTAATGTCTAACTTCAACCAATCCACGAAATTGAGCGACATACCCACTATTATCGTCAGTGAGTTCCTATCTCACAACTGACTCAGTTGACCTCCATCAGTCACTGCTTCTTACTAGAACTCCAGAAAATACCTCTTAAAGTTAGTCACTAGTGAGCATATGTTAAGTAATATCAAAAGGGGTTCGAATTTCACGAGGATGCGCATTGTTGAGGAGTCCCACAATAGGACAAAACGGCCGTCTAGTGCGTCCAAGTTTTCCATAGTGGTCTAGCTTCAACTGACTCATGATCTCAACTATTTAAAATTTATTATTATTAAAATGTTAGTCAGTTAATTAATACATAGTTAATCATTTAAAATGTAAATTCATTTAAGATGTAATTGGAAAGAACTCTTTTAACTATATTATTTAATTAACAATAAAACTATGTAGATAACGCCTACTCATTTAGTTTAAAAAAATCTTAAACAAAATCACTGTATTGAATTGTGTTTTAAAGTCAGCATATTTTTTTTCTCAAAAGAAACAAACAACAACAACAAAACATAATTGGGTATGTAGTTGTTGACCAATATAATTTAAGTATTTATATCATACAGCGTATTTATAATATAAACTCTTTACTTAAAGCCAAAAGATAAAGAGAAAGTTAGTTTGATCATAATTGGATTGAAGGTAAGTTACATAATTCTCTATTATTTTGTTATTCTATAATGAAAGATTTATGATGAGTACAAATATTTTTTATGACTGTTATAGAAAGTTTCTTATTCATCGTTTGAAAATGTAAAAAACCATGATGATTTGTAGTATTTCTGTCTTCATTTAGAATAAGTCTATGAATAAAATTAAGTCGTTAAGTATTATAAACATCAATCATAAACTTTAAATGTAATGGGTAAAATTAGACCGCAACAAATAAAATGAAATTAGTCAAGATATAAACCTTATTCTGTATAAATGTCCCTTTTAGCACGTAAACACTAAATAACAGTAGTAATAAAATGATTGTGTTCCTAATTTGCTTTATAACAAAACGTTATTACTGTCTCCATTGTTTTCTTGAAGGATTAATTGGTGAAAGTATAATATATTGAGCACATTGAGCAGTCTATCAGTCAACCAGAAAATACTGCATAGTTACATAACAGTTGACAATGTAAAGTAATTAAATAGTAGTGGAATAATAGCTTTGATGTGAATTATGAAATTTCACATGCCAAATTATTTTTTGTACTAAAGAAAAAAGGTCAAGGTTACATGATAAGTGTTGAGAGTTACGGTTATTACTCCATAGAGTTATCATCACTACATGACATCGGTTATAATTTGAAAAAATTAGGGTTACGCATTTAGAGTGAGGCTAGGCTTTTGAGTTAGGTTTACAAATAAGGGTTGGAATTTTCATCAATAACTGACATCAGTGATAAAGCAAGATTTTGCTACCGTTCTGTTCACAAATTTAAGAAACCTAGGGTTGAGATTTCAAGGAAGATTTAGAAAGAAAGAATATTATCTGACTTCATTAAGGACCTCTAACTTCCTAATGAACTACATTAAGCACTTTAACACACAATTTTCTTTAGTAACAGGTATGTTTTGTCATTTAGCTTAAGCACCATGTTAAACTCACATTTCAACTGCATCACAGATATTTCTACTGATTCTGAACATTTTAAGAACCCATTATTCTCAATATTCCTCTGATTAATAATAACAAACAAGTTTAAATTTCGCTCAGAGTACATAAGGAGTTATCTTAATTCTGATGGATTGACTCCTGGCTGTCACTATGCTATATCTTTACTGAATAATTTTTAATAACATCGAATGATGAAGATCGGATGACATTTTTTTAATAAGAATATTATCATGCCTGGAAATACCACAAATCCTATCAAAAGATAAAATTATTATCTAACTTCACCAAATATCCTACTCTTTTCAATGACTGTAAATAATTCTGTTAAATTAAAACAAGTAGAATGCTTGGTTTAAAATTACCGATATGTATCAGAACTATGATTAACGAATTGTATACAGTGAAATGATAACAATATACAGCTTGTTTGATCTTCTTAGAAGGTATACAAAATCATTAATTATTAGTAATTATGAATTACTTGTTAATATGTTGGAGATCATTGAATTTAACTTACTTTTAATCAATATTTACAATTATAAGACTAAATTATACAATCGGTAAACATAAGACAATTCTGAGATCAAATCTCATAGAGAATTAATGAAAATTTACAACAGTGAATTATATATATATATATCTGGTGTAATATGGAACCATAACATGATTAACTATACACTATCAATTATTACTGTATTGTATAATAAAGCAAATTAAGTAAAAGTGAATAATAATATTCACCTTAAATAATGATAGAAATAGAATTTATCACAATGAACAAATAAATCTAAAAGGATAACTAATTAACTTGAGTCAGTTTTGTATTGTTAACAAATTCTATCGTTACTAATAATACAATGAATTCATTTCAAAATATTCACCTTATTTTAATAAGTTAACATTTATTGATTACAAATCATTTTGTTGCTGAGAGAAAGGATACTTTATTGCATTATTATTATTGTTACCATTACTACAAAACAAGTTAACTATGATGAAATTTTTAAAATTCAACTCAATAAACAGCCCTGTTATATAATGGTTAACATTTTATCAATATAAACTAATGAAAGGTTATGGATAGATCAATTCTGATTGTATTTTATTAATTTATCAATTCTTTAATAATTAATTGCTATGGTATTCTATTGAGTACTAAATGTATCATAAAATTATAAAGATTTAATGTAACTAATGATTCATTTATATTTTAACTAAATAAAATTGTCAAATATACATACTTATTAAAGAATTCAAATGACCTAAAGAAGTATGTATTGAGTATTCTGTAATAATAATAATAATAATAATAATAAAAGTGATTTTCTTTGCTTCTTTCCATATCTCTTCAAAAGAGTATAAAGTTAATAATGATTATGAATAGATCAAAGATAATTTGGAAATTTGTCAGTTCATGTTATTTTAGTTATCCTTTAGTTATCCATAGAAAAATCTATGAAATTCACCTAGAATTATTTGTCATTTCAATTAAAATGTGTTAATCTATTTTTTTTTATAAATAATATTGATTTTTTAGTAAAAAGAGATTTGTGAAGATCGTTGAATGTTATTGAAATCATGAATCAACTACAGTTAGATATTTGTTGGAAACCAGGATGCACTGAATAATTGTTTCTTCCTAATATAGGACCCCTTAGCAGTGTATATCCACCATTGCATCATAGGGTCCAAATTCAATGGTCTCAAAGTTAAGTATCTGCAGTGTAACTGAAGGTTGATGATTAGATCCCTCTTATGGTCATAGATGAAAAGGTTCATACTAAAATGAAACAGCTATTCAGTATCTCCCTGTTTCTAATAAATGTCTGACGTAGCTCACTTTGTGATACTCATAATACTGAATTTAATAAATTTTTAATTGAACTTGCCGTTGACATAATTTATTCTTTGTATCATAATACAAATTCAATGTTTTCGTAGTAAATGGTGAATAGTCGATAATTATTTATGTAACTCTAAAACATTAAAACCCGTTTCCAAAGTAATTATGATAATTGAATATTAGTAAACTGAATATACTACTTAAAAATGTAAATATATCTTTTTTCTAAATATTAGCTTCATTCACTGTTCAATGATAATTATGTATTTCTGTAATTTTAAATGAATTCAATGTAAAAAACAAAGAACTAACCATTTACATCATAACATATCTATTTGTACAAAATAATGAAGTTAACTGGTTTTTAATGAAGTTTTATTCATCAATTTCTATTAGCAAAAAATCCAATAATTAAAAATATGTTAATGAACGACTCAGTTATGGACTATAATTAGAAGAGAAAATCTGATTCTAGTATATGAATAAATGTTTTCTCTATTCATTACTGAGCTTATTCATCCATACATAGTTAATTATAAAATCAGTGCTATACAAAATTATTTGGTAAAACCAGAGTATCAACTCAATGAAAGTTCCCAATAATATTGATAATCAACATTTAAAACAATGTTTGAATAGGAAAACTTTATGACAGTTATTTTAGGCAAATATGAATAGTGGCTAGCAATGAAATTCAGGACGTGCGTTTCGTCCTATTTGTGACTCGTCAGCTGGATGTGCCTGCATGTCAAAGCCGAGTGGATAACGCGATGTCATTTGAAGCGAATGGTATTGGATTTGAGTCCCGGAGTGAACATCAACTCTGAGGTACAGGCACATCCAGTTGACAAGTTCTGAACAGGATGAAACCTCGCGTCCTGGATTCCACTGCTTGCCACTATCTGTTTTTGTTTAAAATGCTTGTGAATTATGGCAATATCGAGACAATCCCTACAGGATGCATACATGCTAATAGGATACTGATCAATTTCAGTCCTAAATAATAATGTGGCGATAAAAATAAAACAACACCAAATGAATTCATGACAGTTAGTTAATCATACGACTTTTAATTATAAACGTTTTTTTCAAGGTAATTATCACCTAGACGAAAAAAGTCCAAAAACGTATCGAAAAATAATTTGTTCTCATAATAGTATACTCGGAAAACAACAAGTTCGTACAAGTATGGTGAAATAATTTTCGCATATAGGAATGCACGTTACACTCTGAAAACAATTTATTTCAGAATAATTTTTAACATTTACTAACTTCAGTCATTTTTCAAATTTCGTTCAAAATCATAGGTGAATAGTCACTTTTTCCCTGATATAACTGGTTTTAGTAAGTGAGATTCCTCACTAAACACTGCAAACGTTTCATTAGGAATATTTGGGTATACAATATTCAGTCGTTTATTACTAGAAGAGGAAGACAAGCAAAATTCCCATTAAGTTAGAAAGAGTTAGTTTCGACAGAATTCGTGATAATATAATGATCTTTTTTGTGATGTGCGAAATTCATATGTTTAACCTCATATAAAATACAATAAGAATACTTACAATGAACTTTACATAACAACCAATTCAGTATCAAGAATTACTCAGTTCTTAATAGCTTCCCAGTTGTAACCAATAATGAAAATTGCCTTCAAATTAGTATTCTCACTTTACTGTCTTTGAATAGTAAGTAGCTACTTGTATATATAATGAAACACTGAAGGACCCTTCAGGGCGATGATACTTTCTAGTTATCTGTCTTCTTATTGTTGTCGAATTTTAAATAATATATATCAATTTTAAATTTTCGTAGGAAATTTTTTAAAGATAGTTGTATCAGTCGGGTCCGAATATCCAGTTATTCTACAACTATATTGATTGTTAAAGTCATAGAAATTAGTTATATTTACAGAAGTTCTGTAGTAAATAAATCTTTATAGTATTACACCGTTTAGATCAATGATACATTTTAATCTCAAGTTCATTGGGATATCGTCAGAGATATGAGTATGCACCTGTTTCTCAGTTCTATCTATATATATGAATGTTAATTGATCTGTACAGTCGGAGGTATTTAGGAAAGAGAACCAAAATCCTTACGTCTATGTAAAGGAGCAGTTAACAAACCTTAATGCTAGATAACTAATCTATAGTCTTATGGTTAATCAGTTCAACAACCTCATCCCTTTTAAATTCAAGATGTGAGAAATAAGCTTTTATCCAAGTATATAGTCTTTGACACGAACGTTTTCTGTTTTAATATATTTATCGATACGTTCCTAAAAGTTTAATTCTTTTAATGATTATGTTGTTTTCATGTAGTTTTTTCATAGTTCAATTTTCGAGGAGACGGTCAAAGAATTTCACTTGCATTTCATTTTAGGATGAACTTTAGATTACTTACAACTTATATGTATGAAAGCTTAATTTAAATTTTGAACACAACCAACATTACAACCCATCTAACTTTAATAGTACCTTATGAATAGTTAGCAATATCGAGTTACACCTTTCCGGACGCATATATGCCAATACTAATCATCTTCGGTTATCAACGTCAGCAACAGATAAACACAAGGTTTTGTAAAAAAGAAAAGCTGACTTAATAGTTCGTCTGAAGATGAATTAAATGAAAATAAATAAATAAAATACTTATAACAAAGATTAGTGTTATGATCTTGTATCGACTTAACCACGTGCGATGCTTGCTCTAAGTAATCCGAATTTTCACTAGAGAGCCAGATAACAGACCAGAACAAAATCTTATTATCTGAAGGTACAAAGGGAAAAAACGCACATTACAATATGAAATGATATTCGAGGTATTTCACCGTTCACATTCCTTGGATAATCTCACAAGCCACCTGAGATGGTCACATTATCTTCCTCTCGAAGACTGAACATGAACTTTTGTCTTTGCCGTCATGTAGAACAGTCGTCTCTTTTTAGTGTGATCGCTTTTTTCTGAAATCTACCTGTGGTTCATTCTCCTGTTTAACTACCACATTTAGTGATTTAACCTGTGATTAATGACCGGTATATTTTCTACTCTGAAGCTGATTTATGTGTTTATGAATATCGTATTTTTATTATCACTTAATACCATACTTTGTCTAGTTTATCTTTACCCATACATGTATTCGTTGAGGTCTTCCTGGGCAAAAATCACGTCCAATTACTTAGTTGAATACTATAAACTCACGGAAATTTATACGGCCATTTCCTATAGATTTAACTGTTCCATTTAGTTTATCTTCAAAATGTGACACACCAAGAAACCCTCTAGTGGGGTGGCCAATTATTATTACAGCTACGATCTGGTCTTTATGGGTTATGTAGGATTCTTTATGAAATAAAAACTATTATAAACATTTAAATGCTAACCACTCCTTTTACTTTTAAGATAAAATCTGTGGTTGATGCTTCATTTACCGTCGCAAATTTTATAAGGAAAACTTCAATCTCATTACGGAATACTCTTCCAATCTCCTGTTCCAGTGATGCTGACACAACAGGAATGTTTTTTCTGGTTTAATATTTTCAACAACTCTGGGAAGGGATTGAGACACAATCGAATACACAATATTATAAACCATATTAAAAGACAAGTCCCTAAGTCTAACTTTCACTATAGGTTTAATACCCCGCAGGTTGATATGACAGTTCTTATATATAGTATTTTCTCGACACATATTTATCATTTAAGCTATAATTTAAAGACACTTTCCGTATGAGAAAGATTTCTGTATCAGACTCGCTTATATTACCAGAGGTAGGGGGGTAACCTTGGTCTACCCATTTTGACCGTCTATCGGATAACTGTAATATCAGACCTTAATAGGTCCAGCCTTTACCATTAGCTGCAACCCATATGCAAATACAAGGCAAGTAAACCAATCTACTGAAATTTCCTGTTACTGGAATTTTTCTTACTGACGATTAGAGATGCTACTATAAATCAAGTAGTCAACTTATACCATGTTAAGGGACTGTAAACATTGGTAAATAACACGTAATGTTGGTAATCATTTTCAAACAATCCGTGATAACTAATATACAGTACCTTCAAAAGTGGTGAGAATGGCAATACTATGAGTGTAATAAAAATTTTTTGCAAAATAAATTTACTACCTCATTAATGATTGTGTAAACAACAGTTCGCTTGTCTCAGTTCAGAATACATATAGCCTAGAAGTTTTCTTATGGATTAAGGAGTGGTGACTTGAGTTTTGCTGCTGTGTGAAACCAATGTTTCAGAGTAGTTATAGACCTCTTAACAGTGTAATACTAATTTCTGTTTTGATCACGTCAGTGACATTTCTTTACTAGTCTATAATAGTTAATATACCAAGTATCATAAAATGATTAGCGTTAGACTACCATTGGAAACCTGGAAGCACTGTACGGCTGTTTTGTCCTAGTATGGGACTCCTTAGCATTCCTGGTACATGAGCCCGCGTTCTGGACTCGAACCCAGGACATGCGTATACAACAATAGATTATTTCAATGGCAAAGAAATATTTCTATAGACTAAAACTTTTGTTTGTTCTATGTGCACTTTCATTAATTGTACTAGAGTATTAATCCGCATTAAAATTAGAATTAGGTTAGTAGTCTGTGATAACGGTGTCTTTAAAGTAGCTTTATGATTTATGCCAAAATGCTTTTCTAATCATTTTTATACTTTGCTTAGGTAACTTGTTTTCATGACAAATAAGTAGTAATTTTAAAATATGCGTCATTCTATATAACGCATGATCTTCATTAAAATTTTAAGATCTGATTGTTGTTTTTTTAGGGTTAACGTTTAGTTACATTAAGCAAGTAATCAATACGTCACATTCTTAAAGTATTGATCTAACAACTATTTCAGAAGTGTCTCAGTCTAGTATACTTAGAGTAAAATTACTCACACTAAAAATATATAATCAATAGCTGAAAACTAAAAAAAATTTTTTTAATGCACAGTTCCTTTTTTATTGAACGTGAGACTTAATTTACAATAAAATGGATGTCAACTAATGTGCAAATTTGTTTTGTATACTACTTCAACATTTTAAGTAGTATCTACAAAAAGAACTAAATAATCATTGTGTAAAGTTAGGGGATAAAAATACATCGATTGATTTTACAACTCAGTATCAAGTGTCACTAATTAACAATACTACCACAATTTGTAAATATTTTACTGATAATTAATTTTGAAAAGAAATTTGAGATTTTTTTAAGACGAAGATTACCTCCTTCACAGGTTGACTGTAGTTAAGTAGCTGTTAAAAATCAAGAAGAGTTGGATGGTTATTTCATCGTAGTTTGGAGCCTTTCTGCAGTATTCAATAAAAATCCAGCCAGGGACTGAACATAGGATTTTCAGACTATGCAGTGGGCGTAAACGTGAAAAAATGACTAGTGAGACTTAAAGAATTCAGGAATGAAATAGAAATCATTGATAGCATCGTAGGATGTCTGTTTAGAATCGAAAACTTAAGGAATTAAAAAAATACTAAATTGAGAATAGGTATTTGGTGATACATTGATTCATTTTTGAGTTGTCGTTCTATTAAAAATGTTTACAATGAACAGATGTAACCATATTCATACCGACAATAATAAACACTAAAATTATTAGTTCATCAATTACATCAACAAAATGTCATATAAGAACTTTCGTTTAAATTTGATCGAATAGTTTCATAGTATTTGGGCGCCGAGTTGATGTGAGACATTAAAGAGGAAGAAAGTATTTGAATTTGAAGTAAATCTAACATTTCGCCTGGCAATCTGATCCAAGCTTTTTCAGGGAAATATAATCAAACATCAAAATTATTCGACTTTGGATTTACTTCAAATTCTTTCACTGAGATTTTACAAATACTTTCTTCCTCTTTAACAAAATGCTACGTTTTTCAATTGAATACGATTAAACAATAATACTAAATCTTGAAAATAATATCAGAAATATGTCGACATAAATGATAATTATTTAGTATTAAATATGATCTTTGATTCTTTCATACGTAAGTACTAATCCTTTCAATTATATAATATTTTCATAACTTTATCTTGAAAACTTAATAAAAGCCAGTACTTTATTGATCATCTGATTGTTCTTGACAAGAATGAGATTAGTTGTATTGTGGTGTGTGCTACTTATATTGATATAAGTAGTATATGACGCGAGTCAGGAATGTAATGTCTGGCAGCAGAAGATAGGGAAGATCAAGAAAGGAAGAGCGGGAATAGAAAGCAATTAGTATAGAAATGCAACAACAATGAAGTTCGAGACAATTATTGAAAATTTTGCAAATTCAGTATTATAGTATGGTTTTTCTATTTTACCAAGTAACTCTGTAATTTTGTGATAAATATAATTCGATTGCCCCCACCCGTGTTCTGTTCACTGTAGTATTGTTAACAAATAAGATTTAATAAAATAAACTAATTATTAAATGTTCATAGTACAACGTCTTCACCTATTCAATGTACTTTTTATTGTGAGATGATAAATGTGGTATCCTATGGAATACGAAAAGCTTGTTTAAAGCTTTACCATGATTACAATTTTTCACTTTATCATTTCATGTATCACAAGAATATTGAAATTATATATAAAAGTAAACTTTCAAATATCTTTCCAGAAATACATAACAAGATGAATGGAAATAGAAACAATTCCAGACATGTAAAAACGTATAAAGTACAACATTTGAGAACATTTGAAGTTACTCCTAAAAATGTATTACCAAATACACAAACTGCTGTTGAACTACTGATGCAAGGGTGTTACACATATGTACGCAGTTTTAACATGTCAATCGATGATAATAATGGTGAACCATATCTCATTCTAAGTGATCCACGTAATGGAGATGTAAGTCTACTATTATATGCTTTACTACTAAAATACCTATTGAAATCAGTCATATATTGTAATTTTATTGGATTTTCAAAGACGCTTTGCAAAAAAAACATTTTATTTCCCACTAATGCAATTACACTGGCACAATTACATTTGTTCGGAAGTAAATATATCCCTTTTTAGTTGAAACCAACATTTTAAAATATCGTTATCATATCTAAATAAATAGACGTGGAAATTTTTAAACTGCCATATGTCTATGATTCATGATTTACGTAGATATTTACAATTTACATCATTTATTAAGAAAGTTAAAACTATAAAATTGCCGTATGTTACCACATAACTTATGTTACTGTTAGTGTTTAACGGAAAAGTACTGAGATGTAAATGAGAGCGGGTTGTATTGTCATACACAGAGATTACCTAATCTTTCGATTTCGAAAACAAACGATTTAATCATACAGGTGTGATGTTTTCTTACTATCCCTGAATATGATACAATCAATAGAGAACAAACATTGGAAGTAAATAAGCTTGATTAATTTATTCTAAGACTTGCTGGAATAAGTAAGTTTCTTTATGAAATACACAAAGTAATATTTGGAAAAATCATCTTGTTACTTTGATCAGCGGCGTTAACAATGAATTCTAGTTTCATTATCTGAATTGAAGTACATCAATAGTGACAAAGATAGCTTTGCAGGATACTGCCTAAAAATATAATAACTGTGATACTTAAATCTGCTTCATTATTATTATGCAACATTAGTCTCATGGATTTAAAAGAAAACTACAATGTCACTATTAGAAATTTAACGATTGAAAGATACTTTATTCAATTCGTTTTGTACATTTTGTGTTGTTACTAAACTGAAATCTCAACATTTTCATTGCAAATTACATGAACAGTTTACCATTAATTTAAAATTTGTTTCATATCTTTTAGCTTTACAAGCAGATTTATTCTTGATAAATTACTGAAACTTCTGTCATAAGTGTATAAATTTTAGAGATAAAACCAAACCAAAATTATTTGAATGAACTAAGGTACTATTTTCTACATATTTACTGACAATCCCATATTCTTTTTCCAAGAGTATGGTAAAGGGACCAGCTCAAGATGACAGCGATAAATATTTGTCTATGGACAGTTGATCAAAAAAATAATGATTGTAAATGGATTATTTCTAAAGAAAAACCATTATATTTAAATGGTACACAAATTTCACATGATAAAGGGTTCTATTCAAGTCTTTAATAGGTTGTTCTACTCGTAAATCTTTCATAATAATATAGAGCATATGTCTTCTCGAACCATTATAAGGACTGAGAAAGATTTTTAGGAGTACTTAAGTTGTTTCTGATCAGATTTTAGGGTTAATAAATTTAAAAGTCAATGTTTTAAGGCTTAAGGTTGGGGTTAGAATTAAGAGTTTGGGATTTTGGTTCAGAGATAAGACTGATTTCCTGTCATACACAATCTACATAGAAATCTTTGACCACCATATTTTCTACTCTCTAATGACAAAAAGAATTTTCTTCATTGTAATCTTAACGGTTTCAAGCCTTATACAAAGGTATTTCTGTTTCATACTTCATGTTATGTAAGATCAATGTCATGAAATTTCAAATTTCAAACAAAATCTCATAAATCATTTTCGTGATTCCGACTGGCTCGTACCTATACTTCACTTTCAACATGTACACTATGATTATGAGCAATCAGATATGGATTATAAACAGAGATGAATGGGCAGCAAGCATTAAAATCTAAGACGGGCATTTCATCCTGTGTTGGACTCGTCAGCTGGATATAATTGCATCCCTGAGTTCATGTTCACCGAGGGACTCGAACCCACTGATGACCGCTTCAAAAGCAATCTTGAGTTCAGATGCCCATATCTGCTCATAATCAATATGACATATTCAGAATATCGATACAATCTACAAATGATACACATATGCCGAAAATAGACTGATTAATTGCAGTCTTAAACATCAATGGGAAGTAGGTGTCATTACCAATGGGAAGATTCAAACAACCAATACAAATCACTCAAAAACTGATTGTTTGTATTTTATTATTTTCTTAGGCAATTCATACAATTTTCAAGAATATAAAAACATTTTTTCTAACCGCATACTACCTATTGTAATTCATCAACAATATAGTGAAATACTTCTCGTTCAATCACTAAAGATAATCAGTACACACTTTTAAAAACCTTACCTATTGCAATTAGCATGTTATTATTATAGCGTATTTATGGTATTATGCTAGTACTTTTTTAACGAAATGCTGATTAGAAATACAAACAAGCTTTTTGAAGTGAAATATGTTATTAATATCGAAAGAATCCTATTCATCTTGCCAATAAACACTAAATTAACATTGAGAAAGAAAACGGCATTATTTATAATCTCATTATAAAACTATTTATATTACATGATACTTTTGTACTTGAACAGGAAATATTTAAAAAATGTTACAAACACTTGATTTTGTCTAAAAGAAAATGTGAAATTCATATTTTTCTTAACTTTTTATAATAACTTCAAGAGTATGATATCTTAGTATTAGTTTGATGAAAATGGATTGACTAAGGTCGATCGATCAATTGGTTTCGCACACAATTGACTAGACAGGCAGTTTACCTATTGAATTTCTTCATTTATCAAAAAAATACGAAAATAGTCAATTGAATAACATTACTGAGATGGTGGAGAAGATTTGTAGCTCAGGTGGATGATTTTGGTGGAGTTTTGTTCTCTGAGCTGGATGGTTTGGTCGTGGAGCTTTCATCGTTCTTCTGAACGACATCATCAGCACAAACTTCAGATAGAAGTGAAGTGTTCGAATTTCTCCATATGTGTTTCACAGCTTGTTCTGTGCACCTCGATGTTGATTGGTTCTTGTTGACCTTAAATTTATCATTGTTTACTTCTTTGTTTTGGTTGTGTCTCCCATTGGTTTGATTTTTGTTGCATGATTTTCCTGATTGGTTGATAAATTGGATTGATTTCAATATGTTTGTTGATTGCTGATTGACCTGAGTGCCAAGCTTCTAAAAATTCTCTGGTGTCTTTGGAGTTTCCTCTGTCTAAGATTTCTACATTTTCCCAACCGAATGAATGTCCGTAGTTATCCACGTGTATTGATATAAGTGAAGAAATATCATGGCGTTTGACTGCTAATTGATGTTCATGTAGGCGTAGGTGGAGGGGGCGTCCACTTTGTCCGATGTAGTGTTTGTCGCAGTTGGTACAATTTATTTTGTAGATGATGTTTGATTTGTTTTCCTTTGTTATTTCATCTTTTGGTTTGCATAGGATTGATTGTAATGATTTTGTTGGTTTGTGTGCCACACCTATCCCGAAGGTTTTCAGTAGTCTCGTTGCGGTTTCTGATATTCCTTGTATGTACGGTAGAGTGATCCTTTTGTTGATTTTTGTGCTTGATTTGAGTTCTGGTGCTGTGTGCCGTTTGTGCTTTCTGATGAAGTTGATTGGGTAGCCGTTCTTTTGAAATATGCCCTTCAGGTATTTCTCTTCATTTTTTCGTGCTGCCAGTGTGCTGCAATGTGTCCTTGCCCTCTTGAACAATGTGTGTACGCAGTTGATTTTGTGAGCTCTTGGGTTGTTGCTGTTGTAGTTGAGAATTTGATCTGTGTGGGTCGGTTTCCTATATACTTGAGTTTCCAGTTTTCTTGTATCAGTTCTAGTGATCAATATATCTAAGAATGCTAGTTGGTTGTTTGACTCCTGTTCCATTGGGAACTTGATGTCATTGAAAACGTTGTTGATCAGTTTGTATGTGCGACAAACACTACATCGGACAAAGTGGACGCCCCCTCCACCTACGCCTACATGAACATCAATTAGCAGTCAAACGCCATGATATTTCTTCACTTATATCAATACACGTGGATAACTACGGACATTCATTCGGTTGGGAAAATGTAGAAATCTTAGACAGAGGAAACTCCAAAGACACCAGAGAATTTTTAGAAGCTTGGCACTCAGGTCAATCAGCAATCAACAAACATATTGAAATCAATCCAATTTATCAACCAATCAGGAAAATCATGCAACAAAAATCAAACCAATGGGAGATACAACCAAAACAAAGAAGTAAACAATGATAAATTTAAGGTCAACAAGAACCAATCAACATCGAGGTGCACAGAACAAGCTGTGAAACACATATGGAGAAATTCGAACACTTCACTTCTATCTGAAGTTTGTGCTGATGATGTCGTTCAGAAGAACGATGAAAGCTCCACGACCAAACCATCCAGCTCAGAGAACAAAACTCCACCAGAATAACATTACTGTTTACAAAAATTACACAAAAATCACTTTAGTTAAATAAGTATCAGATAATTTATATTACATTTAATTAATAAACATTACCTTTCTTATTGAATCGATTATTCAATCGTAAGTAAAGTTAGGAAGTCAATAGATGAATTTCAAAGGCTTGCCATCTACTTTTTAGTGTAATGGGACATGTTGAGAGTAGATTATATGACTAATAGATATTCAATAATGATCGTGTATCTATATGAATAAAAAACTGAAAGTTTTGTGCCTGAATAGCATTACAAACATTTCCTGCTAATCGACCATAAACCTTTAAAAATTCCATTTGACTAGAGGGGGTGAATTTTTAATATTTTTCACACTTATTCAATAAACTGACATATGTTATTATGAATAATTCCTCCTTGACATATCATTAACACTGTGTTTAACAAATCTAACCAAAGACAGTTTGTAAGGAAAATTATACTTCCTGTAAGTAAAGCGTATACTAATATACAAATGTTGATTACATTGAAGAGAACATACTTGTGGCCTTATTTTATTAAAAAACCTTAAACACTCAATTTGTTCATTTATTTACAAAGGCTGAAGTTGAACGTTTCCGTATTGGTCGTATACTCTATCCTCGGTATCGAATAACTCCTCCAGATGTGTGTCCAGTAAACAATCTACTCACATTCACTATCAAAGCTGGTTCAATGGATGATGGACGTCCAAGACGCAATGAAATACATTTATTTCAAGTAACTTAACAAATTATGTCTTTATTTAGTTGTTTAAAAATATGAATGAGAATTTAAATTGACGAGATGTTTCTGTTTTTAAATTATTTAACATTTAGATGGTTTCTCCGACTTAACACCTTACAACGAATAATATCACGAAACTGGAACCCTTACAATATATATATAATCCGAGGATGACTCACTAAATAGTTGAACACATATTTACAAAAACAGGTTTATAAGAAGGGAGTTTTCCCTCATCGATTTTATTTCCAAAAAGGACACAGTTGTATATTTTTTATAGAATAGTTAGTATGGTAACATATATGTTTGCTAACATGAAGGTTTGAAAGTAAAATCAATAAAGCCGCCTGAAACTATCAGAATTATAGAAAATTAAAGGTCAAATACACAACTAAATTTGATTAAAAAAATAATTGTGTTATTCCTTCACTGAGTAGGTTGGCAAAAGTCACGATAAATAAAAGAAGAATTTTATCAAAGACGATAGTCTAATCATAATAATTTTAAAAAAATGGTTCTACAAGATGGAATTCCACATAACTTAAAAGTAAGAAGAAATAGAGACAAAAATATTAAAGGTTTATAAGTAAACTACAACCATGGCGCTAACATCAGTCACAATAGCTGTTTACAAGCATAAACATTTGACCTTAGATTTTGTTCAACTAGGTCATTCACAAGATGTAAATATAAAGATTTATGTAGATTGAGGCTTATTTCATAAATGACATTAAACTATAGGTCTGATGTTATTTGGTTATGACTAATTACAAATAATAAAAGAGATGATTTTAAATTTTTATTCTGTAGTTTGTAGAGTCATACTTGGAGTTGTTATCTAATGCATTGAGAAATACTTTTGATAGTTAATCTGTACAATTTCTTTACATCAGTTCAGCAGAACTAACTAGGTTACTTGATACAGAGGAGATTGATGCTTCATAAATAATATGTCATTAGTTAAGAACCTAAGAAGTGTAAAGTTATGATTGACAGGCTGATGTTAACCTCATGATGCCTAAGCTTAATTAGATCTTCCATTGTAGTGAGAAGTTGATCTGAATCACACTTTTCTTTCTAACAACTGATTTTATCATTTACCTTTTTAATAAGAGTTTTCTAATTTATCATTTTCGTTTTTGAAACTTACTTTATAGTATGCATCACAGACTGAGCTTAGACTACTCATACTGCTCATACATCTTCTTTGAAAACATGTTATTTAGTGTTACATTAGTCGTGGATTTCTGGGAGAAAAGACATTATTAAGGTTTCGAACACAAAAAGAAAACTAGTATATCCAGTTGGTTATGTACTGTATTAACATAGTGCTATTTGTGCTTGTTTGTAATCTTTAAGCTACTGGTAGATTTTCCAAATAAAAAGAAAGTTCACTGCTCAGTAAAAAGAAATAATTTATCAAATAACCTGATCTCTCTATAAATTTGAACAAGGACAAAAAAGTTCTCATTACCGAATTATATACATGTTTAAAAATAATGTTCTTTGTCGTCTCACTGATGTCTCACCATATGTTATATTAGTTGTAATTTGACAAGGTTTCAATTTGTCTAGCCTAGTGGAATTTTGTTTTACTTTCATGAAAGTGATTTCTGATGAAAGATAATGGATCATTTTCCTTTGGGACATGCATGTTAAAGCTGTCGGTTGATTTGTATCTTCCATTCTCACTATATCGTTCTCATACATTTTATAAATCTCATACTATGTTCTACCAAACTGGGAGTAGAAATGACAGTTTTTAACATTCTTAATGATCAAACTTTATTATTTCAAATAAATAAATATGAATAGTAACAGATTTATTACTACATTGTTTCAAAATTATAGATCTACATTTGTATAGTTCTACTTTCTGTATATTATCATGTAGGTTTTAACTTGTCCTGCTCAAACAATTGTCAATGTTTTACTGAGAGCTGGAGCTCTAGACAATGATTCATATGATCAAGAGTAAGTGTACCTTTATAGTTTGATTATTATAATGTTAAAAAAAGGAGAGATTTTAATCAAACTTTTTCTGGCGCTATAATGAAAAGGGTGAATGTTATTTATTCTCCAATATGAGCATTTTTTTAATATTATAGACTTTATTGATAAACATTTTTTTGTGTACTGAATAAACATTACAAGGTAATTATAGTTTGTGAGTTAATGAAATGGAATGGAAAAGGTCACATATATTTACTGATTATTTGAATCTATAAATCAGTTAAGCAACTTTCATATGCACTGATAAATAGAATTTTGGCATGAAATATAGTCATATGTTATCTTCATATTTTGTTGTAATTTAATAAATACATCATATCCGAGAGAGGTTTTGTGGAGATTGTAGTAATTTATTAATTGGATTCATGAGTCAATTGAAGCTAGACCACCATGAAAAACCTGGAAGCACTGAATGGCCGTTTCATCCTAGCATAAAACTTCTCAGCAGTGCGTACCCATGATCTCGCCCCGGGAGATTCGAAACCAAGACCTATCAATATCGCGCGCGAACGCTTAACCTCTAGACCACTGAGTCGGTATTCAACGGTGTTAATGTATAACTTCAAATAATCCATGAAATTGCGCCACCGTCCACCATCATATCAGACTTCAGTTGTCAATATAATCAAGACAGTGAGATGGTGAAGATTTGTAGCTCAGGTGGATGCTTTTGATGGAGTTTTGTTCTCTCAGCTGGATGGTTTGGTCGTGGAGCTTGTTTATTGCAATAAACAAGCACATTGAAATCGATCTAATGTATCAACCAATCAGGAAAATTATGCACAAACATGGGAACAAAAATCAAACCAATGGGAGATACAACCAAAATAAAAAAGTAAACAATGACAAGTTTAAGATCAACAAGAACCAATCAACATCGAGGTGTACAGAACAAGCTGTGAACCACATGTGGAGAAATTTGAACACTTCACTTCTATCTGAAGTTTGTTCTGATTATGTTGTTCAAAAGAACGATGAAAGCTCCATGACCAAACCATCCAGCTCAGAGAACAAAACTCCATCAAAGTGACTATGTAATATGTTTGTTAACTGCTATTCGAACACAATCGTTTAAATAGTTTTACAAAAATTCCACGAATCCATTTTTATCCCCTGGTTCTTATTTGCTGCATTTGAAACGATATGGCACATAAATTAATGGCTTTATATGAAAAGTTTAACTTATTTGTCAGTGAAACCTTTTGATGGTGAAGTATATTTGTGCTTATAACATATAAATTTATTTTTAATAACTTGGAAAGTGAAGAAAGTATGTGCGTAATAATTTTAAAAAATGTATCAAAAATATTCAGATGTGAGTTTTTGTATTTATGTAATCAAACTTAATTAATTAGAGACGAAAGGGCATCCATTTGGCAACGAAGTAATAAAAAGCAATGGTGCCACAAAATAAGATCATTAAAATCAGTTAAACAAAGAGTGAATATTATAATGACTTTCATGCTGAATCGGTATGGGTTATAGACTAGTGGAAAACTTCAGATGATGAAATTGTAAATGTGTGGTTGATAAAGTAGACAGATCAGTTGTTATATATGTTAACACTCAGATTGCTTAAATGTGTTACAACGTATAGACGTTTTTTTACTTTCGATATCTTTCATATTTTCATGCCTTCATCTCGATTGCTCTATTTTTATGCAAAATAACTTCTGTAAAATAAATATGTTTCAAGTGTCAATGAAACTTCTTTCTTTTTATATTTTCTTTTCTATTTCTTCTAACAGCATAAATGACTCCATGCTAATCTCCAGGGCTCCATCTGAACCAAATCTAAGGATACCATTACAAACAAGTTCAAGTGGAATTCAACTTCCACCAATGATTACCAAAGAGGATAGTGTATATAGTGAATCACAAATCAGTAAGGAAACTAGTTAAAAAATTACAATTAACAATTATTCCTATATTTTATTAATTATATTTTACTGATATCTTACTAAGTTCATCAATTTAATGAAGTATATTAAGCAATAATTTGGTATGAAATTGGAGAACCAATTTTTAGCTACAAATATTCTCCATCATCTCAAAATATTTTTGTGCTTTTCATTATCGGATTGGCTGTTATCTTTATTAACTTGGCAAAAAAGCAAACCATATCCACTTTTCATCAATACTGAAGTGTCGAGCTGATTATATACTAACTCTTTGACCTTGTTTAATTGGTACAATTCATTTTGCTGTGACTTTAAAATGTATATTAGAAGCATCATAAAAGAGCTGAAAATAACTTTCAAGGATATTTATTTTCAATATATAATGGGACTTGTGGAGATTGTAGAATCATCATAGTTTAGATCACAAACTAGACATCCACTGCTTCCTGGTGCCAATGGTGATCTAGCTTAAATCTGTTCGTGGTTTAAATTATAAAAAATCATATCTATTTGTTCAATGACATTAAAACAAAGAGAAAAATGAATTTAATATCAAAGAAAATAAGAAATTTAATGTCCCCTAACAACTAGGTCTTCTACTATAAATAGGGTTATTTAAAAAGAATGTTCTATTGTAGACTTATTCTCTGAATCCTACTTATTTTATTCACAAGCACTAACTCCATATCAATGTTTCATTCTTGATCTTGTTAAATAAGAACAAAATACATGTTTAAACAAGTGACTTTATATCATATAGAAGGTCACTGATAAGTTGTGAATATAATAATTCACTAAAACGATTTTGTCAGAAATATAGGTAAGGTAAATCACTCTTTTTGTTATAGATAATTAAATATTCTAGTGAGAAGTAGTGATCAGTGGAGTTCAACCAGGTCTCTTGTGAGATAGTAACTCACTGAAGACAATGGTGGATGTGTCGCTCAATTTCGTGGATTAGTTGAAGTTAGATATTAACACCGTTGGATGACAGCTCAGTGGTCTAATGGTTAAGTGCTCTCGCGCGAAACCAGTAGGTCCTGGGTTCGAGTCTCGCTGGGTGCGAAGTCGTGAATGCGCACTGCCTAGGCGTCCCACAATAGGACGAAACGGTCGTCCAGTACTTCCAGGTTTTCCATGTTGGTCTAGCTTCAACTGACTCATGATCTTAACCATTGATATATTCATCTCTTATTCATACAAGTTCAATTTATATAGGAATGAAATAGTCAAGAATGATAATGACATACTCGCTCAAAAAGATCATGTATAATTTGTTGTTAATATAATAGATGAAATGAGAAAACCTATCAGAATAACAATGTAGTAATCCTAATAATATTGACAATCATAGTAATCACAATAATGATTCAAATGTCTTTGAAACACCTGAAAAAGTATTAAAACTAGTAAATGATCTAAATATTTACTAAAACTATATCAAAATAATATGTTGTTCAAAATAATAATAACTGTAAAATAAAAACCTGTAAAACTAAATTATCACGAATTAATGTTTTTGGTATTGTTGAGTTCTTTGAACTAAATGTAGAAGTAAGTACTGGTGATATTTTCCATAGCGACAGTGGAACTTCTGTAATTATTCCATCTAGCACAGAGAACTCAACGGCGCTAAAAGTATCTATTTGAACTGCGAATTTTCTCCATCGTCCCATAATGTGATATGTGTATCTAAGAAATGAAGATTGAAACGGACTCATTATTAATTTAATTGGATATCTTATTACATTAATAAAAATATATATTAAATAGAAAAACACTTGCCCTGTGAAAATAATCGTACTACTATATAACAGTAGAATCAAATGCGATTGTCTACAGTTTTAAATTACAAATTAATCTGTACAATGTGGAATTATAGTGACTATATCTAAATTCATTTATACATTACACACATAGGTTCATTCTTTATTTACAAAGACATAATAAATGCTTTATTATATACTGATTTTAAGTTATTCTGTTGCTTACTTAGTGTAAGTAAAACATCTAAGTGTACTTAATAGCATCTTCAACTCATTCCTATCAGGAGGTTAACTGCCACCAATTCTCGATTAGTTTTCATTACCAAATGAACATTCATAAGTTGGGAACCTTGATAATGGATTAATCAGCACTGATAGAGTGCTTATTAAGATTAAAATTTAAGCCAAAAAAGGAAATCTAAAAACGTTGATTCTTGAATTACCCTCCCAAAATCCAAATCCCTTAACATTCAACGAGGACTATGATGAAGTCAATTTAATCTAACTATTAGTTTTACTGAAACTCCATAGCCAGAATTCGATGAGTTATAAAGATTAGATAGCATGATACTAGTTAGTACACAATATATTCAATCATACATATGACGTTAGTCTCGGTTTGGATTATGATAAAACATTTTGTGAGTTTACACTCTATGGAGAAGATTAGGTATTTTCAAGATCATAGATACATTTTGATGGTAAATACTAGCCTGGATGAAGATTCATCCAAGTTTTTCTATCACTCAACTTGAACCATCATACAGGATTTATTTCATATATGAAATATTCGTAATGTTTACCAGTATGCCATGATAATAATGCAAGGTCATCTTTTGATACGAACATCCCTAGTTATTCTAACTTCATAATCAAAGACAGTTAACCATGTGAAAGATTATTTGGATTTACATAAAATATATGTTAGGTTGATGTTCTGTTGTTTGAATACCACATATCTGCGGTATAACCAAGCAATGTGAAGTTTTGGAGGAACAATTTTTTTCAGAACTATTTCAGGACAGCTTCATTTTAAAAGTAATTTAATGTTTTAAGAGACTATTTTTATCAGATGACCAAAACAGAATAATGATAATGTCGTTTGTTAAAATGCTTAGATTTGACTCATTTATTGTCTCATTTGAGACTGACACCTTAGATTTATACTGTTAAAAAAAGTAATCTGAATCAAACTTATGTAATTTTTCTATTGGTTTATACTTTTTCTTAAACAGATCGTGAGTGGATTGACTTAGAGGTTGCACTGCTTAATCACTGTTTTGATGACATTGAATCAAATTACAAAATTTTGAAAAGCAGAACAACTCGACAGTTCTCTAAATCAGCACCATCTGTTGCTACATCGAGTAAATCAAAAAGTCGAGTTTCAAGTATTAGTGTAAATCAAAATTCTAGTAAGTATATTCAGTTTATAAACTTTTTGTAAAAAACGATTTTAATTAAATTAACTTGATCATATACAGTTATAACAGTAAATATTCACAAGAGCAGCAAATCGATTACTTTGTGATATATATCACTGATTACCAAGTATGTATGCAGTTCATAGTTAGTCACATACATACTTGATAATCAGTGATATTTATCACAAAGTAATCGATTTGCTGCTCTTGTGAATATTTACTGTTATAACTGTATATGATCAAGTTAATTTAATTAAAGTCGTTAATACTATCAAAATAAATGTTAGTTTACTTGGTACTGTTTGCTTCAATCTTCCAATTCAGGTTGAAGACTGCAATTGATCAGTCTCTTATTGGCACATGTGCATCCTGTGCGTATTGCCTTGATATTGACTTAAGTCTTAAGCATTCTAGGCACAGACAGATAGTGGCTGGCAGTGAAATCCAGGACGCGCGTCAGCTGGATGTACCTGAATCCCAGAGTTGATGTTCACTCTGGGACTCAAACCCAGATGAGCCCCAAGTAGGACGAAACGCGAGTCCTGAATTCCACAGCTAGCCATCATCCATCTTTGCTTATAAATGTTAGTTTAATCAAATATTTGAAAATCATATTCGGTAAAAGTATACTTTGTTGGTAAACTAGTTAGATAGCAGATAGCGATTTCAAGATCACAGCATATACTTCATACAAGAATACTAATGTAGGATTGTATTTTATAATCATGTTATAGTACACAATTTACAAGTCATATTGCTTTAAAAAAGTGCTTTTGTGTATGGTGATAGACATCAGATAACTGACAGAGAATGGAAGGAACTAAGAGATAAAAATTATGCATAGTAATATTCATTGGATAGAAGAAATCTATATGGATTGGTGCATTATTCACGCGTTCAAAACCCCCATATAAGTGAATCGTAATGTTCGTTGTTCAACAGATTTTTGAAAAATCGGTTACACTAGGAGCTGTTCTGAATGATAAGGCTCAATTTCCAGCAACTGACTGGTACCTTTATTGTAAGGACATTCACTCTTAGCGCTATTAAATTCAACCCTGTTCCTTTGAGGTTTTTGAAGAATAGACGAAATAGTTTTTAGAAAAAGAAATTAAAGTAGACGTTAGAATGTTGAAGTTGAATATATAAATAAATAGAAGCCTTTCAATCTTATTAATAGTTTTTTGGTATATGACATAGAACGTTATAAAAAGATCACTTACGATACATTTGTAATCAGATGAATCCACATTACTACTCATTATCATAAGGTATTCTCAATTCTAGACAACATTATGCGTAGACGATTGGGGATTTCAAAGGTATTATCATAGATTCTATTATAATCATCAGGTAGTAGTAAATAAGCATCGTTTTTTGGACCTAAAAGAACGTGTTTATACCATTATTAAGATTAAAGCTATGTGGTTCAGTTTGAGGAACACCCTTAAAATATATAAAGCTCCAAAGTTTGAATGATATGGAGTCATATAAATGAGTTTTTATATACCACACTCCATTATCTTAAAATCGAACATCCAGCTGAGAACTTTAATAAATTTATCAATCCTGTAAGACCTATTAACATATTCTAATTTTTTTAAAGCATTTTTCATAAATTATTCATTTACATCAACTGTACTGTGATTAAGTTAAACTGAAATTTTCTTTCTCAGGGTTATTTTAAGGTTCCCTGAAAGTCATCGACAAAGTATTCTGTCATCAAAGGTTGTATTTCTTAATAAATCGCTAATGACTATCGAATGTAATTATCAACGTTTTTATTGAAGAAAATGTTTTTCTTTGAGTTCTTTGAAAAATTTAGCATATATTTAAACATCCAATATGTCCTTGGCAAATTTTCTTAATTATTCCTTTAGAAAAGTATGTATTCCATAAGGCGAATTTGAAATTGCGTATTTAGAATACAAAGCCGATTAATTCAAGCGAATAGCTCATTCCTTTTATTGAGTCTGAAAATGTATTTAATCTGAACAATAAGTTATTTTCCTTAAAGAACTATTTTTGTAACAGTACTGTAATTAAATTATTATAATACGTCTTTTCAATAAAGAAGTAGAATTATGTATTTCGAAACTGGTAGCCTGTTATAAGACTTGGTATTTTACTAGTTAGTTTCATAATTATAGACCCTTGTAAAACAACCATTAAAAACCAAGAGTCAGTTGATATGTTTCATTGTAGCATGAAACTCCTTAGTAAGGGATGCCCAAGACCTTACCGTGGACTGAACATAGGACCTTCAGATTTTACAGCTAGCGGCCCCTAGTGGGGTTGTAGGTGCACGTTGTTCATGAATATAATACTAGGTTGAAATAGCTGTCCGGTGTTTCCTGGTTTTCACTGGTTGTCTGTCTGACGTGTGTTTGTGATGTAAACTATTGAATTTAAGAATCTTCACAACTGCCTTACTTTAATAATTATAGATCGGGATTCTTTATTACGTTAATATAATTACTTATAGTTCATACTCCAATCTATAAAATTTTAATCATTGTAAATAAAATAAATCATTACACTTCTTGAAGTATGATCATTTTAATTGTACGTCAAATAAGATTTCTATCGTTCAACTATGAATTTTTTTTCTAAGAGATTTATTAAATTTGCTACAAACTGTCCAGAAAAGTTAATAAGAGTTGCTCACAGGACAAGTAAACAAAGAAAATACAACGAGAGTAAATGTACAGTTTAATTTCCTCACAGTCAACTTACGAAGGATTAGACGACTAAATTCAAATAATTAGATCCACTACAAAAAGTGGTTGTAACTACCTGTTGTGGATGCGGAGGAATAGACCAATAATTATCATGTTAAGTCCAATGGTGTCCTTGGACTTTAAATGGACATTTCCTATTGGTCGATATCTGTTCACTTGGTGAATATTGTACAAAATGTTGTTTTCTATTTTTATGGTACGATGTGGTATGCTTGATTAGTATATAAACAAAGTATGTTTGAAATATAATGATTCATATCTCAGAGGTTGTGACTTGTGTTCTGGACTCAACTGGCTGGGCTAGACAGGGAAGCGCAAACCAATCGAGACTCTAGGCCGTCCGTACGTGTTTACGTGTCACTGTAGTCGATCGATAACACAGGGTAAAAATCGACAGCAACTTAAAGTCATAACACTACCGCTGACAAAGAAAGACTCAAATAAAATTAGACATGCGGAGCATAGGTTCACTGTCATTTACTCTTGATGATGACGATGATGAAATGTGTAAATACAGATAGAAAAGGGTAGGTGACAATGAAATAACAGCTAAACTTATTAAAAGTGATTAGATCTATTATGTAAACTAGTTGTTGAGTGACTAAATCATATTCTTCCTATACACTAAAAAAGAACAACCTTATTATATTCACTCAGCCAAAGTGAACGATGTCCGGAATTTTTCAAGCTTGAGTAAATATATTTCTAAAACTTTATTCAATTGTTATAAATCATAGTTTCTCTAATAATTAAAATTTTTTACTCTGTACATTATTCAGCTTTGGTCAGTGAGTTAGATGAACCTGTGAAAAAATGTGCTGTTGATTTCTTTGAAAAACTCAAATTCGCATGCATTCTATTGGCAAGACTTCAAGACTATCTTGTAGATCCGAATTCTGCTCACTTGGCTAGACAACTATTTGAATTTTTAAAGTAAGTAAATAAATACATCATTCATTAACAATTAATAATTACTTTTTAGAAAGTTAAGTGGATAAAAACACGATCGATTACGACCAATATGATTTACCTTATCTGAAGTTTATTGATAATCTACATAGGATTGTTTGAACAATCGAAACAGCCCAACTACCTGTTACTAATGCTGCATTATTGATAAACCCGCCTTCATTTTATAGTTTTATTTATGGAAATTCAAAAGACGCGAGCATAAACCTTACAATCAAAATAACTAGAATAGGAGCGTTTTTAATGTTACTTTATCGATATAATTTAGTCTAAAATAACCATTCAAAAATTATAGAACCACTAGCCAGTAACCACACTATGAAAGAAATCACATCAAGCATCAAATGAATATGACTGGAACGAGCCATTTTATCACCTGGGTATGATTATGTTGCTGTTTACGCTAATTCGCATTTGTATCAGTGTTTAACCTATCCATGAGTGTCTTACTAGGGTGCTGTTTATTACTTATTAAACTTATAACTACGATGCATACTAATAAACATGTAGCTAATTCAATAAAACTATTAAATCATCATCTTTTCTATAGTTTAAACTGAATTGATATCACTTTTGTTAGATTCATTGATTAGCTGCTAAATAAAATGAAATTGTTTACAAACTGGGATCAACCTAACTGTAATTACATTTTTATTTTATTATTTTAAGCTCAAATTAGACAACATTCAACAAAAATTTATATTAAATTGTAGGGTACAGCCTCGTGTAAATTGAATTAAATTTTTTTAATATACATTCCAAATTGCCGTGAACCAACAAATGTACACATTTCAATTTAGAAGTTCTTTTCAAAGGTTTGAAAAATGCATATTGGTAATGATGTGTATTCATTGTATTTGTTTATTCATCTTTTATTCTAGATATGGAGTTGATGCTACACGAAACCCTAAAACAAATAGATCAAGCATTGCTCAATCAACTATTTATCCACTATTACCAGATTATGTTGTGCTTTTTATTCAATCGAACTTGACAAATGAATATGAAAGACTATGGCGCAATCTTGGAGATGCATGGAATGTACCAAGGTAGTTGAATAACTAAGCATGTGATCCAGATATTAAGACCTCGGCTTCCTTAATTAGGAACTTATGATTTTTTTAGAAATCGTTATTATATCCTTGGGATGACAAGTAACGCCTGGGATTATGGGTATATATGAAAAATATGTGCGGAGACATTTGGTCGAGAATGAAGCAATAGTTTTGAAAGTTCTGTCCGTTATCCCATTATAAATAGATTAACAATTTTACTATCAATCCATTATAACAAATAAATATATAATCAGTGGGGTTGATATCTGTTCTGAAAAGCAAATGACAACAAGGTAAAAAAAATAAACTCAACTGTATTGGTAGTTGATCTTCATAAAATCAGCTTCCATCAGTTGATCTGTGGGTGACTTTCATATGAAACAAATCCACTCACAAGATACTCTAAGCCATGTGTTATATACTGATTAATGCTGTAGGTCATTCACAATAGATTGTGATGTCCGAAAAGTTTCGACTTTAATACGTAAACAACATGACAATGGATAATTATTAAATCATTTTAGAATATATCAATATTTGACTTGAAATTTTATCAAATACCCGATAGATAATGTTTGAAACTTATTAGTAATAAAGTAATCAGACAGTTCAGTTTTTACTTCCAAAGTGTCAAACTAAGCTAAAAATGATCAGTGATATTATACGACAATTAAGTTATTAAATGCAGAACTATTGAATAATTTTATAAAAATTTCATATTAAATATTTAGAAAAATAATTGTAGATAATATAGACGACCAGTTGGGTATTTAACAATAAATAAGGGTGTGTTTTTTCAAAGAACTACGAGACCATAATATGTAGTAAGTGGGAATCTCATTAAATTTTAATTAGTTTTGTTTGTGTTATGACGGGTGGTGTCTGAAACCAGATACTGATACATGACATGCTGTGTTTCACTGTGGGTTTCGTAATCGACTGGTGGGTATAGGTAAGAGTGGGTGATTAGCCCGATCTCCACCACCCGGGTTACCGCTCACGATAGTTCATGAGTCATTCGTCTCATTATTCAGGAGGTACGACGCGGACGAGTGAGTCGGACTTAAGATCTATGAACTAACCTTCCCCCCCCCAGCTGCTTACTTGAGCGAGAACACAAGAGTGAATCAGAAAGTGTATTGTACTACTGACTAAGATACACAAATACTCATTCATATATATATACCATTCTATCCCTAGGAAATCGACCCATTTCTTAGCCAATGAAATGTATTTGTCTTTCAGGTCACTTGTGATTTCTATCGATTGACCTTTTCCTTAAGCTATTTCTGATTGGCTTGCCATATCATTTTGCAACCTTTTTTTTGTTTTACTGTTGTTCCAGTAAGTTACACACGAAAGATTCTGAGTGTTCACTTTTTTTTACTTATCAATCGGATATTGTTATTTTTTCTATTTTATTTTTAAAGTATATTACACTTGAACAAATTTTACTGTGACTAAAATCAGAAATGTATTTAATGTAAATTTGATTGAATATATGTATACTGAATCTAGTAATTTGTATTATGAATTAGTTATCTCCTATCACAACAACTGAACAGTGAAGATAGATTTGCACTGTAAAATTTCCTTTCGTTTTTCATTGAGATACCTTTCAATAGAATATTGTTTCTATTATTTAAAAACTCATACATTCAGCAATCATACTCAACTAATCATACCCCTGGATATTATTGAATAATAAGTTAAAAGTAAATACACAAAGGCTGAATATTATAATAAAGGAAATTTTGTATGAATTGAGTTGATTATGTAATACATAACTAGACTTGTTATGGATGAATAATGATTGATTATAAAGCCCAAGTTATCAACGCCGAACCCCAGTAAACGGTAATCAGAAGATGGAATTATTAGCTAGTAAAAATGAGTGGATTCAAATAACATGATTAAACACTTAAATAAAACATATTTCCAACAATAAGGACTAGACAAGCATGACATTGATCACCACCCAGTGATCAATCAGTTGTGATTACATCTCAGTCCTACAGGAGTTTAGTCACGGCTCAGATAGCCCAGTGGTAACGTCTCTGACTGTGAAGCTGGGTGACATGAGATCGAATCCGCAAGGGAGCACCAGTTCCCTCAAGATTACAGGTACACCTTGCTGACAAGTGCCAAGTAGCGCGAAACCTGGGTCCAGGGTTTCCTGTTGACTACCTCCAACCACCATCTAAATCTCAATACATAGTGCCCGCAGTGTCGAGTCACCTAGACTGGTGGCCACATTGCAACATGATCGATAGCATTCGATCTGCACTAATAAGGACTAGACAAGCATGACATTGATCACCACCCAGTGATCAATCAGTTGTGATATTTCCAACAAAAATAACATTTATTCCAGACATAAATAACTGACACGTTCGAATTTCTCAGGTCATTTATTAACTCATAAAATTAAAACATTTAAGGGTCAGTTATCACTCATCATATAAGTGATAACGTTTTCACAGTAGGCTACTGTTAAATATTATATATGTTGTTTTTAATTACGCGAAACCTCAGCTACTGATAACCCTGAGTTTCTGATAGTACTGCTTTAGCTAATCGAAGGAGAACCTAATTTTTTAGATAAAAATTTTAATAGATCCCAGTGATCAACATCCAACACTAATTAAAAGATAATATGTAATTAAGTTTACAGATCACAAAAATACAACTCTATAAGTGTGAGGAAAATAAAATGCAACCAGTTATTACTTTCATAATTCGTTCCAAATTCTTTTTAAAACTCGAAAGTAATAAAATAAATAGTGAACCTACTTGAAAGTTATTTAACCCTACTTATGAAAGGTGAAGTATTTTGACATACTATATGTTATTTTAATCTTTACACACAGTGATTTGTGAGTCTATATCGATTGTGTATTACTTGGTAGTTTGAGATATATTCGTGACCTGTTTATATTTTGTGTAACACAAGAATCTTCCGCTTATCATTTCTTTTGACACAGCTGCCATACCTCTTATACTAATGGATCTTACTCGTCACCTTAAAATTAGTATTTTTGATAAGATAGTAGCTTCGCAGTACACAGTTAGTTGTCATTCATTCATTAATCGGCGTAAATTCCTGATTCTTGAACCTCGTTTATATAAAACATTGTTACCAATAGTGAAATAATATCCTAATAGTGAAGCTTAGATACTATTATAAATAATGGAATTAAAATCCTAAGCAGCCGCCGAAATTGATATAAAAAACCAAGCATAACCTCCAGTGCTAAAACCGTTCATTGTCGGTTCTCATGATAAACGTGTGAAATCTACCCTTTTAAAATACAAATGATATTATAGTTACATCACTTTCTCGTACTATCTGACCATGTTTAACGTATATTACGTTTTAATGATTGCTCTACGTTCACAAGACATATTTCGGTGAACGAAGACAGATGGATAAAACCAATTTATTTATTTAATGCAAAATTACATAGTGTCTTCATGAAATATGAAAACGGTACATTAAATACGTAATTTGCACATCTCCCATCAGTTGTCTCTTAAAAACTTAATATTCATTTATTCTTGTTGTTATTACAGTTACTCTCAGCTTATATTCTTGTTTGCTGAAATTTTATCTTCTCAACCTTCTGCTGCTAGGCATTCCACTTCGAATCAGTGTTACATACTACTTATGTCTGTCAACATAAGTAGCATACACCACATTATCACTATATTCTTTTGAATTCCATCATTCATGTTATATTTAAAATGATATCGTCTATGATCACACATTTTGCATTTTTTGCTTTACACCATTAATATTCCTGCTACGAGTGTTCAGTCAAAATTTATGGAGCAAATGTAGTCAAATAAAATCTTACTTTCACCGCCTCAAAATGATTGTTTCTGCAAATTGGCGTGCAATCTAAAAGTGTTCTGTTTGTAGAACATTTCCTATACTATCTGTATTTGTAAACAGAGAACAAAAGCGGATACTTTTCAAATTAACATCTAAACGTTTACCATCGGAATCATGTAGAATTATTCTTAAAACTACATGCAATTATCCAACCAGTGATTTTATCGTTAATGTTTCATATGAGTATTAGATAAGATGATAATAGATAGATAAGAACAATAATTTCATTTTTCACTTTAAACTGTTCCCATTGATTACATTTGAATATTTAGATGTTGTTTAATATAAATGGTGATATTGAACAATGTTCAGAAAAAAATTAACCTCTGCAAAATTAAGCTTTAATCTAAACACTATATATATAATGTTTTTCCAGGAAGGACTCTCCTTACGAAGATCGCGTTTATATACCCAACTTTGAGAACAGATTCACGGTAATCCCACATGAATACGAACCATCATTGTTTAACTACAACTCTCCAAATGTGATTGATAGACAAGAGGTAAGAGTTTACTTGGTGGTTGAATTTTCATTTGTTTATTTAATTATTCCGTTTACTGGTATATTTTGAAGATAAGAATAGAACTATTGATAACATTTAGTGGTCAACAGAGTATATAAAATTTTGAAATGCTAGCCTTATCATTTGGCTTACACTCCTCATATTCTAAAAAATAAATAGCCATCAGTGTGTATAAGTTATCAGACTTTAATAAATTGATTGACCTATCATAAACACGATTTCTTTACACCATACTATTGTAAATATTCAACATATAACTTAAAAATGTATGACATTCTTGAGATGTAAACTGATTACATAACTCCCTAATATAACCCAATGTATTTCCAAAACTTTTTTCTAATACTCTTAAAATCTATACGTAAAATCTTCAGGAAGAATAATATATTCTGATTAAACTGTAATGAAAACTAGATCAAACATTCAAGGCATAATTTAAAGAAACATGAAAGTATTTTGGTTCATTTGAAAAAAAAACGGGAATCTGTTTTTGTTTTTCTAATTATACTCAATTCGTTAACATCTCAGCTTCCTCACTAGTTTATTATAACGAAAACTAATGCACATATACTGTTTGATTGAGAACCAGATATAGACTACAACAAGAGTTTATGTACACGAAATACAGAATAGTCAATATGTGAAATAAAAGTGTAATGAATACTAGAGTATATTAGATAGTCTCTTACATTCGATTCAGACGGATATGTCTATATCCAATCACTGACCAATAACAGGTCAGTTTGATTGAATATATTATTTAGCTAGAGAAATTCATTTTAGTGTCTGTTAATTGTATTTATTGATTGCACGTCGTCACTACATTATTTAACACTTTTCAACATCTTTAAAAGTTAATATTTTCAATAAGTAGTTATCATATTTATTAGTTTTACCAACTAATATCTTCCAATTCATTCTTCGGTAGTTATGTTTCGAAAAAAAACGAGTTTGAATAATTCAAAAAATGTAGTTGGATGCGTTCAGTGAGTCCTTCACTGTTAAATAAAATGACGACGTTCAGGATAATAAACATGAAGATAAGATTGTATATAATGTGTTTTAAAACGAATCCTTATAAAGCTCAGGACTATAATAGATAGGGTTAAGGTATCCAAATGGCATCAATAAGGTATACCTTGTTTGGCTCAAATCAAGTCAACCATAGCCAAATTAATTAAATACAATATAAGTAGAGATGTGATTATAAATAATGAGCTACCTAAGGAGTGTGTTTAGAAATAGATTGGGAATGAAACCTCAGTTAACCTAAAAGCTTTTGTTACTCTATCCTAATGCGTAACTTCTGATTAAGTATACACTGAAAATGCTTTCATGAGGTATAGAAGATCAATAAAAATTCTTAGAGAAAGTTTACTTGCTTTGCAATACATCATACTGAGGACGGTATCTACTCTGACATTATCAATAAACAACTTCATTTGAAGTCAATATATTGTATCACTTAGAATTACCCCATCATTTAAACGATATTTTATTCAGATGTAAAAACTGATAAAAGTCACTTAATGTCAGCCAATTTAACTTTTTTTTCAAATAATTAAGTTGTCTAAAAGAACTTATCATCTAAAAGGGTTAATACATCGATGTGAAAACGTTATCGTATTATCATGCTGTTATCGATGATGAAATGTGTATCCATTGGCTAATGGAGTGCAAAAAAAACATTTCTAGCCAAGATACTTATCAATACAAGGTTGATCATCTGGTTTATAGTAATAAAGTACAACATTTTTAAAGATTAAAAATCTTAGTCTAACTGAGAAGATAATTTAACTTATTTCGTAAATACAATGCAACTGATATGACATTAACAAAAGCATGCATATAAAATGTCTGATAATGAATGCAAAAGATAGAAATGACTTTTTCTGAAATCAATTTCTAGAGTTAATTATATTTGATATGAATTATAAAATGCATGGGATATTATTATGAATTATAGAATGACAAATACTAACGTTTACATTTGTTAAACGTTGAATGGATCAATTATGTTTCAGTTCATATTTTATCTTGCAGTAAATCTTTCGATTAATACTACTTATTCTTTGTTGATACTTATTCTGATTAGCGTTTTTTTAGCAAGGTTGTTTTCTACGGGATGGGGTTGCCGATCCCATGCTCAACCCTTCTCCTTTACTCGGGCTTGGGACCGGCAGTGACCCTAGAGGAGCTACGAGCGGTTATTTGTCGATATTTACACTATAATTAAACATGGTTTCTTTACATATAAATTCCTGTTGTCTAAAGTAAACTGAACAAATATTGGTTGCTTCTGTGTTACTAATTGTAGATAACGTATGACTGATAATGGCTAACAAGTAATCTCCAAATTTGTAAGGATATACTATTGAGTGCATTACTAACTGTTAGGAAATATGTGATTCATGATCATGTGGAAGTACTGGGTTTCCTGTTGACTACCTCCAACCATCTAAAGCTATTCTTTACTAACAAGGAATTAATTAAAATGTATCAGTAAATAAGATTTATTTAATAAACCAATGGAATAATTAAAACCGATTTAATACAAAAGTTACGTTATTCTATTGTATTAATATGTGAAAACCAAGAATGTCCAAAAAACAATTATATGTTGTTGATGGAGTTTTGTTCTCTGAGCTGGATGGTTTGGTCGTGGAGCTTTCATCGTTCTTCTGAACGACATCATCAGCACAAACTTCAGATAGAAGTCCAAATCATCCACCTGAGCTACAAATGTTCTCTACCATCTCACAAATATATGTATTTATAAAAATTTACTCTGAAGATCAACTAGAGGAAAATACACATGAATTCAACCAATTTGATAAGTTAGTAGCTATATCGACTCAGTAGCTCAGCAGACAATGAAATAACGTTTGAAGATGAAAGTAGTGAATTTGAATCTCATTGTGAAAATCATCACTTTGGATACAGTGATATTCAGTAGACCAGCCCCATATAAAACAAAACGTAAGTTCTAGACCTCACTGTTAGCCACAATTCGATTTTACTGGAGAGACTGTCTTTATGTAGATGGTAATAGTGAGTGTTAGCAACTATTAATTCCGACGTTTTTTTATTATTTAAAAATAAATTCATCGGTAAAATATATGAGATTATATGTTAACCTAGTTTGAATGATTATCACAACACAACCGTATGATTATATTAATGTTTTAGGTTATTGTTAAATAAACTATATAAACAAGTAATATTTATTTAATGGACATAAATATTCCGACTATAACACTGGCACATAATTGACCAATAAAAGTCACTACTATTGTAGATTAATCGATTTGCGAATTCACTGACCGGATAAGATTCTCTTGTCAGATTTATTGAAGGCCAGAAAATGACCTAAACTCCATAAGGTAATTTACACCGTCTCTACAAAAACAACCATTATGATAATCTCATAATCTTAAGTTAGTTGGCGAACTACGGTTTGTTTATTAACTAATATGTAATTCAAATATGAATACTGAACGGTCAATAAACATTGTTAACATGTGCACTATTTAATGTTCAGTTATGTATATTAGCCAAATGAAATAACAATTTTATTGTTGAATCTGGTTTACGAAGACGTATCAAAATACACATAATGTGCATGAATATAGATCTTGGAGATAAATATTTTGTCTTCACCAGTATCTTTTGCATAGTCTTGGTTTCTTTCTTTTGTTTCAGACAAGATATATGCTCCCACCAGGCAGTAATTTTAATGTGAATCAATCTTCTAGAACACCACGTGACAAAACCAAGTAAGTGAGAGCACAGATATAAACAATAGGACAACAGTTTTCATGATTCATTTAAATCAGTTGTGGAACCAATCCAACCTAGCGAATCGTTTTTCACTAGCTGACATCAATGAGTGTCAAAAACTGCCACTTCAAGACTAACTAACTACATATAAATACTTACGTGAATACTATTTATAGGTCATACCATAAATAATAGAAGCTAAAAAATGTATACCACTCGTACAAACATAACTGTTATATCATAGCTGATATCTACTCCAGCAAAATGACAAATTACATGTATTCGAAGAATGACAAGTAACTAGTCTTTCTTGATGGAACTATTAAGCTTCTTTCATCAAAAGTAAAAATATAGACAAAATTTCTAAGTAATAAACCACTCATGTAAACAGTGGTATGGATAATAATAGAAAAAAACAATCGTAAACAACTGAATAGTTAAAATACACATTTACAAACTCAATGCCATCATATATACTTAATTTCATTTCAATTGATAATAACTGTTAGAAGTTCATTTGAGTTGTTCATCCTTAAATTGTGTAGGTGAAAAGACAATCAATAGAAAAGTAGTGTAAAAATACACCTGTACTTGCCATCAAGAGGAACATGAAATATGCACGTTATATGTCTCAAATATAGATAATTAATGCTGTGCACCTTGTTTAAAGAAATAATCTCCACAAAACTCATTGTTGCCTGTACAATTTTATTTTGCTATAATAGTTGTGTCTAGTATTGACAAGAAACAGTTATAAGTGGTTTAAAATACTGAGAAGAAAAGAGAGTCAACAGACTAGCCTTTTATGGAATTTGTTACCTAAAGCGATGTTCATCAAGATTATTCGCTTTCTGCATTTTTACTTAACTATGTCATAAACATACTTTTAAAGATAGCACTCATTGCTTGAATTTTCAGGGATTGATCTTCTACCAGGAGATTCACTCGTTTACTCAGAATGCGCAGATGATATAGTTCTGTTTGGTGAAGACGCTGAAAAATATTCAGTCTTCAGACTACAAATTTAGCAACAATACAAGCATGATTGGGATGCGGTTCTCTCCCTCCATATGTAAAATGTTACCTCAGGATTAGCTTACTTCATCCCCTGAATTAGTGATAGGGAGTGAAGTAGTTGAACGGACTGATCACCTCACTTACCTTGGGAGTTTCACCAGTACTGATGATCTGGTGTTTGGCGAAATCTCGGTATGTATTCAGAAAGCTTGACTGGCTTTTGTCACCATGAGTTACATGTGGCGTATTCGAGATATCCGTCGCTCAACCAATGAGCGAGTTTACTGTGCAGCAGTTTTTTTTCGTTCTACTTTAGAGGCGTGAAATATGGTTATCAAGAATGGAGGATATTTGTAGGTTACTGGTATCCGATCATATGTGTCTATGAAGCATTGCTCATGTACTTCGGGACTACGGAGTAAGCAATGTCTGAGTTTGGAATAGAGTACTAGGTACAAGGATAGGAAATCGATTGATGAGGTAGTAACTCTTCATCAACTGAGGTGATCGGGACGTGTGCTACGTATGCCTGACCACCGCCTACCTCGACGGGCGATGTTTTTTGGTGCAGAAGCGGGCTGGAAGAAAGCTAAGTGCAGTCAAACCCAAACATGGCATCAGTCAATGAAGTCGTTAACAGTTGGACTTAGCCATGTTAGTAGGTATAGACTACCCGGTTGGGGTCCGCAGGATTATCGTAACCAATGGTTGAACTTTGAATGGCATGGCTCAAAGTCGTTTGCAATGGAGAAGGCATATCCATTATTTGTCTTCTCCCAAAATTCTGAGGTTCCTAATTCCTTATACCTTCCCTTTGTTTTTTACTTTACTAGTTTGTATTTTCTTTTCGAAAAGTATCTTCAATGTCTAGTCTTTCCAATTCCCACTGATATTGTTACTACCTGTACTATACTGTAATTTGTCCCGACAACTTCATCTCTATGTGCTAACGGCGCATGACAACTTGAACCGATGTGCCTACGTACATGTTCTACGTTGCGACTGACTGGCTCATATCTTTGGAAGCAAATAACTGACTACATAAGCAATTATTATAAAGCTAAACTCCAAAAGTGCTTTCTAGTCTAATAGAGAGACCTTGGTTCAAAGTTTATAGGATCTGTAAAATAAGTTTGGGTGAACTTTAAGGACATTCTCGCCGCGAGTAGAATAATTTAAGTCCGATTTGCTCCATAACAAAACCTTGTACAAAGCTATGAAAACAAAACACTCTAGAAAAGAGTTTGTAAAAGCCAGAGATTTAATTTTTCAGTGTTAGATAGTACTAAGCAGTACAGAGTGGTAAGATTTGTATAAATACAATTGAAACGGAGAGATAATATTGATACTCCAAGAGTACCAGTTAATGTCTCCCTTTTAATAAGGAGGAAATAAACTTTGTACTTATTATCAGTCCCTGGCCTTAGGAACGGGTTAGTATCTGAAACTGAACATAGTTGTTATTATGGATAAATAGCTTCGTTATTTGTAGTGATCATTGGTTAGACAGTCTAAACAATAATTATTTCTATTAAAGTTGATCAATCTTGGTTGGTATATCTGCATCCTCTTGGGATTCCCGCGATATAACTTTTTCCATCTATTCTACACTAACTTGCGTCAGTGCTTATATAGAGGCAATCCATACAGGATACCCATATAACAACCAAAACTGATCAACTTTCAGTTAAAAATATTAACAACGGGATAATCCAATCAATTTAAAGTAAAATAAAATTCATACCTGTTGCAAAACTGAGTAGCTACCTGAACTCGATGCTTAATTGAATAATAAGATGCTGCTTGAGGCGGACGATATTGAGTTCGAGTCCCGGGGCGATCATCTACTCTGGAGTCCAGGTACATTCAGTTGACGACTCCTAGATGAGATGAGGCGCGAGTCCTCGATTTCACTGCTAGCCACACTCCACTTATTCTATATTTAGAACAATGATGTTTGATGATGGTATGAGAAAACGTAACTGATCGAAGGACTAAATCGTTTAGAGGTCTAAAGTCTTTTCGAAGTCCTACAATATTCAGCCTATCTATATTAATAATTAATGAAAAGAAATGGAAACTTGACTAAAATTGATAAAAAAAAAAGCGTTATCTTGATTAGATAAAAGATGATAGGACGGATGAAGAACGTTTGTGTTAATGTTACAGGTTCAGTAGACGAAACATAAATTTTAAAACGTTTTTGGAAGTAGAAAAGGAAAAATGGAATAAAGCATATCAGTGAATCCATTACCATGCCAACGCTAGGCGAACCAGAAAATCTAAGCATATACAGAAATGACGATTCACATTCCACTGCCACAGCGATGAATTAGCCGCTATACTTGCCCCACTTTTATCTTTTCAAAAAAAATGTTCGAACTTCCACTTTAATTATTCAACATGCAACCTTTACAAACATACTATATCCTTCCCATCACCCTTTATTAAATCAAATCTTTATTGTTTATCTTATTTGAGTTCTCATTGCTTATTTAAATGTACCTATGCATGTAAAAGCAGACAGTGTACTTCTTCTGATCTAATTAACTAGAATTTGAAAGTGATGTTACATGATATGGTGTAACAAAAAGAATGCATCTTTGATCAGCCAACAAAATATGTTGTTCAGTGTGACAACTTAGAATTAATACATTAAACTTATTCGTAAATAGTTAGCTCTGAAAAGAAAACGAACACAAGTGTTTAGCATCTGACGACAGAAATTGGCGATTCACTCAGTCAGAACAACATAGAACTTCGTACGTACGTACGTACGTACGTACATTAGTTCGATTTGCCATACCACATTAGCACACAAATAGAATTGTCGATTCAAATCCCGTAGTGGTAGAGGTAGTGAAGGTATAAACAGTAATCGGAAAAATTAGGGTTTGAACATGTTATTCAAGGAGTATAATCCAATGAAATAAATTTGGAAAGAGAAAAAAAGGACATGAAGAATTCAGAAGATTAGAATTTGGAAGAACACAAAGAGTGTATGCACCTGCGCCATTGCAAACGATTTTGAGTCATGTCATTCAGGGTCTCTAACCACTGTTTACTATCATCTGGCGGTCCCAAACCAGGTAGTCTACACCTACCAACATGGTTCAGTCCACTTGTCAGTGACTTCATGGACTTGTGCCATGTTTTGGTCTGGCCGCCCCTAGCTTTCTTCCAACCTACTCCTATACCATTGAGCATCGCATGTCGAGGTGAATAATAATAATTCTTCTAGAAAACCTGTGACTTCAACACTAGATGTTGAAATATTTCGCTTGCTGATCTGATACTATAAGGGTCGAAACACCGAAATAAATGATACATATAATTTGTAATACATTTTGAGGGAAGGATTTAATTTTTGCTACATTTCCAAATATCAGTAAACTTTGTTCGTGTTAAACGTAAAAAATTAGGTTGAATTTAGACTTTCGATAAAGAATGATTTAATTCCACATTCAAGAACTTTAATTTGTTAACCAATCAGTATTTCAATTGTCAATATACTTATTCTATAGACTTGTCCAAGTTATTGAGTCGTTTGAAGCAAGCTCTGAAAGAGAATTAACAGTAGAAAATGGTGAATGGGTAAAAATTTTAGAAAAGAATGGAAAATGGTATAAAGTTCAGAATAAGTTTGATGAAGAAGGTTATTGTCCAGGGTCAATACTGAAAATTCCAGGAACTATGTGATATTTTCAAATGTAAGTTTTAGTTCAAAGACAGAAGTTCAAGAGAACTATATATATATATATATATATATATATATATATATATATATATATATATATATATATATATATATATATATATATATAAGTGAGAATTCAGAATATCCATTGCAAAGTCCGTGATCACTCGACATCTTCAAATCATTAATATATACGCATTTTCTTTCCCACATTTTATATTAGTTAAAATTTTAAACTTATATTCTATTGCTCTCTAAGAAACGAAGAAAATTAAGTAAGTTTCAAGTTGTATTTGTGAATACATTTGAACATTTACTAATCATTAATGAATGATTCAGTAGTTTTTCTTCAAACCTAGTAAGGTTTTTATTCAGATAATGAAGGTTGCTAGTAATGTTTTATAATCCACTGGGAATATGTTAAATGTTAACAGACAAATCAAATAACTTGTTTGAATAAGTTTGAGATGATATACCTATATGAAGCAATTAAACAGTGGTGGACCATTTTGTATCGGAATATTGGAATGTTCTAAAACTTACAAATGATTAGCATTTCCTTTGAGAAGTTGGACATGTGTAAAAGAGCATACTTGAGGGTATCAGATAATTAACATCTTGTTAAAACGGAAAGCATGTCCAGATGCAGATATTGCTATGTCTATACAATGCCTTTGTTGTTGTGTTCTTTGGAATGGATAGTGACGTACTTTTTCGTCTAGACAGTAAGCATCAAAATGCTAAATTCTCTACTTATAGTGTCTTGATGAACAGCTGATCAGCTATACTATCCTGGTAGTAGATGATCGCTGTTTTTAGATATGTAGGATATCCAGTTTATCGAACAATACTTATTGTATGTACCTCCAATCACAACATGGGGACAAATCCTCGGGCACCACTAAGCAGCTCAGATATATATACATGTTGAAATTATTGAAGATTGATAAAACACCATTGACGCAAGTTCTGTAAGTACATCTGCTTTGATATTTACCCACTGAATTTTTCCGTTAAACTGTTCAGTTCCTTAAATGGCAAAAATTCTATACTAATAGCGAATGCTGATTTCAAATAAATATTATGTCCGTATGGGATCCGTAAAATGCGTTAGCTGAGCTGTTGATGGTATCCTTTGATTGATGGAATAACATTAGACGAGTGGCTTCCAACGACAGAATACTCGGATTTTTTAAAGAAAATCACCCTTAATATAATCCCGGTTTCAATTACAAAGTACTTCGACTGCACCAATAGCGTCTACTATTTCGCTATTTCATCTGGAACAAACGGAATCTTCTTACTGTTGACTAGTGGAATGTTTCGACTGTCAACACGGTCTCTGAGATATATTTCTCCTTCAAATGCATACACAATTCGTCACTTCAATACCACAAATCTACACACTAAACTTTCTTGACTATTCATTAGTGCAATGAGTCATACGTTTAGCAGTCTATCTTTTTCCAAAAGGTTAATCTTGTTTTTTTTAGGAGTACAAGGACAATGGTTATCTTTGATATACATCGAGATATCTTAATCCCCGATAAATAGAATAATGTCTGTAAGATCTAGTTCGTGATACATGTATCAATGACTGAGTTAGGGTCGGTAATATACTTACAAGTACTTGTAAGTAATTTTCCATGGAACAACTTTAGCTGAAGAAACGTCCATAAACTCCCCCACTATATAAGGTTTCATATTCGTCTGAAATAACACCATTGTATTTACTGCTAGCCCAGAAAATCGAACCTTTTTCGTATTGACTGAAGGAAAATTATTTGAAATTTTTTTGCCAACCGAAAGATAACTGCGTATTTAGCGTACAACGCTCGACTATGACCATCTAGTTTTCTTAATACCAAAATACTTAAGAATATAAAGTACTCACTCGTTTATTTCACAAGTGAATTCATTTTCTGGGTAAGCAATCTTAAACTACACATAACAGAAAATGTATGTTTCCGCTATAAATGATGGACGAGCCAACCATATATCTGCAAAATATAAGAGTATTAGAAAGTCCCACTTTTCCTAACTATATCCCTTCCTCAGTTGAGTTATTTTGACCCTGATCATTGCGCGATACAAACTGTATTATTCATGAAAAGATGAGTTTCAAAGTGTAGCGACCAATAGAATTAATGTTGGCGTAGTGTTGAGTATCGCCTACACAATATCAAAACGGTACATTTGACTACTCAGCATTCTAATTTGTCTAATTGGTTAATATTATCGAAATCTTACGGATTACTTCCTTTGGTACTATATTTACTTCTTTTTGTTTCTTCTTACCGTATAATCAGATATGAATTCGTTGAAGACATTCAAAGAACTCTAAAGAAATTATTTAGTTTTAATCAAAATACTTTCATCTCTTTCATCTCTTGAGTAAAGATCATTGTAATTTTTTTCCTACTGCACAACTATCTTTGTTCAGAAGTTTACGAGACCTTTTTCCATTTGTTCGTTTTTGGCAAAATATTTAGTTAGAAATAAAATCATAACCATAAGGTAATCAGAGTTGTGTTTGTATTTTCGTAGTATAGTAGTAAACCCTAAAACACAAATGATTGAGTCTGATCACATAATATTTCCCTAATTACTTACAGCACTATTTAATACGTTTATCTCAGTCACTAAATCCCCTAGGATTTAACGCCCACGGTATGTCTATCTGGCAAACTCTACAGTTTGACAGTGACATCTAGAATGCAATTCCTTGACCACAATACCGAAACACCAGCAACTGTCAAACAAGCAGGCAAGTACACTCCGACGCTTTACGTCTGTATCAACTTCAATCAAATTCTCGACATTTTAGGTTTCATTTTCACCTAAACTATCGGATTACATTTCCTAGTGTTTCCTAAAACTTACAGCTGCTTTAGTCAATCTGGACTAAATAAAAACTGTACAGGCATATGCTAACTAGGGCTGATTTGTTGACAGTACTACGTATAACGTGGGTGGTGAATTACGTGATATATCATCTACGGCAATAAAACCCATATGTTCATAATTTTTGGAAAAAGCTGACTGTAATACACTAACGGGTAACTAGGGTACAATTTATGGTATTGCCTAGTTCATATTGCTGACTGGATTCTATTATTCAGTCTTTTGATGTGGCTACTAAATTGAATAACTGGATAATCAAATGTACTTTGTTTGAAGTCAGACAAATCCCAATGACTCAACCGAAAATTTAACCATTGTATCATCTGTTTGTTTGAGGACTGAAGTAGTGTTATTAGTCACCAAACAATACTGACGGATGCTAGCAACAGAAAATGCGTAACCACTAACAACCTGCCTTTGAGCATCGTTTGTACGCAGCAGACGTTGAACGGTTACGTCTTTACACATCACAACTATTACACAGGGAAGCAGATAGATTGACAGCATCAATGAGTACGGTCGATTAAACTTAGAAAAAAGTAGCGGATACAACGTGTCTACTATTCTGAAAACAAAATCTGAAATCTGACAAACCGTCAGAAAAAACGACAGAAATATACCTAGAACCCTGACAGATTTCAAGAACAAAAATCATAGCCAAACCATCTAAACGTATGAAGATCTGAACTTGGAGCAAAACAATTCCCGTTAGAGTTTGTCAACTATAGTTTTGCTGTAATAAATACATAGCAAGAAGAGTTCACAGTACGAAAATCACTACCCTCCTTTAAAACTCGCCTGAACAAAATCGCCTAATCTATTCAATTACCGGAAAAAATCAGAATAGCATATTTTCCTATTCACTTAGATCATTTATGAACTAATAAGTCACATCAGCAGCGAATACAAAACTGTATTCTTCATCCTAGAGATATATAACAGTGTGTGGAATGGTTGGAAGTATAAATACTGAGATTAGTTATTTTCAGTTTACGGTACACCCAAATAAGTCGAAGCAATGATTCTACAAAGAGCTTGGTAGTGATCTACCTATGAACTATTTTTAAAAACGACCAACGAAATGCAAAAAATTATCATAATTTTAGCAAATGTAAGATCAGTAACAAGAACTACAAAAAGTAGTTACTACAGTGGTGAGAATACTGGCAGTAACAACAGTCAGGAAGTCATTAATCAAGCCCTGCCGCAATGCGTTCCTCCTTGAGCTCTTCTGCTGTTATGGCGAACTTGCCTTTAGCCCACTCATCAAGTTTTAAACCCTGAACGATGGTCCATTTGCCATTCTTGATTTGGACAGGAAAACTAAATATAACATCTTTTGGAGCATCATAAGAACCATCACTGATTACAGACATCGATACCCACTCGCTCTTAAAACAGAATAAGTTTAACTGGAAACATACCTCCTTCGTTCCAAGCCACCAGTCGTGCATATGGTCTGAGACAGACTTAGCAGCAGACAGTGCACTACTTAGTTTCCTGGCTGCTATAACAGCAGCCCCGCGCTTCTGGATAGCGCTTAGGAATTCGTTTTTTATCCAGTTATCATCATTGATTGCGGTAGCGACAGGAATCTCCTTCCCATCTTGCTTTACAACAGCATGACTCACATCGACAAACTGCGTATTGCTGTGGTTGCCCCATATAATACAATTTTTTACAGAATCGCATGAAACTCCCAAACGTTTGGCTATCTATGGAAAAAATTAAGAGGAACCTAGACTAACAAATGACTGAGCACGATTGTGGTCAAGTCTTGTGAGCGCACTAAAGTTTTCTTTAGGAATGGAAGGAGCGTTCTTCATCAGTGCGAGTGCATTTGTGTTAGCAGGATTACCCACAACAACCACTTTGACAGTCTTCTTGGCATATTTGTCCAGAGCCTGCCCTTGCTCCTTGAAAACTTTCACATTAGCATTAAGCAAATCTTTACGCTCCATCCCTTCTCTCCTAGGCATAGCCCCAACCATAAGTGCAGCATCAATTTGATTGAATGCTACTTCTGGTTTATGTGTCACAACCACACTCTTTAAAAGTCGAAATCCACAATCCTGAAGTTCCATTTCAAGTCCTTTAAGAGACTCTACCATTTGTTCAAGATCGAACAGATGTAAGATAACTTCCTGCAGTTGTTAGAAAAGAACATCTCTAACTTGATCAGGTCCGAACATATCACCACGAGCAACCATCCCGGCGAGTGAATATCCTATTTGCCCAGCTGCACCTGTCAACAAAACTCTTATTGGCTTGGAAGGTAATAGTACAAAATATCAACTAACCTCCGACATCTCTTATTGTTGTTGGACAAATTACTATTGAAATACGCACGGTCAACATGTACTCGAAACGTTGACAGGATAAAACAAATTAAGACAGCTGTACAATATACATCGTTCTTCATAACAGACTTTAGCGACTCGACGATATCATTTGTTCATACAGTCTACTTTAATGAGTTTCCTTGATATGATAAGGTGTATATTCCTGTTTTGGTTTAGCGAGACCAAAGTTACCACCTGTTTCTTTCCTATCTTATCCAAAATGGATGTTCTCTTAGATGTAACTTAAAGTAAAGAATAGACCATAATTTAAAATTTGCCAATCTCCACTTTAACTATATGCACGAAAGTCCATTCTCTTCTCAATGGGTTCCATGGCACAATTTGTTTTGGATTCCTTGAATAAAGGCTTACAAAGCATTGAAACGTGTCTTTAGTATGGAATAAATCTCCAGCTCTCAGATAGTGATCCTGGCTTTTACTGAACACTCCCTAGCTGAAGTCACTCGGTCACACATATAAACCAGGTCACAACTGGATATGCTATGCTACACATCCACTGCAATTACTAGCCAGTTTAGAACAAACGTTTCACAACATATCGGCAACTATCTAAATATAAATTTGAACTCCATTCTTGACTTACTATTCGACTGGCCTGGTATCCTCCGATCATAAAAGTGTTACGGACGAGAGCGTTGTCAAATCCTGAATATCTGTGACATCTTTGAACCTATGTCGTTTTGGTTTCAAGATCGTTTTGTGATAATTAGTTTTACGGGTCCAGAATTTTAAAATAGAGTAACAGTGATTCCATCAGTGATAACATGGATTACCCGGATTATATCACATTATATTCTAGAAAGTTATATGCAGAAAGTTTGTTCATGTTCTCTTTTCTTCCCAAAGGTGATGTATCGACTTTCGCTCGTATAAACGATAATGCATTTTATGATACATTTAAAAGTTCCAGGTACTTGACCTTAATTCCTTAATTGGGTCTCTCTAGCATTCCGATGAAGTGCAGATTAGACCAGTCTCATGTAATCTTGGATTTATTTCACTACAATCCAATTGCTGTTTATTCTACTGTCAGTGTTATTTCTATTCTAATTCAAATCAAATATAAAGATGTCTGAATCTGGTGTTATTCCAACAACCATTATTTCAAATGTGCTCACCCAGGCCAATCTTGCTTTGTTTATTACTACTGTATATGCTAGTGAATTAAACTACTATGAAACATATTCAAGAGGTTTCGTATTCCATTTTTTACCTGATTTATTCGTTCCCAATAATCGACTAAAACATGACGAATATAACGAATAGCTCTCTTATAACCCTTGTCACACGACACGCTGTAGAGGCAAGTAATTCTAGAAAGCGAATAGACATATAATACTGCAATTGTTGTTTTGCACTGCGTTCGTAAACTGGTATTGCTACACTATAGTTTTATATACAAGCCCTAATAATTCAAGCAAAATATGAGGAGTAAGAAAAGATTTCTCCGGTTAAAAACACTTCTGCGTCACTTTCGTTCGTATGTTTTTATTATTGAACCCCTCAGGAAACCACACCGATAAGACGCTTGTATCTTTTCTCTTCAAAAAGAAAGCAGTCCCTTACCTAATCACGTGAACTTTACATGTGATTATTTCTGGCTGTCTCACCAGATTAACGGTTTTAGTTTTGATCGATGTGGTTATTCAGAAGCTCTCTAACAAATAGGTCAAGCTGAGTTTCAATGAAAATGAGTGTGACTTAAACTCATCCAAACGTTTTTAAAGGACCATTCTGCATTTATTCGACTTGAGAAGAAACTTACTAAAACCAGTTCGTAAAGAACTCATCTTCTTGTTATCTGTTTGCGCTTACCTACACCTTGACGAATAAGCATAGCCCGTAAATGAAGAAAACTTTTACTACGACAAATTATACCATTTCCCTGACCCGTTAAATGGCTAAATATGGTAAAAAATAGTAAAACGGCCTCGGTTCTTCTTTCTGCTGACAAGACAGTTGAGTTAGTCAGACGTGAAACAGTTTACCGTCACCTGGGTTACCTATGACAACACAGAGTAATCAAATAAGTCGATCAACATAATAGAGAAGATTGTGTGAACACGATACAATCTGTAGCTCAGAAGTTACACTCGTGAAAGAAAAGCATACCTTAACTAGAGCATCAGTAATACTGAAAAACATCACCGTACTCCATCACACTTCAGAAGTCATACCACCATGTGTTCAAATCAATTAACGGTCCGTTGAAAAGTATTACTTTCGTATTTTTCGGAATATAACACATTTCAGTTAGCATTAGTTTTAGCGTTTTCGTAACAGTCGGTTGCATCATTAAATCTAATGAAATCTAATATCAAGGTTTTCGATGTCCATACACGCCTGTCAACATATAACCACAAACCACACAGCACCACGATTTTTAATATCAGTTGTTTGGCGACCAGTGAATCAGTACGGGTTAAAGTTTGAATCTCACTCTCTAACTGTACTTGCAAGAAGAGAAACGCCAATATTCAGAATGAAAACAGTACCAAGGAACCGAAATTTATACGATTAGACCAGACCACGTTCTATTGTATAGCGTACACAGTGTTTTCGAGTTGTTCGTATTGAATTATATCAAAACACAAACACTTTGCCCAATTTAAACGGTTCTGATCTAAAAAAGAGAACAACTTATATCAAAAATACAAAATACCTCTAACAGTACAGTCCGTGCAATACAGTCAAAGGTTTTCCTAACACAAATAGGCGTGTTAAACGACAAAGTAAATGGCTAATACACAAGAGTCTAATACTTTAAAATCAATAAAAAGTGTTGCCGACAACATGGGATCAGACATCTATCTGAAAGGATCCAAGCAGTCCTCACAAGCAGACAGTCAAAGGTAAACAGTCACACACTGAACCACGCTGTGATTCTGAGCTTAGTCAAACACGACCTTATTGTTGATAATCCGGCCACATGCAGCAGAAAAACTAAATTAAGAAAGGTAAGTCTTTATATAAAGTCACATAATAAAAACTCAGACGAGGAAGACTGAAGAACACAAGGTGTCGTTAAAAGAGATTTATATAAATGTCAAAATACGCAACAAGGAGAAGAAACAAATAAATGAGATTACTGTCCGACAAAATGTTGTAGAGAGATTTTCAGCGTTTTCTTTCCGTTAAACTGGCCCTAATAACCTCTCCAGCTGCTTTAAGACACCGTTAAATACATTCGGTCATGGCTTCCTTAGCTGACTAATCTATGTCAGTGGGAGGCACAGGACTTACAGCAGTAAGCCTGTATATCCATAAAGCTAACAAACAACCCACAGTTATTCGGGTACCCTTGGAAGGCAAAGCTTGCGCACATCTCTACTTACAGCCTCTGTCATCATTGTCCTTACCAGGCAGTCTTCATCTATCTCGCACTTAACAACCCGTCTCATTGGCAGTGAACCACAAGTCGTTGTATAGTTAGCCACAAGTACCACATTACCTTCCTTTAAGTTTCTGTGTTTGCAAAACCATTTTAGCCTCAATTTCAGTAACGGAATGTACTCCTTTATCCACCAACGCCGCAAATTATTGAATGAACAATTAACCTGTATCTATCGCTTCGAATATCTGTCCGTAATACTGCACTCGATCCCTAAACCATCACAATATCTTAGTAAAAGCAGGTTGTTTGATGTGAGAGTCAAGTTATCATTTTATCTGATGTCACAGGGACGATGGGACAGTCATTTAAAATTCTTCCCCCACAAACTCCCATAGTTTTATCGTAAAGCCCTTGAGTTGTGGTTTGTTCAACTGGAGCATTACTCCACGAGGCACGATATGAAACCTGCGTGAATCCGTTACCAACGTTTACGTTCTACTCTCCCTTCCTTTTTGCCCGGGATGTCCGCCACTCAATGTTGAGCTCTTAACACCACAATCGTACATCATTTTAAGGCGTGAAAAAACGAACCATCTTTTTTTCCGACGGTCAAAGAATCTCAAGATCATTCCAAGCAGAGAAATCTGGCAATAGATCACCATCACAGTTCTTACTTCACCTCGAAATGTTAGCTAGCAACAGCGTTGTGGGTAAAGTGGTCCTAAAGCAAGAATGGATACAAACTCTCTCATGCTATGTCCAACACTCCACTCCATTTTATCAAATCAGGACCAATAACGAAGCGAAGGTAATGAGCCGAAAATATAGAGTCTTAGTCTTGAATCTACAGGACACTCAGTGCATTAGTATACTACTTTAAATGTCACATTGTTGATTTACTATCGTTTGATAAATTACTTAAAAATCTTTAGGGACCGAAATGGCCCGTAATGAGACTTTTACTAATTTTGAATTATTTTTAATTTTCAGGAGTGGTAGTGTCTGTGAAGATTATTATTTATTGAAGGCGATATAGTAGTCTACTACTATAGCCAAGTGGCAGTATGTTTAATGTTGTTGTTCTTGTCTGCTACTGACACCAGGAAATAAAAATAATTATACTAATGGCAGCGTATGGTTGACTATTCGTAGACATCAGATAACCAAGTGATTCGTTTACTGGGAAAATTTGTACAGTTTTGTGGGCATTCGGCTGATAGAATACACGGTACAGTATTGTTCGTTGAAAAATAACAATCTATTCATTACAGCCCTATATTGAGTTTATCGAGTAGTGAGAAGCTTTACATAATGAATATGACAAAAGGTCTAAGTATACTAATTTCGAGCTTAGAAATAATTCAGTATATGGTGTACTAATCTCAGCAATCAAATCAGGTCCCATGACCACGAGAATATGAAAATGCAAACAGGGAGTTCATGTGAATGTTTATTAAACCATGTCATCATATCACTAAACCCATACAAAAATAAGACCGAATAATAAGGGTTCAGACAATGTAGGTTGAGAAACATAAAACATAATTGGAAGGGTAATGAATAAAAGTAAAATTGCAAAAAGGAGAGAAAGAATAAACGAATAATAATGTTGTTCAGTAAAACAATGTAGGGAGGTTTCCGGAGTATTCCTTCTTTTACACCTGCTTTTCAACTTCTGCCCGCTATGTTAGCGATCGAGAATAAATATGACAGCGAATAACACGAAACGAATTTCATTATAATTTGTCAACAGACTTGTCGGTCGACACAAGTTTCTACTTGGATGACATCTTTAGTTATCGGGACTTAGTAACGTGGAGCTAAGTTAAATGAGCAATGCATGTTTAAAAAGAGGTAAGTTTCTTCCCGTTGCCCGATAGTGTGAGATAGTATAGCAACTCACGTGCAGTTTATTTAGTTCTCACTTGACTCAATTAAGCCCTTTTGTTAACTTATTTAGCGAACAAAGTCATCAGCAATATAACAAATTATTGTACCTTTATTATTGTTGTGTTTGTATGAAATATGTATGCTTGAAGATTGCTTACGGCCTACGCATAAATTCATTCTGCTAGCTTTATTACTAACTGCTTAATTGATTCGATGATCCATTCGTTTCCTTATATATATACATGTACATTCAACACTCTACACTCTCGGTTCGCTGACTCATTCATCGGCCTCTCGGCTTTGTGGTCTGAGTTATTTGCTAATAAAACTGTAGTCGCTGCTTCTCTTTGCCTTCTGATTCCAAACACCGTCGAGGATTATATGATAACGGTTACGAGGGTGACTGGTCATCGAAGCACAGCCACTACAATAGCATTAATGTTTTGTGTAACAAGGCAGTGCACATTCAAATGGGAATATTGTTGTGACAAGAGGTGTCCAAAATGTGATGCTGATACACAGTATGCTAAGCGCTAACTCTCCAACTGACTACTCAAGCAAGAACACAAGAGTGTATTGGACTACTGATTGAAATACACGAATACTCGTTCATATATATAACAATATATCCTTAGAAAACTGACCCATTTCTTAGCCAGTGAAATGTGCTTGTCTATTTGGGTCACTTCTGATTGCAATTGATTGACCTTTACATCCCTCTGCTTCTCACTGGATCATCACACGAGACTGACGATCTCGGCTTCGAGTAACTTCTGTTGTATCGTGGATGCGCACAGAGAAGGGACTGTTTTGCTCATTCAGGTTTTCAGTGGTGGTCCAAAGTTATCGGCACATGATCTCAATATAATAGTTTATTGCCGGCCCGAACACGTTGTTTCAAACTGCACTGGCTGTCACGACAGAGAGAGTCAGTATAAACAGTGATGTGATTTCAATGCGAGACCATGTGGGTTAGGCAGTCATTTAATGGTAATTTCACAACGTTGAATCAAATTTATTATTGTAGAAGCATAGTTAAGTGTCCTGACACTAACCTAGACCTAAATAATATAGTTGCTTGAATTGTTTGTACTGAACTACCTCATAGTAAAACATTATTCCTTCTGGGTTGTTGGAAATGTCCTATTTTGGTTCTGAAAGTAACTAGTTCATACTCTTCAATTAGTTTATGTATTTCGGATTTTGACCGCCATACTTTTTATTGAATATTTTTCAGCTGTATGACCCGTTAGTAACTCAAATTTATAATCTTTATTACCAGAACCATACAGAACTTCACAAATTGTGTCTTGAACTGATTTATGAGAACTAGACTAACTTTTGCGCCAAGCTGTAATCGTGCCATATCTATATCACGTTCACTTGGCATCACATAAATCTTTCATAAGACTTTAATATTGAAGTTTAGACTTAAAGCTTCTAGAACTTCGTTTAAAATACACAAAATAATTTGCAACTCTCCCTCTTCACCTCTTTCAGTCTACAAGCCAGCTTAGCACATATGTAGCGTAGTCCAACACGTAAAACATGAAACACTGATATCATCCATGAAATCAGAAAGACTCAAAATCCATTGAAATGACGGTAAGATAACGGTAATTTACAATTAATTAGCAACGGAATAATAGGTGTAGTAGAAAATCAGTTGCTAATGTACATAAAATGAGACTTCACTGTCTCATGTGCCAGAACTACATCACCGATTGGTCAATTCTCATTAGTCATCCTCAGCCCTGAGAAGGTGTGATGAGTAACCAAACATGCGGTGATCGGTGTTATAAGCAAGAGATATACTTAGCATGATACACATCGTTTGGATAGGGTCCAGTAATTTGTCACTGGTTCTAAAAGTAATTTGATTAATTTATCTTGAACACAACGGTAATCCATGCCTATATATCCTAAAATTACGATGTTCATATTGTCATCAACCAATCGAATGGCTGACAACAGAATATCTGTTGGTCCTGGCAATCGTAATACTCCAGGAAAAGTCTTCATTTATACCCGAAAAATATCGACCCCCATGAAACTATCGAATTCACCAGAACTAGAGTAGGGTAACTAAGCTGCTCTATCGAGACTCGAACGGAAGCCTGAAGTCATGTCTCAGAACCAAAATGAGAGTTCTAATAAACCAACTGATTAACAATAGCTAGTCCTAGATATATTGGGTGATGTGGCCTTCAAATACATAACAACCGCTTATTTTAAAACTGTGCTCCGCGGTGGTATGGTATGTCCTCAACTTTCAATCCATCCATTTCGAATGAGTGATAAGCGTAACTCAAAAAGCTATTGTTTTAGCACAAGGTTTACTCACGTGAATAGGTGTCTGGTGGTTCTTATTGTGAAGGACTTTGTCGACGACTACAAATTTAATATCGACCAAATTACTGAATCTCTGTTGTATGTGATTCTTTTCCAGCTTTCCTCGACGGTAGAAGATTCATTGTACAGGATAACGCGTTCCCAAAGCTGTCATATTTACTGTCTAATAAGTACCTGGTTCTAAGGAAGACAATAATGTTCCTACCCGAGCTCCCAATTTTAGGGAAAATTTGACCCATAGTAAACTTCAGGGAAATGGCACCAAAACCCCAAAATTTTCCCCTAATCTTGGTGAACGTCGTTTGACTCTGGAGATTTCCCCGAAATTCCTCAAATTTGGGAGATTGGGTGATGACTTTCTAACGCTTTCGAAATTATGCTCATCAGGTCATCCATTCGATGAGTTAAGGGACACCATTGGCACTGTATTATGAAGCAGTGGCTATTGTTTCTTCCTAGTCGATCCGAGCTCCTGATTTCGGGGAAGCCGCTATGAGAGACTGGGGAAACGGCACTAAAACCCCAATATCTCCCCAAAATTTCCCTAGATTTTGGGTTTTTCCACAAACTTTGGTGAAGGTTATTTGACTTTGGAGGTTTCCCCCAAACTTAGGAGATTGGGGATTAGTAAAGTAAATTGGTTGGGTGGGGTTCTGGACGAAACTATGATTTATGAACAATCCAATCAGACTCAGGATAACAGGTCTTGAATTTTGGCGCACAATTCACCCATCGATTTGGCCAAGTAGCGTCTTGGCATTTTAGCTGATGTCAATTCGTGATGAAAAACCGTAAATATAATCCTCACCCTAACCGTCAACTGCGAATCATGATCCTTATTATTCAAACTCATAACCCTTATTTGCCCCAGTAAGTAGGTAGACACTCAAGGCCACTCATGCGTTGATCAAAGGCCGTCTATAAATTATGGTCTCACCGGATTCTGGGTATCGCTGTGATGTGTAATACGTATTAAAAGTTGCCTGAGCAACGTCAGGTGTGCTTCATCCGATCCTGTTGACTTTTATGCATCTAAGTATTCTGATACCTTTAACACTATGCCCTAACAAATATTTAAATTGAGTACCCCATCCTACATCACTGATCCTGCATTGAATGTAAACATTCCGAAACTAAGTGGTCAAACCCTCTGTTTTATCCTGCTATCTAAAACACCCTTCAAACGTTAAGATTGTATTTGGAACTTACGGATTGTAACAATACATTTATTCCAGATAAACGTGTAGAGGTCCATTTCATTGAGAGCACCAATACTAATAGTTACGTTTGATTGTCGCAGTAGGTGTCGAATTTTATAGTTAATCCAGGGATGGCTATTTAAACTCTGGGACCGTCCGAGGTATGGGCAATGTGTTCTATTATGTATCTACCTCAAGTGACTCCATACCACTTAAACTAGTGCTCGTTGGTCGATGCTCCAGTGTTTGATAGAAGCTTTTGAGTTTATAACATTTATTGGGACGGTAGCATTAGTACAAAGAAACATCAAAATAAATATGCCTCACACCAAGTAAATAAGGTTGTGAAGAGATAAAGGTATGAGAAAATAAAAAAAACAGCAGATGAATGGTAATGGGTGAGCTTGTAAAAAATTATGACGGAAAAACCATTTCCTTTAGTCAGAATATGGTTAAAAATATCCCACCTTTATGATGTAAGGAAAAGAAATTTACTGCGGGACCGTTGCTCTTATTCTGAGCCATGTCCAATACCGTCTCAAACCGGTGTTGCACTATCTCTCGAATCCAACTAGGGAGTCACGAAGAGTCGACAGACGTCATTCCTGTACACCTTTCTTCCATACCACGGTATCAGGTTGCAAATTGACCACCTCCCCTCCTTTTCTAGCCTCAGAGTCGGCAAATGGTGCATAATGTGGAATTTACTGGGTCGACATTCATAGCACATGTCTATGCCATCAAGTATAGGTTTTCAAGATGGTGACATCATCTAGATTGTCGTCATTTTGCCTAAACACACGCTGTCCAACCTCCGTATTATTAACATGACATTAGAGCTTATTAAAGATAAAATCACCTACTTTACAGCCAGGGCTTTCATATAACACAATGCACAAACCGGCACCAAAAATCTAGGTGTCAGTGAGATTATCTCTAAAAAAGACTTGTCGGAGAACTACCTGTTCTAGGCGATTGAAACGGAGGGCAAAACGTGAAAACATTTCAACTGGTCTCCAGTTCCTCATTTCCACATAACATGAATAGAAAATCAACATGAAATCCTTTATCCTTAAATAATTTCAAAAGATAATCAATAAAAACGAGGAAACTCAGCAAGGCCTGATTGACTAATCCCGAAGATCTTTAAGGATAGTGGTGCAGTGCCACAGGTTGACTGAGATTTTAGCTATGGTCTTGAATCTGTAGGTGATCCTACCTGACTATCCTTGACTGCTAATAGTTCAATTTTATGAAAAACAACCACGATCCTCTTGTAAACCACCGTTGAATAGTTTGACTAATACAATATTTAAACTATTTTCAATAATCATTCGACGCTTAACCAAAGTTTTTGAGCGAACCAAGAAAGTCAGGGTGGTTTCAGACCTGGACTTCGTTTTGTGGATCAAATATTCACCCTCTATCAGGTTGCCAAGCGATGCTATAGTTACCAGCATCCGGCTATAGTGGTGTTTTGTTAACTTGGAGGTACTATTCGACTTTGTTGACCAAGGGGTTTTGTATCAGTGTTTATCATCCAAAGGTGTTGAACCTTGTAACAGCTTTTTACTCAAACGGTGTTAAAACTTATAGATAACTTTTATCAGAAATAAGAGCATCAAATAGTGAACGTCGAGACTGTCAAAACTTTCCACTTGTATTTAACTTCATCATTAACATTCCTTCAAAGTTTTCGTTTTTGTTCTAAGACTTCCCAGCGATTGATCTACCATGGAATTCACTTGTTGTCTTAGAAAAAGGTAATAAATTTTGTTCGTTAAAGGCACTACAAGTGTGGTTTTTATGTGTCTTGCTCCTTCACAAAGTAAGATATTGCTTTAGTACCGGTGTACTTCAACGTTTAAACTAATGGTAAGGAGTGAAATAGTTCAGTGCGTTTACCAGTTCACTTGTCGAAGTTTCATCGATTTTGGGGAGTCGGTGTTTGATTAAGTGTCAGCACGTGTTCAGAAAACTCGATTCGCTCCTGCCAACTTGCTTCACCTTTGGCACAGGAGAGATGTAGATCTCTCAACTAAAAGGTGAGCACACTGCTCGGTTCGTTCTGTTCTATCTTATGGCTGTTATCAGGAAATAGATGAAAGCATATTACATCAAGGATTGCGTCAGAGCATACTGATTGCTCCATACTTAGGCAACTAGCGTCAGCGAATAAATGGGGAAGACTCTAGGATCCTGTTTAAAATCATAAACATAATAACGTTTCTCTTACTTTAATTCACTTTCGTTCGACTTAGTTTATTTGGAGTATGATTGCATATCTGTCCAAGCCGTATCTTTATTTTGGGGACTAGTTGAGTGAGGTAGTGACCAAAGATTACTTAGCAGTTAGTATCTCGATGCGACCATGGAAGACTTAAGAGGCTGTGAAAGGCTGCCTTTGACGGTAGATATACATAGGTTATTAGTATTTTGTCGTGTCTTTGAAAGATTTTCCAAGTATTTCGGGACCATCGGGTAAGCGACGCTGAGGCTAAACCTAGAGCATTAGGGGAATATGGAAAATCGAATGATGAGGTGCCGAATCTTCATCAGTTGAAGTACTTCGAACAAGGATTACGTCTGTTCGACAATCGTCTATCTTGACGCACAGTGTCCGTTAGTTTAGAAGTAAGTTAGAAAGGTAGGAGAGCTTAAACCAAGAAGTCGGGTCAGTACATGGAGTCATTGGCTGTTGGTGTGCTCTGTTTTGGTAGGTGAAGTTAAATATGTTGAATTCCATACAGTTACTGTGACCCATAGGATGAGACTTTAGTGGCATGGCGCAGATTTATTTACACTTTCTTTACTTTATGTCATGAGTTATATTACACACTTTATTTTGCGGATTCATCTTGTCTGTTTGAATCATATTGTTTGTGTCTACCGTTTTTCAATACCACTGATGTTACTAAATTTCCTCTCATGTATTCCTTGATAATCTCATCTTTCTGTACTGGTTTGATATGACAATTTGAACTGGTGCAAATATGTGTTGCTTATGATTAACCATCTTGTAAAACACAAAAGTTTTAGGGAGAATATCTCCCTATGTTAAGCTTAAAATTGAAGATCTTATGAATGTTTCAAGTAGAAATCAGCTTAGTACTGCAAAAACTTGGTGTTTCATGTTAAACTTTGATAAAAAGTTAGGAGTGGGCCTTTTCCAATTTAATTAGTGTTTATTTTCCACGTTAAGTTAACGAATCTCAAGTTCATATCTCAGGCTTATTGATTTTTGCTACAGTTTTCTCAATGTTTTGAATAATCTTTTACAGGAGAAATGTGATCTAACACCTTCAGAGATTTCTCGATACAGCAGACAGCTCATTCTTCCTCAGTTTGGTGTTTCAGGTCAGTTTATGTTTCATCTAGAGTACTTCACGAACATATTCATGCTTATACTTTTGCGCAAATGCATTTTAACCTATTTAACAATCAAATTTATCAAACCATAGAATTAGAGTATCAAATAAAGTCAACATTCCTGTTGAATAACGTTGATGATATAATGAACTAATGGAAAGGTCTGTGTTTGCTGCTTTTTTCAAGATCTACCAAGATGAAATCAAACTTCATTTTCGTTCTGTTTGCAATTCATCAGCAAAATCTACCTTAAACCTTGAGGAAACTAATCCTCTTGCAGAGATCTGGATCCATGTTACTCAATGGCATACTTAGATTTGAAGGATACAAGCTATTTCCCCCAAGGCTACCCACTGTCATTATCTTTGTTCAGCGTCGATAATCATACTGTAGACGTATGTAGACGATAGTTTTGTTGAATAAAAATATTTAGGTATTTTTGGCACATAAAAACTAGTACATTAAGGCACTAAAAGATGTGTCAATTGTGACGACGCTGCGAGTGACCACAAATTATTATTTCCAGTAAACTTTGAAACTATGCAAACAAAAAAACTGAAAATTACATTTCATCGTGATGACAAACGGGTAAAAACAAGATTAAGTAATATGTTGAACATCTTATGCATTTAAAAATGTTTCCCATTGGCATGTTAAAAGCACATAATCAATTTTAAAGATATTTCCTCTTCTTTTATTACGCAAGTAAGTAGGGTCAAATGAGCGGATCTAAATAATAAAAGGTGCTTACTATTTTTATCACTTAGTAAAGATAATGGAAAAAAGTAATGACAATTTTGGGCAATGCTATTACTCTTAAAATAAAACAACGGTAAGTTTAGAAGCAGGTCAAATTGTTCTTCAAAATTAATTTGATTACAACCTCGACTATAATTTAAATGTCCGCTCTCAATTTAGTTCTAGGAGTTGTTTTCAGGTCACTCCTTTAAACTTATCCACCTAGTTGATTTTTCTCTTTATGATATAGGTCAACTAAAACTTCGATCTGGACGTGTACTTATTGTGGGATGTGGAGGTCTTGGGTGTCCAGCTGCAGTATATCTTGCCGCTGCTGGAGTTGGTATGTCTTATTTCAAAGCAATTTGTGTAACTCATCTTTTGTTATCTTGAGTATGTCTTACGTATCCCCAACCATCGTCTACCTTGACACGCGGTGTTTACTGTCACAGGTTCATGTTGGAAGTAAGCTAGGGAGTGGGCCAAAGCGAAACATGGCATCAGTTTATGAAGTCATTGACGTTTGGTCGGAACATTGTTGGTAAATGAAGGCTATCTGGTTGGGGATTCACGCGATAGCTGCGATCAGTGGTTGGAGATATTGGGTGACATATACCAGAATCAGTCACAATAATACAAGCGCATCCACTCTTTATCTACCCCCAGATGTTGAGTCCCAATGTCACCTCATACACACCTGTTCATCTTGTCTTCTCGAGAACTATATTTTGAATGCTTGCTTTTTCTTCTTACTATTATTATTATTATCATCATCACTGCCACAATTATTTTTACTCCTTTGTTGTTTATCTTGATATGCTAAGGCAACATGAACTAATGTACATTTATGTCAAGCTCTACGTGGGTTATGCACATATAACACAAATTTCTTTATAATTAACAAAAGTAATCTTCTAAAAGCTCTTCTAGGGCTATTAATGTTCCCCAGCCCGGGTAAACAAGAAGGGTTGGGCGTGGGGTAGGCAACCCCATCCCATAGAAAACAACCTTGTTAAAAAAAAGCTAACCAGAATAAACAATCTAAACACTACCCTGGGAGTTGAAGGAAGAATTATGATGCCTCATGATGAAAGCCGAGGTTCTTCGGAAGTCACAAGGTCGGTGCCCTTTCTAACAACCAGAGCAACAATTTTTCTAGGTAGATGGAACGTCTGGACAATGCGGGAGACTGGGAAAATCAGTTAAATAGCAATGGAAATAAGGAGATACAATTTGGCGGTACTCGGAATCACCGAAACCCATTGGACCCAATATGCCGCTGTACTCCGGTCACGAAGAGGAAAATGCTCCACACTCAGAGAGTTGCTCTGATGCTGTCCAAAAAAGCACGAAAAGCGCTTATAGAGTGGGAATATCACTGATCAACGACCATCAAAACAAAGGAGGGAATCACGATGAATTTTATCTAGTGCTATGCACCCACCAATGATAACGACGACGATGATAAAGGTCAGCCCTACGAGAGACTGCAATCAATCATGGCGAAGCGCCTAAAAAGGAACTAACCATTCTGATGGGAGATTTAAACTCCAAAGTCGGAACGGATAACACCGGGTATGAAGATATCATAGGACGATATGGACTAGGAGAAAAGAACAAAAACAGGGAGAAATTTGCTAATCTATGTTCATTCAACAAATTGGTTATAGGCAGCACTATATTCCCACACAAACACATACAAAAAGCTACATGGATCTCACCGAATGACACCACGAAGAGTCGGATAGATCACATTTGTATAAATAAAAAATTCAGAAAGACAATTGAAGACGTGAGAACCAAGTTTCAACAGAATAGGAAGAAAGATACATTATCGAAATACCAAAGGAAGGGGATCTGAGCAAATGTGAGAACTACAGAGGCATCACACTCCTGTCAGTACCAGAAAAAGTCAATTGAATTATGAAGACCTCCACATCTGAAGAGAAGCACGGAATATAGTTAACATCTTGGATGCAACTAGACGATTTGGACTTTGTAGATGACCTCCCCTTTCTATCTCATGCACACAAACAAATGCAGGTCAAGACAACCAGTGTAGCAGAAGCCAGTGCATCAGTGGGACTCAAAATACACAAGGGGAAAAGCATGATCCTCAAATACAACACGAAGAACACCAACCCAATCACACTTGATGGGAACTTTCACGTACTTGGGCAGCATCATCGATGAATAAGAAGGATGCAATAAGGACATAAAATAAAGAATTGAGAAAACAAGGACAACATTCCTACAGTTGAAGAACATATGGAACTCAAAAACAACTGTCAGCCAACATCAAAGTCAGATCATTCAATACGAATGTCAAAACAATTCTACTGTACGGAGCTGAATCTTGGAGAACTAATACAACCATCATCGAAAAGGTAAAAGCATTTGTGAATAACTATATACACAAGATACTGGATGTCCGTTGGCCGGATACCATCAGCAACAGCCTACTGTGGGAGAGAACAAACCGAATTTCCAGCTGAGGAGGGAATTAAGAAAAGACGCTGGAAGTGGATAGGACATACATTACGGAACTCGTCAAATTTCATCACATAGTAAGCTCTAACTTGAAATCCTGAAGGGAAACGAAAAAGAGGAAGACCAAAGAACATTGCGTCGAGAATTGGGAGTCTGCATCAACTAGTCAATTTTTGAAAAAAATAATGAAACGAGAGAAATATTTCCGTAAGTATAATAATCAAAGTAGAGAGATGTCTCTTAAATAAGATGGAGTTTAATAATCAGTTTTCACTTAGTTTCGTGATATGTGGCAATCCAATCTCGTATTCTCATTCTTGACGGGTTTGATAAATTACAGAAGTACATTGTGAAGTGAGCGAAGTGAAATACATAGTAAATTACAGTGATGAGTTTTCGATATCACTTTCATACTTTTTATTAACTGATTTTGTTATTCTAAGGCTCACATATAAAACGTTAGTTTCATATCATATAATCCCCTAACCAAGTGTGAAACAAGAGATTTGCTAATTTATTTTGAATATCCGTAGAAAAAAATTAATGTTGCATACATATGTTGTATATCACAGTGTAAAACTAAGAAAAAATCGTTTTCATTTCATGAAAACATTACATTTTTAGTATTGTATTTACTTAATATACTATTTACACCTGTTATCCCTCGTGGGGCATAAGCCACCGACTAGGGAATTCAATCCTAAAAACAACCACTGGTTCTGGATTTTAAAAATATCCAAATGGGTTTTATCATAAACAGTCAATAATTAACTGCTTAAGAATTTACTACCAATCGTATATATATATATAAAGTTTTTTTATATCTTAATTGTTTTACAGGCACAATTGGTCTTGTTGATGATGATAAAGTTGAATTAAATAATCTTCATCGTCAAGTTGCACATTCAGAATCGACAATAAATATGTCAAAAGTTCATTCACTTGCGAATAGGTGTATGGAGTATGTCTATCGATTGTAATATTATTATATTCAGATTAAATTCAGCGGTTAATATACAAGCACATGAAATTCACCTGGATCACATGAATGCAGTTGGCATTATAAAAGCGTAAGTAGAATAACAAAGAATATTTATGATCTTGAAATTCTACCTTATTGTAAGTAGTCGGTTGGAAACCTCGGCTTGAGTTTCGTAGTAGTTGGGATTAGTAAATTATATTGGCAAGTTTATTTTTTATCTGTGGCCATCATTTTTGTTAAATTTTTGTGTATCTTATAATGAAACAATTTATATTTTATCATCCGATTACTGTTAATTTGGTTTACAATTAAAACACGAATTTCAGCGAAGGGATCTCTTTTCAACGAATTTATTATCAAGCTGTACAATCGTATATATATGAAAATTTTTATTTTTGTAAAAGTACTAATTCCGTGAGGAAATGTGAACACAGTTAATAAAAGTAAAAAACGACCAACTCCGTTCAATGATCAATCGATTCCACCTATACGTGAGATACATGGACGACACGTTTGTTGTTTGTGACAATAATATTGATTTAGATGATATTCTACACACCTTTAACTCATGCCACCCTTCCATAGACTTCACGTTAGGAAGGGAACGAGACCAATCAATTCCTTTTCTCGATGTACGTCTGATGTGAAAGAGTAATGGTTCTTTAAAAGATCCATTTTAGAAAACAAACATGGAATGGCCAGCTAACCAACTTCTACAGCTGGGTTCCGTTAAGTAGGAAGAGAAACCTTATCCATTCTTTATGCTATCGCATACATCACATATGCAGTACGGAATGCATTAACGAAGAACTCGCATTCCCCAAGAAGAACGGTTCATAGAAAAGAATATGAATAGAAGTAGTCGCGACAATAATTCTAGTTGTTACACTCCAAAGAAAAACCTTTATATAAGTCTGGAATTTAAAGGTGATCGAACATCAGACGTAATCAAAAATCGTCTAACAACAACTATTAGAAGAACATTTAACGCGGCAAAACTGCGAATATCCTTCACTAGTAGAAACTTATTTTCTGTATCCATAAAAGATAAGCTTCCGCGTCTGGTCGCCTCCATGTGCATCTACCAGTTCACCTCCTCTTGTGGAGCAAGGTACATTGGCCGTAGCCAGCGCTCGCTTTCAACTCGGATACGGGAACATATTCCTGCTTGGTTCTATGAAGGGGAAAGGAAAGCAGTTAGGAGTTCTATACTTGAACACGTAATCGACTATAACCATTCAACAGATCCACAAAATGACTTTAAGGTTGTTTATATGATTCGTTCAAATCTACCCAGATTTCTTCGTATCCAACTTTTAGAAATAGCCGAAGCTCTTACCATCCAGGAGCTTAAACCAGAACTATGCGTACAAAAGAAGTACGTCTTATCGTTATCGTTACCTTGGCCTTAATTATTTTGATTATTCTACTATTATTATTATTATTATTATTATTATTATTATTATTATTATTATTATTGCTGCATTCCCCCTTTACTTATGTCTTATATCCTCATTGTTTTATTCATGAACGCTCATCATATCACTTTATTTTTTACACCTCTATGACCTATTAATTATTATGACAAAAACATTTTAATCATCTTATTATATTCACTAAATCTATTGTTATTATTCGTATTACGTAATCTAGTATTATAACCTTTTTTTATTAACTATGTTCACATTTCCTCACGGAATTAGTACTTTTACAAAAATAAAAATTTTCATATATATACGATTGTACAGCTTGATAATAAATTCGTTGAAAAGAGATCCCTTCGCTGAAATTGGTGTTTTAATTTTAATGTTTAAATGGGAATTATTTGTCAATTTGGTTTACTTCTGTTGTACTACACAGTGAATTCGGTTATTCTGATAAATTCAGTTAAGTGAAAAGAATTGCGTACACCTAATTTATTTATCAGTCGTTAAATAAATTATTGAAATCATAATTAAATCTCATCATTTCTAGTTCGAATTTAGATCTTTAAAAATTAATAATGCGGAGCTCAACCTTATCTCGTCACACCGATTTTTTCTGTGTTGGAACTCATTCTAAAAGTTTTACAGTGGATAAATGATTTTTTTCTCTTAAACAATAGATATGATGTAGTTGTAGACTGTTCAGATAACTTGGCAACACGTTACCTTATTAATGAAGCCTGTGCAGTAACTGGACCTAAACCATTAGTTAGTGGTAGCGCCTTACGTTTGGAAGGACAAATGACTGTATATCTTAGCAAGCGAATTCGCCCCTCAGAAGAAGTGTTGTCTTCTAGTAACCTTCCTGCAGAGTACCGAGCTCCATGTTTTCGTTGCCTTTATCCTGTTCCACCACCGGCAAGTAGTGTTCAAGGATGTTCAGAAGCTGGTGTTTTTGGGGTAGGTAAGTTCCACGTGAACTTGATAATTTAAGCACTTTTGTATATTATTTGATTTATCATCTTAAAAATCATCTGAACGTGAATTGCAACTCTTTAGAGATTTCGATAGAAATATCAATTTAAATTTGAATATTCTTGTGTGGATTTCTTAGACTTTTCACTAATTAAAGTCAAAGAAGTGATATTTTCTAACTAAATCCAAATTTTCTAAATTATTATTTAAAAGTCATTCCAAAACCTCTATGGTAACTGAAATAGGTGAGCCGATAATTACTGTATGAGCTGATGTGTTAGTTGTTTATTGAATTGAGCCTACTAAAAAATTCTTATGTAATCTAATATGTCGAAACTATCTGTGGAGTTATGACAACACTTAGCAATAAACTTGTTTAAGCCTGTTTCCAATTAAATGTCTGCTGCAGAACCGATAAAAGCTTTTTTTCCTCACTCTGTTCATTCCTAATGTTGAGAGCATCATCTTAAGGTTGAACTAACCTCTGTACTTTTTAACTGCATAAATCCTAAGGTAAGCTGATAATAAAGTGTGTTCTATAATATCGACAATTCGTACTACTCATCATTTATTGTCTTGCTTTTATGGTTGCTACTAAATTTAGGGAATTCCTTTTAAGCCAATAGACAGTTAGCAAATGTTAATTGCATCAAGACTGTAAAAGGTGCAAGGAATGTATTGCCAGTTGTAATCTATCATCCAGCACTTGAAAGCATCCAACACGACTCCCCTGGTTAAGGTCCTAGAGGATGATGCAATTTATTGACTTGAACGTTACCAGACATAGATCAGAACAAAAGCTAATGGCAATCCCGCTGTGGTTTCCTTTTAATTTCTTCATAATAATGAGAGCCATTCGCTTAACTGAAAAAATCCTTTGGGATTCCATTTGTAAATGAACTGTTTCTCTTACTATATATAGTTATGTCCTATGGCCCGTCAGACATCACATGACAAAATCGCTAATCAGAATCCCGACTACTGTGACCTTGTCCCTGTGCCAAACCAATGACACGTCAGCCAGCACTAGTTGCCTTGAGTCAAGTCTTAATCCTCGTCCAACCCAACCCGTTCAGTCCAGAAATCAAATGTCGGCCTCCACCATATGAATTGTATATTTCAGACATAGGTGGTTTATATGCAAGCAGATCAGACCGCATCATATAAAATGAAAAATAGTTGTTATACATGATCAAGCCAAAGTGGTTGTGGGCATAAGAGAATGTAACTAATGATTGGGAATAAATTAAGAATAGCAAATCGTATAACAGTAGTCAATAGGTCAAATGAAAGCTTATGATAAAAGGAATACCAGTATATATGTGATCTAGTTACTTAATAATTATCCAATAAGAATATATGTAATAATAGTCCATTCATTTATTCTTCGTTCGGATAGAACATATACTACGTTCGTTCACTTATTTGTTTTTAATTGCACTTATTCTTCTTTATCCATCCACATTTTCGTCCCCGCATTTATGTAACGCATATATATTTTGGTGCCTAGCTGTACTAGTATTTGCGTATTAAATCAATAAACTGACCTGAAAAGATATTGACTGGGTTTAGGCTTCAATATGAATAGAGTCGTCTCTTTAGATTTGTTTCAAGATGATAGAGAGTATTTGTAGCTCAGGATGAGGATGTTGGAGTAGTGATCTCTGAGCTGGATGGCTATGTTCTATTTACCGAACGTTATAGTGTTTGAGAAGCAAATAGAGGCACCCTATTTCCTGTTGTATGCAACTTCAATACTTTCATTTGGCTTTTTTGCTAACTCATATCAGAAGTCTGATAACTACATATGGGTTATTTAGACAGAAACACTAATTAATTTACTCTTTGAAAAATAGTCTTTCCCTGTAAAATTTATATTATCCCATTATTCTTGATCGTTACCATTTTCAACCGCTTGTGCTTATTGTTGCAAGGTCTCCACCAATGATTCTTATGCTGTTTTGAGTAATCATAAATGACTTCATAAACTGGTGCCAATTTTGATTTGAACAACTGTGAATCTTTTCAACTAATGCTGTCCAAATTCAATAAAAATGTGCACAATTAAAATAACTCGTGACATTAGTTCAGTCAATTCAGCTATTGCAACTTAAGCCAAAATAGCATTATTCGTAGCCAAAGTGTTGATTTTTAAATTATCGCCTGTGCTGATGCAAATGGATTATTTTTATCTTATTCACCAAACTGCTGAACATTTGCGTCCAATTCTGATATATTTTCTCTAAATCACAACATTATGTTATCTATTATAGGATTAATTAGTTTGTGCTTGAAATGAATGAACTTCGCTGATTATGTTGATTCTTACATCAGAATTTCGGTGAATCCTAAATATTCTAATATTACTTTATCTTCAGCTTAGTTAATTTCATATATTTAATCTACAATTACCCGAATGAATGGTCGAACGTTAGCTTCTATATGTGTCATGGAAGTAGTTGCTAGAATATCTGAATAGTTGCCTTACTTTTCGATAATTCATAAATTTAACGTTCAGTAGTTAATAGGCTCCAATGTTACGTTTTCCTTTGACCAGTTGATAAAATAATTTGCAATATTATGAATGAAGATAGCTAATCCTGACTTATTTTAGTTCCAGGTATCATCGGCACTATGCAAGCTGCTGAAGTCATCAAAATATTGACTGGTGTTGGTGGTGAGTTTTTTTAACAACTAAAAGCCTTTGGTCATTCTAGCTCATCTCTAAGTTTTTCCTAATTAAACTAAACATTTAGTCTTCGTTCAGAGTTATTCATCAATGATGAAACTGTTTTTATTCTTCCGGTTTATCGGCACAAATAACTTAATTAAACTGAACTGGTATACACTAATGAGCTTTTATGAGCTCTACAGCAAGACTCACGCAAGTTATCATCTTACACTTGTTTCTGTTATCCTAAAATTACCATTTTTTCTCATGAGGTATACAAGTTGCTGCCCATGGTTGCTTGCCATCAGTTGAGGTTAATAGTGTCTGGTCCTAACGCACGACCAACTCAACTAAGACTGTTGGCAGCTTTATTTTCAAAAGCTGCGTTACTATCCCCAGAATTCATGCGCTTATGTTCAGACTAACCCAAAAAATAAATGTAGGTGATGGCCTTGTCCGGATGAATAACTTACAAAAATCTTCCAATCTGCATCTCTTACCGAATAGTCGTGCGATAGCATATAAACCTTCCATTTTTTTAGTCCATTCTTTTCACTGTCAGTCTATGTTAATTCAGTTATATTCAAAATAAACTTATGTAGATTATTTACTATTTTTTGTTCATCTAAAAACTACATCTTACAAGATAACTATAATATCTTTCCCAGAATACAGTCAGGAGTAAATTCAACTATACTAATTAGATTGCTCTTAAATCATAGAGAGTGCTTCACTCAAACTTGTTTCCATTACCATATAAAATTCATTCTGATGGCTTTTATTTTCTAAATTTGTTATTACCATTATACTATTGTATAGTGAACTCCCTAAACTCAGGTCAACACAATCAGATTTGATATCGTTAAAAATAAAATAAATATGAACCAGTTCAATAGTTTTTGTTCCATAAAATCTGGAATTTATTTACTGTTCTCCTAATCATTACATCTGATACAGCTAAGGCATCACAAGTGGGACTCCGAGCATGTTTCCGAGACGTTGGTAATTAACTAGCGCCTGCATTGCTCACTTTTGAATACTTTGACTATAAAACAATAGAAAAGAACTCAGTAATTTATTTTATACTCTTTATAATTACCCAGATGCAAGTTGTTCAGTTTTAGTGTACGTTTACTGTAAAAGAGATTTTGTACTGTTGATCAACTTAGTAGTTTATATTAGTTAACGAGTTTGTGTGTAGTTGATATTTTTCGTTCCAATGATTTTAAAATAGAAGTACACTTTATCGCAACTAAGACAAATACATAAAGAAATAAGTGGTAATGTAGTTTGATAATTCAACAAACACACTAATGAAATGAGGAATCAAAATCATCTAATATAAAATGAAAATCGAATTATTGTTTGAGTTCACTTTGATTGGATGAAAGCTTTAATTAATTTGTACTTCGATTGTAGCGTTCAGTACTCATGTAATCTGACGTCCAAAATTAAATTCTAGTATATATGCTTGGGGAATAATTAAACTTCGTTATCTAATCTAAGCATAATATTGTAACGAAAAAGCATCTATCACTTATTTCGTTGTTTATTCGAGAATGAACATTTTAACCATGAAGAAAGAAGCTTTGCGATCTAAGTAATACTTGTTTACAACCTTGCTCCATTTCAGAAAGTCACTCACTGTATAATCCTATCCCATTTAAGTTTGATAAATGTACTCAGCTATAACGATGGTTTCACCTGGATACTTATTATTTCGTAACCTGTATATTTTCGGTTTTATTTTTACATAGCGAACCTATGTTAATTCTTTCGAACTTTCTGTAACTTCGTAGGTATCATTACCAATGTTTGACTTGGTAATTTCGAATAAACTGAGCATTGGGTAGTTTGTTATAAATAAATATGTTTGTAATATCCTACTAAGTAGGAAAAATAGATCTTCCACTCATTGGGATATTACATATATATTAATTTATTTCTGTAACGTCAATTGAAGTGTATTATTAAGATATATTTTAACATACTTTCTGATAGTCTAGATAATTTCAAATTTTTGTCTATGAAAATTCGTTTTAGATGTTCACACGGGTCGACTATTTCTTTTGGATGTTGAACGTAATTTGACTCGTTCAGTAAAATTAAGGGAACCCAGACCAGACTGTCCTGTATGTGGAAATGATGCAGTGAGAAACAGTGTAGACGGACCCTTAACTGATTATGTTATATTCTGTGGAACACCCAGTTGTGATAAGGTATTTATCACTTTATTATTATATAATGTTGTTTAAATATCGCACAGTAAGTTGCCGTTAATTATCTTACTAGAGGATGATTGTGAGGACGTGTTACTCATCTTGAAAATTGACTCCAATTTAGAACTGCACAGCTCTTAACAGGTCACTGAACAAAGCGTTATCAACAATTTTAAATCAATAAATATTGTGGTCTAGTTTCAATTGGCTCATGATCTCAACTATTATAAAAAATGACTTAAATCGCGTACATCAGTTTGATATGTCTGAACATTTAATATCTCGATTCCTCCTGCATGGGATGTGTACCTGTCGTACAAAATTTTTATTGTATCATTACCAAAGTTTACAAATCTCTACTTCATTCTTACCAGATCACTGAGTCACTTCCCCGATCTTAGCTTTCTTTTTCGGATCAAATTTCCTTGATGCTTTCTGATACAAAAGCAAATGGTGATTAGATTTCAAACCCTTCACTTAATTGAAGCTCAAAATGTTGGATACTATAACTACTATACTATCAACTGAGTGAACCGTACTATGTGCAAAATTAATCGCTCTTATGAATTATTCGTATCACTGCTCTTACATTCACTCACAATCTACAGTTTCACCACTTTTCTTCAGAATTCAATGAAAATAAATATTTCTGTCTGATTTTATTCAGGTACCAAAATTAAAGTTAGTCTAGTCCCTGTTATATTGATGGATTGTGATTGTTTTCAAATGTTTGTTTATAATATATTTGTTTTCTAGTTAGGCAGTGTATTCCAACAGCCAATTTTTTAAATACACATTGAAATTCGATATTAATTGAAGAACAATTTGATATTGAAATTCTTCGTATGAAAGTCTTAAAAATAACACACTTGTATATCGCATTACTTTTTATTTGCAGCCGCGCAATATGAACATGACAATGAACAGTCATCGTATAACAGTTCAAGTAAATACGACACCATTTTGTATCTAACCTTTTTTCCTTTAGCAACTAAAAGGCTATATTGACTCTCAATCACCATATTTGCTTATCGATGTTCGTCCGAAAACTGAATTCGACATATGTCATCTAAAGTCATCTATGCGTAAGTTACACTTGCATATCATTTTATTTTTTGATTTTTTGTACAAACGATTTGGTTGCGTGATGTATCCCATTCATTTATTAAAAATATGGCCATCCAGTGCTTTCAGGTTTTCAATGGTGGTCTAGCTTAGAATGAATCGTGAATTCAACTGTTAAAAATATTAAAAATACCACAAGCACTAATTTTGTGTGTCGCCAAAGTCAAATAAAACCTAATCCCTCACTATCTATAATTGTAACGTCTGCAAATATCATTTTTTTCCAAGTGAAATGTAAATACTCACTATGGTGTGTTTAATGATTTAAGAATAGACGTAATGCACCTGGCCACTCAATCATAAAATCTTGAATGATATAATTGCGTGAAATTAAGCTTGATTTGAACTGCTGAACCTGCTAATAGTCTTTAGTATTCAACGTAAAATTACAGGACAGGACATTTTCTATACGGACTAACTTCCTGACGTTCATATAACGTTATGATTTACTGATAATTTCCTTTCCTTTCAGTAAAGATTCAACTCTAGGGATTATTATAATAATTAATTGGCTTTTAATGATTTAACTTGCCATCTATCGGTAAATAATTTATGATAAATACTACTTTTTTTGTAGATGTACCCATAAGTGAGCTTTTTCGTGATTCAGTCATATCAGAAATTCGACAAATGATGGATACCCAAATTAGCAAAGGAGCTACTTTACCTTTTCCTGGTATGCATTGGTTTTGATCAGTACGATTATTGTTGTAAACTTGCTGAATTTGATTTTAAAACAGACCATTATTAGCTTTATTATCTGTATTTATTCTCAGTAAATTAGTAAGGTTTAACCGTTACATATCTTTTTGCTTGCCTGTAGGAGACTTTTATTTGCTATCCTATGAATAGGTGCATATCAGTCGTTAATTCGAGGCTCTCACCTGTTTATAGACAGAAATTTCAATTGATTAGATTCATGTGATACTTAGATTTCACCTTATTTTCAATCTTTATGCACAGTGCCAGTGATAAATTCATGTAGCAATCTAGGGATAATCAGAAACACACTGGCTTCACACATTCATTATAGTTTATACTAAATTTCCCAGCTTTTGTTCGATGACCGTTGAAAAGTCTTCCACTGCAGTGTTAACTTCAATTGATATTCGACATAGTCTACTTAAACCGTCATAGATACAATAAAGTATTGAAATTAAGAGAATTTCAAATACCTCATCCTAACTATAATTTTTTATTTTGACCATAAAAACATGTCAACAAATGTTTTTTTTCAATTTGATTCATTGTTTAAAATTCCCTCCCTCTTTTTTTATCATTCTTTTTGTGATTTCAGTAATTCTCTTGTGCTATCGTGGTAATAAGTCGGCAGAAGCTGCACCACTTTTAAAAAGCGCACTATTATCTCTCCGATGTTCGAATTCTGATCATGATCTAAACGGTAAAGTTAATGATTCGATACAAGAAGAATTAAAGAGTTCTAATACTGAATCCAATCCTAGTGACTTCATAGTTTGTGATGTTGCTGGAGGTCTTTCTGCGTGGTCAATGGAGATCGATCCCAACTTCCCTATATACTGACTCGCTCAAACGGTTATTATTTTTATTAAACTAGGAAATCATTCAAAATTCCAACTTAATTGATATTTCATGTGTACTTATATGAATAAAGTTGGTTTCTACATTTTCTTGGATTTAACTCTAATATCACCATTATGGCTGTGTATCCATCTGTGAAAGTGTGAGCAAAGTAGGAACTGGATATATATATATATATATATATATATATATATATATATATATATATATAGCTGATATGAAACTGCTATGAGCACGGATAATTTTGGATTGAATCTACAATTACCAATATGATTGCGTTATTTTTTAAACCAAGGTTATACATCCAGGTGCTAATTGGCATAATTACTCTCGAATGATATTGTTGTCAATTGATTTTCTTTAGATTGTATGCTTAAAACCTGTATGGTTTACTAGAACTATCTTTTAAAAGTAATTACACTCATCAGTAAACTATGTTATTTCTGAATACCGACTTATATAGTTCTCTCTGATTTGCATCTTATAGGATCTTACCACTTTTATAAAGACAGTAGTTTCATATTTAACTTAGTTTTTGAATAAAAAGTGAACTTTTAAGAAAGGGAAATGTATTAGCCAATGTTCATTTGGATATTTTTACCGTTCCCGTTAAAATTCGATTCCTTCCAATAAAACATAATTACGTACTTACGCCTGTTACTCCCAATAGAGCATAGGTCGCCGACCATCATTCTCTAACCCACTCTGTCCTGAGCCTTCCTTTCTAGTCCTATCCAATTGTTGTTCATTTTCCTCATGTCTGTCTCCATTTATCTGCGTAATGTGTTCTTTGGTCTTCCAATTCTCCTTTCGCTTTGCGGATTCCATGTGAGGGCTTGCCTTGTGACGCAGTTGGGTGCTTTCCTCAATATGTGTCCTATCCACTTCCAGCGCTTCTTCCTGATTTCTTCCTCTGCTGTGATCTGGTTTGTTCTTTCCCATAGGTTGTTGCTGATAGTGTTTGGCCAACGGATACGATGCGTTTTGCATAGACAGCTGTTAATAAACACTCGTGTCTTCTTGATGATGGCTTTCGTAATCGTCCAAGGTTCCGCCCCATACAGTAGAACTGTGTTGACATTTGTATCAGAAATTCTGACCTTGATGTTGACAGTTGTTTTTAGTTCCAGATGTTCTTCAGTTGTAGATATGCTTCTCTCTCTTTGCCGATCCGCGCTTTCACATCTGCACCAGATCTACCGTGTTCATCAATAATGCTGCCCAAATATGTAAGGGTTTTTACGTCTTCCAAATCTTCTCAACCAAGTGTGATTCGATTGGTGCATGCTGTGTTGTATCGAAGAATCTTGCTTTTCCCTTTGTGTATATTGAGACCTACTGCTGCTGAGGCTGCCGCTACACTGTTCGTCTTCTCCTGCATTTGTTGTTGCGTGTGCAGTAGAAGAGCCAGTTCATCTGCGAAGTCTAGACCGTCCAGCTGCATCATAGCTGTCCACTGTATCCCATGTTTCTCTCCAAATATTGACATCATGATCCAGTCGATCACCAGGAGAAAGAGAAAGGGTGAGAGTAAGCAACCTTGCCTGACACCGGTCTTTAATTCGAACGAGTCTGTCAGCTGTCCTCCATGCACAATTTTGCAGTTTAATCCATCATTGGAATTCCGTATGATATTGACTATCTTTTCAGGCACGCCGTAGTATCGAAGAAGCCTCCATAGTGTTATCCCGTCCACTCTATCAGATGCTTTCTCATAGTTGATGTAGAGTGGTGAATTCCATTCAATTGATTGTTCCACAATGATCCGTAGTGTTGCAAATTGGTTGCAAAATATCATTGGTTCTGTGAAAATCCCCCTAGTAGATTTGAACTTCGTTTATTGTTTATAGACAAATTTTCCTGGCAAACAACACACCATTTTAAACATATCAATATCCCGTAATGTGTTTGTGTGTTATATGAGTTTAAAATCATGTCTTCTGTATTAAGGAAGATAAATAATTTATAAAAGCAAATAAACGTAATTGGTTTTATATTCTTGGTATTTAAATTACAATATATGACTAGGGTCTCTCCATGGGAACAACATTTTTAAGCTTCTAATGTGAGTCTTTAATTTGATACTATGTATATACATTAATATCCAACAAAAAAATTTACAGATTTGTTCCACTACTTTGGAACTCTCTTTTGAAAATGTTAAGTATTTATTTCTCTATCTTTAACCTAAGTCAGGATGAATAACATATTCTTTTGGTTGTCTTTCCAATAAATGTAAATAATATGACCCAGGGTAGTCGTATTTAGCCGTACTTGATATTCTGTAAGGAGGTAAGTGATGCCAACTGCAATACATCCAGTGGTCCCTTCTTTCTTGCTTAGTCAGTAGATCTAAATACTTGAGATGCGTTGAACCATCACTTCGAGAAAACACGGGGTGTGGTGTTTTGTTTTGATCCCGGCTAATGCTGCAGAAAATATTTAAATTTATGCGAAGAATAGCATTATCTCTGTATTATTTAAACGTGCCTAGTTAAAAATACTTGGATGTGAGGACTAAGAACTAAGTGAATATTGTATATCCTGTAATGTGATTATCTTCTATCAGGCCTCAAAAATTCAAAATATGTGTTCCTTTGTCATGTACCTTTATTCACCATATAATTAAAATAGCTCAGTTAATGCAAGGACTTCTTAAAATATACATGATTAACAAAAATATTTTCAGTTTATGCTTAAGAATTCTTAAACCAAATGTTTTTGATCCCATTACAAAATGTTTGATAATTAGAGCAGAAATGATTTTCCTGGTGTGAAAAATGAGATTACTTTCCACAAAGAATAAAAATGAATTTCATATACAGTATCATTGTTGTGTAAGTAGCTTAATAAACTGGGGAAGTAATAACAAAGCATAAAATAACCATTGCTTTATCTTTCTTAAGGAGACGAAATAAGAATAGTCATTGAAGGTTTGTCAACTCGAAAGGAAAGGATTTGTTCTGATACATCCTGCTCCGAATCATTTTATGTTTACTAGTTAGATTAAGATCCTAGTTCTTGCGAGCCTCAGACGACGTTCATTTTGATTATTTGTAAGAATCCCTATTCTGGTCGTTGGTTATCATGTTCATGGAAAGTACCAAATGGGATAGGCTTTAGTTCCTCACTCACAGATCTATCGATCACCCCTTCCACTATTAAATGAAAAGCGAGCTTTGTTGCCTTAGCTGAATAATATTGCTTGTAGCTCGTAATTAATATGTCCGGACTGGCCCAAAGAGAGATATCTAGGTAGAAGCCCGTCCGGACTTGTACTTCTCTCTTACCATTTAGACTTACGACAGTATATGATCTGTACGGCCTTGGCTAACATAACAATTATACTTAATTATAAGTATGGAGATTAAACTCACTGTGAAAAATAGTAACTGTGTATGAAGACTTAGAGGGCTAGTAAATTCGCCAACCCATTCGGAAATCTCGAAAATATTTAGAAAATATGCGTGCATCTGTCTAGATTTTCTCTGATCACAATATATTGACAAATGTTTACTGTAAATTACTTTTACTTTTTTTGTATCTTACCAAAACACGGCACAAATCCATGAAGTCACTGACAAGTGGACTGAGCCATGTTGGCGGTTGTAGACTACCTGGTTGAGACGATAGCAACCGATGGTCAGAGACCTTGGACGACATGACTCAAAATTGTTTGCAATGGCGACGGTGCATCCACTCTTTGTGTTCTTCTGAATTCTTCATCTTTTTTTCTCTTTCCAAATTTATTTCAATGGATTATGCTCCTTGAATGACATCTTCAAACCCTAATTTTTCCGATTACTGCTTATATTTTTACTACCTCTATTACTACGGGATTTGAATCGACAATTGTATCTCTGTACTAATGTAGTATGGCAAATCGAAATGATGTACTTACGTCGTTGATGACTGACTGAAATATAACTGAGTTTTACCAGCCATCTTCATAGAAGTATTTATTTATTTATTTGAATACATAAATATTGGTACAAAGCGTCACCGAATACATATGCGCCACATTTTGTCATTCGATTTGAGTGAGAGCTGGGATACGGGTGTCCAAACTGAAGCAGGTGGTTTTCTTAGGGGACCACACCCTGAGCCTTTGACTTAGAGGTCTAGTCCACACGGCGATGGGGCAACGTAAGGAGATTCAGTCCTATGGTAGCCGGTAACTAACAGTTGGTTTATACACCATTGGTTCCTTCAGAATCTTGGAGCCCATGTGCACAATTGGCTTGGAATCAGGGTTTTCCGACTCCGTATCCACCAACCCGGTTAAAGCCGGGACACTCGATTTTCATCCTCTCAATTTTGTAAACAACACTCCGGCCGCGATAAGGCATGGAGTAGGACTTCCCTGGCAGTGGCTCTACGCACGTAGCCATATGAGAGCATTTCGATAGGCAGAGCGAACTCCCCACTCTCGGCCGTACTAGGGTATTTGGGGGGCATAGAAGTGTTTCAGACTCTTGCTCCGGGTTCTTAAGATTAATTTGAAGTGACATTTAGTCAATATATTTAGTATGTTATTGCATATAATTATTAGATAATATGTTTACCGGTGTTTTATTGTTTGGAGATGTACGTTATTTTACTTATCCTACGTGAAACTATTTGATCATCAAGTCATTTTGTTTTCTGGCAACTGGATAAGATATACAAAGAAATATTAAGAAATCATTTTCATAACTAATAAGCGCATATTAGCATTTGGTTAAATGTTTGAGATTATGAGGACGATAATATTCAGATTGTTCAGTTGATTGGACTTTAATTCGACCTCTTAACAACATTTTGGCTATCCATAAACCGACATATTAGCTAAACTATAGTTTAAGTTGAATGCCGGAAAGGTGCTTGCTGTTATGCACAATAACATTGTTACCGTATGTGTGTTACTTCTTTTTTTTACTCAAAAAATATCACAAGCTAGCTCACTTCTTAACTCGTTTCATAACGATTTGAAATTGAGTATCAGTTAGTTGATCTTGTTCGTTTGTCTCACGGTAGAGCTTGTCTATCAATTCCAATGCAGTTGTGCGCTCTAAATTTAACAAAATATGGGTGAAATTATATAATTGAGTCAGAAATTAATAAAAATAGGATTTATGTGTTCAATGCGTGGAAAATTAAATAAGGGCAAACAGTTTTAATAACCAAAAATTTTCTTCAACTCACAAGGAAACCTAATGCGTTCCACTAAATAAATCAATATTATAGTGTTTCGGACACATTTAACTTTCACTACATAAAGAATTCTGTATGACAAATGCTTACTATGGCCGTTAAAAACTTGGAATTGAATAAAACCTTTTTAATATTAAACGTATATTTCAAACTATAGATATCAAGTTACTTAAATACTGTTGACAAAACTCCTTTGGTAATTTAATTGTTGTTTTAATTCTATATGATAAAAGAACCATCATCTGATACATAGTAATAAAATACACGTGTATTGAAAATCAAGTCCTATCAACTAATTTACTTGAACATGCATAGATGTCTGTATAGATTGTTGTATTTCGCAATTTACATATCGGACTGGCTTTGATTAGAAAACCAGGAATCAGTGGATAGCTGTTTTGTTCTGATATGCGGCTCAGAAGTGCACATCCATGACATTCGGTTTTGGACCCAGGACCTTCAAAACTCGTGGCGAGCCCTTAAACTTTAAACAACTGAGCCAACATCCAATGGTTTACATGACTAATTTCAGCCAATTCACGGTGTTTTGCAGCGGTGCTGCATTGCCGTTACTCGCGACGTGGTTGGTTCCATTGGTTACTGCTTCTCACTAAACTCCGGGACTTACCTTTCGAAACTAGTCACTAATGAACACGTGATAAGTGATTGCTGAATTTGTATACATACGGACACAACGAATTATAGATCAACTCCGCATTAGCTTCCTGTTTTTCATAATCTCAGAAGCAGACAGTCAGGGCTGATATTACTTGCATCTAACTAATGGGACATAAAGGACAATGTCAGTAACCTGAGAATTTAACTCAGCTGTTACTATGTCATAATGTATTTCATACTTAGTCTTCGCTTGTCCACGCCGCTCACTGGCATGTTTATTTAAGCATTTTCTATTTTTGTACTGAACTAATAGATACTCAGAAATGTCCCGTCAGGATCCGAACGCTATGGGGAGCGAAGGCAACTTAAATATAGACTGATGGAAAATCGAACCAGAGATTGTAAAATGTGCTAGGCAAGCTATAGGTAACAGTGGACAACTTTTAAAAATTACCAAAAAAAACATATTAGGTATTCGGGAGATAGGGGAGCTTTCTCTGCCAAAGGTGTGACAGTGATCCACTTTCAACCCTGGATGGTGGAACGATAGACAGAACATCCTGGAAACCAAGTTAAATGCTCTCCAGCTACCATAGAGTGTCCTACTTTTACCAAGAAACCTAAATAGGATATCGACATAACCTCCCCGACTGATGAAGTAGAAAAAGTCATATCTGATTTTGATCGGATGAAATCAGTAAGCTCTAATGGATTAACTTCTAAACAATTTAGGGAAGGCATTTCAGATTGTCTGAGATATCACCTACAGCCTCACAACTGAACTTAATCCCATCTAACTTGTCTTGATCGTTGATAACTTCAGTCTGTAAGAATGAAAAAATTCTCTTGTAGTAACTCCAGAGGAATCAGTTTAAGTAACATATTGTCTGAAACACCGGCCTCAGTAATCATTCAACCCTTAACTAGGGCTCGTGAAGAGCAAATTTGTGGAAAACAAGCTAGTTACAGAACTGGACAAATCCGTGGATCAAATATTTACCTTTTGGCGGTTTCTGTAAAACAGATACACTTGTAGTAAGCCCATTCAACTACTGCATTATTTATCTGCTCACTGTAATTTAGACAGTTAATCCACTATGTAATTTTCTGTGTGAGTGTGATTGAGCACCTTGTCTGCACATCAATTTTTAATCTATTCTCCCATTGGTTGTAATACACAAACAATCAATAATTTATCCATAGTTGATTAATACTCATAAATATATATGGATTTTTAACACGCACTCTTGGTTTCCCTATGTGCTTGCTTCATGAACGTTTTCGGATTTTACCAATCTTTAACAATAAACTATCTCGATGACAGGTGTTCAGGCTTTCTGATAATCTCGAGTAAATCTATAATTCTATTAGGAGACTTAGCCTTCATTAAATACTCAGTTAACGGGATACTATTTATTGGAGTCAGATATAGGGGAAATCAGCCTCTACATACTCTTCAACGTCCTACTATAGTTGTATTCCTTGACCTCAAGGTCGTGTTGCAATCACACTGGGGCATTGACTCCTTGTTTCTCTTCAGATCCTAAGTTTTGAAATAACTCAAATGTTTTTTTATTATTTCACTAATCTGTTTTTTCTCGAACCGTATCTTCGATGTCTAATGTTTTCTATTACCATTAATACTATTTCCACCTGAGATTTGCTGTGACTGACTGATGTAGCAACCTGATATGATGTATACATGTCCCAGGTTCCACGATGCACATGAATGAATTTGTATCACAACTCTACATTGCTGGTAAATTTATAGTCTCATATTTGAAAAATTAGCTGAATATGAGAATATAAACATTTACTGTTCAATATAAAAATAATTTATAAATAATTCTGGCGAAACGCGCATCCTGGATTCCACTGCTAGCCACTATCCATCATTGCTTACAAAGAGCTTGTGAATTAAGGCAATATCGAGGCATGCGCACAGTATGCACATATGCCAATAACAGACTGATCAATTGCAGTCTTAAACCTCAATGGGAACATACAAGCCAAACAATACCAAGTGAATAATTCTTTAGGCTTGTAAACAAGCTCATGAACAACTGAGATATGATTACTAAATGCATGCTTCAAGGTAATTTGTTAATTAAGACTGTTGCATGTAGTGATGTTTTTTAACCGTCTACTTTGTTTTATAGAATAGATAGATTGTGACTAGCAGCGTAATCCAGGACTCAAATTTCATCTTACTTGAGATCAGTTAGCTGGATGTACTTGCGCTGGTGTTTGAAGGGAAGAGTGATGTGTTGGAGTCCATATGTGGTCATCAATACTGTAGTGCATGTGCATCCATCTGACAAGTTCAAAAGAAGGCTAAACGAACATCCGGGATTTGACTCCCAGTCATGACTTACCTATTCTGTAAAAATTTTTAGGTGACGACATTGAGGTAAGCCGCACAGATTGCATATATGACAATGAAAACTGACCAAAATTCAGTCGAGAATACCAACATCAGAACAGTCCAAACATTTACAAGTTGAAACATTTTACATTGGTTAAAATATAAATCGTGATGACCCTGTTGTATATGTATTGGTATATTGCAAAGAATAACACTGAGCACTGACAAATATTTGTACGGATACATTTTCAGCTGAAATGATCTGTTTGCGTGGATTGCAAGTTCCTTATAAATAAATTACTTTTCATATTTGCTTTATGCATCTATATACAAATTCTGTTTAACATTAAATACAAATAATGTACCATGATTGTTACCACAGCTTTTATTCTTTTGCTGCTTTGTATGTTCACAGATCAATCATTTTGATATAGATACGTAGATTATAGAAATCTTTATTTTTCTAGTTTGTAGAATTACTTTAAACTATCAACCTTACTATTAACAAAACGTCCAAAGTTCTCTAAACGCAATAAATTTCGAGTCTTATTTTCAAATTTGAAATCGTAATTTTCCATTTCTTATAATTTAGGGGATGGCTTGTAACTAGAATTGCCAGTGAAATTGTAGTCACTTCATTGGACTATACTGAAAATTATTAGTCAAGCCTCACATTTACTACTCTCATACATTTCCTGCAACATAATTATCCACTTACCTAATGGTGAAGCATCTGTTAACCATCTACGAACATATCGTTCAGCCTTTGGTGACATAATAGTGGATATTGGATCTTTTGATGCGAAATCATTACTGGATGTAGAAGTTGTGTTTTTCTGAGTTAGGTTCTCCTTCGAATCAGACTTCTGTGAATTGAAAACATTTATTGCAATGTTACAGAAACTAGCTGATAAGAAATACACTCTAGTTTAATCATCAAATGTAAGTTGGTGAAATATATATCTGCAAAATGTTAACTACAAAGAACTCGGATCACATGATAATCGAAATGGTGTTGAGTAACCGATTAAGTTACAACAGCGGTTTGGATTTAAAAAGTGCTCATCTTTCTAGATTTCTTCATATATGTTACATTCCTTTAAACATTTTACTTTGCTCATCGTTTGGAGACCACTCTTTAGCTGCAGAGACTAATATAAAAATATAGGTTATTGACTTATGAATCTGGAAGAAATAAGTCTATCAATAATGATTCACACCACTGAATGATTAAATACAAAATAATCTCATGGGAAGTGTTGTTGGACTTATCTAATTCTTACTAATTTCTGAAATTTATTTACTGTTGTTTGTTAGATGGTGGTTGGAGGTAGTCGACAGGATACCCTGGACCCAGGTTTCGTGCTACTTGGCACTCATCAGAAAGGTGTACCTGTAATCTTGAGGGAACTGGTGCTCCCTGGCGGATTCGATCTCGTGTCACCCAGCTTCATAGTCAGAGGTGTTACCACTGAGATACCCGAGCCGCGACAACTCCTGTATAACTGAGATGTAATCACAACTGATTGATCACTGGGTGGCGATCAATGTCATGTGTGTCTAGTCTAATCTCACAATAGTGCACGCAGTGTCGAGTCACCTAGGCTGGTGGCCACATTGCAACATGGTCGATAGCATTCGATCTGCACTAATAAGGTCTAGACACTCATGACATTGATCGCCACCCAGTGATCAATCAATTGTGACTATTGTTTGTTGTTGTCACATTATTTTATTTTAAAAATAAGCACTGATATTGTATGGAATAATCATTTTCACCAACCAATATGCAAATGCTAAACGACAAAACAACTGATAAGTAAAGTGTTGAATTTATTACGTAAAAATATGTTAGAGGGAGACTCAGACTGTAGCTATCAAGTCTTTAAAAAAAAGAGTATTTGATTTCGGGAGAAGTATAATGTTCTATTTCTAGCCAAATTAGTTTGAAATACAAACCATGTATTAACAATATTCATTACCTTCTTAGATCAATCATTTAATATAATTGGTCTAATAGAAAACAAACACATTTATGATCATTACACAAAATAGTTTTTTTTTGAGTTTTTAAAATGTATATTTATATTTTGTATAGTAGTGGTGATTATTTTGAGATGATACAGAATATTTGCAGTTTTGCAATGTATATTATTTAGGTATTGTATTGACTAAATCATCTGGCTTAAAGAATGTAATACCTTCAAAAACATTTTCATTTTAATTAAACAATTTGATAAACTGATTATCTAACCTTTTTTATAGTATGTTCTTCTAGTGTCATCGAAGAATCATCCAATGTTTCCATACATTTCACTAGATTTTTTTTCTTTTGTACCATTGAATCAGCTACAACAACTGTAGAATTAGCTTGTAAATTATCATCTGTTTTCACTGTATTTCTATCGCACTCTTTGTCATGTATATACATCATATGGAAATAGACCAGAGAATTACTTTCGTTTTATGAATATTACTTTTAAGTATTAAACTGAATCCTAGTTACATATTACATAATTAATGAAATGTCATAATAAAATATATTATAAGACATTAACTAATAATTAGGATAACCTTTTAAACTAATAATAATATTTATTTCCATGAATTGGAGACATGGAAACAAGAGTGCTAATTTTTTAAATCAAACATAATGTTTAATAATAGATAACCATTCATTGATGCCTATTTGCTCCAAATCAATACTGTTAGTTTATGTATTCAGCATGAGTACATGCATGTGTTTTGAATATCCTCCTCATCCATCTACTCACCAATTTAACAAAATGTGTATGTCCTATTACATAAAGGTATAGTTTGTTCTCAAACGATTATCTATTTCCAACTGTAATTGATCTAAAGTTTTGTTTAAATTCTATTGATACCATACGCCAGTGTAGCATTTCTCATCGTAATTGTTACTTATTTCATGAATAATATCTTAACTTCTTACAAATGGCATAGATAATGATAAATTTTAATTACTGTAAAACCCTATTTAAACTGGTTGTTGAAAATTTTTCTCCTAACTGTATTGCTTACTTTGCATGATAAGCGATCGTTGGGTTTTTTTCAACTATCTTAACCTTTCATTGTGAATCCAGTGAATTGCTTAACAGCAAAAGACCTAGTTATAAGTCATGATTTTATTTAGATTTCTTGTTATAGCATTGCTTTTTAGAGAAACCCTTTTTTAACCTTATTGCTCGTTTCTTATCTTTCAATCGGTATAATTATTAATTTTATTGTACTTCATTTTCTAAGCTCTCACGCAGCAACCTATTTAATTTTAACAATACTGAATGAATTTATCACTGTCCATTCATATGTACGTATGTTTGTTTGATCATTGATTTTAATATAGATGTTGTTAAATTTATTCGATGGCTCTGACTAAATCATTGAATGACGTTTAAAAATCTAGAAATCAAAACACGAAATTTATCGATGACCCTGTAGTAATAATAATGGCACAATAAGTAGTGCATTTACAAACCACAATTCGTGAGTTAGCTATGGCATTTACACGAGTCGATGATTAATCCAAGAGGAAATGCTTTTAAAAATAGTCGCGTGAGAAACAATCATAAAAATGTACAATAAACTAGGTAAAGACTCGTATCAATACAACAATGGTAGTCAGTGATTAGAAATGTGAACTAAAAACATAAAATACGGAAACTGTTAAATATAAACAAATTTCCAGTAAACACATAAGAAACAGAGATAACTGCTAGATGTTACAAGAGCATGAACTCATAATAATAAACATATTAGATGTGATAGTTTAATGTATCTACTCAGAAATATCGCACAACGAGATGTGATACGTTATGTTCTCAAAAATGGTTGACAATCATCAGTTACTGAATATTAGTAAGTAATATATTTAATACACTAAAACAAATAGGATAATATGAAAATGAAAATATATCCATGTAGAAATCGCGCGTAATAATTTTGACTTACTCACACAATCATCACACTATGCATTTTTTTATCAATCTCCATAGTAATAAGAACCTGATTTGCTTACAAAATCAGAAAATGTCATGAAATATTTCAGTAAAATAATACAGATATCTATTATTATCGGCTTCGGTTAGATTAACGATAATAAACTGAATGTTTCTTAAAACTAGATGACTAAAAAATCAAACTATATTCCTTACCACAACTGTTAGTCAAATTTGTACAGTGTGCACTGGTTATAAGTGATATGATTCTAATTCATTGCTTGAATATAATATCCAAGTCAATTTGTGCGGAGCAAAATTATTGATAAATAATTCTGAGGACATTTTCACATAGCCTTCTTATACATATGCAAAGACATATAACCACACAACCTGATAATTTTTAGAAATTCATGAGTATCTATCTCACTGGATTTTAATGATGATGTTATTTTTGGAAAAAAAATACACACAGTTTTGTTAACTACCATACCATACAAAATCATTTTTGATATCCCAAACCGACCTAAGCTAGATATCCACTCAAAACCGGATAGCATTCGATGGCCGTTTTGTCCTAGTACAAGACTCAGCATAGAATGTTCAATACTCATCGGGGGTCGCTGGCAGCTGGACTGTAGTTCCTGGGTCCCATACCAGGGTGAAACAGTTATCCAGCGCTTTCTGGTTTTCAGTGGATATCTAACTTAGGTCTGTTCGTGGTATCAATAATATTCAGTAATTTCTACAGACCTCCTACACCGATTAAAATCGCTTTAATCTTGCACTAATAGATTATAGATATTTGCTTTTCGTCACCCAGTACTTTTTCGAATTCGGATTTATTATAAAAAGTTATTAGAAACAGTATTCAATAAATTGTTTAAAAACTTACCTTTATTCAATGATATCCTAGTTTGTCTTTCCAACAAAGAAGCGGGAACATTCCATTTCATAAAGACCTAACAAAAAATGTTGAATCTTCGACACAAATATATTCAAGAATGATATCTGAGATACGTTTATGGACACACTTTTAATCAATGACAATCAACCATTTTGACGGGAACTTGGGTCTAAAAATAATATTTTTTCTAAGATTTGAAATAAATGAATGTGGTACTGTTCAACAATTTATCACGGTAAAATGTGTACATTTCAAGTGTGACATAAATCTAATTTATGATATATGTAAGCCTATAGCTGGTTGTACTTTAACACTGCATCATTTAATATTACCCTTTTCATTCAAACTCTGATTTAGTTAGTCAATATTAGATTCTGTAACAAATATCAAAATGCAAAGTCTTCAGAAATGTTTTCTGAGCTATATATGAATAAGTTAAATTACAACTGTAAAACAGTACAGTTGATTCATTTATCTCACCAACTACTTCTTATCTCCTTCACAAGCATACTTAAATCTTCGGGCAGTTTATTATTTACATTATTGTAAATTAGTGTTGATAGTGATTTTTAATACACACTGAATTTGTCTTTCTGGGCAAACTTAGAAAATGTCACATGATAACCTGATAAATGAGCAAATGTTTTAAGGCGTTTTTTGAATATTACAAAAGTGATGTTTTGAGTCTATCCTACTATGCTATTGTTTTATAAGTATTTCTTGTCAAACAATTTTGTTTACGCAGTGACACAAGAATCGTAACCGCTGAAAACCTAGTATCGCTGAACAGTTGTTTCACGAAAGTCTGGGACTAGTAATACAAATCATAAGTCAACATAGAATTCCGTCTTGGACTTTCAGGTTTCACCTTGTATACGATACTATTCAGCTATTGAGCTTAAATCTTATGAGCGTCATTTCTAACCCCAATTAATTAGTAATATGGCGTCATCTATAGCTGAAAATACACCTGTCATTTTAAATTTGTTCTAGTGGGATATAGATTGGTTCAATGCACGTTCTACACAGGATTGTTGGAGCAGGCTGATTGGTTATTTCCTATGCAATCAGCGCTAGTGGTCACTAAGAGAAGACTCTAGAATCTTATGTAAAAGCTATATATATATATATACTAACGTTTCTCTTATTATGATTCCTATTTCCACCTAACTTTTTTATGTAAAATATAATTACATTCCTATTTAACCGTGTATGAGTAGCTAGGTCGTAATAAAAGAAGTTATAACATTATGTAAATACGAGATTTTTACTCACTTTATCATCATTTATTAATTTCAATTCCTTCACCTTAATATTAATAAAAAAAATATGAATTTATCTTTCAATTTATTGAGTGGAATATATTATTATTATTACATTATATCCGTATACTTGAGTGATCTGAAACTAAATTGATGATCAATTAAAGTATAGAATATTCCCTAAAATCGATTTATATCAAGGCAAATAAACTGTTGTTAGCTGTAGAGACCATGTACTCTAAGTAGTCTAACATTATTCAAGTGATTTCATAGGATAGACCTATAACATTTTTGTGTAAGTAATTCTGATTAGAACAAGTCTATAAATGGAGCCACCCTCTACTATGGATAAATAATTGATGGTTAGCATTACAATAAAACTGTTCATCAGGATTTTAACGGAAGAACATTTGTCGAGGAAAAGCATTCCTACTTTATTTTTATTAGATATATTACTTGTTTAAAGTTACTCCTATTTATAGCGCAACAGAACTTGTACATTATTTGAATAATTATGTATGAAATATATTACTAATAGTGTTCTATAATAATTACCTCTTAATGAATGAAATTTAAATTCAGTTACATATATCTTTAAATTTAATGGGAATATCAGCATATTTGGCCTTACAGTAGTTACTCTAATTCATAGAAATCCTGCTTATCTAAATTGGCTGAAGTTTAATGGACGTAATAAGGATATTTCCCATCGTTATATACTATAGTTATTCTGATGAAATTAATCATAATAAAGTATGTAATTTACCTTGACGATTTGAGAGAATAGTTGACTTAATTTATAAAAATGATTGAAACATTAATTTTAAGAATAATATTAAAACATGATATGATACTGTCATGATAGTTAATGATAAGTGATATCTTGTACAAGAACTACAATTTTACTAGGTGCATATAAACTAGTCATTGAATTCATCATATAAATATACACTTAAGAATAACATCTAATAGACGTATTCAATTGCTTAATAATGTGTAATTTTATACAAAATACGCTTTATATTAGAATTATGAAGTTGAACTGTATTGAAAACATCTTCGTCATTAATTAGACTAAGCTTTATTGTCTTATCTATCAAAAATGATCACTGAGTTGATCATATTGTGTAGTTTTCATTTGATTAATATCAGAAGGGGTTTTGTGGAGATTGTAGTAATTTCAACAGTTGAGATCATGAATCAATTGAAGCTGGACCACCATGGAAAACCTGGAAGCACTGGACGGCCGTTTCGTCCTATTGTAGGACTCCTCAGCAGTGCGCATCCACGATCCCGCAGCCCGCGAGATTCAAACCCAGGACCTACCAGTCTCGCGTCAGGCGCTTAACCAATTAGACCATTGAGCCGGCATCCAACGCTGTTAATGTCTAACTTCAACTGGGTTCGAATCCCGCGAAGTGGGGTCGTGGATGCGCACTGCTGAGGAGTCCCACAATAGGACGAAACGACCGTCCAGTGCTTCCAGGTTTTCCATGGTGGTCTAGCTTCAATCGATTCATGATCTCAACTGTTTTCATTTCAATTATATTAAAATCTGTAACTGTCAATATTATACAGTAGTTTATGTTTTACCTTATAAACATGATATAAAAAGAAAAACTATTCAGACATTCATACTACTTAATAAATGATTTTAAAAAATTATGAATAATGTCACCTCTTACCATTTAGTTGCTTTCTTCCTCTTTTTTTAAAAATTTTAAATATATCTAAAATATAATATTTGCAATTTATACTTTCTTGATGAACCATATGATTCAATTGTGACAGTCATTACTTTCCTATTGGTTCTTACATATATTTGTACTTATTATTATTGTTATTATTAGTCACATTATTGTTACCATAATTATTGTGGATTACAATTTATCAAATATACTTTGTTAATTGTATGTTTAACTAACAAATTATACAACTAGAAAGTTCAACTGATATATAGTTTCAATGTGAATTAATTGTAAATGTACCGAAAATTGTTTATTTTGAAATAATCATTCTGATAACAATTTAAAAGTAGCATTTATTTTTACTTCTTGAATATGATTTAATAACTTAGGCTTTTTGTATTAGTCCTTATAGTGATCTAGCTGGTAATATATTCAATTTAATTATACTTTAATTGAGACTTATCTTTTCTAAATGTAGAATAGAATAGAATGATTCATTGGCAGAATTCAGTCAAAGCGCTAATTCATACAAAAACATCCGACAAAGATCATCAACTACATCTTAATTACATTTAAAGTTGACTGATAACTGTTAACTTAAGTGAAATCCAAACTCGGGGAGATTCGATAGAATGCATTCAACAGCACAACATCATAAAATGATGAATGTAAATAATAGCTACTGATGAATGGCAACCTAAGGGGAAACCTACTTCTATGGTGTCTTCTGGATTGTCTAAGATCACCTGGCGGAGTAGTATACTCTATCGATTAGTTATTTATCCGGATTTTGAGCAATGAAATATGACTTCTTTTAGACAGATTACTTGGTACGTGTATTAATATATAAATACATAGTATGTATAACTCAATGTATACTAATTTTCACGGTGACTTAAAAAAAACGTGTTTGACTACCTGTAGAGTAGTATGTGCATTGCCTGTAAGTACCAAATAAGAAATTTGCTTTCCTCAATATTCGAGTCGTTCAAAATTAACCATACTATGTACAAAGTTCGCTCAAATTTATACGGTGCTAGAAAATAGTTATACCTTGTTTGATAACCACGATTTAAATATCGTCAATGGTCGGTTACTGCAAGCTTGTACTAATAAAAATACTGCAACTACTCTGCTATCCTGATCATTTTATCACGTTTTACTAATTTGTTGTGGGAACTTGAAAAGATGCCCGATTATACCACGTTCCGTGTTGCTTTTGACCATCTGACCTACTGTTATATGAATTAAAATGTACAAACTTTCGCAAGTTTTTATAATAAAGTTATTTATTAGAAAAATATTACAACAGAGCACCATTTTGAATAATCTAATGGATTATAAAAATCATTTGGCATTCATAAGCTTATTATAAAATTAATTCGAAACAATCCACATGATGACGATTTCATCAAAGAAAGGACACTATTCATTAAGAAATTGTAGATTATATTTGAATTAAGGCTGAGCATGTACATACTTTGACAAGGCTGTGATAAAGTGATCGAAATGATACTGCACAGGATTTGATCATAGTGATTTTCACCGAGATAGACAACGAACAAGAAAACTGAAATACTCTAGCAGGCTATTAGTGACTTCATCGTTGAATTCGATTCCAGCTCGGTGTGCTATTTGGAAAGATACTATTCACTAGCTTTACAATGCATCATCGAGTCACTCAATCTTGCTCTCATCCTTCGAATTCTGGATAGATTTCCACTCCTCATGCTACTCTTAAAATTCATATACATCATTTACAACTTGCTTCTCCAAAGCGTCTCAAATTTACTGTGTATCAAACCTCTCTTACTAGTACATATTACTAACAAATTGCTTATAATTTAAAAGAAACCTGTTTAATACTTCATCTGCTGCGATTTTATTTCGTAATATAACAGTCCAGCTTCAGCGACCTTTAAATTATTCAAGATATTTGTGGGAAATAAATGCAACAATTTTGGTTCTTTAAGAATGAAAACCAGCGAACGTCACCATATCGCGCCTGTTTAACGAAACGGCATCACGACTTCCTCCATATTATACTTTACTACTTACTAAGAACCAGTAGCTCAAGTAATACACAATTTATTTTTGGAAAACCTAGTGAGCATGATTGACGCTTGTAGTAATCTGCTAATCATGGACATCCCAGTTCTTGTCAAATGTTTTAACACTTTCTTTCCCGTGATCATACTTGTTCCTCTCTTCTTAGTATTCAGTCTTTACTACATGTGTTACTCACTGATATTTTGTATTCCAAACAGCTTATCTGTTTTCAAGTCACAGGACATGACTCAATTTGTGCACTTCTAGTACCTCACTGACAGCCGTGCATTAATTTCGGGGTCGCAATTGATTTCCTATCCAATTAATTGAAGGACGCGATCTACATCAACTGTGTTCTTGATGGCATCAACAACCCTTGACCACGTAGCGATTGGAAGTCTACATGCTTAATCAATAGTTTTCCCCGAAAGATCATGTCCTCGGGTTTCGTAATTTCACGCACGGCCTGAATACCGATCAGAACCTGTTTGAGGACTACATAAATGCTACTACTGATATTCAATTTTTTCAAGTACAAAGTTCTGGTCTGTATGATATTTAGTAGACTGTTTTCTTATTCGTTAGGATTTTAAGCTCCTTGAAAAGATGCCAGTATCCTCGAATCAGATCAACGTCTCTACCTCCAGGAAGGAGCTACATAGTCTAAGTACCAATAATTCAGGTTCCAGTTTGGCCCTGATACTAAACTATTGATATCCACTATGCTCTGTGGGTTATGGAGAGCTACAACCGACTAACATTTAGATGGTGGATGTACTAATTATCTGTATTCGGAGAAATTCCGGACTACTGCCACACTTATTACAGGCAAACAATTCATTTTTATGTAAGTAACCGAGACTTTCATATCACACGTTATTTCCTGACGCCAAGACGGTCGAAAAAGTGGATGTTGTCAGTTAACATGGTGGATTAAATGCAAATGTATATCTCTACCGTAACGTCATAACTACGTGGTCGGAATTCGTGAGACCCTTTTGGACTCAGACGCTATTAGATATAGGTCCAAACAGAAGCTACTATGGATCCTAATATTTTTTCTTGCTACTTTTTCTCATAAAAACGAGATGAATTTCCTTAACTAAATGAAGCTTTTCTTGGATGCGTATTTGACTGAACTGTATCTCTTATTAAATAATATTGTTAATTATCAATCTATTGATTACATTACCTCTCCCTGTTATACTTCTTCATAATAATACTTTTGAGTCAAACATTTTGGTGCCCTATGTATGTACCACGATTTATCTTTAATAAATAGTAGAACATTACGGAACTTCATAGTTTCACTGATTATATGAACTGCTCACTTTTTGAAAATGAATATACATAAATTTTCTAATTCGGACGAATATTCATTATCAGATATTGTGACTATTATACGAATGATTTCAAACATAAATATGAAAAGATTTAATTTCTCACATTAAGATTAATAATAATAGTTAATACAGAAAAACAATACTGTTAGAAAATAAAATTGTTTTGAAGATTAATTTTTTTGAAAAAAACAGATTACTAAATGAGAATTTACTTGAAATAAATAAATGAATAAATAAATGGATGATATCATCACAACTCCCTATAATCATATGGATTTATACAAGTTATTCATAATGGGATAGAATTATAGCCTAATTAAATCATAGGAACCGAATATAAAAATATGTGAAAACTACTAATAACAAGATGCAAAACAGTATGTATTTGACGTAGACCGATTGAAGGTTGAGTGAGTGGGCATCTTGACGGTATTTCTTGGACATAGTAGACAAATTGGATGCTCGAGAGTCCAAGGCTACAAACGATTTCAGATAAAAGATAAAATAGAAGTGTACTTAGAATAACTCTGTAAAATACTTTGGACTAAAATAATTCAATTTCAAAACGATCTGAAAACCATTACCTAAGAAAATAATAATATACTTTTAACATTTCACAAATTAACGACAGTGTGGTGGACGCTACTCACAAGATTGCTTTTAATTAGTATTTAGCGGAACGCGGCCTCAAAGTTATCAGTCATCAGGCGGAGAGAGAAGGATCGGTACATCAAAATCACAAGTTAGGCAGAACACTTGAAGATCAGACGAGAAGACATTTTGGGTTGGGGAACACACCGCAGGATGCAAATGGATGGTCGAAGGCTATAAACACATATTATGTAAACACTGTAATCTCTTAAAATAAGCATTCATTCCTTCTACCCACTGTCTTGTTCTACAATAGTATCAAAGTTATTCTTGAGGAAAATAGTTTTCCACCCCGATCCAACAAATCCCGTCGCTGAGAGACTTATCATCACTATGTAATCGTGACTCCCTATAATGCTTTTCCCCCTGTTTTTTATGATGAACGTGCCCCATCAAATCAAACATTCAAGAAAAATGTTCGGTGGCAATGGTCATCAAAATGTTAAAATGATTTTAGCAGGATTAAAATAACTGCTCAGAATGAGAATGAACGTTCTTCACACCGTAAGCGATTCTTACATAGTAATTTTACCTATCAACGTGAAACCACGTCTAAATCAAGCTACTTAAACGTACCGAGACTTGACTGGGTACGTAGACCTGATTTATATTCTCAATCAATAAACAAAATTTGTCTCCAAGTTTAGAAGAATCTTATAACAAACTTGACTACGTAAAACACTTCAGAGTTTCCTGAAGCATCTAAAGATCTAGGTTACCGAACAAGAACTCGAGCTACTCTGCAATTGAAGCCAGATAACACATTTATATTTTGCCTGACACACCTATTACCTTGTATCATAACTGCCTAAGTTGACGTAGAAAACAAAATAGCATGTAAAGAACAATTTATATTATTGAAAAATAGCACTTTATACAGGCTCGTTTTTCGGTAATTAGTGACCATATATAAATAATAATTATTGTGTAAAATCTTTTTTTGCTAAATGTATCTCAAAGTTGATTGAAATATATTACAAAAAAATATCAGAATATTGCATTAAAATAACTAAGAACAAAATTTCAGTCATTTTATTTACCAAAGGGTTGACAATTTTCAATTGCAAGAACAAGCACTAGTTACAACATAACCGGACTTATTAACTTTGTCCGTATATATGATAATAACCATTTAGTCAACTAACTGAACAGGTTGCTTCGAAATATCTTTAAAATTCACTGTCATTGTGTGACGCAATAATGCTAAATTTTATTGCAACACTGATAACTAATTCTTGAAGCAAATACATGCGATCACCAATGGTTTGATAAGATTAAATAATTGGTTGTATGAACATGAAATGTAGTTTCCGAAAATTTCCTTGACATTTTATTTACATGTTAGGTGCCTACGTTCAATAGTAATCTGTTCAATTACCATATGACGTAGGTGAATAAATTTAGATAGCTTGAGCAGCCAGAAGCGTAGTTCATTAAATCTGAACTCACTTGAAAGTGCTTCACCACGTTGTAATACATCATCAATATTCTGTACCATGATTCTTTGTACGTCTTGTAATGCTACGTTCAATTGACTAAGATTGGATGACCGACTATCACTATAGATTTTTTGAGTTTTGTGTATGACGTGATCTATTAAAATAAACAAGGTAAAGCAACAAATTTACCAAAATCAAGGAATGCGTAAGGTCTTGAAACTGTTTGTATTTGTTGGTAGTATTTGCCGTAAAATTCTGTTTGTATTGCCTCTAAAAATGCAAAGGCTTTTGTACGACTGAACTGTGAGTCTGTAAGAATAATGTAACAAACACCACGATCCAGCAGATAATGAAACAAGTAAGGACCAGCAATAAGAGAGCATCTAGAAGGAGAAGTAGGAGTCATACGACAAACGAGTGCTTTTGCTTGATTTTGATACTGGAATATTTCACGATTTAGCTGAAATAAAACGGGACAAAATATAAAAAGATCGTTTTAAGAATGGTACAATGGAAAGTATTACCCTCATGTAATTTCAACTCAACTGGATACACAAAAATGATTTTTGGATTGCTTTATAACTAACAAACAATTAAGTGGAAGTGGATTAAACACAACTTTAGATTGTCACTATAAAAAAGAGGGATAGATCTATAATGGGTAGAAGATTGAGATCAGCTGTTTAACTTTACTTAACAAGTTAGATATAACATTGAACTTTACATCTACTTGAACGATGAAATGAGCAATTAGTTGCACTGTTTTGGTAGTAAAGACAGGACTGAAACTTCGCACATAGCGCAAAGGAAATAAGAATCTCATACGAAAAGTAATAAATAGCAAAATGACTATAAATTTAAAATAATAGTAAAAGTATCAAGAGCCAATATTATCATTAGTTAACTTTTAGTATTTAACATTACAGTACAGAATCTACAATAGCGATGTCTGGTACCCTCTTTGTCGACAGATGTTGCTACTAGGCTTTCCCACAGGTCACATAACGGTCACCATCTACTAAGGCTTTGTGTAGAACATAACTAGTTTCTGAGCAGATCCGACTTTCAGTACGGTCATCATCGATAAGCCACCTGGTGTCTTACCTCTGCAACTCAAGCTTGAACTCATATTGGCCACATAGTGATTAGCTGCAGCTGGCACAAGACTGTTGCTTCCCTTAGAGTACCTTTTTGGACTCTGATAATGGTTTGATTTGCGCCAAGCTTATCTCGCGCTTTAGCGGTCAGCAAATATATTGTCCTAAATAGGTCGATATAAGCGAATCGGTCGTAGCTTCCTCTGCAGCCAAATAACAAACGAAGTCAGGTTCAGAGCAATCTGTAAATCCATCAGAAAATGAAAAATGCGTATTGCGTTTGCATAGTGGCATGAAAATAGCGGGTTACATCTTATGGCTTTTTGAAACGTCTTGCTTATATGCACTGAATTTCTGCAGATTAGTCACAGCTATTTGAAGTATACCATTTTTCCCCAATTAATTGGCCCTGGTACGGCCGAGAGTGGGGAGAGTCCGCTCTCCTCTCGAAATACTCTCACACGGCCGCGCGTATACAGCCTATGCCAGGGAAGTCCTACTCATTGCCTTCTCGTGGCGGGGGTGTTGTTTACGAAAATGAGAGGACGAAGAGCGAATGTCCGGCGCTTTAACCGGATCACAAACCAATGGTGCACATGGGCTCCAGTATCCTGCGGGAACAAATGGCGTATGAACCAATCGTTGGTCACCGGCTACCATGGGATTGCATCTCCTTACGATGCTCCACTGCCCTGTGGGTTAGACCTTTAGGTCAAAGGCTCGGGGAGTGGCCCCTAAGATAACCACCTGCTTCGGTTTGGGCACCCGGGCAGTATCACAGCCCACACACAAATGATGAACTCTCTATGTCTATGGAAACTACTTTTCTCGCTTCGAAAAACAATCAATTGATTCATTACTATAATAATAATAATAATAATAATAATAATAATAATAATAATAATAAATCGGGAGTTTGATGATAAATGCGAATTTTTAAGTAAGTGATGCAAAGTTTGCGTAAGGACAGAGATCGGTGACGACTGATACAAACAACGATATGGAGGCCCTCAATGAAATGCTACTTTTGAAGCACTAGAAGGCAACAAACCCGAAGAATTACTCCCTGTTTTTTTAAAGATAGAGAACTTCTAGTCAGGTAACTGACTGGGTTATTTGGAAATGTTTGGAAAACATAATGTACCATTATCCTGAAATGAATTAATAATTGCCCATATCTTTAAAAATGAACTGCGTTACCTACTTAACAACAATACGGAGTTAACTTTTGATTGCGCCTAAACAATTAGCTTTCTTGATACTTTGTGGATTGTTTAATAACCGAAAAATTGACTTGCGAGAAGCAGACTAGCTGTCGTTCTGGTTTTGGATGGTGACGATAATTTACTTAGTATCATCACCTTGAAATACCAACTTCAGATGCCTCAATACGCTACGAATATCAACACAGAGGCTTCTACAGCATACCTTAGTTTTCGACGGGGCGGAAAAGTGGTGGTTAACTTAAGGCAGTCCCGTGGTATGGAAAAAAGCTTAGTATGACTGGCCGGTGCGGATTCACAAGACTCCAAGCTCAGAACCTAGAAATGACACAAATCAGTGGCTTGGGGAATTATTAGACATGCCTCAACAAAAGTCGGTGAGGAAAGTGTTGCAGCTTCCTTTAACATTATTCATAATAATGAAAAGTATCCCCTTGAATGAAAGAATTCTTTCTCACTATACGTTTCACAGGTATGTCGGATTATAATTCACTGATCCATTAATTTTCTTATGTTTTTATTTCCTTATATGTGTGGCGTGCACATATTACGGTGCCCAATTGTACTAGTAATTGTGTTAATCAAAATAAGTAGAAACTCCAGGAATCGGACTACTAGACCACGCTGCTCGACTTCCCACGTCTACCAAAGGTTTCTCAAATTCGAGTTATAGGATGTTCTAATGTTTCAATTAGTCTGTTGTTCGAAAGAAACTTCGTATAGCTCTGTGCAATGTTACATTTGCTTCCTGTAGGTTTATTAATAGGTCGTCTTCGTGCATGGTTTTTATTAAGATGCTTATCTTTTTACTAACCCTCAACAATTCCCAAATGCTATTTAAAACTATTATCTTTCCCATCATTTATGTTTTGGCTGACAATCATTACTCACCGTTACTGTATAGGTACTTGGTTAATTTATATATAGGCGACTCTCGTTACCAGATAAGATAATTTTTGCTGTACATTCCTTGAGTTGGTCACTACATGAAATATTTTTTAGATGCCTAAAATGATCATTCTATACATATTTATGTATAAGGCACCATGCGACAATTGGTGTGAAGGTTATCTGTGGCCATATCTCTCAGGTCAAATATGTTCCCAAGCACTTTCCAACAATTAAGTTTAAAACTCATTAGAAAACGGGTAGAATGTAACCATTGCTTTTAAAATCTAAGGACTAAATAATACATCTATGCTACCAAGCAGTAATTAGTTCCACAACAAATCCCTTGTTCTGAATACCACCAGTATTGGATTAAACCATTTCTACCTTAATAAGAATATGTTTGATATGTAGGTATGAACATAACTTGCACTTCTGTACTTTTCTCTGGTGCATATAGGATAGATATTTCATAGACATTTTAGCCTGGTGATCTAGCCTGGTAGCAAAAGTTGTGACGAACCTACCTGGAGTATGATGACCAAACACCTAGTTAACAATTATCATGAGGACATTTCAGTTGATATCATCTATAGCATAACGGAAATTTTCACTAGTATGCCTTCCGTACAAACGCTGGAGTCCTAAACATTCACTAGACTTGAATAAACTACTATGACGTCTCCCTTTAGCACATCCTTTCAACTTCCGTATTAGCTTATAGGTTTATTCAGTTTAGTTCTAACCAGATGATAATCAAAACCTTCCGTATTTCTTTTGACTTTCAGTTACCTTGATGGTTTGAAGTAGCTCTTGCGTGTGATTAAGTCATAAATTGCATTATGTCTCGTACCAGGTTTTAGTACCATCCTATAATCAGATACAATTTCGTGTACAGAGTTTCGATCCATGCTTGATGTGGGCATTAAACATAGTTAAGGTCAACGGTAGCTAGTGAAGATTAATTGTTTAGAAAGACCACACCATCTAAGGTGGCCAAGACGTTATTCAACTTTAGTCAATATTTATCCCCAAGAAAATTTTAGAAACAGCAGGACAAAAGCATTAATCCCGGACCAACGTACAATATCAAGTCAGGAAGTATTCTTGCCAACGTTTTGCAAAGCCATTCCTGGCAAAAACATAGTGATATTTTAGCAACCAAATATACATATGTATACGTACTTACAACTCGCGAATTTAATCTTGGTAAAAGACGTTGTAATGACACGGATTTACCAAGTATTTGGACTTCTACAATTATTAAGTATTTCACTACATTATTTTAAACATCTGATGGAAAGTAGGACATGGGTTAACGTGACATTAACTTACTATGATAAACAGACAAAATCTGGAAACATATAAAGGACAATTAGCAAAATAGTGTTTTTGCTGAAGTTTTCGGGAGTCTACTTTCCCACAAAAACGTAAACTATTTGATTTCTGTTATAGTTTAGAATTCTAGCTATGATTTAATTTTGATATATTCCGACATCGTTACCATTTGCTGAGTTGGGAAATATCGAGCCGTTAGACTGTTTTACCTTGTTTTCTTAGTAATTATGGTTACCTTAATAACGTCAGTCTTTGATTTTGTCTATAATCTATGATAAAACCGTAACTAACAGAAAAGACAGGGATTCAAATAAATAAAGCGATTAGTAATACTAAGTGGACAAGTAATTCTTACTTGGTCATCATCCTGAATAGTTGCTGCAAGTGGGAGCCCATCGGCAACCCTAGCGATCAGAGTAAGGTATATCATGAGAAATTTGACTGGTAAAGTTGTGCAAGAACAGATTATGGGAGGTACCAGAAGTCTTGCTTTGATAACTACTTGAAGCAATGTCGATGAAAACCAAACGATTTTGGGTATAAGATAAGTATCTATGCTCTTTTACCAGTAAGAAGCGTTCAGATATTCAAATACGTACACGTGGAGCATTTAATAAGCAGCTAGTGACCTTGTAAGGTCTGTGCTCTCAATAAACAATATCTTTGTGATGAGCTTGTCTGAGCCTATTGACTACTCCGAACTTTCTTCTTGACTTTACACTATGTTTCTGGGTCTTCAGTTCAGTTTAATGTTGGTGGCCTAGCCACTCGGTTGCACTGATTTTAATGAATTCAGTTTTTACTTAGTTAATATTTTTTAGGTGTACCTCTGTTCTTGAGCAATGGGGTTACTAAGACCAAGAGCTATCATATAACCGGATAGGAAATTGATTCTTTAAAATGCTAAGGACTGTAATGTTACGATGTAGAGGGGCAAAGAGCGGACAACAGAATTAGTAGGGGAATAGCGTACACAAAAAATGAGAAGCAAAAGTCTTGTCGTACCGCATAGATGGTGTTGACAAGGGATGATGTGGTCAAATATGGACCAACAGTAATGATGACAGTACTGATAACAGCAGTAATGATATGGTATGAAGCACTTAACAGGTACAGTTGCTCCTGAGGAAGGACGGTAGGGCATGAATGAGTGTATGATTATTGAGTCTCCTTTCTGAAGTTGTCCACCGAAGAACGATTGTCACACGGAGTTGAAGGAGCCTACTAGTTGTGAAAAAAACTATGATAGCGCCTTGATATTGGCTCTTCTGTGTACAATCTTGATACAAGTTATTAGGTCTTGTTATTAGTTCCTTCACCAAGAAAAGAGATAATCTGTAAACCTCATTTGGGAGATTTCAGCTAATAGAGCAGAGTGTACAAAAAATTAAAAAGCCAGAGAAAGTCCAGGAATAAAGCGAGTATAGGAATTTTCTGGTCTTAGCAATCTGTCTGACTGTCATAAACTAATGAAGCGTCTGTGAAACACTATCTGCCTTTTTTGAAGCCGTATTGCTCTCCACGTCTGAATTGTTGTCTACCAAACTTACTAGCATCTTCGAGATTGTTGAAATCGAAGCTACAAGCCTACAGCAGATTCCATCTATTCTGTCTTCACCAATGATCAGGGGAGACGGGATTGTTAAATTCCATTCATTCCATTTTAGAATCAGATGAGTAAATAAAAAGTTCACGTGTTCATTTACAAGGGATTCAACACATTTTTGAGTACAATGTACCATGTGTTGTAGCAACTCAGCGGCTCATTGGATTCACATTTTAATAACTTTTAAATTTCTAATAGCCGTGATGTTACCAATTTTACTGCTACTTCCCACTGTCGTTTAAGTAATACTTCTTTCAACTCTGTAATTCTGTATATGATTTGATCTCTTGGTAAAGTGAGTTTTGAGAACTTTGGCTAAACTTTATTTTTAGTTCTTACAGTTCGTCTATAACTTTCTTATACTCGTTTCTTCCTCGGAACATTACCGATACAGGTTTGTTGAACATAACTACAGCTCTCTAGTCAGGTCTGTCTAATAAGAATTCTTCTGCCTCTTTTTCCTTATTTTGCACTTATTACTCAACATGATGTGTTGGTCATGGTCGAACTCTCAGTGATGCCTGTTATCTGTTCCAACCATTTCTCTTTGCCTTAAGTAAACGCTCGGTGCCTCTCTTTATCCAGAATGTTATGTTCCCTAGATATTTCAACCCTGTAAGTAATCACTACGATGCCTCAGTTTTCATCATCTGTAAGTCTAGTTCGTTTCTGAGACCGAATATCATATTGGAGTAACTATCTTGTAACCGTGTATTCTGTCATGTGAGGCACCTTGCTTAGGAACACACTAAATATGACTGTGACGCGGACGTAACTCCCTCTTTGGTGCTCAGACGTTGACAAACACTACTTTAAGCCGGCCATTTGACAGAAGGAAGTCTAGTCTAGAGGGTTTCCTATCATTCCTTCATTGCATGGCACTGTTTAAATGTTCTGCCAGTCCAGTACTTCAGATGACTGCAACAGTTCACTTGTGAAATAACCATATGGGTAACAGATCCCCATTACCGAGACTCGACGAAGGGGTTCCTGGGCCGTTAGAGTTGGATAATTGCCAGAAAGATCCCAGTTACTCCCTCAGAAGAGTCACATTTTCGGACATCCTCGTACCAGCTGTGCTAAGGGGAATAGGTACGAGTGCCTTCATGGGTCGTGAAACTTCGGCTTAAGCCTTCTCCAGGCTAGCTGACAGATTCCCACTTCACTTTGTGGACACATACCAGAACTACAGGCAAGACTGAGTGAATACCATTCATATATTTAAGGTAAAAATGGAGTGATCATCATTCATAGTTGATATATGTTGTTTTGATTAAATATTCATACGTTGACTTTTATTGGACGTTCAATAACTGATATAAATACTTTTTGTCATTGTACTTTTAGCCTCGATAATCGTGTTGTTGTGAGCCAATATCACCGCAAGATGGATGAATACAAATTATACGAAAATAAAGCCATAGAAATAATTAAACTGCGACTTTGTATTGAACCATACAAGATCCAGGTAACTGCTCCATGAGTGCTGTGTTTTTGTGAAATTTCATTCTCTGAACTGAATAGTTCAATCTTAAAACCTTCTTCCTTCTGTATGACGTCATCAAAACAAACTTCAGGAAGAACTGAGGCATTTGAATCACCCTGCACATGACTGAAGGGCATGTCCTGTAGAGATTGATCGCGATCAGTTATTGTTACGTTAGGTTTGTCGTTGTTATCATATATAAGTTGTTGAGAGAAATTTCAGGGGTATGGAAACATTCAATGGATTATTCCAATCATCTCATTAAATCTTTTACATCTTTCTTTAATAAAATTAGGGAGATTCAAGTCAAAAACGATTAGTTGATAAAATCCCTCGGTGTCACAGTCTTATTAAACTTGATCGGACCTAACTTAGCAAACAAACTCTACCTGTAGCGACCGAATGTCCAATATTCTGTTTGAACACAGAACTAACGAATCAAAATTTGTTCGATTAGACCAGACTGTATAGCGTACAAAGTGTTTTTGAGTTACTACCATTAAATTATATCAAAACACAAACTCTTTGCCCAATTTGAACGGTTCTAATTTAAGAGAGAGAGCAAATTTTATCAAAAATAAAAAAGGCCTCGAACGGTACAGCCTGTGCTATATACTCAAGGGTTTCTCTAACGCAAATTAGCGTGCTAAACGACAGAGTAAATAATTATTGCACAAGATTTCAATACCTGAGAACTGATAGGTCAGATCAGATCAGATATCTACCTCGAGGGATTCCAGCAGTCCTAACAAGTAAACAATCAATGGTAAACAGTCATACACTGAACCACGCCGCAATCTTGAGCTAAGTCAAACACGACCTTATTGTAAATAGAACGGTCACATGCAACGTAAAAATTAGGTAACGAAAGGTAAGTCTTTGTACAAAGTCACGTCATAAAAGCTCAGATGAGGAAGACTGAAGATCACAAAATGTGGTTAAAAGGGATCTGGATAAAGGTTGAAATACACGAAAGCAGGAGAAACAAATAAAGTACAGCACTGTCCAACGAAATGTTGTGGAGAGATTTTTAGCGCTTTCTTTCTGATAGAATAACCCTGCTCCTCACCGATGACAAAAGTCTCCGAACACACGAAGACTTAATGTCGAACCTCATTAGAACTCATTGACTTATGCTGGACAGAATACTTTGATTTGAAGAACTAAATTAACATATCAACGTATGAACGCCAGTGGATTGACCGATATTGGAGTTTACCATAGAAGCGAAGACAGTGACTAGACACTTTGATTTCACCAACAGTCAACCTGAAAATGAAGATTATTTAACTGGACGACGAGCTCATTCCATCAGACAGGATTGGCAGGATAATACTTGTAACTTTATTGGCAACATCTTCAACAACTCAAAGTTCACGACAGAAAAGAAATCCAAAGACAAACTTTCATTCTTGGACGCACCTATCAAAAAATTAAAGGAACACCACATAATTTAGTTACACTTGAAGTCAACTTACACAGAATAGGCCCTTAGGTAGACTATTCAGAGCCCAAAATGTAGTAAACTTACGGCCCAGAAAAATTAAGGAACTCATGTAATGATTACCTTTCGAAAGAACGGTTGTGTTACAACCTGTAACCGCCAATCAGAGAGCAGTGAATTATCGATCAAACCAATGACGTGTAAAACACGTACGGGCAGCCTAGAGTCCTGAGTGATCCTGCTTTCCACCTAACCCTGCCAGTTACGTCCAGAACACCAGTCTAAGCCTCTGCAATATGAATCAATATATTTCGAACATGCTGAGTTTATATACCGATCAAACAAACCACGACGTACCAAAAAAACACGAAACAACATTTGTACAAGAATTAGTCAGATGTGGCTGTGGATGAGGTAGGTAGTAATTAATATACTGGGTACAACTCAGGAATGGTGAAACGTATAATAATAGTTTATGGGTCTAAATAAAGCTGATTATAGGAGGAATATGAATATGCATAATTTAGCTACTTAATTGTTGTGGATGCGGAGGAATAGACCAATAATTATCATATTAAGTCCAATGGTGTCCTTGGACTTTAAATGGACATTTCCTACTGGTCGATATCTGTTCACTTGGTGAATATTGTACAAAATGTTGTTTTCTATTTTTTATGGTACGATGTGGTGTGCTTGATTAGTATATAAACAAAGTATGCTTGAAATATAATGATTCATATCTCTGAGGCTGTGGCTTGTGTTCTGGACTCAACTGGCTGGGCTGGACAGGGAAGCAGGACCAATCAGAACTGTAGGCCGTTCGTTCGTGTTTACGTGTCACTGTCACCGAATCGATCAATAAACGCTGCTTATCAAAACCTGCAGTCACACCCGTCATAACATTAATAGTTATACAATAGAAATACACGTTTAGCGTTGATCCATAAATGTATCCCAAAAGTTACCATTGATTATTCTTGTCGGGACATAACAGGTTGTCTGTGCAGCTTCGAAAAATATCGAACAAACCCATCAGTAAAAACAGAAATAAATATGGAAATCAACAGCCGAGTCATCCTACCACATCTAAAAAGCCAAACGATGTTGTCTATAAAATCAGTTGTCATGAATGTAATGCAGCCTGTTTGGGAGAAACATCTAGACAGTTGGACATGAGATAAGAAGAACACAAACAGTGTTTGAAACACTATCGGGGACTACTGATTGATCTAAAAAATCTCCATATGAGGTAAGTGATAATGTCCCTTGAGTTAGAAATAGGACACGAGATCAACGACAAAGGACCAAAATACTTCAGAAAGGGTTTTGCACTGAAGAAGAAAGACTGACAGCAGAAGCTCTGTATGTATGGCTCAACAAGAACAGCTCGTACAGAAAATATGGCATTCATTTTCTATGTCTAGGCAACCGATCCCTATTCAACCCGTTTATCTTATATGCCCCGTTATTCTGACAAAAATCAGTTTGAGTGTTCATCATTGCAGTTATGCACTGTGTTGTTCGTATTTTACACACACTTCGGTGTTTTAAAAAACATCTTCAATTTAATTTTTACCTCTAATCGGAAAATTATTGCTCAATACCAACTGTTAATGGCCTAAACCAACACACGCAATGCGCATAGTCATTTATTCATTTATTTTAACGTTGTGAACCTTTCACACAATTCGCATTTAAATGACTCATATTACCCTATCTACTATTGTCAACATCTGTACATAATTGAAAAAGCAAAGTAAGGATTTATTTTGATTGTTGAACATCATGTATTCTTTAGTGATTTTGACTTTGGTCATTACCTTAAATAAGTCTAAATAAGTTTATTAGACGAAACGTTGGAATCACTAAAATTTGAACCACTGAGATTGTTTCAGATATAATTTTCGAAAATAATGAGATCATAAATTATGATGAGATTATTAAGGCTTTTTGTAGTAGGTGTAGCATAATCACCATAAAATCAAATCAATCAACCCTGTAAAATCAAAGGATGGCTTTAAAAAGACGAACGTCATCTACAAAATAAACCGTTCCACCACATCGGTAAAAGTGAATACCCACTTTCATCTTCTCGTGCATGAACATCAGCTTCTGGTCAGACCCCATGATATACATTTGTTCATATCAATGTATGTGGACAACTGTGGACACACAGTCGACTTAGGAAATGTTGAAATCTTGAATAGACGGAATATAGAGACGACAGAATTTTTAGAAGTTTGGCACCCAGATGGATCAGTAACCAACAACCACATCAAAATCAACACAGTTTGTCAGCCAACTAGAAAAGTCGTGAGGAAATATGGGACCAAGTATCATGCCAGAGGTAGAAACTATCAAAATACATATGCAGACGATGACAGGTTGAAGGTTAATAATCAGTAATCCTGATCAAAGTCGACAAGATATGCTATCAGTTGTATGTGGAGTGTTTCGAATACCTTAATTTTACCTGTAGTTTACTCCGATGACTTCATGCAGAAGAAGAATAGAGGTTTCAAGATTGAACCATTCAGTTCACAGGATGATACTTTACTGCGATCATTAGCCTGAGCTGTATCTTTCCTTCACCATTTGGAAGTCCTGTATATCCGAGTGGCTCTTCAGGTGGATGCGGAAGTTTCAGCAATCAGTAATTAAGATGTCTTCAAAATTTGCTATTACGTTTGGTTTTCATCAGACGAAGGCACACTTAATCTAGTTGTGTTGGGCGGCATCATTAATCTGATAGTGATACTTCTCAACAGACTACTTGGACGAGAACACAAAGGTGAGCGATAAAGTGTATTGTGCTACCGAGTGAAATGCACAAATTCTCATTCATGTATATACGACTCTAATCCACAGGGAGTTGATCCATTATTAGCCGATGGAACGTACTTGGCCTTTGGGTCACTTCTTACTGCCACCAATTGACGTCATTAGGCTACTTCTGATTGGCTCTCCATATCAACCGTTTCCACAGTTGTATGCACGTTCATAATTAACAGTTGAATATTAGTTTCTGGTCACAGGCCAATAACCTGAGGGATCATATCGGACCCAATATATTTCTAATGGACCAACATAAACTGGCTTACTTCCTTATATTCACAACCGAGTGTTAAAAGACCATTCTAGTATAGTTTTCACTTAAGTTCATACCACTTTTTTGAATAAATACGTCCCATCGATGGACACTTAGTGATATCAATAATCAAAACATATTAATGCATTACTGTGCAATTTCTCGTCGTCGACAACTTTATATTTAGTTTGGAACACGTTTTTCTATTCAGCACTAATAGTTGCACAAAAAAATTCAAATATGAACTCAGTACTGAAAAGAATCAACACATATGTGATATTCTCTCCAGCATTGCGTACCAACCACAATGTACATAAACACTAGACAAGGAACTCAAAAAGAAAAGATTTACATAAAATGAATAAACGAGCGTTGAAAGGATTGATACATACCTTACACCAGAATGCAAGACCAAACATTCCAATCCTCGTTCTACGCTGATGGTGGTATTTTATCCTACCTCATATATTTTCGGGTGGGTGTCGTATGCAGTAGTCCGGATTCTGTGCAGCCTACGATAAAGCGTGTGGCACTCAACCATTTTCATGGACAAATCTAAGACACGACTGTAGAACAGTGTACGGTTCTGATTATAAAGTCTATAAACATGAGTTATGCCAAAATACGTAGACCAATTGCGCTATTATTCTAAACATCATACAGAGTTATTCAGCTCAAGGTTTGCTGTCATACCTAAATTAATCAGACATATCTGAAAAAATATAGAGTAATTGCTTGACAAGAAAGAAATGAGTCCCCATCAGACAGTTGACGTTGTTCCATCAACCTATAATTGGACATTTCGATCCATCGAGTGAAGACAGCCATACAATTTTCACAAGCTTTGTGCAAACAAGCTGCACAAACATCAAATAATGAGACCTTTGGATAATATAAACCAGTCACTTGTCTGGGAAGGAAGATATCTCCAGAGGTCTAGGAAACTAATTCTGTTAAACTGTAGGTTAGCACAATAAGTTCAAGTAGAAATAATTCGAGAAAAAATATGACGGTCACCAAGCTTACAGGCCAAATAAAACAAGAGTAATATAGTCTGTAAGAACCCAGTAAACAAGGTGATATACAGAAAGTACCAAAATTTTTAGCAAAGCGAATATCAACAGTCCTATCATGAACAAATGGCAAACGGCATATACAAATGAAGGAACCGAATCTAAAGTAGCTGCATTTGATCTTAAGGGAATATTTCATTGATATATGAAGTGAACATGGTGTGCGAAGTATACTCATATGTATGCACATCTATATAAAAACAACCAAAATGGATCCTGCAAAATTATGCAAACAACTACAATGCCAACCGAGCTAAACAAAAGTTTGTTGGGTGACAAACATTGAGTAACCCCCGTATTTTTATCATGAAGTGCCTCCACTCGGTCTTCATTTCAGCAATCCCCATATACAATAAATTTACTCGACCAGAATGGAGGAGATTCACCACCAACAAACGAGATATAATAATATAGATAACACAGCTTACGTAGCGTATGACGCGGATGTTTATCGTATGTGACACCTTCCGTTTCCTTTTTGGACCTACTTTGCTCAACGTTGGAATATCTAACGGTAAATCCTAGAACTTTGGAACTGCTAACAGGAGGGATTGTGACAAATTCGGCCAAATAACCTGGATTTTCTTCAAATTCGCCTTAATTGTTTAGTCTGAAGACACAAAGCAGTTCAACGAAACCTGTTTGTTCGATTATGCCAAAGTACTGCGTTTTTCCATGTAAAATAAGAAGATTCTTGGGTTAACTTGCAATCAACGATTATATGGAAACGTAAATTTTTGTGATATATTAACGGTGCATGATAATATTCCAGCAATCGTACTTATCGAAAAGTCGAAATTGTCTAACTGACACTGTTTAGACACTTTACAGTTGAAATTTTGAAATACAACTCCTAATTTTCTGAAAATCAGCAATAATATTCCAAATAAAATAGGATCTGATTTCTGTCCACAAGAATCAAAATTGTTTCCAGGAGATAGCTAAATAGCGAAGCCAAAAGCCGCTCCACACAGTAACCTTGTGTTTGGTTGAACAAGGCCTTATTGCCAATGGTCCAGCATTAAACAACCAAAGAATGAAACAATAAGGGGGAATACTGACTACAGTCGAATAATAAATGTTTAGTCAAAGAAGACGGAGGAATGTCAGAATATGGCTACTGAGGCCATAACACTTTTCGCCACTTCTTTCTTGACAAACAATTAACAGCCTCTAACACATAGATCTGACGGAGAATGAACCAAATCAATCTAGATGTGTATGATATTTTGTGAGTCGTCTGTTTGCTTTTGGTAGACATTCTACCTGTTTTTTGAGGGATGAGGTGATTTTCACTAAGATCAAATCCTGCACTTTGGTTTTATTGTTTTGTGTGCACTTATATTTGTTGACCTTACTCCATAATTCTATCTACAACACGTGCTAAATGACGTAAGGGACTCTTGACCCTGTACGTATAAACAGCATTTGGCAAGAAGTTGGGAGGCTTTGACCCTTTTTTACTTTGGCTTCATCCACTACTTTGTCCTCGACCGAAACTTGAAGACACTTTGAGAGCTGTGAGGGTGATTTATCATCTGATGCCATGCCTTGGTACTAACATTGAATCAGTCGACCTTACCAAATAATTGCGGTGGACCAAAAGTATAATAACCAAAAATTAGCGATAAAGTTATTACGTCCAAATGTTAATGTAACAATAACAATTTGTAAATTAGTAACACAAAATAAAAGTTCAGGGACGTTACTTAAATCAGCTAGTTGTTGCGTGTTCCGTTGAGTTTTGGTCCCAAAAATCCACAATTATTTATGGGTAATAACTCCAATGAGGTAAATATGACTCCAGTAAGTTTCTTTGACGTAGGATGTAATAGAAATGGCACAGCAGTCTAAAATGTGGATAATATTCGATTTAGAATGCGATTAGCTCGATAACGCGTGAGAATAGAACAAGGAGCGTGTGTGTGTAGTAGTGTATTTGCGAACAACCAAAAGTATGTCACGCTATGTTAGCATCACAACGGAAAACGTGTTCAAGGTCATTTACTAAAACAACAGGTACAATCATTTAATGATAAATGTACATGCGGTGAGAAATTGACAAATACAAATAATATTAAAAACTATTTACAAAATAAGCTTGCCAGACCTATCTCCACAATGTAAACGATTCGTTATCTGCTGGATCTATTCTCGACCATCAGTTGCACATCGCAATGCAACCTTCATAAGGCACGCCAACTGCGATATTGAAAATATGATTCTTACTGAAACCATCTACATTCATATCTCATAGAATATCGACCCAGCTGAGTGATTTACTACAGTGAAAATTGTATCTTTTGTAACAATTTGATCTTGCATGTAAACTGGCATGCCTCATGTAACAAACTGCTATTTGGGAATAAATTATTATTATTGATGAGGAAACAGCATATCAACATGAAAATATTTATACAGGTCTGTGTAAGAATAATAGCTCTTATTTTTCATGTGGCAGGCTCAAAATATGCAAAAACAAATCATGAATTAACGGAGAAACCGCACTAATTTCGAACTATCAACTTGGTTTGCACTTGTTGAGTGATAGAGTTGAATTAAATTATCTCCCTGTCAAAACAGTTTTTATTCTCAAACGCGGCTACCAGCAAGAGGAGAAATATCGATCTTTGTGTGACACAGGTTGACTTTTCATGATTAACCAGTGAAAATTGGAAACTATCATATGTGGACTGTTCTATTCTCACAACAGGTTATCGTTTCACTTTTCTATTTAGCAGTCTAAATTAACTCGCCGCATGATTGTTGAGGCATCCAGTTCAGAGATATACAGCTTACTGGTTCCAACCGCGAATGTTTATATGAGCAGGTTAACCACGAATTTACTCCTCATGGAGTTCAGGACGCCCGTTTCTTTCTATTTGAAACTCGTCGGCCTAGTGTACCTGGATTCCAGAATAGATATCCACTCCAGGACCTAAATCCAGTACTGTTTGCTCCAAAAACTGTCGCGTTATTCACTTAGCTACTGAGACCACGCAGCCACTGGCTTGTGCAGTGGAGTTAGTCCATAATTTATTAAATCTTTCCTCTGTTGTCTAGGGTCGGAATTGATCAGTTTTCTTTTTTTATGTGTGCATCCTGTACGGAGTGCCCATATATTTAATTTAAGTTACAGGCATCCTAAGCGTAGTTGCATAGTAGCCATCTGTGACTGATCGACTGCAGTCCAAAACCACAATAAGGGGATCGAAAAAAACTAACATAAAGGAATTAAAACTCTTTGGTATTGGTGGTCTAGTTTATTACGTATGAGGTGCAAGACAGCTGATTAACGCACAAACACTTCACAGTGTCATACATAAAGGTAGAAAATGTACTGTCAATAAAAAATAAGGAAGTAGACAACCGATTATTAGTGAGTTTTTTAGGTGTCGTTACTTAACTTGCAAGGAAATCCAGTTTAAAGGTTTCTGTTAGGTTCCAAAATCATTTACTAGTTTCATCCCCAACTGGAGTCTGACTTATCGTCTAAGAAGGTGAGTTGTTATCGGGCGTGTCTCACTTTCATCAGCAGTACCTAGTGTAGACAGCTGGTTATGAATACTGTCACCCTTTTGGCGATGGTAGCGGGCATTCTCCAAGTTTCCGCAACGAAAAGCACAACTGTTTTAGTGTTAGAGCTGAAAATCTTGAGCTTGGTCTTAGCCGACAGTTCCTCTGTACTCCAAATATTCTTCAGTTTTACAAATGTTTCTGAGATACTTGCACTAACTGGTGAACCTTGATTACTTGGTTACGAATTCCATACATATAATAGGTTCAAATGTGTTTACCTATTTCTACTTGCATTGAACTGTACTATTTCGGGATTCCTGGTTAGCAAGTTAATTCAAATAATATTGGGGTCGCAATAGGGTGTGTGATCGGACAGTTTGATATACATTCGAATTCTGAATCTTTCGAGGATTACACAGAAGGATTTTCAATCTGGAGTATGACTAGCAAAGATGTTAAGGAAGGTAAAGTTGTGATTCATCTCTTTGCATTCTTCGGAAAGGATGCCCGCAGCTTACTAAAAATTTGGCATTTCCAGATAAGACTATACGACTTTACTACGCAACTCACAAAGAGCTACTGCCAAGTCATGTATGGTTTAAAATTTCCGAATCCGGTGAAAAAGCGAAGTTCAATAATCTGACTCGTCGGGATAACCAGACGTCTAGGTAATTTATTTTCGAATTGTAGAAACAAGCCTCCAGGCGTAGGCTTGGTGGTCAACTCCGTGTGCGGCTGTGCGATGCAGTGGTCTTAGGAATTAGTATGTCACGTCTGGAAAGGGGGTTGCACAAATTCCGAAGTATTTCTTCCAAGGCGCTGGAGCTGCCTGTATTAGTTTTGATGTAATGCATGAAATTGACTTGAAGGATGTCGATAATTCCACCACATAACTTAGTTGTCTCAATCCGACGCGTACTCAACGTCATGCGTCAAGTAGGAGTTGCAAGCAGGTTACAGAGGCGAGCACAGGCTTGGTAAATGTTTATCCTGTGGTAGATTTCACTTACGCAATTCATGTGTCTTTTGTCATGTTAATTCTTCTAAATGTGGTAAAATGGGACAGTCGGTAAATCTTCTGTTCATTTGGACGCAAGTAATACTAAACTCAGTAATTCGAATCCTATTAATCTGGGTGAATAGTCATCAAGTACTGTCCGTATCTACAACTTTGAGCAATTCATTTCGCATTTAAAAGCGGTTATACTTGTACAGTGGCGCTTTCATGATTTTATTGCTGACATTAGCAGTATCACGTTTATCATTTGAGTTGAAAAGCTGGAGTCAATAAATTCCAATGCAATAAATAAACCTAATAAAGTTTCCAATTCGAGTATTACAGGTCATAAACTACCTATTTTTGGGAGTTATAATTTGCTGGTTAAAGACGGTAAATTTTACTTGCTTGTAAATTCCTCACTACTGATTATGGACTATCTACAAAATTTAGGAATGCTCCAAGGACAGTCTTCCTTCTTGACCACTGAAGACAATTCTAATAAAATGTTTGATAAATTATTAACTACGGAACCGAAGTGATAAAAATTACGCACGAGTTATTATTATCATTATTATTATTATTCACAAACATCTTATGGGTACATAAGTGTTGTGAAGAAACCATTTCGGGTTTCTTCAAAAAATGCAATAATACACAATTTTCAATAATGTCAGCATTATACTTGCCATTTAAAAAAATTTAGAGCAATAATAGTAGAATATTAATAATAATGAATCGGGTCTGTGCAATTGAGAAGAATATTGAATTGAGTTTAAAGAAGGAAATGGAGAAAATAAGGGAATAGAAATAAAGGAGACGTGAAATACGCAAACAGTCTAATAGGCGTGTTTACGAACACAGAACAAGAATAAACGACTATGTGTGTATCGTTAAATTAGCAACAAAAATAATTAAGAAAAAATAACTTATAATTGCAGTAAGATATGACGCTAGAATAAATGTTTGTGCAGTTATAGTTTAGAGTGATGCTATGAAAGTTACAATTAAATGAAAAGGTTAATAAAATATCAATATGTATGAGACATATATGCATAGTGAAGATAAAACGGGTCTGAGAATTTAATTTAAGTGTAACACAAGTTATTGTCTTAATTACAAACTTCGTAATCTTAAGAATAATATTTATTTAGAGGGAAAGAAGAGAGAAAAGAAGTGAACACTTAGTGAAAAGTTTTGATCCATGATAAGAATAATAATTGTGTAATGAATATCAACCTCACAAGGAAACCAGCAATTGAAAAAATGAAATAAAAATCCGTTAAAGCACTTTCATTCTCACACACAAGTAAAAAATTTCAAGACCTGGAAAACAAACACCTAAATTCAAAAACTGGGACAGAAGAGTAGACAAATTATTTTGGTGCAGAATTACCGGACCGTACGCAACAGAAAAAACAATGAAATTCTCTTAGAAAATGTAGTCCAAATAAGGAACGCTTACAGTTCGCCGACGTTACATGCCATCGACGACCTGATTTTCCTCAATCTACGAAGGTTACAATAAAAAGGTTGATAAGTCCGTTGTTCACGTGCAAACCATTCAAAACAGTCGCGTATGTTACAACGACCCAAGCGAGTCCGTTCCGGATTCCATTGTTAATTCTAATACGAATAAGTACTTCCCGGATGATAGAGAGTTTCTATCCAAAACAAAGCCGGCCAGACACATGATAAAGCTTAGGAGTAGATGCACAGAGATTACGGGAATCTGGATCTCCATTTAGACTGTAGTGGTCGTGACATTTATATTAACTTAGTCCTTAGTACGTAACTGCTTGCCTATTACGAATTCCACAAGCATAATAGGTTTACCTGCCATAAATTGTAATTTTTCGGAGTTCTTATTTGGTAAATCGATTCGAATACTTTCACATGTTTCCTATGCTTCGTCGGTCTGCGTGCCTATATCTGCATGAGGTCCTACTTATCTCTCATTGGTGCTGCATGGGTGTGCAAAGTCTTCTATTTCTTCCATAGCTTCCGTCACAAGTATGACTTGGTTGTTGCTCACTGTATTACATTTCACGATCATACCCTATTTCATTTGAATTCTGCACTATCCCCTGTTGAACTGATTATCCTTATCTACATTTGTTGCTGTGTACGCGATATGATGGTCAAGTCACTTACAAAAGTCTAGTCCTCCAACTCCCTTCAAGGTGTCCACTATAATCCATTATCCCTCTGATATGTGGAAGTCTTCATAATCCAGTCGACATACAAAACGAGGCAGCATGAGAACTGGTAGCATTATCTGATACCAGTATTATCTTCTAATGCCCTTGTGAGCTGGTCTCCACGCGCGACTTTAAAGGTGCTTCACGTATCAGGAGTTTGACGACGCCTTTACACATAACACCTTTATAATCGAAGTATAATAGTACAGTCAAATCATTGTTCAGAAATGAAGCGGTCGGAAGATATATTAGGAAGACTATCAAAATGTCAAAAACGGTTTGGTCTAAGCTGGCGTACCCACTCATGATCTGACTCTACAACTTACATTTTAGTTCACTGTGGTAGTTCCGTATGATATTAGTGATTTCCTCAGGTACTCTGAAGTGTTGAAGAAGACTCGACAAAGCCTTTCGGCCCATGCTTTCGAATATTTAGGAAGTACATGTACAATGACAAACCCTATTAAATTGACTGTTCAGTAATGCCCTACAACGTCACGATTCGGTCTGCATGATATCCATCTTTAAGAACACCAGCTCGTTCGTCTGGATTTCGAAAGTTTGCCAAACCTTTCATTAGGCCACTGATTTCTTTCAGTGTTGGCGAGATATTTTCTGTATAAATGTCTTGGTGTGTCGCTTCAATTTTTGTTCGGCTCGGTGTGGCTTACCTATTAAAAAGCTATTCAAAATATTCTGTCCGGCTGTACTTTTTGCTTTTATATTCCCTTCCCTCGCAGATTTTTCAAATGTAGTGTTCATATCTCTATAGTTCTACCTGTGATCTGTAGTGCTTCTGTTTACTCGTTTGACTGGTTTCCTATATTTGTCCCGTGTATTTGACTTTTCCACATTCGTTCGGCTGTTGTTAACTGTTATTCAATTATTGAATCTACCGAGATCCTTTCTTTACGTCCGAGTAAACCAAAGAAAGAGAGCTGAATGACAAGTCTTATGGGAAACAAAATCAAACTACAAACAACCCTTTAGTTATGTGTTGTGACAAGCCTTTCTGAACGCTACCAAGGACCTGACATCTTTCTTTTTTTAAAAGACTCGAACGCAAACAAGCCGAACGATTTTTATTAACTCGTCAGTTATAATCAGTGTTCCGGTTGGGATCTGATAAAAAGCCTTTCCTAAACGATAAAATTTCCTCCCTCCATCCCAATACACAAAAACGTGACGAAACTAATGAAAAGGCTTGAAGATGGCACAGGTATTCAAGGGTTGACAACGCTTTTACCAGCAACATCTAATATAATTCGTACTCACCAAGAGAAGTCAAAAGACAGAGTCGAGGAGATCGGAAGAGTGTATTTGGCGATAACCAACATATCGGAGTTCTCTGATCTAATCTGGCTAGCGATTGCGGTAGATGTTGAGCACAGCGTTACCACACGTGATCTGGTACGGATGCATGACCGAGCGCCTTCAGCTAGATGAGTCCACTAAAACATATGGTCAGCATCCAATGTCGAAAACTTACAGAGCTATTTATTTTGGGGATTTATTTACCGATACAGATCACCCCACCTAGTGGGGCAGTGATGACCCTAGGACGTGGCCAGCCAGAAGTTTAAACCCAACGAGTCTGTCGTTGGTAAACACTCTTCTGATAGCTTACTAGGTTGAGGAGCGTCTAGTCGTCTTTCCTTACTATATGGGACCGAGGTACAACATAGTAAAAAAAGAAAAGGTACAACGAAAATTTTGACTCCTCGTAAACTTCATCGTTCTTTTCCAGCCGTCCTGGAAAAGGAAAAAGAAAATGTAAATGCATATTGAAGTACACTCGTATGTGCGCAAAAACGCTATGTCGGCGAAAAAATGGAAAATATAAATATATAAGCATATTAAAACTGTTTTTTTAAATATTATAAATCGTAAAGAGAAAGATCGAGATAATGTGAAATGTCGAGTAGTGCCTTACGTGCAGTAGTCGTTTAAATGTTCTGGAAATCTTATTCCTCTTCCGAAACGCGTCGTTTTAAGTTTATTTTCAGACACATTCGGAGTATCATCGCGTGTGTTGGCTGTCGGTTGAGGAATTATGAGTGTAGGAGTCGTGTTGTGCGATTGTACCGAAGGAAAGTCGACGTGAATAGGATTTCCCTCTAAATACGTTGCTTTGAGGCGATCGATGCTGATGCTATCGTTTGTTCCGTTCTTATCGACTATATAGTACTTAGATTCACGTTGAAGAACTTTGAAAGGTCCCTCGTATGGTGATTCGAATGATCGTCGATGCGAGTCTCGACGAACGAAAACGTGTGTACTATATCGTAAGTCAGGTTGAACGAAAACGTCGGTTGATTGTGGTCGAGTGGAAACAGGTTTAACTGAACGCATTGCGTTTGTAAGCCTGTTCGTATAGGAGGTTAGATCCATGTTCATTGAAGGGAATGAAGGATCCACGAATTCTCCTGGAAGTCGAAGTGTCGTTCCATAAACGAGTTGAGCCGCAGTGTATCCAATGTCAGCTTTCACTGCATTGCGGATACCCAGTAAGACGAGTGGAAGAGCGTCGGTCCACTGAGAAATGTTTGCAGCTGATAGTGAAGCTTTTAGTTGTTGGTGAAAACGTTCTACCAACCCGTTTGCTTGTGGGTGGTAGGCAGTCATTCGGAAGCGAGTGATTCCTAAAAGTGTGGTCAGATGACGGAAAAGTTCAGATTCAAACTGACATCCGCGGTCTGTAGTGATGGTTGAAGGGCAGCCGAAGTTTGCTACCCATCGTTCGACGAAAGCGCGGGCCACTGTTTCAGCAGTGATGTCCTTGGCAGGTACTGCTTCTGGCCATCGAGTGAAACGGTCTACGCAGGTTAAGAGATAAGAGTATCCATTTGAATTTGGTAAGGGTCCTACCAAATCCAGATGAACATGGTCGAAACGTGCATCGGGAGTTTTAAATGAGCCTAAGGGACATTTATTGTGTCTGATGACCTTAGATTCTTGGCAGCTTACACAGCAGCGTGCCCACTCCCTCACGTCTTTATTCATTCCAGGCCAGCAAAACCGTTCTGCCATAAGCTTGATGGTTGCACGAACACCTGGATGAGAAAGTTTGTGCAACGTATTGAAGACGTTGTGTCGATAATGTTTTGGCACGATTGGGTGATCCCTACCTGTGGATGTGTCACACAGAAAGGTTTCCTTACCTGTTCCCAACTGTTTGGTGCATAGCTTGAGTGTTGTAGACGATAACTCGTGCTGGAGATCAGTGTCTTCTTTTTGAAGCTCGGCGAGTTTAAGAAGGTCGATTATTTGGAAACTATTCAAGGAAGTTATTCGAGACAAGGCATCTGTAACTACATTGTTTGCTCTAGAAATGCATTGAATATCTGAAGTAAACTGGGAAATGTAGTCCAGTTGTCGAGACTCACGAGGTGAGTACTTGTCTGAGGAGGAGCTTAACGAGAAAGTAAGTGGTTTATGGTCAGTAAAAAGGGGGAATTCACGGCCTTCGATGTAATGTTGAAAATGTCGTACAGCACAGTACATAGCTAGGAGTTCCCTACCGAATGTGCTGTACCTCGATTCGGTGTCTAGCAACCGTCTAGAGAAAAATGCCAAGGGTTGCCAGGAGTTGTTAACCCATTGTTGTAAGACTCCTCCGATTGCTGAGTCGGATGCGTCTACTGCGATACTAATAGGTGCTTGAGTGTCCTGATGTGCAAGCATTGCTGCTTTAGCGATGAGTTCCTTAATTGTGGAGAATGCTTTTCGTGCGGTGTCGTCCAAATTAATGGATTTCGCACTTCCACGAAGTTGGTTGTTCAGCGGTTTCATGAGTAAAGCGCATTTAGGTATGAATAGTCTATAGAAACTTACCAGGCCGTTAAACGTTCGTAGTTGCTTGATCGTGGTCGGTTCTGGGTAATCCAGAATTGCCACCACTTTGGTTCTAAGGGGTCGAATGCCTTGAGCACCTATAGTATGCCCTAGGAAGTCTAATGAGTCGGTCCTGATTAGACATTTCTGAACGTTTACAGTAATGCCATGTTTTTGTAGTCGTTCGAAAACAAGATCCAGATGCTTGAGAAGTGATTCTCTGTCCGGACTTGAGACCTCGAAAAACGTCGTCTATGAATCTTTGGAATGTTTGAACCGCGTTTCTTAGACCGAAAGGCATTCGCAAAAATTCATAGAGTCCGAAGGGAGTAATGATGGCGGTTTTCAGTATGTCATCTGTGGCCATGGGGATTTGGTTATACGCTTTAACCAAGTCAATTTTCGAAAAGACAGTTGTACGTTTCAAGGTAGCTGTCAAATCGGGAATGTGAGGCAACGGGTAACGATCGGGAATGGTTTTTGCATTCAGTCGCCGATAGTCGCCGGTTGGACGCCAATCGTTGCCGCCCTTTTTAAGGGCCATGTGTAACGGAGATGCATATGGGCTATTTGACGGCCGTATGATTCCTAAGTCTATTATGTGATCGAACTCGTTTTTCGCTAACCTTAGCTTTTCAGGGGCTAGTCGTCGTGTTTTAGAGAATACAGGTGGCCCTGTAGTCGTGATGTGATGTGTAACGTTTCTGGTTACACACGGTAGTTTCGGTTGCGTTTGACAAATCACAGGATACTTATAGAGTAGTGGTTGATAAAGCGGGTCTATCGTATGCTTAATTGTGACTGGGGATAATCTGCAATCAGAGAAGGAAGTTACGCAAACGGATAAATTAGTGCTCCCGTCTACTAGCCTCCATTTGCGCGTATTGATGATCAGATTGTGATGTTGTAGAAGGTCCATACCAATGATTGGCATAGAAACATCTGCAACAACGAAGATCCAGTGAATGGGTTTGCGTAAACCCACGTTAAGGTAAACGTACCTTTCGCCATACGTAGCGATCGGTATTCCGTTTGCCGCCTGTAAGTTTAGGGTCGATTCGTGAAGTCGGTCGTTGGAATTCGCTGGGAGAACGCTATTTTCTGCGCCAGTGTCGACGAGGTAGCGAACTCTCGTTGTCACATCTGTGACGTGTAACAGACGGCTATGTTCACCGGCTACGGTTGCCGTCAACGCGTGCCGGCTTGGAAGTTTCCCGAGTTGTTTTTCGAGTCAGTCGGTTTCGTGTTGGGAAAATTGCAGGGTTTTCTGCAATTTCTGGAAAACTTTCCATACTGGTTATGATACCAGCATCAGTCGTGGTTATCCTTCTCTCATGGTCTAGAGACAGATCGCTTACGTGAAGTGCTTCTACGTGGGGTGTGCGGGCGATTACGGTCGTTAGGAAGATTACGATAATGCGTGAGTGTATGACATAACTCGGTTATGTCATTCTGAGTCGTGTGAGGCTTTTCTTTGACTGAAAATACCTCGATGGTAGAAGATTTCGTAATTTCTAAGATACGATCGGCAGATGCAGCCAGTTCGTCTAAGGCGTCGTTCTGAAACGAGACCAGAACCGCTTGCACCTGTTGGGGAAGTTTGGACGAGAAAAGTTGTCTGAATAGGCCTTCGTCGAAAGTCCTTAGGCCTATAACCTCTCTCATCCTTTGCAACATGTCCATCGCAGAACCGTTCTGCAGGTCTGTGTTATTAAAGAGTTGATCTAACTTTTGTCGATCGGTTAGGTCTCCTCGTTTAAGAATCGAACGTTTTAAGGTTTCGTAGTGTTCAGAAACATCACTAGTAAACATACTAGATGTTACGTACCTGTTGAATTCGCGCGGTAGTGCCTTGACTACTGCGAGGAATTGTGCACGTGTGTCGTTCACGCCGTGCTCGTGGAAGTCGGCTTCTGCGTAACAGAACCGGGCTTCTATATTGTCGGGCCGGAAGGGCTTAATATTTTAAGTTGAAACTCAGAAGCTGTTCTGGCAGCAATATGCTATTAGGAACACCATTCTTTTCATTTCTCTGTCACTGATTTTGTTTAAGTTGACCTCAAAGGCTAAGCGCGGTTTCGGTCCCGGCATTAGCTAATGTCGGTAAACAGGAAGAACAGGATTGTCCAAGTCACTAATGTGTCGCCATCCGCGACATCCGAACAGTTACGCACATTGTTTGGTCATGTTGGAGTCTTGGAGGAAGTTGTAGTTTATCCACCGGACGATAAGGAAGAGTTGGCCAGCAAGGTAATTGCCTTTGATGTTACACTATTGTGTAGGTTTGCTATATACGCTACCAAGAACCTATAAATGCTGAAGTTGCGCTGCATCTGAACAATACTGTCTTCCTCGACAGGGCGCTGATAGTCCTTCCATTATCGGGTGACCGCGATGCTATCCCAGATGAAAAGTATGCCAATCTTGTTAGAGCACCTCCAAATACCGCTGCTGGCGTTCTCCCACGCACTGCTGATTGGCCTCTTGATGTTATTAGCATGGTAGTCGGTCGTCCTGGTGAGCAGGTGATACACACTATGGAGCCTCGTCTTTCCAGTCTGGCATTCCCCCTGTACCCGCCACTTCCTGCCACTACTGACGGCAGTCGCATAGAAGAAATTCGAAGAACAATTTTGGTTACGAATCTTGATCCAAAGACAACAGGTGATCAGGTACGTTCTAGTAATGCTCGTGACAAGAGAAATCTCAGAAGTCTGCTCAGGATGCTCTATGGGCGTTATGGTTAGTGAAGCTAGTAATTATGTACGCCGCAAAGCAGTGTGTACGAGTGGAAAACTAATTCCTCAACAAAGAATATCGGAGCACTATAAAGTGCGAAATTCCCCCAAGATCTACCAGATAGTTTAATAAGTTTAATTCTGAGGCTTTTACATTTGTGCGTCTCAAGTTATTGACTACAGGTGTTTTGTATATGCTTCGAATAAATTACCAATAGTACCTAACAATTCCTCTGTGCTTTTTGTGTATCGTGTTTTCCAGCCCTACTGGTCATCGACAGTGTGCCATCGCAACAGCACTACACCTAATCGATACGTAAATAATGCTCTTGTGACTGCGATTCCAAAAGGGTCGGTGGCTTTTCTGTACATTTTTGTCTTTTCTTTTTTGTTTTTACTAATTAGTTATCACTGCGTGAGGCCAAACAGGGTCCTCTATCCTGCTAAGGCAACCAACTTGGTTTACAATTTTTATAGGATATTCCTATGCTGTACCTGATTCTGCGATTTCAAGGAGTTCGCATCTGACTAAAGGTAACTAACAGGGTTACCTAAGTGCTAGTCATGCATATCCTGTTTTTCACCAGTTAGCTTTGCATTATAAGTTCTCATTTGGCAATATCCATCCATTTTATTCGTTTTCTTTCAAGTCCATTTGATTTCAGGTACTAGAGTTCTTCAACAAACATGCCGAAGTACGCTGTGTACGGATGGCGGGGACCGACTTTGACCGAGCTGCTTATGTCGAGTTCACTCAACAACCGTCAATTATTAAGGCTTTCGGTCTAATGGGGGCCACACTGAACGGCCGCCAGGTTTGTAACTCTTTATAATTAATTTGTTACAGATAATGGTACAACACTCCAACTGTGCGATTATTAAACCTGCCAACAATGTTGCTATGCTTGATGAGACATCAAAACGCTCAGTCACAAACGAACAAGCTTCAAGTGTTGGTGGTCACAGTAAGTTTATTTCAGTATAGTTATAATGACTTCCACGTAACATGTAAACATATAGCACGTCTTGCTAGGAATGGAAAATTTTTTCACAGTTAGCTTTTGTCATGCTAGAGCGTAGATTTCCGTCCCTGCTAAAGATATACGTGTATGTTTGAACTACATTGCTCTAGAACCATGCCAACACATTCCCCTCCGCTTTAGTTTATCTTGTATAAAACAAACTGTAAAAGTTTCCAACTAGTTCATATACACATATTTCGTAATTTGAAACGCTTTAGAGGCCTTGTTAACTCTAAATTCAGAGCAAGAGACGTGGGTGTCCATACAAATTAAATGACCTTGATTTAGTCGAGGTTCACTGACTCATGCGTGTGCACTGAATTGTCCCTTACTAATTGTTGGGTTCTTTGTTGCTGGTTGAGTGTGGCAAGTTGAACCGATGCGCACGTACTGGGTTTTACGTTGTGCATGACTGGCCAGCAAACTGCCAAAGTTCTAAGTTTTAATACTTCACAAAACACACCGAATATCTGGTTTTTCATAGATCATTACCAGATCAGTGGTTCTGAAGTATACTGCTTCAGAAGGCCTTGTACATCAACTTGGTAACGCAAAGCAATTAACAGTGATTTAAATAAGTCTAGGTGAAGTGTATTTGTGTATTCATAAAGCCAGGCAGGTATTCCTATTGAAAAATTTAAAAGAAATAACGGACAAATATTGCATGATTGTTCCTCAAGTCTACAGACCAGTATGTTTTTTTGCAAGATTAATATCGATAATAGTAAGGTAACTGTAGGTAAATACAACAAATTCAAGTGTTGGGAATAATGCCGAATGAATTACAAAGTAATTAAAGAATAAAAAGGGTTGAGAAGTCGTTCATAAGTGGTGAATAAGCTATGTATGTAGAGTCGGCATCACTCATAAAACTAATTGTTACTCGAGAGATATTACAGCTATCCAAGAACCACAGAAAAGAATCCATGTATCTTGTTAATCAATGCCTTAGAGTTCCATTTACTTTACTAACGTCTTTCGGCTACGTGGTTGGTAGTACATCTTTGTATTCACTACTACTATCCTCATTTAACGCCACATGACTTATACTCACTTTATTATTAAAAATTCCCGTAGTGTAAATTCGAACAGTAATGTTTCCGGTTCTTGAAATCCAGCAATCTGTGTAACCCCGCACTGATCGTAATGTTTTCGGTTAGATCACTAAGCTTTATTACAAGTGTAGTAACATTTTTGTACAGTTAATAAAACAAGGTTAATTTATGGGTCACTGGTGACAATTAAACAGATAACATGCCTAATCATAACAATTATTACCATTGACTCAGAAATTCCTACTGGTTTTATGTTCTTGCATATTACTTATTAAAGTATGACGTAATGAAAATCGAACTGACTTTCCTTTTTTATTGTCCAACATGTTGCTTAATTATAGTGCGTTGGATTTAAACATCCATTTAGTGACCAAGAAACACTTGTTTGAAGCAGGTTTGATTATGATCACTGTCAACTTAAGCGGTCTCAACTATGTCATCTATCTTTTTTTTTCTAATCTTAACAACTGAAGTTACACAAATAGTGGGCTCTATCGACTGCAGTTTACTATAAGAAATATGTTTTCTCTTTGTTCTGTAAATACAATTCAGTTACCTAAATGACTCAAAGTACCCATTGTGTACGAGCAAACGATGCTCACTCAACTTTACTTGCAGTATATTCGAGTTTATCGTATTAATTGTTTCTGCAATGAATGTTCGCAGGCTCGACCATTAAATACTTTAAAAATGATTTGACTTTAATATTGAGTTTCGATCCATTCTTTCGTACCATTTATTAATATGAATCACTTATACAGTTATCTATGATGTATTTTCGTGTGCTCAAGGTAGCAAACACAGTGATCGAAGGCGCTCACGTTCCCGATCCCGTGCTCGACGTTCTCGATCCAGACGCAGGTCAACTTCAAGAAGATATCGTAGTCGGTCTAGAGATAGGAGACGCTCCCATTCTCGTCACAGTCGAGATAGAAGACGGTCTCCAACGCAGTCACGCTCCAGGTCTCGCGGACATCGCCACCGCACACGTTCGCGAAGCAAGGATTACCGGAGAAGTGATCATACTAGGTCAAGGTAAGTTGATGCCAGCTTTTCTGAACGGTGATTCATTCAAAAACATCAGTTTGTAAGCGAAAGCCTAAATAGTAACCTGTTATATGAGTCAATGCTTGTGGCTGCAGGATATTAAGAGATCTTTTGTCAAGTGCAGGGCGTAGATGCGGTAGTTAAGCTTGCGTGACGTGTTGAGTAATGCTATGTAAAACACTCATTCTCAAACTTACTGTACTAGGAGGTTGCTTAATAATCGCATTGCTAAATACCGTGAAATTTTTTTTACAGACAGACATCTCCAACTATACCACCTTCAATTAGACCAGTAGGATTTAATCACCAGTTTCAAGATGACATGTATAGAATGTACAATGAGTTAGAAACATTGTGTCAGAATACCATACGGTTTCGTGTAATAAATATCATTTGGATGATGTAATAAGGCTTAGGTAATCATATTTAATTACGCCACAACAAAATGTAATCGGGAATGTTGCAACTAAAAACTAAATTATCTGTACTACCTCGGAAGTATACATGTTCATTTCGTTCCCTATCTCCTTTCGTTCTATTTAATTACCTTCAACCCCCTCTTCAACACTGAATTAATTTTCCTTAGGTGCAACGAAGTACTTATAGTTTTAATAGTACTGATAGGAAAACAGCTTTCCAATTGACAATTGTGTGACTTCTATACTTCTGAATTAAACTAAGGATTTAGACCAATAAGAGTATACTGTAGTACATGATTTTCACGCTTTACAATTTCACTGACTGCAATGACAGGAAAATTTATTTTCAAATATGTTGATAGAATTACATCAAACTGCACTAAAGTATCTAAGTTCAAGTTTCTGTAGACTAGATTGTAAGAAGCTGGTGGGTTTAGTATCCTCGCCATCATTAGAAACTCGTAACTATGGGGGCAACATCACAATTGTTCCTTCTGTTTTTTGAACACAGTATAGAAGTGAATTCCCAATGCAGAAACTTTTCTAACCTGACACTGAGGTCAGTATCAATACTATCATAACTCAATACAGCTTTACATACATTACTTCTGCTAGTCCGAACTTATAGATTCCCAGATTTGACTGGCGGTTCGGTAGAAAGTTCTGCACATGCTGATAAGACTAGTATTTGTTCTGCCGTTCGTTCACGAAACTTTCGACACTAATTCTCATCTGTTTTACTACTCTAGGTCTCACAATCGCAAAAAGCATCGGCATTCTCGTTCGCACTCAAGTCGTCGATACTCACGTAGTCGATCTAAAGGTCACCGAGGCGACCATCGTGACCGGCAAAACAGAAACACCCGTGAAAGGGATCGGACAGGGGACCGCGATAGGGATCGTGAAAAAATCCGAGAAAGAGGACGTGAAAAAGAACGGGAGCGAAATCGTGGACCTGATCGCAGAGATCGTGAAAAATATCGTCACTGTGAAAGAGAATCTGATGACAGACGGGATTGCAAGCCGAAAAAACATCGAGATGTTCCAGCGAAGCAAAGTCACAGCAACGGATCAGTTCGACAAGAAAAGAGAGAAAAGAATTCAGAAATTAACAACCGTCCGAGTTCAATTTTGGATGAGGTTCCATCCTCAAAGAAAAACAAACATACGGACAGTATCAGCAGTTGCAGCGACATTGAAGATGACAATAGTAAGATATGTCCTGCTGATAGTATGGAGAATGGAAAGACTCAAAGTGATGACGACACTCAGTCTAGTAATGAGCAACCACCTAAACCTACAGTTGTGGGTGTGAAGCTAGCAGGCCCTGAAGATATGGACCATTTATCTCCCGAGAACGTACAATCAGAGTTACCCCTCATTTCACACATTTCACCTGAAAGCGACTCATCTGGTGAAGCTATGGACACAGAGGCATAATTTATCCATTGAATACCTTAATTTTACTAACCAATGTATCATATGTAACCTTCCGTTTTCGTTTTAAATTCTGATGTAGCGGGGATCAAGCAATCAGTCATTGTGATGTAGAGATACTGTGACAGCAAATAAATTTCCTCGAATGGAATAGAAATCATCTCAACAAAACAATAAAAGCAGGACCTTATTTTTTATTTTTATTGAAAACAATCAGAAGTTGAGAATTAGTTCAGCGACATGTTGTGGAGTATACAGTTGTACAGTCGTATCGCTTTCGGAACAAGTTTGGGTTACATTCATGATTGCTTGGTGAACAGATTGGTAGTAACTATGAATCTGGTCAGCAGAACGACGACGAACCAGCCTTCGTAACTGTTGGGAACATAGTTTGTTTATGTCAGGAAGGCATAGTTTGTCTGGATTCGATAAGTAATTATTGAAATCCACCTAAGAATAAAATAAGAGTAACAGTGAACGGAATAGTTTGATTTTGAGCTGATGAGTAGTAGTCCTTATTAACGTAGTTTCATTTCAAGGCAGAGTGATACATAAACACTACAAAATCGGGTGATTAAGGATTGACACCTATAAGCATTTGGAAATAATACTTGGAAAAAGTGAGCGATCGAAGTAGCGGTTACTGACCACATGTTTGAAAGTAAGCAACTTAGTGATAGACATTTTACACCAATGCGCTTAGTAATCACTGCATGGCTGTCAGTATTTCAGTTTGCTAGCGATATTAACTGTATACGTGTGTTACAATTTAAAATGGCGTACTAAATATCAGTGTTAATTTACAGTCTGTAATATCAATAATAATTCCCATAATAGGTGATTTAAGATGGTCAAAAGGAGACCGCGGGTCTCACGCTACTTAGTGTTGGACTAAGCGGGGGTTCTCATTTTCAAGGGAACTGGTGCTCTGTGTTGGATACAGGCAAGTGTCATCTGCTGGACAATTCGAGGTGGTTATGTCATGCGGTATGCTCATCTGGTTAGTCTAATCACGTTTAGTCGTAAATTCATAGAGGGTAGTTTTGACAAGTCGACAGTTAGCAAAGGTTACTAAACATGTATGGTGTATTTTGAAGTAGCAGTGTTTATTGCATTCAAAATAGAGCTAAACAACTTACCAGCATGTCATGAAATTGGGATATCGTGTACTGGGGAACATTAGGATCCTGAACAGTGCCAAGTCTTTGGTTTATTAACAGAAGACCTGTCCTTTCGAGTATAAAGGAAACTTGTGCGACAACCAGTGAATTCAGACAGTTGTCTAACTTCAGTGCAACTTGTTCGACTTGACTAGAAGTGAAGGGCACCCCTGAAAGACTAACCTGAATAGCATTAAAACAGTTGGCTAGGTATATTGATACTGAAGGATTATCAGGTGGGTTGGTGGGCAGATGGTCGTCCAGATGTCTTATGTGCGATAGTGAATTAAGGTTGAGTAAGCTAGCAGACTTTTCGCAGTAAGTGATCAAAGGAGATACCAAACAGTCGATTAACTGAAATGAAGAAGAATGTCCGTACGGCAAAAAGGTAAAGAAGTAAGAAATTAGATTAACACTGCTTTGTACACAAAACTGTGAGGTGTCCGCATATGATTTGACTGGACTCGTAATAATAACTTTGAGTGAAATCTAGCCACTCTAGTCATCAAATAGAGAGGAAAGAGTTAACAGCGACATGTTGAGTGGCCATCTAGTTAACTGAAATAGATTTTTCGACCCTACCATAATGTAATGCGGCTTCTATACAAGTACATTGTGCTCTTGGGGCGTTTTATGTCCTTAGTCAACTAAGAGCATTATGTCGATGAAACTTTGGATCTTAATTTCGTAGGTATGCGTTAGTGAATAACGAAATAGAATAAGTCAAATAGGAATGTTATTCGAAACATATTTCATGAATCCATTGATGTAGATAATCAAAGACGGCAACCGGAGAAGGCAAAACTTTGAAATCTTTTTATAGGTGTTAACCTAACTCGAAACAGACAATAAATAATATGGGTAAGGTGAATGTTAGATCAGTTAACATAGACAAACAAGTATCAAATTAAGAAGATCACGAATAAAGGTGGACGCATACCGGTCACAAGTGCTTAAGAGAATGGAGTTATTAGAAAGGAAAAGATGACTGAATAGTTACAATATATCTGAATCATCAACAGCTAAAATAGGCTCACCTAGGGGTTATAATAGACAGTAACTAAGCATGTTACTAGAGTGGGAGATTCTGCAGATCCTCATCCGGTGTTTTACAAAAACTATTTGGAGTACCAACAATATATTAGTATTATCTCAATTATCTCTCATTTGAAAAGCGAAAAATGAGACTATATGTGTATGGAATAAACTACGGTTTCTTCGTTTTCATGGTCATATCTGAATTTCTAAATATTGTAGTATCGTACTACTCACATATGACGTTCCTAGTTTTTGCTTAGACACAAGTGTTAAAATCAAAAGAGGATTATTCTTTCTGTGGAACTTATCAATCGACCAAATAATAACTATGAGAAACTTCAGAATTTTCATGAATGTCCTGTCTTCAAAAAACACTAGTAACTACATATGTGTCTGCAACTGAGAAATTATAGTTATCTCTTGAAAACAAAAATTATACATAATGAAATGTGAGGTTACAACAATTCTCACGCTTCTAAAGATGAATCAAGATGTGTGACAGCTCTAAATGCTAAGAGTATAGAGGAAGTACATACATTACTTAGTAGACGTGGTGTTTTCCAAAAAATATCTATATGATCCTGTAGTTCTACTGATCATTTATTTTGGATATACATTGAAATCAATTGCAGTCCTAAACATCAATTGGAAGATTCAAGTAAACAATACTAAGTGAACTTAATATGTTACTTCTCAAACTTTCAAACGTAAGATTCACTTAATCAAAATCCTAATACATCCAATGGACGATTTAATGTAAAACAATAACAGTAGATTTAAAAAGGTAGAGACGGTTTGTGAAAAGGCCTACTCATTCAAACAGTGGTTGTACTGAGAAGTTTTGCCACATTAATAAATAGAATACCTCTGCACGTTCGACTTTCACTTCATCGTTTGGCAGTAATGAAATATCTTGATCGCCGACCATTTGGATAAGTAATTGTAGAGTGTCAGTGATTAGTTCATTCGGAGATAAATTTAAGTTTGGATGGTCAGGCTAATATAAATTGTAAAGAAAATGAAAAAGAAACAAAAAAATAACTAACATAATCTTATTAATTGTAAGAAAATCATTATTTTTTTGATTATTACATCGCTGACTGTATTCTGGTAATCTATGAGTACATAAGGAAGAATCAGACTGATAACTAGAGAGAATATTTCTTTAAAATACATTAACAACAAGAGCGTAATAAAGAATATGTAATTTCAACAGTTGAGATCATGAGTCAATTGAAGCTAGACCACAATGAAAAACCTGGAAGCACTGGACGGCCGTTTCGTTCTATTGTGGGACTTCTCAGCAGTGCGCATCCACGACCCCGCCTCGCGGGATTCGAACCCAGGGTGGGCACTGATGAGGAGTCCCATACTAGGACGAAACGGCCGTCCAGTTGCTTCCAGGATTTCCATAGTTTGGAATATCGACCACCTTCCAAATCGCACGCCGTCCTCACGAGATAAAAACAGCGATGGAACAAATTGACTATGTGTACATTATTGTCCATTTGTTGGAGTTAAATTCCGATGAACGATTTTTACAATCACAATTTATCCCAGAACGTTTAGCCTTACGAAATGTCAGTAACGGAATAAAGCATATTATCGAGAAAAGCCAAGTATGAACAGCTAAACACATTAAATACAGGTGATTTTTGAGATATTCACATTGACAGAAAAATATTGAATTCTCAAATCTAATGGTCTTAAGATTTCTATACGTCATGTACAGCGTCTACTTGGTGAATAACACTGATAAACATGGACATGGTGTTTTCATTCCTGGACTGACTTTATACTGAAATATTGAGGGTCGGGTGATTTTTTGTTCGAGTCGTTAAAAAAAAAGTAACTATAAACATTTTGTCCCCGTCTTTGTTAGCATAATGTTTATCAGGCATATTATTTAGTGTTTTTTATAGCGAATTCCAAGCTATTTTTATCGACAACATATCAATAGTTAATGTAGGAAAATTTAGTCACCAGAAATTTTACTGTATTAACAGAATGATTTCTTTTATTCTTCTGTTATGATTTTCAAACAGCAATGCCATAGTCATAGACAAAACTTAGTATTGTGCTATTCATGAAGTTCAGAAAATCATAACAGGAGCATAAGCATACAGTCATTCAATTCAACGTACCACTTATTTGTGAATGTCTGTATTGGCTACTGTAACCTCATTACAAATGAGCTATACACTGTACATTACCTATAAAATTTAACGAAAAAGGAAATCATAACTTGAAATTCTTACTTGTTCTAGAGTTTGTTTAACAAATTGTTTGAGAGTGCTTAGTATTAGCCTTTTACAGAGCTTCTGAACTTCATCTAGGCATAAATTGAGTGAGGCAGTAGATTTAATCAGTGATCTAAATAAAAACGATGAAAACAGAACTTAGATTGAAGTAAAATAAAATGATACACACTTTACTGAAAGAAATTTTACGATCAACATAAAATTAATGCAGATAATCGGTCGTACAAACATTTGAACACTGAGAAATGAGCTAGACTAAACATAAAAATGAATTATACCAAGTGCCCGCACGAACAGAAGAAAGTGAAGTGAAGTGAGTTTCATAACCGTCACTCAGTAACTGAGCCCAGTGCTCATGTCTCTTAGTAATGGATTATGAAATATTTAGTAGGTACTAAGTTTCCGAGACTATTTATTAGTTTAGTCATGTTAGTGTGTAAGTGTTCTTTGTGTTGTTATGATAAAAACTATGGTAATCATTTTTCATCTCACTTTCCGGTAAGTAATAAGCATATTAAATCAGCTTGGCTGGAATCACCATTCTAATGCTAGATAGATCCATTTGTGTGAAATCTGAACACTTGATTAGATGTCGAGCCGAGTCTTTCTAACCATTTAATTATCTATCTGATTGGTTAACAAGATGTTTTTAATACGTTTTAACCGGTAGAAATACTTTAAACTGATTAAACAATAAAGGATATTCTCGTTAGTTAATATATTTTCTCAGATGCAACAGAAACTTTATGTAATGAGAAAATGTGGTGGATACTACTTATATCGATATTCATAAGTAGTATATAACACCAATCAGAAGTGGAATGCTTGGCTGCAGAAGGTTGGGAAGATCGAATCGAAGAGAACGGAAAAAGAGAGCAATTGTAATAGCGATAAAGGAACGATGAAGTTTGCAAATGGAATATTAAATTTATCATTAAATTTTACGAAAGAACTCTATAATTTCGTGTTAAATAATAAATTATTTGTACCCACTTGAGGCTTCGTTCACTACAAATATGTAAATTTACATCGAAACCTACTGATAATTTTATACAACACATATTCTATGGGTTTTCTCTAAAAAGTTGACTTGGTTTAGCAAAAAATAATACTGGTCTTTTTAAGTGAAGCCCGTAGAAAAATCTAAATACTTTCCTGAGATAAAAAGATATTACCGATTACGATGTTCATAAATTCGAATCCCCTACTTGACTACAAAAGTCCTTTCTAAGCAACCCACTACCGTACATTATAAATCAGGACACCTCACGAAAACAGGGTTTATTAATCCAATCCATCAAGAGATTGGGGAATTACACTATCCACGTTTTAAGAACTATGTATCAACCCAGCACATAAATGAAATCGAGAATATTTACATTTTGTGATAACCATTTAATCTTAATCACATTTTACAATTTCATTGGATCCACACTACTGCCAAGATGTCCTAGAAGGCAATAGTAACTGTCGCTTTCTTAACTTAGCTGATTTCAGATGTCTATCTTGCTAGATAGGTATCTCAAGTCTATTACGCTATCAGTAGCCTCATATATTGCTTTATTTGTGATAGGAGTTATAATCGTTACTGAAAGAATTGTAACGGTGTATATCACATGACAGGTATTTCGTTTTAGTAAAAAGCTGTTACAGAAAAGCACTAGCAAATCAACAAATAGGTCTTATACACATACATACACAATCTCACAGAGATCAATAAACTTTTGATTTATTAACTATAGTCACACTTACCTAAATGTATGTTGATAAAATCTCATAATATTATTCATTTTATATAGTGTAACGGCATCATGATGAGATACCAACATGTTTTCCATGTTCAACTAAAAAGTAAAAAAAACTATTCTCAACTAATTGTTATGCATATTTAATCTAAATCTAAAGCACAAATATATATAAATTTAAATCAAAGACAACTTTACATAGGAAAAAAAGATTTTAATTACTTAGAAAACAGTCTTACATTCTAATATTACAGAAGTTTAAAACGGAGGGGTTTTCTGAGGTTCGATGCGAATCACCTGATAATACGATTTGATACACTAGCTATTATAACTGGGGGCACTCTAGATGACAAGAGATAAGCAGACCAGATTAAATCCGGATACATGATCAACAATTTTGAACCAGACAATAGATCTGACTAATAATTTGACACAAAATACAAAGTAGTCAAACGGTGTAAAGTCCGAATACAATTACAGTGGAAAAGAGATTCGTAATATTAGAAAGTGTCTCATACATTTAGCATAGATACTTGTCTACATACGCTCACAAACCAATAAAAGTCCAACATCACATGTCATTATATTTTTATTTTAAAATCAAAAACAAACTTAACAATATTGATGCAGGATGCGGTTGTTCGTCACTTAGTACATGGAGTGAAAAGGAAAAGGGAACATATGCCATAACAGAAGGAATTGATTTAGATATTTAAGATAATAGTAGTAGTAGAAAGCAGCATAAAGATTAAAATTATTTGAAATTAAAATTAATAAAGATCAACCAAATCTTCCAGAGAGAGAGATCACAATGAATTATGAAGAGACGGATAATTACACTAACAAGCCTGTTTGATGGAAGATCTTACGTTTTTTCTCTCTGACAGAATAAGTGAATCTACCTTTACACCCAACAGTCAAAATCTACTGCCGACTACTATGGCCACTGTTGCACTTCAGGGTTGTTTGTGTAATCTTCCACTGCTCATTGAAATTTCACAATCTATCAACATTAAATGAATTAATAACATTTAGGGATACAATGTCTTTTATGAAGTCCTACGATATGACTCGACTGATGGGTTAAAGTAATTTCCAGATGGATAAAACAATAGACATATTTTTACAACCATTATTCAAGCATCATACCAATAACGATTATCCCCATTATCGTTTGGGTTTCGCGCGATTATAGTAAGCAGTGATTAGAAACTTTGGTGCAGGTGCATTCACTATTTGCCTTCTATTAGAATCTGAGTCTTAATATTTCCTTAATACAAACCACATGGCTTTTAAAACCTCACGCTTCTGAATGGAACAAATATTAACCAGTAAACAGCCTCAGGAAAATACCAGGCAGTTAAGTATAGATTTAGCTGAAACAACAGTTGAGTGTATGAGGAAACAACTTATTTCACCTACTAATTTCACCCTGATATAATTTTATACGACCATTCATGCTTTTCCATTATCTATTCATATTTTAGCTTTATCTCTTGTCGCCTCTCCAAATATCTCCATCCCTTTGTTAATCCTAGTACACCTTTGTCTTGACCAACCAAACAATTATCAAATCATGTGATAACGGTTGATTCAATTGACTCCATTACACCTATCAATAAAGGGTCAGATACACAAAGACCCGTCGAATAAACAATAAACGTTGAAGCATACCACTCCAAATAACTTAAAAAGGTTGCAGTAGCAATGTAGAACCCTTTCTTTACATTGAGGGACGAGCTCAAGTAAGACGATTTGTTTATATTCAGTAACCAGGTGAATATTCAGCAACAACTGAACTCAAATCAATCACCTTGAGAAACCCTCAAGGTCAACGCTCCCAAAAAGTATCTGGGTTGCACCACTTAAGGTTGGATTCTGTAAAAGAGCTAAAAAGACTGTTTTAAAATTTATTAAAACGTGGAGGTGCTTTTCGTCTAACCCATTATATTGAATACTCGACGTAATTCTTCAATCTCGCTGTTCTAAAACAAAAGACGACTGTGAAGCGCTAAGAGTTTATTTAGTCGAGAAATAAGGTCCTGCAAGTAGAATTATAGGCGACCTGTAGCACTGCATTACTTGCTCAGTGGTCCCGAAATACTCAAGCAATGCTTCGAACTTATAGTAATAAGTAAACTCAACCCTTAGGTTATTTAAAGATATTTGGAATATAGTATATTCCATTACATTAAAATGAAGCAATTGTGGTTCCAGTCTTTAGAAAGAATCACGTAATTTATACAAATCTGCTTCCAAACTATCAGCTTCTATCATACGCCGCAGAATGTTTGTATCTCGTGAAAAGCGGACTCATGAGAAACAGTTCGGATTCCCATCCAGATTTTGAATGCATTGATGACATTTCCACCTAACACAAAATGTTGGAGCATTGTAACACTTGTTGCAAATCAACAATTGTTGTGTTTATTGGCATCAGGCCCATCTGAGATTTGTTGAACAGTAACTGAGAAGAATTCATATTGAGTGTGTTTTTTGGTTGAACTGTGTCTTTCACCGTAAAATATTTATATCTATTGATGACACAAAACTCCGCTTGTCTATTTTACTTTAAATGTTAGTTTATCACACAGTGCAGCACATTTTCAGTACTATGTTGTCCGAAAATTTCAAGGAGTTTTACTATCTGACAAGTTTTTCAACCTAGGTGCTACGGAACTTTCGGTGATGTGTGGGATCGTAAAATTCCGCCTGTAGTTCTTCTAGTGTTACTTCAGGTTCCAAGCTCGTGTAAAGGAGGACGTCAGTGCATGGGGTCAGTAACCCCAAGCTGTAGAAGACGACCTTGCTAAAAAACGGAAACCAAAAAAAGATATTTAAACCATTTTAACTCTGTAATGAGGATTCGAGTATTTGTATTTGGAAGAATTATCACTCTACATGGTGAAAGCCAAGATTATTCGGAAATTACGAGGTCGATGCCCCCTCTAACAACCAGAGAAACAATTTTTATGGGCACATGGAACGTTCGGACAATGTGGAACACTGGGAGGACCAATCAAATAGCAGTGGGAGTGAGGAGATACAACTTGGTAGTACTCAGAATCAGTGAAACCCATTGGACCCCAGTTGAAAAAAAAAGATTGGATTCGGGAAGGATGCTGTAATACTCTGGTTATGGAGAAGAAGGTGCTTCGCACACACAAAGAGTTGCGCTGATGACATCCAGAGAAGCACGAAAAGGATTCACAGAGTGGGAATATCACTGATCAACGACCATCAAAACATCCTTCAAAACAAAGGAGGGAATCACGATGAATTTTATCCAGTGCTATGCACCCACCAATGATAACGACGACGATGATAAAGGTCAGCCCTACGAGAGACTGCAATCAATCATGGCGAAGCGCCTAAAAAGGAACTAACCATTCTGATGGGAGATTTAAACTCCAAAGTCGGAATGGATAACATCGAGTATGAAGATATCATAGGACGACATGAACTAGGAGAAAAGAACAAAAACAGGGAGAAAATTGCTTATCTATGTTCATCCAACAAATTGGCTATAGGAAGCACAATATTCCCACACAAACGCATACACAGAGCTACATGGATCTCACCGGATCCCACCATAGAGAACCAGATAGATCACATTTGTATAAATAAAAAATTCAGAAAGACAATTGAAGACGTGAGAACCAAGTTTCAACAGAATAGGAAGAAAGATACATTATCGAAATACCAAAGGAAGGGGATCTGAGCAAATGTGAGAACTACAGAGGCATCACACTCCTGTCAGTACCAGAAAAAGTCAATTGAATTATGAAGACCTCCACATCTGAAGAGAAGCACGGAATATAGTTAACATCTTGGATGCAACTAGACGATTTGGACTTTGTAGATGACCTCCCCTTTCTATCTCATGCACACAAACAAATGCAGGTCAAGACAACCAGTGTAGCAGAAGCCAGTGCATCAGTGGGACTCAAAATACACAAGGGGAAAAGCATGATCCTCAAATACAACACGAAGAACACCAACCCAATCACACTTGATGGGAACTTTCACGTACTTGGGCAGCATCATCGATGAATAAGAAGGATGCAATAAGGACATAAAATAAAGAATTGAGAAAACAAGGACAACATTCCTACAGTTGAAGAACATATGGAACTCAAAAACAACTGTCAGCCAACATCAAAGTCAGATCATTCAATACGAATGTCAAAACAATTCTACTGTACGGAGCTGAATCTTGGAGAACTAATACAACCATCATCGAAAAGGTAAAAGCATTTGTGAATAACTATATACACAAGATACTGGATGTCCGTTGGCCGGATACCATCAGCAACAGCCTACTGTGGGAGAGAACAAACCGAATTTCCAGCTGAGGAGGGAATTAAGAAAAGACGCTGGAAGTGGATAGGACATACATTACGGAACTCGTCAAATTTCATCACATAGTAAGCTCTAACTTGAAATCCTGAAGGGAAACGAAAAAGAGGAAGACCAAAGAACATTGCGTCGAGAATTGGGAGTCTGCATCAACTAGTCAATTTTTGAAAAAAATAATGAAACGAGAGAAATATTTTCGTAAGTATAATAATCAAAGTAGAGAGATGTCTCTTAAATAAGATGGAGTTTAATAATCAGTTTTCACTTAGTTTCGTGATATGTGGCAATCCAATCTCGTATTCTCATTCTTGACGGGTTTGATAAATTACAGAAGTACATTGTGAAGTGAGCGAAGTGAAATACATAGTAAATTACAGTGATGAGTTTTCGATATCACTTTCATACTTTTTATTAACTGGTTTTGTTAATCTAAGGCTCAAATATAAAACGTTAGTTTACGCAAGATACTCAATGTCCGTTGTCCGGATACTATCAATAATAATCTGTTGTGGGAGAGAACAGACCAACTTCCAGCCAAGAGGAAATTAAGAAAAGGCACTGGCGGTAAGTAGGATATACATTACGGAAATCATAAACTGTACCATGAGGCAAGCCCTAACTTGAAATCCTGAAGGGAAACGAAAAAGAGAAATTTCAAAAAACACACTGCGCTGGGAATTGGAAGCAGACATGAAAAGGATGAATAGCAACTTCAAAGGATTGTTAGTTATGTTCATAACTAACCAATGAAATAGTTGTTTAAGCGCCCACCACGTCGATCTGGTCTGATGTGTCTATAAATTATCCCTGTTGCATAAGACCTACCAATTGAAAGATATTATTATCCTATTACATTAGTGTGACTCATAATTTTATTGATTTCGATAAGACACTCAATAATGGTCGGAACAGATAAATTTTACAGCTAAGTTGTCCTTGTTTTGACTATAACTTTCACGTAGACTCTGTGATCGCCAGTAACGCGTTTACGGTTCTAGTAGTATATCTGTAGGACAAATTAAATCTTACAAGGATTGCCCAGGACGTGGTTGGATGGAGAGTGCTGGTGGGCGGCCTATGCTCCTCGATGAGAGGTAACAGGTGTAAGTAATGCATAAAAAAGAACTGCACATAATCAACATTTACTTTAGAGACCACCTTACAACAAAAACGAAATTTATATTACCACATTTACTGCATGGAGATGAAAAAAGTCGTGGGAGCAGTATAACCATGAAGAGAAACTCCTATATGCACTTTACTTAGAAATGCAACTAATTTACCAAATAATTTTTAATGCGTTCCTCTTTGAGTCACATTTGTGCTAGGATTGATAATACTGGCGGTATAATAAATAAACTAACATATTAAAGCAGCTGGCGGAAAAAACATACATGGAACTCCTAATCGAACGTAATGAAAAACTTACTTTAAGGTGAGAGCATAAACTCTCGGTAATTGTATCCAAACAAATGATCTTCAAGTCTGCAATTACTAAGAAAATGAAAGAAATCAAATACCCATTAATTTAGTTCAAACGGACGAGTTCTTAGTTAGTCAATACAGTGCATAACCTAACAGCCATATCCTCCGGTTCGAGTAAACAAATTATACCAGTAGTCATATAAAATTCATGAGTAGCAAAATGATCGGGGTATATATGATTTTGAAAAAGATGAAGATATAAATCAAGATACAAAAATAAGGGATGCAGACATGCAATAGAAATTGTAGAGTAATATAGACATACAGGAGCAAAAAAAGATAAAGAATAAATCGTCACCATCGTGACCAACTATTAGATATGCTGCCTATTAATTCCAAGCCCTAATAACAAACCATGCGCGAGTTCCAGTTAAGTGTCGAAACCAACATCATAGCTTAGACCAACAGTCAACGACTTGATTAATTAACGATGAACCTTGGTCTGTTAGCTCTCCACAGTTTACTCCTATACCAGCTGGTCCTGTATATCAGAGTAGGCCACAACTAGAGAATCATAAGACGACTCCCAACCATCCTGATGGAAGAAGCTCTATAGCCAGATCAATCTGCTTGGTATTTTCACCTACTACTCAACGCCTAAATCCAGAATTACCATCTCTGTGGATTCACTCTGCGTTTTAGATTGAGCGACTGGGTATAGTTCAAGCTTACATAAACATGCGAAAATGGATACTAACCAAGAGGATGAAGATCACAATCCACTTGACTTACTAATCTTCAACGGCTACAAAAACTATAATAATCTTATCATAATTTATTTAATTCCACTTTGATCTTCTACTTAGTTTTATTACTATACAGCGTCTATATTTTCTAAGACTAGTTCCAATCTTTAGCTCACCCAGAAGCAAATTACCAAAAACAGAGTGGGGAGGGTTAACTAATTGGACAGATAGCTCTTACTTGAGGATATACCTGATGTATATATCTGATTCATGCTAAACAATATTTTACCAAGATATTATTCTAGGTACTATTATTAGTGTTATTACTGAGTACACTAAGTTATCCTTATTTGAGTTTGGAAAATTTTCATAGCCAAAATTTCTTAACATTTTGGAATGAAATGAGGAAATAACACCCCCTCCTGACTAATGAGAAACAAGTTTCTAGTAATCTGACATTAAGTTAAGAGGTGATATTTCTGTTGAGTTTGTAAACTGAAGAGAACTGAGAACAGTTGATTTGTAATTTTAGGACTTTAATATTTATCTTCCGCATGGAAAATATGTTGAAATATGGGATCGAAATAACGAGTTTTTGGTTCGGTTAAACTTGGGATTGGTAAAATAAAACAGGCGATATTTTGAATTATCCATGAGTTTTGTGGTAACAATTTTGTATATTAATTTAACTTTTATTTTCAGCTTTTTGTGAAAATTCTTCACCTTGATCGAACACAGTCTAGAAACACTTTTATTTCTTGATTAATAATTCATTTAGTCTTCAGCTTCTTTGACACACGAAGATAACATATGAATGCATTTCACAAAATCGATCGAGAGAAACAGCCTACTCGACTAAACTACTAAATAATGGTATCCTAAACTTAATTTAATTAAAGAGAAACTGAAATGATGATTATCAACAATCTTGTTGACTTTTAAATTATTAGGTACTCATGGATTGTGAAACGAAACCAACTGAAAATCTGGTTAGTAATGAGGACCTATCTCGGTGTCATATTTGAGCCCTATGGGATTATAGAGAAATACAGATAAGCCATGCAGAAATGAGGTCATGAACCTCAATGGTTTGGGACGAATTTATTACCGGTTCAACACTAGTCCGGGTTCCAAAGGAAGGTTGTAAGCTGTAAGTCTAGACACAATTGTTAAACAAAAATAAATCATAATAAGTTAATCATGAAATGTAAAGTATTCATACGTGTATCGTGACAGTTCTTGCATAAGCTATTTATATACTCTTTCTCCGAGGCTGTAATTTGATGAACACAAGCAAGTATATCACTCACAATTCGCACATGATCACGTGGTTTTTCTCTTATGTGCATCGTATATATTGTGCCAACAGAATGATTCCCGACAGTGGAATTCGAGTCAATTTCAACTGAGAGAACATCAAGAAAAGATTTAACAGAAGCTTTGCGACGAGCATTAGCGTATTCATCAAGAGAGTACCTGTATTGGTAAAGAAAAAACTGAATGTCGGAATAGTTTTTAAATATTATTCTAGACATACTAGTTAGTGACATTTTTCTAAAGAAATGAAACACAGAACGATCAAAATTTAACAAGGTACAACAAACAGCTTTATTTGGATTTGGAACACATACATAGCTTAAACACATAGTGACCTATAAAGTTTACTAGAAAGGACTATTGTCATTAGTTATGTAAAATCATGCAAATACATTATTATTTAAAAAACAGAATTCGATGTAACTTGGTTATAACACATTACACCTAGTTGCAGTATTAAGACTTCATGCTAGGTTAAATTTATTTTAAGTATACATCAGAACAATATGAAGAAATATCGTAAATACAAGTCAGTGATGATATAAAAACAGCAGCCTACATTTTGATTTTAGTTACTGACATATCGTCAGGGGTATAGACCGAAAAATTGTTGTTAAATATTCCACATATTATTACCCAAATTCGCCGTCTACTTTATTAAATATTATTAATTTGGATGTATGATCACATAATCGTTTCTACAAAGGTGATTAGAGTAGAATCTATCACATATGATCAAACTGTTTGAATAACGCTAAACCATATGTACCAGGCTACGCCTAAACAACTAGAAAGATATTAAAATGAACTGCAAAAAAACGATTTCTCACTACCTGACTAAAGTGTAATTATGATGGTCGATCTATGGTTAAAAAAGACTACTTCTAATCTTTTCTGTTCATACACATCTCCAGCCTGTAGTATAATTGAATTAAATTTTTGTTACGTCAACTTAAAGATGAAAATTTTATACTTTTATATAATTTCAAGATTCTTAGTGGAGATCATCCTAACACCACAAAAATGTCTGGTGATATTAATTTCTTGGTGGATACATGCCGGCATGGTACGTTTAAAAACTTTTACCTTGCAATAATTAGTCTGATATATGAAAACCGTTCGCAAGACTTGCTTGTGCAAAACAATATAGACATTTGCTGGTTAGGCGTCCTATGTTATCGTTAAAAAGTTTTTAGTCAAAATGGTTTCATTGTGAGGTTTATAAAAAATGACATCTTAGAATATGTCGAGTTACTGAAATCATTAAAATGTTCCGAACCTGATAATATATTTAACGTTTTATGCATGAAATATGTTGATGTTTTGCGTCCCATTGATTATAATATTAAAAAGTTAACACTAAACGCGGACTACAATTGAAAATATAGATAATGTAGAATGACCCAAAGTTTCAACGCCATTCTTGTAAACAAACATGTGCAATATTATTTCTATGAGCAAACACTTTTTGTCGTTCCTGATCTGCATACTTTTAATTAATATCGAGCGAAGCTTTCGATCTAACTAAACACATGATGGAGTTACGTGTTTTCGCTACTATTCAAAACAACGTGTACTGTTATAAATAATAAATCCCTGAATACTTCCCATTCTTTACTACAATAACCTATTTTTGGCTGGATTCTTGAGGAAAGACTACACTGAATACATATACTGGGATGGAAAACTGTTCAAATTATTGTAAATTATTTGCACGTTGGTACACTCAAAATTGAGCTACATTCTGTGTGGAGGCTACCGATACCAACCTGTTCCCAAGAATAAAGTAGGTATTACTGGACTGAGGGTTGGGACCAAACAGCTGAAAGTTTATGGCTTTAACTATTAAGACATCGCTCTGTATTAAAAAGTAATGAGAGCCGGAGTAACAATAAAGATAAGAACTAATCACATCACAAGTTAATCATACTTTTTAAAAACTCAAATTATGCCAGCAAATGTATGACTGGAAATATTGCAGTTTGCTTAAATTGGATTGCATTCTACACGAAGTAATTTCAAGATCTGTTATAAGAGCGATAGTACACATCCTTTTAAATATGCACCAAAGTAAAATGAACATCACAGTTTTTAATAGACAGTCAGATAGCTATTATGAACATTCAATCGACAAAATAAAGTTATCAATTGATGGTGAGGATAAAACTAGCCTTAATAAGACGACTATTCCTTCTAAACGTCCGACCTGTTAAAGTACACGGAATATTAATCGATATTTAAAAAAGTATTAGACATGATCGCCACACTATCTCTGAAAAATCACATTCCGACTCTCACAATGAAACATATTTTCCAAACGAAAATTGATAAGAATATGAGGAAATAAAATACTTTCAAGTAGAGTATAAGAAATAATAGACTTAAGCGTTTACTTTAGAAGAACTGGTTTATTTTGTAACTCGGACAAAGCACGTTGAAGATATGGAGATATCTCAGGTGTTTCATGAACATGTTTCATGCATTCATCTATCGAAGGATTAAGAAAAATGGAATAATTTACTTTGAGCCCATTCATAAAGATTTTCATATGCTCTGTCCAAAATTTCTGTTGCTTCATTCATCAGTGAGCAGCTAGAGAATAAAACAATCATAGAGTCGTGTTACCTGAACGTTAATTCGTTTAACTGCAATAACTCTTTACATATATTTTTTATTTCTTTGCCATGTAAAAGGGCTGAAAAAAATGTATCGTCTATGTGGCTAATTTTAGAGGACAATATATGTGCATCTTCTGCAGAGATTTGATATGAACCAACTAACAGTTCCAGTAAATAAGCTTTGATCTCCGCCACTTTGCTATAAATGAATTGCAACGAAAGATAAGATACTCAAAAAGGCTTACCTATCAGATCTCAATTTTTGTGCTTCTTCTACTAAACACACCGTCTCCGATTTAACAGACTTAGTTAGTGAGGTGATAAAACTCAAAGGAACCTACAGTCAATGTCCCATTCATTCGAAGACATGTTTCTAAAATACTGTTTATACAAGTATCTAGAGAGTCTAGACGCTGAAACTGTGAATGAAAAAAGAAAATAACATACCTTCTTAACATCACCAAACGATGCCAGAAGGTCTTGATAGTAACTTAACTGGAATTTTTCCAAATTGCTACGAAGGGTCCTGCGATTGCTAATATAGTTGTTTGACATGAGAGGAAAAATAGAGTCTAATCCATTTAATAATGGCTACAAAGCATTACAATAAACAAAAACATTACTCCTTCATTCTCTGGCATTCCATTTACAATCCTCTGTATTTTCAGTAACAAGGGATTTTGATCCATTTGATTTACAGACTTTGAATTTAATTCTTGTCAGGTTTGAGCTTGTCAGTATAGTCTGAAAAATATCATTAGTTTATTGAAAGCAGGAAAATTGTTTGAAATTATACTTAGCTTATGATGGAACATTAAATGTCTATCAAGAATCTGAACGAAAATGCCAGGAAGTAACTTTGAGGCAGACCGCATTAAAAATTTGCCAGTCCCTACAAAAATTCAGCCAATAGTTGGGAAGAAATTTGTATAAATTACGTGATTCTTTCTAAAGACTGGAACCACAATTGCTTCATTTTAATGTAATGGAATATACTATATTCCAAATATCTTTAAATAACCTAAGGGTTGAGTTTACTTATTACTATAAGTTCGAAGCATTGCTTGAGTATTTCGGGACCACTGAGCAAGTAATGCAGTGCTACAGGTCGCCTATAATTCTACTTGCAGGACCTTATTTCTCGACTAAATAAACTCTTAGCGCTTCACAGTCGTCTTTTGTTTTAGAACAGCGAGATTGAAGAATTACGTCGAGTATTCAATATAATGGGTTAGACGAAAAGCACCTCCACGTTTTAATAAATTTTAAAACAGTCTTTTTAGCTCTTTTACAGAATCCAACCTTAAGTGGTGCAACCCAGATACTTTTTGGGAGCGTTGACCTTGAGGGTTTCTCAAGGTGATTGATTTGAGTTCAGTTGTTGCTGAATATTCACCTGGTTACTGAATATAAACAAATCGTCTTACTTGAGCTCGTCCCTCAATGTAAAGAAAGGGTTCTACATTGCTACTGCAACCTTTTTAAGTTATTTGGAGTGGTATGCTTCAACGTTTATTGTTTATTCGACGGGTCTTTGTGTATCTGACCCTTTATTGATAGGTGTAATGGAGTCAATTGAATCAACCGTTATCACATGATTTGATAATTGTTTGGTTGGTCAAGACAAAGGTGTACTAGGATTAACAAAGGGATGGAGATATTTGGAGAGGCGACAAGAGATAAAGCTAAAATATGAATAGATAATGGAAAAGCATGAATGGTCGTATAATATTAGTTTCAGATTCAGTTTCAGTTTGGGAAGGACAAGAGGCTTGATCGCCTATGTAAGTCCTGGCAATGGTGGTCTCTCGGTTGATCCAACTTTCTTTTGAAAGAGTCGACGGATCGAGCCTCAAACACGTCCTGAGGTAATGAATTCCATTCATTGATGATTCGATGGGAAAGTCGATATTCAGCTGACAAGTTATTTGTCCTGGCCTTATGAACTTTGTTGGAGTGTCCTCGTAAATTCTCTGTTTTGGAAGACAAGAAAAATGAGGGCATATTAGGTGCAAATTTATCACTGAGATATTTGCAAACTGCAGTCAAGTCACCTCTAGTTCCTAGATATGACATCGGGAATAGGTTTATGTTTGGTACCTGTTTTTAAGACAGGACTTACTATGGCGTTCTTCCAATCTTCTAGTAAACGACCCTGCTTTATGGATAGATTAAAGTATATACTTAAAGGTTTCGCAACGAATTTAGATAATTCCTTCAGTAGCCTAGGATGCAATTCATCGGGCCCCGTGGATTTACCTATGTCCAGCTTATTTAGCAAACCAAAGACATCGAGTTCTTTAATGGTCACGCTATCCAGTGTATGTGTGGGGAGATTTGTATGCGCTGACGGGAAGGGTGCTTCTATGGTGTATACTTTGCTAAAGTAGTTCGATAACACTTGAGCCTTACCAAAGTTGTCCTCCACCAATGATGCGGCAGTACTGTCTCCCCATAGTGCAGGAATGTTTCCTCTTCTCTTTGTCCTTTGGTTTACATAGGAATACAAGCGTTAAGGACATTCTATGAATTCCTAAACAATTTTCTCTTCGTACAACTCTCTAGACTTACGGAGGGTCGAGGCACTAGTATTCCGAGCCCTTTGATATTGAGATTTTGTCTCATCAGGCCCCAGTAACCTAAATCTATCCCACATTTTCCTTTTCTTACGGAGAAGGATACGGACCTCCCTACTGAACCATGGTGGTGAGTTTTTCGGCCCCTTTGGTATAGTCCAAGGGATGTGGGGTGTGGTGATTTTTAAGTATGAATTTCGAAATGCCTCCCAGGCCGTTTCAATTGAGGACTCTGGGTCTATTGTCCAATCTATTAACGATGCTGAGTGCATGATGTCTGGTATGTTTGCTTTCCAGACGTTGGGTCTTGACTGGACTGACGCGTGCTCTTGACTGGCAGTTATATGGAAGTCGAAAGTTAAAACTGCGTGATCACTTTTACCTAGGGGGGGCATATGATGGAGGTTCGCAACATCATCCTCATAGTGAGTCAGTATAAGATCTAATAAGGATGATTCAGTGTCCGGATCGTACCTTGTCGCTTCTTTCACATGTTGCACTAGAGCACATGTGATAACCGCATCAACTAGTTCCTGCTCGAAAGAATTCTCCGACGATTTAGTTCGCAGATTTTCCCAGTCTACCATCGGTGCATTGAAGTCCCCTAGGATTAGACATCGACCACTTTAGGACCAAGTATTGAGACTGCTTAACAGGATCTCATTTGCCTCACAGCTTGGACTGCGATAGACCAAATCAATCAGCAGCTCTTGTCCCTTGCATTTCAAGCGGCAACTAACTAATTCACACGTCCCACTCTCACGGTATACACTGTCGATAATGGCAAATGGATAGCATTCCTAATGAATAGAGCTACCCCCCTCCTTCACGCTTTTGTATCCTGTCGGCCCTTACTAACGTAAAACCCTCGAAATCAAGTTCCATACTATCTATAGCCTGTGTCAGCCAGGTTTCTGTTACTGCGATTATGTCTGGCTTTGTAGAGTCAATCTGTACACCTGGTAGGTGAAATAAATCTTTTCCTCATACACCCAACTGTTGTTTCATATAAATCTATACTTAACTGCCTGGTATTTTCCTGAAGCCGTTTACTGATTAATATTTGTTCTATTCAGAAGCGTGACGTTTTAGAAGCTAAATGGTTAGTATTGATAGATTAACATGTCCATGCCTATTGAAACTGTTTTCTATTGATAATTGTTTGATTGCAATCTCGTATCACCGTGTGATAGACGGTTCATGAAATTACTCAGTTACGACGGCTCATATTATTCAATAAATCGTTTATCGTGATTAGATTGCTTCTAACTTCTCACAATCTTTGTAAGGATAGTGTCAGTTCACAGTATGGCACTCACTATTTGGCCTTTTTCGTCTATCTCTGGGTTCGTAGTAGATTTTGTTATACCGTCAAGTGCTTGTTTGAAGGCAGAATATGAGTTAATTTTCAAATAATATGTCTAGTTGTCTATGAATAACCTAAAGCACAATGCGGTATTCTGACTATCTCAAGAATAGATGTCATAAGGTGGGGTCCGAATCCGGCGAGGTTATTGTGGGCGAGATTATTTAATCAATGTAGATTTACAACGAAATATTCATGATGATGTTCTAGCTGATTATGCGTTGTATAACATTCTAATAAGTTTATGGCTGATATACTGCGTCGATGTTAAGGAGCTTAGCATAAGTGGCAGTCCTTGGGTTTCTGTTCCAGGGTTAAGAAGAAGGTTCATGGCTGTGTACTGAAGCGCAGTGTAGACGAACAACGAAAGATGGGCTACAAGTTGATAGAGTTTGAACCCTCAGCAATCGTCAACCACTTGAAAGGGAACAGGCAAATTTACGGCATGATATCTCCAAAATGAATTGTAGTTGTAGCTCTAAAAATCTAGCGCTTGTAGTCAACCTGCATAAGAGAGGCATTAGGCCTGTCTGAGCCATACACTGTTTGCAAGCTACATTCCAATAGCTTACATTTACTGACTTGTATTTGTCACGTGTACCTCATCCATACACAATCGCAAAAAAAGCTTCATGACATGAATTGCATTTAAAATGCTTATGCGTATTTTCAACATCGTTTGTTACTCAAAGCAGTAATGTCACAATTGAAAGACTTAGCCTTATCGCACCTCAGCTTCATTCAATTTTCGTTTAAGTATGTGGCAGTAAGTCTACTACGCACAACAATTATGTGTTGAGTCTGATATAACTTTTCCACCGAAAATTAGGGGAAGACTTGTTCAAGTACCGTTCTATTATTGGATAACGAGTCTTCTTATACATAAACATACACACGTGAAATGAACTTAAGATTATGTGTACTGTACGGTGAGTTGTTTCGTGAATAATATTAGCGGATATTGTACAATCTGTTACAAATGTTTCCGTATTAGTTTGAATTGATCCAAGATCCGCATTCTATAGTCCCTGTTTTCTTCCTTTGTCCGCGTAAATACAACCGAGGTTTTGCATCAACGGTTATCTACAGCAACCAGCTGAAAAATGTTGTAATTAATGACGTTCGAAAAACAGGACTATTTCACTAAACTTCTTCTTAGTTTTTTATGTTGAGTCGACCTGAACCACTTAATTTAATTAACACTTATACAGTTACCTTAGCTTATAATTACTGAATATTATTATAGTCACATTTTTGGGGTTCCCACCATCGCGTTCAAACGCCCCAACCATTACATATGCTTGAAAGCACATCGCTGAAACACTGACAACCTAACAAATTATAGATCTATAGGAAAAACTTGTGTTTGATTAGAACGGCAAGGACCTTTTCAAAATTCTGTCAGACATATTTAACAATCTACTCAGTAACAGTCCGACTTGTTATCATCAGTATAAAGATTTGCAATCGATCATCGTTTGGTTTCCTGAACCACGCACCATTTGTCAGATATTTTTTATCGTAAGGAGAGTTGTGGATCATTTTGAATGAGATCACACCGCAAAAAAACATGGTCTGGCAACAAGTAAACTTTCATATATAAAAAAGTTAGTACAATGGCAGTTATTTACCCATTAACTGCCGACCACTTTCTCTTCAAGTTTCTTTTACAGACATAATAACGGATATAAAAAGCATGCCAATAGCGAATTTCCGTCCTTTCATTGTTAAACTTACTTTCATGCACCACGTTTTACGTTCAAGCCACTCAATAATGTAATGTAGTTGATAGACAGACTGAAAGTATCGTTTTTACCAGTGCCCAAACCGAAAATTTGGATGATACACACGTCGTCGTCAAAAAAGCTAGAAAACAACAAGATTTTTGATGACATCGAGTTCACAACGGAAGAGGAATCGAACAAAAACGACCATTTTTCTATGTATTTATCGCCAGAACCGACACGGAATAACTGGGGTCTCAGGTATATCGGAAGGCGACGCACACAGATAAAATTCTTAACTACAGTAGCGATAACCCAAAAGCTCACAAAGCCAGCTTCATACAAACGTTGTTCGAGAGGCGAAGACACACTACAACACCAGCAGGAACAAAAGATGAAGATCATATATCAAAAAAGGCTACTCAATCACCTTCATCGAAATTACCAGCCAGACGAACCATCAGAAACAATGCTAAGTACAAAAACAGAATTGTAGTAGAGGCGAGATAAAATTACAGGACCTCGTTTCTGTCTAGATTCTGCGTTTTTATACGTCGTTCACTTATTATCGTCATGGTGCGAGTAGCGTAATTTTAAAAATGCTAAATGTTTGTGTTTCTCAAACTTACAATTCTACAGTTGTGATATAGAATCTAATGGCAATATACATGTACAATTTTTAAACGGCAGTTAGTTTGGAGAGGCTTTACTATCAATATCGTTTATTAGGCTTTTGTAGTGATTCATGTGAATTGGTTGCTCATGTATAATAAGTACATTAACAGGCCTAATCTTCAGCCGAAATTAATGTGAGTACCTTCATAAAAAATTCAGTATGACTGAACAAAGCACTGCATGCAAATATACGGGCCGTTTTAAATTCTAGGGAAATGCCGTAAGTCCTCCACTCCACTTGTAGTGTCAATGATTCGACATAACAATTAACGAAAGAGCCGTGTATTGGAAATATGTTTCACCAGCCATTATTTATACACAACTTCTAAGATAGTAAAAGACTAACTTATGGTGATAAAGTGATGCGTTTCGAACTCAGATTGTTGGTTGAATACCGTCTATTAGATAGAAATATACACATCAGTAACCTTTAAAGTACAACCTTCTATATAACCTAAATCACCATGAAATTTAGCTTATTTTTGCTGAAAATGATACCCCTTTCAAACTTACTCATTATTGGGATCTAAAACCAAACTGATAGCATTTACTAGAGTTTTAGTGCTTACTACAGAGCTAAACCACTGACAGTAGTACACTTAAAAACTCTCTAAAAATATACAGCATTGTACAACCCATTCGGAGCCTGACCTTAAATGTTTGCTGGTTGACGAAGTGACAAATTAGACCACAGAAAATTTATCTTACTTTAGCTATTATATCTGAGTTAATTAATCCTTGTTTTCTAAATATGATATTTCAGAGTAATAATATCATCCGAAGTTGCTTGTTAACTTGTTACTTATTGTATACTTCTGGTGCTTTTCACTCACGTATAACTATGAGCCTCTTCTATCTGCAAAGATAAATTCAATAGAGTATCCGAATTTCCATGAAGACTAAAAGCTCAACAAAGTCTTGTTATGCTTTTTGTTCTTTATCAATAAACAGTGCTACACATTACCAATATCAGAACAGAAGGAATTTTGAAGTGCCTGGTCTAAAGAATAGGCTATTGGTATACAAATTATATGAAACTGTTTCTAAGAAGAACTGCCAAAGACCATCATAAGTCTTACTTGGCAAAGCTTCACATCGTGTCATCTTTTGTTAGTTTTTTAAAATTTACCATGTATAAAAATCTAATTTCTACCATACTTCATAACTTTTGTCGTTTTCATTAGCTGACAGGGTATTACACTACATGGTATAGTAAGCAGTGATACATTCGAAGCTTTTGGATAAAAAACCATCCAGTCAGCCACGTGGGGTCGAAATTTATAATCTGGAAGAAACTTAATATATTAAACATAAGTAAAACAATCCAAGAATTTAAAGGAAACATAACGTGTTCCTTCAACATAAGTAAGTGGGAAAATATACCAATTGATAGGACTAGAGTAGATTGCTATCAATTTTTAAGACTCACTAATAAGAATCCTATTGTTTCTTCATATAAACCGATACCCTACGCTTTGTCTGAGAGTTAATAATCTTAAGCTATTGTTGAAACAAAGTAAACATCTACTGGTCGTTTGTAAAGCTTTCTGTTTCCAACAACTGATCCGACAGTACAACATGGTAAACAGACAAATCTATACACCATATAGAAGTCCATCAAAATTCAAACACTCACCAGATTATATACATACATTATCAGACTACAATACAACCTACGTGGGAAATTACAGTTTACATATAATCAAGCCATAAGTGACAAAGTATAAAACATAGGACGAATAATCAATTAGCAATATTTGAGATACAGCAATGCGTCGTAAGTGATAAAAGTCCAATAACCCAGTTATTTAATGTCTGTACACATTTTAAAAAATACATTGGGGAAACTTGTCTTTTGGAGCTAGTTTTCTCAAACTAACCCAACTTTATTTATTTTGACAAACGAAGTATGTTTGAACCTGGTGTTTTTATGGTAATTTTTGACTTTTCACAGAGACGTTTTGTTGTTTCTGAAGCAGCAACGTATGACTTTACTATGTACTATTATGGTAGCAAATATTGTTTATTCACCGCTTTAAATATGCAATTTTATCTACGTTTAAAACCATATATTTTATCTTGTTATACTTTCGATACAGTTTATTTGACCTATTTTCAAATACTTTATCCCCTCAATTTCTGACTGTCGAAGCTCAACATTACACTTTGCATGACCTTAAGTAAGGTAAGCTTCTCTTAATATAAAGACTACTTATTCACTTCAGTTTAATGTAACTAATAATAAATGATTGAAACAGAATTTCTGAAAAATTCCTAGGGATTATTTTTATCAAGCAAGTGATCGAATCAATGAAAATATTTCGTTATTCCCTAAAATTTGGTTATTCGTTTTAGAATGGCTTTCAAGGTCAGTTAGTAATCAGAAATATGTAGATTCATATTAATAGGGCAATGTTTTTGAAAGCAACATTATTAATAGTCTGTTTAAGGACATAATAGTTCTTGGATAAAGTGGTGGTCTTGAGGTTCTGTGGAGTGAAATGAAGTTACCCTATTATGTTGTGATTTTCCGTTATTTGCTGACAGATATGAACTACAAAACAGATGTTTGAAAACAAAGATAAAAACCAAACGTCAAGGGATTCATAGACTAGACAATTGAATGAAATGATTCCACTCGAAACAAAAATTAAAGCTGGAGTTAAGAGCCATGCTTAAGTGACAGTATTAAAAGTAAAAAAAGTTATGAAGAAAAAGAGGATGAGAAGTGTAAGATGGTATTAGTAAAAAATTAACGCACCGATTTCACCCGACCAAAATAATTTAACCTTTAAAATAGGAATGCTATTTGTTATACAGATCAACATCACATACATACGGCAGATTGTTTCTACTGTTTATTCTGGAAATTTCGGAAAAAATTTCATTTTGTATTTATTCGGTTCTTTTGATATATTTAATTACAAAAATAAACAGCTTACTTCTTCTAGGGCTTGGAAAACCTGTTAACATGGCCATAAAAGGCGTGGATGATTATATTTTCAAACCTGACTCCAAAATTACATTTGTTTTTGAAAGTAAAGCTGATGGTTTATTATTAGGTGCATATTGACCTTGAATAAGTGAGGTTTCCTTATACGCTGAAACAAATAAACATGGCTCGCCGTAGATATTTAGTGTACCCTTTCAAACATTTCATAACTTTATTACTTTCTTACCCATGAGCTTTGTTCTGCGAAACCCTCCGAGTATTAGAGTGAGAGCAGTATTTTAACACGTTCAATTTTGATTATCATAATGGACAAATATCTACAATATTAGTACCTACTCCATGCCTCTTTTATGAATACGTTTCTTTATGTTTTTCAGCTGTGACGATGTATTTTACGACCTTATTTCCAAATGAATTTCACCGAACTACAACAATTTTTATGTAAGACTACTGCATAACACTTGAATTTGAAGATGGACAACGTTGGTTCACCTTGAAGCGTGCATTTGGCAATATCTTCGTATTCTATCTGGTTTTTAATTTTAATCTTCATGACACAAGAGTTCCTTAATTTATAGTCCTCACCATGTTACATCTTTAAAATTTATCTCTATTCATTATTAAGATGAATTCTCAAACTTATGATGATTGTAAGTAACTAAAAATGGTTTGAAAATGTGTTCATCTTTAATTATTACTTATGAACACATTAACTTAGCTTTTTTATTAAGAGACGTAAATGTTAGTATTGAAGACTACTTTCCGTTTATCTCCTAGTTTCTAGACAATCTCAGTCAGTCAGCTAGGACCAGGTACATATATGCATCAGTCCAAGTTGCCATACCTCATTAGCACAAGATGAACACTGGATTCATATAAGTAGCTAATTCAATGGTGGTAATGTATAAAAGAAAGATTGCATATAAGGATATAGTACAGGAAGAAAGAATTAGTTGGCAGAAAGAAAGATATGAAGCGATTTCAATCTCCTAGTTTATGGGAAGACAAAGAGTGTATACACTGACGCCATTGTGATCGATTCTGAGCCATGTCACCCAGAGTCTCTAACCATCGGTTACGATAGCCACGCGGACTAACAATGTTTCTTGAGTACATTTGTTTAATATAGAGATGAACAAATCAAACTACACAATCTGAGTTTGATTTATTCATCGCCACATAAACAAATGTAATCATGAAACATTGGTAGTCTTTTTGATAACACCACCACATTTTTACTTCATTCTTCAACTAGGTTTTTTAACACCTTATGGATATTTCCGTGTGTTAGCCATATTTATAGAAATTCAGCTACACTTAGAATTTTATCGTCTTTGAAATACAGTGTTTTAGTGTTTAGCACTTAGTAGTACCATAAATTTCTTTATTAACCCTTATTTTCTCAACTTTATAATTTCTAATCTAAGTGATATCAATTCCAGAAAACCAGTCATACAGAGTAAACCTTTTTTTAAATCACAAGTTATGAGATAGGTTGTTATGTTCATTGCGGTATATATTTATACACAGCTACTGTCTTTAAATTATTGTTCATTACCAGTTTGTCGTATCAAGGTTGCTTTAGTTAACGAGGACATTCAGTTAGAGATTTGACGTTCTATTAATTAAATTGCAACAGTTGATGTTTCAAATACTAACTTTGGAAATCCCTAATAAATTTACTAGGATAAATAAAATAATCTGTCCTATAAATAATTTGGGATCCTTTAGTTCAAATAACTACTATGAGTCTCGGGGTTAGTGAAAATGTGGTGAAGTTCCACCCTTATGCTGATCAGTTCTTCTGAATGCATACATGGTTACACGTTCGTTTTAGAAAATTTACTCTTTCTTACATCAACAATTACGAAAACAATTTCGCCGCTAATAAAATTGTTAGTCTTTCACCATTGTACACAATATGTATTATTCAGACGCATAATCAATATCCCAATATTATAGAAAAATTAGTTAATTTGTTACTTTTAACTTGTGAATCTCCACAATAATAACACACAAGTAACTACTTAAGGTAGTTATTGCTATCCAGAGTTTTTTTCAAATTTACACCTGTCCAGTGCTTCTTACTTTTCAAAAGCTGTTTGACTGAGATCAGCCGCTGACATCAGCTATGAGATACCTGAGATAGCCTGAGTTTGGGTATTAGGGTTCCATAAACTTACTGTTCAAGGCTCTGTCAAATAATAATCATACCGAATATTTATACTCAAACCAGACCCACTTTTACCTTATATCCTGATCAGATACTGTCGTCTGTATCTATCTAAAGCTTGAAATTCAATTTCACATTTCTCAATGAAAGGACGGAACTGCTGGCTTTCCTAACTTACCCAATTATCTCCTAACACATGGAAAACTTTATCATATTACAGTTACTTGTGCGACACAATTCTTTCTGCCACCTATTTTAAAAATAGTCTTTCTAAAATACTCACAAAGACAAATATTCGACTTTTCATTATAATTCTCTCGTTAAGTACGAAAGAAAATAAAACATTATTATTTGTCGAAAAAGTTTTAGTGTAACCTATTCTTTTTTGTCTTACCTAAAAACCAAGATTTTACTTTAGTATCAAAGTTGGATAGTTTTGAAAATTAGAGCTAAAAAAAGAAATAAAACCAGTCTTAAAAAATTTATCTTCACATTGATAAATTATATGGGTACTTCCTTACAATAAGTCTTAAGTGACAGCCATTCATAACTCTTCTAACTACAACAGTTGTTCGCTTGTATATTAACCAACAACGATTTTTTAAAGTTAAACGAAATTGTGAAAAATTTGTTAGAACTCGCGTGCTGCCCGGCGTTGGTGGTTGGATCCGGCGTCCACGTTCTACTATTTACATAACGTTTTTCTCCGTTTAATAGAAATACCTTTTCTCTAGCTTTTATTTGAAATAATACAAATGACGATATCCTCACTAATATTCTTTTCTGCGTTATAGATGCCAACTATTTTTATACAATGAAAAGTTATATTTAATCGAATTCTCCCAAACGTTTATTGACCATTGGAATGTCAACTAAATGACCTCAATAGTGTTCACAACGTATTCCTATGTATATCATTGATACAGATTTTGGTCGACCTCACTTCCTACGTTTAATGGAAATGAATGGAGGGACAGTAAAAGACGAAAGTCTATGCAGTCACCTCGCATCTAACAGTTCATTTGGAATAGAAAGCAACAACCGTAATGTGAAGTCACTGCTAAATATTGCTCAACTACATGAAGATAAACAGAACAAACTTCAAAGCGAAAGCTCAGCGAGTAATTTTTCATTAGGACGGAACAAACCACAAATTAATAAGCTTGGGAACCGATCAAGCAGATCAAGGACCAAAGGAAACATCAGTCCATCGACATATAATTGCTCAAAACTTGAAACTCAGATCAAATCCCCAAAAACTCGAAACCGGGCTGTAGCATATGGAGGTGTGGATCTTAGTCAATTTCCGGTAAATACAATACCTAAAAGCTGCGTAAACGAACCACCTAACCTTCCGATTTCATTACATGAGTCGATTAGTACTTCATGTGTAAAGCCGTCATCAAATAAAACAATAAAAACATGCCTCACTCCGGAAATGGCAATGAAGTTGTATTTTCATAAACTTAGCGCGTACGAACACCATGAAATATTGAACTATCCTTATGTATATTTTGTGGGACACAATGCGAAGAAAAGAAACGGAATTTTAGGTACAGGAAATAATTGTGGTTATGACGATGATCAGGGATCCTACATACATACTGCACACGATCATGTTGCCTATCGTTATGAGATTTTAAAAATACTCGGGAGAGGTAGTTTTGGACAGGTTGTTAAGGCTTACGATCATAAAGATGGTGTTTATGTTGCACTAAAAATGGTGAGAAATGAAAAGCGTTTTACAAATCAAGCGACTGAAGAAATCCGAATTCTTGAACAACTGAAAAAACAGGATGTAGACAATACGCGTAATGTCGTGCATATTTCCGAACACTTTACTTTTCGTGGTCATGTTTGTATAACATTTGAACTGCTAAGCATAAATCTATATGAACTTATCAAACGAAGTAAATTTCAAGGATTTCCTCTTCAGTTAGTAAGAAAATTCGCTCATTCAATTTTAGTATGTCTAGATATGCTGCACAGAAATAAAATCATTCACTGTGATTTAAAACCAGAAAACATCTTGCTTAAACAACAAGGTAGGAGTGGGATTAAGGTAATTGATTTCGGTTCAAGTTGTTATGAAAGTCAGCGTCTATACACTTATATACAATCAAGATTTTACAGAGCTCCGGAAGTGATTCTCGGGTGTAAGTATGGTCTACCGATTGATATGTGGAGTTTTGGATGTATATTAGCGGAGTTACTAACAGGTAAAACATGATTATTATGATCTTAATTTAATACTTGTACTCTTGTCGATATCAATACGATGTTTTTAAAGGTCTATTTGGTACATTAACCTGGGGACTTCAGTAAAAATGTTAACGGATGTTCAGTATTTTTTCATAGGCTTTCTTTGGGTGGGTAGAGCTCCTATAAAATTACTTTAAACGAATTCAAAGGCGGAACACCAATGACTGCGCAAGTAATTTCAACTCATTCAAACAAATTTTCCAGAAGTCAAGTTGAATGTTTATGACTGCTACAAGTACTGTCAAGGCAAGATACCAAAAGTAATAATAGTTGAAAACATTTTAGTGAGCTCGGGGTCGGAATAGAAAACATCAATACATATATGATGAACAGTTAGTGTGAACTTTCTAGTACGTCTAAAAGTACCCTAACCTTCAGTTGTATGATCACAAAAGTAGAAAATGGAGTACTCTAAAATGAACACGGCTTCCTGTGATATAACTGACTTTAACTCAATATAGTGACATAAAACTATGGCTTTGAATATATAAAATCTGAATGTTTTCACTACTAAAACGTTATTTGCTTGCTTTGTTATGTTTATTTATTTTTGTAAACTTGATAAAAAAAACTCCTTAAATTTGACTAAAGCAAGAACAATCAATGTAGCAGAAAAATATGAGTCCACTATATTTCGCAGTTTCTCGTCAGCTGCCCACCACCTAAATATAATAGTATTATTCTTTAAAAACCAGTGTATATACTTACATATCTTCCTAATCGACCATTTGTATTACGATATATATATTTTTCGAAAGGACATATGGAGTGGATTATACTTAAACTTCAATAGCTTTTGTCCACTAAACTACAAAACGTTTGGTTAGAACGCTCTTTAATCGTATCAGAAGATTATGTTGATGAAGAACTAACCGTAGTTGAACGTTGTTTATGTAATAATGTTACCCTCAGAAATTCATAAACAAGTATGGAAGATTAAAACAAAGGAAATAGAGTATGTCGTAGTTGAGAAGCTGGCATTCCTAAGACTTGGCTTCAATGGTGATGAAGTAGCTGTAAAGACTGGTTTCAGAATAAAGCCATAACAAAAAGGACTTATCCAGCTGCCAAGCTCATCACACTAATTGCTCATTAAGACAGTCGTGTGAGGACAAATTCCCACCTTATTATATTCACCAATTTACATGTATATGCCAAATATACATCGGAAGAACAGAAAGAGGGTTAGTGTCCGCATCGCTGAGCACATCCCATAGAAGCTTAGAATGAAAGGAATATGTTTCCAGCACTACGATCGCACACCATCAGATTAACAGTGGCCATGGTGTTGATGTGGCAAAATTTTTCAAGATGATTGAGAAACAAAGAAAGTCAGATTGATTACGGTTAACCGAAGCAATTACGATAAAAAGATTTAAACCAAATTTATATACTCAGAAAGATTCAGTTGTCAATCTTGCTGTGGTGAACTTCACAAATGTTTGTTATCCAATTCTTCCTTTTATGACACTAGTTATTAGTTCTCTTTCCTTATCTGACCTGTACTCAGTTAGTTAATTTCTCTAGAAGTTACATAACTATAACATTAATATATTATTCCTACATAATCGTCCCTATCTCCCTAGTTGTTTATTCTAGATGTTCTTATATTCAACCTAAAAATATCCACAATAATTAACATATGAAAATCTCTTATCATTGTTTCATAAATAATTCTGTGTTCATTAATATTCACTGATAAGAACTTTCCCGATGTTTTGACAAAGTATGTACATTGATTTTTAAAGGATAATACTATTATATTTAGGTGGTGGGCCGCTAGCTGACAAGAAGCCGCAAAATATAGTGGATTCATGTTGTTCTGCTACACTGATTGTTCTTGCACGAGTGAATTCTATAAATAAGAAAAAGTGTGTGAAGCTCCCTAAACGAATGTGAAAACTTTTTATTCTTTTCCCCATCATTAGGTGCTCCTATATTTCCAGGAGAAGATGAAGGAGACCAACTTGCTTGTATAATAGAATTGCTTGGGATGCCGCCCCAAAAGCTACTGGATCAATGCCGAAGAGTGAGAAATTTTTTCTCAACGACTTATGGATACCCAAGATACTGCATGGCTATGGATGCAAATGGCTGTGTCGTACTTCGCAGTAGTAATACCAAAAGGGGTAAAATTAGAGGTACTCCTGGAAGTCGGTCATTAGTCACGGCCCTTAAAGGTTGTGAAGATACAGTTTTCCTTGATTTTATTAAAAAGTGTTTACGATGGACACCAGAGGAGCGCATGACTCCACGAGAGGCTTTTAAACATGAATGGCTTCGCAGGAAACTGCCGAAACCCCCTGGATTCAAGAACATGTCTTCAAGTGTATCGAACCCCAACACAATGAACAGAGCCACCCATACTACACAATTACCACCTAATATTTCTACAACTATTAATACTGCATCCAACACAACCACGACAATTACAGATAACACATCTGTAAGTTTAAAACCCTTTGGGAAAGTTCAAAGTAGTGTTTCAAAGACCGAACGTGCTAGTAAGTTAAATGGTGAAGGGTGTGTACATCAAGTTGAAAATAGTTCTGTTCACGCAGCTGTTTATGATTCATGTGATTCTACGAAGGCTACAGCCCCATGCTCTATCACAAGTACGCCTTTAGCTACAAGTGAACCGAGATCTATTACATCAGTTAGTAAATCTGCAAGTCAAATGTACACTAACTCTGAAATTAACCCAGAAAATAAAATAACAATGACAGTTACGACGGAATCACTTCAAGATGTAGGTGAAAGAATACTCATAAGAAAGAACACGTTATGTACCGATAACATAAGACAATCTGAACATAAAGAACGATAGTGTAAAACTCACAACTAGGTGACATTAGGTATACACTACTGCAATTTTCGAATAATTTGATACGTCCTCCAAAATTGATGTCCAGAACTTTTTCTTTGAACGGATATTTGAGAATAAGATAAAAAATAATTCGCTCTACTCTTCTAACTTTATTTTGCGTAAATTTTACTTTGATTTTCTTTTCTATAGTTTGCTTCTACCTGGGTGTATTTTGACGATTATTTTTAACAGTAAGAGAGTTAGTTCAATAATCTCATTCACACTTATTTTTTCACACATTTGTTATTTTAATGATAAGTAATTGATGGCAATAGCAACAGTGATAATAATAATCATAATTATAGTCATGAATTATTATGTTGACTTATCTGTACAAATTTACTCAACTTTCATATGTACTACATACAAAATTGTTGAGATGTATCCCAGTGATATTTTAAAAATCTTATGCTGGTAGTAAAAACCAAACCAAACATTCAGCTTTTGTTAATATTTTAGTTTTTTTTATTTTCTGCAAAAACTGGATGATATAATAAGAGTGTTATTAATGAGAATAATCACTAATGTGAATTAAAGACAACTTCACGTAGCAAAACACCGATACAGTGAACTCCTAAAGGTAAATATAAATGTATTTGTTTAATGTGTAAAAAAACCGACTTGAGTTTAACACATGTATATGCAGCCCCGACAAAGTAAAAAGTTTTGGACGAGATGGTCAAACGTGACAATCGTGACGCGTTATTTTAACACTCAAGTACGTAGACTAAACAGAGCTGAAAATACCCAGGTGGTTTTTTTGACTTACCGACATAGGGTGCAGATTATGTCGACTACATCTTAAAATTACGATTGGGGAGAAGTTTATTTTCACCACAATGAAGATACGAAGACTGTGAAGTGTTTAAGAGTAGTGACGATAACTCAGTTATGTTGTCACATTATGTGCTGAGATTTTAATCTTAAACATGAAAAAAATACTCCTCTTTCACCACTATTACAGCAACACATCGGTAAAAAGGCATATTCACTCGTATATTTAATGCACAGTGGACACCGCATTTTAAATACATGTAGATACTTTAAAGGAGATACACCCAGATTACAGTGAATGCTTAGGGATGGAACGATTTCCGAGAAAGCTTTTATTAACACTACTTCTCTACATCACCTAAATGAATAGTGTTTATGCCTTATCGATATCAGACACCAAAAGTGATAAGCAAACAGAAAATAATTGACAACTAGGAAGTCCACTCATTAATCTCATTTTTAAGTTTCATTGCTATTACAAGGCTCACGTTTCTCACTGAAAGCAACTTAGACATTAACCTTTCATGTTTTTAAGACTAACATATAGCTACGTAGATCGTATGTCGTTAGAAATGTTCTTATTTTTATACTAGACTTTAATTGAGGGATGTATCCAGCGTCAGTTTAACAACTTTGCAATACGCAGCCCGATTTAAGTAATTCAAGTTATAACATAACTTGGACAATAAACGAAATTATTAATACAAGCCGAGGCTAAGTTTAAACTGGCTCAAAATGGAACCAAAATATATTGCAACTGTATTTATACTACATGACTTGAATATAAAAAAGCTACTTTGGAACATGTGCTACAAGGGATATTTAGATGCTCATCTTTGATCAGTCGACAAGCTGTAGTGTTAACAGTTTTGTAGTTTACTTTCTTTTACTAGAAATTCATTCCTACACTTATTCGTTATAAGGCCAAACGGAAACACGAAAGTTAACTTACCTAGGCTATGAGGACAGAAAACTAACAAATTTATGTGCATATCCAATTTCCCTTCACATAATTATGAAGAAAAGGTGAAAATGTAGCGTTTCGACGACGTCTCTTCCTAAAGCGAATCAAATCGTATGTTAAAACAGCGCTTAGAAGTTTCAAAGCCTTTTGTGTATTTGCATTATGTTATTCGCTTCATGCTTTATTTTCAATGAACGTATATTTCTGTTTCAAAAACATCAATATCTCAAGTTAAAAGATATCAAAAAATGGAAAGTTAGTCGTATCATATTATTATTATTTGCAGGTACAATAGGATTTCAGTATCAATCTTCAACTGAACGCATCGAATTTAAGATGGCTTTTGTTTTCTTTTCCCGAATATAGTCGCTACAATAAAAACAGTAAATAATTACATATATATAATTCCTACGTATACTTGAAGCACAATAGCATCATAACAGAGCATGGGATGGCGACAACAAATGATACAACACCACCTTTTGTCGTTCAGATTACGATGACTCGTATCCTCACATATACAGTAAACCGATAAATGTAAAAATGGAATGTGAGGAACCGAAGAAAAGAACCAACAGAAAGTATAGAAAGCTAGGTGTTACATCTTGTAACCTGGGTTAAAAATCTCAAAATCTTATGAAAACACAAGAATTTCGTGAAATAAGTGTTATTCGTAAGATATTTTTACAGTAATTTGAGACTGTAAGACAATAATACTGTAGAAAACATGACACTGTTTTCAAACTGTTGACTTCATAATCAACCTAAGACACGATACTTACATACATGTAGTTGTAAGTTTTACGGCCTCTCAGACACTTCTGCGCACAAGAAAACCTCGTGCATTAACTTTTTAAACTAATACAGATCGATCTTATATTTTAGACAATTAGATCACTAATCCAAAGTTCAGTTGAAACCCTGAAAATATATTGGCAGGGTTATTATAAAAAGGAGTTAACTTCATCGAATAAGCTATTGACTTCAAACTCAACATATACTTAGTTTACAAAAAAATGAAAAGCTCTATTTACCTCTCATAAATGTTTAGCAGGTGCAATACAAGTGATAATATGATTACAACCTTTTTGAACTTGGTAAAACTATTGAATTTGAGAACTGGCCGAATTTTTGAACGATATCATCTATGAAAATCCACACATCTCTATGGGATGGTCTTTAACTAGCATTCGTTAAGTACATCATAATTTAAGACAGTTAGTGCTCTAGACAGATTTGGATAGTTTAATGAGATGAAGCCTATCAAAACAACGTGATGTAACAATAATAGGTCAATTTCAGCTCAGTACAGTGAGAACAATCTGATACCATATTTTTATGTGAGAAAAAAAAACCCGACTAACATTACGATAACAGGGACAATAACTCAAAATCCTTTGGCAGATATTGATTGGTTTTCACAATTGTGAAACCTTAGTATTAGTTTAGAGTGATGATGAGAAGTTAAGGAATATTCAATCTAAGAAAAATAATATAAATTAATAGCACGAAAACAAATTGATTAAATTATGCACCCTTTGAAAGACGACACTCGATGGAATAGACAATTTCATATAGCAGAAAATAAGAATTACCTCTTTTTAATAATATTCAACTGATGTGAAGCTAAAAATTGACAATCTTGACGAATAGCCCGCATTGCACAACGTTTTTCCTTTGCAATTTTTCGCTGTAAAGTCCGTTTAGTATTATCACGCTGATTTACACACAATCTGGAAATAAAGATTTCAGAATAAATAAAGCGAAAAAATATCCACCTTTCCATCGACATGCTATGATTGATAAAATACTTTGAAAATGTCATGATAATAAGAGCTGCTGAGAGATAATACAAGAACTAACAGGGTTAGTTACATAAAAAGCATTTTAGCTGACTTTTACTGACCTATTAATACCCACTAAAAGCTACAATTAAAGATCAATATCATCACTAGCTTAAAGCACAGTACTTTTCGGCTTTAGTGTTTCGTTATTTCTACGTCATTATCCTTACTCCTTTATATTTTCTTTATGGATTTTTCGTCACTGTTCTTATGTAAAATGTCATAATTTGGACGTATGAATATTCTTAATAGGTTTCAAACTATATATATCTATCGCGCTTTGGTTTCTTGCTTATGGTATATGTTATGTTCGAAACAATCGGAAAGTACATTTTTGAGTGCTTTGAAAATTATGAACGATTAATTTGACATTTGTGTATCCATTCTTCGACCTTATTCATTTGATGAATGCTTAGAAAGTGTTTAACTAAATTTTTCTTTTATTTAACTATTCACCAAGTTCAAATTATGGTCATTCCTCTAAATCATTCTTTTGTTCAACTTTGACAAAAATATATGCGCTGCTAAACCTCTACACATCAATTCTTTTTTGGGATCCAGTTATAAAACAGGCAGATTGGATGAATTCTCGAGAAACGATTGGTTAAGCTACAACTTTAACATAGCTACCTGAACTTTGTAATCATTCGAAATCATAGCAATTTAGTCGTCTATAGTAGAATATGCCCTTGATTATTTATTTGTTTTAACACATAGATATTGGTACAAGGAGGCACCAAATACATATGCGCCACACAAGTTACATTAGATTTGTGTGAGGGCTATGATACTGCCCGGGTGCCCAAACCGAAGCAGGTGGTTTCTTTAGGGGGCCACGCTCGGAGCCTTCGACATGAAGGTCTGATCCACAAGGCAGTGGAGCATCGTAAGGAGATTCAGTCCCATGGCAGCCTGTGACCAAAGATTGGTTCATACACCATTTGTTCACTCAGGATAATGGAGCCCATGTGCACCATTGGTTTGGAATCAAGGTTTTCCAACTCCCATAGGTGGACTCTCCATGTCCACTAACCCGGTTAAAGCGCCGGACATTCGTTTTTCGTCCTCTCAACTTCGTAAACAACACCCCCGTCACGAGAAGGCAGTGAGTAGGACTTCCCTGGCAGAGGCTATATACGCATGGCCATGTGAGAGCATTTCGAGAGGGAGAGCGGACTCTCCCCACTCTCGGCCGTACCAGGGCATTTGGGGGCATGCCCTTGATATTGGCAAGTGTGTAATTTCGATTGTTTGTGGAAGTTCGAATTTGTTAGATAACTTATTTACCTCATGGAGAATAAAACACTGATCATTAATTTAATCGCAAAAGATTTTCTTATTTTTAAATTTTATTTACATTCGGTTTTAGGTTATTTGATCATGATTAGAAATATAACGTTGAGTGCTTCTGAAGCGAGATACTCACAAACTTTATAGATTCATATTTGCAGTTTATTGGAATTATAGAACGTGTTACTATAGAATTACAAAGTGGTTTACGCGTTTATTATTGATGACTGACCAATGTGAACTGTGAAATGGATTTTATATTACTCCTAATACACCACAGTCAGTCATCATCAACGTAAGACATGAAAGGAATGTGTATCAGTTCAAGTTGCAACATCTAAAATCAGAGGTTAGGAAAAGAGGAAATCGACAAGTGCTCAATAAATACTGTATATATTGATTAGTTCTGCATTTGCGAATAAATTAAACATGAAATTTTTTTATTGCACTTTGGATTTATAGGGAAGTTCGCTCAAATCCATCTAAAACTTCAATGAATTTGTATCATGCGGTTAAACAACTGTCATAAATGAACTGCATAAATTTATTGTAGAGAGAGAGAGAGAATAGTCACTGATTACAGTTATACCCTGAATCAATATTTCTGGATTACAAAAAATTTCAAAGACCAATTTTCCAGTGAACACACCACATAAACTAGTTTGTAACCGTCTATTGAAAAAAAAACATTAGAAGCTTTAAAATCATATATAAAGTAAATTCTAGAATCGGATGTTCCAGAGTTTAAACAGAACATCAGTTGTACTTCAAATGTCTGATCCTGAAAAAGTTTCGCCATACTTACAAGTTAATATATTTAGAAACTCAAAGTCTTTCAGAGAATTGACAACTTGGACCGATGGACATATGTGCCTAGTCCTACATTGTAGCTGACTAAATTTCAGAGAAACTAGCGTAGAATAACTCTTGATAACTAATAACGATATATCCGTCTGGAATCAGGCTAATGAATGACTTGTTACCTGTTTTCTAATAGACTGATTTAAACATTTAGAATATGAGTAATCTTTGGCAAGTGACCTTTGTGATCGAATATATTGAATACAATACTTTGAAATAATAAGCCGACCAATTGTTCAAAAAAGGTAACAAAGCATCTGACAAAATGTGATGTAGTATCGCATTATTGTTCTATGTTCGTAACACCAAGTAATTTTTATAATACACAAAAGCCCCTGTAGGTAAACATATAATCAGGACAATTACAAAACAAAAATTAGAATTATCTTCCACTAAAAATATGTGTAAGCAGATGAAATAAAATTTACCGTTCATCGAAAACAGGCTCTAGTTGAGGCAGAATGCCTAACTTTTTAAATTCTTTGGAATCTGTTGGTTTCAAGGTATTCAAAACTAAAAGACGACGATCTGATATTAATCGAGCAGGTGTAGGAGCATTTTCTGCTGACTTGATTGATTCGAAGAGACTTTTGATTTCATTTACTATAAACGTGGGGTGATAAAGGAAGTTACTTTCTACCAGAGACGTTTTCAAAGGACGAAACAAGTTCACTAGAACGCATTTAGGTAAGAATTTGTTATATAGTAGGAAAACTTGGTTAGCTAGACGAATCATCTTGTAAACGCAAGTTAAACGAAGTACAGGGATTTCATTGAGAGATAAAGGGGAAGATCTATTTACAAGGCGAATGTCGAGACTCGGCAAATCGGATCTAAAACGGAAAAAGATGTATCTTAACTAAGAAGACAACATATTTGAAAGGTCTGACATTTTTATTCAAAATGAACGATCTTAAAGGAAACAAGCTGATGACAGTACGAACGCAATAACATATGATACATTCATCAATAATTACCCACAATGCAATCTTCTGACATTTCCTGCATTAGACTTGTGCTTAAAAACAGTCAATTTTGACATAACACCTGTTGTTTCTGTACATGTACAAAGATTCTACTCAAACTTGTAAAGCGAGACTGATAAAATTTTCATTAATTGACTCCTCAGAAAAGTACTATAAAGCTGCACTGGAACAGATGAGGCCATGGTTGAAAATGTCAGTTGTGTATGAAATCTTATGTACGCCATATGCGCCTAAATTACTTTAGGTATAGCTGACATATGGTGTCTACTGACATATTGGTGGTTGTTCAGGAAGAAAAAAAGCCCTTTGATTTTATGCAAAAAAGCAGATATATATTAGGGATATATGAGATTACATTTTCGGATGACAATTTTATAAATTATGCTAACAAATGGGGATGTGAGTGAGCTATTTTTTAAAGGTTTTATTCGATGGTTTGATTTTTTTCGTCTAAACAAGGTAATTGCTTATGCACAAAAAGGACTGTTTCGAATTAACAGCTCATTATCAAGTAACCATACTACAGTTTTGATAAATTTAATTTCTGAGCTTTTTTACAAAGAAAAGTGAATAAATATGTAGATTAAACATTGATACGTATTACATGGAAATTTGTTCGAAAATGGTTCACTTGGGATCCCCAAAAGCTACACAATACTCAAAATAGATTTTATATGGATTAAATTGTTTTAATAACGGTTTGAATGGAAAATAATTATACATCACTAATATAGTACATACTTACACTTCAATAGTAGTCAATGGTTTTCTTAAAACTAAAATGTGTTTCTGTAGATTCGAACCAAGTGAAGTAAGGCGAAACAATCGGGATAGTGCATGTACAATTTCCGGACAAAAAATACCACATTCAATAATCTTTGTAGACAATTTTCCATCATTCTCTAAACGTTCAAATATCTCAGAGCAATATTCAAACGCCAACTGTATTAAGAAAAGATAGCGAACAACGTCTTTTAAACGATGCAATCTAGCTGTCCAAAGCTGGTGAGAAATGAAGATAATAGCAGTGGACTTTTCTTTCGGTAGTCTGAGTAAAATACGAAGATGGGAAACCTAAAATAATGCAACCAGAAATATTTGGCAGAGGCAATCGATTAACCTTATCGCAGAAGTCAGATATATAAGAAATAATGAATCAAGAGTCAATTTAATTTTGGTAACTTCCATTGTTAAACTTGAAATGCACATAGTTTTTATTCTATACACTTACCAATGTTTCTGACTCAATGACGTGGTCGCTCGCTTCAATCCTATAAGCACCAATTTACAAAAATAGAGGGAAGAAGTGAATAAGCATAAACAATTGATTATTAAGATTATAAAGTTATCGTTTGATTTTAGGTTTCCTCTAACCAATTCCCAGTAAATCTTTTGTAAGTACAAATGGGAAAGTTATGAATGACTTACCATTCGGTGGACAAACTACAGTCAGATATAGGTTCTATCAAAATACTGTTCAACACTGTTAATAACGATTAAAGCTACTCGCAAAATGTAGTAGAAATTAAAATAAATTCGGCGAAACTATAATTCATACATCAAGAACACAATTAATTGTGAACATATTAGGTAATTGAAAAAACTTTATATGAAATGCTTTCGCATTATATTAAGTATGTTACTAATTATAGAAATGGACTTGAAATTCTAGGTAACAAATAAATTCATATCAAGCCAAATTCATTTGATAAGTCTAATCTCTTAGGATTATGAATAATTAGGTTTGTAGGTATTCGATAAAACATCAGAGTTCAAAACATCAAAATGCGTTTGCTCAAAAGTGCCTGAGCAGCTTTCGGATCACTTTTTAGCCGTATATGGCAGGTACTATTACCTAAACTATTTTGTGGAGGACAACAGAACCGATGAATTTCGATAATAATTTTGGTCATATCTAAGAAAGGGACAATAGAAAACGAGTAGATAGAATGAGTTTAGTTGGAAATGTTATGCAACACAATGTTCTTTATTTTATATGTGCTATTTGAACAACTGCTAAAATTCTTTTGAAATTTTAAATTTTATCACATACTCAAATGACTACAGGTACTGTTTTAACTCAGGTGGTTTTGCTAGTTTTCATTGAACTATTTGGTTTCATCATTGATTTGAATGAGCAATCTTTCGGTTGTATTCTGACAGATCACCACAAGCTGAATGAAGAATGCCTGAGAAATAGTCAATTACTCAGAAACTGTGGTGGTACAAACCCTAGTAAAACGACTACAGAATGATTGTGTGACCGTGGAGCCTTATTTATAAAAAGAATACGGCGATAGTATGTTAATCTGACCACAAAACAGCATCAACCAACGAAATCACTGCCGTTTGATCTCAAACGTTATAAGAAGGTCAAACTTGACGGAAGTAACTGTAAAAAAATGTTCGCAAACCAAATTACTTTGATGAAACCCAGTTGGAATGGCCCACTTGATACAAATCATTATCGTCAACCCTTAACACATTACGTGTAAGGCGTGGGATTCGAACACAGTTCCCTCGTGATTACTGATTAGTGGTAAGAAAAACAAAATATAGCCTCAATACTCTGTTAACTGCCTCCAAACCTCAAAAACATTAAAATTATAAAGGGGTTAAATTGTCGATTGAAATATATGGGATATGTATGTGATAGCAAAATGTTCAGGGCTATGAGAAAGATAAGGAATCGTTGTTTGAAGTCAAAATTAGATTGATTTACTCATTATGATTTTTCGTCCAACATTAATTCCGTTTCGATTCGATGTGACGATGATTCGGCTTTGTTTTCCCGTATGACATTTTATCCCGTATAACATACGATATTCTTGTATTAAATTAACATAAACAGTACTAAGCGTATGATTTATTATAATTAGGTATTTTTCATATATGTGATTTTATTCCAATTATTAATCAAAAATAGGTGTATGAATCAATATATAAATGAGTGTATTTCCGAATAGACTCGTGGTTGTTCGTGCTTCCGGCTGCTTGTGGAATATATTTCCCTCTTTCGAACTTGAACTTGTCTCTCTAGTTAGCTGGGCTGGGACGCGTCGTTGTGTCACAGAGTCTTCGTTCCGTTCTCAGATTAGGTGAACTCGTATTCTCTTCAAACATAGCAAAACTAGACCATTGGAATTTATTTTTATCGAAGTTACCTAATTTCTAACCACTGGTTACAATACTTCATACTATTGGAAATTTACAATGCTTATCAACTAGAGCAAGAATCCATACCCTCAATAATTTGGGACCAAACATACTATTCTGTGATATCTAATCACCTAGACTAGTGACCGCTACAATGTGATCAGTGAGATTCAGTCCATGGTACGGGTTAGATATGACATCAATTTCAAACTAGTTAAAAATCTGATTTTGACGATACACTACGGCTTATGTTATTGTTAATAATCTTCATCATTCGTTATGTCGACTTGCTTGTCCAGTGTTAATGTGAAGTGTCAAAAAATCGAGTTAACACATAGTTGTATAGTGTTTTATATTATTTTATCCGGTAGTGTTCTTGTAAGTTAGTACAAAATAGTGATCGAGAGGTAGAATGTTACGATTTATTGTTACAGAAATAAAGTAAGAACCTACGAAGGCCTGCGGGCGCTCACCATATCCTGAAGCCTAAAGAGCTGTTCTTGTGAGTTGTGTGTATTTGAGGAGCCGATAGGCACCACTTTTTTATCGGTACTCAATGTTTCTAGTAAACGGGAAACATTCGTATTATTGTTCTGCTGAGTTGCTGTAGTCGGACGCTGAAAATGACGTTTATTAATAACATAACTCACTTTCTTTATGCTGTGGATTCTGTTTAAGAGGAAACGAATGTTTTTTGTCCATTCGTCATTGACGACCTTTAATCGCTCACGTTGTTCTTCATTTTCTTCGACACGTCTTAGCTTTTCCAATTTTGTAGCTGCAATTTTTTCCTCCAGAGAGTCCTTGAAACTATGTCCCAGTTTATTACCGGTAGAACCATTGGTGAAGAAGATGTTTTCCACAATATGACCTACAAACGTAGTGGTTTAATCTTTATTTCACCTTCAATCCCGCCTTCCACATCATCAGCCGTGCATAATTTTCGCGCTGGAAAACTTGAGTCAAATGCCGCTTTGAATAAAGGATCTTTATCATCAACACTTTCTAACGAGACACTATCAAGTTGTCTCTATAATTTATATTAACATATCTAATGCATGTACCAATTTTTCGACGATGTGTCTTTGCAAAGACTTTTCGGACTCAGTTAGAGTGACATTACGATTACCCAAACGTTTATCAAAAACCCCACCCACTTTCTCATAACGTTCTAAATCACTTTTGAGGGATTTGGAACGCTAACGAGTAAAAAAAGCGATTATGACTTACGGATATAGTAATCCTGCGAGCTGGCTTTTTCATATATGTCCGATTTTGTTTTTTAGCGGGATTTTTCTTCATTTATTTGAAGTCAGCCAAAGTTTACAAAATCTATACAACTAGATATTTGGGATTTATCTGAAATCCGAGTCAACATTTGATTTGACCAAATAAAAAAAATCTATACTAAGTTTTATATGAAAAGGCATAAATGAAATAGACACAGGTCAGTGAAAATAGAGTTAAAGATTGTTGAATATTAACGTCTTAATAACATAAAGATCACCATAAACATCAACACCATTACGCAGGTGTAAAATGTTTGGGATTAGCAAGGAATTCACCAAACTGTAGCCTTTTAAAAATGTTGGCTACTAGTTACACCAAAGGATGCAGCTTTATCGCTTGAAAGTTTAAGACATACAGAGTTATTTACTGAATGATTTGGAGAAAGGCACTTTACGTACTTTCTGTTGACTACTTGAAAGTTAATTCGATTGTTTCATTCGGTTCAATGTTAGTTACATAAAGAACAAGAGTAAGAGATTGAAAGAGTTTGATATTAACACCTCTAGCCATACACACTGTAATGTGCTGTAAATATATGCCTGAGTTCTATAATTTATTAGTGCTGTACTAAATACCTTCTGGCCAATTAGGATATATTTTGGTGGTACACACACTGCAATTTCCTGTACGAAGTGTTGGTTCATATCTTGATTACTTAGGAAACAAACAATTCGGTTAATATGAAGCGCTGAGATCCAACACAAGACGAGAAAAGATTACTGATAAAGATAAAGGGTGAATGCTTTACACGACACAAATACAGGAATATCGACATGAGGTCACAAGCAAAGTATACATTATTAAATCTACAGGTACACTAAGCTACAGAACCGTAATCACTGATTTTAGCTGAGTCATGTCATATGAATTATACAGTCACTAAATGCCAACAGACATTAGCATAGAATTTCCAATACGTTTTGAAGAGCAATATCAGAAACTCTTCTTTTGAACAAAGCATCGAGATCAGTAAACGCCGTTTAACACAGACGCGAATGAGGTGAAAAAGTTTCTATTTGAACGCCATCGGGTAATGATGGGTTCCCACTATTCTACATACACTGAAGGGTCAAAAATATTATTACTTTGTACAGACAACGCTTGAAAGATATCTTTAGCTGCTTAGCATTTTTATGCAAATAAGCATATAAGGTTGTATTGTAGTGGTACACATTTGCCAATTTTACACGCTAAACCAGTAAAGCTACTTTTCATAAAACCGAAATTTCTGCGAATGGCACATCACAACTCATCTTACCACACGAGTATTTTCAAGGTCGAACTTGCCCTTGACGAGGTCACAGTAAAAATTGGCCTGGCACCTATGTGAGTGTAGGTGTTTGTTAACAAGATTATTCATATTCTGTACTCATAATCACGTCACTTAAGTGATGGTTGTCTGAAATCGCAACACTTAATCTTAATGTAACACGAGACAAAAGGACACCGATTGATCGTGTTGTTTGAGTAGGATCAACAATGCCAGATTGTTTATCTTTGTATGTCAAACATTTAGAATCCATAACCATGAAACGCCATCCTCAAGCACAGCTAATTGTTGGTTCATTGCCTTATGTATCAGAACAATGTTTGCTTATCCTGATACCTGGTGCGAAACGGAGGTTTACAACACCTATACACGTAACACCTTTATAATCGTAGTATACTAACCGAGTCAAACCAAAAATGAAGGAGCTGCAAGATATGTTTGAAAGGCTATCAATAAAAGAAGGAGCGTTTGGTATAAACTGGCTAGCTGTTGCATGGGATGCGTAGTACGGAGTGCCCACTGGTGATCTGATGCCGATGTGTCACAACAGTGACTTGATACAACGTAAGGTTTGTCCAAGTCGGATATTAACCACGAGATGTGATACCAGCGAAATCCGTGAGGTCATGTCATTCCAGTCCACATCTAGCAAACTTCCACGTCATCGACGCAGATAGCCTACGTTAACCATCTACTGTTTGATCACAAGTATGCCTTTTGCTATATTGCAATATTTTGCTGTAATTGCAGAGCGCTTCACTTCACACATTCGTTGCATCATAGAGTCGTGTTTTCATCACCGGAAAATTTACATTTCTCATATAAGCCTACAAAAATGACAAAAAACGATACATGTCCTCCATCATGGGTCACGATATTGTGATTAATAATTCATGTTTTATTTTGGTTGATAGCTCGTTGCAAGGCCAATGTCGTAAGGAAGAGTGAAACTTGTAATCAACTTTTGTAACAAATGGGAAATGGTATAAATTAATATATAAATTAATCAACAGTGAGTCTGTAAAAATACAGAATGTAATACCTTAACATAACCAGTGGGTGAATACGATAAAAATATATAATATAATGCTCGCATTCCAGAAGAAGCTTATCGGTCAGACCCAAAACCAAAGAACTTAGGAAATCGCAATTAACAACACAAAAAGAACACTCGATATCTTTAGCAATGAAATCAGCAAGTGATAATCAGTAATGACACAAAAATGAAAATATTTCACTTTGACAACAAGAAGTGATGAAATGGAGCCTTAAAATTGTTACAGAATCCCGTAATTTAGACATCGAAGAGAAAAAAAATGGGAGAATTTGCACATTCATGACACAACACACTTTGTCAATCCTGTTCACTGAGCACTATATACAGAAACGTACTGGACTAAAATTATTAACTAAGAGTATACAATTTTCGGTTTCAGTGTTATTCGGTTGAACGCAACTTATTTTAAACATAAAAGCCTAAGGTCGCTTTGAGATTTTTCGTAGGTTTGTGCATAGAACATTGCAGAAAGACGGATGGTACGAGAGCCGACCAGTGATTTGCAGAGAAGTGGTAAAGCCCACTAAAAATTACAGAAATAATTATTATTTAGGGATAAAAATTACCCAGTGACAATACGTTTTCATCCCATGCGTTTGTAGAGGTAAATAAATCGCTAAATTCAATGAGTTTGTATTTTTCGACATTTCATGCTGACCGCATTAGCTTTGATGGACTCACCTAGCTGAAAGCGTTCGTTCATGCATCCTCACCAGATCACGAGTACGCTGTGCTCAGCTTCTCATGCAACCACAAATCAGTTTAGATCAGTTCTCGATATATCGTTATTCCATTAAATATATCTTCGAACCTCTTCGCTTCTGACTTCTGATTTCACTGATTGGGCACGTTTTGATTTTATGTGTTACTAGTTAAGGTGTTATCGAATTCCAAATACTTGTGGCAACTTCACACTTTAGTGGCATCTTCCTTGTTGAGCCCGACGTAAGTCTGTTACATTTTGGAACTTCATATATCATTGCTTCTCAATAATTTTTATATATCGTTATATTTTTTCGTATTTTGGAAATTCTTCCACTTGTTGTCCATTCCCATACTTTATATTATTCACGACTGAACAAACTCCTAAGTACCTAACGACAAATACTCTTACAACAGCTGATGCCATAATAGACTTATGACAATGAGACCTGGTTCTGTTATGCAGAAGCCGGCTTCCATGAATACAGTGTGATCAATCGACGTGCACAGTTTCTTGCCGTAGTGAAAGCACTACCACGCGAATTCAACGTGTACGTCACACCTAGTATGTTCACTAGCTATGTTCCTTAAACTGATGAAAATCTCAAATGATATATTTTTAGACACGGAAATCTAACCGGTCAATAAGGGTTAGATCAACTCCTCGATAACATCAATCAATAACATGGATCCGCAACAGACATGCTGTTACGAATGAGTGCCAAGACAAATTTTCTTGTATACGCTTCCTCAACAGGTGCAGGTAGTGCTTGCCTGGATCTGAAATAACTCTGAAAACAGACTTGTTACATCTACCAACCGAATTTTCGGGACTACCAGAACTTCTAGCGATGAGGCTTTTTTCGTTGAAAGAAAAACCTCAAAGGATACGAAATGACGTTACCAATCTCCATCATAAACTGACACGTTACCTTCGTATTCATCATGACAGCAGACAATCTCAAATTCTTTGAACGAGTACTTCACGAAGAAGATCTGTCTCCAGATCATGAAAGACAGACAATCCTGATCGGTGTCGGTATCATAATAAGCATGGAGAATCTCGAAATTGTGGAAAACGCTGCTGTTTCCCGAGCTTCAGACCGACCGACATGGGGAAAGTTTCATGGAAATTGGAGCCTATCCGATTCCAACTTTTCATTCCACTGGGCTTGTATGTTTCGATGATAAAAGTTGCTACTGGTTAAAGTGTTGTCAAACTCCAAATATTTGTGGCATCTTTACGTTTCTTTTACTCAATGCACTCAAAACCATTCATTACGTATCAAAACTACGATTTACACTTTAATTGAATCTAATACAGTTAAAGTGATATTCTGTTGAGTTTTTTGGCTTTTGTGTATTTATTACGTTCGAAGCATTCTTGGTCTGTGTCAAAGTACTTTCGTTAAGGCTTGAAATCTTGCTAAAGTTTTTCTTGTGGTAACCTTTTATTCGTTGACTGACATTTGTGTTCATACTGTGATCATATTGTGTATTACACTTTGATCAGACTAAAATGGTTGGTAGTACTCACAAATGTGGACAACCAAACTGTTTGTCCCCTGTGGAAGAGGGAATGCAGTGTGACGAATGCCATAAGTGGTTCCACAAAATGTGCACCCGCTTAAGTCCCACCGCATACAAAAGATGCTCGAAGCCTAACTCACATTGGCTTTGCATGTTTTGCTGTCCCAACAAGGCATTACTAATGCAGGAGGCTATGAGCCTGTTGGCTTTGGCCTGTAAAAAGAAGGATGGCATATGCGCTGACAACACGGGCACTGACAGTGACGAATGTGTCAGTGTAGTACCTGCTGTTACGCGACGCCTCAAACAACCGACTCTGACCGACGTAAAAGTGAAATCTTCGTTGACATTAACAGGGGGAGTAGTACCACCTGGTACTGACATTGTTAATAATGCACCTTCAATGGGAACCGAAGATCTGGATAAAACAGTCACCGTTCCAAATAGTCCCAGTGTTATGAGGGATGAAAAATGGACTACGGTACGTAGGAAACGAAACGAAAAGAAAAAATCTGTAAGCAGTACACAGGTAGTTAGTAACTCACTGGTGGACTCAAATTGTGAGCCACAAATTGCACTACCAAGATCTGATGGTAAGAGTGAAACCCATCCTGGCGTGACTGAGAAGAAAAATCTAATAACATCGAATATTATTGTGAGCATATTGCGGGAGTCAAACGACCCTGATCCGAAAATTAGACACGCGCATGACTTAGAAAAGCTAGGAGAATACATTCGTAGTATTTTACCAGATAACTCCAAAGGAGTTCAGGTCAAAAAATTGGTTAGAATAGGCAAGAGGACCAAGGACAATGTTGAACTTCGTCCATGCAGACTCCTTAAGGTAATCCTAGGATCAGAGAAGCAACGGGATCTCTTGTTAAGTAGCGCTCGTTGTCACGACAATTCTGACATCCAAGTTAGACCCGACATGTCTCTCGAAGATAGAATAAAAAGGAAGAAAGCACTAGCTGAACTTGAAACCTGTCGGCAAAACGGTGAGGAAAATCTCCGGCTAGTAGGTTTTCGGATAGTCAGGTCTTGGAAGCGAATGCTACCAAGGCCTGTGTAGATAGGCTGTTCTACTTAGGAGTTTTATATGCCAACGCTCGTAGTCTACGAAATAAGTTCTATGAACTAGAAGCACTAGTAGACAGGTTAAAGCCACTCATAGTAGCAGTGACAGAAACTTGGTTAGTCCATGACTTAGACGTTACTCCAGAATTATCCGGATACCATTGCATCAGGAGTGATAGACATTGATGTAGAAAAGGAGGCGGCGTCCTTTTATATATAGCCAATGGCATAAATATCCGCTCCTCTACTAGCGAATTCCATGATAGCGGCACTTGTGAAGTCATTAGGTGTAAGTTGGCTATAGGATGTAGTACATTTATGCTAGGTGTCATCTATCGGAGCCCAATCTGCTTAGCTGATGACTTTGTTTTAGAGCGCATTCATCTTTGGAGTGATAATACCAGGTCCTTGATAATAGGAGACTTTAACGCACCTGATATTAGTTGGACTGATATGACCACAGAAGGATCTATAAACTCCTTTGATAGTAGGTTACTGATAACAATAATGGAGCATGCACTAGTGCAGCATGTATCCCAACCCACACGTTTTGGTGTTAACCAGGGTTATTCTCTGCTGGACTTGGTAATCACTCATGAGACTGAGGATATTGTCGACTTAAATATTCTTCAACCGTTAGTAAACAGCGATCACGCTGTTTTGTCATTCGCGTTTAGAACTAGGGACATGTTATACGATCAGGTTACACAGCGCCCAAATGTATGGAAAGCTAACATATCAGCCATTCAGGAATGCGCTGCTAAGACAGATTGGTTAGTAGATACTAGCATATCAGTTGAAGAAGCATGGTCTGTATTTAAAGGTAAATTTAGACTAGTTACGTCCCCGTTCATACCATACCTGGTACCGCGAAGATCGTATAATAGTCCACCATGGATAACTAAAACGGTCAGGAAACTCCTTAGAAAAAGGAAGAATCACTGGAATATGTTCATCTCTACTGGCTTAGAACAATACAGATCCAGTTATTGTAAGATTAGGAATGCCTGTAAAGCGTTAATAAGCAAGACTAGACATTCATACGAAAAACAATTGGTTAGGGATTCTAGATATAGTCCGAAACGGTTATTCTCGTATATAAAAAGGCGAACTAAGAGAAGCGATGGAATTCCATCACTTTTGATACAAGACAATCCGTTAATCTTAGCAGAGAATGATGCCGAAAAAGCTGAAGCTTTATCGGAATATTTTAGTAAAGTGTTTTCTATCGGTAATGAGGAACGACCAATGATTCATCGTGACCGTGACGGCTCGCTGATGGATCCTGTAGTCATTGAGAAAGATACTGTTTTAAGGCTACTCCAGCATCTCAAACCTGATAAGTCCAGTGGTCCTGACGATATTCATCCTAGGATTATGAAAGCCGTATCAGATGAAATTGCTGAACCATTAGCGATACTATTCGACATGTCTCTGAGACATTCCAGACGTCCTAGAGACTGGAAAGACGCCATAATAAGTCCGGTGTATAAGGCTGGGGGTAGAGATTTAGTTAGTAACTATAGACCCGTTAGCTTAACTAGTGCAGTTGTAAAACTGATGGAGAAAATCATTCAGATATCCGTTCTAAACTATGTTGAAGGGCAAAATCTTTTCTCCAGGGCACAACATGGTTTTCGGAAAGGCCTGTCTTGCTTGACAAATCTTCTCATTGCACGAGAAGAGTGGGCTGCGGCAAAGGATCGGAATGCTCCTGTAGATGTAATTTTCATAGATCTAAGTAAAGCATTTGATAAGGTTTCACACTCTGGTCTTAAATTCAAACTGAAACGTCTTGGAATCCATAACACAGTCGTCGATTGGATAAGTAACTTTCTCCATGACAGGAGACAAAGGGTAAGGGTTAATGGGGCTCTCTCCTCGTGGGTACCTGTAAAAAGTGGGGTTCCCCAAGGCACAATCCTAGGTCCTCTTCTCTTTTTACTTTATGTAAATGAATTGCCAACTGTAGCAAAATCATCCGTTCTACTCTCCGCTGATGACATAAAGATTTGGAGACCCATACATAGTATGTCGGATAGAATAGTATTACAGGACGATCTTAGCTCATTGGTGGCATGGTTATACAGGTGGTCACTAGAAGTAAATCCTAATAAGAGTGTAGTGATGCAGTTAAATAACTCTGATGAATCGTATGACTATACACTACGTGGATTCGTGCTACCCAAAGCAAGAAACTATAAAGACTTAGGAGTTATATTAAGCAATGATCTCAAAACGACTAGTCACTGTAAGGCTGCTGCTGCGAAAGGCTATAGGGTATTATGGTCAATTCGTAGGTCTTTTCAGTATTTAGATGATGAAATGTTTGGATTACTATACCCGATTTATGTGCGACCACATTTAGAATACGGGATTCAAGCAGCGAGTCCTTGTTTCAAATATGAAGCAGATATGCTAGAAAGAGTCCAACGACGAGCTACTAAGATGGTACAAGGTCTAGCTGGCCTATCTTATGAAGACAGACTGAGACACCTTAACTTATTTCCGTTATCTTACCGTAGAGTACGGGGTGATCTAATATTGGCTTATCGTATACTGAACGATGACCTTGGTATTAACATGTCTTATCTTTTGCTTCCGTCTAGAACCGATCATTTGAGAGGACATTCGAAGAAAGTTCAAAAACCGAGATCAAACCGTTTACGTCTGGAGTTCCGTTTCTCGCACCGAGTAGTGAATTACTGGAATTCTCTACCGGAACACGTAATATCAGCACCGTCTGTTAATATATTCAAAACGAGATTGGACCTCCACTGTATTACAAACTGCAAGGATTAATATAGGTCGACAGACCTCCTATCTTTATTACTGAAGACTGAAGACTAATGTTCATTGTTCTAACTAATCACTACTGGCAACAAATAGTGTGGACATTCAAAAGGTGAATCGTTTTTACGTAGTTTACTGATTGCTGTTGGTTATGTGTACAGTGTGCTGACTGTATGAAAACATTGTAAATGATGCAGTTTCACAGACAGGCTCTTTTTTGTGGTATACAATCACCAGCGTCTATTTACAATAAACGTTCTTATGTTAAGTGTTCATATTGAAAAATCTGAACGAAGCCTACTTATAAAATATTATCACATCAGTTAGCTCCACTCAAAAATCTAATAGTAACATTCGTCTCTCTTATTTCATCAAAAAACGTTAGTTTTAAACCCACAGAAAATATTCACAATCTCCCTAATTTGGTGAAATTTTGGAAAGATCACCGAAGTTCAAAGACTTTCCACAGTTTTCGAGAAATATTAGGGAAATACTCAAATTCAAATGACCTTTCTCAAACTTTGGATAAATTTTTGGAGTAGAACCCTAAACTCGGTGTGACGCATTTTTCCAGACAAACATTTCATCACCCGTCTATTTTTAATCCATTGAAGACGAAATTTCAGCTAATTAATATTATTTTTAAAAATATCATGATCTTTTTTCACGAATACTATACCAATGTTCTTTTTGAAGAAATAACAAAACCAGTATTTTCCGAATGTCTTAGTTCGGTTACTGGATTTTTATTATGTGTTTCAAATGTCCAGGTTTTTTTTGTAGAAATACATCTCAAGGTTGGCCCTGGTGTCATTAAGCTTTATTGAATTTTTTTCGTGATTTTAATTTCATAGAACTTTCATCAGTACGGTGAGACTATAATTTATGAACGACCTTCGACAGACGCAAAGGTGACCTAGGGAATGTCCATCTACTAACTAGGGTTATAAAGCAGTGTGAGGAAATAGAATATAGATTTATAGTTGATGGTTAGAGTTAGGAACTAGACATAAGGTTTTCACAACGAACTGACATCAGCGAAAAAACTGAAAAGCTATTTAGCTAGATGAATGGATGAATTTTGAGCCAAAACCGAAAACCTGTTATCTTATATCTGATTGGTTCGTCCACAAATCATGGTCTCACCCAAGTAGTAACTCTTTTTCATGGTGAAAAAAATTTATGGTATAAGTAGGTCGTTTTGGTGGAAATTTGTCCTTTGATTTTTTAGGTTTAAACTTGAAACTTTCATTATCCCTACTGATAAAATCATCAAAAAATTCAAATAGAAGTGAGTTATTCGAATGTTTATGTATTTTTTGACTTTGATCTTTATTGTTCGTTACCGACCCTTGTTATATCATTTTTCGCGTTTTTAATGTGAGTATCATCTTTTTTGATGATGTTTAAACCTCCCAGCTGTTCAACGTTTTCTGCTTGATTGATAAAATAGGTTGTTCCTGATGGTTATTGATTGATAATCGACTTTTGTGGCAAGCTTAAGAAAATCTCCAGGTTTCTTTCGTATGTCTCACTATAATAAACTTGGATTAATATAAAGGACTACATATTGTGGTGTTTGATATATATTTGGAGTACATGTGTGTGTGTTAAAATGGTGGCCAGTTTCACATGTATAGTCTTTATCGGATTTGGAGTTGTTTGTTTTGTGGATATTGATTGGCGTTCCTACTTTCGTCATTGTATCATTTGGTTTTTACAAAGTCAACTGAAGTAATTTTCTGGCTTGTGTGCTACGTCCAGTCTAAAAAGACTCAATAATCTCATGTATTCTTAGTAATTGGCAGCATGATCTGCTTGTTGGTCCGCATATTTGGTTTCTCTCCTATTGATTACTGACAATTTTTTGTAAAGTTAAGTGGATAGGCGCTCTTTTTAAGAGCATTAATTAGATTCTTTTTCCTTATTACTTCTTATTTAATATGTTCTGCATGGACAAATTTGTATAGCCTATGTCTATCTTGAATTTTGAGGATGATGTTGACCAAAATGACAATGAATTGTTTGAAATACGATCACATAGTTTAGATAATAAAACAACGGCAAAAGGTATTTTACGTGTTTCTAGCTCCTATTTCTACTCAGGATAGACCACAAAAGAGTTTTATCTACTAATCATAGAGGTTTATTCCATCATGTATTGGTAGGTCTTCGGCGTTTTAACCAGTGTCTTAGATGTAAGTCGCTCACTTTCAAATCTAAAATAAATACCCGTTTACATTTTGATTAAGATTTGTTTAAATATGTAGTTACAACCTCTACATATTTCTTAATACTTCTTCGACAAACTTTAAGATTTTACATCAGTAACTTGGTGATCAAAGTAGTTTTTGGTTGAGACTAGACACTGCATGTAGCATATATATGAATGTTTGAGCTCATTGCTGCAAGGGTTATTAAAATACGTTCCAAAAAACCCTAAACACGGAAGTATATAGGACTTAAGCTTTGCCAATTTAGTCTCCACAACGAGTTCTAAGTCTCTGTACACTTGGATGAATGCGTTTCTTTATTTACAAAATAACGTTTAAATTAGACCACGGTCCTATGTGAGTGTCGATATATGCTTTTCGATTCCTCCATATAGTGAGAAAATAAAACTAGTATGTCACATTTGGTTAGTGACTTACACAAAACAAGAAGGAAGGAATACCTTAGTTTACGTTCCAAAGTACACTATAGCGGAAGTTGATAAATGTTGCAACCATTTTTCACTACTTACATTCTTGAGATTAGTTTCAAATATCCTTTGAATAAATTATGAATCAATTGATGAACAATCAAATCGCCATTGTTATCAACCTATATATGCACGTTTACGTTTGTTCGTTTCAATACATTTTTTGTGAATCATTTTACAATCTAGGTAAGGGTTATTGATATTTGACCGTTTAAATTTCACTTTTTAATCCAGCCTGGTAGATAATTAATACCTGGGTACATATTTCAGTGTAAATAATATTTAGACCACTGGTGACCATTTTGAAATACTTAGTTTCTAAACAAAGACATGCTGAAATCTTGACTTAAAATATTTTCATTATCTATATTCAAAGACTACTTGTTTATTTATTATCGTCTTCAGTGTTCACAAATAGTTGCCATTTAGTAATGAAGAGCTGGCCAGTTATAATTTTCATATCTATTGTCAGTAACTCGTTACTGTTCTTCTAGAAAAGTTACGGTTTGTCTCATTGTATCTTAGAGCACAGGACTTCTAGTGTTCATGTTATTTGCATTTTAAAGAGCCTCACTCCCATTAAAACTTGTTCTTATCTAAGCTCGTATGTGGCTTTTTTATATGAATATTAAATATTTTTCTTTTGGTTCTTTTTATTATTTTTGGTGTTAAATCATTAAATTTTACAGATGTACCATATTTATATGCTTATCACTGCCTGTGTACCTTTATGACCATTTTATTTCTGAGGCGTATAAACTCAAACAATAATTTACATATTCCTTTGACCATCAAATCAGTCCGATACCCCGTCTGTTTATTTACTCTGAGCACTTGATCACCTGAATACATTATTTGAAATGCAACATTCCCAAAACATCTCTTGATTGACTTTTTGTACTATCCTGTCGAGTAAATCTAGTAATAAAAAGAAGGTAAGCTTAAAAACACACAAAGAATTGATCGAGATTCATAATAGCTATCGTATTGGGATCGAAGCTTGCATATTTTCTTTTACTTTTGGTGCGCTGACATAAATGGTCTCAGGTTTTATACTTTTTATGTGTATCTGTTTGTCTGTATTTATGCATCACCAAATGATCTTGATTCACACAAATTCGACACTGAAGACAAAAATATAAATGCTCCTTAAATTACCAAAGTATAAGATTCATTAGGAAATGTGACTGGTTTGAGAGTTATAAATAAGGGAAGGATAATTATTTTAATGAAGATAAGTACAATGGATAAAACAATAGATTATATAATAAGATAGGACTATATACGGCAGAATAAAGCCATAACTGTGTAATTATTCAACCTTTAGGACGTTTGCATGCTCTTAAGGTTATATGTCCGTTAGACAGTAATATACTTCATTGGAAAAAGTTTCACAGCTCAGTGCAAATTAATACAAACTTTGGTCCTGACTTCCACATAACCAATCCTCAGCACAATAAAAATATCTCAATTCTGTCGGTTGTTGATTCGACTTTAAGAGGTAGAACGATGTCCACTGCTCAGAGTTTTACATGTTACTACTGGCGTTTATGAAACATTGTGAAAATAAGAAAGAAATATGTCTGTCTTTTTCTGTAGGCAGTTGTAACAGCTACCTTAGACAGTGAGAATTTGTTTTAAAAACGGCATATAAGAATCTTATAAATATTGTTAAGAAGCATTGCATACATTCTCTAAACTGTGCAGAACAACAAAGATGTTAGTCATTTTTTGAATATTTACCAATGAAATAAAGCTCTACGTAAACTCTTATGTACTTTACTGAGTCACTGGATTTATTTTTCACACGGTCTGTGATAGAAGGATCTAATTCTAGCTCGATACTTGTATAGTGGAAACAAATATTGCAGAAAATGTTTATAGCAATTTATAGTTGAATGAACAAAAGAAATAAATTTATTGTTGATCAGTGTTATGCATGAGATTCTTCACTTCATCTCACTTCGTCCGTATGTTCGACTCCCTTTGGTGTTGTTCCTGGTTTTTATCTCAGGATCCTTTAAGAAAATTACCATAATTTTCTTAAAATATTGCAGAGTTAACTTAAATTTAAATATTATTATACAAACAAGAGAAAAAGCCATCGAGCACAATATAGTCTGCTTAATTCGTTGGAGGATTTCTGTTACTTAGACGGTACCTTTGGCATCTGGCTATTTTCCTTGAGTATAAAACCTGCTAAATTTAGGGTAATTTTAGAAATTTTATTGTTCAGACATTTTAAACGACAATAATCGCGCTAGCTGTATTATATAACTGCGTTTCACAGGCGTTTATTGGTTTGACAGCTTTTGCAATAGCCCGGTCATTTTCCGTACTAAAATGCCAATATGGTCGGAAAATTTCGTGTGATTTCTAATGATTAGCATTCGTCGACTAAAAACTGATTATTAGAAGGGGTTTTGTGGAGATTTTAGTAACTTCAGTAGTTAAAATCATGAATCATTTGAAGCAACACAATGGAAAACCTGGAGGTACTTGGCGGCCGTCTCCTCCTAGTATGGGACTCCTCAGCAGTGCGCACCCGCGATCCCGCCCCTCGCGAGATTCGAACCCAGGACTTATCGGTCCCGCGCACGAGCGCTCACTCACTGAAGACAATGGTGTACAGTGACGCAACTATGTGGATTGGTTGAAGTTAGACATTAACACCGTTGGATGCCGTCTCAGTGGTCTAATGGTGAAGCGCTCGCGCACAAGACTGATAAGTCCTGGATTTGAATCTCGCAAGGAGCGGGATCGTGGGTGCACACAGCTGGGGAGTCTCAAACTAGGACGAGACGGCCGTCCAGTACTTCCATGTTTTCCATGGTGGTCTAGCTTCAATTGACTCATGATTTCAACTATTGTAAAGACTGATTAAGTTAAGTATAGAAGTACGTTCCTCTACTTAAGAACATGTAGAGTAAGTATGTGTCTTTGGGAAAATAATACATTGTATGGCTTATAGTTTCATTTATTGAATCAAACATCTAGCACTTGTTTAAGACTTTCACTATCTTCTTCTCCCTATAACTTGAGTAGATTGTTAGAATATTGACTGGCATGATATAAGTTTATTTTAGAGAATATTCTCAAAGTCCTAATGAATAATACTCATCCTTGCATTAAAATGCAGGGAGTTCGATTGAGATCCAGCACCATGAGATTTGTATACATAATAAAAAAGCAATCATTCAGTTAAAATCTGTATATAAAGTCCATTAGAATTAAGTTTTTAAAATGTGTCCCAAATGCATGTATCCCGAAAGATCACAATACATATAACTCAGCGTTTTGCATTTTAGCAGAATTTGTTTTTCATGATTGCTTAAATGTTTCTGATTAATTATTTGTTTCGAAATGCTAGATAAACATCAGCTTTTGCCAGTTATTTTTCAAATTTTATCAGATACCAGATTATAGTTAACTGAGACTGGAAATGAGAAGAAATAACAGAAAATTTATACAAATGTAGTAAACCAACTTTATACTGTTTATGATGAACATAAAAGCATTGAAAAGAGCAACAATTATATCATTTACAGGCTTTTTGGTTCAGATAAACGACCACAGTATTAAATTTGTAACATGCTTATAATTCTATATTAAATGATATGCGTTTTTAAGTGATAAAATAACTTGCCTATTATAATATTCTTATTGTATTATAAAGATAATGAGATGGTGAAAAAATATGACAGTAAAAACACTGTTCCTCTCATAACTTACCTTCTAGATTATCCAGAAGCAAACTTATTATGTTCGGAAAATAAACTAAATTAAAACATCTAAGCATAAAGTAGGTGAACTTGTGAAGGCAATACTTAAAATTCAGCTTTAGGGTTTTAAAAGAAACATGAGTTTTACAGACAAATAAAACACAAGTATGCAAACTATCAAGTTATTTCTACGAGGAAAACTATATTTTGCATCTTAATTGCAATACGATTAAAAGGTATTATAGAAGTTTTGTTGTTTTAGAAAAAAATTTAATTCAGAATTATCAGGTGTCTTAGATGACAAGTAAAATTAAAAGTTAACACTACATTGCGGGGTGAACAAAAGTCGTATACAGATATTAACGAATTATATAGTTATAATTTAATCTAAATGTTTCATACACTTAAAAAACTATTCGAAAATTCCTATTACTCTTGATGATGATATAAACGGTGTTACTGACTCGTCAATCTGCTTCACTTTATTGTAAGTGATGACTATCATATACTGTGGAAAGTAGTAATGATTGTTGTGAACTAGGTTGAATAATTTCTTAGGTCAGTTGGAAAACAGAATTCTACAGGTTTTTTAAAATATCCGACTTTAAAATTTTTTTCATGAAATTTAAGGCTTTTTGACTATGATCATTTATAAATCTGTTTAAATGATTGCTGAATATTTGTTAAAACTAATCTTAGAACGATTTTGTGTCAATTGTGAAGAATCCAAGACTAGATACAAACTTATTCATTCGAATACTAGTGATCTTTAACCATATTTTACGGTTATTATTCTCTCTTTGTACTTGTGGAAAGTGTGATGTCACAAAATAGGCCACTATTTTAAGAAAAATTACTTTAGTTATTTCACCCGTTTGTGTCATTCGTTATTAATAAACTTTTATTATGACAACTGGCATGAATTCTAAAATACCACCATACCTTTGTAAAATGAAATTATATATATATATATATATATATATATATATATTAAGTTTATTACGTTGATTATTGTTATGTCCAGATAAGCATAATAAATGGTAACTTTTGGGATCCATTTATGGACTAATACTATGCGTATATTTTTATCGTATAATTATTAAATAAATAAATTATACATATTCATGTCCCTCTTATTATGAGCTTTATTTTGACCTATGAACTATTATTATACCATTTACCATTCTTAAATTATACCTTGTCTATTAATTACTACCTCCCTCATTCACAGCCACATTTGGCCAAATCTTGTACAAATGTTGTTTCCTATTTTATGGTACAGTGTGGTCTGTCTGGTTGGTATATAAACCTAGTATGTTTGAAATAAATAATTCATATTGCAGAGGCTGAGCTTGGTGTTCTGGACTTAATTGGCTGGGGTAGGCAGGAAGCAGGAGTGATAAGTACTTTAGACTGCTCATACGGGTTTTATGTGTCATTGGTCGGATCTATGATTCACTGCTCTCTAATTGGTGGTATCATTACGTTATACATTAACAGGGCACTCAGGCCATAAGTTATAACAATTATGTGGCGCAGAATCGCGCCATAGTATATAGGTGGTGTACCAGATTCATTTTATATAAATAATTCGTGCTTGAAATTACAAATGGTTTGAGCTTCTGGTATGTATAGTTTGCTAAGAAGTAAACTTCTTGGAATGTATGACTGAATCTTGAAAGATGTACCAAAAGCAGAAACTCAGTTATATCTTGATCTGTTATATGTTACAGAATAAAGGATGTAATTGGTGCCTTTTTGTCGTTTCCTAAGTCATTTTTTGAGATTGTCAGGAACATACTATAGAACATACTGATGGTGGGCAGTTTACCAGTGTTTTTATGTGAAAAGTGATCTACACTGGTAAATGTGTTAACATGGATATTTACCGTTGGCAGTGGGATTTAGAACATATATTTCGTCGTACTTGATATTTATTGTTGGACTTTACCTTTATGAGAAGTTATTTCAGTCGGAACTCAAACTCAACATGTAAAAAGCCAGAAAGTTGTTCAATAAGCTACTGAGTCGTGATAATTGCCACCTATTCAATTAGTATTTTGGGTTATTTTAGCTGCTATGTATTACTGGAAATATAATCACCATCCAAAAATAAATCATACGAAGACTTCTTTCCACGAAGCCCACTTGTTGGCACTGATAAAAATAGTGTATATTTAATTTAAAAATGATTAGGTTAGCCTGATTTAGTTGGTTTATAACTGTAATCTTGATTTTCATACTGTGAATGGGTCTACTACATATATCAGACATATTCAGAAGTGGTGCAGATTACTATTTGAAGACATGCAATAGAAATTGGTTTTCCAATAAGTTTCTTTAAGTTTATGTATAATTTAAAAGTGAATGAACTTCTTGTGTATTTAAGAACCGCAGGGACGAAGGTAGGAAAAATAAAAGTAACAACAAAAGCTTGAAGAAAATAATAGTAAGATATCATTATCAAATTTCAATAGGTAGTCACTTTACAGCTCTGTTTTGATTTTCAGACATCAGTAATTCATGTTTGGATAAAATATTGCAAGTATTGCATTTTATTAGAGCTTCGGTACGTAGTAACGTATAATACACCACTGCCTATCTGTTTTTCGCAAGCTTCTTTTTAATGAGTAAGGGTTGCTAACCCCGTACCACCAGTAACCCTAGAAAAGCTCCAGGTAGATGATAACAGCAAAGAATGAAAAACTTGTAAGCTAAACTATGAATATCACGTCTGTTTGGCAGGAAACTTCTAATGATGGCGACTGATTATAATGGCTGTAATATTTATTTAAATAAACAGAATGTGATCTAATATTTAATCGGGTTCAATAGGGATTAAATCAAATGAAGTCTAAACTAGGGCATGAAATTACAAATTTAGGTATATTCTCCAAACCTTCATGTTCTAGAGAATTCATTTAGTTATTATAGCCAAAATCGGTTAACTTTTATCATTCTTAAAGAGAAGGTCAAATCTGAAATAAAGAACATTGAGATAACTTTAAGAAGAAGATGGTTCGAAACGTTCTTCCACTAATAAAAAATAAATCGAATCGAAAATGCAAGTTCCTTAGAATTTACAGAAAAGTACATATATTCTTGTGTAAACTCCTTCGAACCATGTAGAGAAACTAGACTAAATGTTATACAGACCAATGTAAATCTCAGGACTCTGAGGTATTGTAGAAAGATTTAGACAAAGTTTGTAATGAAAACCGACTTTTAATAGAAATTACACACAGAAACATTCAACCAATAAATTAGAAATGATACTTTACACTTTTTGTTTGGCAGTTGAACTGAACTGATGTTCTGATAAAAAATTAGTCACTGCACCACACCCTGTATCCTTATGTTCACTTATTAATTAACAATCTTTTCATCGTTTTACCAATCGAAAATTCGTTCATTAAATAATTAAAATCTCTTTCACAATAAATAGCTAAGTCAACATACGAAAATGTTTGGTTTTTAATGTAACTACAAACAGATAGTAATTCAAAGTAAAAAGGAAGGCCAACTCTTATTGCTAAGATAATTACCGGTAAAGAAAAGAAAAATAACAGAGTAATTGATAAACACTTTAAATGGAGATTAAAATAACAAAAATTTAATAAATTTCTTGAATGTAATTTATATCATTCAAAGTTCCTTTTAAACTCATTTAGGAAATTAAATAAATTGGCAGGAAAATTAATTCTCCTTCACTATAAACATAAAAAATTTATTTAATTAAAACTTTAGCTCGAAACAATCGTTTTACAGTATCTATGTCAAAATGAGACTAATTTTATTTGTTATAACTTGTGACCTGTGTACCCTGTTAATGTATAACGTAATGATACCACCAATTAGAGAGCAGTGAATCATAGATCCGACCAATGACACATAAAACCCGTATGAGCAGTCTAAAGTACTTATCACTCCTGCTTCCTGCCTACCCCAGCCAATTAAGTCCAGAACACCAAGCTCAGCCTCTGCAATATGAATTATTTATTTCAAACATACTAGGTTTATATACCAACCAGACAGACCACACTGTACCATAAAATAGGAAACAACATTTGTACAAGATTTGGCCAAATGTGGCTGTGAATGAGGGAGGTAGTAATTAATAGACAAGGTATAATTTAAGAATGGTAAATGGTATAATAATAGTTCATAGGTCAAAATAAAGCTCATAATAAGAGGGACATGAATATGTATAATTTATTTATTTAATAATTATACGATAAAAATATACGCATAGTATTGGTCCATAAATGGATCCCAAAAGTTACCATTTATTATGCTTATCGGGACATAACAATTTCATTATTAGGATGGATTGAAAGCATTTCTTTTTGTATTTAGATTAAATAGTTGTACATACATATTTCATGAAACTTATATTACTTATATGCTTGAGTATCAAAGAAATACAAAGATAAATAATAGATTGTTTGTATTTTCAAATTTAAAGCCAGTAGTATCATTTCTTGCCTTGATCTTTAAATATAAATTAAAAAAGAAACACATTCAATTGTAACATCATTAATTTGAAAATGTGTTCATACTTTTCTTTGAATGTTCTTTTTACCGTCGAACTCAATTTATGTCAATTTTTGCATTTCTAAATAAATTATTGACTAGTTGTTTTTAAATGTAATAAATATTATAAAATTTCTCGTGGTATACTACATGTTTTCCAGAAATTATCTTTTAAATGTTGAGCGCACTGAACAATACAAAATCTGTTTTGATTTCTTCTTTACTAACATGTATATTGTGGAAAGTAAGGGGTAAATTAATAATATTGATTATTTCTTATATTTCATAACTTTCTCTCATGTAATTTATTAGGTCTTCTACTCATTGTAGTCTGTTTCCTTCACTGCTGCTGAACATACTACTATGTATAACCTACATTATTCGGTGAAGCCTTGTCAAAATAAACCCCTTCAATATAAATTTGACAAAAGATACCAGGATGTCCATTTAAAGGCGGTAAGTTTTTTATTAAATGTTTATTTATTGTCATTATCCATAGTTATCGAGTTAACAGAGTGGCTGAATGAATGTTTAACTATTATAATGGAAGAAGATTTGTATGAGTTGTGATATGTGTGGTCTATCGCTTGACTTGATAGCTAATAGCAAATCTAAATTATTGATTCAATGGCCCACGATGAATGAATATCAAATGATAGCCAACGGTCAGCAAAATATGAGTCGTTTGATTTAACAAAAAGCATACAAAATACCTAACACAAAACATACATAGTTAATATTTATCCAAAATGTAAGTGACTATCAGATTTAGATTTCATTTGTTGTTAACAAATCAGCATACGTGCGGGTTTATGATCACTTTATGTAATTCACGAACTGCAGTTATGCCTAAATACCAATTTATTTTGATCAAGAACTTTGAGATATGACGTACATCCTTCTTTGATGTTTCCAGAATGTCCGTGACATCAGAATGTAAGAGTAAATGGGTGATTTGATAATCCTTTATAACTTCTATGATGATTTTGGACAATTACCACATTCGACGAGTAATTCAAGAGAACGATGAATTTTAACAAATCAATGTAATTTCTTTCAGGAGATATAGTGAAAGTGGGCCTGAAATGAGTTTGATAGAGCTCTAGCATTTGATTTGGAATAAAGATATGATCGGTGAGCACGAGGTGTGAAACCAAACTGAACTCTAACTAGCAAGTCAGATGTTTACTTTTGTGCAATCTTTGGAGAATCGTGAGAGCCAACGGTTTCAGTATCACTGAGAATAGACAGACACCTTGATGCATTATGTAGGGGTTTTTATACATATATATAATATGCTTTCCTTTTACTACCTTTCCGAAAATACTAAACAGATATGTGACCCGTATATCAATTCAACCCTTGGAAATGCCATTTGTGAGTTATGTGGGTCCATGAAACTGCGCCCTTTCAAAAGTAAAAATTGTTTTCTCGTCTTTTATTTTTTGTTTAGATAGGTAGTAATTGGGTTTTTTGAGGGGGGGGGAAGAGAAATAATGTATTTGAGACTGTTGAGAAGATAAACTAGTTCATTTATATTCTAAAAATCTTTATCTATAAATTAAGGTATCTTTGAGGATTTATACGTGATGTGCAGCTACCTTCACCAAATATTTAACGAAACCAAAACATCTTACTGATGGTTGCCTTAAAGAGCTAGAATATCCTCTTCAGTCACCAGTGTATCCTGCTTCCGAAAGGACAGCGCACTCTAATTACATGGTTCAATGATCTTCACACAAGCGTTGAGATATTTTTTCACACTAAATAGATTTGTGGGTAATAAGAAATTATAATAAACCTAAAAAGTCCAAGTCCTTATACATGCGAAACTGTGGTCCATTTCCTTCACTATTTTTGGAGTTTTATAATTGTAATCAATTTTAATCTACTATTTGAATTAACTAACAACTTTTAATATAACTTGTCCTAATATTTGGTTGGTAAAGCAAATTTGGTTCACTTTCACGTAGTCATCTATTTACGAATAACTACAAAAAATTAAAGGGATGAAGATGAAGAACGAATGTTTACTAATTCATTGAAGTCTTGTATACAGCATTCTAAGATATGTTCAGTACGTATACAATGAAACTTCCTGGTTTTTTGATAAAAGTTGGCTTTTGTTCGTTCTACATCATAGTACGATTTCAATTATGATAAGTTTAATTAGCAAATTAAGTAGCCAAAAACTAAAAGAATATGGAACTTTGGAGAATGTAGTGTCAGTTATAAATATCAAACTCAACAACCATGATAATAAAATTAGTTAAATCCATAAACTGTAAAGTACATCGTTTTGACAAGTCAAATCTTTATGTACACCTGCAAAATCAAAATGATTGTATTTCTCTAATATTAGATTTTCATATTCTGTCGGTTCAAAAATTATAAAGTGGTGTTATGTAGACGGTAATACTCATGTAACCCTTTGAAATTGACTTAGTGAGCAAGAATCACCTTACTAACTTATATTAATAGTCATGGTGTGATTACTTATAAGCGACTTCAGGAGATGATTCTCGGAATTCTATTGAGAGGCCATGATCAGTGGAAGTATTCGCCAATGCTATCGGACTATAGTCGTGCAATATCGCGCATGGTCTGAAATTAGAATTGTGAGTCATTATATGCCAAATCAGTAGTCTAAAAGCTAGAGACTCATTGAGATACATGAATTTCATGGGTTCTATCTCTAGGAAGGTCGCATTGCTGATGATTTATATGCTAAAATAGTCCTAACTGTTCTTCAATCTATGTGTAGACAAAGTTATTCTGTGTTGCGAGAATCTAAATGACCCTAAACGTTCTAAATTTTGTATGGGTGACACAAAACACAACACTCAAATATTCAAATAAGTTTCGACGATTTTTAATACAAGATTAATTTTTTTAAATGTTAGATTTCATTTAATCAGTAAATCCATTTTCATATTAAAGTATAAAATTGTAACTATATATAAGATTTTTACGTAAACAGTCTAGTGGATTAAATGTAGACTTTATTAAAAGCTAAAAAGGAACAATATTTTGAAAATACAGAAAACTACATTGAATAAGAAAATGAAAATGCTAGAAGAGAGGATGATAAAGTCAAAAGTTATACACATAAAATCAGGGTTAAAATAAAAAATGTATTGTACTACTTGAATATTACGGGCAATCGCTAATTTACCCATGCCAACACATAACTTTTTCTCATTTCAAAAGCATAGAAAACTTAATAGTAAATAAAAATAGTGTTAATTTTATTAAATATTTCTGATCAATTTAATATCGTTAGTTAGCATATCATTCATTGTTAAGATTCGATTGGTTTTCCCGTGAAAACTCAGGTGAATATTGTTTTGTATTTTTGAGTAATAAAACCAAAATCAGAATGTTATCAAATGTTTATGATTGACAAAGTTTCACAAATTTGATAACTAGTTCTTTAGGTATATCATTTATTGAAATAGTATCATTTGTTTTCATATAAACATATCTCTTACACATTAATGCAAATACCTATTTATAAAAAATCCTTCACGTTGATTGGATGACTTATTCAGTATACAGTAAACCGAAGAACCATGTACCTATTTATATTCGATAATTTTGTTGTTTGATTATATTTTCCTTGAAAAAGCTTGGACCAGATTGCCAGGCGAAACGTTGGATTTACTTAAAATTCATTCGCTGAGATTTTACAAATATATTCTTCTTTTTAATGTCTCAAATTAACTCGGCGCCCAAATATTGTGAAACTATTCGTTCAAATTTAGATGAAAGTTCTTATTTAGTATTATTTACCTAGTAATACTTCATAATGAACTCTGTAATCATACTGTAGTGAACGAGAACACAAATGGAGACAATCAAATGTATTTGAATACAAAATTACAGGATGTCTTAGTAAAATCTGAGAACCATACAGTAAATATTTATTTTGCAAAATTTCAATCAATTGTCTCAAACTTGACTATTAATTTTGCGAACGTCAATCAATCGTTTCAGATCTCAGTGTTCCTTCACTTCCATAGCAATCGTTCTGTGTTCTTGTTCTCTTTTCTTTGATCTTAACCTTCTGCCTACAGGCATTTCACTTTCGATTGATGATACATATTACTTATGAGTAGCACACACCACAATATGAAAATGTTACATATAATGTGAATATGAAAAATAATAACATTTAAAACAATTGGTCCCTTTGATAAATTCGATAATGTAATAAAAAGACGAAAATTATCAGAACTAAGTGATATATTAGTGCAATACATTTCGAACAATCTGATCACACATATACTTGTTAAGAGCATTTCTACAATCAAGTAACCCAATAAGAGCAGAGGATAAACATCCGTCGTCCTCTATTGCTAAACATATAATTGAAACAGGTCATAAGACTGATCTAAACTTAACTTTTGTGGTGTTGTATAAAAGTGTAAAAGGGCGTACACTAAGGCTTATTGAAGCCTTAGCCATACGAAAATTCAAACCCCCTTTGTGTGTTCAGTAACAGTTTGTTCTTACCTTAAACCTACTCTGGTAATATTGACTTATTATCCAGAGTGATTAGGTTTTGAATTGTGTTCACATTATTATTCATACTCTTATCATCATCCTTATCTCCTCTTACCCCGTTCCCAGTCTAGTTGACCTTTTATTTATATATATAAATGCTCTTAACAAGTGTATGTGTGATCAGATTGTTCGAAATGTATTGCGCTAATATATAACTTAGTTCTGATAATCTTCATCTTCTTATTACATTATCGAAATAATAACATTGTTTCACTTCAAATTGTGTAAATTAACGATTATAAAACATTCAACTTACAATGTTTAAAAACCTAACTTTACAATAAATTTATGATAACAGAATAAGGAAAAAAATTTAATATTTTCTATTATCTTATATTGAATGTTGTGTATATTGTCATTGCATAACTTTTTCTTTTGTTGTCAATCATATGGTTGATATTTTTTTTATTGTTATTGATTCTTTCAATATGATTTGAGTTCAGTTAGCTAAAATGAAATCGACAGTGGATACAACTGCACCAAAAACATTTCAGATTATTCATTTAAATTCTAAAAAAGACAGAGTAAGTAGTTTAATAAATAGTTAAAGATAAATAATAAACAATTAAATTAATTATCAAATTACTTTCTAAACTGAAATAAATAATTCAATTACAATTAAATAAATAAATATTAATGACTAGATTGAAAAAGAAAATTTCAAAAGAATAACAGAAGAAAATAACCGTCTTTTGAAGAGGATGCATGAAATTCAGAAACATGGTATTATGGGCAATGAAAATGATCAGTATATAGAAAAAAGGTTAATATATTTTATATAATATTCCAATCGAACATTTACATCTGTTTATAGTAATACAAACAGTACAAATTATTACTTTATTGTCTAACTGTTTCTTTCTCAATTGGATCATTTTAGCTTAAATGAAGAACAAAGACTGAAAGAAGTCAAGCGAGTAACTCAAGAAAATAAAGAAATTCTTAAAAGGCTGAAGAATTCAAAAAACTTATATAATCGAGAGAATTGGGAACATGATTGGGCGAATACTCTTAAATACATGACTAACATATCAAAATTTACTATGTATCATCAAAAATCAGTATGTTTATTCTAATGTGTATTTAATGAATGTTTATATAAATAACCAGCCAATTGGTTTTCGTAAATATAGTACACCGGATTACATTTTCCTAAATATTTTTTTATGTTTGAATAACTGTTTGATTAAATTAATGTTCAAATATAAGATTAATGACCCATAGTTTTGGAATGCACATATTTCCCCTTAGATTAATCACAGTTGACTGATTATTTTTAACAAGTTATATGTATTTACTAAGAAAATGTCAAGTTAGACATATGTGCTTGGTCCTACGTTGTAGCTGACTGACTGAATATATGATAGAACATCCACGGAATTGAGTACAGGTTACTGATAAAAGTATCCATTTGAAATCTCTAGTAAGACTTAACAGTCAACTTATTCTATATTTTGAAATCTGAGAAATATTAAGAATTTAATTGATTTGTTTTGAATACATAAATCTTGACTATATTTGAGAACACAAAACGGTCTGAACTAATTCATTTAAAATAATTGCTTTATACACTCTGTTGTAATAATTATATTTAATATTACTCTATTTCACTGTTACATTTTATGGATCATTTATTAATGATTAATTAGTGAGCAAAGAATGTGATCTAAACTTCAAATCTCTGTATTACTGAAGAATACTTTTGCCAAATAAAACATGATCAGTGTTTTAGTTTTATTGTTTACTTGATAATATCTATTTTTCACTCAAACACAGTCACGTACTCCATGCATCTATAGGGATATTACGAACACATAAATTCTAAAACGAGAACATTTTTATGAAAGAATATAAAAATGAATGAGTGTTACTGAAAAAAAACATAAAGTCAATACTCAAAAATTTACAAAAATAATATGATCTTTGTTAAAAGATATTTAGGTTTAATAACAAGTATTATCTATTGATTCACTTCAGAAACTTCAGTTCTTTAAATATATGAACGTTTGACTTTAATACTTTTCCTGTTTCATGACAAGTGATTTCTTCGGTATGTAAAAGTATTCAAATTAAGACTTGGAGGCAGAAGAAAATTAGCGTCAAGTTAGAGGTTTTAAGTGCATTAAAAATAAATAATATTTGAAAGTTTAGCTTGATTAGCACTGGTTAATAATTTCGGACTCTTCAGCAATCCCCATGGAAAGCTTCCTAATGAATCAAACTCAGAACGTTAAGATTTCATGACGAGTATGGCACTGCTATGTTGCAGAATTCGTACTCGATGGTTAAAATTCTCTGCTTCAGTCGACTGACGACCATCCGTCTGCGGAATCAGCTATATATATATTTCATTAAACACATGACTGAACTATGTTTATCATGGCCTCTCACTAGAATTTCACCATTTCTCCGCTAAATTAGTCTTTAGTAAGTACGTGTTTGAATTTGACTACCCATCTTAAGCAGGATTCTTGTTGAGGCTTTTGAAAAAGTTGTGATACGTAGTTTCAAACAGTAACAATCGAAAATGATCTCTTTAGTTATATTGTTTGATCTTTGTTCTAATTTTCAGGTTTCCTAGTACTACAAACATTCTTTCACTTTCCTTTTTGGTAATGTTTTTGAAATTTACTTATTTCATGTTTGATAGTGCAAATCTACACACACGTTTACGCCATATTTTACGCCAATGACGTTTTTTCTAACTTGGGTATGAGTTAAATAAACAAAACACGTTGTTAATAATCATTTACAGTTGAAAGTATGTTTCAGTCAAATGATCTACCAAACTGCTTCCCAGAATTTATTTTAAAAAAGATGGAAGAGACAAAGAGATAATAATAATAATAATACTAATAATAATAATAATGATAATAATAATAATAATAGGACGTAAAGGCAGTCCAGTACCTCCAGGTTTCCAATGATATTTTCGATTTGATCGATTCGTGAATTGAATGAGAATAATAATGAAGTCGAATCCATATCTGTGGTAATGTGTTACATAATAATATTACGAATTCGAACATTATCACAAAAATAATTGCAAATGATTGATTAAGTAATTGAAAGATTGAATGGATAAAGTGAATAATATTCGAAAGTATCATTTAATAAATGAATGAAATGATACATTTAATTATAGAATTCATAGATTGCATAATATAGTGTGAGAAAATTTGCAAAAAAAGGTTTCGAAAAATATCCGAATGTTATATACAGTTTTATTAGCATAAAAACAATGTTACAGTCATGAAACAACAAAATGAAAACGGAAAACTTAAGAAAAAAGTATCGGTAAAGGACAGTGTATATTAGATTATTTGTAATACTCAAGTATTGGTTACCATCATGTCTAAGATATGGATATGGAAACAGACTGAACAAATTTTTAATAAATAAAAATTTCAGACTTATTAAGGTAAGTGCCTATGACTCCAAATATATGTGTAAAAAACAATTGAGTAAACTATGTGATATTAGTTGCATACTTATCACTGAAAATGCGAAATTTCCTTTTAACACATAACAAATATTACCATAATCTTTACAGTTGTTATTTCTGAATTTAGTTATTTCCTGCTTAAAAAGCAAATATTCATTTGGTTTCACTGTTATATGCTGCATACTTCAAAAATTAAAACTTCAACTAATTTATTCATACGAAGAACTATATTTGTAAAAAATTTCAGCAATTCGAATTAAAAATAACTTTGAGCATCTCCACAAAAAAAGCTCAGACCAGTTTGACTAGTGAAAATTCGGAATTATATATATATATATATATATATATAATTTATTTTTGTGAGGTTATCACTTACTTTTTCAATGTTTGAGAAAAGTCAGGTATCTAGTATTTTCGACTGTTTTCCTATTTATTTATTATGTGAGTATTACAAATAAGAACATAATTATCACTTGGCACTTCATTCCAATCATCTTAATCGATCTACTTATGTTCTTTATGAACATCCCATTGTAGCGCATACTAACTTGTTGGATATAGGCAACAAATATTGTAAACATTGGAGCTAGAAATAAAATTATCAGTGAAAATGATGCTCTTAAATGCAGCGTTAACGCACTAAGTAAATGTAAAATGTCCGAAAATGTTTGGTACTATATATATATATATTGATCGTTGAAAAATGAATGTGCTACAAACTTGTGAACGAATACCTTATTTCAATTTATTTTTAATTACCTTCTATAGACTTGATGTCAAACTGTTTTGAACTTATTCATTCAAACTTAAACGAAAATTACTATAGGTTTTGTTTTTGTAGACTTTAATAAAGAACTATGTTTTTAAAATTTATGGATCATGTTTCTGTTTTTCCCATTACGTTTTGTAAAACTCTATAATATTCGTAAAATGTGAATTATTATTAATTATAAATGGGGTAATTAAAATACTTACAATATTTTCAGGTTTCAAAAAAGAAGGGTCAACTAAGTGAAGATGGAAAATTGCGGGAAAAAAATAATGAATAATCAGTCAATTAACAGTTGGTTGTATTGCCTTATTTTAACTGTTAAAATTACATGAAAATTTATTAGAAAACCTCACTTATTATAAGAGTATTATCAATCCTGTTTCGCAATGACCTTTAACTAGATAGCAACACAAATGAATTGTAATATTATATTGAAAAATAAATTAATCAAATAAGAGATGGTTTATTTTTACTCTTGTTAATCTTTTCGTAGGTAAAAAGTTGAATGTTTGTTGACTGACAAGTGATGACACATGATTGAGTTTACAGTATACTGTTATATACTTTGTATATTATCCACTGGTTGAATAAAATTAAACCCCTTTTTTCCAAACGAATGACAATGTGTTTATGATTCTATGAAGACTACAGTCTTGTAGAGAATAATTTTTTTATAATTAAGGATACACATATAAAACCAATAGTGAAGAATACCAATGAAAATTCAAGTGAATACATGGAAACGATAATATCAGTAGTGGATTCAGTTATTCAGAGATCTATCGACTATGTACAAAACTTAAACAGTGATTCATCGAAAGTTGACATAAATCATGGAAATTCTGAAAATACTCAACAGCATGGTGCAACAATAGGGTAAGTTTGTTTGTTTTTATTTAAGTTTTCATTTCTGATTATTTTCAAGTCTATCATAATGTCAAATAATGCCAATTACTGTAATTTAGTTTCAGATACATAGTTGCGAGTACTTACATTGAAGCTTTTATACAAATAAACATATTTGGTTTAAAATGTAGTTACTTTTGTGTGCCAGTGATGCGCAACACGTAGAAATGGGAAATATATCACAACAATGATTTAAAGCTTTTACAGTACAGGGTTGTAGAAATTGTTGAGTTTGGTTGAAATTATGAACCGATTGATGTTAGATCACCAATGAAAACTTGGAAGCACTGAAAAGCCGTTTCTTCCTAGCACGGGACTCCTCAGATGTGCCCATCCACGACCACGCAACCGGGAATAAAACCTAGAACCTTCGGTCTCGCACGTGAATGTTTAGTCTTTAGACCACTGAGTCGGTATTCACCGGTGTTATTGTCTAACTCTAATTATTCCACGATATTGCATAACCATCTTTTATTATCTTCGGTGGGTAACTGTCTCACGCCTGACACCGATTAGTCCTACTAGTTACGGTTTCTCACTAGAACTTTGAGCATTTTCTCTTAAAACCAGTCACTAGTGAGAAAAAGACAATTACCAGCATGAGGTAGTAAGGATTTTTGAGTTTTATTGGACCGATCTAATTGAGACCGCCATCGAAGACCTGGAAGCACTGGACAGCTATGGATGCGTACTTCTGAAAAGTCTCATACTAGGATGGTATGGCTGTCCATTGCTTCTAAGGTTTCAGTGATGTTCTCGATTAGATCAGTTCATGATTTCAATAAAGGTTTTAAAGAAAATCACTGTTACTACACAAAAAAATTTTGGAAAACTTTTGTGATAATAAAAAAAATAATATTTGACTTCCACCACATGCTAAAAATGAACGACAAAGATTCAATATTTTGAATTTATATAAATATATAAGAAACTTTCTTAAATGATGTTAACATGTATTCGGAGTTTCCAATGATTCCTACAATATATTTTAGTTTTTAGGAACTTAGATGTGATTTTGAGTTTCCTTTTTAACATTCCTACAAACATTTTAGTCAAGGGAAATCAGATGAATCTCCAGAAATGATACGTAATCTAATAACATCAATAATACAGTCATCATTATATCGTGTCTATGAAAAAGATCTACTTAATAAACTAAGGTAAGTAATCCGGATTTTCTATTTACATATTTTGTCCTTTGAATAAATTCTTTTTTTGAATAGCTTGATGAAATATGGAACAAGTGGATTATAATATTCAGATTTTCATACGGTCGACAGAAAACCAATTGTCTTTTTAAGTTCTTTCTTAGTAAGCCTCTATGAATGTGTAGTTTTCTCTTAAATGAGTCAACTGAAGGTATGGAAATCACTTCTTCGAGTACTAGTTTCTAAGAGTCAGTGACTTGATGTGAAAATCAGTATGCTATGGGTATCTTGGCTTTCGAACCCACCTTGTATATCTTATCAGCTGACCTGATATAATAGGAAGAAAAAGAGAGAAAAACTACCTAAATTTACCGTCATCTAATTATTCATGAAGTTGAATATTCATTTAATTACATAAAGTACTCTTTTTCTACGGATTCAATAAAAATTTAGCAATTTCTCGGGTATTCATAAACTCCTCAATAAATTATGTGAGTTAATTCTGAACAAGTTAGTAGCATATTTTACTTAGTTTCGATCAAGTTAATCACAAAAATTGTGACAAATTCCCACGTATAATACATATAAACTGATAACTGAAAGTAACATATAAGTCAAATAAATCTGTATATTACCGTTTTTTGTACTTAAATTAATGCAAACTATTTAGATTCATTCCACTCAGAGTTATATGAATAAATTACTGATCTTTCTCAATAAAACTTTACGTGTATTGGACAACAGTTTAATTCTAAATAAGGTATCTATCTATTTGAAAGGATTTCTGTATTCAAATGTAGAAAACTAAATGTCGAAATAAGATTTATCAAAATGAAAGGCAAACATATAGGATATAATTATTCCGAATTTATCTAGTTACTACAAATATATAATTTGGGCAATTAATAGTTTGAAATATCAAATGAAAGTTGTATAATGTACTTAAAGTTAATAAAAATTAGTGCATTGAAAATATCTGAAAGATGAGAATCATGAGCGGTATCTGTCCACTTGATAAACATGAAAAAATACACGAAGGAGAAAAGAAATACTTGAGAGTGATGACAACCCCTGTATGTTAAGCATTAAAAATTAGCACCAAATTAAGTGCATAGTAGAAAGACAGGCTGAATATACAAGTTTTACATATAGAGTTCACGATTGAATAGCTGAATTGCTATACACTCTGAATTCGACATGGTTTAGATTTGTATTCTAACTTGACCTCATTCGTGTAATCCTGTGAAGAATATCTCTAAGTAGTAAGTAACCATACATACTTCTTATTAGCTTTAGTAAGTGATGTAGACGCACAGAAAACTTCCTTGGTCAAATTACCCTTTCTTTTTTGAAATTCGGCTCTGTTAATGACTGATAAGATCAAAATACATGGTTCCTGAGATGCTTTAAATCTATCACTGGATGCTTCAAAAATGAGCTATAACGGATTCATACACAAGGAAAGAATAATCTTTCCTAAAATTTAATTCAAAAATGGAAATCGAAAGTCCTAAAAAATTAGTGACTAAAAGATGATTATCATAAATTTATCGTTCAAAGTGTTGAATACAAAATTCAAATATGATTAATGATGTCAATAAATGTAAAAAGTTTATGCCTACACTATATTCAATAAATAAAATAGTTATTTACACTTGTGATGATTATAAAAAAACGTCCAGAAGACAATTCCTTACTGTGTGAGTTCGAATGCAACTGTTAGTGTTCGACTTTTGAATGAACAAAACATGGCTTCAGATAAATATTCTTTAAGTTTTTGATTATCAGAAGGGGTTTTGTAGAAATTTTAGAAATTTCACTGATTGAAATCATGAGTCAATTGAAGCTAGACCACCATGGAAAACATGGAAGCACTGGACGGCATTTTTGTCCTAGCATGGGACTCCAAAGCAGTGCGCGGGGTGCGAGATCGTGGATGCGCACTGCTGAGGAGTCCCATGCTAGGACAAAAATGCCGTCCAGTGCTTCCATGTTTTCCATGGTGGTCTAGCTTCAATTGACTCATGATTTCAATCAGTGAAGTTTTTGATTCTATACTTTCTGTTCATTTAATTTTAAGCTTGAATCACTCAAGAAACAAAAAATGTATGTTTTATTGTACAGATTGAAAAACAAAAAACCAAAGTTTTTTAAAATCACAATTATTTATAATACCATTTAATATATTTCATCATTTTTAAATAATGTAAAAGTATGAAACCTGAGAATTCTGAAAGTCTATATGAAATCAACCCAACGGATTATAATTACTATGATTTGGAAAAATTATATCCCAATGAAAGTTCATATGAAATCAATGATGAAATTATCTTATCAGATAAACCTTTACCGATTCCTAATATACAATGGCCTACTATTGAAGAATTTACACCAAAATTAGGACTGGAAAAAATTGAGAAATATGTAAAGGTAATGATTGAGTAATATATTTGTTAGAAATCAAAGATAAGGTGATAATTTTAAATCTAAATCGCCACGGTTATATCTGTGGGAGGTTTTGTGTTTATATACAATATTTAGACGTACTGAATGCTTCGAACATGAGGAATATCATTCAGATTGCAATGGCTTCTATAGTATTTTTGTTAATTTACAAGATGGAGATAACGAGTCTAAATTGACTATATATTATTTATTCATTGAAACATTTTGAAACAAAGGATGTGCATATGATTTCACTATCTGCAAAATCATATATGCAATCAAGAGTGTTATTATGTTAGTTAATGAGGACCAATTATTAGAACTATTGCAATGATGTATCTTATATTCATGTTTCTTTTTCGAATCCAACCTTGATAAAGGGTAAGTTAAAAAGTCTTAGATTGTCATATACATTTGCGTTTGGAATAAAGTACTCCAATAATGACTGGACACTACATTATTTAATGAAGGGGATATATCGTGACTAAAGCTGAATTTCTATTACAATTGCCTGGTTCCATTTTACAAAGTGCGAAGTACAATGATAGTTATAAGCTGATGGTTTCAGTTATGAAACAAACTAGGCTTGAGAAACACCGCTTATAAGATTGCACTCTTAAATGGTCAAAATGTCTCTAGAACACCTGTCTATTTTGTTATAAAAATTGCAGCTTTCTAAACAATTGTTCGCATTTGTACTTTCAGTGTTGGGAAATAAGTGATAAGTGGCTTTACTGCGTTGATATTTTGCCAATCGTGGAACTAAAGAATGAAACGCTTTATAAATATCGAGTGAAATTTAGTCTACCATCTAGGCGTTCACCCATACCAAAATCTACGGTATCGGTTTACTTCACGCTACGAATATCTCCGATAAAGCCAAAGGTAAGCAGATGAGTATATATATATATATATATATATATATATATATATATATATATATATATATATATATATATATATATATATATATATGGCGTAAATGTTGAACATTATGAATATTCATGTGGAGTAAAACACTTCCGGATTCCCAAATAATATTTTAGTAGTTTATTTTATTTCTAGATAAACGTACCTGTTTCCTCAATTTTTCCCACATTAAGACAGTGAGAAAAAGTTAAAAACGCTCCTAATTTTTTTTCAAAATAAGTTAATTTAGAGTTTAATTATGTCAAGAATGATATAACAAACCCATCTGTGAGATTGGATGGTTTTTATGCCATAATGATTTGTTACTTCTAAACGTTTTTATGAGTTTAAATGTTCCGTCATTTTTAAAAAAAGACATTAGTTATTGTTAACATTCAATACAATGAATTTATATTTTCGTTTATAATACTCACCTACCTATTGATGACAAAAATTAAGTTTATCTTATTCTAGTAATTGAAAAAAATAAACAACTTAAAACTGATATTCAATAAGGATATTTGTACAGAAACCAATATTCGTGATGTTTTATGAAACCGTTATATTTTGCAATCACTTCCGTATATAATAGTAACTGAGAACAACAGGATCAAAAGCTGACTTCAAAATATTGACTGTACACCTGAAGTAGCTATCCTTTTGATTAGGTACTGAGAAGTCATAATTATCATCCAGAACTCCAGATACTATCAAAAAACGATGATATCATGAAACCTCATTTTCTGATTATTTGTCTCTTATAAGCATAAATTATGAGTATAACTCTATGTAAGATTAACAGTTAGTAATTCAAATAGTATAATCTGAATCATATTACGTATACCAATAAGTACGTTGTGAAAAAGATTGAGTTGATTCATAAGTTAATTAAAAATAACAACGGAAAAGAATATCTTGATATCACCAACGTTTAACTGATCTTTTTAGTAGTTTAAATATACTTAGTTGAGGTTAGCTCGTTTATCGTAACAAACGATTAAAAGTTGGATGACATATCTCTGAGCTGTAGAGGTACACTTACACTTTGTTTTCCAAGTTGCCTTACTTTATTCTCTATTCCAAAAGACCACATTCACCGTATGAACCGTATCTTCTATACTCAAGCTTTTCTATGAACTCTATCACTGTTGCTACTTACACTGCACTGATATCTTGGTGTGTTGTAGTGTGGCAACTTGTAATGAAGCATATACGAGATTCCACATTGGACATGAATAATTGACCAGTCTGTAAAAATAGTAAACTCCCATTAATAAAGAATTAATTAAACCCGACAAGATTGTTTTCGAAGTTTTTTTTATTGCGGACTGACTTTGGTTAGAAAATCAATGAAAACCAGCTACTACTGCACAGTTACTTCGTCCTAGTGTGGGCCTTCTCAATGCTAGAGAACTATGACCTAAAGAAGAATCAAACCTACAACCTTCAGGTCTTTCCAATGGAATACTTAGTATACATCACCAACACAGTTCACAAGTAAATTCACGTAAGTGTATTTAATTATCTGGTCAAAATGTAGAAGAATCAAGCTTCAGTAGAATTTCGTTCTAATTTGTAGTTGATAGTGAGTTTTACAGGAAAAATTATCCCAGACATAATTTGACATGTTTCTAATTAAACTTATAATTCTTTTCATTTTAAAATCAATTTGTTTAAAAAATTAACAGAATTCAGCTATACTTGTCTATTATCAAGTCGAAACATTCCGCTCAATACAAATGTAAGTTAATCTTGCTAATTCAATGGATATTATTTTAATAATAGGACGAAACCGCCGTTCAGTGCTTTCAGGTTTTCCATGGTGGTCTAGCTTCAAATGACTCATGATCTTAACCATTGAAATAATAAATAATTAACTAAAATCAAACAACATAGGGTATGACAAAAAGATGATAATTTTTATTGGAAATTTTTGACTTTTCACATTATTTAATGTCATATCAGTAAACAAGGGAGAATAACTTGTTTTTCACTGACGTTAAATACCACTAGTATTTTAGCTGAAGACTGGTAATACTTTAGTAGCATTAGTAAAAGTTTGAAATAAATATATTTGTACCATATTGACCAACATCATAACACTGACCATAATCGAAACACATCCTATAAGTCTGTTTCTAATTAATAAAAGTACCTAACATGATTACACTAATGTGTAGATTCTTAAGGAAACTCTAGATACTGGGAGAGTGATTAACTTATATTGTTATAAAAATCTGTACATGTTGCTAAATTAATTTTCCTTTGAAGTAAAATTCCTTCGCTAACAAATACTTCAGATATGCCCTATAGGTTACTAGCACGAATTTGACAAGTAACTGTCCTAGGATTTGGAAAAAGCATTTATTTCCATTCTGAGTTTACCATTTGGTGAAGAGGGCTTTAATTTCAAAATATTGTACATATCTGGCTCCTAATGAGCATGGAAACATCCACTATCCTTCGTTTACAATGAAAACTTATTTATATCCCTATATTTACAACACTGCTGTTTTTAAACTTTATTTTCTGTTTTACTTTTTTGATATATTTGTCTCCTAGTCCAGGAAAGAGAAGATTTTCCGAGAGATGGTTAACGGATGTTGTCAATAGCAAGATACGATTAATGTCCTATGTCACTTTCTAAATACTTATTTCGGCATGAAACAAAAAAGTACTTGAGTTCAACTACGATAACATGTATGAACATTGCTTTCATTCCAGATAAATACTTGGAGCAGCATTGTTAGTATTTTAGTGTATTGTCAGCTGACATGGTTTGCAATGTATCTAAGTTATGTAAGTTTCTGAACAAAAAAAAACAACAGTGTACAAAGCCATTACTGAACAGTAATATTTAAATCTTATGTTATAGATAATGAAAATAACACAGAAAGCGGATATGTGGTAATGATCTTTGACTAGTTGACTAATAATTTTGCATAATAGGAAACGATAACAGTTTCAGCCGAATAGTCAAGAGACTTTGGTACTAAAGAGAGACTATTCAAAAATCATTTGTAAATCTTAACGTCGAAGACATAAAATCTCACTTGGAAATTTCCGTATTCTCTCTTATTCGTCTACCGTCGTCATCGTTGAAGTATCGATGTGCACCAGTCGTCAATCTACTTATTCCAGCTTGATTCACCACACTCTTACTTATGCTACCTCCCATTCGTCACTGCTTTGAAACCAATCAAACTACAAAAATCATCATAACATTAGGTACATGTCAATCAGTTTAACGTAAGTTAGATGGGCACAAATGAGACCACACTATGGACTTCAGTCATCTAAAAATAGTCGCTTGCTTGATGATTTGTCAGTCTGTTTCTTTCATTTTGAAGTGAGATTCAGTTATTCCAACTGTTTCACTCTGTGATATCAACCGGGACTTATTGTTTATTTTTTATATGTGGCTAACTAAAATCGTAGTCTTTGGATCAGTGAGTTGTCTCTTTACATCAAACAGTCTATGCATGTGTTTTATCGCCTGCTTTCAAGAACGTCTTGTATTTATTTATTTGAACACATAAATATTGATACAAGGGGGCACCAAATATATATGCGCCACACTTTCCAAAGTGGGGATAAGTGACGTGATAAATAAAAATAATGTGACTTGTTTGACTGTTAATCGAATTTTCAGTAAATATCGTCATTTTCATTTTATTTGTGTGCGGGCTGTGATACTGCTCGGGTGCCCAAACCGAAGCAGGTGATTTTTGGGGGGGCCACTCCACGAGCCTTCGACCTCAAGGTCTGATCCACAAGGCAGTAGAGCATTGTGAGGAGATGCAGTCCCATGGTAGCTGGTGACCAACAATCGGTTCATACACTATTTATTCCCGCAGGGTGCTGGAGCCTATGTGCACCATTGTTTTGGAATCCAGTTAAAGCGTCGGACATTCGCTTTTCGTCCTCTCATTTTCGTGAACAACACCCCCGCCACAAGAAGGCAATGAGTAGAACTTCCCTGGCATAGGCTGTATACGCGTGGCCAAGTGAGAGCATTTCAATAGGAAGGGCGGGCCCTCCCCACTCTCGGCCATACCAGGCCATTTGGGGCCTTGATGATGCTATGAAATCTCCTTTGATAATTGCTAACCCTCAGACCCTTCTACCCCAAACGAAATCCCACTCTCACTATGACATAATATTATATACGCTGTGCAACAACTTATTTTCTGATTTGAGACACAATCTTTGAACAGATAAGATATACATCATTGTTAACTCATATAATCACTAAAAAGAAACTTTTTTTATTAAAAATTGCAGGAGCTACCGACCCGTTTTACTAAATAAAAACGCTTGCATTATAAATCGTAAATTTAATTAATTTTCTTTTAAATCGAGTGAACAATAATTTCACACAGTAAAAATAATAAGAATACAAGTAAAACATAATTATCACATTATCCAAAAAAACATTAATACGAGAACTGTGTAATCTGATACAAACATTATGAATGGATTCCTTCCCGTGAATGATAAAGTGAAAAATGTAAATAATTTTTCAAAAAAAAAAAACAGTCGAATTTCATTTTTTTTAAAAACCTTATTTAAAAGGAATTAAATCTAGGAACGACTAAAACACTTTTCATATACCAAGAGTAAAAGAGAGAATTTACATTATTATAGTAAATTGTAAACTGTATCGTTTAAAGGTAAATTATCAACGTTTTACTTAGAGTTTTACACAAAAATTGTTATTCAAAAGAAGAAAAAAAGGTAAGTCAAAAAAAAATAATAAAATTTATTTCATTGAATGAAAACAGTATTTGTGCAAGTATATAATAAGAAATAATTTTTCATTTCAACAAACATTTGGAGCATTATTAGAATTAAAAACCAACTAACATAATTGGTAAATAATAACAAAAATTAAACAACTCAGTACTGATAATACCATTTACATATTCATACTATCATTGTATACAGCATTTTAACAAAATATAGATTTCAATGGTTTATTATTCAAATAAGATTACTACTGATAATTCGGTGATAAAGGGAAAAAAACCAATAATTTTTTGTGATCTCTAAATAAACAAAATCTGTTTAAAGTCATACATGTAATAAATGAGTACAATTACATACATTTCAGATATCACTAATGCTTCTTTACCTACAGTAACAGAGAATAAAATAGTAAAAGTAGACAGTGCAAACAAAACGTTGGCTATTATACAATAAAATTTGTTTGCATATATATATATATATATATATATATATATATATATATATATATATATATATATATATATATATATATAATCCCATGAATAGTTAAAGCAATACATACAATATCTTGATATATCTTTAGATTAGGAAATGGGAAGAAACTCTTGTAATATTTATTGATTTGCAAATGATAACTAGGGTCGACAAGAGTTTAAGTGAAGTTTGATAAATTCTTTAGAAAACAAAATACGATTAATATATAAAATCAACTACTCCTAATACTTCTCAAGTCCCAAAGATTTACAATTTATGTGCAAAATTAATAGCTTGAATTGAAAGTTTCTGCAAATATATGTCATCTATTTATTAGACAGCTTTAATATATTTTCAATAAAATCAATTCAAACATCCATTCCGATATGTTGAGCAGATGAGGCTCATAAAGTAGACGTAACTATGATGAGAAGAAATGGAGCTGTGGTGGAATACATAAGAAAGACAATCTTTTCGTTATAACTCGAAGCGTTCAGAAAATTTCACTTTATTGACACCTTCATCATTAAGAAATATGTACTCTTTTTACTCTACGTTAATGACAGTCTTTTGTTTGGAGGTCAACCCTTGGAAGATTAGGACGAGAAGAGTTATGTCCAGAAATTGATTGTAGCAATTCGATGTTATTACACGCTTACGTGATTTTTCGCAACTTTTGGGCAGATAAATCATTCTTATCTTTTTATTTGTCAGACCTGGTCAATTACTCACACTTAACCTTGAACATGTTTTGTACATGTGTGTATATATCCGTATACTTATGTTGAATTCATGTTCACGAAGACTAGGTCACCTAGTACTCACAGAGCTGGTTATTTTTCCCACTTCAGTTCACGTGTATTTCTTCTCGTCTCTTATCGCTTGTCTAAATTATGCTTGGAATATATGTTCCTCAAATACCTTTGTAATGGACTTCTCATATCCATGTCGTTATCGACAGGATACGTCGACTTAATATATATAAAAAAAGGTATAAATTTCATTAGAATCAATATTACTCAATCATATGGAATCAGATCGCCGGACACTAAACGAACATAAATACACAATTAACAACATGTGGTGTGGCAGTTGAAATGATAGTTCTTTAAAAGTTTATGGTTTCATACATTTCACAATATAAAATAAATAAATATTATATTTCCTGATGAAATTCCGACAAAAACTCACATTAAATTAATCGGATAAAATGTCTTCAAAAAGTGTCATGACTTCGTACGGGGACGACTTGGTGCAGTCAGTCGATGGAAGAAGCCCCCAGTTACAGAATCCGCATTGCGAGGCGAAACGGACACAACTGGAGCAGTGCAGGGCAATGTTGTGCATGAAACAGCAGTTTGTGAACAGTTGGTGGGATAAATGGAAGCTTGAGATATATTATGGTTTGATGTTGATTGTCGCTGAGAACAAGAGTGAATAGGACAATTGCATTGTTTATTTGAAGCAGGCACAGAAGATCCAGTGACTGAGGGTGTGTTGATACTTGCTCCAGGAATAAAGTTTGATGTCACACTTTGTTGTTCATGGGAGTTGAAACCCAATGATGAACAAACCGTTGGAAATATATTGACAGCTGATGTTCCAATTACACCAATATCATCAGCAGCACGATTGATATTAGTGTAGTCTCTTCCAGTACGGCGAAGATCCTACGGACATTTCGAAATCAAAGTAACAGATATTTATAATCACAAGGTTTTTAAGACAGCGTTTATTATTGATAAATTGGTTTTCACTAGGAAATAAAACTGGCAATCCAGTGAATAAAAACAGTGAGAAGAATTTTTTCGACAAAATCATTTAACTAAGCTGTACATTCGTATTTATAGTTGTGTGGTAGGTATATGTCTATAGAATGATAGAAAAGATTGCGTCATAAAGTGATTAGAGACTCTTATTATCAAATCAGCTTACGAAATAATCAAGTAGTAAGAGAAGAATACAAGGACGAATATAAGTTGCAGCTTAAGTAAATGATTTCGTCGAAAAGAAAATTCTCTTCGCTGAATTCCGTTTATTTCTATTCAATGAAACAATGGGTTGTTTTAATTATCTGAAAAGTTAGTGCTGGAATATAATAACAGACGTTTTTTCTGTGTTCATCAAATAGCGGAAATATTCTTTTGGTTTATTTAGTAAAATGAATAATTAGAAGTATTAAATTTTCAAAAAAATTCTTAGAAATGTGTGAGACAGTTGACAGTGAGTGCATGGATGTTCATCCATACTGCCATCGAGAAAAAATTCGAGAAATGATCACTGTATGTAAACTATGGTATTAACATGTTTCGATTTTTAATTGAAAATGAAAAAACTCACATTATCCATTTGTATACGCTTGGACATTGTATTTACATATTGCTGAACAGCTTTATAAATGAATCTATACTGAGTTTCAGTTTGCACCATCCCAGAACGTTGTTCACGAACTGCTTGGATTGTACGGGAAATATCTATGTCACAATTAAGGCCCATTGTTTTGATATAATTTATGAGCATATCGATTACAATAAATGCTCCAGTACGTCCAATACCTGCACTACAGTGTACAACGATAGGTCCAGCGCCTGGGATACTATCCTGAATAAAAATAAAAGCAAATACCACTTCAAATAATGAAACATTTACAATACATCACTACATGGAAAGACATGAAAATAGTTCACGGACCAACATTTGCTAGAGAGCTACTGAAAACAAAATGGTATACGACAGCTGCGTCCACATAATTTCGAATATATCAAAAACAAAAGTTACTGATTTATCTAGATAATACAGACTATGATTGACCACTGAAAGGAAAAAAGGATACAATTTATGGACTGCACAAGATTGACTATTTTCGAATCGTAAAGAATTTTATCCTACTTTATATCGACGCACTTTTCGATATCTAGTCCTTAAGCAAACAAACAGACAAGTGTCTGTAGTCATGTGACTTATAATACTCCCAAGTCGATATTTGTGACGGGGATTCTCAAGTTATAACATTTACTCTCAAATTAGCTGCATCTCTAACAACCATCTGACTGATTAGTTTCCAATGTAGCTAAATCTCTGAAAAAAATGCGTACGTTAAACAACAATTTTAAGAAAAATAAAAAGGTATCAAATAAATTTCAGTAAGTTGATATTCTCTTTTAGAATGAGTTAAACAAGAAAACAATCAATACATCTTAGGTATAATGTAAGTAAGTACTTCTATTCATTGGGTTGCTAGAGCGTGATATTGGATTTCAATTAAGTCTACGTTATAGTCTGACAAATACGATTTAATCTTGATCGACTGACTAATTAGAAACTAACTGTATGGACGACGCACTCTTTGACACGACGATAAAAAGATTGGGAGAGAAGCTAGGTTATGTTAAACCATATGACTGGGCATTTTTACGTACTTCATAAATTCTTGTCCATCAAGTAGCCTACGAAAGTCAATAAGGTCAAAAGTGGTAACAAAACGGAAAAAAGCATTTGGTTAGCCAGTGGCAAATAACTTTTTGTTCTATGGTCTATATAAGGTTAATTGGAACAGATATAATTCACAAAATAATAATCCTCGGGCAATCAAACATTTAATAAATCCATTATAAATACTAACGTTCGATTGGTTACACACTCATTTCGGCAGTCGTATAAACATAGAAAGAAATTATTCTCTTTAAGTCAGGTAAGACAAAACTTCACAAACGTTATCCAGTAAAAAATAATGACACGTTATTAGTTTGTAATCAGTGTTAATCATTTCCTTTATGATGAATAGTTCAGACCCGTTTCTTGTTTAGAATTGGATTCTGGGAACTCAGCAATCAACTTACGCTTCGGACAGTATTGCTTACCAACGTAAAGTTATAGAGAATAAAAAAGATGATGTGAAAACCAACTATTTAATAGGAAGACTCGCGTCGAACGTGGAAAGAAAGAAAAATTTAGACTTTTTCTAAAGAAAACTGAAATAGGTTTCTTAAGTTGAAGGATTACACTATTTTAACATAGAAATATTGCTAAACGACACAGAAATCCTACAGCGTTATATTCATGTATACACTAACAGTTTACAAAGAAATGACAGCTGAACACAGATTGGAAGTCATCAAAAGTAAACATTTTTCGTTATACTAATATATCTCTAAAACGTGTTTTTGTTGTATTGTTCGGTTTCCACTTTCGATACTGATAAACAATATTCCTACACACTAACTCAGCGGGCTACTCGAGTGAAAAGACAAAGGTGAGAACGGATGTTTATTAGCTAAACCGAATCGGGAATGCATGTACACTCGTTTATATACATATACGTCTGACCATTAGAAAATTAAGCCACTAATGGCGCATGTCTCGTTCCTTACAAATTTCAATCGCGTGCATTTATCATTTGGACTGATATTTGATTGACTCAATGTATTCATTTTTACCCATTTAATAAAAAATTAGAAAGATAAACCAATATTTAACTAAACTCATTTAATTAATCAGACACCAGAGAAATACCCAATGCAACTGAGATACTATAAGGTCTTAGTCTACTCACACTCGTCTAAAGACATTTGGAAGTATACTTTCAAGGACAACCATAAAGTGGATACAAGTATTTCACTTACCTGTCGAGCGGATATGTCATGCATAAAATCGAGTACACACGAAGGATCACTAGGAGTTCCATGATCGGGCCAAACAGTGAAATGATAGTGATAAACAGTAAGTCCATTTCCTGAATTCACTTCTCGAGATGTACTTTCAAGACTACTGACGGTTGATAGTGTGGTATCGGTTTGATGCAATTTTGTGTTACTTGATTTGCAATGCTTCTGATCAAATCGTGTGTCAGAGATAGTAGGACTCGAACAAGTAGAAGTGGCAGTAACAGATTCAGGTAAATGAGGAAACTGATGTTCTGTGTTTTTTGTTGATATAGAAGAATCTCTAGTCATATAAAGTTCACGTAGCGTGTAATTAACAGAATTCCTTTCAGACAAATGTCGGACACGAATCGTACCACCATAATTTGGAAACTCTCGTATGCCTTCTTCTGCAGTTGGCCAATAACGAATACATTTATTCTGTAATCGAAATAAAGATAATACATGGCAAAGAATTTTCGTTCATTTATTAAATACTATGCGCCAATCGATAATTGTTTGACATCTAAATAAAAATTATTTCTCAATTAATGGATCTCTATACACAACATATGTATTATTGAGGGAAATTTATCAAGACTCGATTTGGACGGCCGAAGAAATGAAACATGCAATGTACATTCGTTTGTTTCTAAATATCAGTTTCCCGACCGTTGTTGCTACCTTGACGTGGTGGTCGGGCTTGCCTATCGTGATGAAGCAACCGAGCTATACTGGCTGGAACAACCGTTCCTCAAGGTCCTACCATGTCAGACAGGTCGGTTGAAGAGCGGTAAGACTAAAAGCAACAAACCCAAGGTCCGAAGGCGAAGTCGTACTGCTGACTGTAGAAAGGTGTGACAGCAGTAAGGTGTTTCCTTCAGACAACCAGCATGACAGCGATGCTGCCTTCCCACAAGGAGGGGTGGGGTTAGAAAAGGTCGACCCTAAAAATGTCACACCTCACCTTACCTCACGGATTTCCGTCTCCGGCGGTAAGGCCCTTTGAAGAGCGGAGCTAACACGTCAAAAACCTCCCACGAAAAGGCCGTGCGCGACCGGCCTCAAGCAGTTGTCCCTTGGGCACTGCGGTCACGCTCTCAGGTCACTGAGACCGCCTCTAATCCAATTTCCTTTTCAGGTACCTCCAGAAGAACCCTTCCACGGTGTGGGCAACCGGGAAGTGATAACCGCCCTCATACCTCTAACAGCACCCAAGACCACTGTATTCATAATCAACCTTCCTTTTCAATTCCTATTATTCCTCCTACATCGACTTTCAACCCTAAACTTCCTCCTTCGGCTTCCTCCTCAAGTGTCACCATAGCCAACGATTCTAGTGCTCAAAACTCTGTCACAGGTCTACTGAAACCTCGCTCCAAACTACACATTGGAGCTTTCAACGTACGCACTCTATGTCAAATAGGTCAGCAGGCTTCCTTGGCTAAAACCCTAGAGTCTCTTTCCATTGATGTATGCTGTGTCTCCGAAACACGCATACAGGATTCCAGTGTGGTCATTCACTTGACCTCACCTCGGCAAAACGGAGAGCCAACGAGATACACCCAACGTGTATCTGGTGACCCGATGGCCAGTTCTCGTGGACTGGCAGGTGTAGGCATAGCACTAAGCATGAGGGCGGAACAAGCACTGCTAGAGTGGATCCCCGTCAACAGTCGTCTATGTGCTGTTCGGCTAAACGGCTCCGTAAGAACTCGGAAGGATAGGGACACGCGTCGTTGCCTTTTCACTGTTTCTGCCTACGCTCCCACTGACTGCAGCTCAGATGATGTGAAAGATGAATTTTACAGAAAGCTGTCCGAACTTCTTCAGAAAGCTAAACGCTCAGACATAGTACTCGTAGGGGGTGACTTTAATGCTCAGATAAATAGCTTAAACCAAACAGAAAGGCATTTAGGTGGATATTTTAGCATTCCGGCACAGCGAACAGATAATGGTGACCGTCTGCTGCAACTGTGCTCAGACAATCGCTTATTTTTAGCAAACACAAATTTTAAGCATAAGGAGAGACATCGTCTAACATGGCGACCCCTACACCAAACCAACGGTGGACTCAAATAGACCATATTGCCATCAGTCATCGTTGGAGAGGGTCGGTAGAAGATTGTCGCTCATTCTGGAGTACCTGCTTGGACTCCGACCACGCCCTAATACGGGCACGCATCTGCTTGCGCCTCACCGGACGCAAAAAAGCCACATTAAAAAGACCCATTAGAACTGAGTTGAGTAACGAGAAAACCAAAAGTAGGTTCCAAGAACAACTGAGTTCACACTTAGGTAGTTCTGAAGACGAGGCTGACCCAGATGTTGCTTGGAAAGACATACAAGCAGCTGTGGAAGCAGCAGTGACATCTATTAGCGACTTAAACCACAGAGTTTCAAAGAACCAGTGGATTTCTTCAAAGTCTATCACACTGATGGATTCTCGCAAACTCGTCCCATCAGGTTCTGAACATGAGGAAGAGCGACAACAAATCAGACCTAGGTTAAGAAAAAGTCTAAGAAACGATCGTGAGCAGTGGTGGGCAACGAAAGCAAAAGAGATGGAAAAGGCGGCGACTATAGGGAACACAAGACAGCTTTACAGACTAATAAAAGAAACTGGAATAAGTCAAGTGTAAGTGAGATTATATCGGAAAAAGACGATACACTCATCTGCTCCCAGTCCAGGCGTTTAGAACGATGGGCGGAACATTTCAGAGAACAGTTCAGCTGGCCTTCAGCCACTCTACAACTACCCTCCATTCCCAGACAGTGTGAATGGAACATTGAAGTAGGTCCCCCAACTCTTGCTGAAGTTCAAAAGGCTATAGTCAATCTGAAACGAGGAAGGGCAGCTGGTCCAGATGGATTGGCCCCAGAGGTCTTTAAGGATGGTGGTCCAATTTTAGCGATTAGGTTGACTAATATTTTAGCTAAAATCTGGGAGTTAGACGTTATTCCATCTAACTGGTCACAATCACTTATCGTCCCAATATATAAGAAAGGGTCAAAATCATCCTGTGACAACCACAGAGGGATTATAGGTGTCATTACCAAGGTTTGATTTGATAATTTCGAATAAATTGAGCATTGGGTTGATTGTTATAAATAAAAATAATATATTTGTAATATCCCAATGAGTAGAAAATTGGATTTTCTGACGTTTCGTGACTTAGTGTAAGTCACTTCTTCAGAGATAGTGAGGTTAGACGCAGGGTATTAGGGAATGATGGTAAATCAGTTGATGAGGTTATGAATCTTCATCGACTGAGATGGTTGGGCCACGTGTTACGTATGCCTGAACACCGATTACCACGACGTGCAATGCTATCCGGTATTGGAGATGGTTGGAAGAAAGTTAGGGGCGGCCAAACCAAAACGTGGCATCAGTGCTTGAAGTCACTAACTTCTAGTCTGAGCCATGTTGGTAGATGCAGACTACTTGGTTGGGGTCCGCGTGACTATCGTAACCAATGGTTGGAGACTCTTGGTGACATGGCTCAGAATCTATCACAATGGCGTCGGTGTATACACTCCCTGTCTTCCCTTAAACTAAGAGATTAAAATCACTTCATATCTTTCTTTCTACGAACTAATTCTTTCTTCTTGTACTATATCTCTATATGCAATCTTTCCGTTATATATTACTACCTTTGACCTAACCACTGCTATGAATCCGGTGTTCATCTTGTTGTGCTGACGCGGTATGGCAACCTGGACCGATGCACATATGTGCCTGGTCCTACGTTGTATCTGACTGACTGAAATATCAGTTTGGTAGTTTATACATAAATTTATGAATATACAAGTTTTACAAATCATATAAAGTTATTTTCATTTAAAAATTCAAAACTAACTAGTGTGACTATATAAAACATCCTGAGCATTTGGGAAGTACTCATCAAACATTATTGTCATGTGTATACAGTTAGTTGACGATGGATAGGTATTTTAATGAGCAAGAGATAATTTTAGGAAAGAATCTTGTCACATAAGCTTTCAAAAATTCTTTTGAATTACATTGTTGCTAGATACTAACAACATGACATTACTTTTTCTGTGACATGTCTCATGAAGCAATACTGAATTTAAGGGACCGTATAAAATAATTGTGATGACTTTACTTAAAACTTAAGGAAAGTCCTAATTATGGTTGGTCACTCTAGACTGATTTTAATCAATAGATTGGTAAAGATAATCATGATAAAACAAAATTTGCTCCTCTGTGGAATAACAATAAAGAGTGACTATCTTAAATAGTGTTTTATGCATGCATTGAGTTTGTAACTAGTCTCCAATACTTTCGTCAAAACTTTTAATGATTTCAATGCAATAAAAAAACTATAAACAACTGTGAAGACCCATAAATTTGTGTGGCTATCATCGCAGTAGATGAATGTTAAGTACAGAAAATTGTTCACGAGATCCTTGATTTTTCTTAAGAATAATGAAAATTCGGAATTTTTTCTAATTCGATTTGATAAAGCCCACACAAACCATATAAACGATGACTGAGAAAAGGTTAAGATGAAACGATTGTCTTTTTTTGTAATTCTAGGGCACTTAGAGAGAAAAAGACAGATATTTAGCAAAAATGACCTACCCTACCACGTTCCATTATTTTCGTAATCATAACGATTACGGCACTTTTTTCTTGCCATATCATACGCCAAAATGCATCTTGTGAATTAGCAACTGCCCCTTGGGTGGCTATGTAACGTGGTTTCCCATTGAAAAAAAATGCAGCAGAACTATTTGGAGTGTGTGGAGAATTGGAGGTAGTGATAGAAGCATTACATTGTTGATTATTATTCTGATCAGAAACTGAAGAAATTGGGTGATATTTGACACAACAGAAAGAACTTCCATTAGAAAGAGATTCAGTTAGATGGACCTGCAACAGGTTTGGTATAAAAATTGAAAATCAATAACTGGAAAAATTATAATCAATAATTCTAAAAAAAAATGTTCGAAATCAGCCTCCTTAGGTGGTAACGATTAAAATAACAGGGAAAACTGTCACAAAATCAGTGGTGAATCAATGTTTGATGTAAAAAGACAACTCATTAATCCAAAGAATACTATTTTACTTACAATTGATTGATCACTGAGTGGTGATCGATGTCATGTGCGTCAGGTCCTTCTTAGTGCAGATCGAGTCCTATCGACGACCAAGTTGCAATGTGGCCACGACTCTGGGTGACTCAACATTGCGTGCACTATAATGAGATAAGCTAGTGGTTGGAGGTAGTCAACAGGAAACCCTAGACCTAGGTTTCGTGTTATTTGGCACTCGTCAGCAAGGTGTACCTGTAATATTGAGGGGACTGATACTCTCTGGCGGATTCGGTCCCGCGTCACTCAGCTTCATAGTCAGAGACGTTACCACTGGGCCATCTGGGCTGCGACTGACCACCTGTACGACTGAGATGTAACGTCTCTGACTGTGAAGCTGTGTAACACGGGACCGAATCCGCCAGGGAGTGTCATTTGCCTCAACATTACAGGCACATCTTGCTGACGAGTGCCAAATAGCACGAAACCTAGGTCCACGGTTTCCCGTCGATTAACTCCAACCACCATCTTACTATGTTTTTAGTTAGCCACATATAAAAAATAAACAATAAATCCCGGTTGATATCACAGAGTGAAACAGTTGGAATAACTGAATCTCACTTCAAAATGAAAGAAACAGACTGACAAATCATCAAGCAAGCGACTATTTTTAGATGACTGAAGTCCATAGTGTGGTCTCATTTGTGCCCATCTAACTTACGTTAAACTGATTGACATGTACCTAATGTTATGATGATTTTTGTAGTTTGATTGGTTTCAAAGCAGTGACGAATGGGAGGTAGCATAAGTAAGAGTGTGGTGAATCAAGCTGGAATAAGTAGATTGACGACTGGTGCACATCGATACTTCAACGATGGCGACGGTAGACGAATAAGAGAGAATACAGAATTTTGCAAGAGCTTTCATATCTCAGATAGACATTTAAACAGGTAAGGTCACATCCCAAACAGTATGTCTGATATTATGGATAAAAATGACTAAAATCCAGATGTAAATGGTTAGAAGTGATTAACAAAATTCATATTCTCTGGTCAATTTTGATAACTGATCATTTAACTATACTAGATGTAAAGTCATGCTTTTGATATAGTCTCTGATCAAACTTTAATCAGAGGTTTCGGCCAATAATTTGCTCTAGTGATCAACCATTAAATCTGCCACATTAGTAACGAGAATTCAATATTTTGCACAAACGGAGATGAAAGAACACAAAATAGAAAGTGCTATATTTGCTGATCAAGAGACAGTAATTCGTCAGAAGTTTTGATTGGAACAAATAGGTGTCAAGAGGAAACGAAAAAAATGTAATCAAAAATAACAAAAAGGAAGGAAAACTAACTAACGACAAAACAGTCGGATAACTTACAGGCCAACAAATATAATTGGCATTGATGTAGTCAGAACCAGGTTCTTCAGGATTACCATCAAGAAGTTTAACTTGAGACCAATCAAATGGAAGGATATGTTTATACCGGTTTTTATCTCGGTTGTAAGACTGATAGCCTTCAACACGTGGATTACTCTTCACCTAAAATATAGAACAAAATTAAAATCACAATCCATGAATCGTAAAACTTTCCAAAACCAAAATCAGCAACCTTGTTTACAAACACGGAGACAAAGGTAATGATTTGTAACTGAAACCAAAAGCCACCACAGGACAGACTGGATACCGAACTTCAACAGACCTACAAATACTTTGTGTAAGATGCAAAGATTGTAAACATTGTCAACGACGAACCAACAAACACAGAGCTATAGTCAGTGTTGTAACCTTGATAAATAATCGACTTCAAATAGAAAAACAGGAAAGAAACGTTAATATAATAGTATTCAAGATCGGTTTAGAGCGTATTCACTTGGATACTAACAGACGTGACATAAAATATACGTTAGGAATATCTTTTCGAACCACAGAGTAGACATCCAATAATCACGACAACTTTGAAGTTCGTGAGACAAAAATGTAGTGAGTAATGCTCATTAAGCGTTCTATTCATTGACACAGTCTGAACCCATAATATGGAAAACCTCTAAGTTAGTTATTGCTTGCAAACGAAAATATGGTGTCCAATGGGTTCCGAGGTTGCGTTTTGTTATTCCATCATCATATATTGTACAACGAGCGTTGTGAAGAATAACTGATCGTGTGTCTTTATTATTATTATTATTATTATTATTATTATTGGCTTTATTCAATATTATATTTTTGGTACAATATAGAATTCTCAGCGTAAAGTATTTCAACAAGTTTCCGTTTCTTTCTTCTTCGTCGGTCCTGGCGATAAATATTGAGTGATCGCCAGTTAGATGTTAGCAGTTCACTAAATGAACATCTGAATAATGTGCATTCTTTCCGTTGTATATTGCCAGCAACCACATTGTCTCTTATTGAGTTTTTTGTAACTTTGACAACGAAAGGTTGTACACTTTTCAGAAACGCAACAGAATAGGTTGTGCGATTAATAAACATAATGATATATTAAAACAAACAAAAATAGATAACTTGTTGAAATATCTAGATGGCAGGAACAGGTAGCCCAGATGATCAAGCAGGCCACCGAATTCACGCATTTCACTATTCTCTTTCGGATCAGTGACCACAATAACATCGATTATCTCTAGGATTATCACCTAAAGTGATGCTAAAACGCATCTGACAAATGTCGGTTGCGAATTGAAGTTTAAATACTGAATGTTGAATGGGTTACGTTTTCGTCGAATTTCAGTGGAGTACGTCTTAGGTAACTAAAGACAACGGCTTACTTCCAAGTTACTCTGACCAAAAATCGCAATTTAGTAATATGTTGACCTGGAGTAATTCAAACTAGCTGGAACTTCATAAAATTTTGACTTCTCAGCTGTATGAAAAAGTTAGTGTAAACAATACGGCAAATCAATCTAGACGCAACTTTATAATTATTGTTTGACCTTTCTCACACAAATATCAGTTATAATGATTAATTTCCAGAACGCTAAAGATATTCAGAAGTTGTCGTTCAGCTTTGCCGTGTTTCGAAATTCGATAAATAGTTAGTAATCTATAATTAAGGCAACCAAATAGTTTGAACACTAGATCAAATTGCATTGCATTCCATTCCCCATTACATAACTGAATGTAAAGTTAGACGGCATTCGAAGAAACATCTCTGACCTGGACAATAGAAAAATTCAAAATCGCGAAAACTGTTGTTATAATATGTAACTATTCATCGAAAAGGATTATAAATGCAATCTAAAATGTTGGTAGGGTATTCTTGCAGGAAATGAACCTGTTGTAAGACTCTTTAGAAATGAACCTTCGAAATTAACAAAAAGCTACACATTGTTTTCTATGAAACCTATGGAAATTTGATGATTTATTGTGATAGCCCAGAACAAGCACATAGTAAGTCAATCGGTGTAAAATTTCAAGATACAAAAAATAAAATTACATGAGCTTCCTGATGCAACTCTTCAAATTCCTCTAAAAATCCAGCTAACCCGGAACCATGACCACTTTCTTGTTCCAACTGATGCATACGCTGATCAATGGTAGAAACGTTAAATCGAGTAGCGTTGAAAGGCTAATTGAGAAAAAAAAAAGAATTATTACGGATATTTGAATGAACAGTACGTTGTAAGAGTTGTAACATTCGTGCACACATCAAAAAAAGTACATAAGTAAATAAAAGTTTTGTAAAAGCCCCATCTACAAATCAGTATCCATTATATTATTTTTATTCTTGAAGAAAAATTAGAGATACAACTCGATGCCTTAAATATATACATAAAAACCACAAATCCGTTTGTCTTGTGTGGTTACTACGATGAAACTATGCAATCTAAAATAAAATATCCACCTCACAGCCTTTATTTTAATGTGAAAGTAATTACAGTGTTAGATTAATAATCAAACCAAATTTTTATGGAAAGCTTCGTTTAAGTAAAAATCCGAGATAGTTATATTTGTGCATTTATTTAACATTAGAAAATATCAGTACAACTTTCACCTTATTTTAGAAATTAATTAAGATCAAGGAAAAACTCAATAAAAGCAACCAGTTATGATGTGGTGTATACTACTCATGTTGATAGATATAAGTAGTATGTAGCACTAATCGAAAGTGGAAAGCATCCCAGTAGAAGATTGAGAAGATTCAATTTACGAAAACAGAAAGTAATTTTAATAACAACTGAATCGAAAGAATCATGAAGCATGTAAAGGACAACTGATGGAAGATGTGCAAATTATTTATTTAATGTGTCGTTTTCATATTTTGTGAAAGTACTCTATAATTTTGCAATAAATAATAGATCGGTTTTCCCACCTGAGTGTTCGTTCGCTACATACATATGTCTGACGGGATCCTAAGTATTCAAATCCGGCGAATTATTGTAGTTATACAACAAACCAGAAATAAGACATAATAAATTTAGTTGCAGCTTTCATGATAAGAATAAAAACATATTGTGGCTCTTAATAATAGCTTAAAACTAGTCAATTAGAACGATGGATTATGATAAATAGCTGGAAATAAACTTTTCTATAGCTCTCTGTACCTTTAAAATAGCTGGCTCATATAAATGTATTAGGTGGCAAGTAGTAATAAATAAGATAAATTCTGGGTATTTATGTGACATTCATTCTACAGTGTCACGACAAAACAACTATTAATAATCTTATTATAACTGTTTCTTTAATCCTAAGAGCAGCAGAGAAAAAATAACTCTAGTCATATAACAACAAACAATGACAGTTTAATGTCTACCTTGTTATAGAACAACAATAGAGTTCTGTTAGTTACTGAACTGATTTATACCTCACGCAACCGAAAAGTAGTAAGCGACCTAGTGGGCTGACTGACATACTTTAGTTATCGTTGGGCCTACCCCACTATATGTTTGTAACCAGAAAGAACTACATATTAGACGATGGCTTTCTGTGCGCAACACATAGCTTAAATGACTCGTTTTCACTGTTTAAAGTTCAATTTTTATATCCAATCCCTAAAGTTCGATATTCCAAATATGGAATAGCGTTAAAAACAATCATGACAAAAGATAAAGAAATTTAGGTCATCGGTCTTTTACACAGATGAATGAATCGTACATTAAAACGGCTTGATATTCAATTCACCACACTTTAAAAAAGTATGAAACAGATGGGATAATCCATAGTCTTGATAAGTTGTGAATTCTGCTTCAATTTTGCAGAGACAATGTAGTGTTTAGAAACCAGTGAATGAAGTGAAAGAACTCTAGACGATGAAATGAACTACCTATTCACAAAGATTTATGCTGGACTAAGATGTATTGGTAGGTGTAGACTACCTACTTGGAATCTATGAGATAATAGATCATAGCTTGGAGATGTTGGGTGATATGACTGAGAGCCGATTACAGTGGAGTAAATGAACTCATTCATTACTTTTATCTAGATTTTGAGTTTCAACGTAATTCCGCACTTATATTCATGAAATTCATCTCTTATTTTAAAGCTGTATTCTCGAATATCTAATCTTGTCCACCACAATTGTGACCAGTATTATCTCAGGTCCTTCCAAAAATTATTTTCTTAATTTTACCTCTTCTAGTTGTTGTTTTGCGACCAGGTTGATGTAAATTTGTGTCAAGCCACATGTTGATTACGTCTGACTAGCCATAGATTTTTTAGGGGAATATATCAACTTTTGATTTACCTGTTTTAGTGACACTAAGCCTCCATTTTTTTCGACCATGGGAGTATTTGTGTAGAAGTCTATTAATTCCTTTAATGAAGAAAACTGGTGCCCTCCTCCAACATCATACATTCCATTCGGCTTCCCATGAATCATAATATGTGCTACTTGTTCACCTGTTAGAACTGACAGGACATAAGACCCTGGTCGGTGAACAGATTCACGAACCAGAAAACAATCAGGTTTGCCTCGTTCTAATAGCATCTTTTCAGCTTCTTTCCCGGTGATTTTTCCATGAAACCAACTGTAAAAAAGTAAAACTATTAAAATATTTGTACACTGTACCTAGAAACAAACAACCATGTGGAAAAATCGGTATTTTAAAAAATAAAAACTATCCAATAACTACTGATATAAAAATACAAAAATAATATTTAATGATTTCATATTTGTTACCAAGTAAATATTTTGGGAATGGTATATTGCATGTATCTGATTTACTACGTCGAATTGCAGACCTTGAATTCTCAGATTTATGTGAGACCAAGGTAAGCGAATTCTAGAAAACAGAGAAGCCATGGACTATTAGTTACAGTTATATATTGGCTGGAGTAAAACGTATGTAGATCAGTCCATTCCATGCTGTGAAACTGATAAACTTATGATAGAGACTTCGGGAACATTCGCAAACTAAAGACCATTAGGCAGAGTGATGGCAAGGTGTTTAGAAGTAGTCATACTGTTTCTTTATATATATTTCGTTCTGATTGGTATAGGATATCAATTGCAAATGCTATTCAGTTTTACCATGTACTAGAAGAGAACTACCAAAAGCAAATAAAACATAACAGTTATAAAGCGTTTATTTATTTACTTGAACACATAAATATTGGTACAAGAGAGCGCCAATATATATGCGCCAGTCAGTCAGTAACAACGTAGAACTTCGTACGTACGTACATCAGTTCGAGTTGCCACACCACATTAGCACAGAGATGCAGTTGTCGATTCAAATCCCGTAGTGGTAGAGCTAATAAGAGTATAAGCAGTAATAGTGAAGATTAGCGTTTGGAGATGTTATTTAAAGAGTATAATCCAATGAAATAAATTTGGAAAGAGGAAAAAAGGGACATGAAGAATTCAGAAGATTAGAATCTGGGAGAACACAAAGAGTGGATGCACCTGCGCCATTGCAAACGATTTTGAGCCATGTCATTCAGGGTCTCTAACCATCGGTTGCTATCATCTCGTGGTCCCCAACCAGGTAGTCTACACCTACCTACATGACTCAGTCCACTTGTCAGTGACTTCATGGACTTGTGCCATGTTTTGGTCTGGCCGCCCCTGGTTTTTTTCCAATCTACTACCACACCATAAAACATCTCACGTCGAGGCAGTCGGTCGTTGGGCATACGTAACACGTGTCCCAGCCATCTCAACTGATGAAGTTTCACTACGTCATCAATTGATTTGCCATCCTTACCTAGTACCCGTTTCCTAACAACTGCGTTACTTACTCGATAGTCCCAGTATATACGAGCAATGTTTCGAAGACACCTATGATCGAATACTAGTAACCTACGAATATCCTCTACTCTTACCGGCCATGTTTCACTGCCATAAATTAGGACGGGACGAACTGCTGTGCAGTAAACACGTCCTTTGATTGATAGACGGATGTCTCGCCTACGCCATAAATGACGCAAGTTGGCAAAAGCTAGTCGAGCCTTCTGTATCCGTGCTGAGATTTCGTCACACACCAGACCACAAGGGCTGATGAGACTTCCAAGATAAGTGAAGCGGTCGACACACTCAACTACTTCACTCCCTATCACTAGTTCGGGTGTCGATGTAACCCAATCCTGAAGCAACATTTTGCATTTCGAGGGAGAGAATCGCATCCCGAACATGCTTGCATTGTTGCTGAGAGTGGTCAGAAGACTCTGCATTTTGTCAGCGTCTTCACCAAATAAAACTATGTCATCAGCATATTCTAAGTCAACAAGTGAACCTCCCGGTAGAAGTTCAACCCCTGTAAATTTAGATGAGGAGAGTGTTATCTCTAAAAGTACGTCAATGACAAACTTGAACAAGAATGGGGAGAGTGGACAGCTCTGACAAACACCACTTGAGGTAATCAATTCTGATGGCCATAAGCTCTCACTCGACCAGTTGTGTTCGAGTAGAGAGCCTTTATAAGGTTAATGTACTTCTTTGGTACTCCCTTCAGTGACAAACACTGCCATAGAACCTCACGATCAACAGAGTCGAATGCCGCCTTAAGGTCGAGAAATACTACCATTGTGGAGCGTCTGAACGTGTGTCTGTGTTCTAGAACCTGACGTAGTGTGAATATCTGATCTATACAACCACGTCCAGGTCGAAAACCGGCCTGGTTTTCTCTAATCTGCTCTTCACGAGCTTTAGTTAGGCGTCGAAGTATCATTGAAGCTAATATTTTAGACAGTATATTAGTCAAACTGATTCCTCTGTGATTGTCACAAGAGGACTTTTGTCCTTTCTTATAGACTGGCACAATCAGTGATTGAGACCAGTCAGATGGGATTACGTCCAGTTCCAAAATTCTACCTAAGACCTCGGTTAATCTCATTGATAATACTGGACTACCATCCTTAAAAATCTCAGGAGTAAACCTGTCAGGGCCTGTTACTCTCCCTCGCTTCAGATTTCCTATGGCTTTTTCAGCTTCGTAAAGGGACGGAGGACCTACATTAACTTGCCATTCAGGTTGACTGGAGATCGTGGGAAACCGAAGTGTGGTTGAAGGTCAGTTGAACTGATCCCTAAAGTGTTCTGCCCATCGATCCAATCTCCTGGATTGAGAATGAATAATATGTCCATCTTTCTCTGAAATTGTTTCGCTAACGGTCGGGTTCCTAATGCCGGTTTCCTTAACGAGTCTGAACAATTGTCTGCTATTACCTATTGCCGCTGCCTTTTCCATCTCTCTTGCTTTCGCTACCCACCACTGTTCGCGATCATTGCGTAGACTTCTTGTCAGCTTGCGCTTAAGCTGACTCCGCTCTTCATTATGTTCAGAGCCAGGTGGAATGAGTTTCCGAGCATCTGTCAGTGCGATAGATGCTGCTGAGATCCAGTGTTGCTCCCTAACCTTACTAGCAGATATCACTGCTGTTTCCACAGCTTTTCGGATATCATTCCATGCTACCTCGGGGTGGGCATCACATACATGGCTGCCTAACTGTTTTCCTAGTTGTTCCTGAAATATACTCTTAGCTTGACTATCATTAAGTAGGCCCCTAAGAGGTTTCCTTGTATCGTCTTTCCTACGTCCAGTAAGACGCAAGCAAATACGCGCTCGCACTAGAGCATGGTGTGAATCTAAGCATGTGCTCCAGAATGAGCGACAGTCTTCTATCGAGCCCCTCCATCGGTGGCTGATAGAGATGTGATCTATTTGGGTCCAACGTTGGGACAAATTAGGGGGTCGCCATGTTAAAAGATGTTTTTCCTTATGCTTAAAGTTAGTATTGCAAGGAAAAGGCGGTTATCTGAGCATAGCTGCAACAGACGGTCGCCATTATCTGTTCTTTGAGCCACGACACCATAAGATCCACCTAGGTGTCTTTCCCTATCGCTTAGTTTACCTACTTGAGCATTAAAGTCACCGGCCACTATTACTACATCAGAGCGCCTAGCTTTTCGGAGAAGGTCGGAAAGCTTTCTGTAAAACTCATCTTTTACATCATCTGAGCTGCAGTCAGTGGGAGAATAGGCAGAGACGACGAAGAGGCAACGACGAGTGTCCCTATCTTTCCGGATTCTTACTGTTCCGTTCAGTCGGACAGCGCACAAGCGGCTGTCTACTGGGATCCAGTCTAAGAGAGCTAGTTCTGCTCTGGGACTCAATGCTATACCTACGCCGGCGAGACCACGGGAAGCAGAATCAGGGCTTTCAGATACACGAAGTGTGAATCGAGTCGGTTCTTTATTTTGGCATGGTGAGGTCAAGTGAGTGACGCTACTCGGATCTTGTATGCGCGTTTCGGAGACGCAGCACACATCGATGGCGCGAGATTCTAAAGTCCTAGCTAAGGAAGCCTGTTGTCCTGTTTGGCAAAGTGTTCGGACGTTAAAAGCTCCTACGTGTAGTTTAGAGCGTGGTTTCAGGAGACCAGGAATAGCGTTCCACGTACTCGAATCGTTTGCCCTAGCGGTGCGAGGTGATAAAGAGACGTGAGGAGGGTTAGTCATGGAGATAAGAGAGGTATTAGGAGGTGTAGGAAGGATTTGAATGTGACCAACTTGGTCTCGTGTGCTGTTACGGGTATGAGGGCTGATGTCACTTCCCGGCTGCCCACACCGTGGAAGGGTTCTTCTGGAGGTACCTGAAAAGGAAATTGGATTAGAGGCGGTCTCAGTGACCTGAGAGCGTGACCGCAGTGCCCAAGGGACAACTGCTTGAGGCCGGTCGCGCACGGCCTTTTCGTGGGAGGTTTTTGACGTGTTAGCTCCGCTCTTCAAAGGGCCTTACCGCCGGAGACGGAAATCCGTGAGGTAAGGTGAGGTGTGACATTTTTAGGGTCGACCTTTTCTAACCCCACCCCTCCTTGTGGGAAGGCAGCATCGCTGTCATGCTGGTTGTCCGAGGGAAACACCTTACTGCTGTCACACCTCTCTACAGTCAGCAGTACGACTTCGCCCTCAAACCTTGAGTTGCTGCTTTTAGTCTTACCGTTCACCAATCGACCTGCCTGGCATGGTAGAACCTACAGGAACATATGTATCAGCCAATATAGCTCGGTTGGGTCATCACGATAGGCAAGCCCGACCACCGCGTCAAGGTAGCAGCTTCGGTCGGGATATATGCGCCACACAAAACAATGAGAATTCGAAGAGAAAAAAGGTAAGGAGTGTAAAAAAAACAATAACGAAGAGATTGGTGCAAGGTAGTGTAGTAATAATAATTGTAATAATGGGAGAACGGAAAGGTACAATCAGAAGAAATCTTTCAGTTAAAGGAGACACAACCACTTTTTATGAAGAAAGTAAAAGAAGGTTACAACAGGATCGCCACTGGCTTCTATTCTGAACCATATATGATAAGGTCTCTAGCCATTGTGTAGCACCATCTCTCGGACCCCAACCAAGGGGTCGTGAAGGACCAACACAAGCCAGTCCTTTGCAGCTTTCATAAAACGTTTAGCTCACTTGAAAATATACAAAATGAATTCTAATTTAAGATATGAGTCAGACTATTTGCACAAAGGATTCAAACACACGTGCGTGCAGTGATGAAAATGTTATCTCCCTCGAAATGCCCTCATAAAAATACATATTCTTCGATTCAAGTGAGAAAGTCTTATTCACCGCCTTTAATTAGTCGAGATATTTTCCTAAAAATGAGATAGCGAAAGTGGACACTTAGTGTTTGGAATAGGTTAAATCACTCCAGGTCAACATATTACTAAATTGCGATTTTTGGTCAGAGTAACTTGGAAGTAAGCCGTTGTCTTTAGTTACCTAAGACGTACTCCACTGAAATTCGACGAAAACGTAACCCATTCAACATTCAGTATTTAAACTTCAATTCGCAACCGACATTTGTCAGATGCGTTTTAGCATCACTTTAGGTGATAATCCTAGAGATAATCGATGTTATTGTGGTCACTGATCCGAAAGAGAATAGTGAAATGCGTGAATTCGGTGGCCTGCTTGATCATCTGGGCTACCTGTTCCTGCCATCTAGATATTTCAACAAGTTATCTATTTTTGTTTGTTTTAATATATCATTATGTTTATTAATCGCACAACCTATTCTGTTGCGTTTCTGAAAAGTGTACAACCTTTCGTTGTCAAAGTTACAAAAAACTCAATAAGAGACAATGTGGTTGCTGGCAATATACAACGGAAAGAATGCACATTATTCAGATGTTCATTTAGTGAACTGCTAACATCTAACTGGCGATCACTCAATATTTATCGCCAGGACCGACGAAGAAGAAAGAAACGGAAACTTGTTGAAATACTTTACGCTGAGAATTCTATATTGTACCAAAAATATAATATTGAATAAAGCCAATAATAATAATAATAATAATAATAATAATAAAGACACACGATCAGTTATTCTTCACAACGCTCGTTGTACAATATATGATGATGGAATAACAAAACGCAACCTCGGAACCCATTGGACACCATATTTTCGTTTGCAAGCAATAACTAACTTAGAGGTTTTCCATATTATGGGTTCAGACTGTGTCAATGAATAGAACGCTTAATGAGCATTACTCACTACATTTTTGTCTCACGAACTTCAAAGTTGTCGTGATTATTGGATGTCTACTCTGTGGTTCGAAAAGATATTCCTAACGTATATTTTATGTCACGTCTGTTAGTATCCAAGTGAATACGCTCTAAACCGATCTTGAATACTATTATATTAACGTTTCTTTCCTGTTTTTCTATTTGAAGTCGATTATTTATCAAGGTTACAACACTGACTATAGCTCTGTGTTTGTTGGTTCGTCGTTGACAATGTTTACAATCTTTGCATCTTACACAAAGTATTTGTAGGTCTGTTGAAGTTCGGTATCCAGTCTGTCCTGTGGTGGCTTTTGGTTTCAGTTACAAATCATTACCTTTGTCTCCGTGTTTGTAAACAAGGTTGCTGATTTTGGTTTTGGAAAGTTTTACGATTCATGGATTGTGATTTTAATTTTGTTCTATATTTTAGGTGAAGAGTAATCCACGTGTTGAAGGCTATCAGTCTTACAACCGAGATAAAAAACCCAATGCAACGTCACTTCGGTATGGTCTGTGACACTTGTTAACAGTTCAAAGTGAAAACCAATAGGAGATGGACATCTTGATTAACCAGAAGGATGAAATATTTAGTCAAGAAACCAGTGATCAGTCAGTCATGTTTAAAACAGAGAACAAATAATGTGCTGAACTCAGCAACCATCTATTAGTCTATGAACTTGTAATATCAGAGTAGTATTAATGTGACTACTTTAATATTGTTAGGTTAAAGAGGGGGGATTGTCAAACAACCAAATAACAGCTCCCTCATTAAGCAATACAACAAAGAGTGTATTTAAGTCGATTCATAATGATTATTTAGGACAATAAGATAAACCTGAGTCCTGAGGTTGAAGCACATGGTGAGTTTTCAACAACTAAAATTATTTATCAGTATGGGCTTTGTGGCGATTGTAGTATTTCCACAGTTGAAGTCACAAGTTGTTCTAGTCTAAACCACCAATGAAATCTGGAAGCACCAGAAAGCCGTTTCTTCCTAGTTTGAGCCCCTTAGAATCCCCATACTGATGACAATCATATGCTCACTGTTGACTAGCTTTAAGATGTAATTCTTGGAGTTCTAGTTAGAAGCCGTGATCAGTGGAGTCCAATGCGTGTCAAGTGTGAAATGGTTATCCACCTTAGATAATTGATGAAAGGTTGCGCAAGACCATATATCGAAGTTAGACATTAACAATGTTGGATGTCGGCTCAGTGGTCTAGAGGTTAGGCGTTCGCGCGAGAGACCGAATGTCCTGGGGTTCGAGACCCGCGTACGCCGTCGTGGGTGAAAACTTCTGAGGAGTCCTATACTATAACAAAATGACCTCCCAGTGCTTACACGTTTTCAATGGTGGTCTAGCTTAGATCGACACGCAATTTCAACTGTGAAAATCGAAATTTTGCATACATTACTGAAGAATTATCTGTTGGACATTTACTTACACTCGTTTAATTAATTAATTTATTTGAACACAGACATTGGTAAAGGAGGCACCAAATACATATGCGCCACACAAATTACATTAGATTTGTGTGAGGGCTATGATACTGCCCGGGTGCCCAAACCGAAGTAGGTGGTTTCTTTAGGGGGCCACGCTCGGAGCGTTCGACATGGTCTGATCCACAAAACAGTGGAGCATCGTAAGGAGATTCAGTCCCATGGCAGCCTGTGACCAAAGATTGGTTCATACACCATTTGTCCACTCAGGATACTGGAGTCCATGTGCACCATTGGTTTGGAATCAGGGATTTCCAACTCCCCCAGGTGGACTCTCCATGTCCACCAACCCGATTAAAGCGCCGGACATTCGCTTTTCTTCCTCTCAATTTCATAGACAACGCTCCCGCCGCGAGAAGGCAGTGAGTAAAACTTCCCTGGCAGAGGCTATATACGCGTGGCCACGTAAGAGCATTTCGAGAGGGAGAGGACTCTCCACTCTCGACCGTACCAGGGCATTTGGGGGCCATGCATTCTAAATAACAAAATGGATATTACAACGTGTATGGGATCCAATTTATCAAAAATCTTGGCGTTTACGTTTCATTCACTTAATGGAAATTCAAAGCTAAGGAGAATTCTCACCTTAAAACGAGTGCTTGTGACGCTCCATTAATACTTAAATTTATAGGTGATAAATTACACTGTTTTATGTCACTTACCGCTCAGTTGTCGGATCTTCCGAAATGAGAGGATATTTCAGCTCAATAAGATCACCATTTTTTTCTCTGAGTTGTCCCTCATTCTCCATGTAGTATGTAACCAATTCTGACAAAGTAGCAAACTTTTCTCCACCATATAGATCTAAAAATTCTTCAGTATTTTGTATGCGAATATGTGTAACTTCATCGCCACGACGAACTGAAAGTGTGAAGCTTCCTGGGGTACTGTGACTTGGACGAGCAAGAAAACTGCCACTGACACCTTTTAAAGTCAACAGTTTTTCAGCTTCCAAACCAGTTAAGTTATGGTGAAACCATCTGGAAAATTAGAGAATAAATTCAACAAAGAAATTCGTTACTAAAATACTACGCATGAATGGAATGACCATACATTATGAATGTATTATAAATTTACGGAAAGTGATTAGGACATGTTTGCCAGACATGTATACATAAATATGCTATAGTGCCTTACTATGAAGTACCTTATTTATTTATTTATTTGAATACAAACATTGGTAAAGGAGGCACCAAATACATATGCGCCACACAAATCTCATTCGATATGTGTGAGGGCTGTGATAGTGCCTGGGTGCCCAAACCGAAGCACGTGGTTTTCTTCGGGGGCCACTCCACGAGCCTTCGACCTGAAGGTCTGATCCACAAGGCAGTGGAGCATCGTGAGGAGATGCAATCCCATGGTAGCCGGTGACCAACAATTGGTTCATACGCCATTTGTTCCCGCAGGATACTGGAGCCCATGTGCACCATTGGTTTGGAATCCGGTTATAGCGCCGGACATTCGCTTTTCGTCCTCTCATTTTCGTAAACAACACCTCCGCCACGAGAAGCCAGTGAGTAGGACTTCCCTGGCAGAGGCTATATACGCGTGGCCATGTGAGAGCATTTCGAGAGGGAGAGCGGATTCTCCCCACTCTCGGCCGTATCAGGGCATTTGGGGGCATGAAGTACCTAACAAGAGATACTAATTCGTCTACATACAGTAAATTCATGTGTTACTGTTAAAAATTAATGTGGTGAGCTCTAAGCCTTCACTACTGTTAATCTAGTGATTATAGAATAGTATAATGAATGACAGACCAAGATATATACCACATGTTTTTGTACTCTACAGTTGAGACCCATTTAATCTTTATCGACGATTCACCGTGTTCATTTAAAACATTAGACCTATTAGGGAGAAAATCCAGCAATCAAAAGGAATTCCCATTTACAATTTCGTTCAGTTATCTTTAATTCATAAAATACATTTAAAAAGCTCAGTTGTCATATTTGTCGTTTTTCTTAAAATCAAGCTAAATTAGTAGCAAATTCTGACACATTAGAGACTGGTGCCGGGGATGTTTTACGTCAAGGCACTTCAGTAGCTATAAATTAATTGAGCATATTTGAAAATTATATTAACCTTTTGTGTTAACTTTAGAATTATAAACTGAGAAGCAAATATTAAAGATACTTAAGATAATTGTGACCTTACGGCGAGCTCAGAATTACGCACACAGTAATCAAGTATAAGATCTCGCAACTAACTTCGATCTACACTATTTTCGCAGGCGTTATTGATACCATGCGGTTATCTAAAAATGTAACTCAGTGATTTAAAGTTGAATGTTTTAGCAACTAATTCACTTCACTACATCTCGAAGGAAATTTCCAAACACTACTTGATATTATAAAAAACCTAAACGTAAACTGATAAAAAATTTACAGGATGATAGCGAGCAGCAAATCAATGACAGTGTACTGTTTCAAGAAAATGTTAAAAAATTAGGAACTGCAAAACAGTTATTTAAGTGATATATCTATTTATCTTGATAGTTTCTCGAAACGAATCACGGTTTGTTCCCTCAATAAAAATCCGACATACTACTGATCTGAAATATAAAAAAAATTGTAAGTAAATGCACACCGCGACTTCGTAAAGCGTGATTAACTCACCTTCCACCAATCTGCCTCATAGATCTTTGTTGTATTTGGCTGAAAGTAAAACGACTGAAAATCTCGGTAGTTAGTAAATTTGAGGTTGGTCTTTAAGAACGTTATAATAGAGACATGTAGAAAAGTAGTAGTTTCGCGGTGGCAGTCGACTATCTGCAGGATATCTGAAAAGAAGGAAAATGTGAGCACAGAATTTATAACATATACTTAGTAGTGAGATCAATTAGGAAAAGTTGTAAAAGATAAAAGAAAAACAAAATGGATAGAATTCTGAACGCGTGACAGTATGTCTTGTTTTTGAAAACTCTGTTACTCAAGGACAGTGAAGAGAGGAAACGCACCAGTACAATGCCAAAACCTTAAAAAGAAAAGTATTTATCCTCAGTAATTCCTCGACTTTCAGTATGTTTGTTTACACGTCAAAGATTACAGTATTCTTGTGTTTGATTGAAGTCAAATACAGCCCTTCGGTCAAAAATTGCAACCTTATTTGGGCGTCGATAAGTATGCTTCCGTCCTAAGACTTGATGGAGAGTGGATGTTTAAACAGTTCATCCACATCTAAATCTAAAGCGAACCTTATCTTCTTGACTTTGTTATTTACGAGCCAAAGTAAAGTACCGGGTGATCATCGATACCAGGATATCAAACACGAACTAATTCCTATTCATTCTTATAGACTGGGATAATCAGTGATTTAAACAATTCTGTTTTAAGCCAGTTATAGCCTTTTCGACGTTAGTACTAATGGGGGTCTAACATCAATCACCCATTCAGACTATCCAGAAGTACTTGATGAGTTGTGACATGGCGCCAAAACATGAAGTCATTGATTTCTAATCTAAGCCATGCTGAGATGTACAGACCTCCTGGTTAAAGCATGAGCGATAGTCGTAACCCGTAAACGAAGATATCGGTTGACATAACACAAAATCTAACGCAACAGTGCAATTGCATTTATTCTTCATTTTTCTCCTTTCCTTTCTTTAATCTCACTTGCTCCTTTTCGACTGCGTTCCTTGTGTTGCATTTCCATTGCAGATAAAATTATCTTTAATTGGTATAGCAGTATTTTTTTTCTTTCCTTCGTTGAGAGGTGTAGCAACACGAACCGAATCAGATTTATCACTTACTCGGATTAGAGTTGTTTTACCAAAGACTGTCAACTGCTGCAAAACTTTCAGGATATCACAACTAAATGGATCTACAGAATTTCCATACTCTCATATTATTCAAAGTACAACGATTTTTAAAAATCAATTATGGATGCAACTACTATGCTTTAGGACCAATCGAGATCCAGACAGCGACTCCGAAAACCTTAAAAGGTAATGCTAACTACCATTCATCTGAAGAACAGCTTGTAGTTGATACCTATATTCAGGGATCACATAACTCCAAATAAAAAACATGTTTTTATGCCAACATGAAGCGAATATAATTTGAACGGAGTCAGTCAGCTACAACGTAGGACCAGGCAAATATATGCATCGGTCCAGGTTGCCATACCGCATTAGCACAGCAAGATGAACACCGGATTCATAGCAGTGGTTAGGTCAAAGGTAGTAATATATAACAGAAAGATTGCATATAAGGATACAGTACAGGAAGAAAGAATTAGTTCGTAGAAAGAAAGATATGAAGTGATTTTAATCTCTTAGTTTAAGGGAAGACAGGGAGTATATACACCTACGCCACTGTGATAGATTCTGAGCCATGTCACCAAGAGTCTCCAACCATCGGTTACGAAAGTCACGCGGACCCCAACCAAGTAGTCTGCATCTACTAACATGGCTCAGACGAGAGGTTAGTGTCTTCAAGCACTGATGCCACGTTTTGGTTTGGCCGCCCCCAATTTTCTTCCAACCATCTCTAACACCCGTTAGCATTGCACGACGTGGTAATCGGTGTTCAGGCATACGTAACACGTGGCCCAACCATCTCAGTCGATGAAGATTCATAACCTCATCAACTGATTTACCATCATTCCCTAATACCCTGCGTCTAACCTCACTATTACTTACCCGGTGATCCCAGCAGACACCAGCAATATTTCTAAGGCATCTGTGGTCAAATACTAGTTACTTACGGGTGTCTTCTACTCTTAAAGGCCATGTTTCGCTGCCGTAAAGTAAAACAGAGCGGACTGCCGCGCAGTATACTCGTCCCTTAAGTGATAGACGGATATCTCACATTCGCCATAGGTGACGTAAGTTGGCAAAAGCCAAACGAGCTTTTCGAATCCGTGCTGAGATTTCGTCCGATACCAACCCATTAGGGCTGATCAGACTTCCAAGATAAGTGAAGTTGTCGACGCGTCCGACTACTTCACTCCCTATCCTTAGTTCAAGTGTTGACGCAGACCAGTCCTGAAGCAACAACTTGCATTTCGACAGAGAGAAGCGCATTCCAAACATTCTGGCATTGTTGCTTAGTGTTACCAAAAGACTCTGCATTTTGTCAGCGTCTTCACCAAACAGGACTATGTCATCTGCGTATTCTAAGTCGATAAGTGGACCTCCTGGTAGGAGATCAATACCCGAAAATTCAGTCGATGAAAGCGTTATTTCCATCAGTAGGTCTATGATGAAGTTAAACAGAAATGGAGAAAGTGGACAGCCTTGAAGGACACCACCTGGGGTTGCAAAAGTAGATGACAGTTCGCCATAAGCTCTGACTTGACTAGTAGTGTTCGAGTAAAGAGCGAAATCACACTACTTATGCAGCTTTTATACGCAACACGTCTTAGTATGAATTTCCCTTCTCTTCTTTTGATCAAAGTAAGCTCTCAATCTAAAACCGTCTTCGATGATGTGGTGAATAATAGGTACCTGCCTCGTGAAATGGTCGTGAATTTCGTTTACAAACTATTGTTTCAACAAGTCATCCTGTCATCTGTACAGAGACATCATAAGAACTTAAGTCATTTATAAAAGAATTTACGAACCCGAACACACATATCAGAAATGACTGCATTCTCATAGCGAGGATGAACTGTTTGAAGGCAACGCGACGCATCATAAATTATTAGACCACGTAAACCACCAAACACATCCAATTCATTGCTTTTGAGCACGACTTATGGTTCTGACGGTCTGTTTAATTACTATCAAAGGTCAATGATTCCGTCACAAAACTTACTCAATTAGTTGATAGTTTATTGACGTCACCTACTATAAGGCTTCTAAATTTATTTATTTATTTAAAAATAAATATTGGTACAAAGGGGCACCGAATACATATGCGCCACACGTCACTTGATTTGTGTGTGGGCTGTGATACTGCCCGAATGCAAAGATCGAAGTAGGTGGTTTTCTTAGGAGGCCACACCTGGAGCCTTTGACCTAAAAGTCTGATCCACCAGGTAGTGGAGAAACGTTAGGAGATGCCATCCCATGGTAGCCGGTGACTAACAATAGGTTCACATACCATTTGTCCCCTTAGGGTCCTGGAGCCCATGTACACCATTGGTTTAGAATCAGCGTTTTCCAACTACCCTAGATGGATCCTCCATATCCACTAACCCGTTTAAATCGCCGGACATTCGCTTTTCGTCCCCTCAATCTCGTAAACAACACCGCCACCTCGATAAGGTAGTGAGTAGGACTTCCCTGGCAGTGGCCGTATACGCTTGGCCATGCGAGAGCATTTTGAGAGGAAGAGTTGGTTCTCCTCACCCTCAGCCGTACCAGGGTGTTCTGGGGATTATAGCCTAGTTAGGAGTTCATCAGACTCAAAATCAAGACTACGGTATACTACAATCAAATCGATATCTTGACATTTTAGCCTACATCGCATTACTTCACACGTTGTTATCATGTGCAAAGTTTATATGGATGGGTTTTTTCCATGTAAATAACAACACCCCCAAATTTACAGCCCTCACTGTCACTAAGCTTTATTGTCAGCCATACATCAGAAAGAGCTGTGATATCGGGTTCTATGGAACCTATAATATTAAAAAGCTTCGCATTTTCTTCCGGCGGTCAGAGAGTGTTGATGTGCTTAACGGTAAGTTCTGTTAAATAGATTTTTGGACCATCACTAGTAATAGTTTGAGGATTATTAGACTCAAAACCTCGATAATACAAAAGCCCTTCAGAATTAGATTTTTCTGGGATTTGACGGCGTTTGGTTATTTCAATTTCTGCAGGCAACTGGTAACGACATTAGCAAGAGTGAAGTTGGTGCGAACATAAAATCCTAATCCATGAAGTTTGAGCAAGCTTTTGGTGAGTCTTGCTTCTCCGTGGAAGGACATATTACCTACAAAAGATTACTCGACTGTCCATTTTCAGAATCTATTTTCTATCTAACTCCGTAAATCTCATATATATACTGACTCCTGATGCTGTTTCGAGGAGTGGTTCCGATATTAAAAACTGAATGTGACCTAGGTCGTATTCAAATCTAGCATTTGGGCCCCTAACTGGGTTTCAGTTTATGAGACAAATAACCTGATTGAAAAATGGTCTAGTAGACTTTGATATTAATCTACTCAAAATAATGTCTGCTGACCAGCGGAACGTTAGACTTTGTTTTATCCAACAGCTTTTTCAAAGGCCCCTTTAGCCCACATATCAACTTCACTTTCTGAAGTATCTGAAGTTTTCCAAATTTTCGAGATCAGGCCCTACCGTAAATCATCACTGTGCAGTCTTACAGATATACTTTCATAATCTTGCCTCTGGATCTTAATAGTACCGCAACGCTTCTTAAAGTTTGATATTATTGTTCGAAGTTTGGTCCATCGGTAAGGTTATCATTAGTTATGTTTGGTCTCCCACAGTGATATCGTTTGTATATGGGACTGAGTTGATGGTGGCGCTTGATGAATTTTTTGAATCCATTAACTATTCTGTATTTAAAACGTAACTGTATTTTCTGTAGAAAAAATTTTCATTCTTGAAGAGTTTCCAGTCTTCATTAGACTCATGGCCTTACGTATCAAGATGTTTTGCTAAATTTTGTATAACCAGCGTGACCCAAAACTGTAAGATTGATTGTAGCTGTCCGGGGTGTGTCCAGTACACAAAAGATACAGCATAATTAAACTGTCCCACCGAATCTCACCCTTATCTGAAAAGTGACAGGTGGGTTTACCACAGCGATTAGTCTGGGACACCTCAGTTTCAGTTTCAGTTCGGAAAGGACAAGAGGCTTGATGGCTTGTGTTAGTCCTGGCGATGATGGTCTCTCAGTTGATCCAACTTTCTTTTAAAAGAGTCGACGGATCGAGCCTCAAACACGTCCTGAGGTAATGAATTCCATTCATTGATGATTCGATGGGAAAGTCGATAGTCAGCTGACAAGTTATTTGTCCTGGCCTTGTGAAGTTTTTTGGAGTGTCCTCGTAAATTCTCTGTTTTGGAAGACAAGAAAAATGAGGGCATATCAGGTGCAAATTTATCACTGAGCTATTTGAAAACCGTAATCAAGTCACCTCTAATTCTTAGATATGACATCGGGAATACGTTTAGCTTGGCCAGTCGAGCATCATACGGAAGCTTCACTATTCCGGGAATCAGTTTAGTTGCAGTTCGCTGAACCTTCTCCGAAAGCTCACTGTCTTTTTTAATCAGGAGCCAGCCGCTTGTGTGAAGTATTCAAGTATAGGACGTACGAACACTGCATACAAAGACAAAAACCCTTTAGCATCGTCGTGACTTAAGGCCTCACGCATTGACCATAAGGTTCTAAAACCTTCGGCGGCTTTTGCACGGCAGTGTGCAGTAGTCTTTAAGTCTTGGCTAACGATGACTCCTAAGTCATCATGTGTCTGGAAAACAGGTAGCTCAGTGTTATTCATCGTGTATGTATCTGTACCTTGATGACCGATAAGCATTACAACACACTTGGAAGTATTTATCAGCAACTGTCAGGTTTGAGACCATTCAGATAATTTCTTCAGGTCATTTTGGAGTTCTAAGCTATCATCCTTACATCGTATCGTTCTCCATATCTTGACATCGTCAGCATATAGCAAGACCGATGATGATAGGAGACGAGGAAGGTCATTTACATACAAGAGGAATAGCACTGGCCCCAAAACTGTACCCTGGGGCACTCCACTAAGCACAGTTTCCCTTCTAGACAACTTTGAGTTCACCCGTACTCCTTGTTGGCGCCCAACTAGGAAGTCTTTTATCCACATCAATAGATTGGCTCTAAACCCAACATTTATTAACTTACATAGCAACTGGTTGTGCAAATCTTTGTCAAAAGCTTTGCTGAAATCAATGTAGGTCACGTCTACAGGTAAATTTTGGTCCCTAAGTGGGAACCAGATTTCACCAGCCACTAATAAGTTAGTGAGACAAGAATAACCTATTCTGAAACCGTGCTGTTTCTCCGAAAGTATCCGGTTTTCATCGAGGTACTGAAACAACTCCTTCCGAATAATCTTTTCTAAGATTTTAACAACCACACTGGTTAAGCTAACGGGTCGGTAATTCTCAGGTTTATGTTTCGTACCTGTTTTTAAGACAGGACTTACTATGGCGTTCTTCCAATCTTTTAGTAAACGACCCTGCTTTATGGATAGATTAAAGTATATACTTAAAGGTTTCTCAAAGAATTTAGATAGTTCCTTCAGTAGCCTAGGATGCAATTCATCGGGCCCCGTGGATTTACCTATGTCCAGCTTATTTAGCAAACCAAAGACATCGAGTTCTTTAATGATCAAGCTATCCAGTGTATGTGTGGGGAGGTTTGTATGCGCTGACGGGAAGAGTGCTTCTATGGTGTATACTTTGCTAAAGTAGTTCGAGAACACTTGAGTCTTACCAAAGTCGCCCTCCACCAATGATGCGGCAGTACTGTCTCCCCATAGTGCAGGAATGTTTCCTCTTCTCTTTGTCCTTTGGTTTACATAGGAATACAAGCGTTAAGGACATTCTATGGATTCCTAAACAATTTTCTCTTCGTACAACTCTCTAGACTTACGGAGGGTCGAGGCACAAGTATTCCGAGCTTTTCGATACTGAGATTTTGTCTCGTCAGTCCCAGTCACTCAAATCTATCCCACATCTTTCGTCCCTTACGGGGAAGGATGCGGACCTCCTTACTGAACCATGGTGGTGAGTTTCTCGGCCCCCTTGGTATAGTCCAAGGGATGTGGGGTGTGGTAACCTTTAGGTATGAATTTCGAAATGCGTCCCAGGCCGTTTCAATTGAGGACTCTGGGTCTATTGTTTAATCTACTAACGATGCTCAGTGAATGATATCTGGTATGTTTGCTTTCCAGACGTTAGGTCTGGATTGAGCTAACGCGTGCTCGTGACTGACAGTCATATGGAAGTCGAAAGTTAAAACTGCGTGATCACCTTTACCTAGGGGTGGCATGTAATGGAGGTTCGCAACGTCCTTTTCGCCAGCGTCTAACCTAAGTTGTAGTTCTTTTTCGGCTTCCCGTCTTTTAACACGGCCTGCCAACGGTAAGTACTTTCGGATAAAAACTCCTGAACCCTTTAATTTATGTCCATTCTGTAAAATTAAGTCGCGTTCATTCGAAGATTTGAATACTACTTTAAGTAGTTTTGACTGATTAGGCTTCAAGTCTGTACACCTTTAGCAAGGTGACTCCGGTGATATTTTGAGGCATGAGTTGATTAAGTAGCTGTTTTATCAGCACAATGTCATGCTCAAAACGAGTTTTTGGTTCAGAGCTTTCACCCTCCTTGATTCTATGAAAAATAACTGATCTGTTACTGTGATCAGCCTTCGATTTCTCGACTACTTTTATGGAATCAGGATTCCCTTTTATATCGTTATGTTGTTTCTTCCGTTAAACCTGTACCCATTCGTCAACGTTGCTATGAGAGGCAAACAGTTGCGTCAAACATACTGTGGGATTCCGGAGGTTCGTCGACGATTTGGGAGGTCAGGTTATGTTTCCCGCTAGAAACCAATTGCGGCTTCTAGGCGTTTCCTGCTGTATACCATTTAGAACACGAAGGACAGAAGAAACTTCTTTTCTTGAGTTTTTGGCTAAGACAGACCTCTTTGGAGACTGTTTTTCCTCCTTTGGTCGTTGTGAGTCACCTGTTTTTAAACTCACCTGAGTTTGCTTCACACCAATTTGCGTGTCGACGGAGCGAGTACTGTTCGATGGATATTCGTAGGTTACTAGTATTTGATCATAGGTGTCTTCGAAATATTGCTCGAACTGATGTACGTACGTACGAAGTTCTACGTTGTTACTGACTGACTGACTGTCCCGACCACGCTTGCCAAAACTTTTTTGCAGCATTTACATATGAGATGTACTCGGTTAGCAAGCTGTTTGCATCCAAACAGCACTGTTGACAAAGCCACACTCAATCGTTTTTACTAAACCGTTTGAAAGCCGCAGGCGTTAAATCCGTGCAAACTTCGTGGTACCAGCCTTTGCACTCGTCGCACTGCATGCCGCTTTCAACGGGATAACGACAACCCGGACGTTGGCAACTGCTTTTTTTTACACTGTCCGGTCATTTAAAAGGAGTTTTTTTCAAAAAGGAACGAGATGCGATGATGCTCAAAAACAAAAGAAAATAATGACCAAAAAGTGAAAAACTGTAGATTGTTAGGACCAAAAGTACTAACAGATACAGTTGAAAATTAGGTACTCAAGAGTACCAACGATAAAACTAATCGGTAGAACGGTAAAAACGGTACTCTAGTCGAATACTTTAACTGAAATGAATTCAATTAAAGTGAAAACAGTAGTCTTGATACGTAATAAACGATCAAAACAATAGAATTTACTCAGCGAGGAAAAATACCACTTACTAGATAAGTAGACGCAAATAAAAGGGTTACTAAGACTAAACCAATATGGTAGCTTGAAAAAAAACGAGATGAAATTCAGTAGTAAAAATACTTAATAAACGACCGGTTCGCAAGTGAAACAGTAGACACATTCTGCGTCAGCTTGATTACACATAAGACATCAGTTACATTTGACTTCACATACCTGTACTTATTTTGCCTCTCGGTACCAAATGTTTTCTAGAACGTGGAGATCCGCAAGCCTAGGTACTGATAACCGGCTTGATGATAATCACTATCCGAATGGATCTGTCAGCCAAGGTAACTAACGGCAGCAAGTTAGAGTTGCCGTTTCTCACCACAATTACTCATAACTATAGACCATTTGGTAAACCCCATTATTCGATCTAACATTTTCCTAGTTTTAACAAGTAATGACAAGATGTGTGAATACACGAATCATGACGGGGTTTGGTCATTCAGGTGACTGGCAGAACTTAATGTAAACAACAGTTAATCCGAAAAATAGGTTAGATACTGGCGAGAAAAATCCAGCATGATCGGAAAGAACTCATGCTCGAAATAAATCTAGCACTTGGAAAACTCGAATAAACCTACCCGCCACTGAATCCTTCCAACCGAATATTTTGAATTTAACATTTTAATTCTTGATGTCCAATCACATCGGTTTATTGACGGAAAAACTTGTCATCTCCGTCGTATTCGTTGAACCTAATGCATGAAGTATCTCACTTTCAGCTCTCTCTTTGCTTCTTTTTTTATGTTGTTGAAGTTCCTGATGTTACATTGTGTAATAGTCGTTTTACATAATGGTTCAAATGCTTGTGGACGGAATAGAAGCTTTCGATTAACAGGCTTCCGTGTCTAGTAGCAGTGAATCACCAATGTTCACAGGCGGGAACCTAGTTATATTGGTGATAATGGAGGAAAAAAGAAAGGAAATTGATAAATCATAGTAAGATGTTATCCTTAGTCCTTAAGAATAGGTCAAGTTTCCTCATAAATAACTCCTGGGAAGTCGTTTGGACTAGTTCAGTCGGCAGGGAATTCCAGTATTTAATAACTCTTATGAAGTAGAAATTGTTTCTACAGTCCGTTCTGCTATGTTGTATCTCCAGTTTCCGGGTGTTACCCCTTAGGTTTGTATTGAGACAAAGCATAAGTAGGTGTTGAAGGGGATGTCCAGAGGTGTTAAGCCATCAGAAGGTCACCTCTAAGACTCCTGTGCCCTAATGGGTGAAGGTTAATTGATTGGAGGCGCTCTTCATAAGGTTTGAATTTGAGTCTCCGAACTGGTTTCGTGGCTCGCCATCGGATACGCTCCAAAGTGTCCTTATCGAGTGAGGGAAGAAATACTATGGTTCCGTACCCTAAATGGGGACGAATAGAAATGTTAAAGATAATGTGGAAGGTTCTTCCGTCAAACTGGCCAAGAATGTGCCTCAGTGTTACCAGTGCAAGGCTTGCTCGGAAGGCATTTTTGTCACAGTTAGCGTAAGACTTCAAATCGTAAGGTGCCAGTACTCCTAAGTCTTTTTCGACTGTGGATACTACTAGAGAGGAGTTTCTTAGGTTGTGGCTGTACTCTGCGACATGTCTCAGATGGACAACTTTACACTTTGAAGTGTTAAATGTAAGTCCGCTGTCATCTGCCCAACTTTGAAGTCGAGTCAGATCCTCCTGAAGTGCCTGTATATCGTCTTGGTTGCGTGTCTCTCTCCAAAGTTTCACGTCGTCGGCAAAAAGTAATAATTCTGACGTTACCTGTTGTGGAAGATCATTTATGAAGGTCAAGAAGAGAAGAGGCCCTAGTACTGAGTCCTGGGGGACCCCACTAGGACATTCCATAGCCTGAGATAAAGTGAAGTTAACCCTGACTTTAAAATGTCGATTTTTTAGATATGAAATGAGCCAATCAATAAGAGTTGGTTTGATACCTAATCGTTTGAGCTTATTGATAAGACACATATAGTTAACTCTATCAAAAGCTTTCGAGAAATCTAGGTAGATGATATCCACCTTCCCCTTGCGATCGAGGATGCTTGTCCATCTGTCCACCGCAGTCAGCAGGTTGGTAGTACAAGAGTGACCCTTCCTGAAACCGTGCTGTTGGGGTGAGAAGAAATTTAAGGACAGTAAATAGTCATTTATACCATCGCATATCAGGGACTCCATGATTTTTGAGGGTATGGAGAGAAGAGCCACCGGTCGGTAACTTGAAGGTTCGCCGCGTCGACCTCCTTTGAAAATTGGTGTGATGTGAGCCAGCTTCCAATGTTCCGGTAGTTTTCCTCGACTTAGCGAGTGTGAGAACATCACGCTAAGCGGCGTTGCCAGGATTGAGGCTGCTTACCTCAGTATGGCGGAATGGACCATGTCCGGGCCAGGAGATGTGTATAATCTTAAGTGCTGCAGTTTCCGGAACACCAAGTCGGCGCTCAGGTTCCCTTCGGAAAGTCCTTTGGAGTTGCAGATGAAGCTGTCATCAGTATAGTAGATGTGGGTCAGTTGAAATGTCCGAGAGTATTGTTCAGCCAAAAGGTTAGCGGCTTGACGAAGAGAGGCTGCAAAACAGAATAGGCTTTTCGGATTGGAGACAAATTTATCCATAAGCTTCATCTGGTACTGAAGCCTGTCTTTTCTTATGGCCTTCGTGCATATTTTTCCCTATATGTTTGTATTGCCTGTACGCTCCGTTGTTGTCAGTTCGTTTGTACTTTGCCTAACAGTGCCTTTTGCGACTTGGCAGGCGAAGAGTGTGGTTCTTGATGATTGTAGGTTGCTTGTAGTTATTAAGGACTGTTTGAGGAACTGACTGCATTGTAGTACATAAAAGTGTGTGTAGGAAGAATTCCCAATGAGCATCTGCATAAAGTTGAGGGTGAAGATCCCAATCCACCTGTTGTAGATAGTCCTGTAAAGCTGACACATTCAACCGTTTGAAGTTCCAGTGCCTGTTGTTGGTGGGATATCTTAGCTCAGATTCGCTGCCAAAACTGAAGGCTATAACAGCGTGATCGCTTTTCCCCAGGGGAGCCAGGATTGGGAGGTTGTCAACTAGAAATTTTTCGTTTTAAATACCCTGTCTAAGCGCAACGGTATCTGACTGTTTCTCAAACGAGTTGCTGACTTTATATTTTCGTACAATCCGAGATCCTTAATGAGGTTGAAGAACCGAGCTTCAGCTGAGTTTTCACCCCCAATATACGTGTGTTCCGCGAAAATGACTTCACTCATGAGCCCCCCTTTAATAAAGAACTGGCTGCAGAGACGACTTCACTGCAATAGGATATCCGGCATTTACTGAGACAAACGTATAAATGTTTCACCGTCGCTATCAATCATAGCATAGGTTATAGAGAATTATCCCGAGGTGGCGCTTACCTGAGAACTTGCTCTCAACATACGACTAGCTAAATAAGCAGTGTCGGTGAACCGGCTACTCATTGTGAACTTTAAAAAGGAGGGTATGCTGGAGATGCTGAGCTCCCTCAAACTGTTAAGACATCTTACAATTTGCATTATTGCTCTGTATTCAGTATGTTACTTGACCAATAAGTATTGTCCTTTGATTGGATGGATTAAATGTCACTCTGATTGATAAGATAGCATTTTAGCGGCTAATAAATATTCAAAGCTTATAGTCTCGTAAGTCTTCAACGCTGATGCTGACTGTTTTCGAACTTAGTGGAAAAAACAGTAACTAAGGGAGTACTGAGAAGTATCAGTACTGCAGCACATTTCTGCACACTGCAGAACACATCTCATTAGGCAACTAAGTTGTTTAGATATTCTTCGCCAGAACATATCTCTTTATAATTCAAGTACGTTTCGGGAGTACCGATTGCCGCATGCGATAAAAGGTTTTGTGAATCTGTTCATCAAATTTTTGCTGTTACCGTCGCCTCAATCATTATCAATTGCACAGATCCGATACAACATCATAACACATCCTTCGACCTGAATAAACTGGCATTTGTCGATTTAAATAGTAAGCTGCCTTCCGTGAAACAGGCTGTGCCTAGTTCAGGTCAAAAGTACAATTTATCCATAATTCCAACGTATATTTGATAAGTTTCCAGGGATCTACAAATCATAATCAAGGTGACTTGGTACCACCAGCGATGTCACACATCACATCGCGATATCAAGATCACCTGTATTCCTAGGAGCGAATTAATTGTGCATTCGTGCATCGATGATCATTTTTTTACAGAGCCAGTCAGAAAATCACATCTTCAGCACCCAAATCTTATTGTCTGTCGACTATAACAACGTGGAATTACTATAAACACATTGAAATGCCTGGTTGGAACAAACACCCTGCATTCTATCAGCCGTACACCGGTGCACAAGGTACCTGGGCTCCGAAACTCAAGATGAAGGCTATTCCAGATCATCTGGAACCGACCACCATCAAGTACCTACGAAAATTCAGTGGATAGGTGAGTTTCAACAGTAGATCCATAGTGAATTACTATCCTACTGTGAGACCATTTACACACCAATCATCAACTGTGAAACGAGTCAATCTGAAGGTTATTCACCTCAGTGAGGGATGGAGCCGCATACCAGACTATGCCTGCACACCACGAAACTAAAACACCCACTAGAATTCCTACAGACCCATACAACTCATTCAGACATTTTGTGACCTTAAACTTTACAGAAAGTGCCTCAGTAATCAAAATGAGCAAAATAACGTGGGAAACTTTTAACTTTGATGAAAGTTTCGATGATGTTAATCTTCATGACATGTTAACTCTTCTCATAGTAGACAGACGTTACGGTAAAACTGAAACTTGTGAATAAAATGGGGTTAGGAGGACTGTTCAACTTTGGTGCCAGTATTTTGTTGAGTCTGTGACAGATTTCGTCCAGCACATGCAAACAATATTAACTTTGTATTATTAAAACCCAGTGCATGAAGATACTTTTATTTTTTATTTTTAGTTTGGAACAAGTGGTTCGAGGAAACTGGTAACCGGTGAATTTGAAATTACTCACAATACCCACGTAAGTTGCAGGTCTCTCCATTTTCTAATACACACGACTAACTAGCCCTCTGCATATGGTTGAATCCTGAAATGCTGAGAGAGTAAAGGGACGTAAAGCAAGAGGTCATTTGACATTTCCTTGGTCGTCATAAACAAAGTACGAACGAGAAAGGGATAATGTAAAAAAGTGGTTTTCCTAAGATGATTCAATTGCTTTCGAACAACCAACATTCAACCAGGGGTGCGAACAATAGTAGCTGTCCCTCACGTCGGTTCATAAGTTGTGTTCTCAGTTAACACAGAAGTTACCTGTTGTGGTAGTTCTTGTAACAGAGCTCTAATCCCAACTTTTCAAGGCTTCTGGACAATAATTTTAGAGAGACGACGTTGATTTACTCTCTCTTTCAATTTAGAATTAACGAATTTGAGATAAGTTTCACTGAAATCTTCAACTACGCAGAAATATATAGATGCCCTTCCCATAGAAACCATGAAGAAGTTGGTATTCCACTAAGAAAGGTGATTCTACACAGGAAGCACTATGAAAGTACCGCCCAAGCTTGTCTTCCAGTATCAGAAGTGCCTCAAGAACGTGTGAAGATGTGATTACGAATTTCATTCGAAGAGACGTTTACTACCACGTCGGACTAAAAGTCAGTTTGTCATGATGTTCTTAACTATGGCTGTCCCTTTTGATTATATACAACTGCGAGGAAGGAAGGCTTATGTAGCGTAAGGGTATAAATTAAGACTTATATAAGATCACATCATTTCTCTGAAAATTAAGGATGAATTCTCTATTGGTGTCTTCGGTAATGTAATGAAAAACTTAGGATTCAATAAATTTTTATCAGTTTGTTTCGAAATAAAATAGTTGAAAAATTTTGGAATACACTATGTTGGAATAATGAAATTATAACTGTAAAACTTTTGGCTTTAATGTATGATGAGCCTAGGCATGTTAACGTTTGCACAGTTAATCACGACGATATGTCAGACCACAGATTAATATGTTGTAACGAGACGTCTTTTATACCGTAGGATAACTTTATAAGGTGACTAGTACATGTAGGGTGAGTGAAGTATCAGCCGTGTCCTAGCCAAATTATCTGGCAGTCAGGTCTCTGAGTATCGAACAGTACTTTCGCCATCGTCAAGGTCGAAGGCAACCAACTTTCAACAATTAATTGCACACCATGGACTGTTCCATGCAGTAGTGGCCACATTCTGTTCTTGTACCATTCTTACTAATACATTTCTGTCATAACATTATGTTTCGTCTGTGCAGTCATCAAGTTGGGCATATTACCTGGATACAACGGCGGGGTAATCCACGTTGGGTATTAACCGTGTGGTGTTGTTTCGGTGTAGGCTGAAAGGTCACGCTATTTTGTCGAACTTATGGTGACATATATTCAGTGATTTTTGTAACAACAAAAATAAAAACCACATTTTTTCTCTAATTTGTCACATCTTATTTGTAACCACATTTTTATTCAATATCTGTTGTTTTGATGTATCACTTGTTAAAAAGATAATAATAATTGTTTCGATGAATGATATACACTACTACTACTACTACTACCGGGTTGTTTAAAATATAGAACACTATCTACGCCGTTTGTTCTTCTGTTTTATTGGCCACCGTTTTGATTGAAGACTATAATAGTATTATAACATCATTATAGGCCTTCCGACTCAACGTTGGACTTTTGGCGCGGTTTACTATTGTATAATACTATTGGACTCCGTCTTCCTCATTACGTCATTGGTGCAGTCACTTGCAGAGGAACACCTGTCAATCAAGTGAACTCAGTTTGTGGTCGTTGTTCTCACGAGGCAGTTCACAAGTAACATTAATTCTATAGTAACTGTTAGTGTCCGTTTGTTTAATATACCTCTTGTATTGCTAACGGTATTTTGTTACCTTTAGGTTTTTACTAACGGACAGACATCTAGGTTTCTTTACTATTATTTTTTTTGGTATACCACTATTAACCTAGTGTATCAATATATTTTGTGCAAGCTCTTTTGTTTGGGAACCACCACAAATTTGGTGAGCCCGTAAATTTTTTTCTCTTGAAACTACTTTTGAGTTCACTTACAGACATTGCGGCGTTATTTTACCCTTGGTAGTATTTAAATTTTCGTATATTTGTAATGTACTCACCCGAAACTGAAGGCATTAGCCAGGATAACATTTCAGCAGAGCTACACGCTCTAAATTTGATAAATGTGCCCCCATTCAGCCGATTAAATCCTCGTATTTGGTTTGCGCAAGTAGAAGTACAATTTCAGCGTCGCAACATACGCTCACAGGCATCTAAATATTCTTTTGTGCTTGGATTACTACCCACTGAAGTTGCATCTGAGGTGTCAGATTTGATAGATAATATTCCTGCATCTAATCCATATGATCAATTGAAGCAGGCAATTATTCAACGTACCTCATTATCTGATGAAAAGAGATTACAGCAATTACTGCACGAATGTGAGCTAGGCGACAAATCACCGTCTCAATTATTACGACACATGAGACAATTAGCTGGCCCTTATAAATTTGACGACGCTTTCCTCAAGGAGATTTGGCTACAACGTTTGCCAACAGTAGTTAGGCAAATTCTTTGCGCTTCTAGCCAACCAGTAGATTTAGAAAGCCTTACCTGCATGGCCGATAAAATTTTAGAAGTTACACCCTGTACTACACCTTACGTACAGACAATATTAGAAACTTCGAACGATAAGCAAACTCCCACCATAGCATCGTTAACTGCTGAACTAGGCGAACTACGAGCACATCATGAACGGACTGTCGCCAGTCTTGAAAATAAACTGGATGCATTACAATTATTAATCTCCAATTTCACATCTACAAGACCTCGCTCTCGTTCTCGAGGGAGTAAGAATCGAGATAACTCAAAAGGAAATAAAAACGACGACAACATATGTTGGTACCATAAAAAATATGGTGACGAAGCTAGGAAATGTGTTACGTCTTGTAAATTTTTCAAGTCATTTTCCTCACCAAAACGTGTCAGCCAAACCATGGTAGCGACAAAGGTTTCTGGCCATGCGCCTACTCGTCTTTTTCATGTTCTTGATAAAACTTCAGGGTACAAATTCTTAGTAGATACTGGAGCCGAAGTCAGTGTCATCCCACTGACCTTAACCAACAAACCCATTGCTAAGAGTGGAAAATATACTCTAAGAGCAGCTAATAAAACCGGAATAAAGACATTTGGTGAACAATTTCTAACATTAGACTTGGGAATTAGACGTAATTTAACCTGGGTGTTCATAATTGCGGTTGTCCGTCACCCTATACTAGGTGCAGATTTTCTAAGTTTCTACAACCTTCTAGTTGACGTTAAGAGGAGAAAACTTATTGATTCCTGCACGAACCTTCAAATCCAGGGAATTCAGTCGGACTACCACATACATAGTATTAAAATTGACACCCCAGGGAACGACATATTCGCCACCATTCTTTCTAAATTTCCCAAAATAGCGAAACCAGACTACAGTGAAAACACTGTCCAACATTCTGTAGTACACCGGATCATCACAAAAGGTCAACCAACTTCAGCACGTCCACGCCGATTACCACCGGACAAACTGAATGTTGCAAAAGCTGAGTTTGATCATATGATGCAGCTAGGTATAATACGTCCGTCAAGTAGCCCCTGGGCATCCCCACTCCACATGGTGCCCAAGCGAGACCAAGATTGGCGACCTTGTGGTGATTATAGATCATTGAACAACCTAACATTACCGGATCGCTACCCAATCCCTCATTTACATGATTTTTCTCTCACTTTACATGGCAAGCAAATTTTTTCTAAAATCGATCTTGTGTGAGCGTACCACCAGATACCAGTAGCATCCGAGGACATTGCAAAAACAGCCATCATTACTCCATTTGGTTTGTTTGAATTCCTAAGAATGCCTTTTGGATTAAAGAACGCCGCACAAACATTTCAACGATTTATGGATGAGGTCGCTAAAGGCCTAGATTTTGTTTTCGTGTATATTGATGATGTCTTAATAGCTAGCAGTTCGCTCCATGAACACGCTGATCACCTACATCAATTATTCGGAAGATTTCAGAAATATGGCATAGTGATTAACCCATCCAAATGTATTTTCGGAGTTGAGAGTTTAGAGTTTTTAGGTCACTTGATCGACAAATGTGGAATTAAACCTTTGGATACAAAAATAGAAGCCATCAGGAATTTTCCAGAACCAGACTCATTGAATAAACTTCGACGTTTCTTAGGGATGATCAATTTTTATCGTCGCTTTATTCCACATTGCTCAGCCATCCTACAACCTTTGACGGAGGTGTTAAAAGGTAAAGTCGAAAAGTTCACATTACCCTCCCAAACGAAAGACGCCTTTTCTGCAGCTAAAACAGCAATCGCTTCTACTACCATGCTGACCTACTTAAGCCCTGACCCGGAAGCAACACTAATCCTGTGTACAGATGCATCACAGGCAGCAGTAGGTGCAGTACTACAACAGCGAGTTAACAACGAAGTCAAACCACTTGCCTTCTTTTCAAAGAAGCTAGAACCAACCCAAACTCGATATAGCACTTTCGGTAGAGAACTATTGGCTATTTATCTAGCTGTTAAACATTTCAACCATTTACTGCAAGGCGGAGACTTTGTGATACTCACTGATCACAAACCTTTAACCTATGCCTTTAACGCGAAAAGTGACCGTTATTCCCCTAGAGAAATGCGACAATTGGATTATATTTCCCAATTTTCGACCAACATACAGTTTATAAAAGGTGAGTCAAATGTTGTTGCGGATACTTTGTCACGTTTCAACGTCGATGCAATTTCCTTCACCAAAGGAATCGATTTATCAGACATGGCACGTTTGCAGACAGATGATTCCGACCTTGATACTTGTAAACAAAGTTCGAGCTTGTCCTTAAAAAGTGTTCCTATACCGCATTCTGACTCTACTATCATTTGTGATACTTCTACTGGAACTCACAGACCTTTTGTGCAAATAGTGTACAGAAAAAGAGTTTTTGATTGTCTTCACTCACTGTCCCATCCAGGGATTCGTGCTACTGTGAAACTGATTGCCGAAAGATTTGTTTGGCCAAAAATGAATGCAACTATAAAAAAATGGACCAGGACTTGTGTACAATGTCAGCGCAGTAAAATACATAGACATACGATTACAACACCGTCAGCATTTAGTCTACCCGACCATCGTTTTCAACATGTTCATGTTGATTTAGTTGGTCCTCTTCCTCCATCTAACGGATTCACTTACATTTTTACTGCAGTGGACCGTTTCACTAGATGGCCAATTGCATGCCCAATAAAAGATATCTCCGCGGAAAATGTTGCTGCTGTATTCCTCGACAGATGGATCGCTAATTTTGGTGTACCTTCTACAGTTACTTCTGACAGAGGTTTACAGTTCCAATCTCACCTCTTCAATGAATTCACCCGCATTTTAGGAATCCATCACATCACTACAACAGCATACCATCCAGCAGCAAATGGACTAGTGGAACGATTCTACAGACAACTAAAAGGCTCATTGATGGTACAACCTGATGTTTCTAGATGGAGTGAATCTATACCTCTTATTTTACTAAGCATACGTTCCACAATTAAAGAAGACCTACAATGTACTCCGGCACAGCTTGTCTATGGAGCTAATTTAACCTTACCGGGGCAGCTAGTGACGCATAATGGCAAACCCGTATGTACGGATCCCACTTCTTTTTGCGAAAGACTAATGAGCCATATGAATAACATTAAGCCTGTTGCACCTCGGCCAGTTGTCTTAAAAGAGCAAGTTAGCAAGCATCTAAATACGTGTAAATTTGTATTTGTTCGTGTTAACTCCGTAAGACGCCCCCTACAACATCCTTATGAAGGACCATATGAAGTAGTTGAGAGGCAAACAAAATATTTCACAATCAATAAGAACGGAAAAAAAGAAACAGCTTCAATCGACAGGATAAAACCTGCTTTTATAGAATCTGAAACACAGGACAGCCGAAAGCCGTCTAAAGACAGCGGCAATCACACAACGCAGTTTCCAGTGTTTCCAAATAATTCTTCACCAACTCCTACGAAATCAATACTTCACGAAACAGACGGTTCTAAAGTTGCAGCTCCCACAAACTTAAATCCTAGTTCCGACACTTTACCTTCTACGAAAACAACTCGTTCAGGAAGACATGCAAATTTTCCTAAACGTTATGTTGAATTAATTACTTAACCTTTATTCTGTCATTACCTGTAATGTGATTAAATATCTATATTAGTAGAGTTACTAATAACATTTTTTTTGCAAGCATTTTTTTAAAAAAAAATTTCTTGTGTACTACTAATATTGATAAATTTTATTATGTTTTTCTCTACATGTGTATGCGTTTCATATGATGTTTATTATTAATTGTGCAAATATATCCAATTTCGTTGGACTCGTTCAGTTTATCACTAATTGTTTACACAATTTATACATGTATTTGCACTTCGGTGAACGCTCAATTTAATTACTGTTATTACTAATGATACTATTATTATTATTATTGTTATTATTATACACTTCGTTATTCTTGTTAAACTTTTTATATACATTAAAGTCTCTTTACTACAAGAGAAACATTTTGTTCTTGAATATGTATACATGTATGATTTTTTTTAAAAAACAACATTTGTTTACCCTTTTCGTGGTGTAATTTTCTCCTCCCTCCAAAGCATTTAGAGTTTTACGTCGGGCATACTTCCACCGACGCATGCCCTAGGGGGGGAGTTATATGGTGACATATATTCAGTGATTTTTGTAACAACAAAAATAAAAACCACATTTTTTCTCTAATTTGTCACATCTTATTTGTAACCACATTTTTATTCAATATCTGTTGTTTTGATGTATCACTTGTTAAAAAGATAATAATAATTGTTTCGATGAATGATATACACTACTACTACTACTACTACCGGGTTGTTTAAAATATAGAACACTATCTACGCCGTTTGTTCTTCTGTTTTATTGGCCACCGTTTTGATTGAAGACTATAATAGTATTATAACATCATTATAGGCCTTCCGACTCAACGTTGGACTTTTGGCGCGGTTTACTATTGTATAATACTATTGGACTCCGTCTTCCTCATTACGTCATTGGTGCAGTCACTTGCAGAGGAACACCTGTCAATCAAGTGAACTCAGTTTGTGGTCGTTGTTCTCACGAGGCAGTTCACAAGTAACATTAATTCTATAGTAACTGTTAGTGTCCGTTTGTTTAATATACCTCTTGTATTGCTAACGGTATTTTGTTACCTTTAGGTTTTTACTAACGGACAGACATCTAGGTTTCTTTACTATTATTTTTTTTGGTATACCACTATTAACCTAGTGTATCAATATATTTTGTGCAAGCTCTTTTGTTTGGGAACCACCTCAAACTACAGTAAGCCCTAAATCATCGACATAGATCAACGTTGGTGATCTACACACGCTTTCAAAAACGATATAGAACTTCTCCAATACTGTCAAGCAACTTATCATGAAAGATCGAATTTGAGTTATTCAACACCAATTTATTGTCCGCTTTCTTTTAGATCAAACGGATATGATATACCTATGTGTTTTAAAAGATTATTTTAATGGAATATACTGGTCTAGCGAAGGATTCTCTATTTGTAGAATTTTTCAGAGCTTCACAATCGCAAATGACTAAAATTAAAATAACAATGATAATAAAATCTTACTAAAGATGGTGACGGTCTGATAAAACGAATGAAGGTTAATGATCGTAGTTATGTAATGGCATCGCACACTAACTACACAATCCTTAAATCTGAACACGAGAAAACTGGAAGAATACACATTAAACTTTTGACGCGGAGAAAAGCCCAGCGAGGGAGAAGGCGGGAACAATGAATGGAGTGAATTCGAATTGATCGGACGGCATGGCTCGTCCTTTCAGGCGTGGTCACTCTTACGTGTTGTAACATAATCTTTTATTCATAACAAATTTATTGTTCTATCTTCAGTCTTAATGTGTTCCTCATCATGTATTGATGCTTGTTACGATGCGTTGAGTTGGTGTGGACAATGATGTGACTTCCACGTAAGATCTCATAGATTAGACAGTGACATCGTGACAAATCTACCATTTTAGGATTAGACCTACTATTAGCGTTGTACTAACATAATAGTAGACCATAATTCTTTAGTTGCTCCTCTTTTTACGTATATTTAAAACACACAGAGTGGTTTTAGTATGTTTTTCTTCAGATCGTGTAACAGAACGTCTGAAGTGCCAGACTACATTTTTAATCACACAATTGGGAATGAAAAGCTCAATTTGATATGATAAAACACTTAAACTGAGATGAGTTATAATCAGGGGGATCACAGAAACAAAAAAACGTCAGTCGAGGTAGAAGACCTACTGAGGCAATTGATAGGATTTCTACGTCCTTGTCAATAAACACCGATAGATACCTGGTTTTGATAAATACCTTCTTATCAAGGTCCAGTTCATTATATATGACCTTGGGACTATAAAGTTTTCTCTTCTAACCAATTACCACTTAGTTGTGAAAGTTTGACGGCTTGGAATTCGCAAAAGGCTCCACAAAGGTTGATCTTCCTGGATTCCCGTCACGTTTTCTTGATATTTTGACGCATAGGGAGCGAACAATTCATTTGCTTTCAACTTTGAAGCAAGAATTATTGTCTAGCGGTAGCTACAAAATGTCTTTAGCAAATTATGCAAATCATCTTTATCATCACTAAGGATAAAAACATCATCAATTCACTTTTTGAACAAAATTTCTTAATAAAACTAACACTTTATTGCCTTCATTACTTTGTCTAACCGTTACCATTTTCAGCAAGATTTTATTATCATTGCCATTAACGTTTCTGTCACTCTGAAATGTGTGCAAGTTTGAGATTTTACAGCTCCAAAAATCAGTTCTCCCAGTAAAAAACTCTTTGTTCATCCAATATTTCTTATCTTATGTCCAAATGAGTCCTTTTACTTAGAAGTTACGAGGACGCTTCGACAACAAATGGACTTACTCCGTTTCTGCTAAGTTGTGCTGAAATTGCTGTTGTAATGAGAATGTTATCTTTTCCACTGGTTGAAATAACAAACAAGAATATAAAAAGCGTTACAGCAAGTTTCTCCAAGGAAACTGTATTTATCAAAGCTAAAAATCCTTTAAACGACATGCACAAAGCGTTTTGGATTCTGTTCGTTTATAGATTGAAATTTCGCACTTTACAAAGACCTCTAGTTGAACGTGAGCTGTCACATGATGAAAACCATCTTATGATAGAATTCGTTATCAGTTTATGATAAACGTATACAAACATAAACTAATTAGAACATCTACGAGCATATAAAACAAAAAGGATAAATTATGTCAAAACTGTGTTTTGCCAAAAATATACAAGTCTTCCACGTCTCTGTGACCAGTACTTGATATTTCCGTATCCTCTTACCTTTCTATAGCAAGTGGCTGGTATATCTCTTGGAACACTTGAGAAAAGATTTGGTATATATTCTCTGCATAACGTTTTCAACTCAGTGATTACGCAAAAGAAGTGAATATAAATAGCAAGCTTATCTTTTTTTCTGGTGTTGAATCAGTACTCGCCAACGTCCCACTAACGGAGATCATCAGTTTTACCTGCCAATACATAAGGAGTTATGACAGTGATATCGAACTACCTGGATGTCAATTGGAAGACATTACTATCAAAAGATACTTTGAAGCATATTTTACATACAACGACGTAGACAAAATGATGGTGCAGCAACGGAATCTCCATCTGTTCCATTACCAGCAAATCACTTCTTAACCTGTCTGAGAAACAAAGGACTTTAAACGACTATAGAAGACTTCCAGCCTCATAAAGAGCAGGCTCATGGTGTCTTTAGAATGCATTACAATGATAATGGAAGCATCTTTAGACATTGAGCAATTACCACCCGGCAACAAATTCCCCACCAGATGTTGAAAACTAACAAAGAAATGTTATCCTGAAAATTATATACTGGCTTGCGATTTTAAATAAAGCCAGAACGAACATAGATGCAGAATAATGTGAATTCATTGTATTTCGTGGTTTCTCAACAGCTGCTTACAACCAAATATGTGCTAACATTTAACATTGAGATAAGATATAGTAAGAAACGATTGACACAAATGGATGAAAATAATCGGAATAACAGTGGTTATCAATAATAACTATATATGTGTGTGCAAGAACAGGTCAAAGGACATTTGATTTAAGAATCAAAAAACAGGAAGGGTGGGTGATTTAATAACTGTTTGAAGTTGACAGACAGATAAGATAATTTTTGTGATAGTTCTAAAGGTAATAAAGGGTTTTCACAAAATTCCTGTTATGAAAAACTGGTTTGCGTAATGAGTGAACATATATTAAGTTATTATTGATAACCTTTGTCAATTCAATTCTTTTTATTCACTTGTGTAGATTGTTTCACACTATATTTCATCTCGATGTAAAATTTTAGCACATATCTGGCTGTAAGCAGCTGTTGAGAAACCACGGCGTATAATGAAGTTATATTATTCTGCAACAATATTTCTTCTGGCTTTATTTAAATTCATAAAGGGAACTAATTGCATGAAATTATAGTCTAGTTCGGTACTAACACTAATTCGATAACAGGCCTAGTCCGACAACGGTAAGTATGTCATGCGTTTGCCTAATCTGTAAGATCTTACGAGGAAGTCGCATCACTGTGTATGGTGACTCATCGCTTCATCTCAATTAACAATGACATAACGCGACGTTCTAACGAAACTTCGAAGGTGATGAAGTACTACAAGTTGTCGTAATAAAATGGGCACTGATAAAGCAAACACTTGTTTGTTCTTAATTCTCACAGACAGTTACTCGTCAACATTATTGGTATACCTCCCCATGAAAGTTAGAAGAAGAGGAAAATAAAAATTATGCACAAGTTTTTCAGATCATCATTAATACTGATCCGGAAAAACAAGTTTACAAGTTGTTATGGATAGTCCCTGAAAAATAATTGTTGACGTTTTTCTCAACTTCTATGGCGAAACTTTCACCATATTTCTCAATTGTGTTGTCTGTAAATTCTTTGGCGTCACAGAATCCTTATATACTCATCACTCCCTCTCGGTAATGAAATTGTTGCGTTACTTTGAAAGTTCTGCGTATTATCTGACTTCCATCTACTGCAATGCCTTATAATTAGATGAGCTATACAGTCTATATTTCGTAAATGGTTAGGCCCACTGTTAACAGCTCCATCTTAGACCATTTAGTCCAAACAGGACATACAGCCAACATGGAGCAATCTTTTGCAATAGTCTATCGTGTCAACAGCAGTCTACCTAATTCCGTCAGACTGCGAATCCTACAGACGGCTGGAGCAATTGCTATTCGGATTAAAAAGCCAGAGCTTTGTATCCAAAAGAAGTATGTTCAGCCACTCCTCTTACCCTGGCCAACTAGCTAATAATCAATCTTATAATGTGGTGACGTAATCTGATTAATGTTCATTTTATGTCCCAAACTTATTATTATTATTATCACTATTATTGTCTTTACACTTGATAACCTCTTTTTGAGGAATTTATTCAATATCCACCCCTGAATCTATTATATTTGGCCTAATTATTTTACATATTACGTAATTTTCGATTTGTAATCACAATATTCTCTCTCTCTTACCCCATGTTGACCATATTTATTCTGATAATTTATCTCACAATTTCATTTAGCTTATAAACTGATTCAAGTTAACACTTCATATTAGTCAGCCCCAACATTGACGATTTTATTTATATAACAAACAACAATTCCTGATTCACATATTACAATTTCCAAATGATGTATTTTGCCTTAAATCTGGCCAATTTTATGGATTATTAATCTGGATTTATAATTGTAGAACCTGATGAGAAATTATTGAAAAGAATATTCTTCGTTCATACAATTGTGTTTTTAATATAACGGGAATTTTTCAGCACTTGCTGTAATAGTTCGTCTTTTAACATAAGCCAGTAGCATATGGCGACAAGGATATCGCCACGTAAGAAATATTCCACAGTTGCACTCACAAGTGCTTGTATCCACCTCGCAATGCTTTCCGCAGTTCACAATGAACAACCAGCCTCCATTTTCATATTCGACGTAAACGAAACACATATTTTCTAGTTCGTATAAAACTTTTGTCCGAGAAAATGGAGTTATCATGTTTAGTAACGGAATTATGAGCCTTGGAGCATCACACTCACAGTACCTTCCGGCTATTACCGTTTCTTCAGTACTTTTCCTGGACGACGTCATTGCACTCCATTTGTAAACCGTGTATATACACTTATGCGAACTGTCAGTTTTGCGGTTATATCTTTTCATCTGGCGATTAAGTGACTCTACACGATTATTTGTGTTGTTGCCCAGAGTCAGAACACTTCCATGAAAGGCATATGCCCACATACTTTTACGTGGCATCCAAAGCGGAAGAAGATACTGACCAAGTCGGCTATTTTTTCAATAATTCGGAAATATTGATTAAATCTACTGAATATGTAACATTTCAAACAATACCTTCCAACAGTGTCCGCCGTTACCAATGGACTGAACTACGTTCAATATTTTGTCGTGAGCCTAGAGGCAGTTTTATGTAAATCACGATTGCTGTACCTTTTTACGGAAAGCTCACCATACGTTAAAGGCGCACAAAATAAAATTTGCATGGTCGTGTGTAATACGTACAGCCGCGCTTTCCGCTCGTGTGCAGTCCATAACAACTGTTTGCGTTCTTGTAGTAGTTCCCGTGATTTCTTTGAATTTTTCCAGAACCCAAATAACATCTACACTCATTTCCTTTCGCATCCAAGCAAACAAAACAAAGTGTCCTCAACCAAAATTATCCGTCGCCACCAACACGAATAACGAATATATACAAAGTGCAATATAACAAAAGGCATAATTACTTTTTATTATTGGTATTGTAAGTAGAATCTATACAAAAAAAATTCTGGATATATATTGTACAATTGTATCTGCTCATGAGTAGTGAAGCAGATTATTGTCGCATATCCGTTTTCATAATGCTCTCTCACTTCACCATTCTGTCGCAACATATCCACCACTCGCTTTCGCGAATTACTTCGGAGATGCTTTTCGAGCTGTTTGCCGGCTTGTCTGTAACGGTATCTGTCAATTTAAGTGAACGGAATTCAAAAAGGAGCAGTGATATGAAGTCGGTCGAAGCTTTTAGGATCAGTGGGTAATCTACAATGAGAGTTCAGTGTTGTTCAAAACTCCCGACAGGTCTACCCATACATTGGGACGCAAATATAGGAAACTATGAAATTAAGGAAGTACCATTTCCTTGCGTCCTTTTTCACAATTATCGAGAATTAACAGCAAGCCATAGCCTCTATCCCCGGCTAAATACCATCGTGGTACGGCTTAAAGGTTTATAACTTGGCAAGCGATCACTCACTACGTTGGTCGCAAACAAGCTCACCATATTCGGCTGATCCGCAATATGATGTGCATACAGCTTGCAAGTTTTTGTCCAAAAGTTGACTCACATCTCCTAGGCGGGGTAGGGAGGATTGTTACCCGTACAAGTTCAAAAATGTGGGGCTAACCATATGAAGTGTTTCTCGAAAAACCATACATCCTCAGATATCTATAAAATAAGTGGTTGTATATCACCAGCGTGGACGGCGAGGTCTGTTCAATTCAGTATATATTGTTATGACCCCTTTCAATCACGTACAAGTCCGCTCCAACAGGTGTTTATAGCCCGGCTCCTCTCATCACGATGTCCAGGCGAATCAGCTACCTAAGTGACTAGTTATAACAAACAACCATATAACCTCATGCCACGTAAAGTGACTAAAGAAGTTAAGAGTATAGGTACTGCTGAATTACCCAGTCCGATTATTCAAAACTAGCTGTCCTTGACATTGGCAACGCTTGCTAGATTGTCCAACAGCTAGTGATCTTTCGTCTAACTCAGAAATGATTCAGCTGGAAGTAAAGTCTCGCTAGGATTCAGTCACAGTTTGCCAGCCCTACGAGATAGGTTGATTTTAATTGATAGAATACAAATACAAGGTATTGCATTTGCTGCATCCTCCCTTATTTCAACTATATCATGACTGCTTAGATGACATATTTGAGGCACAAAAGAAACCCCATAGATATATACTTTCTCGTTGATCAATTAAATCTCATGGCGTACTGCTCGAAGAGATACTGTACACATCTTCATTTGAGACAACCGTGAGATTGAGCACATACAGTAGCTTATTAGGAGAGAACTTGTGAACAACTCCGGTATTTGTCCTTCGATACTGTTTCGTCCAAGTTTTTGCTCGTTCCCGTTATTGAAGTACGGTATATAGATCTATTTGCAATTTACGAACCCAAATTAACAATAGAACAAGACTCCAATTTAGGTACCAAGGTTTATTCGCAATTTACAAGTAGTCGAACTACATGTCGTTTTTCGATTTTGTATGTTCCCGGAGCAAAACTCCCAAATACCAAATCAAGGACAAAGAGAAACAAAAATGTCCGAAATAATGACATAAACAAACAAGTTCAGAAGTTGAGTAAAACAAATACACCCAAAAAGCATAGTGAAATTATTAATATACAATATAAAGGTTGTAAGCTGCCAAATGTCTTCAGTTCTCCCGTAACAAATACAAAAATGTATTCACCTGCAATTCAATCCTTTCTTGAACCTATTCATTAGTTTTATGATTTGTATATTTTTAACCCTAATCAGTTAATTCCTGGATGACATAGTTCACTAACCTGAGACAAAACCATTCACCGATACCTAAAAACTGGCAATATTCAAGTGGCCTTCAACTCCACTACGACCGGTGCAACTGAGTGACTAGACTATACATATGGGATGAGACTGGAGACATCGAAACTTACTTTAATGACAAGGTGCTAGCGCACGAAAGTACATCAGAGATCAGGATCAACTACACTTCCTCCCTTAATTTTGATCTTGCACTCGGCAACCAACCAAAATGAATCGGGAATTCTCATTCACACTATCGCAATCCATGATGGTGTGTTTCGTTCTCTGTCTTTTTTGCCTGCCCATGTGTGGACTTAAGGTGTCTTGAGACGAGACCATCACTCCATCGTGCTGCGGCCGTGTCAAGTGTAACGTACTTAGTCATGATGGAAGGAAATTCACAACAACGCAAATGTCATATCTTCCATGATAGTTATGGCAAAATTTCTACAGTTCGGTGTCTGACTAAACGAAAAAACAACTGTGTTTACTGGATACGATACATTTAAATGATTTGAAAACGTTTACTTTAACTCCAAGCATACATCATTTCGTGTACGTTCGTCATATGGATGTTGGATAATGTATGGCGCGTGCTTCGAAGTTGATTTTACAGTTGGTCGTTTATGTGGGTAGACCGGTGAACGGCCTTTGAGTAATGGTAAAGTGACCTCGAAAAAGCTGCACTAATGGTAAGGAGTAGAATTGTTGAGCGCGTTAACGTCGAGAATTGCCTCTAAATTTTCATCAGGCTTGTTGGGTTAAGGTCTGGTAAACCCTGGGCATGGATGCAGTATGCTTGACCCGATTTTATTAACCTATGCCATAGGTGGCGTTAACTAAACAAAGGGTGAGAAGCGCAATCTGTAAGTAAAAAACATGTCGGTTTGGAGTATTTGATCACAGATATCTTCAAGACATTAGGCTCATACAATGGAACAGCCAAATAAAGATTTCTGAGACTGGCCTCGACGTTCTGAGAAAACATAGCGAGTCGATTGGTTTTGTGAGGAATTTCCGTCAACTAAGATGGTTAGAATATGTGTTACGTTTGACCAACCACCTCCTACCGCAAAGCCTGGTTTGTCCAAAGTGTAAATAGATCTGCAGAATACTAGGAGCTGCCAAACCAAGACATGGCGTCATTCCATCAAGTAATTGACCGTTCATCAGCCGTGTTGGTACATGCATACTATTTGGTTGGGGTTTGCGCAGTCACTTGTTGAAAATGTCGGATGACGTGACTTGGAATCGGTCACAACTGCGTAGGTAGACCTAATCTTTGTCTTCTTCCAGTATTATTTTCACAAATCTTGTTTCGCGAAATTAGCCACGTCCTAACCTTATTCTTATACGTCTGGTATTTTGTTTTATGTGGTACTGTTATTGTTTTTTATTCTTTTGCTATCTTTATGGTTCATTTTGTCCATTGATATTGTAGTAGGGAAACTCATAATGACGAACGTTTGGTACCCACAAATCGATTATATGGCGAGACTCTAATTTAGCGACGACCTTTGAACGAATCTTAAATGACCTTGACAATTATTAGCCAATCAGAAGACAGTTAGTATAAAGTGAGAATATATTATAAGTAATGAATTACAGTGGATATTCTTCTTTTACATGATTTAAAAACTGGTTAAGGTTTGATAAAGGTTCAGAGGCTCTGAATTCATAATGCATATTGTATAGAAACTCGTCCATCGGGTTAGTGGTTAGGGTTGTAGACTGTTAATGGACACCTCTTCTCTAAAATCCGATGTGAACCGATCGCATGTTAGCACTCTAATCCTAACCTAACCCTAAACCCTAATCTAACCCTAACCTTAATCTAACCCTAAACCCTAACCTTAACCTAACCCTAATCTAACCCCAAACCCTAACCTTAGCCCTAAACCCTAATCTAACCCTAACCTTAACCTAACCCTAAATCCTAATCTAACCCAAAACCCTAACCTTAGCCCTAAACCCTAATCTAACTCTAAGCTTAACCTAACCCTTAACCCTAATTTTAACCCCAAACCCTAACCCTATGAACGAGTTTCTATACAATATGCATTATGAATTCAGAACTTCTGAGCCTTTATCAAACCTCAACAAGTTTTTAAATCATGTAAAAGAAGAATATCCACTGTAATTCATTACTTTCTTGTAATATATTTTTACTTCATACTGTCTTCTGATTGGCTAATAATTGAAATTGCTCAAACGCTTCTGATTGGCTCGTCGCTAAGTTAGAGTCTCGCCGATTATATTTTATCAAAAATAACCGAATTCTTGTTCATAGTGGAAACTAAAAAACAGTTCTCTTTAAAGATTATCTCAGCATAAAATAATACTCATTTTTTATTTAACCGAAGGGCATATTTAGTTTTATCTGTAGTTGCAGGAATTTTTAAGGCAGCGACTACCTTTTGCAGATCCCAAGCATGACAAAGAATATGATAAAACTGATGAACTGAAGACATGTAGTGGTCAAGATTACTGGTATGTAATGAAAACCATTCGGTTGTTTTACATTTAGCTACTGTCTGGTAATAACAAATAACTCTTGAAATTATTTATGGAAATGTCATCTTTAGACTAGTAGGATAATTTGAAGTCCTACTCTTCAGTGTCATTGCTACGAGTGGTGTTGATATTTATACACATACTTTCGGCGATTGTTTTTCGATAGTAGATTTATTGTGTCGGGAAAAAGTTCAGATACATACGGGAACCTAAAAACTTTTACTGAGAATATTTGTACAGGTTTGAGTCTTCAAACTGTGGATTTTGTACACCTAAGCAAAGTCCATGAGCATAGATTGAATTGTTTGTGTTTGCCAGCTTTCGACTGACCATTTATATCACTTCTTGTTAAATTAGTAATTGATGAAGTTTGCACAAAACAGCTAGAAACGTGGTTACTGTTCCAAGTCTAACGTATTTAGAACACTAAACTATTTGTTTGGCTTCTGTGATTGATCTTTAAGACATTAAATCTTGTCAGGACTTAACCAAGTAGGTATCTATCACCGACGGTAGAGTTTTCATACATCACATTAAGCGACCTGGTTCTTTTGTGCTTACTACAGGAAGAATTTAATTCTTGTTAACTAAAAGATAATGAAAAATTGTGAGGTCCTACCTTAGATTCACAATACAGCTGTCATTACAATTAATTGGACTTGGAATTCTCGATAATTTTATTTTAGTGTTTTGCTTATTGGGTTTTCTCCAATCTCAGTAAAACAGTTCATACTTGAGAATTGTAGTGTGCTTACTACTTTAACTCATGGAGGAAGAGTGTATCACCCCTAGTTGGTTAAAATACACCATATAACGTTTCAGATGTCCATTCTAAGAGACGATTGTTTTAACAATCATCGCTCCTTATTAGCTTATCTCAGAAACAAAACTGATTCGGAGACCGTAAGTTTCACTAGGGGTTCACTGTCATATTCAGAATAGTTGCAGAAGAATGAATCCATAATTTCTTTGACTGATCGCTACTGACTGGTTTTAAAGTTAAAAATTACCGTTAATAGGTCGGTCAGTCATAACTTAGAACCTGTAAGTATGTACATCGATTCAAGTTGTTGTACCCCATAAGCACAGAGCGATTGAGTTGTCGGACCAAATCCTAGAATAGCATAGGTAGTAACAGTTTCAGTGATAATAGTAAGAGTTAGACATCAAAGATATGTCTCAAAAAGGAGAAATACAAACAAAAAAGTCATGAGTAATTTAGGACCTCAAAATCCGACGTAAGACGAAGAGTGGATGCACATGCGCCATTCCAAAGAATTTTGATCCATCTCATTCAGAATCTGACCATTGGTCACGATAATTACGCGGACCCCAACCAGGTAATCTATACCTACTAACATGGCTAAGTTCAGTTATCAGTGACTTCACTGACTGATTCTATCTTTTGGTTTGACCACTCTTAGCTGTCGTCCAGCCTACTTGTGCACCAGGAAAAACCGCCCATCAAGATAGTTGGTGGTTGAGTATACGTAACACATATCCAAACCACCTCAGTTGATGAAGACCTACTACGTCATCAATCGATTTCCAATCCTTATATCTAGTACTTTATTCCGAAGCCCGACATTGCTTGCTTCGTCGTCCTAAAATTCACGGGTAATGTTTCGTTGATACCTATGATCGAGTGACAGTAACCTACGAATATCCGCTATTCTTAATGATCATGTTTCACATCCAGCAAGTAGGACGGAGTGAACTGCTACTCAGTAAGGTTGCCCTTTGGATGTAAGACGGATATTTCGACTATGTCATGATTGACGCAAGTTAGCAAAAGCCAATCGAAACTTCAGAATCCATGTCAAGATTTCGTCATACACCTAAATGCCCTGGTATGGCCGAGAGTGGGGAGAGTCCGCTCTCCCTCTCGAAATGCTCTCACATGGCCATGCGTATATAGCCTCTTCCAGGGAAGTCCTACTCACTGCCTTCTCGTGGCGGGGGTGTTGTTTACGAAATTGAGAGGGCAAAAAGCAAATGTCCGGCGCTTTAACCGGGTTGGTGGACACGAAAAGTTCACTTAGGGTAGTTGGAAAACCCTAATTTCAAACCAATGGTGCACATGGGCTCCAGTATCCTGAGTGAACAAATGGCGTATAAACCAATCGTTGGTCACCGGCTATCATGGGATCGCATCTCCTTACGATGGTCCACTGTTTTGTGGATCAGACCTGTAGGTTGAAGGCTCCGAGTGTAGCCCCCCAAGGAAACCACGTGCTTCGGCTTGGGCACTCGGGCAGTATCACAGCCCTCACACAAATCAAATGAGATTTGTGTGGCGCATATGTATTTGGTGCCTCATTGTACCAATATCTATGTGTTCAAATAAATAATAATAAAGTCTCTCTAATCGCATTAAAGTACAGATTATTCTCACTATTTACGTGGTGTGATTTCGCCGTATGTGTTTCAGTCAGTTAGAAAGAAATCACTTGTTGAACGAATAGTTCGAGATTGATTCCGAAAATTTTGTTGTGGAGGTATTGATGCTGATATGGGACATAAACGTCTGTTGGCATGAGAAAATAGTTATATTTTTTATGTAAGTGGAATAATGTAAATCAACTAAAGAGTCGGGGGGAATCATTGTTGTTTACTTTACAGCTGCCCAGTATTTCAGCGCATTTGAAGAATCTGGAATTTTGAATAAGTAAATTCTAAGTGAACACGCGTCAAATTGAAGAACTGTATGAATATACTTGATATATAAGCATTCTAAGTTTACGTCTATATTGCCACTATCATTTTCACAATCGAACTAAGTCTCATGTTGGTAAATACCTTTATTCCACAAATATGTAGAATAATGTTATAAAGAGGAATTACATTGCATACTTATTACTTCGGTAATAATAACCAGCTGTTTGATGCAATTATAACTAAACTGTCACTATTAATTTTTGCTTACCACCCTCCAAGGAATTCTTACCAACTATTGTTTTGTAATTTATAGCAAGAAAATATCTAGTCGCTAAACTTTCGAAGTGGAGATATAAATTGTTATAACCCAATGCACTTTATACGTATAGCATTCAATAAAGCAATGAGTTTCAGCGAACCCTTAATCTTTTGTTTCCTGTAAAATTGCTGGTTTATAAACAGATGAACATCTAAATAACTGGTTGGTTTACTAGCTTGCTTCTCCATTTCACGATGGTATGTAGATCTGAATAAGCCATATAAAGTGTCTTATTTCTTGCCTTATCTTTCACTTTGGTTTAATGAACATCAATGATTCTTCAACATTGAAGCTGTCTCATTTTCCGACAAAAATTTCTGCATATCGTGGTTTTTCTATCTGTGACTCCATCTATACAACATTATTGAGAGTTCGTAGGATTGCTTAGGAAATTAAGTTCTTTTGTTTCGCTTCAAGTTGCTTTTGAGTTTAGTTATTACATTAAGTTGTTTCCGTTCTTGTAGGAGCGTAGCAATGTCTGAGCGTTATTTTGACTTACAGTACCATCGTGTTTTACTACTACGTTACGGGTTGCGGCACTTACTTGCAAACTAAAGGTTAGCATTATATTATTTAATATAATCTCGTAAGTATAAAATCGTTTAATAATTTTACACATTCTAACTTTATCCTTTGTTTTACCTCCATAAAGAGTCATATCCAGAAATTTAATTATTGGCCACGTTATGTAGCTCGCTTGATCAGGTTCCGTCCTGTTTATCGAAAAGAACTTCTAGGTTGGCGTTTTGAAACGGATCATATGTTTCAACGGCCCAATCCTCTACCAAATGAAGTATGTATTCATTTATTGTTGATGAAAATTTATTGGGTTAATTTTTGGGAATTAACATTGTTCACTTCCATCATACTGTCTGGCTCCATGTGCTGGCGTTATTTTATTGTTGAGTTTTTGTGGTAGCGTTGCCGAACTCAATGTTTCAACATTACAGTAAACTGTATCGTGTAGTTGAGTTCAACTAGTAGAAAGCCTATGGTTTACATTCAGTGCTACTTAATACTCGTTATCTGGAAACTTAATTGAAATTTTACCTTATCGTTTATAACACGAAGTTATGTTGTACAATAGTGCGCTGTTATTGCAAAGTAGGAATGTGATTCAAATAGTAGCTTAGTCAAAAAAACACAAAGTTAGGTGTTTATACAAAACGGGAAATACAATTTGAAGTACTGTAGTTCATCTAAAACGCAAAGGTCCACCATATCAGCGTTGAAAATATTGAACTAACTTTAATATGTTTTTTCCAACTAACACTAAAGGTGGGTAACTGAGGCATTTCTATTTTGAATCCCAGTGTTTGATAAGAGGGTTGTATATAGAGAAATTAATATGTAACACCATCGAGATCGCTTCAGGTATATATTATACTGTACAGCCTCAATAATTATCGGATACCTAAAAAAGACTCGTGAACTGCAAACACGAAAAAACCAGGATGGCTTCAGACGTGGTCGTGGTTGCATCGACTACATATTCACTATTCGTCAGGTTCTAGAACACAGGCATGCTCATCGGTGTCCGACAATGGTGGTCTTTCTTGACTTAAAAGCAGCATTTGACTCGGTAGACCGCGAGATACTGTAGCAGTGTATGTCGTTGGAAGACGTACCCCAGAAGTACATAAACCTTGTGAAGGCTCTTTACTCGAACACTACTATTCGAGTCAGAGCTTATGGCGAACTGTCATCTACTTTTGCAACCTCAAGTGGTGTCCGTCAAGGCTATCTACTTTCTTCAATTTTGTTTAACTTCATCATAGACCTACTGATGGAAATAACGCTTTCATCGACTGAATTTTCGGGTATTGATCTCCTACCAGGAGGTCCACTTATCGACTTAGAATACGCAGATGACATAGTCCTGTTTGGTGAAGACGCTGACAAAATGTAGAGTCTTTTGGTAGCACTAAGCAACAATGCCAGGATGTTTGGAATGCGCTTCTCTCCCTCTAAATGCAAGTTGTTGCTTCAGGACTGGTCTGCGTCAACACCTGAACTAAGGATAGGGAGTGAAGTTATTTATTTATTTATTCCGTCACAAAACCAACTCAGGTAGTAGATAGTTCATTGACGTCACTTACTATAAGGCTTCTAAATTTATTTGTTTAGACACATTTAAACGCATTTCGAGGAGAGCGGACTCTCCTCACCCTCGGCCGTACCAGGACGTAGGGAATGAAGGACTCGAACGCGTTGACACCGATTACCACATCGTGCAATGCTAACGGGTGTTAGAGATGGTTGGAAGAAAATTGGGGGCGGCCAAACCAAAACGTGGCATCAGTGCTTGAAGACACTAACCTCTCGTCTGAGCCATGTTAGTAGATGCAGACTACTTGGTTGGGGTCCGCTTGACTTTCGTAACCAATGGTTGGAGACTCTTGGTGACATGGCTCAGAATCTATCACAGTGGCGTAGGCGTATACACTCTTTGTCTTCCCATAAACTAGGAGATTAAAGTCGCCCCATATCTTTTTTTCTATGAGCTAATTTTTTCTTCCTGTACTGTATCCTTATATGCAATCTTTCATATATTACGACCACTGGATTAACTACTATAAATCCGGTGTTCATCTTGTGCTAATGAGGTATGGCAACTTGGACTGATGCATATATGTGCCTGGTCCTAGCTGACTGACTGTCAGTAGAGGTATGGTAGATGAGATTGATCCAAGTATGGCAAAAAGCTGAGCTGGTTATAGAAATATGAACCACCTTTAGCTCTATCTTGATGTTAGTTTTGGTTGAACGATGCGTTGGTAACAGAAGTTGTGTTCCTTTTCTATTTTTCTTGAGCTAAGGATGTTCCATAACTTTATGTGTCTGATCATCGTTGTCTTCAGTGGATTGCTGACATCCACTGGTAGCACCATATTAGTAATGGTGAGGTCCATTGGTGTGTAGTTGAGCACAGCAACGATAATTCAGTTAGGGTCATCATCTTGAAACACTGACTCTGTTGGCTAGGACATCTTTCAACAATGTTATCCCAACAGCTTTCACATCGCTCATTATTTGGTGATCTCGAGTTGGAAACGCTGAGAAGTGAGCTTGTGGTATATGGCTATGTTGACGGGGACAACTGTATTTGATTGGTATCTGTCAGTCTGCCATGACTTCTGGCTGGGGCCTTAGATATTGTGCAACAACCTGGTTTGAGACATCATCATACATGGTTCAAGATAGGAGCTCAGGATAATCCTGTTGAAATCATTCATTACATTTTTTAAAAAGTTAGGTAAATGTTCTTAACTGAAAGATATGTTTCTTGGGTATATTCTTACGTTAACTGTAAGAACCGACCTTGTCCATTTATTTATATATTGTATAACCGTACCTTCTATTTCTCTATGATGTTATCATTTTATTTGTGTGATGCATTTTTTCAAATGCTCTGTTGCACCAGTATTTACACTTATAATGCAGAAAGCGTTTGGTTACTATTCATGAAATATTTCCCATTTCAGTTCCTATGTACCACCGTCGTGTGCTTAGCTAGTTTCATATCACTTACGGTCTCAACTAATAGATCATTGATGTGTTGATCCTAGTAGTGAAATGTGCCAACTAAGGAGTCGTGGTCTATTTTTAACTTTTTTATTTGGAGTGAATACTTTTTACAGACTAGATAATTTTCTTATGACTCTTCACTCTAAAGGTGTATTTGAATTACTTTTAGAAAAAAGAAGAAAAATATCTACCGATTTGGCATTTTTCTGAGAAACCCCCTTGGAACGTTGCTAACCGCATATCCGAATTCCCATATCCAAATGTAACTTGGTGCGTTATTCATCCGAATGGTCGCAAAGAAGCACGAAAGTTGCAACCTATGCTACCTGAAGACCAATTGATTTTTAAAGGTGATCGTGTCCAAATACTGTGTGGCCCGGATAAAGGAAGAGTAAGTTTCTTTCTCGCTGTTAACTTCATTCAAACAAAATAAAATGTTGTTTGGATTGCTACTTATGATTTAAAGAAACAGGCACGTGTAAAATCTGTTAATCGTAAACCATAACCGTCTTCTGATAACAGGATTCTTGTTAACTGGGTTTTAGAAATTTACTAAGACTCAAAACTAATATTGTTAACATCCAATATATTTCCCTAATTTACTCCTGGAATATTTTTTACGTTATGCTCAAGAATGAAAACAACCTAATTATTCATAGCTTTCTTCAAATTTTGGTTGGAATGCATCTAAAGGCAAAATAATTGATAATTATGATATAGAGTCATGTTTATTTTCTTGAACTCTCACTCGTATTAGTCCCATTGAAATCCATTTTTTATCCAAGATATTTTGACGTTAATAAAATATTTCACATGTAAGGCACATTTTTGCCACCAGTCCTTTAGCTCTTTTGGTAAACCTATGATATTGCTTTTAAATCTTCTTTAAATTTATATATGTGAAGTATACTTGTTGATTGACCTATACACGTTGATTGTTGAACGCTTTTAACATTGTCAATAGTCTCTGAATTACTTGTAAATTGAAGTTGTTTTAATTTCAAAAGTCTTTGTTGTACAAATCCGAACTGTTCTAAAATTATCAATTTTCAGGTAATCATTAAGTAATTGTGTTGGTTGCAGTAGCTTTCTTCCATTTGTACAGTAATCGACTTTTTAAAATGTATATGCTCAAAGGTTATCCATCTTGTTTTTACCTAATTTTGATTGTAGAGAAATATCATCCTCACTCACTGCTATGTACCACAGTTCACTGTTATTTCGACAGTGATTATTTTTGGTACTGTTGTAGTGAAGGAGAACACAGGTGAGGACAACCAAATTGTATTAAGCACAAAATTACAGTTACTTGGTAAAATAGAAAAACTATATAGTAAATCGTTAATTTGCAAAATATCATTCCATCATATCAAACCGGACTGTTGCTGTTGCAAACATCAATCCATTGTCTCACATTTCATTGTTCATCCGATTTCATACAAATTCCATTGTGTTCTCGCTCTTCGTTTCTTGATCTTCCCCATCTTCTGCCGCCAGACATTACATTCTTTTAACTCACGTTATCTACTACTTATATCAATATAAGTAGCACGCACCACACTGTTGATATTTTCTCGGTATGCTTACAATGCGCTAGTTATGTTATTTTAAGGATAAAATTAGAATTTTTCTCCTGATAAAATGGAATCAGATTGGTGGAGACACTACGTACTGAAGTTCACTACATCTATCACATCGAAATTATTTGAATGCCAGTATTGTGGTTTGACTTATTTGTTAATTAACAGTTATAGATTGGCTTATGTGTGAAAGAGTACCTGATTAGTGAGAAACATAGTATATTTTAAAACGCTGTTTCTGAAACTAACTTAAATTTCTTTACATGCTGTTCACATTGAATGTACCGTTACTGAAAGTTGTCTAGCTCAGAAAACTAACAGGATTTGACTGATATTCTATCCTTGAAAACCTCAGTTGTGTCCTTTGTGTTAGCATTAATGAAACTCACTGATTTAGTACTATATTGGACATCATCTTCATGAATTCGTTCCTTATTTTCGGTTACTATAAGTTCTCTCTCTATTGATTCTTTGATCTTATAATCCTCTTGTAAACATATGTTAACAATTTTATCCAGACTACCTGAAAATTTATCGCACTCATTATTGGTTCTCTTGATTGGATTTAACTTTGAGAAGTTGCGATTTCTGTTTTATAATCAAATCACATCCACTTCTCTTGACGTTCTGGATTTACATTAATTAACTTTCGTTTGATCACATTTTAAAACATTCAGTGATTTTTTATACTGAAATTTATCGGTATTAGAAATTCGTAATAAAGTGATGGTAATTCTGCAATATTTAAGCTCTGCTTTGAGCTATATAATTTTGTTTTAATGAATTGTGGTGTTTTCATCATTATTATACTATAATGATGGGGCAGAATAAGTATAACTTACTGGAATCTAGTCAGTATTATCTTTGTTTATTAAAGCTGTTTTTAAACAGAAATATATTTTAAAAACTCGTTAGAGAAGAAGGAATTCAGTAATGGTACAGTAGATTAGTATTGTAATGATTTGTTGAGTTTTAATTTCGTGGATTCCAGTCAGTAGTATAGCGCTCATTTCTATCCCACTCTCGATCAGTTTGTGTTCCCAAATAAACAGTTATTATTTCGTTGTTCTTGTATCTTTATTTTAACAAATTGAAATCCTATTTAATTGTTGTTTTACGTCATCTTATGTTCACATCATCTCCATTCTTTTTTTCAGGTTGGTATTGTTTCTTCAGTCTTAAAAATCAGACGCTTGGTCTATGTGGATGGACTTAATTATCGTTTAACAGCTCTTAAAAAATATGATTCTTTAAAAAGAAGCGAGGACCCGTTAGATATTGATACCCAGGTGACTCTCGTTCTGTTGATTTATTTATCCTTTAATTTATTTATTTGAACACATAAAAATTAATACAATGGGGCACCGAATAAATATGCACCACACAATAACAATGAGGTTGTGAAGAGATAGAGAAAGTAAAGTGCGTATAATGAGAAAAGAACAACTACGAACAGAAATTAGTGTATGAGAGTGAAATAATAATAATAATGGGAAAAACAGTTCAGTTAGCATAAATATAATCAGAAAGGATTCTTTCAGTTAAAGAAGTTACATCCATTTTTATGAAGAAAGTAGAAGTTATAGAAGGGTCTTCACTGCCTTCTACTCTGAGCCATGTCTGATCACGTCTCTAGCCACTGTATTGTACCATCTCTAGGACCCCAACAAGGAAGTCCTGACGTACCAACAGAAGCCAGCCACTGACCAACTCTCCGCTTTTTCCAACCAGTCCCAGAGTCAGCAAATAATGCACGTCGTGGAATTCTCTGACCGACGTTCGTAGAACATGTCCAAGCCACCGAAGTCGATTTTTCAAGATAGTGACACCAATTGAATTATCGTCGCTGGGCCGGAACACGCGATGTCAAACCTCTGCATTACTAACATGGTGTTGCCACTGGATGCCTCTACTTATTCTATCTACTCACTACTCAGGGTGAGTGCAGGATCAGTGCCCTGCCGGTCTTGTAAAAGCTCTTTGCACTTCGAAGGTACGAAGCACATACCATACCTACGGACATTGATTGCCAACTGATTAAGTGCTGATTGCATGGTTTGAGTATCATCGCACAGTAAAATAATATCATTCGCATACTCAAGGTCAAAGTTTTCCTGTATGCAACAGATTCGCACCACCACTGCCAACTTCCATCAGGGCAAAGTTGAAGAGGAATAGTAAGATTGGGCAACGCTGCCTAACCCCACTGTATGAATGGGACTATGGAGAGAGGTGGTTGTGTGGCTTCACTTTACCTGAGATCTTTGTGTGTAGAGCTTTCAGGATATTAATCAATTTCTTAGGCCCACTCTTCTTCAATAGGCAATCCCAGGGAACAGTCCTGTCCAACGAATCGAAGGCAGCCATGATGTCAAGAAACATTAGGGTTGTTGGTCTGTGATAAGTATGACGGTGTTCTACCATTCGGCGGTGGGTGAAGATGTGGTCAATACATCTTTGACCAGAACGAAAACCAGCCTGCTGCTTGCGAGTCAACCCCTCCCGGGTATCGAGCAATCTATCAGGTATGACTAAATCAAATAGTTTGAACGCAGCTAAAAGTAGAATTATCCCTCGACAGTGACAACTTTAGATTCATTCCAGGGTGTTGGGACACTCAAACTACTAGGCCTTTGTAACCAAATCAGTCAGTTCCTTGACCGAAAGGTCAGCACAATCTTTAAAAATGGCCAGAGGTAAGTCATCTGGACCTGGTGATTTGTGGCACTTCAGGAGTTGGAGTTCCTTGCGGACTTCCATCTCGTGAGGTCGATTAGTGATCACAGACCATGAAGGGTAGGACAGCCTGATCTACGTTGTCGGGACCAGTGGAATTGCTCCTCGAAAAGCTCTGCCCATCGTCCAAGACGGTGGATCTTATTGATTGCCATTCCATCATCTTCGTAGATGGTTTCACTCACACCAGACACCTTGGTGCCAGTGACTCAGATGAGTTGAAAAAGCTTCCGGCATATATCGGAAACAGTTGCTGTTTTCATCTCATTAGCACGCTCTAAACACCAGGCTTCTCGGTCCTTATGCAAGCTTTCCACACTTTCACTACGTTTGTCGTCGAATTCGCGGTCATTTGGAGTAGACCGACGTGTTTCGTCCATTTGTAACGAGCCTATTGAAATCCAGCGCTTATAGGTGGGACGTTTCGTGAAGCCGTAAGTGACTCTACTCACCATTTTTATAACATCATGCAATTGCAGCCAATATTTATCTAAACTTTTCGGCGAGCTATAGCTAGTCTAGAATCTAGCTGGGTTTGATATTTAGTTGCAACAGTTGCTGCAACCAATTGGCTGACATCAATCAATTTAGGACGATGAATTTGTTGGCCGCTGAAAAGTAAAATAAGATTAGCACAAACAAGGACATGATTAGAGTCCAGAAAGGTACTCCAAAGGGAGCGATAGTCTTGTACACAACCACGCCAGCTGTAGCTCATGGCGATGTAATCGATCTAAGTCCAAGTTTGAGGTGCATAAAGAGGACGCCAAGGAGCACATCGTCCCTCATTGTGCCGGTAGTTAGTGCTAACCAGGAACAGGCTGCAGTCTGCGCAAAGTTGCAGTAGACTGTCACCATTACCTGACCTGCGACTTTTAAGTGCCTAATGCCCACTCAAACAATTTTCCTCTGTGGTTAGACGTCCGACCTGAACATTGAAGTCTTCAGCTAGTAACACAATATCTGTCGGATTCACTTTCTGTAGAAAAACAGTTAAGTGGTAGTAAAACTCACTTGATAACAACCGGGTCGCAACCTGTCGGAGTGTAAGTGGAGATCACTAAAAAACATCGTTTTTCACTTTAATGGGGCTTTTTAATCTAACAGCACATAATGGATTTAATGGGGATCCAGCCGGTCAGTGCTACCTCAGCCCTAGCGCTTAGTGCGACACCAACGCCAGAAAAACCAGCCGAAGATGCCAGTGGGTCCCCGAATGTGCGCACGTGAAACAAGCTTTTCGAAGCGACTAATGGAAATTTGTATTACTCCACTAAAGTCTTCAATATGGGTTTCAGACAGACAACAGACGTCGATGTTGCAACTCTCTAAGGTCATAGACAACCGTATCTGTTGTCCGATATGTGAACGTTGAAGGAGTCCAGTTTGAATGACATGTGGTTTCAGAAAGACTGTTTCAATATTCATAGTCGTTGGTAGCATTCAACTTTCGACCAGTCAATGACTTGATTTCATTCAGACAGAGCATGTTTCCCACCATAGGCGAGCTTCTGCAGAAGCTGAAAACAGAAGAATACACAAAATGAGGATTAAAGGGAGCACATAAGTGACACAGTATAAAAGGAACAAAAACAAGTGTTTTCATATGATTGTGAATATTACTTGCCCGAATGAGCACTGAAGCAAGAGTTATTTTTCCAGTAGTAGTTATCATTGATTTTTGTGAGGGCTGGGATACTGCCCGAATGCAAAGATCGAAGTAGGTGGTTTAGAATCAGCGTTTTCCAACTACCCTAGGTGGATCCTCCATATCCACTAACCCGTTTAAATCGCCGGACATTCGCTTTTCGTCCCCTCAATCTCGTAAACAACACCGCCGCCCCGATAAGGTAGTGAGTAGGACTTTCCTGACAGTGGCCGTATACGCGTAGTCATGCGAGAGCATTTTGAGAGGAAGAGCTGGTTCTCCTCACCCTCAGAAGTACCAGGGCATTTGGGGCTAATAATTTCTGTGAATGATTGTATAGTGTTGTTTCGACAGATTTTCCAACTTTTCCCATATTATCCCTGTTTTGTACATCAAAAGTCTGAAAGTTTCTTACTGTGCTGCATTATGCGTCATTTTTTCCTTGCGTTTTCTAATCATATAATGGCTGGAATTTTGTTTTTGCAATTCCCATTTTACATTTTCGGAAGTAAACTGTTAAGTGGATTATTACTCTTTCATGGTTTCATTACTTCTGTCACTTGACATATTTTCCTTTAGTTTTATTTTGTCTGAGCCATATCTTAATTCCCTTCATTTATCAAGATTTAGTGTTTAAGTAGACGTGAAGACCTTTCAGTGATTGACAGAAATTACCTTACATGTATCTGTAAATATTGCGGTAGTAACTGGTTGTAATCAAATCTTCACACTTGATTATAGTACATTTGATTGAAGTTTAAATATTCTTGAAAAAGACTAAAATTGTCTTTGAAATTTCCACCGATCAGTCAAATGCATAATCAAATTTTCTGTACACTGTTGACCTATCATAACATGTATGCATTTATGTAGGTAACGTTTAATTTTTCAGTACATTGAGGTTTGTCTTATTGAATTGAATGTTCTTTGCATTCTCCGTATAGTCTGTTTTGATTATTAACCTTTTAATAAACTTTAGGTTGCTCTTTTGGATCCATCAAATAATGAACCTTGCAAGTGCTCCTGGCGGTACACTGAAGAGGGAAATCGGGTCCGTGTTTCCCTACAAACAGGTCATGTTATCCCTCTACCAGCTGCAGCCAGACATTTAGATGACTTAACCGATCCTAAAACAGCTGTTGCCAGTTCAAAAGATACTTGTGAACCAGTTGTTTGTAATGTATCCCTCAAGTCTCTCACTTCGACATCAGATGTCAATTTCGAAAAGAGTTTGCTCAAGGATTTAAAGTTAAAGGACGATTGTCTTAAGCAAACTCCTACATATTGGTATTGATTTCCGTCAATTAAAGACCATGTTTAGTCTGTCCGTTTATCCAATTTTCGCCTTCTTTTAAAGAGCTTTCAATTGAGTTTTCTGATTTCTAATAAGTTCAGCGGAATCTTTCATTTTTATTTGGAAATCCAAAGTTGTATCTCCTTTATATTATATAAGTGAACCATAACTTGGAAAATATCAGACACTATTAAAGAGAATACGAAGTGGGCTTCATCAGTACTTGGCATAAACTGTTATTAAAACCAATCAATCACTTATGTAGACAGTATGACTTTCATGTATACAGCATCTTTATCAGAGAATAAAAGATGCTATTAACTGATACTAGATTATATGGATTGATGAATTTCATGTACCTAACAAGGTAGTACGTCGAAGTAACTAGAAGTGCTATCAATTGCTGATAATTTCTTTCACCAATCGAAAATCACGTAAATTCGAGAAATGTATTTGGATAGTGATTTGGAAGACTAGACATGATGGCTCAAAGAGAATTCGAAGCTATGAAATTTTATGGTTATCAAAATGTTGAAAACCCTGAGGATTGAGTACATCTACTGCGTAGATGTGCTATTATGTATTTGAATTTGAGTTTGTAAGTAGACACTAAATCTTTCTTAGAAAATGTGAGAAATCGTCCTTTCCCACATTCTCAGCGTGAGCAGATAATTTTATTGTCACGATGGAAGATAAGGATGTTGGGCCGTAACTTGCTAATATTTTCCAAAATGTGATGCTACCAATCAGTTGGCGATCTTAGCTGCTTATGGTTGATTATTTAGTAAACAACGACCAATAACTAACTTGGGAGAATTAAACTCGGCGGTTGCACTAGTTAACACTCAATTTATTTCTTAAGAGTGATCGTAGTAGTTCCAGTTCTGCTTTCCCCGCAAACGTACCAATAGTAAGTTTAAATTTGACATTAAAAATGAGTGGGATCAAAAGTATCATCTTCAATTGAATGCAAACCTAACTTAAATTGTGTTCATAAGTATATTTTAGTCTAATTAGGGGTTGTGGAGATTTTAAGATATTATTGGAATCATTTCCTCAATAAACGATAGTACCAAGGAGACGTCTTGAGTCTTGTGAAATACAATGACAAATGTTCGGCCACGCAGTGTGTGAGGTAGCTAATAGAAAATAAAAACCGGATAGAATCACACAATCCCGTCAATTGGTTGAAAATAGACGTCCTCGGTACTCTAGATGTTAAGCACTACCTAACAGTTGCGAGAACTTTACGTCTGACCTGTATGCGGTTGTGGATGCAGACTTCTAAGTGTTCACATCTTGGGATGTAAGAGCGACCCGGCTATTCCTGGTTTCCAATGTTTTTTTGGTTCGTAATCTGAAAGCATAGTTGTGTTTACTAATAGGCTAGTACTTAGTTTACATCACACTAGGAAAAGACTAAAGTTTTTTAACATGCTTATTTTTATGTAGCTGTTTCACCAGGAAGGACTGCGAAAAATTGATGTTATTGTTATACGCGCGATAAAAGAACTAAGGCTTTTATTGAACTTATGTGGTGCTACTAACGAGGCGGTTTGTGTTGTGGTTCGTATCTAGCCAGAAGGAAATCATGCAGAGTAGTGTGATCAAGGGAAGATAGAACGAAGAATAAAAGTGGGCCGTCAGTGAGTGCACAGTGCTAAACTTGTGCCCTATCATCACTTAACTTAATGATACCGCCAATTATAGAATAGTGACTTATCGGTCTTACCACTGACACAAATCCCTACGAGCAGTCTAGGGTCCCCCTGTCTATCTCCTTGTTGAGGCATTAGCACCAATCTCAGACTCCGCCATATGAATCATGTATTTCAAACATACTGGGTTTATATACAAACCCAACAGACTATATATATATATATATATGCACACCTGATGATGAAAGCGATCGATAACAGTCAGTGGGAAAACGAGTATGAATAAAATTAGTGATCTAAACAGAGAAAAGTTCTTGATGAGTTACAACCAACAGTTTAAATTATTTTTGCATTTCACATTCACACGTTTGTGTAACCTCAAGCTAATAACTCCATGCATCTTTTGAACTAATTTCCGATATAATATCGATCCTGGGTGAATTTTTCAGGAAAATCATCGAGCATTTTCGGTCAATTGTGTAGGGAAATTGCAGGACTAAGCATATTTCACTCACAAAACGTTTGGTCGGTGAGGTTACCTCGCACAGTTGGCAATGAACTTTATATATTTAAAGCTTATTATGACAGCTTCAGTCTTCGCTTTACATGATCATAATGATAAAATGTTGAACTCCATATGCAAGTAATGACTTTGCTTTAGTGTAATACTGGTATATCAGGCAAATGAGTCTTCCCATATAGACCGACCTATTTTATGGAATTAAGTTTCGGTTATTTATTTTGCGAAATGTGTATATGTGAAGAGTCTCGAACTTGGTGGACTGCCGCTCGTCGAGGTTTTACAGAATGAAAAAATGAAAGGTCGATTTCACAAATAGACAGTTTGGTTGTGTAGGAAGCAATGGAAAGAACATTCTGTTATATAACACACTCAGTAATCACTGTTGTATTCTTTAGCGTTAAATGAATCCCGAAAATCGATAGCCCTGTGAGTCCTGGATGTTGACCGCGTTTGTTTTGATGGACTCACCAGATCACGAGTGGATTCGCTTTCTCCGCTATTACTACGACCACTCACAAGCTTAGATCAGTCACTTCTCAATTTATTGATAGCATATCAAATATACGTTTCAACTATAGAGTTGTTACTGGTTAAGTTGCTGTAAAATATGAATAATTTTGGCATCTTTATATCTGCTGAACTTCGTCATTTGACTGCATTTGCAGTTACAGTTATCGTGCTCCTATTGGGGCTGTTGAAATTATGTTATCATTTAGTCTAATTGATTGGCATTTAAAAACTTGGCATCTGTACATTGATTAAAGGTGCTTAAAAGCTTGTGATAGGTATGTTGTTGTCTGGTATCTTACAGTGAAATGGCTGATTCCATACCTCAGTGATTCCGCCGACTTTTGCAAGATCTTCCAAAGTCATTGCAAATTGATCTTGGATGCTATGAGAATTTTCAACTTCAATTTGTGGACGCTTTCGTCCATCATCACAAAGAGTTGGAGAATATCCGCCTAGATCTTCTGAAATTAGGACGTGCAAGTCAAAATAACTGTATTCGCGATGGACTGCCTGAAATATATGATCAGTAGCTATGGACCGTCTCAGGCTACCTTTTAGAGCCGTACCGTAGTAAACTAATCATTGTTGGTGACTTTTGGTCGAATAAAACCATCCAATCTCGACCTAATGTCTACAGATGTCATAACGGAACTAAGGGAAATGTGGACATAAGTTTTAAGTATCCCGATATTCAACAACATTTTTACTGTCAAACTAATGGCTATCATTTTGGACAAACATGCTAGTTGCATTGTTACACAAGTAGTAGGACAATGGGACAGTAGGTTGTGGCAAGTATGACGTAAGCTTTTACCACTGCATTAGATGTATGATATTTCTTGTAGGTGATAACTACTTAATGAGTGACGTCACACTGCATAGCCAACCCCAGGGAGTTCACAATTTCGAGCTGAGTCCGACCAAACACTCCTGAAGGATATGATTATAATGTTCCAATTAGATTCCACGTTCATGTTTTAATTAAATGTAGTCAAAATTCACTTTTTGTGGAAGGATCCAGCAAGCAAATGATTTAATTATATTGGTAATTCCACCTTAGATTCAAGCGACCAGGCGATATTATGGTTCAACTAGCACATGCTTCGCGTTTTGAGTAGGAAATACCGTTCAACGTGTGAAGTCTCCGTCGGAAAGAAGACGAAGTGTCGCCTGTTTTTTTTGTATTTATAGTTGCAAACAGCAGATTGCATTTACGATTTCATAATAATTTCCAATGGCTTCTGCTAATTTTTTACCCCATGTGTTATATTAAGTTTTCCTGCCGTGTGCAAATGATGGGAAATGAAGTATGTTATGGAGCTAGACACCTTGTCTACAATTCGCAAGTTTTGAAGCATATTGTCGATGTACTTTAACATGACTTCTCAGTCCATTGTCTGCTTACTTTTTGAATCTTGCATGAGGAAATTTAGTCTATTGGTTCGTCGTGGATTTAAGGTTCCCATTCGCTTTGAACTCAGATTCGTACTACAGATCACACGATAGATAATTTCTGTATTTACGTCGTCAGGATAGACTGTCGTTGAAGCAACCTTAAAATTTTGGTGATCCTATATATTACTGTATGTAGTCCTTCAAGTATATCTTGTCTCCATGTTAAGCACTTAAATATCTAGCTTTTAGTGTGGTGCTTATCAATATCTGAACCTCAAGTAAAACAACAGTCAGACAACGTTATTTCAGAGATTGCCTCCCAAATAAGCAAAGCCGTGTTCAAAATATGTAGAGACGATAGTTGTGTAGCCCTGAAAATACCACATGAGACGGGGGTATACACGGAATGTGTTTTATTCAGCAGAGAATCAATAATTAAGCTATCACATTTACGAGTACAGTCAACCAGACTCAAAAATGAGGGCTAACATTTTTTAATTGCCTATTTAACACGTCTTAATATGCCACAGATATTCAGAGTTCGACAACGCCTCTACACGTAACAAGTTTATAATCAGCGTATACCAACCCAGTCAAAACATAATCAGAAGAGTTTGGTGTGAGTTGAGCGTCAACGTCAAAGACATACAAACCCATTTATTTTGGGGACTTTTTCTTAGCACACTTCAGTAGTTGAATGTTCATATATATATGTATTTGTGGGCACCCCACGTCCCTAGGACCATACCGCAGGGGCCGAGAAATTCACCACCATGTTTCAGTAGTGAGGTTCGCATTCTTATCCGTATCAGAAGAAAAATGTGTGATAGGTTTAGATTACTGGGGACTGGTGAGACAAAATCCCAGTATCGAAAAGCTCGGAGTACCTGTGCCTCGACCTTCCGTAAGCCTAGAAGGTTGTACGAAGAGAAAATTGTCAAGGAACCCATAGAATGTATTAAACGTTTGTATTCGTATATAAACCGAAAAACAAAACAGAGAGGAAATATCCCTGCACTGTGGGAAGACAGTGCTGCTTCATCTTCAATGGAGGACGACTTTGATAAGGCTCAAGTGTTCTCAAACTACCTGAGTAATGTATACACCATAGAAGCAAACTCCCCGTCAGCGCATACAAATCTCCCCACACATACACTGGATAGCTTGATCATTAAAGAACTCGATGTCTTTGGTTTGCTAAATAAGCTGGACATAGGTAAATCCACGGGGCCCGATGAATTGCATCCTAGGCTACTGAAGGAACTATCTAAATTCTTTGAGAAACCTTTAAGTATATACTTTAATCTATCCATAAAGCAGGGTCGTTTACTAAAAGATTGGAAGAACGCCATAGTAAGTCCTGTCTTAAAAACAGGTACGAAACATAAACCTGAGAATTACCGACCCGTTAGCTTAACCAGTGTGGTTGTTAAAATCTTAGAAAAGATTATTCGGAAGGAGTTGTTTCAGTACCTCGATGAAAACCGGATACTTTCGGAGAAACAGCACGGTTTCAGAATAGGTTATTCTTGTCTCACTAACTTATTAGTGGCTGGTGAAATCTGGTTCCCACTTAGGGACCAAAATTTACCTGTAGACGTGACCTACATTGATTTCAGCAAAGCTTTTGACAAAGATTTGCACAACCAGTTGCTATGTAAGTTAATAAATGTTGGGTTTAGAGCCAATCTATTGATGTGGATAAAAGACTTCCTAGTTGGGCGCCAACAAGGAGTACGGGTGAACTCAAAGTTGTCTAGAAGGGAAACTGTGCTTAGTGGAGTGCCCCAGGGTACAGTTTTGGGGCCAGTGCTATTCCTCTTGTATGTAAATGACCTTCCTCGTCTCCTATCATCATCGGTCTTGCTATATGCTGACGATGTCAAGATATGGAGAACGATACGATGTAAGGATGATAGCTTAGAACTCCAAAATGACCTGAAGAAATTATCTGAATGGTCTCAAACCTGACAGTTGCTGATAAATACTTCCAAGTGTGTTGTAATGCTTATCGGTCATCAAGGTACAGATACATACACGATGAATAACACTGAGCTACCTGTTTTCCAGACACATGATGACTTAGGAGTCATCGTTAGCCAAGACTTAAAGACTACTGCACACTGCCGTGCAAAAGCCGCCGAAGGTTTTAGAACCTTATGGTCAATGCGTGAGGCCTTAAGTCACGACGATGCTAAAGGGTTTTTGTCTTTGTATGCAGTGTTCGTACGTCCTATACTTGAGTACTTCACACAAGCGGCTGGCTCCTGATTAAAAAAGACAGTGAGCTTTCGGAGAAGGTTCAGCGAACTGCAACTAAACTGATTCCCGGAATAGTGAAGCTTCCGTATGATGCTCGACTGGCCAAGCTAAACCTATTGCTGATGTCGTGTCTAAGAATTTTCACAAGGCCAGAACAAATTACATGTCAACTGACTATCGACTTTCCCATCGAATCATCAATGGATGGAATTCATTACCTCAGGACGTGTTTGAGGCTCGATCCGTCGACTCTTTTAAAAGAAAGTTGGATCAACTGAGAGACCACCATTGCCTAGGAATAACACAGGCTACCACCCCTTTACCAACTGAAACTGAAGTAGTTTCACGTTTCATAGTATTTTTAAACTTTCTAGCAAACGTTTACTCATTCTAAATAAAACATATTTTACTGTCCGAACCTCAGAGATGGTAACTAGTCATCTGGATATTGAGGATTAGCAATATGAAAGGACGCAAATAGAAAACATGGATACCAGCGCGTGGGTCAAAAAGGTCAAGTCTGCGAAAGCGACTGTCATTATTGAGGATGGTGAGCCGTCATTAATTTACCGAAACGTTGGAGTCATACTTTTCACCAGTTATTTTGAAGCTACCCGTTTCGCATTATAGATTAGGACTGAAATCAAGTAGAATTAAATCCATTTATATGTACTACATATATCCAGTTGGTCACGCTCATGCATACTAAGCATCTTACACTGAATTTTCCATCATAAATATACAGGACTGTAGTGTCAAAAAATGGGCCACTACCTGGTTCGTCTATTCTACTCAAGCTCTTCAATTTTGTATCGCAGTAGTGGTGAATAATACCTTCATATCTCAATACTACGAAACTGAAGTTGTGCCTTTTTAAAACATTTACAGGTATCGCTTAGAGTTACACCCTAAGTATATATATATAAGCATATCCAAAATGAATTTCTCTTATGTTAGTCGCTTGGAGTGACCGGACTAAGGCAACAATCATCTGCATCGCAAATCGCCAGATAGCTATGTTTGCCAATGTAACCAGGTCGTTATTCTGGGCTATTTGAGATACCATTTCGTACTACCAGTACTTTAAGTTTTCATTTTCCTAGGCTAAAATTGTAGCCTTCAAGTAATTGAAGAGCAGCAACTGTAAGAAGATGTAATGATAATACATTACTCCGAACAAGTTTCTTTATGACTACTTTTTCAACAAATATGCGTACTTATCTAGGAAATAATATGCCAAAGCACTCACTAACTGCCACCATCCGAATCAAAGTATCTCAATAAATTGAAACCTTGCTCCTTTTTCTTGTTAAAATTTTCTAGGAAAGCGTAAGGTCCACTTCTTATTTCCTGAAGGTTTGCAAATGGTTGAAGAATATGACTTGTCTACCCATAATCTACTGAGTAAGTATGCCTTGTTCAAATCACCTTATGATCATAATGAGCAAGGAAATTTAGAAGCAAAACCGTACTTGGTGGGGACGGGCAGTGGGAATATGAAGTTGGAGAATCACTTAGGAGAGAAAACCAGTTTTCAGAACATCTAATGGAGTCATCACAAGCTGTATTTTAATATTTTCATTACCTTAGTAACAGAATTAGCCACTGTTCAGTCGTAGTGATGTTCCACATGCATTCCAATGGCGTATCCGTAACTTACCTTACCCGCTAGATGTGTACAGAGTTTCCGTTGAAGATGGAAATATCTTATTGCGGACCACCAACAAAAAGTAAGCACTACACTTAGTTTCGATTACTTTCAATTCAGATATTACAAGAAGTTCAACATTCCGGATATGACCCGAATGGGTTTACCCCTAAACGAAAAGTCAATATCATTAACCCATGCTAACAATACTCTTCTGATTTCGGTTTGTGATCTTCGTATCTAATCTGTTTTCTTCCTTCTAGTACAAAAAGCCGGAAGAAATATTAGAAAACGAAAAACTAGTCCGGCAATATGTAAGTGCATTGAAGCCAGTAGAGCAACAAGAAGACTGCAAGACATCCTGACCAAATATAATAGTTTACTTAGTCCTTACAATATTTTCCGATGTGTTATGACTCAGCTTCTTGTTTTGCCCTCGCACATCCGAAAAGACAACTGGCTGTCAGCAATTTCGGACGTGGAAAGTGTGTCAGCTCAGGTTGCCAGAATACATCAGGAGCGTAGTCAGAATTTATGAAAATGAATACCATGGTAGTAGCTGTTTCAGTTATAGCGAAAAAGATCAGCCACAAGCAATATAACTTGTGGAAAGATGAATGAGTTGAATAAAAAGTAAGGTAATTTCTAAACCAAAGATTAAATGGCCCCTTTGGGATCGATTCTGTGTTGTCATCTGTCGACTTAGAGGAATAATCAGTGAGGTCATTGACTGTAGCTAGGGGCGGCCAGACCAAAACATGGCACAAGTCCATGAAGTCACTGACAAGTGAACTGAGTCATGTTGGTAGGTGTAGACTACCTGGTTGGGGACCGCGAGATGATAGCAACCGATAGTTAGAGACCCTGAATGACATGGCTCAAAATCGTTTGCAATGGCGCAGGTGCATCCACTCTCTGTGTTCTCCCAAATTCTAATCTTCTGAATTCTTCATGTCCCTTTTTTCCTCCTTCCAAATTTATTTCACTGTATTATACTCTTTAAATAACATCTCCAAACCCTAATCTTCCCGATTACTGCTTATACTCTTATTAGCTCTACCACTACGGGATTTGAATCGACCACTGTATCTCTGTGCTAATGTGGTGTGGCAACTCGAACTGATGTACGTACGTACGAAGTTCTACGTTGTTACTGACTGAAGCTTGTTATTTCACCTGCTATTTTTATACTAGTAATTTACGTAGATTAAAAAAAAACTTTTCCAAGCATATGTGTGAGTAATTAGAATGTCATTGTTTGTTACATAAAGATTTAGGGACATTTAAAGCAGGAAACTCTGGAAAATTGTCGTTCAAGAAACGTTAGACTTCCCCGATGGTTTGAAGCTTATTAACCCAATAGTTCAAAGGTAAACATGTTTGGGATCTAAGTGTTTGCAGGGAGAACCTATAATTTTTACTTGTGTAGCGGATTCCTCCCTACAGTGATTTGCTCTGGCGAAAGGTTAAGTGACCAATAATCAGTAATCCTTATGGCACTCCTACTACACATTAGAAATACCAAAAGACTTCTAAATGTCGTGGATATAATTGCCAGAATTTTTAGTCTCATTGAAACTTACTCATCAGCCAGTATATTGATACTGACTCATATTATGCCTTGATCTTACTATAGACAATCGTCCCCGTGTGGAAAGTGGGTAATTTGTTCTATTTCTGGGTACTCATCTGCACATTTAAAACATTCTGAGAATTCCATACTTATGCTTTAAGATGTAATAAGGATTTCACAAACACTTATATAAAGCTTCAATAAGTGTGATGGAAAATTAGAAGACTGGTTTGGAAATAGAGGAATCTATGGCCTCTGAGATCACAGATGAACTAATGGTGTGAACTTTAATTGTTGTAGCAGTGATAAAACGAGAGATTACCACGTTTTATTCATCTCACATAATTTGCATGTGATATGATCGCTTCCCTAGCGTAGCTTTGTTCATTACACCGTAACAACAGCTCGTTTATAAATAACCTCTAGGAGGGATTCTATCTTTCAACCTACATATGATACTGATCTTGTAAGAGGATAAGTCAGAAACTGAATTGTTGTAAGAAAAACTTGCACATATAGGATTATAAAATCACGGAAATTGTTAGACGTTATAAGTAGATGGAAATGTAGTACAGAACTGAATTTCATCAGAGGGTCATCCTTAAAACAGCATTATAACAGTAGTACCACAATCTGTAATTCGCATTATTGTTTGAATGCAAAGCTTCTCACAAGGGGACAATAGCCAGTATGATGTTTCGATTTTTAGTATTTGTGAATAGCTATCGTGACAATTACTAATAGGAATCAATTTCATATCTCCCAAAAAGTCAACGTAATAATGGCTGTAGGACTCAACCTCAATGGTATTCAAATACGATATATATGGAGCTGAGATTTTTAAGCGTTTCGTGAAAAGCATAATAAATAACTAAAGATACAGTAAAATCCAGAAATGCGTTCCATATATTATTTACGTATATACTCGGTTTTCTGTAAAAAATATAGGTACACAGAAAGAAACACCGAGTACATTTTCAAGTAAAACAATAAGTCATCCAAAAAGAATTTAAAAGACATTTCGTGAATGTGATTTCTCCAAGTTTGAACTGGGCATGATATTCATAAAACTGCGAAAGCCATTCACAAAAATTTAGGATAATAACCACTTCGATATCTCTATTGTCCTGTCGATGGATTTACAGATTAATGGGGTTATAAGTGAGCGATTATGTGTCTTATAACTATAAAATCAACATACAAATTATGTTCATGAAATTACAATTGAGGTCACATTAAATAACAAGATGTGGTATTTAATTGAAGCAGAGAACAAAAAGTATAATAGTCACTTCAAGAAAAGAATATACCCTCATTCATTCAATAAATGGATGGGCAAACATGCACTAATCAAGTTGTACTTAAGGACCAAGTTACATGTTCAGCACTATTTAACTCACAAAAATCTCTAACGCAGTACGGAATGAATCATGAGGCTTCTAAGATGTATGGATCATGAAACGCAATATTATATGGCCGATATTGTGTGAAACAAGTGGTTGGAGAGCTGCATCTAGCGCTTAGTCACATTTACCCCTAGTTGATGGACGTTAGTGAAAGCATTGTTGGTAATTGCAGAGCTAGTTTTGGTATCAATATTTGGTGGGCCAGGTGTGTCGCCCGAACCAGACATCCTCAGCTGCTCAAGTTTCTTCCATAATTCTTCACGTTCCTTCTCCCGTTTACGTTCCCTAAGAAAAATTAAATGGAATAAACTTTCAAATATTTAAGGAAATGGAACATAGGAATAAGTAACTGGAACAGTTTATGTAGAAATGTGATGTCTCTGGAATTTCATTGTTATTAGTATCTGTTTGTCTTACTAAACAGATAAGTATATGTAATCAACATCCAGGCGCACTGTGACGAGGTAACAACAAAAAGGAGGTTCCAATACAAAGGAAATCAATATCTTGATAGTAAATCATGCCAACTGTCTAACGAAAAAAACAGAAATGAAAGTGGTTTTAAAAATAGGGAAGATATAGTTACTGTTTTTAAGCGCTTTTGAATGCCAAGGATGTGAACCGAAGAGTAATCGCATAAAACCCAATTGACCTAAACATACGTTTTCATATACGTAAACCTGCGAAGTCAACACGTAGAACCAAGGTAGAATAGTGTGGCCACATTTATTGAGTACACAATTCTTGACTTCAAACCATTTTAATGTCTATGAACAACGATCATCTGGGGAAATTGAACATAACTAATAGTCTTGTGCTACCAAACATTAATCGGAATGAAATTACATGTATGAAAATGTTAAAGTTAAGAGTCAGTTAAGAAAATAGTGGACCTAGATATATATTGAAAACGCACGGATATTACACGAGCATTCATTTATACGGAATTATTGAGATAATGTAAAAACCACTTACCTTTGACGTTCTACTTTGTGTTTTTCAGCTAACTGATTGCACAAATTTGTATTCATTTCCATAAAGATTTTCAGAACATTTCCGACCAAAGCTACAATTGTTTGATTCCAATGCTCGCGTGAAATACGATAGAAGGATGGGAATAATATTGGTATAAGAGTGTCATGATTTTCTTCAATAAGAGAAACTATATTATCATTGTTCCAATAACTTAGTGCTCGTTCAGCAACCTAGGAAGTACATATTGTAAAATTCAGAAAATACATTAGCAAGTGAAGTGCATTGTATTTTTAGGCAGAAATATTGGTAAGCCACTGTTGGCATAAGCATTGTTAGGCAATTAAAAACACATTCTTAAAGTATAAGTCACTTAATTTACACACTACATTTTGCATAACTTGGGAGCTGTTGGACATTACTGAGGATCTTTATGTACATACTGTAAAAATTTATCCAATATGTAATCGTGTAACTGTTCCATAGGTAACTCCTTCAAGAACCAAAGTCGACAATAATATTTTTGATCAGAGACCAAATTATTTCAAATTTAATTCGTACTTGGGTTGCATGTAATTGAACCCTATAACCTAGCAGCTGAGTGAACCAACTTCCAATGTAAATTGGTGACATTATGTGGCGAACTGTAATACATTTCCAAGAACAAAACTAAAACAAACCTGAAAGTGGGAACTTGAGACTGACTTCGCAATTTGTTTAAAAAGAGGGACCATAATAATCTGGAATTGTAAAGGCTCAATAACTTCTAGGATTTCTTCAATTTCACCTAAAAACATAACTTCTTTTTGAGAGTAGGTTTTGGGCCAAAATTTTAAGAGTCCGCGAACAACCTGCTCTGTCAGAGTCGCATCTTTATCCAAGAACTGGACTATGCAGTAAGCAAGCTGAAGAATAGGATTAAAATAGAATAAAGAAATAAATCGATTAAAATTAATGCTTCAAATTAACTGGAACTTGAGAGGATAAAATATACGCTTTCTTAAATGTCTGGCTAAGAATTGTACCTTAACAGATTGTAAGGCGATGTAACTACGGCAACTTATTGATACAAAGTATGGAAAACAGGTGTGATCTAGATGTTTCAAGCAGTCATATAGTTCGTTTCAATTTGTATAATGTACAATAGGTAAACACTTTTCCTATTTAGTGAGCGTCGATTAAAGAACTTCTTTCAAACAGAACGAACAGTTGATTCTAGTTAATTCTGAATAACATGCTAATTTGGATGGAATATTCGCGTCGACAGCTGAAAGACAAAACTGGTGGTTTCCAAAATTATCTTAACCAATGTAAATGTGTCTGAATAATGTTCTCAGGAGCCACACCTGGAGAAGTCTTTTGAAATAACTCAGAATCGGATGAATAAGTACAACTAAACACAACAGCATTTTACGAAGAATGAAAATATCCAGAAAAGTCCTTAACTCGGAGAGACCAGGTTTCACAAGCATAGAGCAAAACTGCTCTCACCGACGCGTTGTAGATCCGGCCTTTTACAGCCAGACTAACATCACGAAGGCGCCAAAGATGACCAAGATTGGCATAAACCACTCTGGCTTTCACTATACGCGCATTGATCTCATCACTCACACCCCCACCAGCACTTATGCAGCTACCCAGGTACACGAACTTCTCGACTACTTCTATCTGCTCACCATCCAGGGTGAGTACAGGATTAGAATCCTGCCAGTCTTGTAGAAGTACTTTGCACTTCGAAGGTGCAAAGCACATACCATACCTACGGACACTGATTGCCAACTGATTAAGTGCAGATTGCATGCCTTGGGCATTATCGCACAGTAAGACAATATCATCCGCATACTCAAGGTCGAGAAGTCTTTCTCCAGGCAACAGATCCACACCACCATTACTTACATTCATCAGAGCTGTTTCCAGAATGTCATCGATGGCAAAGTTGAAGAGGAATGGTGAGATTGGGCAACCCTGCCTAACCCCACTGCTCGAATGGAACAATGGAGAGAGGTGGTTGTATGCCCTCACTCTGCCTGAGGTGTTTGTATATAGGGCTTTTAGGATGTTAATAAACTTCTCAGGCACACCCTTCTTCAATAGACAATCCCAGAGAACAGTCCTGTCCAACGAATCGAAGGCAGCCCTGATGTCAAGAAACACTACGATTGTTGGCCTTTGAAAAGTATGGCGGCGTTCTAACATTTGGTGGAGGGTGACCATATGATCAATATATCCTCGACCGGAACGAAAACAAGCCTGCTCCTCGCGAGTCAATCTTTCTCGGGTTTTGAACAGCCTACGAAGTATAACGGAAGCCAATAGCTTGGACGCAATCGGAAGTAAACTTATCCCCCGATAGTTGTTACAGGAACGACGTGAACCCCTTTTAAAGATAGGGACAACTATCGACTCATTCCATGACGTTGGTACACTCTCGAGCTCCCAGACCTTTGTAAACAACGTCGTCAATTCCTTAGTCAAAACGTCACCACCATCTTTAAAAAGAGCCGGAGGTAAGTCATCTGGGCCAGGTGATTTGTAACGCTTCAAGAGTTGGAGTTCCTTGCGGACTTCCTCCTCATTTGGTGGATCAGTCGTCACCGAACATGGAGGGCAGGACAGTCTGACCGATGTTGCCGGAGCAGCAGGCCAGTTGAACTGCCCTTCGAAAAATTCTGCCCATCGTCCAAGACGTCGATGGATGTTAGTGATTGGCATCCCATCATCCTCGCAGATTGTTTCGCTCACACTAGACTTCTTGCTGCCAGTGGCTCGGATGAGTTGGAAGGGCTTCCGGTAGTTACCAGATGCAGCTGCTGCTTCCAACTCATTAGCACGCTTCGACCACCAGGATTCTCGGTCCTTACGCAAGCTTTGCCCAATTTCCTTACGTAACATCCTCCGTTTGTGGTCAAACTCACGGTCACCCGGAGTAGACCGACGTCAGTCAGCTACAACGTAGGACCAGGGACATATATGCATTGGTCCAGGTTGCCATACCTCATTAGCACAGCAAGATGAACACCGGATTCATAGGAGTGGTTAGGTCAAAGGTGGTAATATATAGGAGAAAGATTGCATATAAGGATACAGTACAGGAAGAAAGAATTAGTTAGTAGAAAGAAAGATATGAAGTGATTTTAATCTCTTAGTTTAAGGGAAGACAGGGAGTGTATACACCGACGCCATTGTGATAGATTCTGAGCCATGTCACCAAGAGTCTCCAACCATCGGCTCCAATGAGTTGTAAGGAGCCTGAAGAAACCCGGTGCTTATAAGCGGGACGTTTCGCGAACCCACAACTGACTGTTCCCGCCATTTTCATGGCGTCATGCAATTGCAGCCAATGCTCATCTATACTTTTCGGTGGAATGGTAGCTAGCCTAGAAGCTAGCTCGGTTCGATACTTACTTGCAACAGAAGTTGCAACCAGCTTGCTAATATCAATCCGTTGATGGCGGTCACTTCGTTGTCCACTGAGAAGTAAGGCAAGATTGGCGCAGACCAAGGCATGGTCAGAGTCCAGATAGGTACTCCAAAAGGAGCGGCAGTCTTGTACACAACCATGCCAGCAGTCGCCGATCGCGATGTGATCAATCTGAGTCCGGGCTTGGGATGCAGGGGGAGGACGCCAGGTGGCACATCGGCGATGACTGTACCAAAAGTTAGTGCTATCCAGAAACAGGTTGTGGTCTGTGCACAATTGCAATAAACGGTCCCCGTTATCTGACCTGCGACCAACGAGTCCCCATCGGTCACCTAAACGACTCTCTTCTGTGCCTAGACGCCCGACCTGAGCATTCAAGTCTCCGGCTAGTACTACAATATCTGTCGAACGCACTTTCTGGAGAAGAACAGAAAATTGGTGGTAGAATTCATCCTTGAATATGGGTGTCGGATAGACGACAAACATCAATATTAAGACTTTCCAAAGACACAGCCAGCCCTATCTGTTGTCCGACCTGCATAAGTGTGCGAACGTTGAAGGCAGCCAGTATGAATGGTGCACGTGGTTTCATAAAAACTGCTTCAGTACTCGTACTTGGTGGTAGCACACAATTTCCAACCATGCAGTGACTCGAGAACGTTTAGATAGAGCCGAATTTCTACCATAGGCGGGCTACTGTATAAGTCGAAAAACAAGTAAACACAGAGTGAGGATAAAAGAGGGTGAATAAATGACGTAGTAAATAATAATAGTAATAATAATAATAATATGAATCATTTGATTGTTGATCACAGCAAGAATAGTATTTTCCATAAATACAGATAGTTCATCATAATTGCCCCCCTGAATGCCCTGGTACGGCCGAGAGTGGGGAGAGTCCGCTCTCCCTCTCGAAATACTCTCACACGGCCACGCGTATACAGCCTATGCCAGGGAAGTCCTACTCATTGCCTTCTCGTGGCAGGGGTGTTGTTTACGAAAATGAGAAGACGAAAAGCGAATGTCCGGCGCTTTAACCGGATTCCAAATCAATGGTGCACATGGGCTCCAGTATCCTGTGGGAACAAATGGCGTATGAACCAATCGTTGGTCACCGGCTACCATGGGACTGCATCTCCTTACGATGCTCCACTGCCTTGTGGGTTAGACCTTTAGGTCAAAGGCTCGGGGAGTGGCCCCTAAGATAACCACCTGCTTCGGTTTGGGCACCCGGGCAGTATCACAGCCCACACACAAATTGATGAACTCTTTACGCCTATGGAAATTACCTTTCTCGCTTTGAAAAACAAACAATTGATTCAGATTATTATCATTACAATTATTGTCATTATTAATACTATTATTATTGCTACTATTATTGTCACTATTGTTATTATTATTATTATTATTATTATTATTTTCCACATTATTCACCCTCTTTTATACTTATACAGCGGCTCGTCTTTGGTGGAAATTCGACTGTATCTAAACGCTCTCGAGTCACTGTCCGGTTGAAAATTGTATGTTACCACCGAATACGAGAACTGAAGCAGTTTTTCTGAAACCACGTGCACCATTCAAACTGGCTACCTTCAACGTTCGCACATTTATGCAGGTCGGACAACAGATAGGGCTGGCTATGTCTTTGGAAAGTCTTAATATTGATGTTTGTTGTCTATCCGAGACCCGTATTCAAGACTCTGGCGAAGTACTACAAATTCGATCTCCATCTGTCGCTTCGAAAAGCTTGTTTTACGTGCGCTTATCCGGGGGCCCTGTGGCATCTTCGTCTGGTCTTGCTGGCGTTGGTGTCGCACTAAGCGCTAGAGCTGAGGCAGCACTAGTCGATTGGATCCCCATTAACAGTCGGTTATGTGTTGTTAGGTTAGAAAGTTCCATCAAAGTGAGAAGAAATCGGCGTGAGAAACGATGTCTTTTCGTCATCTCCGCCTATGCCCCGACAGATTGCAGCCCGGATGCAATCAAGGATGAGTTTTACCACCAGTTATCAGTTCTTCTCCAGAAAGTGCGTTCGACAGATATTGTAGTACTAGCCGGAGACTTGAATGCTCAGGTCGGGCGTCTAGGCACAGAAGAGAGTCGTTTAGGTGACCGATGGGGACTCGTTGGTCGCAGGTCAGATAACGGGGACCGTCTACTGCAACTTTGCACAGACCACAACCTGTTTCTGGATAGCACTAACTTTCGGCACAGTCATCGCCGATGTGCCACCTGGCGTCCTCCCTCTGCATCTCAAGCCTGGACTCAGATTGATCACATCGCGATCAGCTACCGCTGGCGTGGTTGTGTACAAGACTGCCGCTCCTTTTGGAGTACCTATCTGGACTCTGACCATGCCTTGGTCTGCGCCAATCTTGCCTTACTTCTCAGTGGACAACGAAGTGACCACCATCAACGGATTGATATTAGCAAGCTGGTTGCAACTTCTGTTGCAAGTAAGTATCGAACCGAGCTAGCTTCTAGGCTAGCTACCATTCCACCGAAAAGTATAGATGAGCATTGGCTGCAATTGCATGACGCCATGAAAATGGCGGGAACAGTCAGTTGTGGGTTCGCGAAACGTCCCGCTTTTAAGCACTGGGTTTCTCCAGGTTCCTTACAACTCATTGAAGCCCGTCGGTCTACTCCGGGTGACCGTGAGTTTGACCATAAACGAAGGATGTTACGTAAGGAAATTGGGCAAAGCTTGCGTAAGGACCGAGAATCCTGGTGGTCGAAGCGTGCTAATGAGTTGGAAGCAGCAGCTGCATCTGGTAACTACCGGAAGCTCTTCCAGCTCATCCGAGCCACTGGCAGCAAGAAGTCTAGTGTGAGCGAAACAATCTGCGAGGATGATGGGATGCCAATCACTAACATCCATCGACGTCTTGGACGATGGGCAGAATTTTTCGAAGGGCAGTTCAACTGGCCTGCTGCTCCGGCAACATCGGTCAGACTGTCCTGCCCTCCATGTTCGGTGACGACTGATCCACCAAATGAGGAGGAAGTCCGCAAGGAACTCCAACTCTTGAAGCGTTACAAATCACCTGGCCCAGATGACTTACCTCCGGCTCTTTTTAAAGATGGTGGTGACGTTTTGACTAAGGAATTGACGACGTTGTTTACAAAGGTCTGGGAGCTCGAGAGTGTACCAACGTCATGGAATGAGTCGATAGTTGTCCCTATCTTTAAAAGGGGTTCACGTCGTTCCTGTAACAACTATCGGGGGATAAGTTTACTTCCGATTGCGTCCAAGCTATTGGCTTCCGTTATACTTCGTAGGCTGTTCAAAACCCGAGAAAGATTGACTCGCGAGGAGCAGGCTTGTTTTCGTTCCGGTCGAGGATATATTGATCATATGGTCACCCTCCACCAAATGTTAGAACGCCGCCATACTTTTCAAAGGCCAACAATCGTAGTGTTTCTTGACATCAGGGCTGCCTTCGATTCGTTGGACAGGACTGTTCTCTGGGATTGTCTATTGAAGAAGGGTGTGCCTGAGAAGTTTATTAACATCCTAAAAGCCCTATATACAAACACCTCAGGCAGAGTGAGGGCATACAACCACCTCTCTCCATTGTTCCATTCGAGCAGTGGGGTTAGGCAGGGTTGCCCAATCTCACCATTCCTCTTCAACTTTGCCATCGATGACATTCTGGAAACAGCTCTGATGAATGTAAGTAATGGTGGTGTGGATCTGTTGCCTGGAGAAAGACTTCTCGACCTTGAGTATGCGGATGATATTGTCTTACTGTGCGATAATGCCCAAGGCATGCAATCTGCACTTAATCAGTTGGCAATCAGTGTCCGTAGGTATGGTATGTGCTTTGCACCTTCGAAGTGCAAAGTACTTCTACAAGACTGGCAGGATTCTAATCCTGTACTCACCCTGGATGGTGAGCAGATAGAAGTAGTTGAGATGTTCGTGTACCTGGGTAGCTGCATAAGTGCTGGTGGGGGTGTGAGTGATGAGATCAATGCACGAATAGTGAAAGCCAGAGCGGCTTATGCCAATCTGGGCCACCTTTGGCGCCTTCGTGATGTTAGTCTGGCTGTAAAAGGCCGGATCTACAACGCGTCGGTGAGAGCAGTTTTGCTCTATGCTTGTGAAACCTGGTCTCTCCGAGTTGAGGACGTTAGAGGACTCTCTGTGTTTGATCATCGCTGTCTCGGAAGGATTGCTGACATTCAGTGGCAACACCATGTCGGTAATGCAGAGGTTCGGCATCGTGTGTTCGGGCACATAGATGATAATTCAATTGGTGTCACCATCTTGAAACACCGACTTCGGTGGCTTGGACATGTTCTCCGAATGTCGTCCCAGAGAATTCCACGTCGTGCATTATTTGCCGACTCTGGGACTGGTTGGAAGAAGCGGAGAGGTGGTCAGTGCATGACATGGTGTCGTGGTATGAAAGAAAGCTGCAAAGGACTGGCTTCTGTTGGTCCTTCACGACTCCCTGGTTGGGGTCTGAGAGATGGTGCTACACAGTGGCTAGAGACGTTATCCGATATGGCTCAGAATAGAAGCCAGTGGCGATCCTGCTGTAACCTTCTTTTACTTTCTTCATAAAAAGTGGTTGTGTCTCCTTTACCTGAAAGATTTCTTCTGATTGTACCTTTTCGTTCCCTCGTTACTACCACACTACCTTACTCCAATCTCTTCGTCATTGTTCTCTTTTTCTTTTGCGCTCCTTAGTTTTTTTTCTTTTCTACTTCTCTTCGAATTCTCATTGTTTTGTGTGGCGCATATATATTGGCGCTCTCTTGTACCAATATTCATGTGTTCAAATAAATAAATAAATAAATAAATCATCATAATTGTGCGTGGGCTGTGATACTGCCCGGGTCCCCATACCGAAGCAGGTGGTTATCTTAGGGGGCCACTCCCCGAGCCTTTGACCTAAAGGTCTAACCCACAAGGCAGTGGAGCATCGTAAGGAGATGCAGTCCCATGGTAGCCGGTGACCAACGATTGGTTCATACGCCATTTGTTCCCACAGGATACTGGAGCCTATGTGCACCATTGGTTTGGGAGCCGGGTAAAGCGCCGGACATTCACTTTTCGTCCTCTCATTTTCGTAAACAACACCCCAGCCACGAAAAAGCAGTGAGTAGGACTTCCCTGGCATAGGCTGTATACGCGTGGTCGTGTGAGAGTATTTCGAGAGGGAGGGAGAGCCCTCCCCGCTCTCGGCCATACCAGGGCATTTGAGGGCCCTTTCGCTTAGTTCAGCTACTTAAGCATTAAAATCACCAGCCACTATTACTTCATCAGAGCGCCTAGCTTTTCGGAGAAGGTTGGAAAGCTTTCTGTAAAACTCATCTTTTACATTATCTGGGCTGCAGTCAGTGGGAGAATAGGCGGAGACGACGAAGAGGCAGCGACGAGTGTCCTTATCTTTTCGAGTCTTTACTGTTCCGTGTAGTCGGACAGTGCACAAACGACTGTCTACAATTGTAGAGTAGCTGAAGGCCAGCTGAACTGCTCCTTAAAATGTTCCGCCCATCGTTCTAAACGTCTGGACTGAGGACAGATAAGATTCCCGTCTTCTTCCGAGATCGTTTCACTTACACTTGACTTCTTAATCCCGGTTTCTCTTATTAGTCTGAAAAGCCGTCTGGTGTTGCCTACACCCACTGCCTTTTCCATATATTTTGCTTTTGTTGCCCACCACTGCTCACGATCGTTCCGTAGACTTTTGGTTGAACTACATCTGATTCGTTTTCGCTCCTCGTCGTGTTCGGAGTCTGATGGGTCTATCAGTGCAATGGATGTTGCAGAAATCCGCTGGTTTTTCGTAACCCTTTGGTTCAAATCATTAATGAATGTCGCTGTTGTTTTCATAGCTGCTCGTATATCTTTCGAAGCAACATCTGGGTCATCCTCGTTTTCATAACTGTCTAAATGTGACTTCAGTTGTTCCTGGAATTTACCTTAGGCTTTCTCAATGCTGAGTTCAACCACATATGTCTTTCTGTTTGGTTTAAGCTGCCTACTTGGACATTACAGTCACCTGCTACGAGTATTATATCTGAGTGTTTAGCTTTTCAAAGTTTAGGAAGGTCTCGGTAAAATTCATTTTCCAATGCATCCGGGTTGCAGTCAGTGGGAGCGTAAGCAGAAATGACGAAGAGGTAACGACGTGTCCCTATCCTTCCGAGTTCTTATGGAGCCATTTAGCTGAACAACACATAGGCTAATGTTAACAGGGATTCATTTTAAGCGATTCCCCTGCCCTCATGCTTATTGCTATGCCAACACCTGCCAGTCAACGAGAACGTGCTATGGGATTGCCAGATACACAGAGGGTGTATCTCGCCGGCTCTCAATTTTGGAGAGGTGAGGTCAAGTGAATGACCACACTAGGATCCTGTGTATGTGTTTCGCAGATACAGCATACATCAGTGGTACGAGATTCTAGGGTCCTAGTCAAGGAGGCCTGCTGACCGTTTTGACATAGGGTGCGTATGTTGAAGGCTCCAATGTGTAGTTTGGAGCGAGGTTTCAGTAGACCTGGGACAGTGTTTCGTGCACTAGAATCGTTGGCCATGATGACACTTGAGGAGGAAGTCAAAAAAGCAAGTTTAGAGTTGAGATTCGACATAAGAGGAACAATGGGAATTGAAGAGGGAGAGTGATTATGAATACAGTGATCTTGAGTGCTGTTAGAGGTATAAGGGCGGTTATCATTTCCCAGTTTCACACAATGTGAAGGGGTTATTCTAAAGGTACTTGAAAGGGAAATTGGGTTCGAGTTGGTCCTAGTGACCTGAGTGCGTGACCGCAATGCCCAAGGGACAACTGCTTGAGGTCGGTCGCACACCTTTTTCTGGGTAATTTTTGTGTTAGCTTCGTACTTGTTGAGACCTTATTACCGGAGACGGAAATCCGTAGGATAAGGCGAGGTGTGCATTTTTAGGGTCGACCTTTTCTAACCCCACCCCTCCTTGTGGAAAGACAACATTGCTGTTATGCTGGTTGTCTGAGGGAAACACCTTACTGCCGTCACACCTCTGTACAGCCAGTATTACAATTTCGCCCTCGAACCTTAAGTTTGTTGGTTTTAGTCGTACCGCTCTTCGACCGACCTGTCTGGCATGGTTCGACCTAGAGGAACGGTTGTTCCAGTCAATAAAACCCGGCTGGTTCATCACGATAGGTGAGCCCGATCACCGCATTAAGGTGGCAACAACGGTCGAGGGTTGATGTCGGTAGGTTGGATAACTTATTTTGCGAATGTCTTGTATATAACAGAACGACAAAGTGTTTTACACAGCGAAGCAAACCAAATTAATGGCACCTTTTGTAACAAGTTGGGTTTCAATATGCGTAAAGGCCTAAATTTGACTGATGTCAACTTGAAACATCATTTGTAACACCAACTAATAAATATGCGTACTTTTGTTCTCCTCAAATGGTACTCTATACCAGAGTTTAAAAATCTAGAAGGACAGTAAACAGTTATCTGTGCAAATAAGTAACTTCTAGCAGCAAAAAAAATTACTTGAAACTTAGTCTAATCACAATGTTAATAATTACATTAATTTAAAAGGAACAAGCAACGACAAGTATTGTCTTAGTTATACCTAGAAAATACCCACAATAAACTTTTTGACAACTCACTTGAGGATGGAAGGTCACTAAGGACTTGGCTTTGTGAAGTGGGATCAAAACTTTTGCGAGGAACCGAGTGTGTTCAGACTTAAGTGGGAGGGCGAAACCATTTATAATACTCCCCAAAATTTCAAGCAACTCCCCAACACCATTGAACTGTTCCGTTTCATATATGAATCTAGAAATAAATTTCCCAAGACTTTGATAATACCTTAGAAATATATTGTTAATCTGCTTTCTGATAAAAGACCTTAATCCCAAAAACTTCCCGTAGATGCGATGAACCACGGTCTTTAGCAGCTCACGTTCTCGAGGATCCTCGCTATCGAACAGCTCCAGTAACTAACTTTCGTATTGTAAAACTAACAATTTACTTGAAGTACAAATTTCTGGTCAATATATTTTTTAGCAGCAACTGGTTGAAAATCAGGAGACTCAAGGAAACGCAGGAAAAACTCATAGACGTACTATGAAAATGTGCTTAAGTAAAACAAGTTATTACTGAAAGGTGAGGCCAGGCTGCTTCCAAAATTGGATCGTCTTCCTCGGGATCAAAGTCCGGATTGTCAGAGGGTGGGAGAGGTCTGAATATGTTGCAAGCAATCTAAGAACATGCTGTCACAAACATAAGTCTAGGACAAACCATGGAAACAATCGGCTGGTAAACAGATTCATTCAACGCGTTCCTTGTTACGCTTATGTACTCTACCAGCTCATTCAAGAAAGTTCTTTTGATCTCTTTACTACTGACATCAGAAGTTGAGTCCTCAAAGTTAAAGACAACGCAGCATTGCTGAAGTTTCTTCACAAACAACTCTTGGTGCTCAGAAGGAGAGACATCTAAAATTCGATCTTATAAGTGCATTTATGAACCTTTAAATGCCGGTAAACGTGTTAGTTCAGTTGGTGCTTTTGGTCTATAATGTGAAGATCCTTGGGATCTTTTCTGTTTCTTTCCCTTTATTTCTGCCTTAGTTCTAAACGGGTCAAGCTTAGGGATATCCTTTGACATCTCTTCTACAAAGATTCAGGGAAAGCGCACTCGCACACATACAATATTCAATGTCACTTAAGTGATCAAAAAGTATTTGGAGCATACCGAACAGGAAAGTAGTGAAAATTACTAACTGATTGTTCCTTCACGTTGTTAATTTATGTCTACGAATAACTCTGGTCTTCTCTACATATGGATTTGGGTCCCGATTGTGTTCCCATCCACTTAGACTCCCCATCAAATTTCACTTTGAAGATAAAATTATCTTGATATTATAGCATAACTTTTCTTTTGGCCAAGAAAATAGCTTTTTACATGTCAGAACACTTAAAGGACTCTACCTTTTAGTTATTACCGAGCTGGTGCTATACTCCACCTTCCCACGTTTACCTTAATGAAGAAGTATGTAAGCCATTTTGTTATCAAATTACTCCTTAAAGTAAGTAGTTTTATCAACGTTAAACATTTTTCCCAACTCCCTTAGTCTCAAATGACGTTAATAAACTATAGTCGCTCGATCGAGCACCATCACAAAATCACCCCGCGGCCTGCCGTATAGCGCCAACTCTCAATTCTCATGTCCTACTAAACCTCTGAAGGCAACTAAATACCTTGCTCCGCTTAATTACTTTGTCAAAAGATACTTGGTTAATGGTATTCTATGGATTTTTCCTCAATTCAGCCTTCATATATGCATATTTATACAAAAGCTTTACTCTTTGTGCTCTTTATACGAGTATATGTAACATAAAATTAATCACAGATACCCTTAAACTTCATAGTGAAACTCTTCACTTAAATAATTTTACTGGTTGTGGACAGAATATAAGAAGCTGTCGCTTAACGGGCTTCCGTGTCTAGTGTCTGTGGATCACCAATACCTTCGGGCAGGAACCTAGGTATATTATCGATAAAGAGGAAAAGGAAATCGGTAAATCATAGTAAGCACTATCGTTAGTCCTTAAGAAGCTACCTCTTAAAGAACTCCTGGAAAGTCGCTTACACTAGCTCAGACGGCAGCGAATTCCAGCACTTGGTAACTCTTAAAAAGTTTCCGATTTCATTTCGTGGCTTGCCCTTGGATACGCTCCAGAGTGTCCTTATCCTTTCGGAATGAAGAAGAAAATATTATATTTTCTTACACTAAGTGGGGACGAATGAAACTGTTGAAGATTATGAGGAAAGTTTGAAGATGCCACAGGTATTTGGAGTTTGACAACGCTCTATCCAGTAACACCCAATATGAATCATTCCCACCAAGTGAAATCATATGACAGAAGCGAGGACGTTCGAAGATATATAGAAGTTTAAACCCAACGAATTTGTAGTTGGTAAACACTCTTCTGACAGCTTGTTATGCTTAGCAGCGTCTGGTCGTCTTTCTTTACTATGAAGGACTATGAAGCACAATATAGTAAAAAAGAAAAAGTACGATGAAAAGTTCATTTCCTCGTAACTTCATCGTTCTTTTTATCGCCTTTTCTAGCCGTACTGGAAAAGAAAAAAATTTGCAAGTGCATGTCGAAATACACTCGTAAGCACGTAAAAACACAAAGCGGGAGAGAAAAGGAAAATAAACTCATGCACACGTAATAGCGTAAAAGAAGGATTTTTGCAAAATGGTCTTTTTGTTTCTTTGGAATAAAAATATATGTATATAAGCATATTAAAATTGGTTTTTATATATTATATATAGTACAAAGAAAAATCGAGATGATATCAAATGTCAACTAGTATCATACGTGCAGTAATCGTCCAAATGTTCTGGAAATCTTACTCTTCTTCCAGAACGCGTTGTTTTCAGTTTATTTTCTGATACTGCCGAAGTATCATCGTGCGTGTTGGCTGTTGAATGGGGTATTATAAGTGTAGGAGCCGTGTCGTTCGATTGTACCGAAGTGAAATCGACGTGAACAGGATTTCCTTCTAAATAGGCTGCTTTGGGGCGATCGATGCTGATGCTGTCGTTGGTTCTGTTCTTATCGACTATATAGTACTTAGGTTCGCCTTGAAGAACTTTGAAGGGTCCTTCGTATGCTGATTCGAGAGGTCGTCGATGTGAGCCTGGACGAGCGAAGGCGTGTGTACTGTATCGTAAGTCAGGTTGAACGAAAACATCAGTTGATTGAGGTCGAGTGGGAACAGGTTTAACTGAACGCATCCCGTTTGTAAGCCTATTCGTGTAGTAGTTTAGATCCATGTTCATTGAAGAGGATGAAGGATCCACGAATTCTCCTGGAAGTCGAAGTGTCGTTCCATAAACGAGTTGAGCCGCAGTGTATCCAATGTCAGCTTTCACTGCATTGCGGATACCCAGTAAGACGAGTGGAAGAGCGTCGGTCCACTGAGAAATGTTTGCAGCTGATAGTGAAGCTTTTAGTTGTTGGTGAAAACGTTCTACCAACCCGTTTGCTTGTGGGTGGTAGGCAGTCATTCGGAAGCGAGTGATTCCTAAAAGTGTGGTCAGATGACGGAAAAGTTCAGATTCAAACTGACATCCGCGGTCTGTAGTGATGGTTGAAGGGCAGCCGAAGTTTGCTACCCATCGTTCGACGAAAGCGCGGGCCACTGTTTCAGCAGTGATGTCCTTGGCAGGTACTGCTTCTGGCCATCGAGTGAAACGGTCTACGCAGGTTAAGAGATAAGAGTATCCATTTGAATCTGATAAAGGTCCTACCAAATCCAGATGAACATGGTCGAAACGTGCATCGGGAGTTTTAAATGAGCCTAAGGGACATTTATTGTGTCTGATGACCTTAGATTCTTGGCAGCTTACACAGCAGCGTGCCCACTCCCTCACGTCTTTATTCATTCCAGGCCAGCAAAACCGTTCTGCTATAAGCTTGATGGTTGCACGAACACCTGGATGAGAAAGTTTGTGCAACGTATTGAAGACGTTGTGTCGATAATGTTTTGGCACGATTGGGTGATCCCTACCTGTGGATGTGTCACAAAGTAAGGTTTCCTTACCTGTTCCCAACTGTTTGGTGCATAGCCTGAGTGTTGCAGACGATAACTCGTGCTGAAGATCAGTGTCTTCTTTTTGAAGCTCGGCGAGTTTAAGAAGGTCGATTATTTAGAAACTGTTCAAGGAAGTTATTCGAGACAAGGCGTCTGCGACTACATTGTTTGCTCCGGAAATATGTTGAATTTCTAAAGTAAACTGCGAAATATAGTCCAGTTGTCGAGACTCACGTGGTGAGTACTTGTCCGAAGAGGAGCTCGAAGAGAGAGTAAGCGACTTATGGTCAGTGAAAATAGTGAATTCTTTGCCTTCAATGGAGTGTTGAAAATGCCGTACAGCACAATACTTAGCTAGGAGTTCCCTACCGAATGTGCTGCACCTCGATTCAGTGTCTAACAACCATCTGGAGAAAAACGCTAAAGGTTGCCAGAAGTTGTTAACCCATTGTTGTAAGACTCCTCCGATTGCTGAGTTGGATGCGTCTACTGCGATAGTAATGTGTGCTTCAGTGTCCTGATGAGCAAGCATTGTTGCCTGGGCGATAAGTTCCTTAACTGTGGAGAATGCTTTTCGCGCGATGTCGTCCAGATTGATGGATTTCGCATTTCCACGAAGACGGTCCGTTAGCGGCTTCATAAGTGACGCGCAATTCGGTATGAATCGTCTATGAAAACTTACAAGGCCCTTAAATGTGCGCAGTTGCATAATGGTGGTCAATTCTGGGTAATCCAGAATGGCCGCCACTTTGGTTCTAAGGGGTCGGATACCTTGAGCATCGATAGTGTGTCCCAGAAAGTCTAATGAGTCGGTTCCAAAATTGGCATTTCTGAACGTTTACAGTAATGCCATGTTTTTGTAGTCGGTCGAAAACAAGATCCAGATGCTTGAGATGCGATTCTCTGTCCGGACTTGGGATTAGACAGTCGTCAACATACGCGTGTACGAAGTTGAGACCTCGAAAAACGTCGTCTATGAATCTTTGGAATGTTTGAGCAGCGTTTCTTAGACCGAAAGACATTCTCAAAAATCCATAGAGTCCGAAGGGAGTGATGATAGCGGTTTTCAGAATATCGTCTGTAGCCATAGGGATTTGGTTATACGCTTTAACCAAGTTGATTTTCGAAAAGACAGTTGTACCTTTCAACGTAGCTGTCAAATCGTGAATGTGAGGCAACGAGTAACGATCGGGAATGGTTTTCGCGTTTAATTGCCGATAGTCACCAGTTGGACGCCAATCGTTGCTGTCCTTTTCAGGGACCATGTGCAACGGAGATTCATATGGGCTACTTGACGGTCGTATGATTCCTAAGTCTATCATATGGTCAAACTCGTTTTTCGCCAACCTCAGCTTTTCAGGAGCTAGTCGTCGTGCTTTAGAGAATACAGGTGGTCCTGTAGTCGTGATGTGATGTGTAACGTTGCTGGTTACACACGGTAGTTTCGGTTGAGTTTGTTGTATCCCGGGGTACTTATCGAGTAGTGGCTGATAGAGTGGATCTATCATATGGTTAATTGTGACTGGGGATAATCTGCAACCAGAGAAGGAAGTTACGCAAACGGATAAATTAGTGTTCCCGTCTACTAGCCTCCGTTTGCGCGTATCGATGATCAGATTATGATGTTGTAGAAGGTCCATACCAATGATTGGCACAGATACATCTGCAACAACGAAGATCCAGTGGATGGGTTTGCGTAAACCCACGTTAAGGTAAACGTACCTTTCGCCATACGTAGCGATCGGTATTCCGTTTGCCGCCTGTAAGTTTAGGGTCGATTCGTGAAGTCGGTCGTTGGAATTCGCTGGGAGAACGCTATTTTCTGCGCCAGTGTCGACGAGGTAGCGAACTCTCGTTGTCACATCTGTGACGTGTAACAGACGGCTATGTTCACCGGCTACGGTTGCCGTCAACGCGTGCCGGCTTGGAAGTTTCCCGAGTTGTTTTTCGAGTCAGTCGGTTTCGTGTTGGGAAAATTGCAGGGTTTTCTGCAATTTCTGGAAGACTTTCCATACTGGTTATGATATCAGAACCAGACGGGGTTATCCGTCTCTCGTGGTCTAGAGACAGATCGCTTACGTGAAATGCTTCTACGTGGGGTGTGCGAGCGATTACGGTCGTTAGGAAGATTACGATAATGCGTGAGTGTATGACATAACTCGGTTATGTCATTCTGAGTCGTGTGAGGCTTTTCTTTGATTGAAAATACCTCGGTAGTAGAAGACTTCGTAATTTCTAAAATACGATCGGCAGATGCAGCCAGTTCGTCTAAGGCGTTGTTCTGAAACGAGACCAGAACCGCTTGCACCTGTTGTGGAAGTTTTGACAAGAAGAGTTGTTTGAATAGACCTTCGTCGAAAGTTCTTGGGCCTATAACCTCTCTCATCCGTTGCAACATGCCCATCGCAGAACCGTGTTGCAGGTCGTTGTTATTGAAGAGTTGATCTAACCTTTGTCAATCGGTTAGGTCTCCTCGTTTAAGAATCGGACGTTTTAAGATTTCGTAAGGCTCAGAAACATCACTAGTAAACATACTAGATGTTACGTACCTGTTGGATTCCCGCGGTAGTGCCTTGACTACTGCGAGGAACTGTGCACGTGTGTCGTTCACGCCGTGCTCGTGGAAGTCGGCTTCTGTGTAGCAGAACCAGGCTTCGATATTGTCTGGCCAGAAGGACATTAATTGAAACGAAGTTGGGGATATAGTCTTTAACTTAAGTGCCTTGAGTGTCTGTTCAGCCATATCAAGTACGAGAATGAACGAGTGAAATATATATATATATATATCCAAAAACATGGAAAAAATATCACACTGTAAAAAAAATAAAATAAGGCCATGGTATATAAAATCCCAGAAAGGAACATGCTCGCAGGTTGCAATTCGGTGTACCGGATCACGTCGGTCTCACCAAAGAAGATGCCACAGATATTTGAAGTTTGACAACGCTTTATCCAGTAACACCTAATATGAATCATTCCCACCAAGTGAAATCATATGACAGAAGCGAGGAGGTTCGAAAATATGTTTGACAGGCTATCAATGTGTCGTGAATAGACTGATCTAATCTGTCTAGTTGTTGCAGGGGTTGTTGAGCACAGCGTTACCACACGTGATCTGGTGCGGATGCATGACCGAGCGCCTCCAGCTAGGTGAGTCCTTAAAAACGTGTGGTCAACATCCGAAGTCGAAAACTTACAGAGCTATTTATTCTGGGGATTTATTTACCTCTACAGATCAATCCCCTAGTGCGGTGGTAATGACCCTAAAACGTGGCCAGCCAGCCGTCAAACTGGCCGAAAATGCGCTTTAATGTTACCAATGTAAGGTTTGCTCGAAAGGCACTTCTGTCACGGTTAGCGTCAGACCTCAAATCGTAGGGTACCAGCACTCCTAAATCTTTTTTCAACTTGGGATACTTCTGGAGAACAGTTTCCTAAGTTGTGACTGTAGTCTGTAACCGGTCTCAGATGGACAGTAAAGTCTTCAGAAGTAGTGGACAACCCAATCGTTATCTTTATCCTAAATCGACCAATGAAGCTGCTGATTCCGTAAACTAGTTCACTGTACTGACGTAGCGACACCCGTGTTCGTAAGAAACAGAAATTCGTTGTGTATCACAGATGAAATGATGGGGGTTATCTATATTTTATGTCATCTTGTAGAAGTTAGTACTTGAAATAATAAACACTCCAGCAAAACTGTCTCGCCTGTGCTAAGGCGGTCGCAACAATGGTCAGATTTTATTCGTAGGGCCAGGATCTCTTCTGGAACGATAAGCGCCCACATATTTTCTACCAACTCAATTTTCTGCATAATGTTCGCTCTCTCATTGGTTGTCATGTCTTTTTGGTTCACCGAATTGCTACGAGCTCGAAGGTCATATTCTGCTACTACAGTAAAAACTTTTGCACCATTTTCGTTTGAGTTGCTTGTTCTACCACAAATATCAAGTTACCTGCAGTTCCGTATTCTTCCTGTCTTAGCCGTCCGGGTTTGACTGTTGTCAGTTCCGAAGAGAACCGGTCGTATTAGAGAAGCTCAATCGTTTTCGTTCCTAAGTCCATAACATCGTAGGCCGTGATGAAACTCAAACAAAAAGACGCAAGAGCCTGAGCAGAAGTCAATATATGATTTAATTTCTTCTACAGATATACTACTAAAACTGTAAACGCGATACAGGCGATCCCAGAGTCTATGTGAAAGCTATAGTCAGAAAAAGGACAACTTGGCTTTAAACTTAATCTGTTTCTGAACGTAAAAACAATTAGATTAGTACAATAATTAAGGAAATTACAGTTATTAAGTGAAACGCACAAACATACCAACCAGTATTGCTTGTCTTATCGAAATGAATAAAAACTATTAGTCACATCAATATTAATTACTTACTTACTTACGCCTGTTGCTCCTAATGAAGCATAGGCCGCCGACCAGCATTCTCCAACCCACTCTGTCCTGTGCCTTCTTTTCTAGTTCCATCCAATTCTTTTTCATTTTTCTAATGTCTATCTCCATTTCCCGGCGTAATGTGTTCTTTAATACTCCCTTTTTCCTTTCACCCTGACGATTCCATGTGAGGGCTTGTCTTGTGACGCAGTTCGGTGCATTCTTCAATGTGTGTCCTATCCACATCCAGCGCTTCTTCCTGATTTCTTCCTCCGCTGGGATCTGGTTTGTTCTTTCCCACAGTACGTTGTTGCTAATAGTGTCCGGCCAACGGATCTGAAGTATTTCGCGTAGACAACTGTTAATAAACACCTGTATCTTCTAGAAGATGGCTTTCGTAGTTCTTCAGGTTTCCGCCCCATACAGTAGAACTGTCTTGACATTTGTATTGAAAATCCTGACCTTGGTGTTGGTTGACAATTGCTTTGAGTTCCAGATGTTCCTCAGTTGTAAATATGCTGCTCTTGCTTTACCGATCCGCGCCTTCACATCTGCATCAGATCCACCCTGTTCATCAATGATGCTGCCCAAATACGTAAAGGTTTTTACATCTTCCAAATCTTCTCCGTCAATTGTGATTGGATTGGTGCATGCTGTGTTGTATCGGAGAATCCTGCTTTTCCCTTTGTGTATATTGAGACCTACTGCTGCTGAGGCTGCTGCCACACTGTTCGTCTTCTCCTGCATCTGTTGTTGCGTTTGGGATAGAAGGGCCAGATCGTCTGCGAAGTCTAGATCATCCAACTGCATCTTAGATGTCCATTGTATCCCGCGCTTCCCTTCAGATGTTGACGTCTTCATGATCCAGTCGATCACCAGGAGAAAGAGAAAGGGTGAGAGTAGGCAACCTTGCCTAACACCGGTCTTCACTTCGAACGACTTTGTCAACTGTCCTCCATGCACAATTTTGCAGTGTAATCCATCATATGAGTTCTGTATGATATTGACTATCTTCTGAGGCACGCCGTAGTGTCGAAGAAGTTTCCATAGTGTTGTTCTGTCCACGCTGTCAAATGCCTTTTCGTAGTCAATGAAGTTGATGTAGAGTGATGAATTCCATTCAATTGATTGTTCCACAATGATCCATAGAGTTGCGATTTGGTCTGTACACGATCGATCCTTACGTAATCCTGCCTGTTGGTCTCGAAGTAGGGCGTCTACGGAGTCCTTCATTCTGTTTAACAATACCCTGTTGAAGACTTTTCCCGGTATTGAGAGAAGAGTGATGCCTCTGTAGTTATCACACTTGCTGAGATCGCCTTTCTTCGGTATTTTGATCAGAAGTCCTTCTTTCCAGTCTGTTGGTACTTGTTCCTCATCCCAAATCTTATTGAAGAGAATGTGGAGTATCCTTGCAGTTGCCGCTACGTCTGCTTTTAGTGCCTCCGCTGGGATGTTGTCCGGTCCTGCTGCTTTGCCACTCTTGATTTGTCTGATGGCCATGCTGATTTCTTCAATTGTTGGTGGGCCAACATTGATTGGGAGGTCCGTGGGTGCTGCTTCGATGTTGGGTGGGTTCAGTGGAGCTGGTCGATTCAAGAGTTCTTTGAAGTGTTCTACACACCTGTTTTGTTGCTCTTCAATGTTGGTGATTACCTCGCGTCCCTTGCTTTTCACTGGTCGTTCTGGTTTGCGGCGATTTCCGGAGAGTTTCTTTGTCGTGTCATACAGTTGTCTCATGTTTCCTTCTCTTGCAGCCTTTTCCGCCGCCGTTGCTAAATCTTCCACATATTTACGTTTGTCGGTTCTGATGCTCCTCTTCACCTGTTTGTTTACTTCTGTGTATTCAGCTTGTGCCTTGGCTTTTTCTGCTCTTGTTCGACTGGTGTTGATTGCTGCCTTCTTGTTCCTTCTTTCTTGAATCTTATCCAGTGTATCAACAGTGATCCACTCCTTGTGATGGAGCTTCTTGTGACCCAGGACCTAATGACATGTTGAAGTGATTGCCTCTTTGATCCCCTTCTAGTTGCTCTCCACAGTAGTTCCTTCTCCATTGAGTAAATCATGAAAGGCCTGGAACTTGTTGCTGAGATCTATCTTGAATTTGTTGAGTTTGTTAGTATCCTGAAGAAAGGCCGTATTGAACTTTTGTGATATTGTCCGCCCCGTTGTGCAGTAATTCTTGAGTTTCAATTTCATCTTGACGACCAGCAGGTGATGAGCTGATTGTATATCAACTCCTCTCTTGGTTCTCACGTCTTCCATCGTCCTCCTGAACGTTTCGTTGATGCAAGTATGGTCGATCTGGTTTTGTGTTGTGTGATCCGGTGAAGTCCATGTGGTTTTGTGAATGCGTTTATGTGGAAATATGGTGCCGCCTATGACCAGTTTATTGAAGGCACATAGGTTTGCAAATCTCTCACGATTCTCGTTCCTTTCTCCCAGTCCGTGTCGTCCCATGATGTCTTCATATCCAGTGTTGTCCGTTCCAACCTTGGCGTTGAAAACTCCCATCAGAATGGTCAGGTCCTTTGTTGGGCACTTCTCGACGATTGACTGCAGCCTATTGTAGAATTGATCTTTAGCGTCTTCATTGTAGTCGTTGGTAGGCGCATAGCATTGGATGATGTTCATTGAAATACCCTCTTTCTTTGTTTTGAATGAGGCTTTGATGATCCTTGGTCCATGAGATTCCCATCCTATAAGCGCATTTTGCGCTTGTTTGGACAGCATCAATGCAACTCCTTGTGTATGTGGGGAATTTTCTTTTTCATGGTCGGAGTATGACAGAGGCTCCCCTGAAGCTAGTCGTTGTTGTCCAACTTTCATCCGATGGGTTTCACTGATCTCAAGCACCTCCAGGTTGCGTCTCCTCATTTCCGCACAATTTGGAGGACTCTCCCAGTCTCCTACACTATACGATCATTCCACGTACCTAAATAAATGGTTGCTCTGGTTGTCAGAAGGGGCATCGGCCACGTAACTTCCGAAGGAACTCGGCTTTCATCATGAGGCGTCATAGTTCTTCTAAATGAAGACCTTCTGACTCCCAGGGCACAGCTGAAATGGTTTGAATAATTTTTCTGGTTAGCGTATTTTTAGCGAGTTAGTTTTCTACAAGATGGGGTCGCTAACCCCGTTCCTAACCCTTCTTATTTATCCGGGCTTGGGACCGGCAGTAGCTCCCGGAGGGACTCAAGGCGGAGTATAATAGGATAATGATGTCCTTCATTTGGTAGTGTAGCGGTAAATAAATCCCCAAAATAAATAGTTCTCCTAGTTTTCGACATTGGATGCTGACCACATGTTTTAGTGGACTCATCTAGCCGAAGGCGCTCGGTCATGCATCCGCACCAGATCACGTGTGGTAACGCCGTGCTCAACATCTACCGCAATCGCTAGCCAGATTAGATCAGTCAATTCACGATATATTGGTTATCGCCAAATACACCCTTCCGATCTCGATTCTGTCTTTTGATTTCTCTGGGTGGTTACGAATTATATTGGAAGGTGTTACTGATAGAAGCGTTGTCAAACACTGAATACCTGTGTCATCTTCAGTAAGTTATATGCAACAGGGATACCCTACAGACACATCAGACCAGATTGACGTGGTTATGGACATATCTAACGGCCAAAATGTATCTAAAGGTAAACCACCACTTTAGGTCACGGAAAAAATCCTGTTGACACCTCAGAGACAGTTGTCTGAAATCCGAGTCAAGATTACGCTAAAAGATTACCAACAAACACCTAGAAATCAACAGGCATGGTGACCTACTGAGCTCTCGAGCCGGTGTGTGATAGTCTGAATGAAGTTCATGGACACGATATGTAATAATGGCATCGGTTCTGACAATGCTCAGGAGTCTCACTACTACGAAAATCAGTATTGTCCAGCTACTGCATCAACTGTTACCCTCCTCGTCTTATGGCTATGAACTTCATAAACCATAATGTCCTAACCGGCGTTCTTAGGTTCTGGTATGTCTCGAAGGGAAATCTCGCCAGCCACGTTACATGCTGTGTGGGACAACCTAAATCGTTAGGACAGCACCATAAAAGTCAAACAGAGTACACAACTGTGTCATTCGAGCTCGATCTGTAATCCACAAAACAGGACACTGAGGTTATAGTCTCGCCAGTGGGGCACGCCATGCAGCCAAAGTGCTTGCAGCGACCAATTCCTATGGCAAGTCAACCCACTTCAAACCTCAGCCTTTTCCTAACCCAGAAGACAGATGCTGCTCTAGAGGTACGTCAGGCGTTGCAAAAAACCGTCAAGTCCTTCTATTGTAAAGTAAGGTGACTAAGATTCAGATTAGATGTCAGGAACGCATGTATTTGTTTCGAACTGCTGATGGTAGTCCTGACTGAAAAACATCTCTACACTGACGTCTCAGGCAACGATATGTGTATTCAAGGTAACACACCTTACTGGTTAGACAGGGTACACAAAACAGGGGAAGGAGCTACAACATACATAGACACACAATACAATGTATTGATACCACACAGAACGATGGCGGCAGAAACATGGTGGTGTTACTCCAACATTAACGGCACAAAGTGCCCCTTCGTAGGAACATACCGACTTTCCACAGCTTCCAACACCCAGAGAGATAATATAATCCAGGTGCCACTAGAAAAATTACACCACCGGTTCGACTATGTACTCCTAGCTCGAGACCAAAACACTCCGTTTTATATCTCACAAATCAGGACAGAACCTCCACAGGGTAATATCATAGTCGATTTCTCACAATCATTCAACATTCAGGATAGAGTGGACATGTGGGTGACGCCATGAAGTCATATTTTTCACTGTTTTCGAGCAGACGATCAGTTTCTCCCCCGAGGATATCCATGCTTAAACTCAAGTACGGAATAGTGATCGTGGCATAGACATGTTTAACGTGGTTACTTACAATGCACTCCGGAGGAACGAAAATACTCCCTGCCCTCACTTTACTGAGGGTGAAAGCATGTCCATTTTGAACCATCTCCATCAAGCTACATGACCACAAGCGTGCTGGTAGCTAAGAGTGTATGATCACCGAGACTTAGTGAGGGATATTATTTAGGAAGTTATCCTGTACAACGTTCCGAACGTCTCGGCGAACGTTCCCGTCCGTGCAGGTTACAGAATTCTTTCTTCAGGCAAAAAAAGAGCCTGACACAAATGAAAAGTTGCCCCAGAGGATTCTCGCCGTACCTCTTATTTAGTATTGAGAAACAAATGAGACGCCAAGGTTCAAACTGACAAGCGACACTGGGATTCAAAATAGAAATGCCTCAGTTACCCACCTTTAGTGTTAGTTGGAAAAAACATATTAAAGTTAGTTCAATATTTTCAACGCTGATATGGTGGACCTTTGCGTTTTAGATGAACTACAGTACTTCAAATTGTATTTCCCGTTTTGTATAAACACCTAACTTTGTGTTTTTTTGACTAAGCTACTATTTGAATCACATTCCTACTTTGCAATAACAGCGCACTATTGTACAACATAACTTCGTGTTATAAACGATAAGGTAAAATTTCAATTAAGTTTCCAGATAACGAGTATTAAGTAGCACTGAATGTAAACCATAGGCTTTCTACTAGTTGAACTCAACTACACGATACAGTTTACTGTAATGTTGAAACATTGAGTTCGGCAACGCTACCACAAAAACTCAACAATAAAATAACGCCAGCACATGGAGCCAGACAGTATGATGGAAGTGAACAATGTTAATTCCCAAAAATTAACCCAATAAATTTTCATCAACAATAAATGAATACATACTTCATTTGGTAGAGGATTGGGCCGTTGAAACATATGATCCGTTTCAAAACGCCAACCTAGAAGTTCTTTTCGATAAACAGGACGGAACCTGATTAAACGAGCTACATAACGTGGTCAATAATTAAATTTCTGAATATGATTTAGCTAAAATATTAGTCAACCTAATCGCCATATCTGAATCACCGTCCTTAAGGACCTCTGTAACCAATCTATGTATACCAGTTGCTCTCCCTCGCTTCAGACTAGCCATAGCTTTTTGAACTTCGATTAGAGCTTAGGGGCCTGCTTCAATGTTCCATTCACACTGTCTGGGAATGGTGAGCAGTTGTAGAGTCAGTCAGTAACAACGTAGAACACCGTACGTAGGTACAGCAGTTCGAGTTGCCACACCACATTAGCACAGAGATGCAGTTGTCGACTCGAATCTCGTAATGGTAGAGATAGTAAGAGTATAAGCAGTAATCCAAAAGACTAGGGTTTGAAGATGTTATTCAAGGAGTATAATATAGTGAAATAAATTTGGAAAGAGAAAAAAAGGACATGAAGAATTCAGAAGATTAGAATTTGGGATAACACAAAAAGTGGATGCACCTGCGCCATGGCAAACGATTTTGATCCATGTCATTCAACATCTCTAACCATCGGTTGCTATCATCTCGCGGTCCCCAACCAGGTAGTCGACACCTAATAACATGACTCAGTGACTTCATGGACTTGTGCCATGTTTTGGTCTGGACGCCACTAGCTTTCTTCCAACCTACTCCTACACCATAAAACATCGCACGTCGAGGCAGTCGGTCGTTGGGCATACGTAACACGTGTCCCAGCCATCTCAACTGATGAAGTTTCACTACGTCATCAATTGATTTGCCATCCTTACCTAGTACCCGTTTCCTAACAACTGCGTTACTTACCCAATGGTCCCAGGATATACAAGCAATGTTTCGAAGACGCCTATGATCAAATACTAGTAACCTACGAATATCCTCTACTCTTACCGGCCATGTTTCACTGCCATAAATTAGGACGGAACGAACTGTTGCGCGGGAAACACGTCCTTTGGTTGGTAGACGGATGTCTCGCCTACGCCACAAATGACGCAAGTTGGCAAAAGCTTTTTTAATTACAAAGCTTATTAATTAACAAACCATAATACACATCATTACCAGTATAGAGAAGAAAACCATGTAAGTATGAATGGGGAATGTGAGTCGTCATAGACTTCTGGTTACGTTCCGTAGTGTACGCATATAACACACGATGCAGTGGCCGACAGCATGTACCTAAACTAAAGAAATTCAACACAAACCCACAAACAGCAAAAATTCTTTAAACCACAAAATTACATAAAATCCCATACATTATTTTAAACTTGTTATAACAGTTCAGTCGAAACCTACTTCATAAGACATTTTTCGAAGCGGCTGGATATAAGTGAAGTGAAAGATTAACTAAAATTTGTAAGGAGCATAACTTCACCCACAGAATATAATTACATAATATTTCCATTACATTTTCAAAAGAACAAATACATCTTGTAGATGAGTGGGAAGCGGATACAAAACCAAACTTCTTGACTGTGCCAACTAAATAATCTCTATATGTGAGTTACTTTGAAATCGATTTCCACTTTACAATCGTTTATAATCGTTGATATTTTAAATAAATTTCTCGGAAACAACGGAATGAATCATAACGTAGATTAACAAAGTTTCTTTTTACGCATGTCTAGTGACATACTGACAAGATCTTTTTCTAACTTTGACAAACGAAACTCAACAATGTGGCTGTAAATTTTCTCGTTTGTTCATCCGAAATGAATTTTCGCCACTAATATACACACGTATTGTGACACTATGACGTATAACGACTTTTTGTCGGAAATCATCAAACCAACATTCTATGTACAAATTTCTATGGAACTACTCACTCCCAGTTAGATGCAGATACCCAAATAGGTCGATCTTTCAAGTGCAACTTGGTGAGTAACCTAAGGTGGGTTTAAACAAAGGACTCAGCTGTCCGTAATGCAGGTCAATTGACCCATTTTATGAAACCCATTTATTAACAGGGTTTCTTTCTGGATGTTCACGTAATGTTGTTGCGTATCTTGCGAGAATAGAAAGCTATTCACGAAGCTATATATTACTTATTGGTTGGTCTACACCCCATAGAGAACCGTTAGTTTCCATCCTTAAATTCCCAAAACATCCAAAAACTAGTAGTTTGAGATGCTATTTATTACCTTAATACAATGTGATATAGATATACACATCAAATAAACGGTTCTGAATAATATTGTAGACATATTTTTTTAAAAAAAGCAATATCCGTCATAACTATAGCAGTTATATACTAATAAAAATAATAAGTATACGGGGATAAAGTAAATGAAGAAAACGGTTGAATGAATTTTTATTTTTATCTCAATCGATTACATGAATAGATTATACGGTTGCCATTCATCGTTTCAATTCGCCCAGCTATGTTGAATGGTATGCTTTCAACACTTTAAGAACAGTTACAATGAGAAAGGGGAAGGGAGAGAAATGAGGGGAAACTTCACAATAAAATCGCATATAGCACTATTTTATCATTTGTCCTGATTTAAGTTTTATACTTAGGGCCGAAACATTTTCTTAATTTGCAAATAGTGTGCAACATGACGCTGCCATTAACAAACAAAATAATGATTCTTTACAAATAAAAATATGCATTTATAAATTTCAAACTCTTACAACATTGGGGGTACATACATATTATTCTTCTTTACTAGCAGCATACATATGCTATGTTGTGTAATCTATTTTTAGAAAAAAATAATCTGAGTGTCGATTATGTAAGTGGCTTACTTGGTTTTATACACCGTTATATATATATTATTATTATAATAAACAGATAATTATCTCCCAGTGGGGTTTTTCAGTTAAAATGGGGGGAGAAAAGATAGTTAAACATACAAATTGTTTTTTTAAAACAAACAATAGTGGTACACAAAAAATGCACACGCAGTCAAATATATAGAACATGATATGATGCAACCATTCAAATGTACAGATCTTTGTTTCCTTTATATACGTTGAATCCCAGTAAAATATCTAAATTTAGTCTGAAAGCAGTTTTTACAAATACACACTACACTCAGTTTCCTAGAATTATCGACTAATACAAACCGATTTAGGGAGGAAAACACTTTTTTTATAACAGTAATAATACTAACGGTAGCGATTACCAACACCATTATTATTATCATTATTATTATCAACTAATTAATGTTATGATATCTTGGCAATGGATTATAAAAGCAGACGTGATAATCCTGGAAACAGCGACAACGATAGTTTCGTTTGATTTTATCATTTTTCGAAGGGATCACACTCATAAAATATAAATCATTGCATCCTGTTTGTTGACATAAGTCAATGCATTTTTTGGCTGTTTCAACAGTGCACATAAAATATCCAGTAGCTAAAAAGTAAATAAAAGCACGATGTAAATAAGTGCATATAGATATTTGCTTATTTTTGAATTTCATTAGAAAAGTGACTGAACAACTTACTGAGATTAACTGAAGAAAGTGATTTGACTCTCCCAGAGAGTCATAGATGTACACTCACAAGGTATGTTAAAACGGTGAAACCGTTTCTCAGAGTTATCATATTAAAACGGTGGTTATTAGTGACATATTTGTTTTCTAGTAACAAACCATGATTTAATGACCATCAAATGTGGTGGCCAGAGCACACTCCTGGATCGAAAGCAGGTATCTCATCTAGTGATTATCAAGAGATAATCGTACTCATTTAAACCACAAGCGGGAAGTATCTTGGTGTTAATGAAACAATCCTTTAATCTGGTCACACTCCTATGCATGATCTTCAAAAAATTCTTAGTAGAGTATTTAGTAAGACAAATAAGATAGTTAATAGCTAAACAAACTTCAACTAAATTGTCTTATACTTTCTCCTGGTGACTACCAACTCACGTAATAGACTAGAGATCCGGAAAGAAACCAAGTCACTGAAGGTATCCATTTCATCCTTTTAAAAGAAAACTACTGAATATTCTTCAATCTGGGGTAAAATTTTTAGCCATCTAGTATGATGTTTGTAAAGACAACCTGGATGGGCTTTATCATCATAAAACGCTTCAGTAGAAGGTAACATCCCTGTTAAGTAATATATTGATAACCAACTGTAAATCTTGTAGCGAGATTTAATCATTTTACAGAACATCAAGATCTGAATAGTGTGTTCACGGTTATGGCGAAGCTTAGTGTCAGAAGTCCTCAGTGAATGTACTTAATGCAATCAGACCGAAAGTTCTGGGTTAGAATCCCACGGGTGGTATCGTGGATGCATACTGCTGAAGAGTCCTGTACTAGGAAGAAATGGTTGTCCAGTGCCTCCAGGTTTTCCATGGTGGTCTAGCTTAAATTGATTCATGATTTCAACTATTAAATTACAATCAGTTTTGTTTAGAACCCTCCAAGAACATTTTAGGAAAAGACAGATCATATATCACATCCTGTTTAGATATCCACTGATCTTTTCACTAATTTTATCATGTTCCCGAAAATTTCTAAAGCCCCAAGGTTATAGGTAAACAATAAAAACTCTAGTTCTCTGTATGCCAAATAAGCTCTTAAGGAGTGTTTTCATGCTTCTCGCCTTTTTGATTCCTATTTCTGGATTCGATAGCTAAAGAATCCCGGGGACTTGGAAGCGGTTAGAAAGTCGGTGTCTAGGTGTTCACTCATAAAGCATATCGCTTAAATTACTTCCTAGAGTTATCCTTTTAAGCTTCTCAAAAGACACGTGATGCAGACAAGAGTCACTAGTGATGAAGCATTTTATGGCAGATTAATGCTCCAGTGATTAACTATTTCATAGACCATTTTGAAAATGAATAGAATGATCACGCGATTCTCCGGTGGTGAATCAGTTCCAGCGTTTAAGATTATATTAAGATCCTTAATCAGAATTTAGCTTAAGCCAAGGTCGAAGCACATTCGATAGTGGAACATTTGAGCCATTCAATCAACACTGATTATCACGATCCACGATTTTGCTCAGCTTCATTTATTGTTTGAGTACATGAGCGTGAAAATGTTTTAAATGTATTTATATAAATATGGAAAAGAAATTAAAATAATAACACACCGTTATGATATCTGTAGTTTTCTTCAGGACATGGTTTTGAAAAGTTCACATCATCTTTTGCATATGTTTCTATCGGCTTAGCTAGAAAAGGTAGGCAAATTTGTCAAGGCCATAAGTAATATTATACATAATTATTCATTTAAACAGAAATGAATATGATACAAACATTTTATTTCAATAATTAAGGGGTGAAATTCCGTTCTTCTCAAAAATTTCACTTTAGAGTACGTATAAAAGAGAAATTAGATTGGAACCTGCAGCGAATTTAAATTCCTAGTCATTTAGTTAAGCAGTGTTTTTTTTAAATAAATAAGCTAAACAAATATAACATCAAATAGTTGCACATGGATGCATATTTTTCAACTGTAAACCCTATTTAAACCTAAATTCCAGTTAGATAATCTGCACATGGGTACCTGTAAGTTAAATTAACTGGGTTGAAAAACATATGAGGTTAATCAACCATTGATTGATTATCGAAACATTCACACGCGTACACCGTAGTCTGTGCTATTTAACTGAGGTCGTCAAGATTTAAAAAACCAATTGATCAACCTAATCAATACCACCTTCAAACCAACTATAATGGGAAGGATGAAATGATTATATCATGTTTTCTTGAATCACGTCTGTTGTATCAGTTTCCTGATTAATATCTACTCCATTCATCATATTTCTTTTCAGTCATATTGATGCTACCTTCTTGAACCGCAGCAAAATGTAACACCTCAAATTGATCCAGTTTAGCAAAAAGTTGGATACTGTTTTGATATTTCTGTCTCTGAATAACGAATCCAGTACAAATAATTTTGGAAATCCTTCAATAGTTTATCTACACAATAACGAATATTAAATATTACTATCAAAGATATTCTTCATAAGGGTATCTATAAAATGTAAATTACTATTGTTATGTTAAAATATATCCAAGCATGTACATACCATACAGTCTTTGGTAGTGAAGGATTTTATGAAGACAGTATAAGGGTATGACAGCTTCAACATCACAGTGAACACAATCTAAGAATGTTTTATTTAAATGTCTTTATATATTTATATTGGATTGTGTGAGCTTACGGACTGAAGTAATGGTATCAATTTGTTTTTGTGATTAATTATTACTTAACCACAATTGATCTTAGCATAACTACTGAGTCAATGATAATTCAATATTAAAAATTATATAAATATAAACAATAGAGTAAAATGAAAACATCTTATTGAAATACAACAATTTTAGCGAGTAATTGAATAAAACTGAATTTTTTTTAAGGACATATCGTTTTCAAATAGATAATCATCAGGATTCACTCTGGTAGACAGTGGTTATATTTGTACATATATATGAAGAACATCCAAGTAATCAATGTATTTGTGGGTCATGGACAACAATGAATAAAGATTACATAAGTAAATGAAGGAAATGTACAACTTGATATTAAGTTAACAGTTATAGTAGTAAAGAAATAATAAACAGATAGATTGATATAGAATATAGGTCAAAGCTTGAATAAATAAACCCATTGAGTCATTCAACAGAATTAAAACATTTTAGCTACGAAAATTTTCTTTTTCAACAATGTCATTTATCTAAATTGTATAATTGTACTGTTTAGGTAATTTTACATATGGTGGTCGATATCGAAATACATGAAAGTTCAGTCATAAGTAAAACGTTTTAAAGTATGGAATATAATAATCATTAGAAACCAAGAATTGGGAAATATGTGAGAATTCACTTCAGTTACGCGTACAGCAAAGCAACAATGAGTAGAAAGAATTGATAATATCGTTTATCAGCTTTTCTTTGGTCAATTTAAGGACAAAGATATTGCAACCGTTCTTTTAAACACAAAGATTAAGATTGATAGCTCGAATTGTTTTACCTTTTGAGATATAACTTACTTATTCCTGCTATTCCTCGTGAAGTAGCACAGGCCGACAACCAGCATTATCCATCCAACCCTCTCTTGAACAATCCCTTCCAGTTCTTTCTAGTTGCTATTCATCCTTTTCATGTCTGCTTCCAGTTCACAATGCAGTGTGTTCTTTGTCTTCCTCTTTCTCGTTTCCCCTCAAGATATCAAGTTGGAACTGGCCTCGTGATGCCGTGTAATGGTTTAAACAGTATATCTCCTATCCGCCTCCAGCGCCTTTTTCCAACTTCCTCTTCAGCCGGAAGCTGGTTTATTCTCTCCCACAGTAGGCTGTTGCTCGACCAACGGACAACAAGTATCTTGCGTAAACCATTGTTGTTGTAGTTCTCTAAGTTACAGCTCCATACAGTAGAACCGTCTTGACGTTCGCATTGAAGATTCTGACTTTGATATTGTCTTGCAGACAGTTGTTCTGAGTTCCATATATTCTGTGACTATAGGAATGCTGTCTTTGCTTTGCCGACCCTCGCCTTTACGTCTGCATCAGATCCACTGATTCATCGATGACGCTGCTCAAGTATATGAAAGGTTCCACTTTTCCAGGACTTCTCCATCAAGTGTGATTGTGCTGGTGTTCTCTATGTTGTATTTGAGGATCTTGCTTTTTCCCTTGTGTATGATAAGGCCTACTGATTGTATTTCCCTGCATTTGCTGATGTGTATGGGATAGAAGAGCTAGCTCATCTGCAAAGTTTATATCGTCCAGTTGAATCCAAGCAATCCTTTATATTCCATGCTTCCCCTGATATGTGGAGGCCTTCATAATCGAACCAATTGCCAGAAGAAAGGGAAAGAGAGAGAGTAAGTAGCGTTGTCTGACAACTGTCTTGACTTGAAAAGCGTCTGTCAGCTGCCTTCTACTCACAACTTTGCAGCGTAGTCTGTCGTGTGAATTTTGTATGATGTTGACAATCTTCTCGCCTACTCACACCGTAGTGTCGAAGGTCCCATAATGTTCTCCTATCCACATAGTCAAAAGCTTTTTCATAGTCCAGGAAGTTGATGTATGGTGACGAGTTTCACTCAAATGATTGTTCAGTGATGATCCGTAGTGTCACGATTTGGTCTGTGCACGACCGATCCTCACGGAATCCAGCCTGTTGATATTGAACTTTGGTGTCTACTGAATCTTCCGTACGGTTTAACAACACTCTGTTGAGAACTCTTCCTAATACCGATAGTAGTGTAATGTCTCTACAGTTCTCGCATTTGCTCAGATCTCCTTTATTAAGTATTTTGGTGGAGTATGCTTATTTCCACCATGTCGGGACTTGTCCCTCCTCTCAAATCTTCCTGAATAGAGAATCTTCACAACTACTTCTATGTCTGACTTTAGTACTTGAGTCGGTGCGTTGTTTGGTCCTACTACTTTCCCACTGTTGATTTGTCTGATGGCCATCCTGTCTGCTTCGACTGTTTATGGAGTGATGTATTGGGAGGTTTGTGTGTGCTGTTTCGATATCTGGTGGGTTCACTGGGACTGGTCTATTCAAGAGTTCTTCAAAGTGCTCTACCCGCTTGTTCCTCTGTTCGTGAATCTCAACGATTAATTGGTCTTCTTTGTTTCTGACTGATCTCTCTGGTTTACCATATTTCCCTACCAGTTTCTTCGTTGTATCATATATTTGTCTGGAATGTTCTTCTCTTGAAGCTTTTTCTACTGTCATTTCTTGGTGTTCCACTTATTTCTGCTTGTAACTGTCTATCCCTAGTTATCTAATTGCTTAACTTATAAGTAGAATATTATTTATTTAGTTATTTACCGAAACACATAAACATTGGTACAATGAGGCACCAAATAGATATGCGCCACACGAATCACTCGATTTGTGTGAGGGCTGGGATATTACCCGGGTGCCCGAACGGAAGCAGGCACGAGTAGAGTAAATTATCAGAAAATGCATTACCAGTGTGAATTGCTTTAAAGCCAAAATATATACCTTAAAGGTGTTCATGAGTTTTGTAAAGCCGAAATATACAGTCGAGTAGATGGTGAACGTATGAATCGCTTCAAGATCACAGTACATTAATCCAAATAGGCTTAGGAATTAGAATATGGGTTTTTATCACCGACTGGCATAAGTTATATCCGAAGTCCCAATCCTGAACTAATAACTCATTCATTTATCCTAGCTATCTGCTAATTGATCAAAATAGGTCAATCTGAGGCACATGCCATCTTTACTATATAGAAGTATATCAAATATTATAAAAATGAATAATATAAATGTGAACAAAGTATGACTTACTGTGTACAACTGTTTGATACATATTTAAATAAATGAAAATTTCCATAATTGTAAATAATTGAAATATTTTGATGAAGATATTCCTCATAATGTATATCGTTCCACTTTTCACCTTCTATTCTGTAGTTGAAAATTGATTTTATTTTTTTCTTTCACAAACTTAATTCGTAATAAAGTAGATGATCTTTTGAACAGCACTGTGTATGAAAATATGACAGTTAATTATTGCATAAGTCAATTACATTACATTATAAAATTATTTAAATCTATATATATATATATATATATATATATATATATATATATATATGGTCGAAGGTCAAGACAACTGATTCACATGTAATTAGATAGATGAATAAAACTCTAGACAATAATGATGATCTCATTAAATTGATAGGCTTTATAATTTACATAATATTAACCAACCATTTTTATAGGTAAATAACATTTATTAAGACCATGATAAAAACTCAAATTCTAGTTTAGAAAATTATTTAATTCACTCACACCCACGCATTTATATTATGACAAAGCACATCAGTTGTAATTGGGACAAATTTCTATAATATGGAGATAAATAGCGTATGTGTGTGTGTAAATATATATATATATATATATATATATATATATATATATATATATATATATATATATGTTACGTGTATCTGTCTCCATGTATTTTACGTATATTACACACAATATTTATTCGTTCATATGCCGCCTATGTGTGATAAATAGATTCACTTTATTATTAACGTTATCAATGAAGTCGATAATTTCAAATATTCAATATATATGAGATGGATTTCTTCAAAATAAAATGAGTTAAAAAGACTATCGCATTCGGAGTTCAGGATTTTTTGCATGCAAAAATAAAAATAAAAAAAAGACAAGCAAATGTATATTGTTAGTGAAATGTTTGCATAAATTGCTTAATATATTAACTATGACATGGAATTTCATAATTCCAGACGTTAAAGTTTATAATGATCAACATTCACGGGCAAGAATAGGTAATTGTAATAATCATAAAAGTTACCTAGGTGTTCATATGCTCATTATATAGTGTGAAAAATAAGTATTTTTAGAATTGAGGTGGTGGAGAAAATTTGCAGCTCAGGTGGATAATTTTGATGGAGTTTTGTTCTCTGAGCTGGATGGTTTGGTCGTGGAGCTTTCATCGTTCTTCTGAACGAAATCATCAGCACAAACTTCAGATAGCAGTCTTTAGAATTGCATAAGTATGTTATCGTATAGAGAATTGATGTAGCGGTCTACATACATCGAACGTTTTGTTTGTATTTCATTAATTAAATAAAAGTTAAAGTATATATATATATATATATATATCACTCTTTTTAATCAGTTTTCCTCATGTTCGATATTACAGTTACGAATGAAGATTAATAGAATGATCAAGTTTAGAGTAAACACATTGTTCAAAATTACTTACTTACTTACTCCTGGTTAGCGTCTTTACTAACAAGATTCAAAATTAGAGTTTATGAATTGAGGGCTGTTTGTAAAATCAAATCAAAACTGTTAATGTTGAAGTGACTAGTAAAATGTTAGCTTGAATAAGTGTATACTTAAAATAAGATTGTGAAATTGATGATCAGTATAATTATTAAATAACATGATGTAAGTGAACTACTTGTGTAATTACAAATCAGATTTAATGTTTGATCGAAGATTATACAATGTATGAATTTGTGATCAGTAATAACAATACAATGGGCTGAGTGCCAATTAAATTCGTCATGTATTTAGATGATGATTAGTGATAATAACAGTAATACAAAGATATATTAATGATTATAGTAATAATGATAATATCTTAACTATCAGTATGGGGTTGTGAAGATTGTTGAGTTATTGATTGAGATCATGGATCGTTCAATGTTAGACCACCATTGAAAACCTGGAAACACTGGACGGCTATTTCGCGGATTGGTGAAGTTGACACCAATTGGGTGGTAGCTCAGTGGTATAGAGGCTAAGGGTTCGTACACGAAACCTAAGGTCCTGGGCTCGGATCCCGCGTAAGAGATTGTGGTTTCACACCGCCGAGGAGTCCCATACTAGGCTAAGACGGTCATTCAGTGCTTTCAGGTTTTCAATAGTGGTCTAACATTGATCTATTCATTATTTCAATCAATAATATCTTAAGTTAAAAAATTAGAAAGATAAGGTTAGGCACACATTAGTTAAATAAGGTCATCTTATAAAATTAATATAACTCAATTTGCTGCCTTTTAAGGTTGTTCAACGTGAAAGAAGTGGCTAGTCACGTTTCTTTTGTACTCAAAACTTCAGTTATTTAAGAATCTTAATGCCTACTGCTATATAGAGAATATATTCTCCGTTCACACATGATGGAGATTTTTAAACGGTTTGAAAATTATTCACACAAAATGATTATTAATGAAGAAAACTATCATAAATAAATAATAAAAAAATCGGCCTATATCATTTTGAAAGTTACAACAGATTGTTATGCAATTAGTAGTAAAGAGTTAATTAAAGGGTAATGATGATTTAAAATAGGTAGTCATATATTAATACATTTATTTATGTAAGAATAAGAGAATACAACAAGAACAATTTTATTTAAGAAAGAGATATTTTTATATGTTCTGATCAATGATTTATTTTAGGATTAATTTACGATGGTAAAGTATGGTCTGTGAAGGTAGAAAGTATGTACTTGATCATCTTTGTCTTCAAAATGTTACTTCAGTATAATGGAAACACCAAATGAATTATTCTGAAGCTAAATTAGGGTTTTATGTAGAAATCTCAAGTTGTTTAATGAAGTTGAATACTTTCATCAATCAAGTAGTTTATTAACTCAAACAACAGACTAGTAAGCATAGAAGTAGAATAAGAAGAAGCTAAAAGCACTTGAATCTATGTATAATATTAGTACTCAAAGTTATTTTTTATTGATCTGACCTGTTTCATGGAGTCAAAACATCTTAGTTAGATTTCATTCGATGACTACAACCGGTAATATGAGATGATCATAATTCAGTTGTAATAACGTAGATGAAAATTCTTCTTTCCTTGATTTCGTTCGTAAATTTCCGAAAATTCACATTGTTGGCTTGCCGTTACTAGTAATATTATCAATTAGACTCATTAGCTTTTACATCCCGTTAATTTCTGATTTTTATGAGAAGTCCAATAGACATATACATTTATATCAGGTTTTAAGTCGTATTTGAATAAGTAAAGTCATTTGGCCAAGGTATCGGAAATACTTGATAATTCTATATCAAAGATGAAAATATCGTATGTCATGTGGCAGGCTGAATGTAATGAAAAATGTTAATAGTTATATTTTTGAACCAATTTTGAATCTATAATGCTTCTTACTACCATTATATATCTTTTTATCATTCATAGGCGAAAACGTTAAATTACTAATAGTCTATTACTTTTTTGTTTAGTTCACATTTCTAGTGAAAAAATATAAGGATAGACAACCATTTAATATTCAAACTAATATGTTTTTCATTACAATCATGAACTGATCAATACTATGCTACTATTGAAAACCTGAAAGCACTGGACGGCCGTTTCATCCTAGTATGGTACTTCTCAGAAGTGCGCATTCGCGATCCCCCAAACGGGATCCGAACCCAGCACCTTCGGTTTTGCGCGCTAATGCTTACCCTCTATACCACTTAGTCGACATCTAACGGTGTCAATGGCTAACTTCAAACAATTCACGATGTCGCGCGACCATCTTCCATTATTTTGAACAACCACTAAGTAATATATATATATATATATATATATAATATGTATAGTCGATATTTTAATTTATGGAATAATCAGTTTTGTGATCATGTTCCATATGCTAAAAAACAAAACATAATAAGCTATTATTTACTATGTAATTTAATCATTATTGTTAGATTTCTATCGTGGATATGATGATAATAACTACTATTTGACAAATGATTCTTAAATAAGATTAAATCGTAACTGATCTACCGTATAAGAGAAGTCACTAACCATTATTTTGAGGGATTCCAACCAACCAGATCGGAATTGTAACCCAAAAGTATCTGTATTTTAATGGTTCTTTAATTGATGTGAAAGAATTTATCTTTAAGAAGATATAGTTTAATGCCCGAAAGTTTAAACGAAGAGTAGAAATTGATAAATTGATTTATGAAGAATTGTCATTTTGTGAAAGTTCCCATCATTGTACCACTAGGCAACTTAGCCAATAAGATCACTGAACAACTCCCTGGCTAGTTAGGAAAGGATTAAACACAATCAACAGGCGCTACCGTTTTTATCACAATTGGTTAAAAGTTGTCATCTGTTACATAAAAGCAAATCATTTCGAATGAATTGTCACATACTTTAGCCATTCCCCATCTGGGTTTAATTCCGTTTCTTGTATGTAACATAATCTATGGTAATTCAAGTGATCAACCCTAGTCCATGTATTTAGAAGAATTATGTAACACTTCTATGGAGAGACTATCATTTATGGACGACCTTTGAACGGATCTGAAGTGACTTAAAAAATTTCAGCCAATCAGAAAACAGTCAGTGTAGCGTAAGAATATTTTACACAAAACCAAAAAATAATAAGGGATGCACTTCTTTAATATAGTTTAAAAACCTTTCAAGGTTAGAAAGAGGCTCTGTACTTTCTGAAATAGTAATGCATACGATACAGGGACTCATCTGTGTGACTCCACAATAGTCGACCTGTAGAGTCATGATAAGGTCGCGAAAATTCTTTTAGCCTCGACTACATTGCTTGTATATTACTGATATGTACTTCCGTGGTGCGGTCCACAAAATGTCTCTTGTGCACGACGATATTATGCAGGCAGGTATCGACATACTTTCCAGTCATCCGTGTATATTGTGGTACATGACTGCTCATATTCTCGTGTTATTGGTATTACCATTGTGGCCTGTCGGCTTCTCACACGCTGGAAATTCCTTTTTGAGATGACCTATTATATATACCTAGGACCTATTAATTATGGTTAAGAAAGTGCTATCCAGTCTTCTTTAGCACTTCTTCCCCTATTAAATTTGCTTGCTCCCGATTACTCCAAACGACTGATGCAAGCTTTTCATTTTTTGGCATATCTATCTCAACAGTACTCATACCACTGAGTTACTGACGCTTCAGTAACATCTGCAACGATTTCAGCCAATGTTACTGGTGCTTTTATTATCCAATCGGTATCGAGCGAGAAAAGTCCCCGTCTTAGCAGACTTTTTCCTCCAACATATATTACACCGAAATACAACATCATCATGATAGTATGTACAAGGTTCAGAAGTCATTTAAATACCGTAGTCACAAATAAAGGAACTTCTCAATAATCCAATTTGTTGTAACCACTCAACTATAATATCTTCTTTAAAATCCACTCTCTACCGGTCGTACTTAAGCAGTGGGCACTGAAATAGGCGCCGTAACCTTGAAATCGCTTACTTGCTTTTGACTGGCTCGTTCATGAATTGTAGTCTCCCTACTTCTATCCCTTCCATACCTCGCCAAGCCTTGACAGACAACTTTATTAATTTTTCACATCTTTTATGAATTCGTTTTTCTTTATTACTCTTCAATACTGATATATTTCAAACTAACTGTTCTCATATGTTATTTTTAATGATTTTAGTTTTAATATTTATTTTCCCAAGTTTCTACTTGTTTCTTATGTTGGGATATGGATTTTTATCACTAATAATACACTTGTTATCATACTATCAATGTGTACTTCCTACTGTTTTTTCTCTACTGTTATTATTAACTCATAAATTGGCTTGATTAGTTTAATATTTTTCATATATGCATATACATTTGACGATATATTAAAGTAAAGCTTAATGATATTCCAAATGAAAACGGTATTGTCTACTTAAATGTATTATTCCAAAATTATCCTTTTCTATAGTCAACGAGATGTATCAAACTAATTTTACTCAACACTTGACTGAATTACTTAAGTTTTATAAAATAAACACGAGTAGCTGGATAACTCAAAGGTATCATCTCTAATTCCAATACTGAATGTTATAAAATTTAAGTCCTTATTGGAACATCAGTGATTACAAATATATCCTAATGAAGAATTGAAAGTGATACAGAATCTAGTTCTATCACTTTCTATTAAATGCATTAAGCTACTTAATATACAACCTAGTTACATAATTTTGATTCTTACCCTATATGAGTTTTATTATTGAATGCAATAATATTCTCAATTTATCTGAACTTTTAAACTAGACCATTCAATCGTTTGATTATAACAAACATTTTTATCACGTTTTAATTAATAAATTAGGCCAAATGGAAATGAGATAAAAACAAATGAAAATGACAAGATTGGAAAAAAGAATGATAACACCAAAGGATTCCACCCACTTCTTTTACTATTGTAATGTTTGAGTTATTTTGATAACCAAAACTAAGGCCACACTAACATTCAAGATATATATGGTCAGTGTATGACATGGTGTCGTGGTATAAAAGAAAGCTGTAAAGGGCTGGCTTCTGTTGGTCCTTCACGACTCCCTGGTTGGGGTCTGAGAGATGGTGCAACACAGTGGCTAGAGACGTTATCAGATATGGCCCACAATAGAAGCCAGTGGCGATCCTGCTGTAACATTTTACTTTCTTCATAAAAAGTGGTTGCTTCTTCCTTAACTAAAAGATTTCTTCTGATTGTACCTTTTCGTTTCCCACATTATTATTATTATTATTATTATTATTACGCTACCTTAACTTATTCTGTCCGTTATTGTTTTTTATTAACGCTCCTCACCTTTTTTCCTTCTCCTCTTCCCATTCTCAACGTTTCGTATGGCGCATATATATTTGGTGCCCCCTTGTACCAATATTTATATGTTCAAATAAATAAATAAAAATAATATATATTTTCGGTATGGAGTTGTGGTAACTATAGAATTTCATCAAAATCACAAACCGATCTAAGTTACACCACCATCGAAAAACTGAGAGCAATCGTCAACTGTCTTATTCTAGTATGGGACTCATCAACAGTCCGCAACCAAAAACTCACATATAGAAATAGAATCCACAGTGCTCGGTCTAGTGTATCAACACTTAACGTCTTGATCTCTAAGTCGGCATCCAACTGTGTTAATGTCCAACTTCAATTTAAGTAAGAAGGTGCGACCCGTGGAACTAACCCGTGTCAAGTGTAAGAAAGTTATCGATCGAGAAAATTGGAAGATGGTCACACAACATCATGGATTGAGTGAAGTTAGAAAGGGACACCATTGGATTCCTGTTCAGTGGTCTAGATATGAATTGTTTGTGTATTAGATCGAAGGTCGTTAGTTGGTTTGTCGCATGTGAGGTCGTGGTTGCTCACTACTGAGTAGTCTCCTACTGGGACAAGACGGCTAACCATTTCTCCCAGGTTTCCCATGGTGATCTAACTTAAATCGGTCTATGATTTCAGTGATATATATATATATATATATATATATATATAACTGTTATGACCTTGGATGTCTGACTTTTCGATCACACGACTTATCTACCAATCCGAATACGACTTATACGAATCTTCACACTAGGCCAACCAATGACGTTCAACCGGTGTGGGCAGTTTAGTGTCCTTATTGGTCCTATGTCCTACGAGCCCTTCCACTTGAGTCCAGAACAAGATACCAGCTTCCGAATCAGAGCAGATCAGATCGTTTATTTCAGGCATACTTAGTTTATATATCAATCACACAGACCGCAACGTACCATAAAATAGGAAATAATATTTGTACACAAATAAGCCCAAAAAGTGGCTGTGAATGTGGGAGGCAGTAGTTAATAAACTGAACATAACTTAAGAACCGTAAATCGTACAATAATAAATTATAGGCCAAAATAAAGCTTGTCATAAGAGGGATATAAATATACATAGTGTAATTGTTGAGTAGTTATACAATAAGAATATTAGTCCATGAATAGTCCTCGGAGGTTACCTGTAACTTAATCTCCACTCGGATATAACAATAACCATAAATCAGGGTCCACTACAAAGCTGTTTCATTTTATTTAGGACTCTTCTGATGAACACACCCACTATCCAAGACGGCACATAACTCAGAATGTTAAAATCTAGCAACCGTGATGTTTTAAGATAATGACTTGGAGTCCAGTGGGTTATGTTAACAACTTCAGACAATTCATGGCATAAACAGCTTCTCATCTAATGTCATCGGTGAAATGATACCATGCATCTGATTTCATTGACTTTTTTGGTCAGAGTTTCTTATGGTGACATTTTGTTTTTTAATTGAGGATTTTGTGAACTGATCTATATTATGTTAAGATTGTTCTGGTATATTTTGTCAAAGCTTAGCTATTTAATTTCAAACTGTCTTAATTCTTATTTCATTTAATTCAAATAAAGATAGAACTATGAAAATACAATTTCACAAATTAATAATTATTTACTTATCATTGTAGGAAGCAAATATTTCCTAAACTTTTGACTCATAAATATTTTCTCACATATCTACTTTTACTTTCATTCCATAATTAAACATCAATGATTCTATCTGTCACCAGCTCAAACAACTAGATGCTCATATTTCAAGTTGTTATTAAAACTTGTCTGAATAAGCTAAACTTTATTTGTATACATCATTTGTACTTTTGACATATTACAAAATCAGCTGATCACCTCGAAAAATATACGTAATAGTGAATATTGGATTATATATCATGCAGAATTTGATGTATTATTTCTTAGTTTTGGGAGTAAAACGCATGTAGATAAATCTCGGTAATGTAATAAGATAAAGATTATCAGAACTATATGATGATGATGTATTAGTGCAATACATTTCGAACAATCTGATCACATATAATACACTTGTTAAGAACATTTATATATAAAAAATAAAAGGTCAACTAGACTAGAAATAGAGGGTAAGAGGAGATAAGAATAATACAGATAATAATGATGTGAAAACAATTTGAAACGTCATCACTCTGGATAATAAACTAATATTACCAGGGTAGGTTTAAGGTGAGAACAAACTCTTTTTGAATACTCAGAGGGGGTTTGAATTTTCGTATGGCTAAGGCCTTAATAAACCTTTTAAACATTTGTACAACACCACGAAAGTTTAGTTAAGATCAAACTTATGAATTGTTTCAATTATGTGTTTGACAATAGAGGATGATGGATATTTATCCTCTACTTTCATTAGGTCATTCGATAAGTTTAGATAAATTTAAACGTTATCAGATTAATAAATAAAGAAACTAAAGCACTCAATAAAACCGAGTATTATACATCTATCAGTATGAGGTTGTGGAGAACGTTTAGTTTTTGATTGCGATCATGAATCGATTGATGTTAGACCACCATTAAAAATCTGTAAGCACTGGACGGTCGTTCCGTCCTAGTATAAGACTCCTCAGCAGTACGCATCCACGGTCAACATTTTCACATTAGCTATTGTCTGTATATATTTTTGTTTATATGATACAAAGCATCCTGCTAATTTTAGAGATCGAATTTAATAGATTATAATGATTTCGATACCAAACATTTAATTGACTGTACCTAAAGCAAAGTAAGTTTCTGTTTCAACACTTAGTTGGGATAATTATTTAATCAAAATAACCCATTATGTGATTAAATGAAAATAAAGAGAATTCAGTGGAGAAAATGTTCTTTTTGTTAAAATCATTTACTTAAACTGTATAGTCTTATTTACAGCTATATGAAAAATATACGTCTATAGGATAGGATAGGAAAGATTCTATCACAAATTGATTGGAGACTCTTATCATTAAATGAAGTCCTCAATAATCAAGGGGTAAAAGAAGAATATAAGGATGGAAATAATTTATGGGTCTGAATTATGAAAGATAATTGTCCAATTGACAAACATGAAGAAACACAACAAAAACATAAAAGGTCATAATAATAACTGAGTAATAATCATGAGAACTTGTCTAAGGGTAATAAAAAAAGTGATTACAGTTTAAAATTACAATACACTAATTTAAAAAATCAATAATGATGAGAAGAAGAGGACGAAATGAAAAAAAACCAAAACATACTACAAAAGTAAATTAGGACCAAGGAAGGATAAGAGGTTGGACTTATTGATAATTATATACCTATATACTTATTTAATGATGAGGTTGTTGTTGATACTTGTAATGAGTCACTGAAATTGCATATGTTACAATCATTAAACCAATTTTAATTACTTTCATAGTTTAAATCATCTACTAACTGTAGCATGTTATTCCCAATTCTGATTTCCATATTGTTTTAGATTTGTGTTATTGCTTATTGTTGTCTATTGTTTCCCTAACTGAATGTAAATGTGTTTTGTGTGTTTGTTAAATCATTGGTTTATCTTTTCTCATCTTCTTCCCTTTTTCAGGCTTTCTTACGCATGCTACTCCGTACACTCCACCTAGTTCATGAACAATCTTCCGACCAGACCCGAACCACTACACCAACCTTAGCTAGACAATTATGAAAAACTAGAGAGCGATGGGCTGATGTTTCTTTCAAGTTTATAACTCCTCAGAGGTTAATGTTCACAGCATCACAAATGAGGTCGAACCCAGGGCCTTTGGTATCGCGTCCGGATGCTTATCCTTTAGACCGTTGGCCCGGCATCCAATGATGTACAAGTTTGACTTCAATCACTACACGATATCCCACGATCATCTCACATTGCCTGTAGTGGATAACCATCTTTCACCCTATGGGGTGAATTCGATCTCTTTTTGTGGGGTCATGGATGTGAAGTGCCGAAAATTCCCATATTTAAAGGAGACAGCTATTTGTGCTTCTTGATCCTCAGTGTTAGTCTAACTAAGATTAGCTCGTGATTCAAACTAGGAGAATTGTGCAATCTCTTCAAAACCCCTTATATCAATCTTAAAATGCCAGTCGCACTAAATGTTTTATATGTGAGTTGTATTTGTACATGTGCAACTAAAATTTGAGAGTGATTGAAATTCAACAGTATATGTTGGTTTTATACCATTTGACCTTATATACATTGAATACAAATGTACATTAATAGTAGACACCAATCAGTCATAGTCATCTATATGGTATTCTTAACGTTTCCTACAAAAATCACATACTAAGCATCCCCTTAGCGTTTGAGAATAGATTTCACAATAGATCAGTTCTAATAAGTAATTTAGATTAATGTGTAATCTGGGTTTGTATTCTACACATTTTATTACAAATAACTAGCAGTACTATTAACTGACAGTATGTATTACAGACAGATAACATATCATTAAAGTCATTTTACCAGTTTGTTAAATGTTGTACAGGCTATGAATAAAGACTGAGTTATAATAGAGAAGATTCATCTTATATTACCCGAAAATCACTATTGTTTGATTTTCTCTATGCTATAATATTTTATCACAACTCCTTCTTCAACTAGACTTTAGTGCTAGACTAGCTTATTGAAAACTCATAATCAAGTGTCAATTCCTTTGTTGATAACCTATAACATAGTTTTTCTAATAAGCCTTCCATCGTAAAATGATGTCAATTAGTGAATCATCGAAAATCAGTGAAATTTTGATAGTGGTTTCGTCCTCGTTTGGTACTCCCCGTCAGTACTCGTCCACTCTCTCATAAATAATTGAACTTAAAGCCTTCATGTTTGATGGTTAGCACAACCCTTGGGTTAACGGCTCAAAATCACATCCCAATCACTTCCAGTTTCAGCTAGCTCGAAATATCATGTGACTGTCGTTTAACAACTTAACAATTAGCACCCAACTATCATTTAGACAAGGGACTTTGAGTTCAGTCTTGTGTGGGATTGTTGAGGCACACTTTTAAAAATCCCAAACGTAAACAAAAGAGCTATCATCCGATTCTCTCCTGTTTATAATGATTAAGTACCTAGTTCCATTTCGTGATAAACATAAACTTCATAGTGAAGCATCTCTACTAATTCCATTTTTCTTACGTTTTAATCTCATGTGATTCGATGAATACATTTACACTAATTCATACATTAAATTATGTGAATGACTGATAAACAGTTTAAAGATAGTCGGTAAAGTTCATCATTTAGTGAATAAAACAAATTCAAGAAAACATTTATTTCGTCACCTGATCTCAATAAGATTGTCAATAACCATAATTTTCTAAAACAAATATTAAAACGATAACAATAAACATTGAAAAAATAACTTAAATGGTGAGATTATGTTCAAGGCTAGGCTAATAAATTCATATACCACATTTTGGAAGTAATTTAACATCTTTAAAGTATCAGAAGGGGTTTTGTGGATATTTTAGAAATTTCAATGGTTGAAATCATGAGTTAATTGAAGCTAGACCACCATGGAAAACCTGGAAGTATTGGACGGTCGTTTCGTCCTAGTATGGGACTGCTCAGCAGTGCGCATCCACGATCCCACCCCCCGCGAGATTCGAACCCAGGACCTATCTTTAGAGTTAATAAATAAATAAATTGAAATTTAATCACGTGAATAAATCCAAAGCTCTTCGTATTTATGTTTATGTTATTTATTTATTTATTTGTTTATTTATTTATAACACAAAAACTATTTCGTACAACAGAGCATCAAAAAGCATACAACATAAAAAACACAACAATATTAAAATCAATCAGAAATAAAAAGCAATAATTTGAAGAAGAGATAAGATTTATTAGAAAATAGAGTCCAAGTAAAAATGCAAAAAAACTCATTTCCTTCAGTTAAGAGATGTATCACAGTTTTAATGAGGAACAGTATAAAGTTAAATTCTGTTGATTCAACTTAACTATCCTTTATTAAATACTTCTATTGAATAAAAAGGATTATTTATTTGGTTCTGTCTTCTAGTCCTAATGTTAAATTACGAAATTCCCGGAAAGGATATGACTAAAGCGTGACTGATTTGTAGAATAGAATGTTTTGAGGCGGCGAAACATTTTATGTACATAATAATTACTATGTCCTGAAACACATTCAGTCAGTCAGTGACAACGTAGAACTTCGTACGTACGTACATCAGTTCGAGTTGCCACACTACATTAGCACAGAGATGCAGTTGTCGATTCAAATCCCGTAGTGGTAGAGCTAATAAGAGTATAAGCAGTAATAGTGAAGATTAGCGTTTGGAGATGTTATTTAAAGAGTATAATCCAATGAAATAAATTTGGAAAGAGGAAAAAAGGGACATGAAGAATTCAGAAGATTAGAATCTGGGAGAACACAGAGAGTGGATGCACCTGCGCCATTGCAAACGATTTTGATCCATGTCATTCAACATCTCTAACCATCGGTTGCTATCATCTCGTGGTCCCCAACCAGGTAGTCTACACCTACCAACATGACTCAGTTCACTTGTCAGTGACTTCATGGACTTGTGCCATGTTTTGGTCTGGCCGCCCCTGGCTTTTTTCCAATCTACTATCACACCATAAAACATCGCACGTCGAGGCAGTCGGTCGTTGGGCATACGTAACACGTGTCCCAGCCATCTCAACTGATGAAGTTTCACTACGTCATCAATTGATTTGCCATCCTTACCTAGTACCCGTTTCCTAACAACTGCGTTACTTACTCGATAGTCCCAGTATATACGAGCAATGTTTCGAAGACACCTATGATCGAATACTAGTAACCTACGAATATCCTCTACTCTTACCGGCCATGTTTCACTGCCATAAATTAGGACGGGACGAACTGCTGTGCAGTAAACACGTCCTTTGATTGATAGACGGATGTCTCGCCTACGCCATAAATGACGCAAGTTGGCAAAAGCTAGTCGAGCCTTCTGTATCCGTGCTGAGATTTCGTCACACACCAGACCACAAGGGCTGATGAGACTTCCAAGATAAGTGAAGCGGTCGACACACTCAACTACTTCACTCCCTATCACTAGTTCGGGTGTCGATGTAACCCAATCCTGAAGCAACATTTTGCATTTCGAGGGAGAGAATCGCATCCCGAACATGCTTGCATTGTTGCTGAGAGTGGTCAGAAGACTCTGCATTTTGTCAGCGTCTTCACCAAATAAAACTATGTCATCAGCATATTCTAAGTCAACAAGTGAACCTCCCGGTAGAAGTTCAACCCCTGTAAATTTAGATGAGGAGAGTGTTATCTCTAAAAGTACGTCAATGACAAACTTGAACAAGAATGGGGAGAGTGGACAGCTCTGACAAACACCACTTGAGGTAATCAATTCTGATGGCCATAAGCTCTCACTCGACCAGTTGTGTTCGAGTAGAGAGCCTTTATAAGGTTAATGTACTTCTTTGGTACTCCTTGCAGTGACAAACACTGCCATAGAACCTCACGATCTACAGAGTCGAATGCCGCCTTAAGGTCGAGAAATACTAACATTGTAGGGCGTCTGAACGTGTGTCTGTGTTCTAGAACCTGACATAGTGTGAATATCTGATCTATACAACCACGTCCAGGTCGAAAACCGGCCTGGTTTTCTCTAATCTGCTCTTCACGAGCTTTGATTAGGCGTCGAAGTATTATTGAAGCTAACATTTTAGACACTATATTAGTCAAACTGATTCCTCTGTGATTGTCACAAGAGGACTTTTGTCCTTTATTATAGACTGGCACAACCAGTGATTAAGACCAGTCAGATGGGATTACATCCAGTTCCCAAATTCTACCTAAGACCTCAGTTAATCTCATTGCTAATACTGAACCACCATCCTTAAAAATCTCAGGAGTAAACCTGTCAGGTCCTGCTGCTCTCCCTCGCTTCAGATTTCCTATGGATTTTTCAACTTCGTAAAGGACTTCGAAGGACCTACATTAACTTGCCATTCAGGTTGACTGGAGATCGTGGGGAACTGAAGTGTGGCTGAAGGCCAGTTGAACTGATCCCTAAAGTTTTCTGCCCATCGATCCAATATCCTGGATTGAGAATGTATAATATTTCCATCTTTTTCTGAGAGTGTTTCGCTAACAGTCGGTTTCCTAATACCGGTTTCCTTAACAAGTCTGAACAATTTTCTGCTATTACCTATTGCCGCTGCCCTTTCCATCTCTCTTGCTTTCGCTACCCACCACTGTTCACGATCATTGCGTAGACTTCTTGTCAGCTTGCGCTTAAGCTGACTCCGCTCTTCATTATGTTCAGAGCCAGGTGGAATGAGTTTCCGAGCATCTGTCAGTGCGATAGATGCTGCTGAGATCCAGTGTTGCTCCCTGAAACACATTACTACACATTTGCAATTTTTTATTAATCAACTTCAGCTTAGAAAGGCCAGTTTCCATGATTGTAGTTATGTTCATTTTTACGGATACGTTGTAAATATGATCTTTTATAATGATCGCATTACAATACGAAAAACCATTAAATTTATTGACAGAATTCACTGTTTTATTACATTAAAAAATCAATTTTTTGTAACATGGATAGCGATAATAAACTGATAACGTTTGTGTCACCATTTTCTCAGTTTGTTTTAGATATCTAGTCCAACAGCATCCATGGGACTGGCATTGGGTATCAAACAGATTAATAACGTTTTGATTATGGTGCCTAGTAAGAGACTAAAAATAAAGAGATCGAATACAGGTACAGCTTCCCAGGACTAACACACAAGTATACAGTAGATTAATAAGATCTCTGATATTCTGCTAGCATTAGTATCAAGATTTTTCAACGTCAAACCAAACTATCTAGGTTTTCGTTTTTCAATTAGTTGATATACCCACAAAATGTAAATCATTCAGTTCACAAGTGAAAATGATCTACCGAACGAATTACGAGGGAACAATATATAGCTTTACAAAGCAAATTATCTAATCATATTTTATATTACTTAGGGCTATTCAAAGTACATACGTTATACTACTGAAAATACATCAAATGAATCCAAACCCATTGAAGTAGACTGTAATAAATTCCTTTTAAATATTATATCTTCATTGGCACTTCTAACTTCAAATATTTTACCTCTTCTTTATGTGTTTACAAACTGAAACTACTTCACCAAATGTACAACAGTTATTCGTAACAATAAGGAGTTGTAGAGGTTGTTGAATTTCACTGAAATCATAAATCAATCAAAGTTACACCACCATAAAAAAACTGAGAGCAATCGTCAACCGGTCAACAAACGATACTGTCTTTTATCCGGTTCAACAACACTCTGTTGAAAATCTCCCCTAGTACTAGCAATAATGCGATGCCTGTATAGTTTTCACATTCGCCCGATCTCCTTTCTTTAGTATCTTGATGGATTATCTTTTCTTCCATCATGTCGGAACTTGTTCCTCCTCTCAAATCTTCTTCAATAGGATGTAGACCATCTTCGCAGTTACTTCTATGTCTCACTTCAGTGCTTCAGCTGGTTCACTGTTTGGTCCTACTGATTTCCCACTGTCGATTTGTCTGATGGTCATCCTGATTTCTTTGATTGTTTGTGGAGTGAGATGTATTGGAATGTCTGTGTGTACTGCTTCAATGTCTGGTGGGTTCATTGAAGCTGGTCTATTCAAGAGTTTCTCGGAGTGTTCCATCCATCTGTTCCTCTGTCCTTGAATTTCAGTGATCGGCTTACTTTCTTTGCCATTGACCGGTCTCTCTGATTTACTATATTTCCCTACTGGTCTCTTTATCGTATCATGTGGTTGTTTCATATTTCCTTCTCTTACAGATTTTTCCGTTGTTTTTGCTGATCTTCCACGTATTTCTGCTTGTCGAATCTAATGCTCTTCTTCACTTGCTTGTTTGATTCTGTGTATTCAGCTAGTGCCTCGACTTTCTCTGTTCTTGTTCGACTGTTGTTAATTGCTGTCTTCCTGTTCTTCCTCTCTTGATTCCTGTCTAGGGTGTCGATGACGATCCATTCATTATGATGGTGCTTCTTGTGGGTCAGCACATGGTACTTTGAAGTTAGTGCTTGTTTGATCTGTGTCCAGTTGTTCTCAATCGTAGTTTCTTCTTCTTTCAGTAGATCCTGTAATATTTGGAAGCTGTTGCCGACAGTTATTTTGAATTCATCGAGTTGGTTGGTATCTCAAAGGAAGGCTGTATTGAACGTTTGTAATGCTGTTTCTCCAGTTGCCCGGTGTTTCTCTAGCCTCGGTTTCATCTTGACAACCACCAGGTGGTTGTCTCAAGCTATATCAGCTCCTCTCTTTGTTCTCATATCTTACATTAACCTTCTGGAATTTTCAGTGATGCAAATATGATCGATCTGGTTCTCCGTGATGTGATCCAGTAAGATCCATTTAGCTTTGTGTATGAGTTTGTAGGGGAAATATTGTGCTGCCTATAACCAACTTCTTGAATGCATATAGATTAGATTAGTGAATCTCTAGCCATTCTCGTTCCTTTCTCCCAGTCAGTCCATGTCGTCCATGATAACTTCATAACCGGTGTTGTTCATTCCAACTTTGGCGCTTAGATCTCCCATGAGGATGGTTAGGCCTTTCCTGAACACTTCGCAATGACCGATCGCAGCCTTGAGTAGAACTGATCTTTTGTAGTCGTTATTGTTATCATTGGTGGATTCATAACATTGGATAACATTTGTTGGGATTCCCTCCTTCTTTGTTTTGAAGGATGAGTTGATGACTCAGGATCCATGACATTCACATCCTATAAGTGCATTTCCTACTTCTTCGGACAGCATCAGAGCAACTCCGTGAGTGTGTGGAGCATTTTCTTCTTCGTGACCAGAGTACATCACCATCTCTTTCTTATCTAGCCTTTGCTGCCCAGCTTGGATCCAATGGGTTTCGTTGATTCCGAGAACCGTCAAGTTGTATCCCATCATTTCCTTGTCTATTGATTGGTCCTCCCAGTCTTCTACATTGTCTGGACGTTCCATGTTCCTATTATAATGGTTTCTCTGGTTGTAAGAAGTGGCATCGGCCTGTTTACTCCCGAATAATTCCAGATTTGATCATGAGGAGTCATAATTCTTCATTCAACTGGGAGGGCAGAGTTTAAATTATTTATTCTGGTTAGCGTTTTTTAGCAAAGTTGTTTTCTACGGGATGAGGTTGCGGACCCCATGCCAAACTTCCCTCCTTTACCCGGGTTCGGGACTTGCAATTGCCCTAGAAGAGCTTCAGGCAGAGTTAAACTCTAACTTAGTCGATTGAATTGAACTAACACTAATGAAATAGAAAAACATAATATTGGTCACTACTCAGTGGTCAATCAGTTAATAATATCTCGACTCAACAAGTGTGCAGTAACTCGAGCATCTCATTGGTACAATGTGTCCTGGCGACTATCTCCTACCATATAGTATCTAAACTAATGTGAACAAAATATAAAGCTTAATTTTTCACCAATAATTTTTCCTGAACTGGTTTCACATGAGAAATCGTAGAGTAAAATTGAAAAACACTGGATAATTTCTATCTAATATTTAATTTCACACTTTTCATAAGTATATCTCTACGATTTCAAGTGGGTAATAATCCAAGACCTTTAGGTTTTGTGGTGAACTATGAAACCGCTAGGTCACTGATTTGAAATACAATAATTTATATTTTAAAGATTTTTCGGCTAAATCATAGAAATGATATTTGAAACTTTTTACAAATTGGCACCAATTTTCGATGAGAGTTATCCTCACAAATCATCAATGCTCTTTGAAAAATCACCATTTGTTCGTAATGAATTAGCTTCAAAATGTGTTTCACACAAAATGTGACTTTCAAAGTAGTCACGCAACAACAATAATGGGCACAGATCATGTTTTTCGATTAACTGATTTATATAAGAGATTAAGATTCTTCTCTAAAGCTGTATGATCGTATTTGTAGTTAATTTTACATGTGGTAGTCTAGAATAGTAAAATTATCATGGATAGTCGAATGTCTTCAATTATGAAATGTGATGGTCTATAGAAATGATGAGGTGTTGGATCATTTAACAAAGTCATAAAAAATTACCAAATGTTTCAAGTGTTGAATAAGTTATGCAATGGTCTTAAAGGTAATAAGAATGAATAATTTACAGAATAAATGTGGAAGATAACTGTCCATTATACGAAAAAGATGAAAAAGGTAAAGAGTAATATGGTAATTGGCATTCAAGGTTTGAATATTATATGGAGTACTAAAGCAAAGGTTAAATAAAGGGTTGCATCAGACTCTTTCGTAATCAGAGGTCAAGTTTGAAATGGCGAATCAACATGGCTTAGCAAAGTACGAATATCTAGTCCAAAACTTATTTGAGTCAGTTCTTTTAACTTTGTAGATCATTTTGGACAATCATTCTTTCATAGGCACGTGAACGGAGCCGAAAATTTGTTTGAAAACTAAGCTATTGATTAATAATAAATATATTTTTTGTTATATCCTAGTGAGTAGAAAAATTGTATTTCTGATGTTTCGTGACTTGATGTAAGGCATTTATTCAGAGTAAATAATCTTCTCAAATATCAATTTATTCTAATCCCGAATCTGCTATTGTAATTGTTTATTCATTTTAGGGTTAAGGGTGATGTAAGAACTTATTTTCTTCCATATGACGTCATGTTTTCTATCTTTTATCACTTCACAAATTTATTGAACTTATATAAATGGCTTAACAAGTATATATGTGATCAGATTGTTTGAAACATATAAATTGAACAGATGGAACTTTATAGTTCAGTATCGTCTTCTTATTACTCTATCAAAATTTATAAGCAGATTAATTGCTTTAATGTAGTATATTGGTTGAGATTTGTTATAACCTGTGACCGCCGATTAGAGGGCAGTGAATCATCGATCGGACCAAGGACGCGTAAACACGTGCGAGCAGCCTAGAGTCCTGATTGGTCCTGCTTTCCGCCTAGCCCAGCCAGTTAAGTTCAGAACACCAGTTTCAGCCCCTGCAATATGAATCCTTATATTTCAAGCATACTGAGTTTATATATCAATCAAACAGACCATAACATAACATAAAATAGAAAATGACATTTGTACAAAATTTGGCCAAATGTGGCTGTGAATGTGGGAGGCAGTGACTAATAGACAGGGCATAATTCAAGAGTGGTAAATCGTAGAATAATGGGTCATAGGTCAAAAGAAATTTTATAATAAGAGGAATATGAATATGAATAGCTTAGTTATTTAACAATTATAGGATAAAAATATACGTCTAGTATTGTTCCATAAAAGGATCCCAAAGTTACCATTCATTATGTTTATCGGGACCTAACAAGATTATTTCTAACTGGTTGTAGAATTTCAGTTACTCATTTAGCAATAGGATTGCATGAAGAGTTGTGTATACAAATTAATTTTATTTGAGAAATATGAACCACTATATTCGGATTTAGTGGCTAAGATGTGTCATTCTTACTAAACAGTATGAAATCACTTTGTTTGACCCCAGGGTGGTTCGTCTATATTCTCTTCTGAAGAGCTCTATACTAAGAGGAAACGGATTTCCTATTGACATTAGTTCTTGACGAAAGGTATGTTTAAATATAATTTAATTAAACCAAATAGTCCATTAATAGTGGGTATGTTGGAATAATATTATATTTTCTGATGTGAACTCAATGATAAAATGCCTACAGTTCTTCTCACTAAACTTCAGTTACTGAGATATATTTTAGGGTAACTAGCTCAAAAGATTCAGCACTCAATTTTCGTGCTGGGAAAAATCTCCAATGAAACTTTTTCTGCACTAACTGTATGTATTAAGATACTTTTGCAAATATCACAGACAATGATGCATCTAAATACTAAAAAACTCAAACAGTAACAGTAGTTGCTCGGATATTTTCCTCACCGTCTATACTTTGAAGAGACGAAAGGAACTCATATCAACATTTATTCATCTAATGTGCGACGAATCAAAAATTTTGCACCAGCTGAATTGGTAGGAAACTTTCATGATTGAAACTGAGTACTAGATACTGATTATTGGAAAATATTTACATACACTTTTTGAATAATTATGATTTGACTGCATATTCAAGGCAAATTTATTGCAACACTGCATAATTAGTACTTAGTATTTCTTACTATAACAAGAGCTATAGTATGAAATAAAGATATTTATATTATTATTATTCTTGACTGAATTTCGATCAGTCTTTGCTGGCATACGTGCATTCTGTACGGATTGCCTTAGTATTGCCATTTTCGATATGGTTTTATGGAACAGATGGATTGTTATTGGTACCGAAACTCAAATGCCTTCTAATAATGATCTAAATATTATACCCAATGCACAAGTGAGGGACTATTTGGACTCAGTAGTTCAGTCGACAACGCGTTGTCGTTTGAAGCAAAGAGTTCGATCAGTACTGGAATATCGGCACATCCAACTAACGAATCCCAAAAAGGGAGAAAAGCACATCATGGATTCCACTGCTGACCACATTACGTTTATTTTATATAAGTTATTATTATTAATTAATAAAGTCATTTATTTTATTATATGTTTAGCTAAACAACAGAGTCTAGTCGAATGTTTTGAAACTTTGTTTTAATTACGTGACACAATGTGAAAACTTCACAAACCTTTAAACAAATAAACTGACTAGTGACACCCCCACAGGAAAGTGCATTTTTAATTAAATTGGTTTATAAACCTTAATTATATACCTTTTTGAATAGTACAATAAACGAAATGACTTGATTTGATACTAAAGTCAATTAGACAAAACAGTTCAGCGATAAATCAAGTAGAGTAGTTAAATGTCAAAGTTGTTCAACACAAATAGTAAATAACTGAATTATCTACAAAACATTCAATAAGTACATTAGTTAAACGAAATCGTTGATTGTCATTTCTGTTTAGTCAATGTTTACATTTTATTATATCTGATCAATAAGGGTAACTCTTAGCGTGAATATTAAAGTACACTATAAAGTATTCAAAATATCATTGGGAAAAACTACTTCTACATTTTTCTCTTTTCTGTTCAGAGTCTATTTTATTCACAGAAATTAACTCAACGATTGCCAGTTAAATTGTTGTCTGCTCGGTTATTTTAGCTTACAAACAGTTAGCTAAACATTCTACATTTTAGTATATCTGTTTTTCCCCATTTCAGTCTATTTGTCTTCCAATAATTGATGAAGTGAGTGTAGCTGTCAGATAATTCACTTAGAATAGCCATTTACTGAATTTCGAGACAAATCTTATTCGTAAAGGATGGTAACACTATTCAGTTGCCCAAACTGGGTTGAGTTAATTTTTTATTGATCAAAATCGTCTCCATACCCAGTAAATAGAGATGGATGGTGGCTAGCAGTAACATTCAGAAAGCGCGTATCATCTTAATTGGGACTGGTCAGTTGAATGTACCTCCATCCAAGAATTGATGTTCACTCCGGGACTCGAACCCGCTACCTTTCGCTTCAAAACGTCATTGCGTTGTCCACTAAGCTACTAAGCCCGGGTATCCACTGGTTTTGTGAAATAGGGTGAATTTTAATTTTAATTCATATGTATTCGTTGTTTGCATTCCACTATTAGCCACTATTCATCTCTGCTTAAAATATTTGTGACTTACTGGCAACATCAAGGCAATCCTCATAAGAAGCACATATGCCAAAAGAGATTGATCAATCATAGACCTAAAAGTCAATGGAAAGTTCCAAATGACCAATACATATGAATTAATAATAATATCAGTTAAGAATCATAGATTGATAAGATTTATACAGAATGAAATCAGAAAATTGAATATAAAAAAAAAGTTATCTATGCCAGACTAGTTAAATAATATACCCATATTTGTCAAATACTACCAATACTTAGGTCAACTGAGTTGTTCAACGAAAAAAAACATTTTGTTTCAATATACACATATGAGCAAAGAAATTAGATGTCATATGATAAATGACATAGTCAGACAGAAAAATCTCCACTTCACTAAATATGTAAAACAATATGCTCATGAATGTAAATTTCTGTACGTTATTATGGTCACGTTCATAGGTTGCCATTTAGGTGAAGTTCAATAAATGAGACTAATAGTATATGAAGTCTGTTAACTATGTCTGATCCGTTTTAATAGATCACTGTTTTATTGTAAGCACGTGATAAAATATTCTTTTACCAGATGCTTATTTCGATTCTGAAAACAAAACACTGCCGATCACTTTTTAAGATATTTTTGTAATCCACAAAATCGAAATATTTATATAAAATTCGTCATAGATCGATCTTATTTAGGATACTATTCAAAACCAGGCAACATAGGACGTCTGTTTTGTCCTAGTATGTGACTCCTCGACAGTGCTCACTATACTTATATCAAGATATTCTCGAGGTTCATGTGAGAACTCGTAAGTGATGAAGTTCCGACATATCAGGAATAAAATGGTTGTCACTAGTAACTTTAGATGGTGATCATGCCATGCAGAAAATTTATTGAAGTTGAAACTGTAACAATGGACGTCGACCAAGTGGTCTGACTATTTACTGTGAGACGTTAATGTTCTGAGTCTGATGTTCAGAAGGGTTGTGGATGTACACTACTGAATAGCTGAAAACTAGGGTGAAACAGTTGTTTGGTTGCCCTGTTTTCAACGTTACTCTAACTGAGATCAATTTTTTTGCCTGTGATTATGATAATTGAACTATAGAAATATCTATTATCTACATTTATAGACTATAGCCATATTTCCATTATATACTACATCTGGCTATATTACTGGAATCACAACAATTTTATTGGAATAATTAATTATATATAAATGTGGATTATGGTACCAAATGTAGCTCGAACACGCCAAAGCCTGATGATTTATGTAACGTCCCAGCTGATATAATTTTGGGTCCACCATACATTACAATGATGCAGGATATGACATGAATATGCTGAAATCTTTCGACGTTTTTGATAAATAAGTAAAATCTACTGATTATATTGGTATAGAACACTGTTTTTTGCATTCAAATTGAAAACAGTTTTTAGTTTTTTAGCGGTGATAATTTAACATTCATTTAATTACATCATTCCTTTAATCCTTTTACTCATTTGATTACATCAACATATCATTTATTTTTTTAAACTGACTAACGTTAACTACTTAGCCAAGTAATTAATTAGCTTATGGATTGATTAATTTTAATGTATCAATTACATTTATTTGGTATGTAAATGTTAACTACTCGTATCCCTATGATCCCAAAGTATGGTGCTTTAAATGAAATTAGAATGTCCTGTATTTATTCAAATTTGCTAACATAACTCCTCACTATTGGGAAGTCTCAAACTAGAACTAAACATCTATTCAGTGTTCCCTGGCATTTAGTGATGATCAATCGTCCAATGTTGGCTGTTATGTGAACTTCAAATTATACAATATCTACAAATCCCCATTATAACCTATATATGTAGGAATCCACTCAATAGCCAAAGTTCATGGTTCAATAGTTGGGTGATATGAAATAAAATCAGTTGAAGCAGCATAGTTGTATTCATTCATTGTTATTCCATAAATATCGAGTTTAGTGTCATTCTTAACTTTACATTCAATGATCTCATTTGTCTCACTAGAACTGTCACACAGTTGATTCCAGTTAATCATTTCATAACAACAACAAAATAAGAAACGCAAATGACTTTATCCAAACTTTCATCATACCTTCCTCGCTTACTCTTTGGTTCAAACCCCGACTACCTTAAAGGAAAAAAAAGAGCAGACTTTTTATTACCTTTCCAGATATAAATGATACATCAGAAAAAAACATAGGTGTTTAACTAGGTTCTTGGTGTGTACTCGAGGACAGGCCACTAAAAGTCCCAACTGAGAGTCCCAATTTTAACTGCACGCAATTACTTTAAAAATTTAGGAGAGGGGTTTAAAATTTTGCAAAACTGATTCAAACTGAGTCCTTATTAAATAGTGCATTTCTAAAATAAGAATATAATTATACTGTTTTACGTTGAAGTGGACGTCATATACCTTACCTTATTTTCCATCTTTTTAACTTCTTCCCCAGCTATGTTATTGTGAATTGTGGCAACTTGAACCAGCGCACATTCATCCCAGATCCTATAGTGACTTTTACTGATATATATTTTTCTATCCGGTTGTGATACAGCTTGGGAGTCCATCGCAACATGAAACCAAAATATTACTCCACCGTGTAATTGTGGTGTTATCTTATCAGATGCTAACCATCAACTCCATTCATTTATTTCTCCTCGTATATTTTCTGGTAGAACGAGACGTCAATACATTAGAATCCATGAATGCAAGTAAAAGTCTAAAAGCTCTACAGTACCTTATCTAATAAATATATTGTGTGACGAACAGATTGCTAAAGTTAACCTAGTCAATAACTTGTATTCTTAAATATGTTTCTAATTGAAAAAAAGTTGTACAGATCTAAATCTTTTTTTAAAAAAAACATTCCGTTTAATTACCTGTAATTTATCTACTTAACTTATCAGTTTCTTTCACTCGTTTTCTTTTTTTTTTTTGTAAAAAATCTTGTTGAAATACCTTGTACTGAGAGTTCAATATTGTACGAAAAATATAATATTGAATTAAGCCACTAATAATAATAATAATTTACCACCTGTTAAGTTGAAACACATCAATCAATACCGAGTTCAGTGGAACATCTTACAAATGTCACAACATTCTATCACAATAAGTTGCTTTTTATGGATATGACATAGTCTATCATATTTTCAAAAATTATTTACGTTAATCCAATATCTTAGATAGTCATTGAAAACTAGGAAGTACTGAACTTATGTTTCTTCCTAGTAAGGGACTTCCCAACATTGGTCATCCACGAACCCACTGCAAGGGATCGAACCCAGGACCCTTGATCTTGAGGACGAACGCTTTACCTGTCTACTTCACGGGTCTGACATTCAGTGGTATATATGCCCAACCTTAATCATTCTGCTATATTATGCGACCAGTTCCGTTATTTTTGCTAGATAATTGTCTCATACTTGACATGGTTAAACTCCACTAGTCACAGCTTCGCGCTAGAACTCCAAGAATGTTAGAAATACATTATTATTATTACGTCTAGAATTACTGGTGAGTCTATGATTATTATCAATGGTTTTAGTGGAGTTAAATGTATACACCATTGGATTCTGAATCAGTGGTCCAGAGGTTAGTTGCTTGCCGACAGACCTAAGATCCTAGGTTCGATTTCCTTTAGTGGGATCGCGGATGTCAACTTTCGAGGAATCACATACTAGGAAAAGCAAGCAGTTCAAGTCCTTCTGGTTTTCAGTATTAGTCCAACTAAGATCAGTCCGTGATTTAATCTGTAATAATAAGTTATTGATGGGAATGAAATGAAGTAGGTATGATTGTAGTACAACCTCATGATGAAGCTTGAGACCGAATATAAGCCTCGGGGGCTCGTAGCAAATGCACTTAAACTTCAGTCAGTTTGTGTTATAGAAAAATAACGCAGTGAATGCACACTGCTGAGGCATGGTGAACTAGAACAAAGTAGTTGTTAAATTTTTTATGATTTTGAAAAGTTCACAGGTTAAAATCAGCCCAGGAGGCAAACTATCTGAAAATTCGAAATAATGATAACACATTTATTTACTTTGATAGTTTCGCTTTCAATGCAAACTTACTGTAAATGAAGATCTATTGAAAACTAGAGAGCACAGAATATATATTAAGAGTATCGCCCATAAAGATTAGGATACATAAGTACAAGGTCAAGGATACTATTTTTAGAAGAACAATTACAAAATACTTGCCAAACAATAATAAACTTTGTTAAACACGTAAATGACTTATCTCTTATCTTTGATTCGCTAACTTCCAATGAAGATTAACGACAATCACAATTTCACGTTATGGGAAAAGATATGAGGGAAGTATCAAAATGAAGATCATACTACTATTGATAATTTTAACATTCGGCTTTTTACATCATTTCAGGACAGTACATAAACTCACTACACATTTCCTGACTGATTATTAACCATGTATTCTAATAATTCTGAACGAATCGTTGAATATATATATATATATATATATATATATATATATATATATATATATATATCATTTTCATTTAGTTAGGAAATTTTCGTACGTGATCCTGAAGGCTTATATTGTTCTAGTGATTAGGCTGTATTGTTGTCACCAAGATTTGCGACTCGATGTCATTACGTTAATCGGAAAGAAGATATTGACCAAGATTTTATAGTAAATTACACCGGTAATTAAGGTGCCTCTGAAATCTTGGAGGAGCCGATCTCTGTGATATTGAAACCCAGTCATCAACTACACCCATCATTCATTACTAACATAATCCATCAATGATTAGTTGGTAAAATGATTTCTCATAAACCTAAAATATATTTAACCATTGTTAAGGTTTTGTTTTGATTTGATTCTTGTACATGTCCAGTTGTATTCGTACGGTTCGTTCTAAGGACACATATATTTCAAGTGTAGAAAGTAGATTAGATTTTATGCATAATACGTACGGTGCTTTACATAACAAAATAGTTATTCATCAATAAATTAAAGAATTGAAAGTACTGTAATTTAACTGGTTCTAGTTAATCTTTGTAGAATATTCGATTTGACAATGAAGTACTAACGATCGATTAACTTTCTGTCTAGTTTGAATTTGTTGTTAGAATGTATACGATCATCAGTAATGAGAAATTTTAAAAATTGATTTTGGAAAAAAACTGTTTTTCGATAAAACAATGAAAAGATGGAGTTAATCTGAAAAATGTGATGTATTTGCGCTATACATTTCGAACAATCTGGTCATCATATACATGTCAGGGCATTTTATATGAAAACTAATAAAAGTCAATTAAATGAAAGTTCAATTAAAAAAGTAACAAAGAGGAAAGAAACAATTTTACATTGTATATAATGAATAAGAAATTTTCGCGTTATCCTAGGCCATAGAATGACTTAAGGATTACCAAGGTAAATTCAAGGTGACGACAGATTGTTTTTGTACACATAAGGGGGGTTTAGATTTACGAATAGCCAAGGTTTCAATAAACTTGAGAATTCGGCCTTGACAATTTCTATACAACGTTCTAAAAGCTGTATCAATGTCAATTTTGTGCCCCGTTTCAATTATATGTTTCGATAGCGAAACATATAGCGCAAATACATCACACTTTTCAGACCAACTCCATCTTCTCATTGTTCTATAGAAATTTATAAAAGGCACTAATTGCTTTAATGGTGTTTTTGTTGAATATGTTTTATCTGTTTTATAACCAATGTATCTTACTGACAAATGTAACGATCCGACTCCATAGAAAAGTTCATTCAGTTTTTAAATATAATTTCTATAAACGGTTAAGATTAACTAAGTAACTATGAAAATGAGATACATATTCCATTTAATGGAGTTCCAAAGATGAACATAATGGAAGTAAAAGCCGTTGTTTATATATAAGAAAACGTCTTTTTAGTTTTGTTGCGAATGAAGTGATTCAAGTGAGTATGCAGTCATGTTTCAAATCTTATTGATGTGATGGCGTATTTTAACTGCTCAGTATGCCTTGATTACAATACTTTACCTGACTAATCCCGAATCAAAACATCAATAGGAAGCGAACAAAATATATTAGGAAAATTTGAGTAGCAAAAGATAATCTCGAAAAAACGTTAGACTTTATTCTAGTGTTCTCAATCCATTTATTAGCATAGATTGATGGACTATGGATTAAGCAGCATACTCCAACTTGACGTTAACTTAGGAAGGTATTAATGAGCACCGGACTCTGCTAACAGTGATAGATTATAAAAATTCATCTCTAGGCAATTTGTAATGGTTCATAACTTTGCAGAAGTTATAAGTAAGAGATTTATGATCATTAGTCCATGTGTTACATACTCCATTTATCTTAGAAAATTTATTACCTTACTACTCATCAAACCCCAGTAGTATAAATCAGCTCTACTTGTTCAGTTTTTAAAACGATTATTCAACTCGACTTATTCTACCTAAACACTGTTTTGTTCTAGATTAGTACCCTTGTGATTATATGAGCACTGTATTATTAATCTTACTTATATGAAAATATTTTCAAACAATAAACATTGGAAAGTATTCATTTCACTATTCAGTGATAAATCATTAGAATAAAATGAATTCATTTAAATTTCCAAATGATTAATTAGTAACTTTGTTTAAATTATCTGACGCAACTAAAACTATTAATATAACGTTTATTCATACAACCAATATCCACAACAAATAAATCAGTTTATAAGTGGCGTGATATATATTTCTATTCAGTTTTCTTAACGTCAACTGAACAAGTTAAAATGATGAATAAAACGTGTTATTTTACCAACTGATAAAATTACATGTATCAATTAATTTTAAATAAGTATTGAATTTTCTTCATATAATTCAAATGCTGACGAGCTCATCATCTTGGATATTACAATGTGATGAGACGATATCATGTGAAATATGGTCAAATCATATAAACAGTTCACACAACTTGAAGATTAACCTCACTTGAATTGTTACAACAAATGTGAATAATATCCGTCTCCATATTTAGCAATGCTTTGTTTCCTCCCTGAAAATCATGTCCATATTCAAAATGGAAGTGATTCTGATCATATAATTTTTAAATAAACGGAGTTTTCAATGCTTTATTACTGTATTGCTATTTAGTTCTATTGTACTTTTGGTTACAAAACTTATCAGTAAACACTGGAAGTTATTCGAACAGAAATAAAAAATTACAACACTTATCCTACTTAATGACTGTGGTTTAACTATCCTAATAAAATAAAATCTAAGCTGTAGTGAGTAAGCAGATTATTCCAATTTCCAAGGTTACCGCCCAAATATCCTTGTCTGGACCGAACCTGGATAATTCAATATTGTGATGTCTTCGTTCACGCCTATTGGTATTGCGGTACGGTTTCAAGTCTTTTATGAGACCCAATGGGGATTAAGAATGATTTTTAAGTACTACTATTCAACTTCTGTCAAAATAAGTTTCTAATTAGTTTTGCCTTCTGTGTCCAATTCGCTAAGTTTGTTAAACGTTAGAAGCTTGGGTAGAATGTCAGTTGGGCTGCAAACCATAACGGACATCAGTTGTGGTGCAATTAAAAAGTGAAGAGTTAGACATCTGATCTTGTTGCCTACAAATTCTTCCCAGTTTCACATCTTGATGTCACATGGATCAAACCTAGAACTTTTGTATTTTATAACTTTAGTCAGTCTATGATAATCAGCTATGGAATTTATTTTAGACAACGCTATTTTCTTCTCAAAAAAACCCCGATGTATCCACAGTGTCTCACGTTCACTTGTTAAGGTTGATTGGAAGTAATACTGAATAAATCAGAACCAGATAATATTGTTTTCTAGTATCTTAGAACAATTTCCTCTAAGACAAACAAATAAGAAAGGGGTGATGATTGGAAACAAAAGTATATTTATTTGTTGATGGAGATCAAGCAAATTGAGGTATGTAAATTGGTTATCTAGATGGAGAGAAGTGTTTCATAAGGAGTCATGATGTAATTTGGTGTCAGTGCTTGACCGAAGCAGACAAATGTTAATAGATGATAGAACTGAACTATCTTTTTGAGATCACTGTTATTCGAGTCTCGGTTTGTCACTTAATGACGACGAGAGCTTGGCTGACTAGTATCTCCAATTATGCTTAACAGATTGTTAAGTGTTATAATAAAACGATGAAACTTCAGTGTATATTCAAGAAAATTAAATATTACATCAAAACATCTATCATCGTGTCATGCCATCACGTACAATGCTTGTGCAAGTCCACAAATACCCCATATACCTTCTGCGTTTTGCTCTTTACCTCAACGAAACTCATCCGATTCACATATAGTGGTTACTAGTCTTCACGCTATCTATATTACAACTCCTAGGGTACTTTACAGACAAATATGGACATGACATGAATATTTGTTTCATTTAATTATAACATTTATGTCTAAACGTTAATGAGCACTTAATGATTTGAGAAGGGGAAAGGTATGTAAATATTATCATGACAGACTTAGATTATTCTACCACGAAATTTCCCATAACAGCTATTCTTGAATATGGTTTTCAGATGGATTTTAACGAGATAACCTGTGATTAAAGACAGACCACATCAGACAGAAAATATTCGCATAACATACACGATTTATTATCTACTTTGAAATGTAAGGCTGTTTTCAAATAAAACATTAAATATGCATGATCAGAACCTGAAGAATTGCTAAGTTGTCTCGAGGTTGAGAATCTATGTACTATGCAGACTCCAAAGATGTCTCAGAAACTGATTGTTTGACAATCTCTTTTTATCTAACGAAAGTCAGTCAAACCACAAGTCAAGGATGATGGGGTGTGAAGAAACATTTTAATAACGGCCGGTGTGTTGAATTGTTCACAATCTAAGCTAATTAGTGGTCGTAGAAGAAGAACATCACAGCATGCCCAAACGTGATCTGGTAAATAATGTATCTAGTAAAACTGACAAGGTTAACATCAATATAGAAGTCTGACAGAGATATTTATTTCGATGACTGACTTACCACTAAGACTGGTTTACCAGTCACAATTCCAGAAACAAAAATGTAAATGAAGTGATGTTTATGTTACTCTATTAATGTACATTTTAGTCATTATTTTGCACGAAATTATACTGAAGTTTATCTTGCTACTGACTCCACCTGTAGCTCTTCTAGGGTTACTCAAGGTCCCAAGACCGGGTAGAAGAGGAGGGATTGGCATGGGGTCCACAATCTCATCCCGTAGAAAGCAACCTAGATAAAATACGCTAACCAGCAATGACGACGAAGAAGATCAGGTCTACTCAAGGCTGCGATCGGTCATTGCGAAGTGTTCAGGAAAGGCCTAACCATCCTCATGGGAGATCTAAGCGCCAAAGTTGGAATGAACAACACCGGTTATGAAGTTATCATGGACGACATGGACTGACTGGGAGAAAGGAACGAGAATGGCTAGAGATTCACTAATCTAATCTATATGCATTCAAGAAGTTGGTTATAGGCAGCACAATATTTCCCCTACAAACTCATACACAAAGCTAAATGGATCTTACTGGATCACATCACGGAGAACCAGATCGATCATATTTGCATCACTGAAAATTCCAGAAGGTTAATGTAAGATATGAGAACAAAGAGAGGAGCTGATATAGCTTGAGACAACCACCTGGTGGTTGTCAAGATGAAACCGAGGCTAGAGAAACACCGGGCAACTGGAGAAACAGCATTACAAACGTTCAATACAGCCTTCCTTTGAGATACCAACCAACTCGATGAATTCAAAATAACTGTCGGCAACAGCTTCCAAATATTACAGGATCTACTGAAAGAAGAAGAAACTACGATTGAGAACAACTGGACACAGATCAAACAAGCACTAACTTCAAAGTACCATGTGCTGACCCACAAGAAGCACCATCATAATGAATGGATCGTCATCGACACCCTAGACAGGAATCAAGAGAGGAAGAACAGGAAGACAGCAATTAACAACAGTCGAACAAGAACAGAGAAAGTCGAGGCACTAGCTGAATACACAGAATCAAACAAGCAAGTGAAGAAGAGCATTAGATTCGACAAGCAGAAATACGTGGAAGATCAGCAAAAACAACGGAAAAATCTGTAAGAGAAGGAAATATGAAACAACCACATGATACGATAAAGAGACCAGTAGGGAAATATAGTAAATCAGAGAGACCGGTCAATGGCAAAGAAAGTAAGCCGATCACTGAAATTCAAGGACAGAGGAACAGATGGATGGAACACTCCGAGAAACTCTTGAATAGACCAGCTTCAATGAACCCACCAGACATTGAAGCAGTACACACAGACATTCCAATACATCTCACTCCACAAACAATCAAAGAAATCAGGATGACCATCAGACAAATCGACAGTGGGAAATCAGTAGGACCAAACAGTGAACCAGCTGAAGCACTGAAGTGAGACATAGAAGTAACTGCGAAGATGGTCTACATCCTATTGAAGAAGATTTGAGAGGAGGAACAAGTTCCGACATGATGGAAGAAAAGATAATCCATCAAGATACTAAAGAAAGGAGATCGGGCGAATGTGAAAACTATACAGGCATCGCATTATTGCTAGTACTAGGGGAGATTTTCAACAGTGTTGTTGAACAGGAAGGAAGACTCAGTAGACGCTCCACTTCGAAATCAACAGGCTGGATTACATAAGAATCAGTTGTGCACAGACCAAATCGTGACACTGTGGATCGTCATTGATTAATCGGTTGGATGGGACTCGTCTCTATACATCAACTTCCTTGACTGTGAGACAGCGTTTGACAGTGTGGATGGTAGGACCTTATGGAAACTTCTTCGACAATGTGGAGTGAGTAGCTCAGAAGACTGTCAACATCATCCGGAATTAATAGGACGCTTTTCAGTGCGAAGTTGTACATGGAGGAGAGTTGACAGATGCATTACAAGTGAGGACTGGAATCAGACAAGAATGCTTACTCTTTCTTCTGGTTGTTGATGTGGCCTTCCATCCCATACACACGAACAAATGCAGATGAAGACAGCCACTTCAGCAGCAGCCTCTGTATCAGTAAGCCTCAACATACACAAGGGAAAAAGCAACATCCTCAAATACAACACGGAGAACACCAACAGACTCACACTTGATGGAGGACCTCTGGAAGATGTAGAATCTTCCACGTACCCGTAAAGCATTATCGATGAACAAGAAGGATCTGATGCCTACGTAAAGTTAAGGATCTGCAAAGTAAGGGCAGCATTTCTACAGTTGAATAAGATATGAAATTTAGAACAACTGTATCTCAGCCAATATCAAAGTCATAATCTTTAATACGAACGTCAATACAGTCCTAGTGTACGAAGCTAAATTTTGGAGCACTAACAAAACCATCAGCAAAAAGATACAAGTATTTATAAACAGTTGTCGATGCAAGATACTCATTTTCCGTTGATCGAATTTCATCAGCAACAGCCTACTGTGGAAGAGGACAAACCAAATTCCAGCTGAGGATGAAATTAGGAAGAGATGCAGGAAGCGGATAGAACATACATTACGAAATTATCAAATTGCATCACGAAGCAAGCGCTAACTTGGGATCTTGAAGGGAAACGGAAAAGTGGAAGACCAAGGAAAATAATTTATTTGGAATCGGAGGCAGATATAAAAAAAATGAATGGGAATTGGAAGCAACTGAAAAAAGCCTCCTAGGACAGAGTTGGATATAAAATACTGCTATGCGGCCTGTGCTCCTTCATGAGGGGTATCAGGCGTAAGCAAGTAGGTAAGTTATTCAGCCGCAAGCCTTTACTGCTAGGTCTCCAACTTTAAGGGATGGTGTCGAAAATCTTCTGGGAGAAGCATGTTCAGAAATACCATAAGCCAACTAACTTATTCGAGTCCCCTGTCGGATATATAAGAAAGATAATCAGGCTAACTGTTGCGTCGAGTCATTCAGAACCGCTAAGCCTACTGTAGCCAACAGGTTAGTTCCGAAACAAGTTAGGAGAGTATTAAATGTTGTTTGCTCTAAGATTTGAAAACGAATTTTGAAAATCATATTTAATGTTTTTAGACACAGTTTAAGCTCTCCATGTCATTAAAAACATTGATCAACTGGGTCCACCCAGAACGTGGTTTCGTATTACTGTATCATATATATACATATATGAACGTACATATCACTCATCTATTTTTCGAAGGATAATAAGTTACTGTATGTGAAATTACAGAGATAGTTACACGCTATTTGTTCTAAACTATAATTAGGAGAATGCAAAATAGCATCCTCTCAGCTGGTGAGCACAACTCCTTAATGGATAAATTCAAGATAAGATCCGGCAAATAAGTATTCATTTAATAATTATCATCCTTCACCCGAACCAACTGTGGTGGTCTCTCAGTCGATCCAACTTCTTTTCGAAAGGGCCGACAAATCGAGCTCCAATCACATGTTGGAGTAATGAATTCAATTCTTTGATGATTCTATGCGAATGTCGATAGTCAACTCATGAATAATTTGCTCCGGACTTGTGAACATTTTTAGAGTGTCCTCGTAAATTCTCTCATTTAGAAGACGAGAAAAATGAGGGCATATCTGATTCAAATTTGCCATTAAGTAATTTAAAAACTTTGGTCAAACCGCCTCTGGATGTTCTTTATGACAGATGAAATATAGAAGTTTAGCCAGTCGATCATCATATAATGGCCTTACGATTCCGATAATCAGCTTAATTGTGGTTCTTTGAACCTTTACTAACAGCTCACCGGCTCTTTTTAGGCAGGGACTAGCCGCTTGTATGAACTACTCCAGTTTAGGACGAACAAAAACTGCATACAAAGTAAAAAAAGGTTTTAGCATTGACATTGCTAAAGGCTCTAGCATTGACCATAGGGTTTTGAAACCTGTGGCGGCTATCGCAGGGCAGTGTGCAATCGTTTATAAGTCTAGGCTGACAATGACTCCAAAGTCATTGTGTCTGAACGAAAAGCAGCTTAGTGTTATTCACCATACATTTATTTGTACCTTGGTGGCCAATATGCATCACATTGCACTTGGATGCATCTAAAGGCGGCTGCAAAACTATAGACCATTCAGATAATTTCTTCAGGTTATTTTGAGGCTCTCGACCGTAACCTTCACCTTTTATCGTCTCCCATATTTCGACATCGTCAGCATGCAACAAGACCGGTAGTGATAGGAGACTAGGGATAAATTTTATATACAGGAGGAATAACAGTGACCCTGAAACTCTACTCTGAGGCACTCCACTAGTCACAAAGTCCCAGCTAAACAACTTTCGGGTTCACCAGTACCCTTTATTGACGCCCAACAAGGAAGTCTTTTAATCACATAAGTAAATTTCCCTTGATCCCGATATCACTTAGCTTAGATAACAGTCGGTTGTGATGAGCTTTGTTAAAAACCGTGCTGAAGTCGATATAGGATACATCTATAAATAACTTTTGATCTTCAAGAGCACACAAACATTCATGGACTGGCAATAAGCTTGGGAGACATGAATGGCCTGTTTTAAAATCATGATGCTTTCTGGAAAAAAATCCTGCTTTCATCAAGATACTGAAACAACTTCTTTTGAATAATCCTTCCTAAAACTATAACAACCAGGCTTGGTAAGCTTGCTGGTCAATAGTTTGCAGGTTTGTGTCTTATACCTGTTTTGAAGGCTGAACTCACTATAGAATTCTCCCAGTCTTTTGGTAATCTACCTTGATTTACGGATAGATTAAAACGTGTTTAGTAATTAGAAACAAACTTTGTTAACACCTTTGGTAACCTAGGGTGCATTTCATCGGGTCTCGTAGATTTGTCTTTATCAAGTTTACTTAGCAGACCAAAGACGTCGAGTTCTTTGATAATTACAATGTGTAGGGTGTGTAAGGGGCTCTGTACGAGCTGAAATGGAATCTCTACGGTACATGCATTTCTAAAGTAATTTCAGAATATCTGAGCCTCACAATGATGGCCGCAGTATAACTGTCCCCACCCATGGTACTGGAATAATTCCCCTTCACTTAGTCCTTTGATTTATGTACAAGTATAAGCGTTCAGGGTATTCTATGAACTTTTTAACAAGCTTTTCTCCGTACAGACTTCTAGACACGCGGAGGACTGAGTTACAAACATTTAGAGCTTTCGGATATTGGGATTTTGTCTCGTCAGTACACAGTAACCTAAATCTTTTCCATATTCTCTTACGGAGACGTGTGAGAACCTCTCCATTAAACCACGATAGAGAGATTCTCGGACTCCTTGGTATAGAACAAGGGAATGTACGGTTCAGAAACTTATACGTACTAATTTCCACATGCCTTCAAAGCCGCTTCAGCACGGGATTCCGACTTTTATTGTCTAGTCTGCTGAGGATGCTAAGTGAATAATTTCCTGTATATCTGCGTTTCAAAGGTTTGGTCTGGCTTGCACTGACACACTTGTTGAAAATATGTCAATCAAAAGCTATGACTGCTTGGTCCCACTTACCTAAGGGTGGCATGTGAAGGAGGTTTGTGACGTTGTCTTCATAATGAGTCAATATTAGGTTTAGTGAGGATGGGTTCAGAGTCCATGTAGTACCTAGTTGTTTCTTTCACATGTTTCACTAGGACACATGTAGTGATCGAGTCAACTATTTTCTACTCGAAAGAATTTTCTGAAACTCAGTCCACAGATTTCTCCAGTACACCGTTGGTGCATTAAATTCTCCCGAGATTAGACGCTGATCACTTAATGACCATGTGTTGAAACCGACTAGCAAGACCTCATTCACCTCACAGCTTGGACTGAGGAGGAGCAAACCAATCAGACACTCATTTCCTTTGAATTTCAAGCGGCAACCAACTAGTTCGTACGTTTCACTTTCATAGGATACGTTACCACAACAATAAAAGGGATAGTATTTTTACTGGATAGAACTACTCCTCCTTTATTCTTCTGGGTTCTATCGGCGCTTACCAATGGAAAACTTACTACACCATGTTTCTTACTATCTACGGACTGCGTCAGTCAAGTTTGTGAGACAGTGTTCACGTCCAGTTTGGTGGAGGATAACTGGACACCTGTTAAGCAAGCACTAGGCATTTGTGCAACAGATCTGAAGACCATTTATATGGCTTTGTACTGACTTTATATTCCCATTCCCAGTTATTGATCGTCTATATAGAATTCCTATTGAAAGTATGTTTAGAAGCAGGTGATCAGTAGTTTATTTAGACAGACATCTGTAGAATGTGTTCATCACTTAGCGAAACAAAATAACAATTACAGTACCCGAATAAAATAAACAAACCTGAACGTATATTTTGATGCTTTGTTTTCAGTGTCAGGCTTGTCCGGTTAGTAATCCCCTTTTAAATGTTGTAGTAATGCTGAACTGAACTAGAATAGTTAATTATAGTACATGGCAAAATTTACTAGACCCGACTGCTCGCTAGTAACTTTTACTATAGGAGGAAATTAACTGTGATAGACATTGTTCGCAATCCCTCAAACTCAGAATGTTAGATGACGTAGGAAGTTACCATCCAGTTTTTAATTCCGGATCCGTGTTTCCGATGAAACTTTGTGATTGTTAACTTTATCGGGTTCCAAACTAAGTCATCTCCGATTTTGTAACGTAATATTTTCGCTTAAAGCTAACTAACACGTTCAGATACATAATGTGACGTATTCCTAGATTATAGGGGCTTTGTGAGTAGTGTCGCTCTATAGTTCACAAAAATTCGTACAATCACTAATATTCAGCATAACAGTTTTAAATCAGACAAATGTCTTCACTTATTATGTAAAAAGTATCCACGTCCATCCATGGTTTACGTAATATAGGAGTTTACAGTCCGCGATCCCAAGAGCTCGCTGAAACACAGAACTGAGGCCGAATGATTCACGGAATTTACCTTTTGACTGATGTTGATGTTTGTGGGAAAGTAGGTACGGAGAGGAACTAGGATAATGAAAGGACTTATGTACTGAACCACAAGACTAAGCAACACACTATGATAACGACATAAATTACAAGCAATCAAAAGGGAACAAAACTCAAAGGATTGTACTTCAACATATCACCCGTATGATAAAGAATATAAAGTCAGTTTAGTTAACCCCTGTAGCTATTGACTTATTTTCTCCCATTCCTTCTTTAAACTGAATTCAATATTCTTCTCAAATACACAGAACACGATTCATTATCATTATTCTATTATTATTATTATTCTCTTTCACAAATATGGCAAATATAATGCTAACATTATTGAAACACATGTAGTATTGCATTTTTGAAGAAACTCGAAATGGTTTCTTCACAACATTTATGTACCCATAAGATGTTTCTCAACAATAATACTAATGCTAATACTAATAATAATAATAACAAGTACATGGTGTAAGTAAACCGCGACAACAAAAGAGAAACTACACTAAAAATCCGTCCTAAACACAGAGTGCCCCACAAATGCTTGATATATCTTGACGACATTTGCTGTTGCATTTTGCCAGACCATTGGCAATAAGATCGTGTTCGACCGGACCCAAGGTCATAGTGTGGTTCAGTGTATGATCGTTAACCTTTGACTATCTGCTTAGAAAGTTTGCCAGAATCCTTGATAAAAGATATCTGATCCCATCTTGTTGGGAATACTTTTATTGATTCTCAGATGCCGAACAGCTATTTAGCCATTATTCTTTCTGTTGTCTTGCACGTTAGTTTGTGCTAGAGAAACTCTCGACTGTATAGCACAGATTGTAATGTGTGATGTGCTTTGTACTTCTAATATAAGTTGTTTTCTTTCTCAAGTTTTATCCGTTTGAATTGAATGTGGAGTTTTTGTTTTGATGTAATTTAAACATGGGACACTCAAAAATGTTTGATATGCTATACATCGTATCATTAGCAACACATTTGCATCGATTAACACACAGAGGACGAAAACTTTTATGGACCAGCGAGTGTCAATAGGCGTTCGATGCTTTGAAAGCACGGTTAACCTCCCCACCTATATTAGCTTTCCCGGATACTTCAGCAGACGGAGGCGAATATATACTTGATACGGATGCTAGTTCCTCGGCTATTGGAGCAGTAATATCACAAGTAGCTCAAGATGGACACGGAAGGGTCGTTGCTAGTCGACGACTAGATAAGAGTGAAGCACGGTATTCCACAACACGTCGAGAGATGTTGGCACTAGTAAAATCCTTACAACATTTTCGTCATTATCTACTGGGCAAACCCTTTCGTGTGCGCACGGATCACCGTGCATTACAGTGGCTCCGCTCTTTCCGCGAACCAGAAGGGCAAGTGGCACGCTGACAGGAACGGCTACAAGAGTTTGATTTCACATGCGAGTATCGACCGGGAAACTGATATACAAACGCGGATGCCCTTTCCCGAATACCTCAGACCACAGATACTGTTAACGCAATTCTTAGTATAGCTCTGGAGAATGATTGGCCCTCCCTGCAAGAAACAGATCCGGACCTGCAGATTATTTACCAAAGACAGTTACACGGAAACAATAAGCCATCTATGAAGGAGTTAAAAGATCAACCATTAAAAACTCGTCGAATTTGCGCTAAATGGAGCAACCTAAAACTATATGGTGACACGTTATTCCTAATTAATGAATCGAAACAACCCCTACTGATAGTACCGCGAGTGAAAGTCGAGAGCATTGTGGAGCAGGTACATCGCGAACTTGGTCATGCGGGAGAACGAAGGACTGAATACACTGTCCGTCAGCGCTTTTGGTGGCCATCCATACATGAAGATGTAGTGCAATTTTGTAAGAATTGGAACACGCGTTACCGTTTTAAATCGCCTCAGCAGACACCCCGTGCACCAATGACGCCGATGGTGACAACAGGACCACACCAGCGAGTTGGCATAGATATAATGGGACCATTGACAACGACAAAAGACGTGAATCGCTACATACTGGTTATGGTGAATTATTTCACTAAATCGTGCGAAGCAGTACCCATTCCGCAGCAAGACGCCCTTACTATTGCCCGAGCTTTTATTGATCATTGGGTGTAAAATGTGATTGATTCCACAATTCAGTGTAAAGAGGTTCAATCAGAGGTTTCCTCCTTAGACTCGTCTTCGTCATTTAGAATCCCAAACGTATGGACAGTCGAGAGATTACCTATGTTGCGCAGGACGGTACCAACGACGTCTCAAATGAAATCCTGGACGCATTTAAAAGACATAAGTTTTCCTAGAGTACAGGATGAGAATGTCGAACTGTTGATCGGGTGCAACGCACCGAGTGTAAACGAAATGGAAGAGGTAAGAACTGGAAAGCCGAATGAACCATTCTCCGTGAAGACTCTGTTAGGTTGGACGCTGTTCGGTCCCTATGGGGAACCCTGTAAAAGCAATCGTGTACTCAATCACCTCTCAGCTAAAGAGGAATTAGAGGATAAGTTTGAACAATCGTATTCAACTGAATTCAAAGACCGACTTAGTCGTACTTCATCGATGTCTGTGGAAGATCGCATAGCATCATCAGAATCTGCATATGGTGTCGCGGAGTATACTCGTTCCGAAGATGTCTCTCGTCAAGTTCATTGTTCGTTTTTATTAACTAAGTATAAGGTTGTTAAGCCAAAAACTGAAGCATCATCTGCTAATAAATCCAAATCAACTCTAAGAAAGCTTAAGGAAAAGAAGGACATCAAACTGAAAGTGAAGACTACGAAAAAGCCGAAGACCACTGTAACGAAGAAGCCAGTAACTAAGACCCTGAAGAAGCAGGTAGCACATATTCGCCGTGGTATCGAGGATGATGTTGAGAAAGGCGCCCTTGTACGAGTTATGAACAAGAGTAACGGTGCATCTGGTAGTTCTATAGGATCCAATGCTATTCTTAGACAGATCATGTGTAGTTGGAATCAGAATAAGACAGTAAATGCCCTTTTAGAGAGAGGTTGTGAATGGCGCTTTGAAATTCCGAGGTCTAGTCAACGAGACGGTGTATGGGGACGCATCATAAAGTCGATAAGAAGAATTCTGCGATCACTATTGTTTCAGAAGGTATTGATGGATGAGTCTTCGAGAGACTTAGTGTTATTAAACAATGTTGGCTCACTGAGAAGTCTATGGTCCAAAGCTATTGTTGAACAAGTAAGCTATGGCTTTGACGGACAAGTTCGTACGGCGAAATTGAGAACCGCAAACGAAGAAACTGCTCGCGACGTACGACGCTTATGTCTACTAGAAGGAGCCGGCTGTCTGATGGCAACGACGACCCTGGACAACGGACGTGGTGCGCGTTTCGGGGAGTGTAAAATGTGATTGATAGACGAACCCACCAATAATAAGGGAAACGCCCACCACCACATCAACTCCTTTTGACCTTGTACGACTGTATCTCTTTATTAACCAATCACAGTTTAATGTTCATTGTAAAACAATATTGGCTTGTTGACTCATTTTTCCTATTCTCTGGCTACTGTTCGGTATGTTATTTGTCTCTGTTTTTCCCTGTATTAATAGACCGTACTGTTTGTTTGTACACTAACGATGTTAATTTATGTTTTAGAAACAGATAAAGTTTATCTAGCCAAATAGCTTGCTTGTTCTGACTTTGGCTAAACCAAGACTCTGTACTCGACAGTCTAGAGATTAGCTTAGAGTTGAATCTGTGGGAAATTGCTTCCTACATTGGGTCTTCCGTTATGGTGCCCCAGTCTCACTTCATTCCGACCAAGCTCCAGCCTTTGAAAGTCATCTCATCACTGAGATATGCCAGCTATTAGAAATCAGGAAGATACACACTACTGCATGTCACCCAGAAGGTAACGGCCTCGTGGAAAGAACAAACAGAACTACTAAAGCCATCTTACAGTCGTTAGTCAGCAGATCGTCACCTGAGTTATGGGATGATGTGCTTCCTCAATGTCTTTTAGCATGTCGTACGTCGGTACACGGGATTCTCACCTGCTATTTTACTGTTCGGGCACGAAGTACGCTTACTGGTAGAGATACAGTCGCCCCTGCTGCCCTGCGAACAACAAGAGCATGTACTGTACATACGTACTCTCCGCAACCGCCTAGCTGATTCAGACCGCCTGGTCAACATTAAATTGCGCAAGGCTAACGGACACCCAAAAGACATGTATGATCGTCAGGTGCAAGGACCGATGTATACAGTCGGAGATCGCGTCTGACTACGCCGCCCCATGACATCGCTAGGGAGTTGCAGTAAATTCCACCAGCTCTGGTAAGGTCCTTTCGAAATTGTCCTCATCTGATCCCCACTACGTTTGTATTGCGTAACATACAACGACCTAAGGACGACGTGATAACGGTACACTACAACCAAATAAAACCGGATCGGATGACAGTCCCCTTCGATGCTCAGTTCGCCGACCCACCGCCGGCCACTAGATTTTATGAAGCACCATCAGAAGGAGGAACAGCATACCCATGCCCAAGACCAGGCACTGAGGACAGTGCCTCATTAGGAGAGAGGGCGATGTAACGGGGTTAGAATCATCATGTATGGTGTTGTTAATAGATTCTGTTTTTCTTTCTATTGCAGGGCAACCAAGAATAGATGCTTTAGAAGAAGAAGAGCAAGCTCCGCATGCACTGAACCTACAGGATGACCCATAAGACTGTTTTGTAAACTAGCTCTCCCTTCTGTACATAACCCGAGAATTTTAATTTTCGAAATAAACGACTGGTGGTTCCCATTCCGTGTTCTCTCTCTGCTGTGAAGTGCTCGGTTAACATTGTGTGCGTTGTGGTTTTAGGTCTTCTCGCCTTTCAGTGACTGTTGATTACACGTGTTACAACGTGATGCAAGTAAGTGATGTGCTCTCCGTTTTTCATGTTCATTATAACTAATTACCTCGTTAGTCCAATACGATTATTTCAATTGAAGTCACTGAGAGAGCTCGTAGACGTAGGGTCACTATTAACTTGTCAAGCGTCGTTGGCTGTTATAGATCGACTTATAACAGACGGTGGAATAAAATACGAAAGGCTTTCATGAAAAAACGTAACTTGCTTTCGTTTAGTCAGTTTGCGCATATATATTTGGCGCACTCTTGTACCAATATTTATATGTTCAAATAAATAGATAAATTAGTCAGTTTGCAAATGAAAGCACGATCAAAGGTAACTGACTTTAACAGTGGTGTATGTTTAATTGATAGCAGTCGAGAGAGAAATTAATGATAATGAGAATCACTCAACTGTTACACTATCCACTAGCTACAGCAATCAAAGGCTTCTAGATAATAATGGTATATATATGAAGTGAATACGTTAATATATTTCTTATAGGATGTAATGACGTTAATTTATGCTCTCAAAAGTCCGTAAATCGTAAAGAGCGGATCGATAATGTATTGATGAAATTACAAAAAGCTTTCTTAGCATCAGTGATGCTAGAAGGAGCAACCTTCATTCCGAAGCTTTCCATACCGATACGAATTCTAGTGTACGGCATTTACGCTGCAAATCGAAGGGAGTAATTGCCACGCAACCAGATATTAAATTATTTGTGTCCCTAATTGCGCATGAGTTCATGTTAAGCAGTCTTTTATGTGAGAGTTCTATCCAGAGATTAGCTAGCTTTTTCGTGACACTTAGGTACACCATGTGCATAGGATCTAAAGGAGAGATCATATTAATTGAAAGCGTTTCCACGATCGAATGGCCTTGATGATTAATAGATTGAGTCTGACGACGAAAGGTGTCGTCCGTTCTTAACGTATATTCACCATTTGGAAAAGTCGTCTTCTCAAGCCGTCTCCTAAGTACAGAACACCTGTTGCAACCTGCCTTACCATTGTGATTAACCGTGTACCTAACAACAGAACGAGCATGTACGTCACATATTACGGCAGACAACTTAATAGATAAGTATTTATTAAACTTTGCACTAAACAGACCCACGTCAGTCATTTCTTTTATTTCAGAAATTGTTTCAGCAGAAAATTCGTTGAATTCCGCCGGTTCACTATTCCCTTCGTAGACACCTATCATGAACACGTCACTAAACCTTGGGGCAACGATCCGTCCTAGTATAGGCCATAAATGTTGATTAAAGCTACTAGACATAGAAAGTTCATCTACATTAATATACATTATCGATCCGCTCTTTACGATTTACGGACTTTTGAGAGCATAAATTAACGTCATTACATCCTATAAGAAATATATTAACGTATTCACTTCATATATATACCATTATTATCTAGAAGCCTTTGATTGCTGTAGCTAGTGGATAGTGTAACAGTTGAGTGATTCTCATTATCATTAATTTCTCTCTCGACTGCTATCAATTAAACATACACCACTGTTAAAGTCAGTTACCTTTGATCGTGCTTTCATTTGCAAACTGACTAATTTATCTATTTATTTGAACATATAAATATTGGTACAAGAGTGCGCCAAATATATATGCGCAAACTGACTAAACGAAAGCAAGTTACGTTTTTTCATGAAAGCCTTTCGTATTTTATTCCACCGTCTGTTATAAGTCGATCTATAACAGCCAACGACGCTTGACAAGTTAATAGTGACCCTACGTCTACGAGCTCTCTCAGTGACTTCAATTGAAATAATCGTATTGGACTAACGAGGTAATTAGTTATAATGAACATGAAAAACGGAGAGCACATCACTTACTTGCATCACGTTGTAACACGTGTAATCAACAGTCACTGAAAGGCGAGAAGACCTAAAACCACAACGCACACAATGTTAACCGAGCACTTCACAGCAGAGAGAGAACACGGAATGGGAACCACCAGTCGTTTATTTCGAAAATTAAAATTCTCGGGTTATGTACAGAAGGGAGAGCTAGTTTACAAAACAGTCTTATGGGTCATCCTGTAGGTTCAGTGCATGCGGAGCTTGCTCTTCTTCTTCTAAAGCATCTATTCTTGGTTGCCCTGCAATAGAAAGAAAAACAGAATCTATTAACAACACCATACATGATGATTCTAACCCCGTTACATCGCCCTCTCTCCTAATGAGGCACTGTCCTCAGTGCCTGGTCTTGGGCATGGGTATGCTGTTCCTCCTTCTGATGGTGCTTCATAAAATCTAGTGGCCGGCGGTGGGTCGGCGAACTGAGCATCGAAGGGGACTGTCATCCGATCCGGTTTTATTTGGTTGTAGTGTACCGTTATCACGTCGTCCTTAGGTCGTTGTATGTTACGCAATACAAACGTAGTGGGGGATCAGATGAGGACAATTTCGAAAGGACCTTACCAGAGCTGGTGGAATTTACTGCAACTCCCTAGCGATGTCATGGGGCGGCGTAGTCAGACGCGATCTCCGACTGTATACATCGGTCCTTGCACCTGACGATCATACATGTCTTTTGGGTGTCCGTTAGCCTTGCGCAATTTAATGTTGACCAGGCGGTCTGAATCAGCTAGGCGGTTGCGGAGAGTACGTATGTACAGTACATGCTCTTGTTGTTCGCAGGGCAGCAGGGGCGACTGTATCTCTACCAGTAAGCGTACTTCGTGCCCGAACAGTAAAATAGCAGGTGAGAATCCCGTGTACCGACGTACGACATGCTAAAAGACATTGAGGAAGCACATCATCCCATAACTCAGGTGACGATCTGCTGACTAACGACTGTAAGATGGCTTTAGTAGTTCTGTTTGTTCTTTCCACGAGGCCGTTACCTTCTGGGTGACATGCAGTAGTGTGTATCTTCCTGATTTCTAATAGCTGGCATATCTCAGTGATGAGATGACTTTCAAAGGCTGGAGCTTGGTCGGAATGAAGTGAGACTGGGGCACCATAACGGAAGACCCAATGTAGGAAGCAATTTCCCACAGATTCAACTCTAAGCTAATCTCTAGACTGTCGAGTACAGAGTCTTGGTTTAGCCAAAGTCAGAACAAGCAAGCTATTTGGCTAGATAAACTTTATCTGTTTCTAAAACATAAATTAACATCGTTAGTGTACAAACAAACAGTACGGTCTATTAATACAGGGAAAAACAGAGACAAATAACATACCGAACAGTAGCCAGAGAATAGGAAAAATGAGTCAACAAGCCAATATTGTTTTACAATGAACATTAAACTGTGATTGGTTAATAAAGAGATACAGTCGTACAAGGTCAAAAGGAGTTGATGTGGTGGTGGGCGTTTCCCTTATTATTGGTGGGTTCGTCTATCAATCACATTTTACACTCCCCCCGAAACGCGCACCACGTCCGTTGTCCAGGGTCGTCGTTGCCATCAGACAGCCGGCTCCTTCTAGTAGACATAAGCGTCGTACGTCGCGAGCAGTTTCTTCGTTTGCGGTTCTCAATTTCGCCGTACGAACTTGTCCGTCAAAGCCATAGCTTACTTGTTCAACAATAGCTTTGGACCATAGACTTCTCAGTGAGCCAACATTGTTTAATAACACTAAGTCTCTCGAAGACTCATCCATCAATACCTTCTGAAACAATAGTGATCGCAGAATTCTTCTTATCGACTTTATGATGCGTCCCCATACACCGTCTCGTTGACTAGACCTCGGAATTTCAAAGCGCCATTCACAACCTCTCTCTAAAAGGGCATTTACTGTCTTATTCTGATTCCAACTACACATGATCTGTCTAAGAATAGCATTGGATCCTATAGAACTACCAGATGCACCGTTACTCTTGTTCATAACTCGTACAAGGGCGCCTTTCTCAACATCATCCTCGATACCACGGCGAATATGTGCTACCTGCTTCTTCAGGGTCTTAGTTACTGGCTTCTTCGTTACAGTGGTCTTCGGCTTTTTCGTAGTCTTCACTTTCAGTTTGATGTCCTTCTTTTCCTTAAGCTTTCTTAGAGTTGATTTGGATTTATTAGCAGATGATGCTTCAGTTTTTGGCTTAACAACCTTATACTTAGTTAATAAAAACGAACAATGAACTTGACGAGAGACATCTTCGGAACGAGTATACTCCGCGACACCATATGCAGATTCTGATGATGCTATGCGATCTTCCACAGACATCGATGAAGTACGACTAAGTCGGTCTTTGAATTCAGTTGAATACGATTGTTCAAACTTATCCTCTAATTCCTCTTTAGCTGAGAGGTGATTGAGTACACGATTGCTTTTACAGGGTTCCCCATAGGGACCGAACAGCGTCCAACCTAACAGAGTCTTCACGGAGAATGGTTCATTCGGCTTTCCAGTTCTTACCTCTTCCATTTCGTTTACACTCGGTGCGTTGCACCCGATCAACAGTTCGACATTCTCATCCTGTACTCTAGGAAAACTTATGTCTTTTAAATGCGTCCAGGATTTCATTTGAGACGTCGTTGGTACCGTCCTGCGCAACATAGGTAATCTCTCGACTGTCCATACGTTTGGGATTCTAAATGACGAAGACGAGTCTAAGGAGGAAACCTCTGATTGAACCTCTTTACACTGAATTGTGGAATCAATCACATTTTACACCCAATGATCAATAAAAGCTCGGGCAATAGTAAGGGCGTCTTGCTGCGGAATGGGTACTGCTTCGCACGATTTAGTGAAATAATTCACCATAACCAGTATGTAGCGATTCACGTCTTTTGTCGTTGTCAATGGTCCCATTATATCTATGCCAACTCGCTGGTGTGGTCCTGTTGTCACCATCGGCGTCATTGGTGCACGGGGTGTCTGCTGAGGCGATTTAAAACGGTAACGCGTGTTCCAATTCTTACAAAATTGCACTACATCTTCATGTATGGATGGCCACCAAAAGCGCTGACGGACAGTGTATTCAGTCCTTCGTTCTCCCGCATGACCAAGTTCGCGATGTACCTGCTCCACAATGCTCTCGACTTTCACTCGCGGTACTATCAGTAGGGGTTGTTTCGATTCATTAATTAGGAATAACGTGTCACCATATAGTTTTAGGTTGCTCCATTTAGCGCAAATTCGACGAGTTTTTAATGGTTGATCTTTTAACTCCTTCATAGATGGCTTATTGTTTCCGTGTAACTGTCTTTGGTAAATAATCTGCAGGTCCGGATCTGTTTCTTGCAGGGAGGGCCAATCATTCTCCAGAGCTATACTAAGAATTGCGTTAACAGTATCTGTGGTCTGAGGTATTCGGGAAAGGGCATCCGCGTTTGTATATCAGTTTCCCGGTCGATACTCGCATGTGAAATCAAACTCTTGTAGCCGTTCCTGTCAGCGTGCCACTTGCCCTTCTGGTTCGCGGAAAGAGCGGAGCCACTGTAATGCACGGTGATCCGTGCGCACACGAAAGGGTTTGCCCAGTAGATAATGACGAAAATGTTGTAAGGATTTTACTAGTGCCAACATCTCTCGACGTGTTGTGGAATACCGTGCTTCACTCTTATCTAGTCGTCGACTAGCAACGACCCTTCCGTGTCCATCTTGAGCTACTTGTGATATTACTGCTCCAATAGCCGAGGAACTAGCATCCGTATCAAGTATATATTCGCCTCCGTCTGCTGAAGTATCCGGGAAGGCTAATACAGGTGGGGAGGTTAACCGTGCTTTCAAAGCATCGAACGCCTATTGACACTCGCTGGTCCATAAAAGTTTTCGTCCTCTGTGTGTTAATCGATGCAAATGTGTTGCTAATGATACGATGTATAGCATATCAAACATTTTTGAGTGTCCCATGTTTAAATTACATCAAAACAAAAACTCCACATTCAATTCAAACGGATAAAACTTGAGAAAGAAAACAACTTATATTAGAAGTACAAAGCACATCACACATTACAATCTGTGCTATACAGTCGAGAGTTTCTCTAGCACAAACTAACGTGCAAGACAACAGAAAGAATAATGGCTAAATAGCTGTTCGGCATCTGAGAATCAATAAAAGTATTCCCAACAAGATGGGATCAGATATCTTTTATCAAGGATTCTGGCAAACTTTCTAAGCAGATAGTCAAAGGTTAACGATCATACACTGAACCACACTATGACCTTGGGTCCGGTCGAACACGATCTTATTGCCAATGGTCTGGCAAAATGCAACAGCAAATGTCGTCAAGATATATCAAGCATTTGTGGGGCACTCTGTCTTGTAAAACTGTTTGCATTAGTCTTTGGAAAGTAGCCGGAGCATTCGTTGATCCAAAAGGCATCACTTGAAATTCATATAAACCATTTGGTACTATAAATGCGGTTCTCTTTCTATCTTGCGGTCGGACTTCTACTTGCCAATATCTAGATGCTAGGTTCAAAGTTGAAAACCAACATGCTTCTTTCAAGGTGTCTAATGTAGCATCGATCCGCGGAGGCGGAAAAGAATCACGTTTAGTTATGGCATTAAGGCGTCGATAATGTACGCAGTCGTAGAGAGGAGTCTTTTTCACTAGGACAATAGGTGATGCCCAGGGAAATGACGAAGGAACTATGATCTTTTTGTCTAGTATATCTTATATCATTGCATTCAGTTGCGGTTGGTAGTGCACTGGTACCTTGCGAGGTGGCTGTCGAAGTGGCATATGGTCACCTGTGAAGATTTCTATCTCAACGTTCTGCGCCCTACCCCTAAACCTAATTGGGTTGACATGATAAACATAAGAAGATAAATAGCAAATACGCCGCTTACCTGGTTTACGGGGACGGTTGTGGCCGCATCTCTGGCATTCCTGTCAAACCTCTTGCAATATATACATTCGGCTTGGCGCCCATGGTAGTTGCTCCATGCTGGTCGTCTATTCCATCTCGAACTTGGCTGCCCGCGGCTGGAAAAGTCGGCAACAGCCATTGTCCTCTGGGAACTGTCTAGGCCATTAGATTCTGTGGATCGTTCCACAGTCATCACTGATGGTGGATGTGCATCTGATAAATTCGCTAGTTTGTCTGCAGCCAGGAAACGTAGTGTTGTTCTTTTTAAGTCAGGTGTATCAATTGGTGGGCTTCGAAGAAAATGTTCTCTTAGTGGACCCGGCACCAGTCCTTCGACAAAACACGAACGTACTAATTCCTCTCGTCTCATGACATCCAAACGAGGGAATGCCTGTACTGCGATTTGCTGCATGGAATTAAGGTATTCGATTGGGTTCTCGCTTGCTTTTTGGTGGCGTGATAAGAACTGGATCGTCACCTGTTGGGTGTCCACGAGCACGGAAAGTCATCTAAGATTCTTCAGTTTTGTGGAAGCGTGTTACTTGCCACGAAACCATTGGCTGTAGCCCTTCGTACTGCTTCATCATTCAAATAGGATACGACGTAGTTGAAATGTTCGGACATTGGAACTCTCTGTAGATACGCTGTAACTTTAAATTCCCAGACAGAGTAATCTGACGAAGTTTCGAGCAGTGGTGGTTGGCGAGGGGTTGAACTAGGTGCGGCCTTGTTTGGAATCACATGGGGTTCGACTAAATTCTCGTCGCGTTTTTCCGTAGACACCTCCATCACCAGTTGTAACACGTGTAATCAGCAGTCACTGAAAGGCGGGAAGTTTCAGTTTTCAATTTCAGTTTGGAAGGGACAGGAGGCTTGATGGCCTATGTTAGTCTCGGCAATGGTGGTCTCTTAGTTGATCCAACTTTCTTTTAAAAGAGTCGACGGGTCGAGCCTCAAACACGTCCTGAGGTAATGAATTCCATTCATTGATGATTCGATGGGAAAGTCGATAGTCAGCTGACAAGTAATTTGTTCTGGGCTTGTGAAGTTTTTTGGAGTGTCCTCGTAAATTCTGTTTTGGAAGACAAGAAAAATGAGGGCATATCAGGTGCAAATTTATCACTGAGCTATTTGAAAACCGTAATCAAGTCACCTCTAATTCTTAGATATGACATCGGGAATACGTTTAGTTTGGCCAGTCGAGCATCATACGGAAGCTTCACTATTCCGGGAATCAGTTTAGTTGCAGTTCGCTGAACCTTCTCCGAAAGCTCACTGTCTTTTTTAATCAGGAGCCAGCCGCTTGTGTGAAGTACTCAAGTATAGGACGTACGAACACTGCATACAAAGACAAAAACCTTTTAGCATCGTCGTGACTTAAGGCCTCACGCATTGACCATAAGGTTCTAAAACCTTCGGCGGCTTTTGCACGGCAGTGTGCAGTAGTCTTTAAGTCTTGGCTAACGATGACTCCTAAGTCATCATGTGTCTGGAAAACAGGTAGCTCAGTGTTATTCATCGTGTATGTATCTGTACCTTGATGACCGATAAGCATTACAACACACTTGGAAGTATTTATCAGCAACTGTCAGGTTTGAGACCATTCAGATAATTTCTTCAGGTCATTTTGGAGTTCTAAGCTATCATCCTTACATCGTATCGTTCTCCATATCTTGACATCGTCAGCATATAGCAAGACTGATGATGATAGGAGACGAGGAAGGTCATTTACATACAAGAGGAATAGCACTGGCCCCAAAACTGTACCCTGGGGCACTCCACTAAGCACAGTTTCCCTTCTAGACAACTTTGAGTTCACCTGTACTCCTTGTTGGCGCCCAACTAGGAAGTCTTTTATCCACATCAATAGATTGGCTCTAAACCCAACATTTATTAACTTACATAGCAACCGGTTGTGCAAATCTTTGTCAAAAGCTTTGCTGAAATCAATGTACGCTACGTCTACATGTAACTTTTGGTCCTTAATAGCGCACCAGCTTTTACGAGCGACCAATAAGTTAGTGAGACAAGAATAACCTATTCTGAAACCGTGCTGTTTCTCCGAAAGTATCCGGTTTTCATCGAGGTACTGAAACAACTCCTTCCGAATAATCTTTTCTAAGATTTTAACAACCACACTGGTTAAGCTAACGGGTCGGTAATTCTCAGGTTTATGTTTCGTACCTGTTTTTAAGACAGGACTTACTATGGCGTTCTTCCAATCTTTTAGTAGACGACCCTGCTTTATGGATAGATTAAAGTATATACTTAAAGGTTTCTCAAAGAATTTAGATAGTTCCTTCAGTAGCCTAGGATGCGATTCATCGGGCCCCGTGGATTTACCTATGTCCAGCTTATTTAGCAAACCAAAGACATCGAGTTCTTTAATGGTCACGCTATCCAGTGTATGTGTGGGGAGGTTTGTATGCGCTGACGGGAAGAGTGCTTCTATGGTGTATACTTTGCTAAAGTAGTTCGATAACACTTGAGTCTTACCAAAGTCGTCCTCCACTAATGATGCAGCAGTACTGAATCCCCATAGTGCAGGGATGTTTCCTCTTCTTTTTGTCCTTTTGTTTACATAGGAATATAAGCGTTAAGGACATTCTACGGATTCCTAAACAATTTTTTTCGGTTCTCCTTATCAGTATCTCCATAATGTGCCACCGAAAACATTTATGGAACATACGACTTCGTCCTACACCATCACTTATACCTCCAGGATTTATCTTGGATCACTATCAAGAAGCACAAACTAATACATCGAACTTGATGTCTTCGATTTACTACTCCGGACTTCAATTTCATTCATTCTCGACCACCAATTGCTTGTCGCAACACAACCTCCACAAAGCTTGCCAAGCTCATATTGGACATTAGAGTCTTGCTAACGTCAGTATTTTAATATATGAAAATTTGTCTCCATGTGCGCCACGACATATCAACATACTTGAGTAAGTTATTAAAGCAAAGCCTGTGGTATTTATAAAAACTTGACCTTGCCTTTGAACTGACATACTTGGTGTAACATATCATTATTTGAGATATGTTGCTTTAGTATCATTATTCCATTATGAGCCGGTATGTCTTAAGAATTGTGACTGACATATACACAGTATACACATAAAGATTGATATCTAGACCTACACATGCGTATATATTTGTGGCAATTTCTCACGTCACACAGCTTGCCTGGTAGTTTTTCGAAAAACGCAAAGAAATGTGAATTTGAATGTAAGTTTCAAGGGGCCAATATAAACTAATATTGTATCCATCGAAGCGCCCAAGTCACCCGATTGAGATACGCGCAAAACCGAAGTTTCCAAAACAACTATTTGTCTACAATAGCGGTTCTTTAATGAATAATACACAAAATTTAGTTACAAACCTCAACTTGTGAGGTGTCTGGGGCGTTCAAACTCCTCCTTCAAGTATGAAATAAAAAGGCTTCCTGTAACAGTAACATAAAGAATAACTACAACATACGATAGTACAAAGGACAGCTGATAGCTGTCTAAATCTGATGACAGTTTATGAACAACCAAAACCCGAACCAGTAGCAAAACAACCTGGAAACTGGTGCGTTTAAACAAATGCACAAAACTGTGGATAACCGCTACAGTGATTAAGGTACAGTGATTATAATGATAAATACAATGATAAGTACAATAAATGTTTTAAGTATATGTGAACATTTCAGAGTATTACACTACAACTTGCGTTACAACATAAGTGTAAAAATTGTTGGGAATACAACTGCTTACTGTATGTAAATAAGTAGTAAAAAACAATATGCGAAGGAGTGGAAAGGGAGCGAGTAGGAACAATGTAAGACAAACTTAACACCGCCCCCCAAAGATGTAATGTATTTCCTTACTTTTGCTGGTTAGGTATTTAACGTAAAAGCATTCAGAGGTGACAGTGGTACGATTCGCTCTAGCCACAGTCACTCAGAAAGGTCTCTCTATCCTCTACTGTTCGATCGTCCGCCCCTTTTACTAAACAAATTTTACGTGTGTCTCTAATAATTGTACCTTTCAACGTTCTGATTTTCGCTTGTCTCACTAGACCATCTTCTCCTGGGTCAATACTTGCTGCTAGGCCTTTAGGCCAGTTATTTCATGCATAAGTGTCTCCAATAATCAAGACTAGATCGCCAACTTGTTAATCTCGTCTTCTTTGTGTCCATTTTGTTCGCGTCCGTGAGGGTGGTAAATACTCCTTTATCCACCGACGCCAAAATGTAGTCATCAACAGTTGTGCTTGTCACCCTTGTCGGGAATAACGCTGGCGTAGGTTTATTTCAATGTGATGCAACTGAGGTTTCCTTAACAAAAGTAAATTATTGGGTGACAATGTCTCGAGTTGTTCTGGGTCGTCGTAAACTGGAACTAAAAGTCTATCATTAAGTATTCTTTCTACTTCAGTTAAATAGGTGGTGAGTGTCTCGTAGGACATAGTTTGCTCGCTAGATACGGCGCTCAAAATTCTACGAATGCTTCCTATTAAGCTCTCACATATTCCTCCACGATGAATTGCGTAAGGGGTATTGTAGTGTTATTCTGTGTTCCGACGAGTCATTTCCTTAGCTACCCTATTATCCTTAACGTTTGGTAATAGAAGTTGTATCTCCTTCTCTAACCCAACGAATGTGGTTCCTCTATCACTGTATATCTTCTTTGGCACCCTCCTGCGATTTGAAAAGCGAGACAACGCCATCAGAAAGAAATCGGTTGATAATGCGCAAGCAAATTCTATATGGACTGCTCGGGTGTTGAAACACGTAAATAGGCAACCATAACACTTTCGAGATTTGCGTACCTCTTTAATCATGATCAGGCCGAAATAATCTACTTCTGTTGTTGAGAACGGGTAGTCGGGTGTTATCCGCGTAGATGGTAAGTCTCCCATTAGTTGTGACATCAGCTTGGCTGATTTGATGCGGCAATCCACTGTCGTTATTCGACTTATTTAATTCCGTTATTGACTAACGCGATTTAAGTCGATGATTACATACAAGGATAGGCGATAACAAGCATTCATTACGATATTCTTGGAGTCAGATCCACGGGCTACTAAAATCTCGCTACAACCTCTAATCGCCTTCTGATATCTGGTACGCAACCTTCTTGTAGTGGTGATCATAGCCGACCGCGACTCGACGCCACACTACAACGGTCTGTAATGCAGTCACAGTACCTGAATGCTCTGAAAGGGTAGTCCACGTTGTGTGTTGACCGCAGGTTGTGACTTAGATGTTGGCTGTTGGTCACAAAAGTATCGTCTAACTTTAGTAGACCCCCAGTCATTCTGCATAGATCATCTACGTTGGTGATCTACAGGTATACGAGGTAATTGCGGCGATAGAACTTTTTAAAAATCGCCCAAAATTGTACTAATCGGCCTTTATTAAGAAAAGTCATCACACTTTCACAACCGATGGAGAATATCTCTACAATATTGGGGTCATTAGCACGAACAACTAAGAAACGGTTTTAAAACGGACACACGGTTAGCTTCTACAATATGACTCATCACTGCAGTGATGACCATTCGGCGTATATTAAGGTGGAAAATAGACAATTCAGCGACATTTGAGAGACATAGTGACCAAAAGGGTGGAATCCGCATTGTGTTCCCTTGACAGGCGAAAAAGTAGATATTTTGGCGCGTTTCCCCTTTATTCTCCAATGCATTCTCCCCTTTGTTGGTTGGGTGAGAACCTTTCAGTCAGTAAGCTGGCTGAAGAGTTTCTAACAAAACCAGTTATTAATTGCATCTTAATTGGTATAGCAGAAACATCGGAATTTCTTTCGACTAGACTCAGTTTGATATCCATAGATAGAGAGGATAACATTTTTGGGACCTACTTCGTTTTTAATCTCCTCTGAGGTCAAGTGAATAACCTAAAATCGTTTACTCTTTTTCACTGCTTTAGACACTACCACTACTAAATATTCCGTACACTATTATTTGAAGACAAATACTGTCATTTTAAGGTCAAATATACATCACTGCACACCCGGATATGTTTCAGACTCCTTCAGATTAGCCTAAAATTTTGTCAGAAGGTTACAGTCTTGATGTATCAATCGATTAATAACGTTCAAAATAGTTTAATTTGGGTAGGTGTTTTTTCGTCCTATGACGAAAAGATGGTGCCCAAGGATTACGGCTGGATTAGTAAATATAGGTAGTGTTAAATGTTATTTTTGGGACTACGAGAGTAATTAGCTCTGCCGAATATGTTGTGGCTGCGAGAAGTGCCAGCTTCGTTGGACCTTTAGGGTAAGATAGTGTGTGGCTACAATTTATGAACGAATCAGTCATATTTAGAATCATAAATCTTCAATTTTAGTGAAAGATTCATCCGTCCATATGGCTAAACAACAATCGAGAATTATAGGTGTTGAATTCATGAGACGATCTAAGCTAGATCAATACTGGAGACCTGGAAGCACCAAAGGGCTTACTAGTGACTGGCTTCAAGACAGGTTTCTTGGAATCCTAGTTAAATTCGTTGAAATGTACGATTCTTTATTTAAGATATATTAATCTGAGTTGACCAGACATCCTGAGATTGTATGTGATCTTCGGAAATCATCCCAAGTGTGTGCTGATGCTGGAACTGACAATTATTTATACTTTATATGGGACTGAAAGTAAGATAGCTACAGATTCCACAGGACGATTCAAAGTAGGTTCACATAGCAGACTTGATATATGTTCATTGACCACGGTTTTCGAAGTGCAATCTGTTCAGAGAGCCAAATAACATAAGCCATGTATATTAGGAGCCAGGCCTTCCTAAGCGACTCATGAGATAAAGTAAATAAGCGTGGGTGGCGATCCAAAGGAAGTCTGCTAAATACACTCTCGATCTGTAATTGAATACCCATTTCTGTTTTTATATTAGTTTCCGGTAAACATTTATACTGAAATAATTATTTCCCGTCTATCTTATTTTCAGCTGGCTTCGCAAGTGTTCACAGACCTAACTAGAAGTTTTTAACATTGTTATAACATTGGTTCGCATCATGAAATCATAGGCTGGCTTATGGCTATGACATGGAGCATTCGCTTGTCTACTCTAAGCTATTTGGCTGTTCTGATATTGCATTTGTAATACAAAAGAGCGACTTTTTTCTTTTAATAGAACACTGTGAATGAAAGGTCGACACCAATCTGATGTACTAAACGAAAAACGCATGAGCATATCTTAAGAATTGGGAGTTCTTTATTAATGAAACATTTGCACCTGTCTTTAACTTTAATAGACGTTTTCATTTATAACTCATTAGTCTTTTAATTACGGCAATACCTACCTATCGTGACAGAACGAAATTTGACCTAGTAGTTATGTTACCAATATCTACATGACTCCAGACTGCACATCATCTGTGCTATCTGTTTTCGCTGATGAATTCACTGAGTTCGCTGTTACTGCCTTCAGTGATTCACATTCAGTTGGATGTGGTGATTTCAATTCATGTAACTGTAGCTTCCGTACATCACTAGGTTACCAAAATGTAGTAGATTTTCCAACTCGTTTGGATGCTCGTTTAGACTTCGTTTTCACTAATGATGTGGGTATATATGTGACTCGTAAACGTGCTCCATTCTCTAGCTCGGATCACTGTATAATTCGTGTTCTATCTAAAGTATATGGAAAGCATGGAAAGAGTACACTCTTACATCAAACCAAGAAAGTCAAATATAGGAATTACTGGAAGAATATCCGAAATCTGAGAAACATGTTTCGTACGACTAACTTGGAATTATTTAAGGATGACTCACTGGAAAACACTACTGATGTTATCACTTGTTACCTTAAACTATGTTTTGATATTTGTTGTCCCAATGAAACCTTTTTTGCAAGTTTTGATCGACTTACATTTTCATAACTAAGAAGACTATAGAGAGCGAGAGAAAGAACGTACTAGGAAAAAAACTCTGATGAAGTTCATGAGCTAAATGCTCTAATAAGCCTAGAGATTAGACGTCTCAACTCTATGTTGACTCAAAAACTACAAGTATGTGGAAAATCTTTGAAGAACTCACAGGTGACAGGCACATTAGAAGTGACTTAAATAAATCTTTTGTACGTCAGTCATCTGACGTAACACTCCCTATATCCACGGGTTTAAAGAATAGCTGTGTTCCCAGTTTCACTGAAACTGATTTCCGAAGATGTTTCCAGTCACTTAATTCATCCCGATGTTTAGGACCTGATGGTATCCCAAACCTCCTTTTTTACAAATGTTCTAACGTCCTACTAACAACCCCATCAACCGATCTACCATCACACCCTAATACCCTGTGTCTAACTTCACTATTACTTACCCGGTGATCCCAGCAGATGCAAGCAATATTGCTAAGGCATCTTTAATCAAATACTAATAGCTTACGAGTATCTTCTACTCTTAAAGGCCACTTTTCGAAGCCGTAAAGAACAGAACGAACTGCCGCGAAGTATACTCGTCCCTTAATTAATAATAATAAATAATTAATCGCCTTCTTCATAGGTCACGTAAGTTGGCAAAAGCCAAACGAGCTTTCTGAATCCATGATGAGATTTCATCAGACACCAACCAATTTGGGCTGATCAGACTTCCAATATAAAGTGAAGTTGTCGACGCGTTCGACTACTTCACTCTCTATTATTAGTCCAGCTGTCGACGCAGACTAGTTTTGAAGCAATAATCCGCATTTAGAGGGAGAGAAACGCATCCGAAACATTCTGGCATTATTATTCAGTGCTACCAAAAGAGTGAATTTTATCAGCGTGTCCACCAAACACGATTATGTTATCTGCGTATTCTAAAGAGCTGAACGAATTCTTTCAATTAGATCATTAGAACTACCGCGAAACATAGATCGAGCGGGGCTTCCTTTTGATTACCTTCAACCACTTAACGAAGTATGCTTTAAAAGGCGTGAACTAACAACCATTAAGAAATTCAAAAAGAAAAAACAACAGCACTTTCAGAAGAATTACATATAATAAACTTTTATTTATCCTTTTTTTCTTAATAAATTAACATACTTGTTGATTAAAAGAATGTAATGTATCTTCGTTTAAATCATTGCTGGCAAGTATTTGAAGTTGTGCAAACCAAGGTAAATTGTAGCTATGAGAAATGAAATTAGAAAATATCAAATAACAAAACTACCTTTTGAACTTATTCAATTGATTACGGCAGTATCAATTGTGTTTACATCTCAGTCCTAAAGGAGGTCGGTCGCGGCTCGGACAGCTCAGTGGTGACGCCTCTGACTGTGAAGCTGGGTGACACGAGATCGAATCCGCCAGGAAGCACTAGTTCCCTCAAGATTACAGGTACGCCTTGCTGACGAGTGCCAAGTAGCACGAAGCCCGGGTCCAGGGTTTCCTGTTGACTACCTCCAACCACCATCTAATCTCAATATATACTACCCGCAATGTCCAGTCACCTAGACTGGTGGCCACATTGCAACATGGTCGATAGCATTCGATCTGCACTAATAAGGACTAGACACGCATGATATTGATCGCCACCCAGTGATCAATCAATTATGAACAGGTTGTTAGTGTTAACCTAGTCAATAACTTGCATTCTTGAAATGTCTCTAATTTGGACAGTTGTACGGTTTTTCAAATTTTGACCTTTTTTCATTTCGTTTTTTGTAAAGGAAACTTGTTCAAATACCTTGTGCTGAGAATTCTATATTGTACCAAAGTATAATATTGAATGAAGCCATTAATAATACAGTACACCATATTCAGGGATGAAGTATTTGGTAGACGGTCTGTATGACTAATCGCTTGTGCGCCACCTTAGTGATCGCTACACATGAACGCGAAACATCCCTGTCTCACAGCCACATAAGACTGCACGGTACACTCTCCCTCCCGTAACGCTGTAAGAACAAGTTAATGGCCATATAAATGAATTTATGTAAAACTAAAGGATTACAATATTAGAACTTCTTGTTATCAAGAAGCATAGCTATGGTCAGCGAGAACAATGGATTCTGACCATGTAGCTTCATCATTACCACCGATTGAACTCATCACTTGTGCTCATATGTCTTCCGATGCTTCGAGGCATGAATGAAAAAGTTTATTTGCCAGAGGTTCACTAAGAGCATGGATTGAGTGGTAGTTGTTTGTGAACTACTTTAGCTGACCATCACTCCCTGTAGACATTGACTTGTTGTCCAGCGCAGGAAGAACCAAGTCCATTATGTATTTCCTTGTCCACCGGCTGCCATGTCGAAATAAGTCTACAATGCTTATAAAGACAAAGGAACACACACTTACCTCCACGATTTAGATCTTTAGAATGTGCATACAGAATATGACCACAGGGCAGCACGTAGTCATTGAAACGCTCACAAGCACATCGTGCACATGTAGTATCAACAACATACATCATACCCTTGTCGTAGCACCGGATGTATTCTCCTGTTGAAAATTCGTTTCTCATTGTCCTAACACGATTATAAGCGAAGCTCACATGTCAGACCGTCTAGTCTTCACAAGTTGTTTTACAAGCATTTGCGTACATCGGGATTTCGGAACTACAGAAAATAATTCGTACGGCTAACACATACCTTCATGAAAAATGCTTTTAAAACATGGAATCAACAAAGTACTATGTTGGCATGACTGCGCGTAGACTGCACCGCGGAAATTTCAGTCGCTGCCGAATCCATGACGAAAATGCGTGTATCATAGGTACCGCACATAATGTCTTTGAAGCATTCCAGTAGTCTGACGACATCTTCGCGTCGTTCTTGCCTCCAAAAAGCATAAATAACACGGTTTCCTTACCCAAGACTATCAGTCACCACTAGCTGGAACAGCGGAAAACTTTCAGATAAATTTATTACTATTCACTACTTACCCAACTCTGTTGGTCTGATAAGTCGAGTCAATACATACTACAGCTGGGAACGCGTGGTAAATAGCCATTTGCTTCCTGCGACTGAAGCAAATCATAGATATATTCCCATGTTCATTGAATACCCTTACTTCAATGTCTGCTTGAACGGACTGTAAAATGTCATTGATATTTTTAGTGTCTAAACTCAATTAATTACAATGTGATTTCAACAACCTGGGTACAACTGTGAACGCATTTTGTCGATATCGTCACTGGTAAGTTGTCTATGGGACTTTCAAGAAACCAGATGCCGTAAGTTACGAGTTGGCGTATTACTCAATAGAAACGATCTTAAATATAATCGTTCACTTGACGTCAACTGTCGTCTTGAGGGACCTACGGAAATACATCCTTCTGCGCAAGGATGGTTGTGCACGGTTTTAATAGAGGTGACTTTCAGCTCACCATTTGCTGCACGGACTCGAATTCCAGACTGACAATGGTAATATTTCGACTTGGAGGATAAATTCATTTGAAGTAGAGCATACGTAGATGACGGAAGTCGTCTTTTTTGTCTGGGTTGTGGTGGCGAGTTAGAAAGTTGTATGCTCTTTGGAAGAATGATAATCCTTAAAGATTCGTTCTATATCATGCCTCATCACGATGGCACCGTCTTCGTTACTGTAAAAATGGACGTTATCAGAGATGGTGTGGCTGAACGCAATTCAAATCTGAAAATGTCATGATTTGACCGCTTCTGAAAAACTCCACGAATTGTCGATGTGACGCGTCAATCATCTTGTGACAGTTTGACCTTCAAGTGCTCGACACGTCCATCAGTGGACGATACCCCTGAAGCGTTGCCGGTGGACAAGTACGTCTGTAGTGGCATTGGACAATAATCACACAATTTCCAAAGCTGAATACGTGATTGCTTGGAAAATAGATATTCAGTATTTAACGCGGAGAAATACCTAACGATGGAGAAGGCGCGAACAATGAGTTGGATGAATTGGAGTTGATCGAATGGCATGGCTCGGCCATGTAGGCGTGGTCCCTACTGAATGTTACCTTATATCTTTTATTCAGATTAAATATATTGTTCTATCTCTAGCCTAAGCTTGTTCTACATCATGTATTGGTGATTGTTACGATACGATGAGTTGGTGTAGACGATGATGTGACTTCTATGTAAGAGCTTATGGATTAGGCAGTTATATCATGACAAATCTACAATTTTAGGATTAGGTCTATTATGAGCGCAGTACTAATGTCATAGTAGACCATAATTCTGCACGTCTAGTTTGATTCGGAAGTCAAAAGTTCCATAGCTGTGCCTTCAGAGCATGATTCTGAGAGAAAAAAGAGAAACCGAGGAGTAGCAAGGCACTTGGATATAAACGACAAACAATACTTAACATTTTGTTGTGGAAAAATTGTTAAATTGAATTCATACTAGCTCTTGTAGCTAATGCAAAATGTGATCAGAAGCTTCAGACAAGAGAATGCAGTAATAAAAAACAATGAGATGTGATTTTTACCGAGGTCAGTGGAGTGAAGTTAGGGTTGGAATAAGGAAGGCTGTTTATCAGAACAGAAAGTGCATACAGAGAGTAAAGTTAAGAAAAATAATAATTATGTCCCTGATTGTCTGATTTTTTTCATCCGATGCCTGCCACACAGTCTTGACGTGAAAGTCCGAGTTGGCATGTTATAGGTTGTCTTAGTAGAATAGCTATTCTATTGCAGCAGACTTCCTCCGACACACTACATAGAAAGACAACATCATCACGGTAGTCTGCACAAAGTTCATAAGTCATATAATTACCACAATCATAAACAAAGTAGCTAATTATTGATCCCATTTGTTGTAGCCACTCAATTATCACGTTTTTTTACTAAAATACTATGTGAACCGATCGTGCGTGAGCATCAGGTACTGAAATTGGCGCTATGACCTTGAAATCCCTCAAAGGCTTTCGATTGGCTCATCCATAAATTATAGTCTCGCCGTCTTTTCCTTTGGCATTTCTTTTATTACTGAGTCTAACTGGGGCTGATAGTGTACTGGCAGTCTGCGAGGCGGTTGACGTAATGGCGTGTGATAACCTGTGAGAATGAAGTGTTCTACAGTGGTCATCCGATTTCTAGAGATATTCTCCGAAAACAGGATTGAATTGTTGGAGTAGGGAAACGGTTGACAGACGGTCGTCCTCCGTTATTAGTTCGTTAGTTTGTACTTGACGTATGACTTCAGACACCCTACATTATCTACCGATTTAAATACGTTCTTAGGACGATGTGTCGATATGGACATATGCACACAAGTGATGAGTTCAATCGGTGGTAATGATGAAGCTACATGGTCAGAATCCATTGTTCTCGCTGACCATAGCTATGCTTCTTGATAACAAGAAGTTCTAATATTGTAATCCTTTAGTTTTACATAAATTCATTTATATGGCCATTAACTTGTTCTTACAGCGTTACGGGAGGGAGAGTGTACCGTGCAGTCTTATGTGGCTGTGAGACAGGGATGTTTCGCGTTCATGTGTAGCGATCACTAAGGTGGCGCACAAGCGATTAGTCATACAGACCGTCTACCAAATACTTCATCCCTGAATATGGTGTACTGTATTATTAATGGCTTCATTCAATATTATACTTTGGTACAATATAGAATTCTCAGCACAAGGTATTTGAACAAGTTTCCTTTACAAAAAACGAAATGAAAAAAGGTCAAAATTTGAAAAACCGTACAACTGTCCAAATTAGAGACATTTCAAGAATGCAAGTTATTGACTAGGTTAACACTAACAACCTGTTCATAATTGATTGATCACTGGGTGGCGATCAATATCATGCGTGTCTAGTCCTTATTAGTGCAGATCGAATGCTATCGACCATGTTGCAATGTGGCCACCAGTCTAGGTGACTGGACATTGCGGGTAGTATATATTGAGATTAGATGGTGGTTGGAGGTAGTCAACAGGAAACCCTGGACCCGGGCTTCGTGCTACTTGGCACTCGTCAGCAAGGCGTACCTGTAATCTTGAGGGAACTAGTGCTTCCTGGCGGATTCGATCTCGTGTCACCCAGCTTCACAGTCAGAGGCGTCACCACTGAGCTGTCCGAGCCGCGACCGACCTCCTTTAGGACTGAGATGTAAACAGGATTGATTGATCACCTTTCTGACTAGTGCCAAGTAGCACGAAACCCGGGTCCAGTGTTTCCTGTTGACTACCTCCAACCACCATATAATCTCAATATATACTGCCCACAATGTCGATTTACCTAGACTATCTGTTAACAAATAACTTCCAATTCCTAAGAATTCTTCCCTTTAGGTCTGTGAACACTTGCTAAATTATTTGGGAATAAGACAGACAAGAAATAATTATTGCAGTATAATTGTTTTTCATAAGCTAGTATAAAAACAGAAACCGGTATTCGATTACAAATTGAAAGTGCATTTAGCACACCCTTTCTTTGGATAGTTAATCACGCTTATTTGCTTTATCTCTTGCGTTGCTTAGTAACGCCCGGGTCGCAACATACATGGCTTGTATTATTTAATTCTTTGGACAGGTTGCACTTCGGAAACTCAGACAATGAACATATATAAAGACTACCATGTGAACTTTGAATCATTCTATTTAATCGGTAATTATTGATGCCTATTTCATTAGTCCCATGTAAGGTATAAGTAATTGTCGTTTACGGTATCAGCACGTAAGCTGGATAGGCCTTGGTTGATTTTCGAAGATCATCACACACGATCTGAAACAATCTGGTCACCTGAGATCAAGATACTTTGATTACCGAATCGTGCTTTTCAATGCTTTCTCGTAACCGCTATATAATAGTACTTATTTCTTCTATTAGCTATCTTTACAAGAATACCGGCAGCCTAAACATTATAACTCTGTACAAGATGTAGTAAAACTATCTTGGCTTAGTCTCTGGTAAAACCTTCACATAATTATACCTCTCCCGCGTGATAACAATCTATGTCCTACAATATAATGATTTGGTGGCTTATATATCTAACTGTAGAAGGTGATATTAAAATCTTGGTATGTGTTATAAACATCTATAGCATAAACATAATATTCACAACCCTCAAAACATCTAACATTTTCACTATTAACCTATTTCTGCCATAAAAGTCGAGCAAAACAGTAAAAATCAGGCAAAATTGTGATAAAGAAGGTAAAGACGATAAATCTTATCATGGTATCGTTACTTGTAACGCAGTTTAGATAGCCTTGACGACAATACAATTTTTATGACGATATATGCTTGGATCATGTTATTTCATGTAAAACTAAATGATTTGTCTACCTTCAGTGTATAGTTAGGTAGAAACAATTGCTAGTCTGTGATGCAAATACGAAAAACTATTATAGCAGCACCTGAATAGTGAATTTCCAAGGTCTTCGCGATACCATGTACCGCAAGATAGAAAAACCCCTTCTCATCTAATTGTGAAAACGGAACATGAACTTTGAAATTTATTTATAGTTAATTTCGAATTTTGGCTGTGCAAAAAGCAGAAATGAAAAAGTAGCACAAAAAAGTGTCGCGATACACCTGGAGCATTGCTCGTGTCCCCCCAAGGTCATAGTTCACACCAAACGCTCTACAAGGCTAGTTTATAACAATTATAAACTTAAAAAGTTGCGTTACATAAATATTTAGAACGACCGAAATCCTAACACAATAATGTCGCAATTGGATCCGGTGTGTAACGTGGAGGTGATGCAACTTTGGAGAATATTTGGAAGAATACTCAGTGTTTCTGAAGGAATGAATTGATATTCACTTTTATGGACTACGTTTATTTGACATGCATACTGTGAACTAATAAATGCGGCAATTTGTAGTTCATGCCTGTAAAAGTGGCATGTACCTGACCTTGCAGAAATATATTATTATATTATCAAATAATTTCCTAGAACATGTTGCTTCGGAGGTATTTGAAAGAATGAGACGGTTTAGCAATGCAATTTTGTTTAGCATTCCTAGCACATATGCCTTTAAAAATATCAAGTCTGGTCTACTTAGAGCCAGTAATATGACACATGTACCATGTGTGTGCATAAGATTAAAAAGAAGTCACCCTGGCAAGCAATCACAGATCTTGTTCAAATTCAACTCCTCCGTAGACACCAGTGAGTTTCTGACTTTCTCCAATCCGATGAGACAAAAACAGGTTTTCAAGGATATTAAGATTCTTCCAAATAGAGCACCATGCCAGCGAACAGCAGGAAGAGCTGGTTACAGACCATTAGCGTCAAACTCCCAAACCCATCATAATCCTAATGGTAGTAAAATTTAGTCCGACTCTAAGAGGATGTCTAGATTTACAAGTATGCCGCCACCGAGAAAACTCTCCTGAATCTCCTGAAGCTCGAAACCCAGAAGAAAGTAATCTCGATGTAATCGGTATCCATTCTCATAAGAATGTTGACTTAAATCTTAACCCTAAATAGTTGTGCTGATGACTAATGGAATAACACAATCCAAATTCCTGTCAGTGCAATATTGGGTTACAGTGACTGCGCAACGGATAACGGGAAAACTAGTCATGACATTTATGTTGCTGGCCACTCAGTTAACGTCGATATATTCGAACCTTGCAAGCCACCTCGTGTATGTTTAACAACACTCGATTCTCCACAAATTACGAAGGAGCTAAAGGAAACCACAAACCTTGGAAGTAAACGTCTGGAACGTGTTACCCATACGTCAGGTATAAAACGTAACCGAAATTGTAAATGGCAACTTGGTCACACATAGACCTGATAGCTTTCTTGGTCCAGCTCCCAATATGTACACCATGCCACCATCAGATGTTATATTCAGCAACAATGAGAAGACTTTTTTGTAATTTCAACAGCTTTTCTGCCGGCAACGGTAAATGTGTTACAAATGATGGCAAGGTTGTTGAATATTCTTCCCCTCGCGATACAACTCTTGCCTACAAGCATTTATGGAACTACCAATTATGATCTATACTCTAACCTGCTTCACCATGATACCTCTCAGTTTCTTATTTTTTCGATCAATGCCCGATCTCATCCTAACAAAATTACTTATATTGAAGCCCTTTTATTCCTAGTGAATCCGACAGTTGTACTTATTACGAAAATACGGTTCAAATGATCTATTTCCGACCACTCCTTGGATGTAGATAACTACGTCTTCATTCGAAACAGTAGATGCCATGGAATAAGAGGCAGTACAGTTATCTATGTCCGTTTGAACATTCAGGCGTGTAAATTTGAGGATGAACCTCTTGATGCTATAGACGACTTTACTTGGGTTACCGTAAACTGTTGATCGCAAAACTATCTACCGGTGGGATGCATATACAGACCACCTCATGAAGATAATAATTTTGATAAATTATTAACTAACATATTTTTCATTGCTTCTCACCAACCGCACACGTTTAAAATCATTGGAGGTGATGGGTCCAGCATGTCCTAAAACCGACTAGGAGGAATAATATACTTGATTTATTATTTACAATCGACATAGACTCTATCTCGATGCACATCAGTCATGAGTTGTATTGAGTGTTATTCATCCTTTAGAAACTATACAATTGAACTCTAAAGCTTCAATAGTGTACCAGAGGGGACATTTTTATCAACAAACCTGGAAACGGACTGAAACTCTCATTCAGTGTTTACCATGGGAAACTTATTTTACCACAAATAATGTTGACATTGCGCTTTCCAATCTATACCACAACCTGATATATTGCCTTGACTACACTGCTCCAGTTGTTATCTATGTGGCTTATAAAGCTAATAGGGGTCAGAATACTTTTAAAACCTTCTAGAGAAAGCTGAGATAATTGAAACACCTGTACCACAAGCATCATGACGTGTATGCACTTCAGAGTATACGTAACTTGATGGAAGGAAATGCTTCATTTAAACGCAAGCACCTCATGAATATAGAAAATAAAATCCTAGGTAGTAAAATCCCAGAGTTACCAATACTCTAGCTTTTTAAATCGCGTGTGAAATAGAATTTTTTGGCACGACTAAATTCTTCATGGTTAAGGGGAGGATTATTGACGACCCTGATAATATTTGTGAACAATTTAGCCAGCATTTCTCTTAATGCTACGACACTGAAACTGAAACCTCTATCAATCCATTTTCAATGTTGACATCTAGACATCGATCCAAAATTGATTTCATATCCACCAACATAAACCAGGCCATAGCTACCCTGAAAAAGTCTTGTGATAGTGGATGTGACGGGATTCTACCATCATTTGTGAGATGTGGTAGTATTTTGTTTAAAACTGCTCACCCTATCTATAGAATATAGGGCCTATCCATCTGTATGGAAAACATCTCTTATCATCCCTGGATTCAAAGCGGGATCACGTAGTGATATTGCTAACTATAGGCCCATTAGTTTGACATCCGTGCTTTCAACAACCATGGAAGAAATCATCCACAAACAACTATTAACATTTTTACTTTCAGTTAGTCTGATTAGCCCATCCCCACACGGGTTTATGACTAAACGCTCATGCTTCACATCGCACCTGGAACTTTTTGATCAAACTACTCAGAGAAGATATGTTGGTCAGTCAGCGATGATTCTTAACTTCGATTTCGGTAGGGCTTTCAACAGTATCTCACACAAACTCCTTCCCCCAAAACTATCTTCATTTGGCATACAGAATCCCCTTTCATCTTGTCTCAAATCTTTTAGAAGAACGTAGTCAGATCGTTCACTTTGGACCTTGCTACTCTAGGCCTGTGAATGTAACCAGTGGGGTTATACAAGGAAGTGTGATTGGTCCATTAATCTTTCTCCTTCTTACCAATGACATGTGTTCCATCTTTCAGTATGGTAAACATTTCCTTTTTGCCGATTACCTAAAAGTAGTTTATTTATTCTCTGCTCCCACCACAGAAATCTATATTTCAGCAGTAATCCAAGAAGAAATAAACAAGTTGTACGAATGGACTGTTCCGTGTAATTCGTCACTTAATGTTGACAAAAGTGGATTTATTCACATTGGCCGCTGCCTTAACTTAAATCTAACTGTACACAAACATACACTGAAACCTCTCAACACTGTTCGTGACTTGGGTTTAAGACATAGCAACAGTTTGAACTTTTCTGAGCACATTATATCTCAAGTATCCAAAGCTAGAAAGCTCATTTGATTCATAATGCTAAACTTCAATAATATCGAATCGAGGTTATTATTATACAGAAAATGTATCTTACCCATTCTTGAATATGTTATTTTAGTTTACAGTATTTGCAGGCATAATGACCAGATTAAAATTGAAGGTGTTCAAAGAAGGTTCACCAAAGCTGTTTTGGGGTATTTTGACAACAAAGACTATCACCAAAGATGTAAACAACTCAAATTAGAACCTCTCTGGATCAGACGTATCAAATTAAACCTTGTCTTTATCTACCGGCTTATTAACGATATTTCCCACTCTTCGATTTCCACCCCCTCATACTCTATGATATCACACCAAAATCTACGCAATAAGGGAACTATTCTAGCAATTCCAAGAACCCACACAAGCCTACGCTAGAATGTTTCCGTTATTCGCTACTCAACCATGTAGAACAGACTGCCAGTGAACCTCCGTTTCAGTGAAACTACAACCCGGCTCAGAAGTCTCCTTGATGATTTTCTTTCTGAAAGTGGATTGTGTCACCTACTAAATATCAGTGCGTTTAATAATGATTTATACACACAACGTCCGTCATCTATCTAATTGACTGAAAAGCAAAGTGTAACCTATGAAACTTTTCATGCCTATTTTATTTCTGTTCATCCTAATATATGAAATCTGCCAATGTTCATATTTGTAATTATTACTATTATTGTTATTATCATGATTGGTCCATCAACTCATTAGATATTTTTTTCATCTCTTTTTTTCTTTCTATACATGTTTTATTCCTAAACATCGAAAGTCTATAGCCAGAAACAAGTTATCTTACTTTACATTTAAATAAATTAACTCATCAGATTCATTTCATCTTCACCACATGTATAACACATAGAAATTTATATTTGATTATCCTTTGCAATTAATTGTGACTTTCATAGCATCATTTTAAATTATTATTTCACAAACATTTATACTAATATCAAATTTTACTGTGTATCTTAATACATAAATGTACATGTGTTTACCTGATTGGACTTAAAATTTTTTTAAAAAATCAATGCTTCGTTTCGGAGGTCGATATTCATTACTCTCTTATTATTATGGTTGAAGCCTTTCACTAGGTGCTCATTTCTATTCTCTCTCTTCCTTCTAAATAAATATTATTCTTAAGATTCCGAAGTTTGTAATTAAGACAATAACTTGTGTTACACTTAAGTTAACTTATTAGACTCGTTTTATCTTCACTATGCATATATGACTAATAAATATTGATATTTCGTTATCGTTTTCACTTAATTGAGACTTTCATAGCATCACTCCAAACGATGACTGCACAAACATTTATTCTGACGTCATATCATACTGCAATAATAAGTTATTTACTATGTTTAATTTCATTTTCGTTACCCATTTGGCAATACATACATAGTCGTTCATTCTTGTTCTGTGATCACAAACACGCTTATTAGACAATTCACGTATTTCGCGTCTCCTTTATTTCTACTCCCCTATTTTCTACTTTTTACTCACTATTATTCTCAATTATACCGAGACTGATTTATTATTATTCTATCATTATAACACTATTATCACTATTTTCCTTCTTTTTCTCTCTTTTTCAAATATGGCAAATGTAATGCTAACGTAGTTGAAATTTGTGTTATGGAATTGGGCCCTGACCGTTGTTCTCTCTCCAGCCTGTATGTGTTCTCCGTCATATATTGGTAATTGTTGCAACACGGTGATTCAGTGTAGACAATGATGTCACTTCCATGTGAGATCTTATAGACTAGGCAGTTATAACATGATAAATTTGAAATTCTAGGATTAGGTCTATTATTAGAGCAGTTCTGATAACGAAGTAGACTATAATTCTACATGGTTTCTTCGCAACACTCATATACCCAAAAGATGTTCGTGAGTAATAATATGAAGCTTTTAGTCAGACATTCGAAAGCTACAATAGTAACTCAACCGTCCTTCACACTGCTTGATAGGCGTTATTTTTTTTATTTATTTGATGGATTTATTCAATAATATATTTTGGTACAATATAGAATTCTCAGCACAGGGTATTTCAAAAAGTTTCTTACGCAAAAAAACAGAAACCAAGAGAAAAAAAGGAAAAAAGGGTCTAAAAAAATCTGAAAAACTGTACAACTTTTCAAATTAGAAACATGTTAAGAATGCAGGTTGTTGACTAGGTTAACTCTAACAACCTGTTCGTTACAGAGTATATTTGCTAGGTAAGACATTATAGAACTTTTATACTTTTGCTTGCGTGCATGGATTTTAATGTTTTAAGTCTCGTTCTACCGGGAGATATACAAGGACGAAGATGGATTTGATTGGGTTGACACGTTTCAATTATAAAAGTTGTTACTGGTTAAGGTGTTGTCAAATTCCGAATACTTGTGGCATCTAGTACTGAATTCCTGAAGATTTTTATAAGATTTTATATCAATTACCTTCACTAACTCACAGAGCGTTTGTCGAAAATGGCTCCACATCGGATGAGCTTATGACTTGACATTTCAGATGCAGACTGTAAGATCCATTTTGAAGGTTTTGTATGTTGGTGAAATTCCCTCCATGTATATACTTGTACTTTGTTCCTATTGATCCCCTTAGTTGTACATTGTTGTATTTTGATTACATTTGAATTGTTAATACTTGTATTTTTTTATTATAGTTTTTGGTTTTCTTACGCATTCACTAAGTTTGTGTTTCTTCCTGAACTGCATCTGTGTTGTTTTACTTGACACTTGTTCTTGGCGGTAGTCATATTGATTTGCTCCTCCTTTTGTGTGTGTTCTATCCAGTCAGGATTGAATAGCGTTCATTTGTTGTGACTGGTAATTTTCCCTCATCTATCAACTTCTTTATTTATTGTAATTTAGATTTGATTGATTGAACAATTATTGGTTGAATAGCCGGGTGGTAATATTTGTTTAGGTAACGATTTACATTTAAATTTATGATGAATTATAGAACCGCTATTTACCCGATTACTTGTTTTGATTTCGACGGGAAAGGGCGCGTGTCTAAAGTAACCGATCGGCTATTCTTCTATCCAAACCGTAGTTTGGATTCTACACAGACATCCCATCAGTGATTTATTACGAGATAAAATACAAAGGATCTACACTATTTAAGAGTAGAACGCCTTATTGTGTAGTTAGATCTATAACTCCATTCTATAATTTGAGCCGGAATAGAACGTGTAAACGTTTTGTAAATTTTAAGACACGAACCAAAATCTATGGAAAATTATGTAAGAAATTGTAGGTCCAGTGAAATGTCACTGAGCCCTAGCCAAATCATCCGGCATTTGGGTCACTGAATATTGAACGGATCATCGATCTCTCGTCAAGGTCAAGGACAACCAACGTGCATCAATTGATCGTACGCCATGGCTGGCTCATGCAGTGGTGATCTAGCCTTCTACTCTGCACTCATTCTTAATAGTACATTTCCATATTAACGTCCTTTGTGTTCTACGTTCTTCAGAGCAGCCATAGTACATTGATACGTCGGAGGGGTAATCCACGTTAAGTACTGAACGCGAGATGTGATCTCGAAGTTGGCTGGTTCGTCTTACCATTCCCGTTTAAATCGAGTAGGCCTCCAATCATTCGACATAGATCATCAAGGTTTTTGATCTACAAAATCACAACTGAAGTCACAATCGCTGGTATAATAATAACGCTAGTACCATTTCTACAAACTAGGCATTTTTAAAATAAGCACTAATAAACCCTGATTATATAATTTCCTCTATCCAAACTGTAAGTTTGTGGTTTATGCCGTCAGGGTTTGTTAGACAAGTGTATCTCCAGAGAATTCAATTTAACAAGACTACTTGCTCATAAAGGCGAAGATGTATAAACAACTGGCCCGCATATGCACTATGACCCACGAATAATCTCACAGACCTTGGCAAGTCATGAAAATAGTAATGTCGCCCACCTACACGAAATACATCACTCCTGTTTTTCAGACTAGTAAAAAATGACTGATCTTACTGCAAACAAAGGATGTCATAGTGTGTCCGATAACACACGGAATCATTTTTATTCCTGACCCCACAATGCAGTAATGTGGTAGTTTTGAAGAGTTAACAGAGTAACTTGTTAGTAGCGTACTTTAAGTCTGTAGTATAGCATTTAAGAAATGTGACGTACTGAAACAAGTAGAGGTGAGCCATCTAAAGTAAAATTATCCATATCATTCACTCAAATAAACAGATCCAACCTGATTTTCAATTATTAACTCCTTATAGTTTTTGACTCATACGTAAGTAGAATTGAGAATTGGTATATCTGGCGCACAGCTTGCATATTGCGTTACTATGATTCGGAAGCGTGTTGCGTATATTGCGAAAATAAAAGGTTTCAGTCGTGAAGTGAAAATTGTAATTAAGTGATCGGCATATCTAACAGTTTTCAGAAAGATGTCAAACGGTTCTTCAGACCGATTAGGATAAAAGACTTCAGGGTTCTGAAAAATGGTGCACATGTGTTTTTTCTTTAACATTTATTTGAATAGGCATCGGTTTGGTGTTTTTTAAGAATCACCAGGACTTGAATGAAGCACTCAAAAAGAAGGGCGACATAGGTGGAAGGGCAGTCAAGATTGAGGAACACATTCAAGAAGAGAATGAAACGTCTTATGTACAAGAACCTGATCTACCTAAGTGGTTAGTTAAGACAAGTGACGAAATAGTATCTGCAATATTAGAGGTAAGTTTTACCACTTTTTTATTGCATTCTAGACCGGCCGGTTATTTGTCCGTAATCTGTCTTATGCCTGCACTGAACAAGACCTTGAAAAGTTATTTTCTGTTCATGGTTAGTCCCTATTGAATCGGACTATCATATATTTCTAGGATCCCTATCAGACATTCACTTAGCTTTCGACCATTGGTCTCAAGTGTCCAAGGGGTTTGCGTTCATCACTTTCCTGTTCCCATCTGACGCTGTGAAAGCCTACAAATCACTAGATAAAACAAAGTTTATGGTGAGTAATTCGGTATACTTATTATACTTTTTACATAATTTTAAAAATGCTTAAGCGTTGTTCGTTTTCTTAACACGATTCTTTTGCGATCGATTTCCACATGTATGGTAACAATATATCACTGCAGTTAACTTCCTCTGGAGTTTTGTAGATACCAAATATTGAAATATATGATGGGTTTATAAAACTCTGTTCGTCAAAAATATCTGGTCCTTTACCAAAATCATAAATGGCTACCACTGGCCTGCAATGTTTGCCAAATATTCAAGTTCTAACTTGCAGCGACCTTTCGAATGAATGCAATCTAGTAAATACAGGTCAGTCAACTTAGAACCTGGTGTGTATGTACATCGGTTCACGTTACCATACCTCATTAGCACAGAGAGATAAAGTTGTCAGGCCAAATTCCAGTATAGTACAGGTAGTCACAGTATCAGTGGTAATAGTAAAAGTTTAGGATGGAAGATACTTTCCGAAGAGAAGATACAAATTCGTGGAGCAAAAAACAAAGAGAGGGTGTAAGGAATTAAAAACCTCAGAATTCGAGGGAAGACAAAGAATGGTTGCGCGTGCGCCACTGCAAACGATTATCGGCCATGTCGTTCAAGGTCGCTAACCATTGGTCACGATAGTTACGCGGACCTCAACCGGGTAGTCTATGCCTACTAACATGGCTAAGTCCAATTGTCAATGACTTCAGTGACTGGTGCCATGTCTTGGTTTGGCCGCCCTTAGCTTTCGTCCAGCCTACTCGTGTATCAGAAAAATCATCGCTCGTCAAGACAGGTGGTGGTTGAGTATACGTAACACATATCCAAACCACCTCAGCTGATGAATACCTACTACCTCATCAATCGACTTCCCATCCTTGTACCTAGTACTGTATTCCCAACTCAGACATTACTCACTCTGTAGTCGCAAAATACACGGGCAATGCTTCGTAGACACCTACGATTGAATATCAGTAACCTACGAATATCCGCTATTCTTAATGGTCATGTTTCACATCCAGAAAGTAGGACGAAGTGAACTGCTGCTCAGTAAAGTCGCCCTTTGGTTGGAAGATAGATATCTCACCTGCACTACAAGTGACGCAAGTTGGCAAAAGCCAATCGAACCTTCAGAATCCATGTCGAGATTTCGTCAGATATCAGACCATCAATACTGATGAGACGATGCGTTTAGCTACTTCACTATCTATCATTAATTCAGGTGATGACGCAAGCCAAGTGTGAAGTAACATTTTCCATTTGGAGGAAGATAACCGCACCCCAAACATAGTTGGATTGTTGTTTAAGGTGGTCACAAGTTCTCATTTTGTCAGCATTTCATCAACAGAACTATATCATCTGTGTATTCTGATTCAACAAGTTAATCTCCTTGTAGAAGATCAATTCCTGAAAGTGTTCTCTGTAAAGGCATGTTTGTGACCAAGTTAAATAAAAGTAGAGAGAGCGGATAACCCTAATGAACACCACTTGAAGTGCCCAGTTTCGGTGACCATTCGCTGTGCACTCTGACTCGACCAGTAGTGTTCGAGTAGAGGGCATTTATAAGGTTAATGAACTTATTTGGTATGCCTTTCAATGACAGACTGCCACAGAACCTCACGACCAATGGAGTCGAACACCACCTTAATGTCAAGAAATACAACCATAGAGGGACGTCGGAAAGTATGTCTATCTTCCAGAATCTGCCGAAGGGTGAATATTTGATCTATACATTCACATCGAGGTCTGAAACTAGCCTAGTTTTCTTGAGTTCGCGCTTCACGAGCTCTGGTTAGACGTCGAAGTATTGGTGAGGCTAATATTCTAGTCACTATATTAGTTGGACGTATTGCTCTGTGATTGTCGTAAAAGGGTGTTTGTTCTGTTTTATAAACTGGGATGATCAGCGATCGAGACCAGTCAGATGGGTTACGTCCAGTCCAGAGATTTTAACTAAGATTTCAGTTAATCTGACTGCTAAAACTGGGCTACCATCCTCAAAAATCTCAGGGACTAGTCCATCAGGCCGTGCTACTCTCCCTCACATAAGTTTATTTATAGCCTTTACAATCTCACTAAGAGTTGGAGGACGTGTATCAGTTTGCCATTCATGTAGCTTGGAGATAATAAGCAACTGAACTATGGCTGAAGGCTCACGATTATTACGTAGGCTTTTTATTAACCTACGCTCGAATTGCCTCCACTTCTCGTCGTGTTCAGCAGCCAGGAGAGATGAGTTTTCGAGCACCTATCAGTTTTGTAGACGCCGCTGAAATTTGCTGATTTTTCTTAGCCTTTTGGTCCAAGTTAGTAGTTGTTATCACTGCTATTTCCAAAAGTTTTTGGATATCGTATCAAGCTATCATAGGATAAGTATCACGTCTACGGGTAACTCCTCTAGTAGTTCCTGAAATATATTCCCAACTTTTTCATCAAGTTGATTTCTAAGAGGTTTCGTTGCTGTGGTTTTTCTATGGCCTGTAAGACGCAAACAATTATGTGCTCGAACTAGAGCATTGTCAGAGTCTACACACGTGATCCTTAGTGAGACAGTCTTTTAGCGAGGCCGTCCAATGATGGCTAGACGCAATGTTATCTATTTGAGTCCATCGATCAGTCGATGGTCGCTACGTCAGACGATGTTTCTCCCTATGTTTAAAGTTGGTGTTTACCAGAAATAGACGATTATTTGAGCATCGTTGCAACAGACGGTCACCATTATCTGTTCGCTGAACATCAACACCGTAGTAACCGCCCAAATGCCTTTCAGTTTGATTTAGTTTACCTATTCGAACACCGAAATTACACGCCACTATCACTACATCAGAGAGTTCAGCTTTTTGAAGGAGGTTGGATAGTTTCCCATAAAATTTATCTTTAACTTCAATTGAGCTGCAGTGGGAACGTAGGCAGAAACAACGAGAAGGAAACGGTGAGTCCCATCAATACTGATGAGACGATGCGTTTAGCTACTTCACTATCTATCATTAATTCAGGTGATGACCCAAGCCAAGTGTGAAGTAACATTTTCCATTTGGAGGAAGATAACCGCACCCCAAACATAGTTGGATTGTTGTTTAAGGTGGTCACAAGTTCTCATTTTGTCAGCATTTCATCAACAGAACTATATCATCTGTGTATTCTGAGTACTCGGTGTTGGTTTGAGTGTTAGTGGTATTAACCTTCCACCCAAACCAAAGTAGAACAGGTCTTGATCATTAACCGAAAAATTTTACTACTAAGCCGTTAATCTAAGAAAACAACTACGTGGGTATTTATACATGGTATGTCAAGTGCTTCCTGTCATTTAATTTATGATATGAACCAGTATTGCTTACTTTTTGTGAGGACCCGACGCAGAAGTAAATTTTCACTTTTTAGTAGCATAAGTGCATCCTAAATGTTTTAGGAGTCCACAAGTAACTCAAGATACTATACAAATTTATATATGGTCTGTAATCCTAATTTTATTTGAATGTTATTGTGAGCACTGGAAGTCTCTTTACCTAGTTAATTTAGGTACTACAATAAGTAGATTAATTTAATCTGGAACTTTGTGTTACTGACAATCCTATATTAGTCAAAATTAGTTGAATTTACAAAGTAAAGAGGCTTATGATGCGAAAAACTGCATAAATTGACGAGTCGCCAAGGTATAACTGAAATGCCATAGCATGTTTATACATTTCAACAGGAAAATTTAACCGAAGAAATACAATTTTGAAGAACACTACTCTTGCAGTTATTCAGATCGTTGGCTAAAATAATCATATTTAATAATAAGAAATGTATCTAGACCATCATGTTTGTCACTAACATTCTAAGTTACGTATTTTATGGTTAAAATACGGTTGTCTTGCTTATCGGTCTGTGTTGTATGTCGCTAAGTTACAAAATATTTAAACCCTATGAAACAAAGTGCAACCGTTAGACTTCATTGAATTCATGTATTTCAGCTTTAGGCATTGAATTTAAATAAGTCGGTCAGTTTTCGTTTTTTAGCTCTTATTTCAGTAGTAAGTTTGTCAGTCATTTAGTCGTCTCTCAAACTAATAATCTTTTCTGTAAATGTCCTAGTCAGTTTGGCTTTCCATCCTGATTCTGCTAGCGTTATAGTGTTTTCGAAAGTGTCAAACCTACTATATTACTGAGTACAATTCTGCAGCTCAGCTGAAAACAGGTCTTCATTATCAATATAAACTCTGCTACAAATATGCATTGACTAAAGTTGCCATACTACATTGAAGTGAGGTGAAATTATCAGAATAAGTAGCATAGGAGTCGGAGTGACATTAATATCAGTAATGGGCAGTAGAACTAAACATTGAGAATGTTCAAAAAGAAGACATGTGCCGAAGAATATACCCCTTAAAATACAAGGGGGAAATAAGAAGTGAACGCTTCTCTACCAATGCGATCGGTTGTAAACCGTATCACCTGGCTTTCTCAATTCCTGATTGTATCTGCATCCTCCAGCAGTCGTTGATCTCGTGGATTGATATTACGTGGTGATTTGGTCTCCTACCAACGTCCATCCAACATTCCGAGTCGAAGTGTGATGTGGTTGGTTATACATAACGTATATCCCAGCCAATTCGAACCCTAACAGTGTTATTTGGTATGTCTTAAGATTCCTGTAGCATGTGGATCATTTGACAGGCATTCCTTCTACAACCCTACAATCACATTTAAAAGCATACAGGTTTTCGAAAATTGCTTTGTTGGTTTATCGCCTTCACTTTAGCTTCTCAAGTAGTTTTTGTAAGTATTACTGTTTCCGAAATTCACTACGAACACTTGTCCTTTAGCTACCAAGATATACCATTATAATGGATTCCTCAACGGAAAATTGTTAAAGTAAGATTCTGACTCAACTACACTGAACGTAGGTTTCAGTAAACATTGGAAAAAGTAGAATGGCATACGATGTATTTTAAGCTAATTTTGAATCTTGCAGGATGAGGTCACAATAAATTAATTAAGAATGTAATGCTCATGCAAAGAGAAGTCAAATATGGAACTACAAATCTTGAGTTTCCGAGAAAGATGTTTGGGGAATCCTTCGATATCACCAAGGTCAGGTGCAATCACTATCTTCTAGGTTATCCAACAGATCCAATTAGTATTAGGAGCATCCATTGTTTACATAACTTCCTAATCTCACGATTCTAGGAAGCACCTATATATATATATATATATATATATATATATATATATATATATTGGTAGGTTAATTTATTGAAATTAATTTACTAATATTTTCATTATCTTGTGTTAAAAGAACTTACGGAATTTTTTTAGTGGTGGTTTTCCACTGTAAATCGTATGAAACCAATTGACTCATGATCTTAACCATTGAAATTACTACAATCCACAAAAACCCATCTGATATGAAACCATAATACTTTAGTATGTTTAACTTTCTCATGTGGTTTGAGAACCAGACTTCTGATAATGAATTAAGCTTACGACCTATAATATAAATTTACTCCAACCATTTAATAACCACTAATCTTTGCACTTCATTTTTACCTGGTGTGTTTGTAGGACAATTATTTAACAAGTTTTCATTATGATAAACATGTAATTGTTAACTAACTAGTTATTCTAAAATTACGTATGTATCTCACTATTCGATGTTTGTCAGTCTCAATGGAGTATTGTTAACTGTGTTTTAAATTAGTTATATTTTTACATCTAGGACAGGCTAATTCACATCCTCCCTGGTCAAGAAAACACAGAACCTAAGGACTCATTTAGAAAGCTTCTAAACAATTTTTATAGAAATGAGAATTTCGCTGATCCACCAAAGATGCTTCTATCAAGCTTTCAAAACGATCGATTTCAAGAATTGAAAAAGGATTCAAGCATTGGACATAATTGGAATGCTTTATTTATTCGTCCAGATGCTGTTGCTACATATTTAGCTGCGAAATTCGGTTTGACTATGGTAAAAGCTTTATTTTGATGAGTAATAGCTTTCAAATAATTTCTGAACTCTACGGCGATTATCAGAATACAAAGTACTATTCTCAATCAATAAATTCAGTATAAATCTTTCGATTTATTAGTGAATGCTAGTTTGAATTTACCCCTCTACGCCTAAAGTTTTCAGTACTTCTTAACCGTTCACTTATTCATGGTATTGTTATTTATTCAACAGGGAATTAACAATGCTGGATACAAAAGAAAAGATAACTGAAGATTTATTTGACACCAAAAATCGATCGAGAACTATTTATGAATACGCTGATTTTTGTGCGATTTTTCAGATCTATTAATAGTCACATATTGAACAAATTATACGGAGTAGCGCTTGATATTAATTAATAGACAATTTGAGTGTATGAAGACAATTTATAATGTCATAAAATTCAACTGTTATAATCAACAAATTTAACTAATGTAATGAGCTATTTAATTGTTCTACACTGATTGTAAAGTCCTTTGGGAAATACGAGAAATGTAAAGTGTATAAACGAGCCAGGCAGATTAAGAATAGTGATTATTCCATCTTATTGCGTATTTCAAAATCCAATTACTAACAACTTTGAAGTTGTAATGAGCTATGTAACAATTCAACAAAATGTACGAATGTTTTGCTATTTACGTGCTGAAAGCTGACAAACATAACAAGATTAAAGACTAGGAATTGATCTACTCGATTTTTAGAACTGTAGAGGAAGATTTACTGGTTTTTCAGGAGAAAAAACAATACAAACCAATATACCTAAAATACACAACATACAGGATTTTTGAAGTAAACTAAACGTTTTCACTGTGACATCACTTTATTAAAAAACATTAAAGTTTAAGATTGTGCATCGTGAATATTTGTGCAAGTTTTGTTAATCTATGTGGTTATAAAGAGGCAATGTTTTGTAGCTAAACTTGTAACCTTAACCCCTTCATCCTAGCTGATGTTAGTTTGGTATGAACACCCTAACTTTTTTTCCTTTACTGTAAGTGGTTATTTGAATGAAAAAGTTGATTACTCATGTCAAAACTCGTGATCTCTTGTAATTTTATCATTTTTTGTTTTAAATTCTTTTATAAATAAAAACTCCCTATTTGACTGACCAAAACATCGCTCAAGGTCGACCATTTACTTTACTTCTGTCGAAAATACATTAGTTAATGATTCATTTTCTACAGTTTAGCATTTGTTGAGCCACTTAAACTGGTGATCACATTATGACTTGAGTTCAATCAGCACTAAAGGGCTAAACAAAGGTAGCATTGGTCACAACTCAGCGATCAATCAACTGTAGATATCTCAGTCGAGGTGCTAGTAACTCAGTCGTAACTCTTCCGACTGAAAACTTGGGTGATCCTGATTCGAACTCCACATGGAACATAAGTTCCTTGAGTATTTCAAGAACGCCTTAATGAAGAGTGCGAACTAGCACAAAACGCGGGTTCGGCGTTCCGTGCTGATTATCCCCGAGCACCTAATAAATTTGCATGGCTACTTAATACTTTTCAAGGGATGTAATTTTTGTTATATTCACACTCTGATATTGTAATCCTACTTCTGTGCACATTAATTCCACAAAAGATCACACTTGTCATTCTAAATCAAACACTAACATGAATTTGTTATTTATTCTTCTTTTAAGGAACAAGTTTTAGATCCATCAGGAAATAAGTCAGTTGCTGTACGATTGGCACATGGTGAGACACAGTTAGTTGCTGAAATGAAAGAATTTTTAAAAACTCATGGTGTACGATTGGAAGCTTTCGAAAAGCACAATGATGAGACTGAGGTGAAAGAAACAGAAGATAATTCCGTTGTTGTTCACGAAACATCAGGTCAACGTAGTCGTTTAGAATCAAAGTCAAGATCAACTATTCGTCAATTATCAGGAACTGCATTTTTAATAAAAAATCTACCAGCTGGAACAACTGAGTTTGAAGTTCGAGATTTGCTTAAACGGTATACAAAAAGCTCTGTAACTGTTGATGCTAACACTCCTTCAATTCGTTCCGGATTAAAACGTGTTCTAGTACCCCCTTTAGGCATTACTGCTATTGTAGAATATGCCCATTCTCAACAAGCTCGGTTGATGTACAAAGCACTTGCATATGAACCGGTATGTTATTTTTTAATTAACTTACGCCTTTTATCTCTTTTGGAGAAGCATAGGCCACCCACCAGGATTCTCCATTGAACTCTTTCTTCGACAATCCCTTCCAGTTGTTTCCTCTGTAGTTCCCACACTTGCTGATATCTCCTTTCTTTGTTATCCTGATGAGGTGTCCTTTCCAGTATGTCGGGACTCGTTCCTCCTCCTAAATCTTCCTGAATAGGATGTAGAGCATATTTGCAGTTACTTCTATGTCTGACTCCAGTGCTTGAGTTGGTGCGTTGTTTGGTCCTACTACTTTACTACTGTTGATTTGTCTGTTTCGACTGTTTATAGAGTGATGTATTGGGAGGTTTGTGTGTGCTGTTTCGATATCTGGGGGGGGGTCACTGGGGCTGGTCTATTCAAGAGTTCTTCAAAGTGCTCTACCCGCTTGTTCCACTGTTCTTGAATCTCAGTGATTAATTGGCCTTCTTTGTTTCTGATTGATCTCTGGCTTACCATATTTCCCTACCAGTTTCTTCGTTGTATCATATATTTGTCTGGAATGTTCTTCTCTTGAATCTTTTTCTACTGTCATTTCTTGATGTCCCACTTATTTCTGCTTGTCGGCTCTAATTCTCCCCATCACTCTATTGTTTTTTTCTGCGTATGTTGCCTGTGATTTTACTCTATCTGCTCTTGTTTCAGTTGTTGTTAATTGCTGTCTCCTTGTTTTTCCTGTCTTGAAGACTGACCAGAATATCGATAAAGATCCATTCTTTATGAAGGTGTTTCTTGTGGCTCTCAGCATATGTTACTTTGAAATTAGTGCTTCTTTGATACCTTCCCAGTTGTTCCCCATAGTAGCTTCTTCTTCTCTGAGCAGATCTTGTAAGATTTGGAAGCTGTTGATGAAAGCTATTTTGAATTCTTCGAGTTCGTCAGTATCTCAGAAGAAGGCTGTACTGAACCTCTTTAATGTTGTTTCTCTAGTTGTCCGGTGCTTCTCTACCTTCGAGTTCATCTTGGCAACCACCAGATGGTGATCTGAAGTGATGTCAGCTTCTCTCCTGGTTCTCACGTCTTCCATTGACCTACTGGATTTTTTGTTGATGCAAATATTATCAATTTAGTTCTGTGTAGTGTGATCGGGTCAAACACATAGCTTTTTGTATGGGTTTGTGGGGGGAATATAGTGTCACGTATAGCCACTTAGTTCAATCCATTCCCTCATTTGCACAGCTGTTTATTTGGTCCTCCCAGTCTCCTACACTGTACGGATACTCCGTGTACCTATATGAATTGTTGCTCTGGTTGTTAGAAAGGGCATCGACCTTGTGGCTTCCAAAGAATCACGGATTTCACCATGAGGCTTCATAATTCTTCGAAATGAAGATCTTTCAACTCGGAGGGTAGAGCTTTAATGATTCAAGTAGTTTTTTTCTGTTTAGCGTTTTTTTAGCAAGGTTTTTTTTGCGGGATGCCGTTGCTGATCTTATTTTCAACCCTCTTTGTTTATCTGGGCTTGAAACTCGGAGTAGCCCTAGATGGGCTACAGAGGGAGTTTACATATATATATATATATATATATATATATATATCAGTGGTTATGCATATAAATCGGTTCAGCTCATAAACTTCCTTCTCCATTCTATGTTTTTCACTCGATTCACAGGTGGTTGGTGGCTTGCGTGTAGGAAGTTTGTGTATCAGTATCGATCTCAGACGCTGCGCGTTATTACATTAACCATTTAATTGCAAACTTTCTGGACTACCAAACTTTGCACCACAATACCTGACAGTTACTACCTGAATCTTTTTGCACTAACTAATGTAGTTGAGTCTTTTAAGTACTTTGGTGGCCGATCAGGATTTTTGTAAAGTGAGAAAGTTATTAGTTAGAATAACCCAGGTTGATCAATTCCCCTGTTTTATACAAGTAACGCATTTATCAATTGAAGTTTTAGGTGTGTTATGATGTGTCAAGTCTGATTCAGATACAAACTCTTTCTTCACGCTTGTCCACCTAGTGACAAAAGTGAGAAGACTGAGGAATTGCTATTAGTTTATAACTGACAAAACCGAATGAGTGGGTACACAAATCGTTGATTTATATACATTTGTCCTTACCAAGAAAATAACACAAGCCAAGATCTTGAATGGAAGTTTAATCAATTTCCTATCATAGTGTATCTCATTTATAATTTCCTGACCACTGTTTGGTCCTGAGATGTCATATAAACTCAGGTACATAATATACCTAGATTTACCTAGTCTGCTAGTATACTCAGACGTGAACCACACTGTTTATGTAATGATTAGCAATACTACTACTCAGCAATCCAAAGCAATTTAGGTGGAATTCGAATTTGAACGTGAGACAAATTATTGATTGGAAGTCGATTACTAAACCACTTTTCTTTTATATAGTAGAATTTTTGATAAAGGTCTTGATCTGAATATCGAAGCAGAAAAATATTGATTTAATACTGGATAGTTCATAACATTTACAAAACCCCTTCGTAAGCGACAGTTTTATTGACTTTATTCCGTAGGTAACTTTTTTCACAAAGTCCAGTCATACCGGCTGCTGAAGAATTAGAAGTAAACGTAATGATCACTCATCATTTGGAAGTAATATATTTAAGTTCACATAATAATTTTTTTCTATCAGTTAGATCATTTTCAGTTTTCTGACAGAAGTTGTAGAACTTTTAGATAATTCCACGTAAATTTCACTTTATATTCCCCTTTTTAGTTTAGAGATAGTGTTCTGTTTCTACAGTGGTTACCAGATGGGGCTCTGAAATCATCCACTCCTGATGATAATGAATATGAGGAAATAAAATCCGAAGCTTCCACACATAAGCCGAAAAGGACGAAACACGAGAAATCATCTGTTGATAAGGTTAAAAAAATTGAGTGAGTTGTTTTTTGTTGATTGACGTGCTGCATATATAAGATATATAAATGAATTTCTGAACTCAACTTTTTTTCAAGAATCAGTCAAGGTGTCGAATTGCAGGTTCAGTCCTGCCGTCACCTAATTAAGTCTGACAGTAGTAGTAGTACTAACCCTCGTAAAACTGAAGCTTGTCCCGAATCCGTGTACACAAAGCTTCGTATTGAAAATAAGTCAGTTAAATTCGTATCAATTATGTAAGGGGTTTTTGGAAATGATTGAATTTTACAGGTTATATCACGAAGTGACATTAGAAAACTGTCGAAAAATAGAAAGCACTGGCTATCTTTTTGTCCTAGTATGGGCCTCACCAAACACAGTTGTCACCCGCCGGAGATCGAACTCAACACCTTTAGGTCTCGCAGTGAGCGCCTACAAAGTTTGCATCCAGTGACTTACGTTTTTGACTTCAGTTAATTCGTTATACTGCGTATCCATTTTCCAAAACTGTTACATAGTAATTGCTTCACTTTGGAAATGGGTGAACTCCAATAGTCAAGGCATCTTACTAGAGGTCTCTAATGCACTGTGCTGAGGAGTTCCATACTACGACGAAACACCTGTCCAGTGCTTTCTGTTTTTCAGTAGTTGTTTAGCTACGGTCAGTTTATGATTTAAACTACACTGTTATCATTTATTTATTTTTACCAATCGACATCATAATGTTGATTAAGTTTTCCACTTCATTTCCTCATCCTAGGCAATCTGACGATGAATTTGAACTGATCACATCCATTCCAACTGGTAAACGCAAGTTCAGAGATGATCATGATGATGAAGATACAGTAGCAGTTATGGATCACTCATCTCATCATGACAATGAAAACATTTCATATCAAATATCAAAATCTCAACGAGTTAAAAAATATTTAAATAAAAAACAAAAGATTGAACAAATAGCTAACAATAAATCAAGTGAATTGGAACTAATCGACAAATTTATGGGACATAAAAGTAAAAAAGTAAAATTCACTAACGATGTTAACGTTGAATGTGTCAATCAACTACACTCAAATAATGAAAATAGGATAAATAAATGTGATACTACTACTAATATTAACGAACAACACAAAGAGGAAATTAATATTAAAAAATCAATACCATCAAAACAGTTGAAAAAGAATAAAATTTTAATTGTACGTAATATTCCATTTCAAGCTACACAAAAAGAATTGATTGAGTTATTTCAACCTATTGGTGGTCTTGTCAATGTTCGATTACCAAAAAAACCAACTAGCGGACATCGTGGATTTGCATTCGTTGAATTCGACACAATGGACAAATCAAAAGTTAGTAGATCGGAGGTGGTGGTTGTTAGATTCTCTGGATATCATGAATTAATCTTAGTTCAATATACATTGGAAACGAAGAAGCGGTGAACAGTTGTTTTGTCCTAGGATATGACTACTTAACAGCGCGCATCCACCCATCCCATTGGGAATAGAACCTAGAACCTTCAATCTCTCACGGAAACCTTTAACATCTAGACTACTGAGCCGAGATCCACTAGTTTATATGTCTAACTTCAACCAGTTTAATGTTAGTTAAATAAAACCTAAGAGAAGTAGTAGCAACGCTATGCATGTATCTCAAACTAATGTGTGGGAGTTGTTTAGAATACCTTGGTTCCAAATTTTACTCCAACTATGATTTTCTTCTAGTACGTAGTATTCCTAAAGCGTCATACTTTACTGGATTCGGTCCAATTCAGAACAAGAACTGAGAGCGAACAGTGCTCGCTCCAATAATTCCAAGCAACAAAAGTGCTATAGTAAAAGGGTAGATTTTATATACAATTGAAACAAAAATCTAGCATTTTCTCGATTCGCCTAGTAGCACTGATCAGTGCACTTTGGTTCAAGTCTAATCAGATCTGCAATAGTCAGGGCTCTGTCTTCCTCAGAACTGATATTACTATCATGAAATTGTTAAGTACGAGCGTATAAGTGGAAAACAGAACTACAAAGGTTATTCTATGATGCATTATTGTATGTATGCCGATTACATGTTTGATAAATATTTGGTTTATGATATTTTTATATTGCCCTAATTGTATGCTCTCAGTTAACTGGTTGGTATTTATTTATTTAAACACAAAAATTGGTACAAGGAGGCACCTAATATATATGCGCCACACTTCGTCATTCGATTTGTGTCAGGGCTGGAATACTTCCCTGGCACCCAAATGGAAGCAAGTAGTTTCCTTATAGGACCACACCCTGAACCTTTGACTTAGAGGTCTTATCCACAAGGCAGTGGAGCAACGTTAGGAGATGCAGTCCCATGGTAGTCGGTGACCAACAGTATGTTCATACGCCATCTGTTTCCTTAGGGTCCTGGAGCCCATGTTCACCACTGGTTTAGAATCAGGGTTTTCCCATTGTCCTAGGTGGATCCTCCATATCCACTAACCTGGTTAATGTACTGGACATTCGCTTTTCATCCTCTCCCTTTCATAAACAACACCTTGACCACGAGAAGCCAGTGAGTGGGACTGCCCCCAAATGCCCTGGTACGGCCGAGAGTGGGGAGAGTCCGCTCTCCCTCTCGAAATGCTCTCACACGGCCACGCGTATATAGCCTCTGCCAGGGAAGTCCTACTCACTGCCTTCTCGTGGCGGTGGTGTTGTTTACGAAAATGAGAGGACGAAAAGCGAATGTCCGGCGCTTTAACCGGATTCAAAACCAATGGTGCACATGGGCTCCAGTATCCTGCGGGAACAAATGACGTATGAACCAATTGTTGGTCACCGGCTTCCATGGGACTGCATCTCCTTACGATGCTCCACTGCCTTGTGGATCAGACCTTCAGGTCGAAGGCTCGGGGTGTGGCCCCTAAGAAAACCACCTGCTTCGGTTTGGGCACCCGGGCAGTATCACAGCCCTCACACATATCGAATGAGATTTGTGTGGCGCATATGTATTTGGTGCCTCTTTGTACCATTATGTATGTGTTGAAATAAATAAATAAATAAATAAGTGAGTAGGACTACTCTGACAGTGGTTGTATACATGTTACCATGTGAGAGCATTTCGAGAGGGAGAGCTGGCTCTCCCACCCTGGGTCGTACCAGGGTATCAGGGGGCAGTGTCAATGTGTTTTGCCACTCACAAAGAGCTGATAAATTATCCCTCTTACTCAGCTTGTATCACGAATGACCCAGTCACGTATAAATTGCTGCTACTTATTTGTAGTGCGTTGTCTTGTAATTGGTGTATGGTATAATAGGAGTTTTTTTAGTCATAATAACATACAGTGAGTAAATCAGTTTATTTTGGTCGTGTCTTGATTGAATACGCTGGGGGAGTAGAGAGTTGTTTCTGTTTATCAGTGCCAACATACTTAATTACCATGTTAATAAAGCTAGGGTCACCAGTATAGTGAGAGTAAAGCGGACTTATCACTAGTGAACACATTCATTTATTAATCTTATTCAATACCCATATTAAAGTTGAATTTATAACAGAACTAACTTCAACAAGAAGATCCTTAGCAACCAGGTAGCAGCTGTTTCGTCCTATCATGAAACTCCTTGATACGACCAAGCGAAAGGTCAACCTCATGTTCTCCATTAGGTCTTGTAGTAAGTGCGCAGTAAAAGTAAAGTATTCCTCAATGATTAACTTGTTTGTTCATGTGGAACATATTATCAATCAACTAGATTATATTATGATACGATGTCATCTGTTTGTCCCTTTATTTAGATTGCATTGGAGACATTGGGCGTAGCTACGCATTTATTAGGTCGTCGTTTACTCATGGAATATGCACAAATGTAAAAATTATTGCAACATGTAATGGAATTTCTATTTTTGTAAATAATAATTCATTCAAATGAACTTATTTGTCGGTTACAGAACGTTTATTAAAGCAGAAATACGGTTTTGCTTTTTTTCTCGTTTATTTTACTGTAACTTGGTGTAATGTATAATGTATGCGAATGAGTTTAAATGTGAAAATACTTCAAAATAACAGTTTCTAATAGTAATCACTGTATTTAGATCAACAACAGGTTTATAAATCGTGTTTAACTCATTATTTTGTTACCTACTGTATATATACTGTAAATAAATACGCAATTTAGTTTGTACGTGAAAAATAACCATACTTTACATAAAAAATCTTAAAAATTTCTACCTCATATCTGATAAACAAATAAATGGACATGTAAACTCTTGGAATTCATTTTTATCCAATTAAAATCAGCACTGGTAAGCAGTGAAACCCAAAAAGCATTAAACAGCTATTTCATCCCAGATTTTTTTGTCGGACTTATCAGTAATGGGCGCTTTTACGCTAAAAATACAATTGAATCCTGAACAACCATGTATGATGAGCTCATCTTACCCAGATCTATCGATGTCAAAATCCGTACGTTCACATCCCCAACACCAGTCAATTCATGATAAATAGAGATAATCACTCAATACTATTAATGAGTAGCTGTCTTATTTCTCTTTCGAGATGATCAAACTCTACCGATCTCACTTTTTCACTACAATTTTGAGAACTGTCCTTCGAGTATCTGGAGACTACACTACTACTTCCTGCGTCCGCGCTGGCGTGGGTATGAGTTCGAGAGCTGGACAGAGTATGTTAGACTGGTTCCCAACAGACAATCGCTTGTGCTTTATCCTAATAAACAGGACTGTGAAAACTCAAAATTATAGGGACTCACCGTTTCCTTCTCGTTGTTTCTGCCTACGTTCCCACTGCAGCTCAATTGAAGTTAAAGATAAATTTTATGGGAAACTATCCAACCTCCTTCAAAAAGCTGAACTCTCTGATGTAGTGATAGTGGCGTGTAATTTCGGTGTTCGAATAGGTAAACTAAATCAAACTGAAAGGCATTTGGGCGGTTACTACGGTGTTGATGTTCAGCGAACAGATAATGGTGACCGTCTGTTGCAACGATGCTCAAATAATCGTCTATTTCTGGTAAACACCAACTTTAAACATAGGGAGAAACATCGTCTGACGTAGCGACCATCGACTGATCGATGGACTCAAATAGATAACATTGCGTCTAGCCATCATTGGACGGCCTCGCTAAAAGACTGTCTCACTAAGGATCACGTGTGTAGACTCTGACAATGCTCTAGTTCGAGCACATAATTGTTTGCGTCTTACAGGCCATAGAAAAACCACAGCAACGAAACCTCTTAGAAATCAACTTGATGAAAAAGTTGGGAATATATTTCAGGAACTACTAGAGGAGTTACCCGTAGACGTGATACTTATCCTATGATAGCTTGATACGATATCCAAAAACTTTTGGAAATAGCAGTGATAACAACTACTAACTTGGACCAAAAGGCTAAGAAAAATCAGCAAATTTCAGCGGCGTCTACAAAACTGATAGGTGCTCGAAAACTCATCTCTCCTGGCTGCTGAACACGACGAGAAGTGGAGGCAATTCGAGCGTAGGTTAATAAAAAGCCTACGTAATAATCGTGAGCCTTCAGCCATAGTTCAGTTGCTTATTATCTCCAAGCTACATGAATGGCAAACTGATACACGTCCTCCAACTCTTAGTGAGATTGTAAAGGCTATAAATAAACTTATGTGAGGGAGAGTAGCACGGCCTGATGGACTAGTCCCTGAGATTTTTGAGGATGGTAGCCCAGTTTTAGCAGTCAGATTAACTGAAATCTTAGTTAAAATCTCTGGACTGGACGTAACCCATCTGACTGGTCTCGATCGCTGATCATCCCAGTTTATAAAACAGAACAAACACCCTTTTACGACAATCACAGAGCAATACGTCCAACTAATATAGTGACTAGAATATTAGCCTCACCAATACTTCGACGTCTAACCAGAGCTCGTGAAGCGCGAACTCAAGAAAACTAGGCTAGTTTCAGACCTCGATGTGAATGTATAGATCAAATATTCACCCTTCGGCAGATTCTGGAAGATAGACATACTTTCCGACGTCCCTCTATGGTTGTATTTCTTGACATTAAGGTGGTGTTCGACTCCATTGGTCGTGAGGTTCTGTGGCAGTCTGTCATTGAAAGGCATACCAAATAAGTTCATTAACCTTATAAATGCCCTCTACTCGAACACTACTGGTCGAGTCAGAGTGCACAGCGAATGGTCACCGAAACTGGGCACTTCAAGTGGTGTTCATTAGGGTTATCCGCTCTCTCTACTTTTATTTAACTTGGTCACAAACATGCCTTTACAGAGAACACTTTCAGGAATTGATCTTCTACAAGGAGATTAACTTGTTGAATCAGAATACACAGATGATATAGTTCTGTTGATGAAATGCTGACAAAATGAGAACTTGTGACCACCTTAAACAACAATCCAACTATGTTTGGGGTGCGGTTATCTTCCTCCAAATGGAAAATGTTACTTCACACTTGGCTTGCGTCATCACCTGAATTAATGATAGATAGTGAAGTAGCTAAACGCATCGTCTCATCAGTATTGATGGTCTGATATCTGACGAAATCTCGACATGGATTCTGAAGGTTCGATTGGCTTTTGCCAACTTGCGTCACTTGTAGTGCAGGTGAGATATCTATCTTCCAACCAAAGGGCGACTTTACTGAGCAGCAGTTCACTTCGTCCTACTTTCTGGATGTGAAACATGACCATTAAGAATAGCGGATATTCGTAGGTTACTGATATTCAATCGTAGGTGTCTACGAAGCATTGCCCGTGTATTTTGCGACTACAGAGTGAGTAATGTCTGAGTTGGGAATACAGTACTAGGTACAAGGATGGGAAGTCGATTGATGAGGTAGTAGGTATTCATCAGCTGAGGTGGTTTGGATATGTGTTACGTATACTCAACCACCACCTGTCTTGACGAGCGATGATTTTTCTGATACACGAGTAGGCTGGACGAAAGCTAAGGGCGGCCAAACCAAGACATGGCACCAGTCACTGAAGTCATTGACAATTGAACTTAGCCATGTTAGTAGGCATAGACTACCCGGTTGAGGTCCGCGTAACTATCGTGACCAATGGTTAGCGACCTTGAACGACATGGCCGATAATCGTTTGCAGTGGCGCACGCGCAACCATTCTTTGTCTTCCCTCGAATTCTGAGGTTTTTAATTCCTTACACCCTCTCTTTGTTTTTTGCTCCACGAATTTGTATCTTCTCTTCGGAAAGTATCTTCCATCCTAAACTTTTACTATTACCACTGATACTGTGACTACCTGTACTATACTGGAATTTGGCCTGACAACTTTATCTCTCTGTGCTAATGAGGTATGGTAACGTGAACCGATGTACATACACACCAGGTTCTACGTTGTGGCTGACTGAGTGAACGGCTGTCTGTAAAGTTAATAACTAGCAAGCTTATGATTGTGATCAACCTATTGATTTGCGTTAGAATGCGTGGTTGTATGAATAAACCCTAGTTTAATTTATCCAAACGTTTAATGGTTTGTAGTCATGCTTAAATTTTTCTATCTGATTTATTTTATCGTTTGTTTAAAAGCTAGTTTCAATAATAGCCGTTTTACTTGGAATATGGCTCACAGCTCAATACACGAATTTATACCTGATAAATGAGCTGAACGTAATGAAAAAATATGGTAAGTGAATTTCATCGCTGATCAACTCGTATAATTCGTGCTGCATTTTACATAGCCTTTTGAAGTATAAAAGTCTTTCTTGTAACCAATTAGAATACACCTGTGAAGATTCAAGTTAGTAAGGTCGCGCAATTTAGAAAATACATACAGAATACTACTACTACTACTACTACTACTACTACTACTACTACTACTACTACTACTACTACTACTACTACTACTACTACTACTACTACTACTACTACTACTACTACTACTACTACTACTACTACTACTACTACTACTACTACTACTACTACTACTACTACTACTACTACTACTACTACTACTACTACTACTACTACTACTACTACTACTACTACTACTACTACTACTACTACTACTACTACTACTACTACTACTACTACTACTACTACTACTACTACTACTACTACTACTACTACTACTACTACTACTACTACTACTACTACTACTACTACTACTACTACTACTACTACTACTACTACTACTACTACTACTACTACTACTACTACTACTACTACTACTACTACTACTACTACTACTACTACTACTACTACTACTACTACTACTACTACTACTACTACTACTACTACTACTACTACTACTACTACTACTACTACTACTACTACTACTACTACTACTACTACTACTACTACTACTACTACTACTACTACTACTACTACTACTACTACTACTACTACTACTACTACTACTACTACTACTACTACTACTACTACTACTACTACTACTACTACTACTACTACTACTACTACTACTACTACTACTACTACTACTACTACTACTACTACTACTACTACTACTACTACTACTACTACTACTACTACTACTACTACTACTACTACTACTACTACTACTACTACTACTACTACTACTACTACTACTACTACTACTACTACTACTACTACTACTACTACTACTACTACTACTACTACTACTACTACTACTACTACTACTACTACTACTACTACTACTACTACTACTACTACTACTACTACTACTACTACTACTACTACTACTACTACTACTACTACTACTACTACTACTACTACTACTACTACTACTACTACTACTACTACTACTACTACTACTACTACTACTACTACTACTACTACTACTACTACTACTACTACTACTACTACTACTACTACTACTACTACTACTACTACTACTACTACTACTACTACTACTACTACTACTACTACTACTACTACTACTACTACTACTACTACTACTACTACTACTACTACTACTACTACTACTACTACTACTACTACTACTACTACTACTACTACTACTACTACTACTACTACTACTACTACTACTACTACTACTACTACTACTACTACTACTACTACTACTACTACTACTACTACTACTACTACTACTACTACTACTACTACTACTACTACTACTACTACTACTACTACTACTACTACTACTACTACTACTACTACTACTACTACTACTACTACTACTACTACTACTACTACTACTACTACTACTACTACTACTACTACTACTACTACTACTACTACTACTACTACTACTACTACTACTACTACTACTACTACTACTACTACTACTACTACTACTACTACTACTACTACTACTACTACTACTACTACTACTACTACTACTACTACTACTACTACTACTACTACTACTACTACTACTACTACTACTACTACTACTACTACTACTACTACTACTACTACTACTACTACTACTACTACTACTACTACTACTACTACTACTACTACTACTACTACTACTACTACTACTACTACTACTACTACTACTACTACTACTACTACTACTACTACTACTACTACTACTACTACTACTACTACTACTACTACTACTACTACTACTACTACTACTACTACTACTACTACTACTACTACTACTACTACTACTACTACTACTACCAAATTATGCCCCACTGTTAAATAAGTAACGTTATCTTCTTTCTAACAATCTTCTCTTATAATGTAAAAATTCCATAGAACTATAAATCATACAAACTATTTCAGAGTTATAAATATTATTTGGCTGCAAAATCACTTACGGTCTGTTATTCAAATTAATAGTTCTCAACCATAACACGTCTTGTAGTTTTAAGCACAAACTATCAAACTTTAGAAGAAAATTCAACTCAGTGTATACAATAGAAATGGTTTATTACAGCTTCTAATAAAAACAAAATGGTGGTGTTTTTTTGTTTCTTCTTCTTCTTTACATCATTAATCAAAATATCATAGAATCAGTTGGAGTAATCCAAGTAGGTTTTTTTTCTATGTAAATTCAATGAAATAACAATATTATCATTTACATTTAATGTTAAAACTATCCCTCGAACAAATCTTATATTTTTTTTATGACTTAAGTTAAAAATAAACCTGTTCCAGAAATGCATAGTATATTTATGTATGTTATACAGACCAATTGATTTAGATATTAAATCTAGTCAACATATAATATACTCATGTAATAGTAAATGTTATTTTATCTTTATCATTCATTTATCTATAATATTCCAATAAGAATAAAAGATTGTCTTGGTGAAAATCTATATTTATAAATTTCACTTATGACTTATGGATAACTTTTTTCTTTCTGCTCACTTTTTCACTATTTTATTTAAACCAATTGAAATTTCATATGTTGGAGGTGGTGTATCCGATCTCTGATTAAATGTTGTTAATGATAATGGTAATGAATTATTCAAGTTGTCATGGTTATGAGTATCATAATTATCAACATAATATTGATTATTATTATTATTATTATTATTATTATTATTATGATTGTTATCATTGGAATTGTGTTTATTTGGATCTTCTTTTAATACTAAATTTAATTGTTTCTTTAAACAATATTTATCAATATTATTAGATTTTAGTAATGAATTCAATTTAGTATTTTGATTAAAATGTAAATTTCTTTTTATATAACATTGAGGTGTTTTAATAAAAGAGAAATTTATTTGATTCTGATCAATTTCATGTGAATTCTTTTCAATATTCATATAAATTGGATCTGAAATTGATTTATTTACATAAAGAAGATAAGGCCAATCTGTAATTGGTTTTTTATATTGTATTGGATAAACAAATTGTTGATTAGATAATGTACTATGGTGATAATTAGATTTTATTGTTTTAATACTATTTGAATGATTAATTGTTTTTGATAGATTTGTATTTATCATTTGACATGTAGAAATATTTTTAGATTTTTTCATTTTTTTATGTTTATCACTTGTACAAAAAAATAGAATTACTCCACTTAATGAAAGTATCATTATAAGGAAAGCTATTGTTAATATAATAAATAATATTAAAAATTCATTATTATGATGATTTAGTCGATTTTCACTTATTGAATTATTTACATCTTTATCATATTGACAATCATCAGTAGAATAATGATATGGATAATGATAATTATTTTGTGTTTTATTTGATTTACGCATTTCACAATGTTTTCCTTCCCATCCAGATGAACATAAACATTTATATGATCCTAAAAGATCACGGCAACCAGCATTATTTTGACATAATGAACGACCAGTTTGTTTTGGTATTTCAGAGCATTCATTAATATTCTCTCGACATGTTCTACCTTTCCATCCTTTTAAACAATGACATTGAAAACTGACTGATTCATCTAAACATTCTCCACCATTAGAGCATGAATTATTTTGACATGCTTTTAATGTAAATTGACATTGTGCACCAGTGAAACGAGGTGGACATATACATTGATAACCAGTTATCAAATCAACACACTGACCACCTAAATGTTTTTTTAAAAATGTCAGTTGTTAAATTGTGACTCATATCATTGAAATTGGATAGTGGCTAGCAGTGGAATCCACAACTTATATCACGTCCTATTTAGAATGTACCTTCAACCTAGTGTTGATACTCACACTGAGGCTCAAACCCAATACCTTAAACTCCAAAATCTTTTGTGTTTTATATTGAACTACTGAATCCAGATAGACACTAGCTTACGAATTGAGTATGAATATTCTTTTTAATGGTTTATATTTTCCAATTGTCTTTGTTATGGATTAAAACTGAGTTTCAATATGAATATCAACATCGAGGTGCAGGCATATCCAACTGACTTGTCCTAAACAAGAGAAAATGTTTGTCCCGGATACCACTGTTAACCACTACTCAACTTTAATAAAGACTCATATCAGATAGTAAATTAAAGCTGTAGCGAGGTTACAATTTAAATTATTGGATAGAAAGTTAAAATTGACTGCAGTCTTAGTATTATTATCTGGAACTCATTATTAACCAACCGACCAGTCGAAAATATGATTATACTTAAATACGTAATGTGTCGAATCAACAAGTAAATTAAATTCATACAAACCTAATTTTATGCAATCAATTTTGAAATTGATCCGCAGTTGTGCCAATGCACATGCTTCATCTTCATTTAGATTATTCTAAATATCCCTGTAAATTCTCACAAGTCATACTCTTCAACTGTTTTTTTGTTTTATTTTTTATCGTCTTCATATTAGCTTCAGTGTAATTAGTAATTGAACAAAGGCAAGCTAATAAGTTCAATATTAATTAAGATGGTGCATACTTGATTGCAATCGAAAAAGTTGCTTGCTTAGTTATGCTTATATTTAACAAAAGTAGTAGCTTAGTTCTTTTATCTACCGAACAGATCATGTTAATTGTGTTGCTTTATCTTTCTTAAACTGGGATTTATGAGCTGATTTTTAATGTATGGAGTAACAATAATGTTATCTGGACCTGAAGCTGTTTATATTTATGATTCAATAGATAAGTATCAACTTTCCAATCCATAGATTCGTTCTTCCAAAAGCAAAATACTTTTTTTTTTACAAGACAATAAGATCAAATAATTTGATTCCTCATTTGTTACCATATTTTCTTAATCAACGCATAAAATATTGTTTGTTCAGTTTCATTGAACATATGTTAAGAGAAGTCCAGTAAGAATGATCAAATTCACTGTCATTAAATACTAGACTGTTTTTAGAACAACTTATCGATGAAATACTTTTTATATAGACTGTTAATAATTTGTGCCACAAGTTCATTTACAGAATACATATTTGGTAAATTAAGTTCATTGGTTACTTAATCAACCACAAAACACCAGACCAAACAACATACCAGTTGAAGCACTGAAGTCAGACATAAAAGTATCTGTAATGATGCTCCACACTCTACTTAGAAAGATTTGGGAGAAAGAACAAGTGCCAAAAGTCTGGAAAGAAGGTAACCTCGTCAAGATGCTAAAGACAAGAGATCTGAGTAAGTGTGAGAGCTGCACAGGTATCACACTACTACCGGTACCAGGAAGAGTTTATAACTGTGTTGTGGAACCTACTGGAAGATTCAATAGACGCCCAAGCCTGGATTCCAATAGGATCGGTCGTGCACAGGCCAAATCGCGACACTACAGATCATCGTTGAATTATCAGTTGAATGGAACTCGTCACTATACACCAACTTCCTTGACTATGACAATGCATTTGACAATTTGGATAGGAAAGCCTTATGGGACCTTCAACACTATGGAGTACCTGAGAAGATGGTCAACATCATACGGAATTCACATAACGAACTACACTGCAAGGTCGTGCATGGAATACAGCTGACAGATGCATTCCATGTGACTACCGAGGTCAGACAAGGATGCTCGTCCACTCTTTCTACTGGTGTTTGACTGGGTTATGATGACCTCTACATTTCAGGGAAGTACGAAATACAATCAAAGGCTTGTGTGTAGCCAGACGACTTGGATTTTGTAGATGACTTAGTTCTTCTAGCCCATACACACCAAAAAATGTAAGCCAAGATAGCCAATATAGTAGCAGCCTCTGTATCAGTAGGCCTCAACATGCACAAGAGAGAAAGAAAGATCCTCAAATACAGTACGGAGAACACCAATCTAATTGCACTTGATGGAGAAGCACTGGAAGTGGTGAAAACTTTCACGTACCTGGGGAGCATTATCGATGAACAAGGAGGATCTGATGCAGACGTAAAGGCAAGGATCAGCAAATCATGGACACCATTTCAACAGCTGAAGAACATATGAGATTTTAAAAATGTCTGCCAGCCAATATAAAGTCACAATCTTCAATATGAATGTCAAGATAGTTCTACTTTACGGAGCTGAAACTTGGAGAACTTACAACCGTCAAAAAAAATTACAAATATTTATAAACAATTGTCTACACAAGATACTCAGTGTCCATTGGCCGGATACAATCAGCAACAGCCTAATGTGGAAGAGAACAAACCAACTTCCGACTGAAGAGGAAATTAGGAGAAGACTCTGGAGATGGATGCGAAATATATTATAGAAATCATCAAACTACATCACGAGGCAAGCCCTAACTTGGAATTCTGAAGGGAAACGGGAAAGGGGAAGACCAAGGCAAACACTGTGTCGGAAATCGGAGACAGGCATCAAAGGGATGAATGGAAATCGGAAACAACTGGAAAGGATTGCCCAGGACAAAATTGATTGGAAAATCCTAGTGGGTGGCCTATACTCCTTCAAGAGGGGTAACAGGCATAAGTAAGTAAGTACTTAGTCAACTTTAATTGGACTTGATTCATGATTGGTTATGATGCACCTTTAAATGACCTAACGAGTGGATTTTGCTAACTCATTAACAATCAAGTTAAGATCTTTGTCTTCAGACCTAACACTGATTTTTTCTAGTGTTTAAAGATCAACTATGTTCTACGATAGATCCAAGTTATATTTTGGTAATAATCTAGATTTCAAACTATAGAATTCTGGTTTAACCGTGGTGTACTTTAAACTTGCGTCGACGGGTGGTGAAAGAATATCCAGACCGAGGGAGCGAAGAGAGGTTCTTCATTTTACAAAGAAGTGGTCAATGGAGTGCATCCATGTCGAGAGGGAGGCAGTAACCTACCGTTGGCATTGGAATATGTCTGCGCAATGTTACGGATTGATTTAAGTTAAAAATGTAAATCATCAAATGTCAACCCACTGATATGAAAGCTCAGTGCTCATTGTAAGACCTGAAGGTCTTGCGTTCGATTCCCGATGGAGTTATAGACGTATACTGTTGAAGAGTTCAATTATAGAACAAAACGGATAACCAGTGATTTCTATTTCTCAATGTTTGCTTAAGCAAAGCCAGTTCGTGATGTGAACTAAAAAATGTAAGTTGTTAAGATAAATTTGATACACTACCAAAAGATGACAAAACTTTGTCGAACATTCTAAAACAAACTTACCATTTAGGCATGGTTCCAATAAACACTCATCCAAATCATATTCACAATTTTCACCAAATTTCCCTTGTTCACACTGACATTTGAATTGTTTTACAATATGATTTGATCGCTCATTGTTAATTATTCTTGTTTCATTTGGTGTTATATAACATTTAGATAGATTTCCTAGACATGGATCTTGACTGCATGTTGTTTGATTGAATTGACAAAATGAACCATAATAACTTGGATCACATATACAATTGCCTTCTTTCTGTATCGTATAGCATAATGCATAATATTAGTGTAATTATTGCAAAGTAAGCAGTAATAAAAATATTGCTATCTATCCTCGCATGTGGGTGAATATACCTATATGTATGCTATGGGCTGCATGAGTGAAAATTTGTGCATTACCAGTATGCATGTAACGTATATTTGTTCACAGGATAAGTATACCGATGTGTACTACAAGGAGTGAGTGAGCCAAAGCTTATTTATTATCAGTATGCATATAGACTATACTTGCCGTTTGGTGCGACGCCCGCGCTCCAAGACCTGGGGGTAACGATTCCTCCATGCAATCACATTTATGTAGTGGGTTTGTAAGCCTTGAAAACACAGAATTCAATTCCAGAAAAGCAACACCGGCTTCACTAGATAAGGTTTGACCAACCTTAAATGGGTGGAACACCATGCTGAGCATTATATTAGTGGATAAAAAGGACTAATAAATTACTGAATAGCATAGATAGTTAACCATTATTGACATTAGTTTCCAAGTTTTGTTAAATGTATCACATCATTAGGTGAATTATTTCTAGAGTTGTAACTGAACTTACTGATTGTATGTTGAATCAGCTTCACTCAATGGAAGTGAAATGTTCACGCCACAAACAAGTTCCTTTCTTTTATCTCAACTGAAAATATTATGCAGCATTAAACTTTATAACATTACTGTGTTCCAGTCGAGGCGAAATGAACTTAAAACCTTTACCTTCATATCCTGTGACGCCAGGAAAGTCTATTGGAGATTGATAAAGTCTTACAAACCTACAATTGCAATATTAGCTATTTCACAGTACTAATGGTTTTAGTGAAGATATCTAACAGTGACTGAAACCAGAGGGTTAAGAAATATTAGATTTCGATAGCATGTACTGAACTGATAGATGCTTGGAAACACATCCTATTAGACTCAGAATAAAATGATGAACGAAGACAACTCAAATACAGTCTGAAAGTAAGAGAAATCTAAAAGGGCATAGGGGTAAGGCAATAACCTACAACTCTTTTGACTTATCGAATAAACAGGTATTAAAAATTCGGGAGTTAACGAGACCATTTCGGAAAAGGATGGAACAGTGATGCACTCACAACCCATAAAGTTATCGACTGTTGGACTAAACTGTCTAAATGGGTGCAAACTATCCGATTAGAGTCTGCATGATTACGGTAACCAGTGGTTTCATATTTTGCGTGACATGACTCAGAATCCATCACAGTAACCAAGGTTTATCACCTTTTGTCTTCCCTGAGATCCCAAGCTACTTAATTATTTAAAAAATTTATTTTCATCCACGAATCCATATTTCTTTCTCGAAACTTAACTGTTATGGATTATCTTTTCAACAACCATTAATACTGCTACTACTTATACTACCTTGCCATCTCTTTGTATTGATGTAGTGTGGCAACTTGAACAGATATATATATATGCAGGGTTCTACGTTGTGCTTGACTGACTAACTTTTATCACCGACTCTGTTTTTTTCTCTCCTCAGAGTACACTCTCTCCTAGTTGATACCAGTGTAAATTCTCCACTTTATTTTTAATATTTAACCATCATCATAACTGAATCGAGCTTTGAAATTTATAATCTCATGGAACTTAACTTCAAGAAATACGTTGTTAACTCACAACATTCTAACTTTTAGTCTTGTTATGTTAACAAATACGTTTGCTATGCTTACAGTCTTCCGGTTTACACATGTATGTTGTGTTTTTGAGTAACATATTTGATATCCATGTGTGATTATTTAAATGAACTTACTTAGACCTCATTTGTGTTTAAAGATTTTTCATGCTTAAGTAGGGAAATAATATTGAATTCAGAAATCTCGCACGTTGATTAGTTAGCCTTTTGATTAAATGTCCCTCTATGAACTTTGAATGATGATGAAGTAACGTGTTAATTTGTAGTTTTCATTTAAACACTCGCTAACAAAATAATTCTATGGATTTGGGAATGAGTCTTATAGGACATTATCGGAATTTATCCAAAATACAAGATCTTCAGTTGTAATTATAATAACAATAACGTTGATGCATAAAGTCGAGACACTCAGAAATGCACCTGCTTGCGACAATTTACTTTTCAAACTTAAAAAGTGATGATGAAAACTGCATCGAAAATCACTGATTTCGAAATAATATAAACTCCAAGCATAAAACGTTGAAATAAGGCCTATTTTTTTATACTGAATCGTAAAGGACCAGTACTGATTCATGTGAGTTGGCCAAAATTTATCGATTGTTTAAAATTCATTCAGTTTATTTATAATAATGTGACTAGTTTTCAATAGATCCAAATTTTCCATAAAAGTTTCCGAAATCCATTTTTGTAAAACAGTTTCGGAAAGATAGAAAGCAAGTGCTACAAACTACTCACTAACATGACTTGAAAATAGTTGTTAAATATTAACAAGTGTAATTCTAACCAGGTATTTGTCATTGACATGCTGACTAAGAATAACTTGAAGTTTGTGAATGTCAAGTAGATTAAACATAGAACTTATCAAGACTTCTCTGGCTACCTACTGTTCTTCGGATTTTCTAATTTTTTAAAATTAAAACTGTAGTTGATGGCAGGGTAAAAATGTTACTATTTTAAATATAAAATTTATAATCAGATTTTAACTTACTTTACATTTTCCTCTGTTATTGCATCCATGAAATCTACAATTGTTTATTTGTTTTTCACAATGTGTTCCATAAAATCCTGGCAAACATTCACATCTGTATAATACTTTTAATCCATTCGGGTCAGGTTGATTAATACAGATACCGTGGTTCTGACAGATGTTTACATGCTCATTACTATCACATACGCGCATATCTGTAATAAAATAAAGTATGATAAAAAAAAGTGAATAGTTTTATTATTATTATTATTATTATTATAAACTGATTGCATTTGATAGATCGAAGACATTGGCAAACGTTATCTAAAATTGTGGAGGTAGTTCAGTTTTCTATTTACATCATAGATTGAATTTAGAAAAATACTGAAGATCAGGAGGAAGTAGACAGCTATCTCGTCGTAGTATGACAATCTTCATCATTGTTCACTCATGACCCCACTGAACATCGAACTGATGACTTTCGAACTAAATAGCAAGTGTGTACTTTTCAGACAGATGAGTTAATCAATATACTAAAGCGAGTGACTAAAAGTAAACACAATTAGTGTAAGGATAAGTTAGTAAGAAAAAGTTATTCAAAAAGTCAAATACTAATCACTTTAATAAGCTTTGAGACACCAAATGAACATTAGTTAAATCTTTACCCCTATTTGAATACTTTACTCACATTTCTTCAACCTACGTTCCATTTATTCGGACTTATGATGTTATGCTAGAAGCTTAGTATGGTGATTAGTTCTAAATTCGATTCTCATTAGAGACATTAGCATATACAATTACATTGTGCATAAGTCTTGGATGACTGAGGTAATTGGACGTTGTCATAGACGTGTTAAGAACTTTGTATCTGAAACAGGATGGGTACTTATTTTATTCGTTTAAATAATAGACTTAGATATAGATTATTAATACAAAATAATTGGATATAAATATTTATTACCATAGCCAACAGTTAGTAACCTAGCCTACTATACGTCAATTCAAATTTCGTTCTTATTCTTTATCTGTTGACAATTTACCTGAGCAATATATTTTATTCTTCAGTCTTTTCTCACTTTACTCGTTTTTTGAAGTCTTAAAGCAAAATATTTCAGGTCGCTATATACAGGTATCTAAGAGTAATTTAGGCAGAAAATATATGTTCCTTCATGAAGAGATTTCAAGATAGTGGGAGGCCTGTGGCTGATACGAGTAGTACACATTTATTAACTAATAGTTGACCTCAAATACTTGTCAAATCTACGTCATATATGTAACTAGTGCCCAAGCAATCTAGTCCCATGACTTTCTAGAATAAATTATTCTAACTCGGTGATCTGTCTGCCCTATCTCCAAGTACAGGTTAGAAAAAAAGATTAAAATTACTCTTAACAAGAGACAAATACAGTGAAGAAAAACGTAACTAATCTTCTTCAGGTGATGGTTTCGAATTCACTTATAAATTCTGATAATTTGTCTTTATTGATTACTGAGTACCTTTCACTTCAAGAGCCAGTGCGTTATCTGCTAAGCTATTGAGTCCATATATCCATCAACTTGTTCAAAAGTTTTTTAGTCTTGAATATAAATAACTGGATAATTAAAAACTTTACCAACATTTATTTGAACTTACTGATATTGCACAGCATCCCTGTCCAACCAGGTTCACATTCACACGTAAATGGTAAGTAACTAGTGTGTTTCGAATTAAATTGACAATGTCCATTCAAGCAACCCGGTGTTGTAATACACTGATCACAATTCAAACCTGCCCATCCATCAATACAACTAAAGAGGCAAAAGAAAATTATTTAGGCAGCTTAAGGCCTTATATTGTAGTCATTTATTGTGATATCAGAAAGATTAATAATTTTAACGGTGAAAAGTATTAGACAAAATGATGCGTCATCTGATGACACATTAAGCCCTTGAAGGTATTAACACGTACTGCTTTGATCCTATCTTCTAAGCATTGCGCATATTGATAAACAGAATTACTTTCCAGATCAGTCTTAAATGAATGACCGAATTCTCTTATGTCTCTAATTATTACTACCCTATCACTGGTGAGATATATTGGTGGTTTAATCAACCTATGTTCATTCAGAAAAAGATTCCCAAATAATGGATAATGACATATTGAAAATTGGAACATAGACAATTAGGTTCTAACTATATAGTCCGAAGATGAATGCCCCACAGCGAGACCTGAAGTTCCTGAGTTCGCTGTAAATTTTAATGATTATTCACTAACCATTTAAACAAATAAACAGTTTCATGTATTTCGGTTACAGGTTTTAAAATGTCGTGTTTGTCTGGTCCTCCGTGTTGATCTAATTCTATCGATCAAATATAAATATGGCCATGAGTCTAAGTAACTTGATATTGAGTACACTACTTTTCGATACACGGTGGTTAAAAATAAGCCACAGATCTAGTTTTTGTGACAATTGACACGGATTGAATAACACAGTGGTAACTTCTCTGATAGTAGCACCAAATGATACGAGGTAAAATCCCATGATGAGCACTAGTTTATACAATACTGTTGATACACCTTGTTAACAAGTCCCGACTATCACAAAACCTAGATTTAAGTCTTTCTGCTGACCACCCTAAGTCATTTAATCTTAGTACGTGCAGTGATGCTCTTTGACGTAATTCAATATACTTGTGATATGATTTTAATATGTAAAACCTATGAGCACTGACGATGAAAATATGTAGCATGAGAAAATGTACAGCTATTAAATTGCGGCCATATTTGTCGGATGAGTTCCAGTAGAAATGAAATACAGATCTTGTATTTAATCAACTGATCATCAGTATAAAGAAGAACCACCATCAATCAATGTCCAATATTTCAAAACTAAAAAACCTGAGCAAGCAAGCCAACTATCGTAAATTACCAATCATTTTAACTCAGTAAGTTATTATTTCACAGAAACGATAGACTCAATTGATAGTTTTAGTCTTATTAAATAGATTATTTCTATAAAGTATAGTTAACAAGCAACGTCTATACAATAGATGGATCTGTGATTAGCAGTGGAATTCAGAAAGAGCACTTCGTCCTCTTTGGAACTAGTCAGCTGAATGCACCTGAGTTGGAGTCTCGATCTGAACAGCAGAACTGAGATACAGATACATCCAGCTAACTATTTCTAAGTAGGAGAAAACATGAGTTTTGGATCCCTTAGTTAGCCATAATTCCATATATTCTATAAAAACTTGTGAAAATTGGCTATATTGAGGCAATCCGCACAGGAGGCATGTATTTCAACAAACAATGGTCAGAATTCATTTAGGATCATCAAAACGGGATAATTCCAATTTTTTCAAAAAAAACTATTAAAATAACTGAATATTGTTTTCCACTCACCGACATAGTTCCGGTCCAATACAAGTTCCATGTTTACAACCTTTTCTACAAAGTGCTAAAATTCATGAAGAAAAAAGATACGTTATGTTCAAAAAGTATGCTAGAAATGAAATCATCAAAAACTAAAAAACTTATAGGATGTCAATTCGTAAAGAAAATCATCTGTAAGGTATTTACAAAATAGCCCCCAAATGCCCTGGTACGGCCGAGAGTGGGAAGAGTCCGCTCTCCCTCTCGAAATGCTCTCACACGGCCACGCGTATATAGCCTCTGCCAGGGAAGTCCTACTCACTGCCTTCTCGTGGCGGTGGTGTTGTTTACGAAAATGAGAGGACGAAAAGCGAATGTTCGGCGCTTTAACCGGATTCAAAACCAATGGTGCACATGGGCTCCAGTATCCTGCGGGAACAAATGACGTATGAACCAATTGTTGGTCACCGGCTTCCATGGGACTGCATCTCCTTACGATGCTCCACTGCCTTGTGGATCAGACCTTCAGGTCGAAGGCTCGGGGTGTGGCCCCCTAAGAAAACCACCTGCTTCGGTTTGGGCACCCGGGCAGTATCACAGCCCTCACACATATCGAATGAGATTTGTGTGGCGCATATGTATTTGGTGCCTCTTTGTACCATTATCTATGTGTTGAAATAAAAATAATAATAATAAAATAATAAATACAAAATATCTCCCCAAAATCCTCTGGACAAAAATAATTATAGTATGTTTATAGATGACTGGTGTTGAAATCGAATTCTTGATATTCTAAAAGCAAGTTATGGATTGTGTAACTAAAAAAACTGAAGACTAGCGTAACTGGATCATAATATATAATTAGGTAATTTAAAGAATAAACGGTGTCGTACAACTACCCAACAGGTAGCTGTAAATAGTCGAAAAGAAGCCACAGACCTGGGTTCTGGGTCAGTTGGCTTTCCTTAGCACAATATCTAGGTTCCGATTCCAATATGTGAGATGTGATGTAGTTTTTTACTTACTACATTTATCTTCCCTGTCACTTCGAGTTATATTCTTGTCCCTGTACGTCTTCTCGCGTAGAAGAAATGAGTTAAGTGTAACATAGGTAGATATCAGCGGAACTATGAAGTAGTTTGATTCACTTTTCAAAACTAATGCTATGGTCATAACAAATTAATGACAAGTTAAATTTGAAAAATATTCTTACTGATTGATGAAGTCAAACCATTACCATCTCAATAACAGAAACAGTTTAAAATTACACAGCTAACGTTGATTGAGGTATGAAATACCAAGTTTTACAAAACGTCAGTTGGGGATTATTTAGGTGAATTCGATAGTGTTGTGAAACCGATTTCTGATTTTATCTATAATCTTAAATCTGGAATTACATCTAACTCGTTATAAGACAGTTCAGATTCTTCAAAGAATTTTAGCTGGCAGTAGTTGATATTCCGCACTTTTACAGTAACCTGAAATTTTCCTAGAAGTTTAATGATGGCTTTCTCATACATAATGGTAAATTGAATTAGAGATGTGAACGATATGATCTTGGTTAGCTAAGCCACGATCAATCCAGGCATTTAATCTTTGAATGTTTACTGCGATTTATATCTGATACTGATGTCCATACATGCATTTTGATATATATGAAACAGGATACTTCGGTGACAGTCCAGCATATGACTACAGAATACCAACGCCAAAAAGCTAGTTCAAATCCACCAACTCCATGATCACGATATGTGTTTTAACAAATATAATTCATTATATCATATCAAAACTTATTTTTCCGAATAACTGTTTATCATAAGTATTACGCATGATAGATTTAACTACTTATTTCTAATTATCAGTAATATGAGAACCCTGTATGTTTCAAATATAGTCAATATACATCGTAAATAACATTGTAATATAAGTAAAACTAAAATCTGTAACGTCAAATCAAATCAAAAATGTAAATAACAAGAGTTCCTTTTGTCTCTGATACTTTTCTGAATGTGTAAGAAAGATATTTCATATTCGTCGGGCGTTTACTTCACAGCACCAGGATTCTCAACCTACTATCCTTCCTAAATTGAAACTAAAAGCTGATATTCAAGAGTTGTGGAATATATTTATTGTATTGCTGGACATCATTTTAATTTCAATTTACTGATCAAGTAGATATAAATAATTATACAGTTATGAATGAAATATTCAGAACACAAACAAATGAAGGACATTACGAAATATTATTCTCAATGTGAGTTTGAAAATTAACCATCCCAAGAATAGAAACATCCAAACAAACATATTTAAGGATGTCAAAGTAAGTAGACTAAAGTTAAATACAGATATACATATATCCTTGTTCTTTTCATTCAAAGGGTTAGAAGTAGTACTAACCTGATGGACGAATTTAATATTATTCTATTTTATTTAAAAACTTTAGGCTATAATCAAAATCATGTGTAAACAGCAATATTTGAATACTACGAAAAACTACATAAAAATGGAACGGAATCAAAATTAAAATTGATTAATAACTAACCTTGATTACACCTTGCTCCTGTCCATCCCGCATTACATATTAACTCACCAGTTTGTGGATGACATTGATAGTGACCTAATTTTGAGTCACGTGGTTTACAGTAATGATTACAATGTTCTCCATAGTAGTTTAAAGTACATGAATAACGATAACTGGCTGAAATATTAAAGTATGTTTGAGATAATATTAATGAGGAAGACGATGAGTTTATAGAATTTTCATTTCTAACTGCTTTACGGATTTCTGTACTTGAGTTATATCGAGTTTCAAGCAATTTGATTGGTCTCCATGGCTGATTTAGTTCAACCCTGGACAATATTGAAGATAGCTGATCAATAAGCCATAAATCTGAAATAATAAAAATGTGTGATTTGTTCAGGATTACTTTTAAAAAATAGTTCGTCTACAATAAAATGTGTAATTGATGAATCAAAGAGGGAATGAAAACAATTATTTTAACCAGCGTGCAATATTTCCTGTGATTTGATAATAAAAATAAAATTACGGAGAAAACTCTTTCCATAGCTCATCCTTACACTAACATAGTTCATCTTCACCTGGATATTGCTACTATAGTATGCTGATTCATTTAAAGTATATACAAAAGCAAACTGTATACGAGGCATAATTTTAATTTGATAAACAAGCTAACTTCTAAGTGGAATATTCCGGTGTTTTTTCATTTGAATATAGAAGAAAATTAATTTGTTTTGATTTTCACCTATTCAATGAGTTTTGTTTCAGCGAAATATGAATTTGGAAATTCCATCGTATCAACAAATACATACACATATTTACGCTGTGTCGAAATACCATCTCACTTAGCCTTGTAGCTATATATATATATATATATATATATATATATATATATATTGAGTTGCATGAAAAACCTTGGCAAAAATTATGATGAAATACTCAATAAGACGTTCGTTTACTAAATATTTTCAAGTATATTTGATACTTAGTTATCAGTATAGAGGTTGTGGAGATTATTAAGTTTTTAATTGAGATCATGAAGATGGTCGCGCAATTTCGTGGATTGGTTAAGATTAGAAATTAACACTACTAAGTGCCGGCTTTGTGGTCCGATAGGTTAAGCGTTCGCCCGCGAGACTGAAGGCCCAGGGTTCGAATCCCGCCAGGGGGGTCGTGGGTGTTACTTATTTACTCTGTAATATCTAAATACATTTGACTTGTTTTCCTATTGATTTATTCCTTGGGCTATCAAGTGAAAATACTGTTCTGGATAAAACTACTAGCCTATAGTTTTAGAACTTGTGGTATTCAGTTGTTTAGATTTTCGAGCAGTAAATATAGTACAGTTGTTATGTCAGAATTGTTAACATTCTCTTTGGGGTCAGGCAGATCAGTCAATATGATTTGAAAACTTTCTTGTTTAAGATAGAAAAGTTGTAGTGTAACCTCACAACTTAGTCTTTGATTTTTAACTTCGAAATGTTTTTACTTATATAAGATACTACTTTCAACTAGGCTAAGGTGATAAGTAAACATTTATGTAAACTAAGTGTTTACAGTAGTAATAAACTTTTCAAAAACTTTAATATATTTACTAGTGAATAATTTTGAGAGGCTTTTCCTGGAATTCTAATGAAAATCCGTGACCAGTGGAGTCTCATGTTGATATTTAGACAACTAGCTACCAATGACGCTTGAAAATGGTTGTGGAATATCGCAAATTGCGTGAGGTTAGAAAAGTAAACCTTAGGATGTTAAATCAGTGGTCTAAAAGGTAATTGCTCGCCGAGAGATCTAAAGTTCCTGGGTTTGATCCCTGTAGGAGTGGTGAATGTTCATTATTGAGCACTTCAAAACAAGAATGAAACAACTGTCAAATATTTCCCTGATTTTCAATGATTGTCTAAATAAGATCAGTTTGTGATATAAACTGTGAAAAATTCCTCGATCTCCATAAAATCCTGTTTACTGATAAAAAGAAATAGGTTGAAATTAAAAACAAAAGTAATAAAATGAACTAATCAGCAGTGACAAAAAGAGTACAGAGTAAACACATTCACATTTTTTCCATACCTCCATTAGATGTAAGATGATATACGTTGAATAACAATTTTACATTATGCTAAAAATAGAAAATAGAGAAAAATAATAAACTAGTAAGTCGAAAGAAAACTAGTTCGAAAAATCTAGTTACATATGGTTAACTGTTTTTAGTAAATTTGAATAGTGGTTAATATTGGAATCTCGGATATGTATTTCATCCTCTTTAAGACTCATCAACTAGATATACCAGCGTACCAGTGTTGATATATCTGCGCTGAGACTAAATCAGTAGTTTTTTTCTCTAAACACCAAACTCATTATCCACCAAACTACTGAGTTCGAATAGCCACTGGCCTATGTAATGTGTACGAATTATAGTTAGAATATTTTCTTTTTAAAATCCCACTTTTAATCACAAAACTGTTTTCAAGTAGCAGAGTAAATTCGTAGAATGTTGATGATTTTTGTACTGAAATACATCGAGGCGAAAGCAAACGCTAGTCTATGGTATGATCAGTTTTTGCCAAAATAAAGTTGAGTTCGATCAATTTGTCTTGTATTATATCTACCCATTTCTTAATAGTACACCAGAAGTCATTTATTACATTATCATAGTTTGGATCACGGACTGATTTTAGCTAGAACACCATTCGATACTAGGAAACATTAAAAATCTATTTCGTTTAAGTATAGAACTCTTCTCTGGTGTGTATCAAAAACACAATCAGGAATCGAACACAAAACCTTCAGTCTCATATTCGAACCCTTACTCTCCAGACTACTGGGCTGACACCTAATGATGTACCCATCCGACTTTAATCAATTCATGAAATTGTATGACCATCTTCCATTTACTGTGGTGTGTAATTGTCTCACAGCCGACACGACTTAACTCGCCTAGTCACAGTTTCTCACTAGAACTCCTGAAATCGCAATTCAGAACTAGCCACCAAAGAATGTATCACTATTTACAATGTGGAGATTTTGTGGAGATTATAGAATTTTTATGGTCAATATTGCATTGGTCATATATATATATATATATATATATATATATATATATATATTGAGTTGTGGGGAGGATCTGCAGGAGGCACTTGATGTAAAGTTTATCCACAGGAGACAACATATACGTGGTTGATCACCACGCAGTGATTGCAATTCACAGTCCGATATATCGCCGAATAACTTAGTTACAGAATTATTAGCCGTGACAAAATCAGACTTAGGCTGATGAATCTGAGGAAAAGATGCTTTGTACGGTGTATTAGATATTTGCTTACTGACGAGTGGTAACAAGTCAGAAATACAGATCAAAGACATCTAAAGCTACATTTAGTACTGTCGACCACAGCAATCTATGTCAATCAATCGTCTTTAAAGCCTCAAACGGCTAGCAAATAATCTGAGTTGACAATCCAAATGAAGTAAATAAACTTGGGATACAAATTATTTTCACACAAAATGTCACTTTAGAACAAGAATGATATAATGTAAGAATAAAAGTTTGGTTTATGAAACAATAATAATATCGAACATCATAATACTGAATTACAGATCATACGAAATAGCTAGTTGCAAATGATTGTAACATTCGGGTCTTGTTAAACAAGCACAATGCCATAAAATGGGTCGACAGTTTACGACTGTAACATGTTTTTGAAGATCTTGTGAGTAAGAAAAAATCATTGTCAATAATCAGCCAATTATAAACGGACATTCAACTAATACTAAACTACAGAAACCTCAATAATGAAAGGGTGTATAAATTGAAATGTTTTGCAAATCATACGATAGTTAAAACCATGTCGCACAGATGACTTACTAATTATGTATTCAGTATATTACTTGGTTGTTCTTTGACAAGAGTCATTTTAGTTTTGACTTGGATTTTTTTAAAGGGATAGAAATCACCAGTTTAAAAGTTATTCAAATATGATAAATGTTGGCATCGACAGTCAAGTTAATAATGAATAATAATATGTTTCGTCAAATTTATTAGTAGGTCAATAAATTATCTACATCCGTTAGTTAGATTAGCGTGTTCAATTCAATTACGTTACTTATGTTGAATATCTTCAACTATCACTGTTGATAAACTCAACTACAAATGAACGTAAGCAATGTTAAGTGTTTAAACTTTATTGATTGGCTATTATTATTACTCAATAATGTAAATCCTGGTAAATAACTTCTACTATAATCATTATTATAGAGAATAATTACAAGGATCAACTTTTAGGGATTAAAGTTAAGATTTCATCAACACATTCATTTCACATTTTACATACATGTGTTTTTGTGTCATAAACCTCAATATGTTCTTTCATTAACATATTTCTTCAAAGTATCACTCTCTAGTTATAGTAGTAATAGTTATTGTTCTTATTGATGTTATAATTAGTGAAATTACATGTTCTTCATTATTTTACAAAATCCAAAATTTGCATACCTCAAGTAAAAATAACCGTGTAAATTTTAGCGAATTTCGTATAATGCATTACAAATGAAAGAACATGTGTTTTCACTTATATCACAGTTTTATACTATTCATAAACAACAACTTTTTAAAATAAAACCATATAAGATAAACAAACAAGAAACAAATGAAGTAGATTTCAATAAAAAGGATAATATTTGAATTCAATGTGACAATTCCCATCTGTTCAAATTGGTATGAATTAGATATTTATTGTAATTTCATATAAAATAAATTAGTGTATTAGTGTAAAAGAAGTACGTGTACTTTTCAATCCCATCATTTTTGATAATCATGATGATAATACAATGATAATGAATGATTACTTCATGCTGTGATTAATTATTCTCTTTACTGCTTAATAGGATAACATCACTGATTGAAATCATGAGTCAATTGAACCTAGACCAACATGGAAAACCTGGAAGCGTTGGATGGCCGTTTCATTCTAGTATGGGACTCCTCAGCAGTGCGCATCCACGATCCCGCACCCCGTGAGGTTTGAACCCAGGACCTATCAGTCTCTCGCCAGGCGCTTAACCAACCAGACCACTGAGCCGGAACTAGAACTCCAGGAGTGAGAAGCCGTTACCAGTGGAGTTCAACCAGGTCTGTTGTGAGATATCAACTCAGTGAAGACAATCGTATACGGTGGCGCAACTTCGTGGATTGGTTGAAGTTAGACATTAACACCGTTGGATGCCGGCCAGCTCAGTGGTCTGTTTGGTTAATCGCCTGGCGCGAGACTGATAGGTCCTGGGCTCGATTCTCGCGGGGTGCGAGATCGTGGATGCGCACTGTTTAGGAGTCCCATACTAGGATGAAACGACCGTCCAGTGCTTCTATGTTTTCCATGTTGGTCTAGGTTCGATCGACTCATGATTTCAATCAGTGAACTTTCTAAAATCTCCACAAAACCCCCTCTGATAATAGAATAATAGTTGATTTTGGTGGTTATTGTGAAGATATTGACCAGTTTAATGACAAATTGTAATCCGTTAAACAACGAGTAGAAACTAAAGTGAACTAGCAGTAGATACATATGACCTTATATATAAATGAGCCATTATACCTTTAGGTCTTCAGATGAATAAATCTCTTTGTATCTGAGTTAAGTTACTAATTGGGAATTTTTTCAAAGATAAAATTACGTCAAATCACTATTGAGACAAATCATGTACATTTTCCAGATAATGAAACTGAGTTTTTTGAAATCTTTTCTGTAATATTTCAAAAAATTCTATAGGTTCATGATTTCAATCAAATTCAACAATCTCCACAACCCCTTACTGACTATTCAAAGTCAACCAGTCATTCCATTGACTACATTGCAATATTGAGGTCGAATGAATTTCAACAAAATTAATAATGAGACCAATTTCTTAATTAGTAACTGTAAATTAATAAATGTAGATATATACAAATACTATTAAGAAGTTATACTTACCTTTATCATTGTGCTTAATTTAACACTGTAAGTTAAATTAACATGGTTAATCGATGTATTCAAATTAAGTAAACCGGTTAAAATTTGTCCATGTCCAATTTCACAATCGACTGGTAATAAATCATTATAAAATTCCCATGAAAATGATGATGTTCGATTATAAGGATGCATTAATTTATCTTGATGTTTCATTAGAATTGGTCTATTCAATAAAATACGCTGGTTTACATTATTTATGTACTTTGTTTCAGCTATACATATGCCTAAAACGAAATGACACTGATTAATGTTGATATGTGTAGAGCATTTCTCTGTATATATTAATTCATTCGATTTATTTAAATGGTTTGCCAAATTTAAAATCAAATGTTCAATGCGTAAATCAAACACGCTTCTTGTGAAGAATTTCTGTATGAAAAAAAACGAGGGAGAAATGAAATTTATTTGGTTAATTGTATGAAGTGTTGAGTTTATGGTAGATAAAATAGATTGTATATTAAAATTTATATATATATATATGCTCACTAGTGACTGGCTTCAGGAAGTATCTCCTGGAGTTCTATTGAGAAGCCGTGACCAGTGGAGTTTAACTGGGTCTGCTGTAAGATAGTAACTCATTGAAGACAGTGGTGGATGTGTCGCTCAATTTCGTGGATTAGTTGAAGTTAGACATTAACACCGTTGGATTCTGACCGGCTGTGTCCTAGAGGTTAAGAGTTCGCGCACGAGACCGATGTGTCCTGCGTTCGAATCTCGTCGAGATGGGATCGTGGATGCGCACTGCTGAGGAGTCCCATACTAGGATGAAACGGCGATACAGTGCTTTTATGTTTTCCATGGTGATCTAGCTTCAATTGACTCATGATCTCAACTATTGAAATTACAAGTAACTGTTTGATACTCCAGCTTCTCAGAATATGATCTAAAACTAAGATTTCCATTTGATAGGCTGAAAGTTTTTGAAATGCTGTTGCAAAAATTATAAATCACCTGAATACATTTAGGACAAAATTTTAATTGAGCAAATATTTTGGACCTGTAAATTCCAAGTAATCATTTTGGATTGGCTGATACTTTAAAAATCTGACCTGTGAATGAAAGTTATTTAATAAATGAAAATAATACTTTCTTAGTCAATCAAATTATTCAAGTAAGATTGTCCAATAATGCAATTCCCAGGGATGCATTTTGTAATAAATGAATAACCAATTTGGAAAATTAGACGAGTCACCTATTTCCAAGTTCGAAGTGAACTTTTACGAAACTAGGTGGATAATCTTACTAAATCGAAGGTAGATTACTTTATGAAGTTTAAGATTTGAACTAAATAAAGGTGACCAATGGAGTTCAATCACAGTAGATGGAAGATGGTCATATAATATCGTGAATTGATTGAAGTCGGCTGAGTACATCATTGGATGTCAGCCCAGTGATCGGAAGTATAAGGGTTCGGATGTAAGACTGAACGTTTTGTGTTGAACTGTTGATTGTGTTTTGGATATAGATCAGTGAAGAGTTCCATACTAAAAGAAAATAGCTTACCAATATTTCCTAGTATCGAATGTCATTCTAGTTAAAATCAGTCTATTATATGAATCATGAAAACCAAAGAGTTATGCATGAGATATTGTGTTGCATGTGAGTGATTAAGAAGAACCATGATGAACTATGTATCCTGATCCATAAATAATAAAGGGATACATAGATTAGTATAATTACACAAAATTGATGATCATCAATTTAACTTTTGTTAAGGATGGAATATTCATTTCTTTTTAATCTTCTAGACAGTTTCATGCGTTATTCGTCTTGTTTTTGAATTTTGTTTCCGAACACTTCACCTTGAGACAGTTAGAAACAAGAACACAAACCAGGAGAGTAGATTATTTGTAAAATAGTAATCAAAACTCTTAATATTTTTCTTTATTATTACACTACCTTAGTTCGTCGAATGATGATCATATGAATCTTAGTGATATAATGCTTAAGAGAGCCGTAGAGTAAGCTATCATGAAGATAATTTTAATCATATCTGTTGTATAATTTTGTTTTATTCACACTATGGTAAATATGACTTAGTATACTCGAGTTTCAGCCAGATATTTGTTCTGTTTAATGGTAACAAAACATGGATGAGAGTGTTCAAAGAAAAGGTGACACTTAAAGGCTATCTAATAGTTTAAAACTAGCTTGAGTGCTGAATTAAAGATGGATCGAATCGTAAGTCTGATTACATAATAAAATGAAATCTCCTACTGTATGCTCACTTTCTCGATAAATCCATTAATAAAAGAAATAAAGACAAGGGACTTTTAATTAAGTGGCAATAGAATTGTCCTAGAAATCTCCTTACTATCATTTATTAATAACAGATATAATTATAATCATTTTGGACAAGAAATCACATGAACTATTCAACTCTTACAGTTATGTGGCTAAACTAATAATTAACTTTGTATGGAATATATCTAAAGCATATAAATTTATAATTCATGTCTAGCTATCTGTATGTCTTTATTATGTTGTATCTTCCATTCATTTGTTTATCGGTTCATAGCTTAGTAAAGATAGCATAATCAAGATAACCTTCACATAGATTACATTTCTATAAAATCACCTAACTGAAAGTACAAATAATCTGACCAATTTAATGAATTATTAACGGATGAATATAAATGTCTGATGAGAAACTATATTCATCATAATACTAAGGCGTCATTAGTTGAACAATTGGGAAAAATAATTTTGTTCTATATATATATATATATATATACCACTATAGGTAGGATATTACGATGTTATTTCAGACTACATCTATGGACCATAATAAAAACCTTATAAAATAAAATTCAGCGTGCACTTCACAGAAAAAAATAAAATCAGTAATTTTATTATCTAATTCAGGCGACAACATGTACGTTTAGATTTAAGGTCAATACATTTAATTAGGTGAATTGGATTTTTCGATTCATTTTCCAGGAATTGGTTTGAAATGAAACAAGTCAATAGTCTGTGAAAAAAAATGTAGTTTATGGTCAATAGTGGAATCATGGAACTGCTTTATGTCCTACCTGGGATGCCGATACATTTGACTAAAAAGTTTCAGATGCGATGAAGCGCACCTCATAGATACCACTGCTTAACACAATCTATCTAAACTAAAATATTAAGATACGATGATTATAGCAAGGGATTTCGATCAGAATGCACATATATAAACTGAGAATGATAATAATTCAGTTTCGAACATCAAAAACGGGATAATTATAACCCTTCATAATAAAAACAACATAAACAGCCTCTGTAAAACAAAGTTATTTCCGTATTCGGCTTACGTTAACGGAGTGCAGAAATCAGATGAAAAGTGCTAGTTTGCGATTAAAATAGGCTTGAAACATATCATTTCAATCAGCCAGTCATCTACAACATAGAACCAGTACCATATTTGCATCGGTCGAGGTTGGCATATCTCATTAGTACAACGAGATGAACATCAAATTCATAGAAACAGTTACTTCAATGGTAGTAAAAAAACATTTCATATAAGGATATGATACAGGAAGAAAGAATCAGTTAGTGAAAAGAAAGGTACAAAGTGATTTAAATATCATGTTTTAATGGAAAACAGAGAGTGTATACAAAGACGCCATTGTGATCGATTCTCAGCCATGTCACTCAGAGTCTCCAACCACTGATTACGATAGTTATGCGGACCCCAACCAAGTAGTGTGCATCTCCCAATATGGCTCAGACCAAAAGTTAGTGACTTCAAGCACTGATGCCACGTTTTGGCTTGGCCGCTCCTAACTTTTTTCCAACCATTCCCAACACTAGTTAACACTGTGCGTCGTGGTAATCGGTGTTCAGGCATACGCAACACGTGGTCCAACCATCTCAGTCGATTAAGATTCACAACCTCATCAACTGATTTACTGTCATTCCCTAATACCCCGCATCTAACATCACTATTACTTACCCGGTGATCCCAGCAGATGCTGGCAATATTTCTAAGGCATCTGTGGTCAAACGCTAGTAGCTTACGAGTATATTCTACTCTTAATGGACACGTTTCGTAGCTGTAAAGTATAACAGAACGAACTGCCGTGCACTATACTCGTCCGTTGATTAATAGACGGATATCTCACATTCGCCTTAGGTGACTAAAGTTGGCAAAAGCCAAACGAGCTTTTCGAATCCGTGCTGAGATTTCGTCCGATACCAACCCATTAGGGCTGGTCAGACTTCCAAGATAAGTGACGTTGTCAACGCGTTCGACTGCTTCACTCCCTGCGTCCTGGTACGGCCGAGAGTGAGGAGAGTCCGCTCTCCTCGAAATGCGTTTAAATGTGTCTAAACAAATAAATTTAGAAGCCTTATAGTAGGTGACGTCAATAAACTATCCACTACCTGAGTAGGTTTTGTGACGGAATAAATAAATAAATAACTTCACTCCCTATCCTTAGTTCAGGTGTTGATGCAGGCCAGTCCTGAAGCAACAACTTGCATTTAGAGGGGGAGAAGCGCATTCCAAACATTCTGGCATTGTTGCTCAGTGCTACCAAAAGAATCTGCATTTTATCAGCATCTTCACCAAACAGGACTATGTCATCTGCGTATGCTAAGTCGACAAGTGGACCTCCTGGTAGGAGATCAATACCCGAAAATTCAGTCGATGAAAGCGTTATTTCCATCAGTAGGTCTACGATGAAGTTAAACAAAATTGAAGAAAGTAGACAGCCTTGACGGACACCATTTGAGGTTGCAAAAGCAGATGACAGTTCGCCATAAGCTCTGACTCGAATAGTAGTGTTCGAGTAAAGAGCCTTCACAAGGCTTATGTACTTCTGAGGTACGCCTTTCAATGACAGACACTGCCACAGAATCTCGCGGTCTACCGAGTCAAATGCTGCCTTTTAAGTCGAGAAAGACAACCGTTGTCGGACATCGATAAGCATGTCTGTGTTCTAGAGCCTGACAAATGGTGAATATGTGGTCGATACAACCACGATCAGGTCTGAAGCCAGCCTGGTTTTCTCATGTTTGCAGTTCATGAGCCTTAGTTAGGCGTCCAATAATTATTGAGACTGGTATTTTAGATGCTGTATTAGTCAAACTAATCCCTCCATGGTTGTAACAGGATAATTTTGACCCTCTCTTATATATTGGGACAATCAGTGATTGTGACCAGTCAGATGGAATAACGTCCAACTCCCAGCTTTTAACTAAAATATTAGTCATCCTAATCGTTAAAATTGGACCACCATACTTAAAGACCTCTGGAGCCAATCCATCTGGACCAGCTGCCCTTCCTCGTTTCAGATTAACTATAGCCTTTTGAACTTCAGCAAGAGTTGGGGGACCTACTTCAATGTTCCATTCACACTGTCTGGGAATGGAGGGTAGTTGTAGAGTAGCTGAAGGCCAGATGAACTACTCCTTAAAGTGTTCGTCCCATCGTTCTAAATGTCTGGGCTGAGAGCAGATAAGTGTCGTCTTTTTCCGAGGTCATCGAACTTACATTTGACTTCTTAATTCTGGTTTATTTTATTAGTCTGAAAAGCTGTTTTGTGTTCCCTATAGCAGCCGTCTTTTCCATCTATTTTGCTTTCGTTGCCCACTACTGCTCACGATCGTTCCGTAGACTCTTGGTTAACCTAGATCTGACTCTTTTTCACTCTCTATCGTGTCCGGAGGCTGATAAGTTTACGAGAGTCTATCAGTGCAATGGATGTTGCAGAAATCCATTGATTTTTTCGTAACCTTTTTGCTTCAATCACTAGTAAATGTCGCTGTTTTATCCACAGCTGTTTGTATATCTTTACAAGCAAAATCTGCGTCAGCCTCATCTTTAGAATTGTCTAAATATGACTTCAGTTGTCCCTAAAATTCAATTTTGGCTTTCTCATTGTTGAGTTCATCCCTAATGGGTCTTCTTAATGTGGCTTTTCTGCGTTCAGTGAGGTGCAGGCAAATGCGTGCTCGTATTAGAGCATGATCAGAGTTTTAACACGTACTCCAGAATGAGAGGCAGGCTTTTATCGAGCCTCTCCATAGATTATTGATGGTAGTATGATTTATTGAGTCCATCATTGGTTAGGTGCATTTATATATTACGATCTTGTAAAATACTTTTAAAGTACAAGGTTGATCAATTCAGATTTAAATCTTGAGAAATGTTTTTAGGATAGTCTCTACAATAGAGAAAATCGGTAATTTCAGTGAGATCATTTTGAAATCGAAATAATAGCGGTGGAGACCCTACTTAAAATACAAAATCCTCTTTAAACTTAATACACAGCAATAAAGTAATATATTTTCCCACCTTTTTTGACAGAACACTCAACCCAAAATTCGGGAAAACATAACCAAAGCATCCGGTAGTCTGCGTACCTCACTCAGACAGTATATGAAAACTGAAACCCAAAATATAGACAGTAAGATAAGCGCATATACAGTTCATCGATAAGTTAGGTGCATTCGAGGCTCTAAATCTGTGAAAACCGCACCGAACTGAATCATATAAAAAATGTGGAATGCCAGGAATTGGGAGATTAGAGATTAATCTTATAATATCATGAGAATAAAGAAATCCAATAGAAAACGAAATAAAATTTGACATAACTCCACAATATTTCTCCCGTCCCTTTTCCACTTGCATGTTTCTTTATTCTTATAAACCGATATCTAAAACAAAGATGTGGAATATTTTATTTTGTAGTATAAAATGTTTTGACTAAGATTTAATTTTCGTTGAAATCATGAACCGATCTAAGTTGGACCACAAATGAAATTCTGGATCTACTGGATGACCAGTTCGTCCTAGTGCGGGACTCCTCAGTAGTATGCACGCATGACCTTGCATGTTGCACTCAAACCCAGGACTATCAGTCTCGCGTGCAAACCTTAGACTCCACACTCCTAATTCAGCATCCAAAAGTTCTAATGTTTTACCTCAACCAACAAAATATATTGCACGATCATCTTCCACCATCTTCTGTGAGTAACACAAATTATAGATTCGATTCCCGCACATGGTGTCATGGATTCCTACCGCTGAGGAGTCCCATACAAGGACGAGACAGTCACTGAGTGCTCCCAGGTCTTCAATAGTGATCTAAATTGAATCGGTTCGTAGTTCCAATGTAATTCAACAACTTCCACAACCCTATACCGATAAGTAAGATTTAAGTAATGAGTTTTTAACAACATATTGAAGCCTAGATCATGGTGGATAGAATGTGAAAAATGTGTTATCCAGGCAAATGGTTATATTGCTTTTGTTCTCCAAACTCAATTATTGTCTCTGTTCTTTTCATTTAATAATATATTTGGACTGATTAACAAGTGATAGATCCCTTCAAAACTACGTGTTTATAGAAAGTAAAAGAGAATAGATTTTGTGAAAAATGAAAATGCAATATTTGTCGGTAATTATCATCTCAAACTAACATCAGATGTAGAACCAATGATAACCAAAATGTAATTCTGCAAAATATCAATCATTTTAAAATGCATAAAGTTATTTGTAGGCATGTTAACTTTCTTGTTATATAAATAACTTTCCTACTAATCAGTGCCTTTTTACACCAAGTTCAGTTAACGTTTTCCCGCCAAAATTCAGTTTTAATGACGGTAGTTGTGGCCCACATAATATAATTTTACAATTTGTATACTGTAGAAACGTACAACATATATACTTTCATAAAAGGCTTACAGATATTTATAATACATAGAGATTTTGAACAGAAACTATTTTATATACAAACTAATAAGGTAATTGATTTAACTTAAAAATACTTATGACTAGACAATATGATATTAACAGTGACCACTGGTATCGTATATTATCCGTCGATTGTTTTAAATACAAGTTTTAAACTAACAGATCACGAAGAACGACTTCATATCATGTGCACTGAAATGTTGAATGTTCGTCACATTATTATCTGATCTATAGAATTCAATTAACACCAAAGATTAAATATTATGACGTTGATTAATGCCAATAGATCATAACGCAAACAGCTCATTGCTATAAAGAGATAGTTTTAGACTAATTAACTCAGTCGTAACGTCTTTAACTAAGACAAACGTGGTGTATATTTGAATCGTACTGCGAGCTCTAATACTTTTCACTGGTAAATGTTGAATGAGAAGAAACCTAGGTATTGGGTTTAATGTTAGTCCCCCTCATTCACCTAGAATTCCTTTTAATTTGTTTCAGGTATTATAATTAATTTGAATACAATAAAAAATCAGGTTACCAGTGGAATGGAATCAGTTTTACAAAGTGATTATTACACAGGAATAATGTCCTGATGAGGTATGGCAACTTGAACTGATGTATATATGTTTCGGATTCTATGTTGTGACTGACTGACTGACAGGAAGAATGTTCAGGTATCTTATCCCAACAGCACATTTGTGATTAATAAAAACTGTTAATTTCATAACAGCAAAGTATTCTCAGCACCAACTACATAACATTTCAACAAAGTTCTCTTTAACATGAATTCAAATTGTAATTATTCAAAGATTATATTCCATAAGTGTTTTTTCCAGTGGTCAATATCTGCCAATCACCCTCAGTGGCAAAAGTTTATTATCAGTTTAGATGATTTAACTATCTTTACATTTATCAGATATTGAATCTATTAATTCCAATTTATACTTCCTTCGCTTTCTTCAAAGAGAAAACTAGATGAAGGATATTCCAGTAAAACCAATGTCTCTCTTTGAGATTTCCAGTATTTAACAATTTGACTAGGTTTATGCCTTATATAACAGTGAGCGAGCACACACAGTGTGGATTTATAATTATTCGGTTTAAACAAATCTGAAACAATGAGGTTTATTGCAATATTGCACAAATAGAAACTAGTTGACCCGAAATGTTTGAGCAGGCCGTCGTTGGTTGGTGTAAATAATGACGATGAAGTTATTGTAAAATAATTGTTCCTACGACATTAGATAATGGTAATTATCCTCCTTTTCACGATTTGCAGTTATAATGATAAACCGTGACCTTAACTAGATCGCTGAAATTTTCTTTTTCCTGTCTACCCATTTATTCCTATGTTTATTTCATAACTATCATCTTTTCTTGTAAATATTTACTCTGCAGAACAAAAAATCGTCTTCATTATTCACCATCATACTTATTCTCCTACTGTCACATCATCATTATCTTATTTCTACAATGATTCATTAACATTTGTCGTCATCGTTTAAATTACGAACCGATCTTAGACAATCATTGAAAATCTGGAAATACTGAACGACTGTTTAATCCTAGTATGAAATTGCTTAGCAGTGTGCATCCGAGATTTTGCCATAGGTAATTGAACCCTTGACCTCTCCATATATCCCTTTATATTAATAAAATTATGTGCTTACTGGTAACTAGCAAATCCTGGAGTTCTAATATGGAGCCATGACTAGTGGAGTTCAACCAAGTTAGGCATTAAACAGTTATCCAACCAAAGCAATGGACGAGGGCTGCACATTATCATGAATTGATTGAAGTTAGACATTACGACCGTTGGGTACTTGCTCGATGGTCCAGAAGCTAGACATTCATGCATGAGATTAAATGTCTTGAGTTTGGCTTCCGAATGTAGGGTTGTAGATGCACACTGTTGAGTAGTCCCATACTAAGATGAAATGACCGTCCGGTACTTCCAGAAATTCTGTCTAGCTAAGATCATTTCATGATTTAAACTATGAAAAGTTTACAACTTTTACAAATCCTTTTAAACTGGTAGTATTTATCTGGTTGTTGTTATTATTGTTGAGAGTTTCTTTTTCTCCTTCTCTTAATCTTATTTTCATTAGTTATTTCTTTATTGATAATTAAGCTGACGGACTGAATAATTATTTATCTTTTAATTGGGTTAAACAAGCAAAAAAATACTCTTCTTTCCCACACAATCCTTTTATTTTTCCTTGTCATGTTTTTGTCTTCATTGTCATCTACTTTTTTTTTAATTTGAAATACAATAAAAATAAACTTTGTAGTTTTATTCATTATATTATGTATGTATAAATATTACTGACAGTCATTCACAATGACAATTACAGTACCGATTACGAAATTTCAATTAAACATGAATGATTTAAACAAAAATGAATATTCAATGAAATTGATATGATGGAGCAAGGATTAAACCTGATAGCTAGACATTCATTCTATTGAAGAGTAAATGATTTAAGATTGGGATATTCTTCAATCGTTTATTTGTTAAATGACTTCTAATAATGTTTATTGCTTTGTTCAATATTCTGTATATAAGAGAGTTAGAATAAATCTATTCTTCTGATTAAAGATCTTGTCTCTGATGTCAAATTATTCAAAGGTTTATGTTAATAACTCGATGTCAAAAACAGTTATCAATTGACCATATTGTACCATTACATACCACATATCGATCAACATCCTCAATTTTCATTTTAGTAAATGAATACTGTGTCTTGATTCAATAATCTAGAGAAATAAAACACTTCTTATTGGGTATGATAACACTGAGTACTTATCTTAAAGTTAATAATCTGCATAAAATATATGGGAAGAAGTGATGTAGCTCAGTAACAATGTAATAATTCGCTCGTTGCATACTCTATCCAAGGGATTTTGAGAAAATTGAAAAAGGAAGAAATGGATTCATAAGAAAAACTCGTGAACATATGTCATTTTATCAAAACAGACTCAGTATACAAAGTTATTCATAAGATAAACAAAAGCCTGACAAAGACCGTTGGCTTCCGTCTTTTAGCATTGCTGAAGCATTTGTCTTACTTCTGGACAAAGCAGAACTATACATAAATATGAAACTGTTTGATCTCATTTTCTAAAGTTAAACCCACCTCTTCCTCTCTATTGACCTTTTACTTGTATCCGACTTGTTTTGTTTCCAAAACTCCTTTTTGGTTACATTTCATTTTTAGTTTAACATTTTGTTTTACTATATTATGTAGCCCTCTTTCTCAACTGCTATCTTCTATCTAATGTCTATGAAGTTCTTAATAAATGTCCAAGCTCTCAACAATCATATTCTCAATTTCTTAATGCGAATAACATTTTCGTTGCTACACTCAACAAACTATTGCTTTTAATATATATTTATTATTGATTATAATTGTGGAAAACTAAGTATATATTTTGTGATTGTACAGTTCTGAAAATGAATTTATTGAAGAAATAAATCACTGGACCTATTCGCCTTGTATTTATGTAACAATCTAGTCCACGAGCATTCACTAAATTAAAGGCTTGAAATACTGTTTGTTAGGTGTCAAACTATTTATATTCGTAAGCGCTGATTATGTAATATGTACTTAGATCTATGAGCGTACGTTATCAGTCAGTAGAATTTTATAGATTATCATAAATTAGTAACTGATATTTTGTTATGATTGGCATTAAATTATTCGCATCGAGGGGAATTGCACTTTGATGTAGAATACTTGATACAACTGAGTGAGACATTGAAAGTATATCGATTGATTGATGTAAGTCATTAACAAATAGTCTACCAATATTCATCACTCATATTTCCTATGATTAAAAATATATTCTAGTAAAAACAAATTGCCTAGAATTTAATAAGGTCAGGGGTTTTGACCTTTTTGTTAAAAAACAAATCAGTCTCACTCTATTCAAGTGTGAAATTCCATTTATATTGATTAAAACAAAACTCATTCATTCAATGAATTATTCACCATTGCTAAATTGTATTGGTACAAATATTCTAAATGGTGTAGTTTATTTTTCCAAAGAATTATGCAACGCCAATTTGTTTTATGTCTATTTTCTTTATTAAGAAAAAACACAATGTTAGCCTCAGTTCTGTAAATTGGATTTCAGGAGAATGTCAGGTTGAATGTAAAATAGGGTTAACAATGTATTACAAAACTTCCCATCTGGTGAACGGCTTAATTAATTACGATTTATATTTTTCCATAAATTAATCAAAGATTATTAATAGATTACTGCTGTATTCATACAATAAATCAGCATTTCTCATTTGTATGTATTGAACATATCCATTTGTATATTAATCAAATACAGTAACCATAAAACAGATCCAAGATCATTTTTATTTAACAAAATATTGGAACAGTTATCGATTATGATAGTTACTAACAGTCAAGTTTGATACATTTAATGACAGGGTTTTTTTCATCAACTAATAATCTGTAGTTCTCTCAGATATGATTTACTTAAATAGTATAACAAGTCAAGAATTTCACTACTGAATAATGCCCATATACAAATCACCATAATCCAGATAAGGTATATAAAAATGAATTCAGAAGACAAACATTTCTGCCTACATATAAGTGAGTAACACGAACTAACACATTATCTCATTAAAATACTCCATAAGATGAATAATGTATAGTTACGTTGGCTTTATATCACTTACGAAAATGTATATATCCCTCATGAGTATTCAATATTATAGTTTTTCCACCAGTCGTTGGAATATTTTTATCTATTTATACAGTTGTGTGAACTAAGTTTAAATATTGATTTATCTTATTCCTACTAAATAAGTGATTGAATTCCATTTATATAATAATCTCTATGACTTGATATCAGCTAGAGGACTCTTGAAAATGATCGCTAGATATCTATTTTCTAGTATTTTAGCCTGGAATTTCTTAGTAAAATGTAAGAACAACTTTTTGTGGATTCGAACGCATTACCTACAGGCTTCTTGATAAGTACAACATTATATATTCATTGATTAAAATTGATTAGTTGAACTTATCTGTCTCATTTAACTCGCTATATAAAATTGGATCGTAATTAGTTTGTTAAATACTTACGCCTGCTTTAAATCTAATTATTCAGAGGACGAAACCAACAATTGGAAATCCTATTCTGTTTATAGATTCAGATAGAGTTCATTAAAATATAAATGATCAATTACTATTGTGTCGATGTACTAAGAAATGAATCATCGATTCCCCCTGACCACATAACTAAACATCACTGCATGTTCGTGTACGTTTTGTTTAAAGATCTGATCATTAAAACACTGGTAATGTAAAATGTGAAATGGCTTAAAGAAATTCTTTTAAGCTATAAATTGGTGGTAAGAAAGATGTAAGCGTAGATTTGTAATTTCTAGGCGATTACCATACCAAAGAGTATATACACTCACAGTTAGACATGATTGGTTAAAAATCAAAGATAAAACATTACTAATAATTGATTAATTATCTGACATGGTTTTCATCAAAAGTTTGGATAAAAAAGAAATATTTCATTCTTCTTCTCAAAATATTTCGGTAATACATATTCACAAATACTCTGGAAACAAAACTAACAATAGAAAATCTTTTAAAATCCACTTCACAGTATTCCATTTCGAATATACTGACTAAACTCTATGTAAGATTTACTCAACAGATTGTGTCATTTATAAAATTCAAACCTGAAATAATACTAAATTTCTAATTATCAGAAGGGGTTTTGGAAGATTTTAGAAATTTCACAGATTGGAATCATGAGTCAATTGAAGCTAGATCACCATGAAAAATCTGGAAGCACTGGGCGGCCGTTTCATCCTATTATGAGACTCCTCAGCAGTGCGCATCCACGATCCCACACCCCGCGAGGTTCGAACCCAAGACCTATCAGTCTCTCGCCAGGTTCTTTTTTCTAAAATCTCTACAAACCCCTTCTGATAATAATCATCTGCTCACTAGTGACTGACTTCAAGAGATACTTCTGGCGTTCTAGTGAGAAGCCGTTACCAGTGGAGTACAACCAGGTCTGTTGTGAGATAACAGCTCACTGAAGACAATGGTATACAGTGGCGCAACTTCGTGGATTGGTTGAAGTTAGACATTAACACCATTGGATGCCGGCTCAGTGGTGTAGAGGTTAGGCGTTTGACGCGAGACTGATAGGTCCTGGGTTCGAATCTCGCGGGGTGCGAGATCGTGGATGCGCACTGCTGAGGAGTCTCATAATAGGATGAAACGGCCATCCAGTGCTTCTATGTTTTCCATGGTGATCTAGCTTCAATTGACTCATGATTTCAATCTGTATATTTCTAATTGTTATATTAATCTCAGAATGACTTTTCAGTAAAAGAATTCGCTAGATGGTGTCAATCATTTTTTTCACTTTTTTCATTAGTTTAGAGATGCCTCAACATAAAACTACTTGTTTTTCTGGTATTAAGCTGAAATTCACCAGATGCTCTTGTTTATTTGAGAGTGGGGAGAGTCTGCTCTCCTCTTGTAAAACCTAATTCCAGACCAATGGTGAACATGGACTCCATGATCCTAAGGGAACAAATGGCATATGAACGTATTTTTGTTCACTGGCTAGTATAGGACCGTATTATCTAACGTTCCATTGCCTTCGTAGATTAGACCCCTAGGTCAAAGGAATGATCCCTAGAAAAACCACTTTCTTCGGCTTGGGTACTTAAGCAGTATTCGAGCACACACACAAATTTAATGATAACTACTTTGTGTGGTGCATATATATTTTGATGCCCCTTAGTATTGTGGTGCGTGCTACTTATACTGATATAAGTAATATATTATGCGAGTCAGGAATGTAATGTCTGGCAGCAGAAGATGAGGGAAGATCAAGAAAGCAAGAGCGGTAATAGAATGCAATTTGTATGAAAATGTAAGAACAATGAAGTCTGAGGCATTTTGAGACAATTGATAGACATTTTGCAAATTAACGATTTAATATATAGTTCTCAGATTATATTGAGATGCACTGTAATTTTGTGTCAAATACATTCAGTTGCCCCTACCCGTGTTCTGTTCACTACAGTATGAATGTTTACTTATTTAAATAAATAAATAAATAAGTTGCGTTAAAATATTAATTAAAACTAAGAAAATTAGTCTATCATAACAACAATACAATATACTGATTATATTATAGTATAATTACGTAAGTGTATAACATTCTAATAGAGACTTAATAGCATCATAATGTATTCATTTAGCTTACTTTATTTATTTACTTTTTTGTTTTGTTTTAAATGAAAAACTAATGTCTGAACCGAGTTTATTTTCTTCTAAAACACAAAAAAAAACTCACTAAACAAGTACATTAATGTTTAAAACTTAATTCCCTAATAAAAAAACAAACAAACCTGTATGCCGCTGGTAACAAATCTGAATTTGAAGAACATTAATACACAAATCTTATTGTTTGACAAATATTGCGTGTATTTCCTTAATTACAAAGAATTAAATACTAAGTAATAATAATCATACATTTTTTATTTAGTACTTTAATCAATAAATTTTGTATATTATTTAAACAAAACCAAAAAAAAAGGAATACATTTAAATTCTTTAACTTTATATTTACATTACTGACAAGGAACAAAATATATTTTATTACCTCATAAATCATATCCATGTCATATTCATTAAGGAATATTATGTACACATAAGTACATAACTTAAATAACTAACGATTCATGTTGTTTAGTTAATTGAAATAAAATAAATTTTCAAATTGATATGGTAAAAAAATTTGATTATTAGCTCATTTGAAATTTAATGCTCTAAACTTTAGATTAATATTGATTTAACTTCTTTAAAGATTTATTATTTCATCTTTCATTTAGGGTATGATGTGTTATTGAATATATTCAATGCTTATTAAAATAAACTAAGCTAATTGTCAAATATCTATTGTCAATATAGGCTTTATTGAAAACTCTAGTTAACAATGAAACCTATATGTTTATGTATCAATGCATCTATAACGATTACATACTATGAGTAAACTTCAAAGGTAGTCAAAGGAAAATTTGAAATTTATATAAAAGCATTCACCAATTTTATTATGTTCTAATTTTGGGAGTTTAGTAGAGAAAACTTAAATTGTTGTCCTGTACTGTCCAATACAATAGTTGATAGGAATAAAAATATGTAGTGATTACAGGATCACTAGTATATACTGATTTAACACTTGATAGATAAATCTAAAATGTTCCATAATAATAACAACAGATTCCTACTTAAACAATTGATCCTACAGAAATTCACACCATTAAATTCAACCAATTTGAATGACATTTAATCTGTTATCTGACAAAAGTATGAATACTTACTGAATTGTTCCTTGAAATATGAACAAACACTATTTGAACAGATTAATTTGACCAAAAATAAGTTTTCATATGCACATAAATGTTGATAGAAACAATTAACCCAACTATGAACTACAAATATACTTCGTTGATGTTGAATAATACGTTTATCTATTTAATAATAAGGTTAACGAAACTTGTATAAAGAAAATTGTTAGTTGTTTCCCATCGACTAAAGATGAACTAATTTTTATCATGTTAAATTGTCGAAAAAGCTTGATTGCTTTTATGGTGAATTATCTATAAATAATTTAAATACAAAGAGCAAAAATGGATGGGACTATAATTCAATTTGAGTTAATTTGGATTATCCTTTTGTTAATATTTTGGTTGAAATTTGATCAGACTTGTGTTCGAGTCCCAGAGTGAACATCAATTCTGGGTACATCTAGTTGGTGAGTTTTAGATAAGATGAAACACGAATCTTGAATTACACTGATAACCACATTATTTTGCATTGACAGGACTATAGATCTTGAATCAAGCATCAATAATGAGTTTACTAATTTATTAGGCAAGACTATAATTTGTGGACGAACCAATCAGACTTAAGATAACAGATCTTGGATTCCTGCGCGAAATTCATTCATCTATTTGCCTAAATAGCATTTTGCCATTTCAGGTGATGTCATTTCATGATGAAAACCCTCAATTTGATTCCAAACCCTAACCATCAATTGTATATCATAATCTTGGTTCTTCACATATGTTTATAACCGTCATTTAGCTCTAGTAAATTTATGGACATTCTCAGAGTCACTTTAGCGTCATTCTGAGGTCGTCCATAAGTTATAGTCTCACCAATAGTTATAACTTGAAACGTTTCACTGTTGTATGTGGATGTGAAGTTGTTGTTTCTTGAGCTTTAGTTCGATTTGGACTAAAGTAATTGCTATTTACAAACTATGAAGATTCTTTTAAGACGAATGAAACAAATAAGACGGCTGATACCGATGACTGTCCAACAATCTGCTGAAGAAAGGAAGACAGCAATGTAAAAGAAAGCTTTATGTCTAACGAAGATATATTAAGATGGAAAAACTCTCTACATCTGTTTATATATATATATATATATATATATATATATATATATAAGTAACGACAGACAATGAGATGACAATTAGCATGAAGAAATGCCTATTGGAAAAATTATACTCGTCGTTGTTATTACAAGAAAGAACTGATATTGATTCATCAAATTTAGGTAACCTAAGATCTTCTCATCGGTGTCGAGAACTGTAATTGGTTAGTATCTTTTGGAATATGGATAACCCTTACGAATGGCCTACATTTTACCACTAAGTCACAAGCATTTTTGAACATAGATGAATGACCGCTAACAGAGAGATCCAGAACATGCATTTTGCCGTACTTTGGACTCTTCATCTCAGTGCACTATAATCCCAGAGTTGAGCAACCACATCCATCTGACAACTCCCAAATGGGACGAAGAACCTATTCTGGATTCCACTTCTAGCCACCATCCATCTCTACTTATCATGACAAAAGCCACTGTTGATGAGTTAGTTCTTAATAGGTTAGTACATCGAATTCAACAACCTCCAAATACCCTTGCCATTCCATAGGTGGGTTCATGTATGAGAACTGTTGAGAAGTTTCATTTCTTGATTTTCAAAAGCTCTTAAATTAAGATCAGTCAATGGTTTAACCTATGAAATTCAACAATCTTTACAAAATCCTTTAGAAATATATTTATGCTAGTCTGTGCCGCTATCAACCTTCTTTATTAAATCAAATTATTGAATTTAATCACTAAGCAATTTATCAATATATCTATTGAATTTCATTTATATTAATTAAAATCAAATTACTATGTGTTAATAAACATGACAGAAACTTTCAAAACTATCCCTTAGTTACCGGAGTTAGACATGTACACTTTATCAATATCAATTATTATTATTGTTATTATTATTGTAAACGGTTGTTTGTTTGTTTTTTAAATCTATAAAAATATTAAAATATGGTATTCATTATTTCTAAAAATAAAAAAACTGTTTGTTACTTTGATGAATTACAAACAAATTTTTTAAAAAAAAGAAAAAGAGGAATTCGGGAGACAGATGTTGCGAAAATTGTCCCCTATATCAATAACAATGATAATAATAATAATAATAATAAATTATCGGTTGATTACATATGTATATTAATCATCAATAAAAAAATGGTTAGTTCCCAAAATATTAGGATAGAATAAACAGTAATGTAAATATTATAGAAGAAATAACATTATTGACCTGAAAGTTTTGTGTTCAAACCCCAGGTGAAATCATGGACAGCACAGCTAGTAAATTCAATGCCAAGGTGATACATCTGTGCAGTGCTACCAGATTTTCAGAGATCGTCCAACTATGATGTTTCCGTGATGTTAACCATAAAATTCAATAGTTTTTGTAAGGTATACGTGCTAATAATAATAATCATTTGCTCGTTAGCGACTAATTTTTTTTTAAAAAGTCCTCACAGCTCTAGTAACAAGCTATTACCAATGAAGCTCTAATATTTCGAGTGTCAGACAGCTACACATGAGTGGCGGTGGAAGGTGGCTATGTAAAATATCGATTGACTGAAATATATTAGCCATTTGATATGGACTCATTCGTCGAAAGATTTAATCCGCTCAACGGTATCCTAGGATCATGGATTCAACCCCTGGTAGGATCGTGAGTGTCCACTGTTGAGGAGTACCACACTAGGATAAAAAAGCTCTTCAGTAACACTTGATCTTCAACAGTTATTTAGCTAAGATCAGTCATTGGTAAGATACCAATGTTAAGAGTATACAATTTATGGTGCAGTGTAATTTAGGGAATTCTCTCTTCCCAGTAAAAAAAACAAATATTATTATGCAATATATTCATCAAATATCAAGATTATTTGTACTTCTAGCTAGTCATGAGTGTTTTTGGGTACAGATTATTGTTTGTTTATTCTCAAAACAAATTTAGAGTAAATCATTTTCATATTTGAAGTGATAATAAGAGAAATCATGTTCCTCAGCTAAATTGTTTCATTATAAAGGTTTTACTGATCTTTTTGAATAATTAGTCGAAAAAATGCAGTATTATTTGACTTATAAAATTGAACCCTAAATAAATTAAAGTATATATGTGACAATATCGCGTATACCAATGTAACATGAAGAATAAGATTATTATGTTGTGTATTTTGTTGTTTTAGTCCACCTACATAAAGATTAAATTGGTGAGACTATGATTTATGGACGACCTCAGAGTGAGTCTATAATGACCCTGAGAATGTCCACCTACTCAGTAAGACTAAACGAGGGTTTTAAAACGGTGCAAGGAATTAGAATTATGATTTATGATTGATGGTTAGGGTTTGGAATCAGATTGAGGGTTTTCATCATGAAATGACATCATCTGAAATGGCAAAATGCTATTTCGGCAAAATGGATGAATGAATTTCGCGCCGGAATCCAAGATCTGTTATCTTAAGTCTGATTGGTTCGTCCACAAATTATAGTCTCTCTGGCTAAATTTATTCAGCACTTACATAAAATCTTAATATATGCAACTTATTAATTTTAATAGTTTTGTGTTCCATCAATTACAAAAAAATGTTGTGAAAATACTATTTCACGGTTGGTACACAAAGTATACGAACAATTTCATTTATCTGAACATTTCTGAAATGATTTGTTATCAGAGTAAAACAATGAAAGCGGATAATATTATTAATTTTGGAAAATACCCAATATCTCACACCAGCACTTTCGATAGGCTTAAGGTGACCAACAAAATCAACTAAAGTTTAGAAAACAACATGAACTAGCACTATAACAAGTAATTTGGTGCTTCCATCCACTGTGCAATATATGTAACTACAGTGTAAATCTAAAAAATATTTAGTCTATGTCACATTTGATTTCATCTACTGTTATACGTAGAGCTTTGAAATCACTTATATTCAGTTTTTTAATATAATAAATAACAAATGGGTAAGTTCATACTTCCAGAGACCAAATCCACCAGTACTATTCATAATATGATAATTATTAACTTTTAACTTCTGTCACGAGCGAGTAACCGTAAAAATGAGATTAAGTCATTGTATTTATTTCGAAAACGCCAATCAGTTCAATGAAAATTTGCTGGCCAAACAATCTGTTCTCTATTTATTACTATGATATCAACTAATGAACTTCCATACACTTGATTTCAGCATTAAACTTTAATAAAATAGCATTCATTGACAACACTATTTACTATTATTATTACTAAAAGCTTCATGGTGAATATTCACTTATATGAAAAGTGAGTTTCTTATAGATATTAATGTCAAGGTTGAACATGATAGTTTCACATAAATTAAGCAATGGATAGAAAGTTAATAATATTGTATTTCTGACGTTCCGTGACTTAATGTATGCCATTTCTTCAGAGTAAAGTAATAACCGGATAGTATAATAGTACTATTTAAACTTGCGTTAATTTAATTTGTTTATTTACTCTGAAGAAGCAGATTACATTAAGTCACGAAACACCAGAAGTACAATTTTTCTACTCATTGGGACATAACAAAAATATATTTATTATTAATGAGATCCTTATATGTAAACTAATTATTTCTTACTTCAATAAATAATCAATTTGTCAATGAACCATAACTATATTCAAGACATCTACTTAAAGCAAACTTAACGCTGTCAAAAGAATATAACTAGGCACTATGAAATTCCAATACATATTTCTGTTTGTATTAAATTTCATTGAAAAATTCCATTTGACAATGGCATCAATTCACAATAGCAATTTTACATTATTCCGGGTTACTCAAAAAGCAAATCAAAGGTTGTACATTGAACGAAACTGTAGGGGAATTAAAATAATTCATTCTAGATTTCTTTTCGTTGTACGTAGACAAAGATGATTGAAACTATTCATTTACCTATTTTTAAATTCTGTATATAGTAATTGTAGTGTTTAATATAGTGATGAATTACATGGTAAACACAGCAAAACCGTCATAAATTGCTTAGAATATATTACTTTGTAAGAATTATTGTCAGTTTAATGAATTTTCAATGTTCTTTAACTCCAAGTCGTACGTGAATTGCTAACAATGTTATCAATATTAAAATTATAAACACCATAATGTTCACTACTTATTTACAATAATAGTTTAAACAATTAATTAATGTCAATCTTGGATTGTGGAGATTAATGAATTTCATTGAGTTTACAAACCGATCTAAACTAGACCACCATTGAAAACCTGGAAGCATTGAACGACTGTTTCTTTTTAGTATGGGACTCCTTAACAGAGCTCACAAATGTCCCAGACTGTCCAGTGCTTTCAGATTTTCAATGGTGGTCTAGCTTAGATCGGTTCACAAATTCAATGGAATTGATTATTGTTCAAAATTGGTACTAATGACACTTTTTGAACAGATCATGAGGGTTGGCTAACGAATTGGAGATGATATATATATTTGTTCAGTAGTGAAATTTACAGTAAACATCTTTTTTAAACAAATATAATGAGGATGGATTCATAGACAGAACCGAAACAACTAGAAGATATCTAAACAGAAACCGAACTAATATAATTTAGTTTGAGGAATTCCAAATAATAATTCTGATAGTGCGCAAGATTTATTGTTAAGTTCATGAGAGCAAAAGTCACAAACAAGTTTCATAAAATTAACTTCACTAATTTATGGAATGTCGTAATTTATCAGGTAGACTAACACATGGTCTTCTTTCAGTATTAACTTTAATTAAATTAAAAAGTGAATGGATGGTAAGCTTCTGAAGCACACCCGTTCCTCCACAATAACATTCCTTATTCTAATTTAAACCTCTTCAGATCTTCCTATCCATTACCCCCAGGCTGGATCAAATCTAAAGGATTCTGATTCTACTAGGACTACATTATCCTAGTGTAGTTAACTCTTGACATATACGATAATAATACCGGCTGATTAATGCATCACATCTGATGAGCCTTAACATTGTTATTCATGACTTTTTTCTAGGACTTCAGGAATAGGTTATACAATCAGTCTACTAATAAGTACTTCATTATTAACGGGATAGAAGGTTTTTTAAAGATTATCGCAATGTTTGAAGATTATCGTCCTATATCGTAAACTAATTGAAGTTGGGAATGTAAATCTCTGTAGGATGTTGGAGTTGTATTATCCGAGTACAAATGTCTAATCGGGGGAGCATTTACTGTCCTTTTGGTCAACATCATCAGCAAAAACTTCAGACAGTAAATTGCTATCCGAGGTTTATCCTAATGATGCTACCTAAAAAAGACAATGAAAGCCTCGTTGGATAAACCACCTAACTTACAAAGTAAAGCACCAATAAGAATAGGTCACTGAATTTCAGCCTGGTGGCCAAAATATCATTTGATCAAATGGTCACTCAACCGATCGATAGGTACATTTATCTTTTTTTACTGAATGGTTATTTCTTTCCATTTAGCTTGAACAAATATATAAATTTAAAAATTATTATTACAATTTCATATGAAATGTAATTTATAACTCACTCTGCTTTCTCTAAATTCATTATCATGTGTCATTACACAAAAGAAACAGTAGAAAAGTGAACTGATGATCAAAATAATGTGTCCATTTTGTTTTCTTTGTTGTCTATGCTGAAACAGATTACTTTCCATTATTGTTATTATCATTATCATTATTATTATTAATATCAATTGTTTTCAGTGTTCTCTGTTAAATGTTCTTTGTAATGATGTATAGATAATGAATACCACCTAAGTGAATTGTTCTTCAAACATCAGTAGTATTTATAATGATTTTAGGAAGCAGAAGGAAATAAAAACAACTATTTGAATATAGTAAATTACTTAATTATATGATTAATTTCACCAATTAAATGAGTAATTCATTTATAATAATCTGTTGTTCAATTTTCCTTGGAAAATAAATACGACAACGGCACACAAATAAATAAGGGATAAACATTGTCTAAGTGTAATATCTATCTATATATGATGAAAGGGAAGTCTTTTTTTAAAAAATTCCTTGTGGCACTTTTAAAACATCAGTTTTATTTGCTTATAGATGTATGTTAATCAGTATGTAGTGTAAGTATGCAAGTAATTGTACATTGTCTGTTTGTGTGCATGTGCCTGGGTGCATAATACAACGTCGAAAATGTTTCAATCTCGAAAAAAAAAATTATTCTCCATTTCATTTGTTTCTATGTTTTATTCATTTCAGTTCGTGTTCTATACGGACTACTCTGGCTACTGTCATAATGAGATTTTGCATAATGTGAACATCAACATCATCATAACAAAATATTGTGACGTATATTATTATAATATTCATAATAATACGACTAGTACACATTTTTCGAGACATATGTGCAGTTGTACAAGACGTAAAAAATGATCAATCATGCCCTCATTTCGCTCTTTCGCTTGTTGTCGCTTAATTTTCTTTATATGTATAAAAAGAGGAAATCTAGTTGAATAAAAAAAGACAAAACAAATGTGAATGGTGTCTCTTTCTGATAAATTTTACAGCCACCTTTAATGCTGCACAATTGTTTATTCGAATATACCGATCGGTAGACGTTCATTTGTACATGTGCCCCGTATATATGTGCATGTAAACGAAATATGTGCACAATAATTATGTTGAATAAGAAAATGTAGATTCAGTTGACCAATCCTGAATTTCACTCGACACTTGTTTGTTTCTTTTTTGTTCTAAATAATGAACCAATTAGTCAAGAGTAATTGAAGTCTAAGAAAACAAGACGATGGAGAAGATGTAGTATATAACAAGAATACCACCTATCAAAACATACATTTTACATCTGTTCATGCATTTAATTTTGTGTAATAATAATGGGGATAGCATAAATCATATGTATATATATATATAATGGTAGCTCGTGTGCATATACAAGCATGCATATATATAATAGAGAGATACAAATATATATTGTCGACAGTTATTCATTAATATATCACGTGTAATATGTTTTGAATTACGTGATATATTATTCATACAATTCATGTTCTTTATGAATCAAATAGGTTTTTGAATAGTGCGCTGTTCACCAATGGACAAACATAAGATTCTAGAATAATGTTGAAATAATTGAGTGTAATTAATGGTCAGTTATTTGTCCTACAGTTCAGTAATAGCCATATAAAGTTGTCCACCTGTGATTAACTTCATGAGAAATTTACGAAGTTCTGTTGAAAACCCTTGACTAATGTAGTTCAACTATATTGAATATGAGACAAGTATCACCGTTAACAGTGAATGGTGATTACTCAATATTTTGGAATTGACTGAAATTAGAAATGTATTGATTGTTAACACAGTGGTCTGAAACTAAAGCATTTGTCATAAAGTATGAATATTTTGAGTTCAATTCCTAGTGGGATCGTAGATACACATTACAGAGAAATCCAATGGTGCAACGAAACACCTTTCCAGTATCTCTTAGTTTTTGTTGGTTGTCAATTCAAAGTTGATACTTGACGTCAACGACAAACTATTTAGACAGATCATCAATCAGGTAACTCGGGAGTCAAGTGTTTGGATCCAACAGAGACTCATGTCTTACAGTTTTCATACGTCAACTGTGTATTAATTAATAGACTGTTGTTAGCTTAATTTCATTACAACTGAGCTGTACGTTTATTTAAGTTGTGACTGTTTGCAACTTGTTATGAAGAGAAGATTGTAAATCTTTTTAAGATGACTCCCTTATTGTAATTGGTAACTTTTCAGCTGATTACGAATATTCTACTGGAAGATATTCATATTGGCCGGTTAACGAGTAATTACAGCCATGGAATATTTTTTATGATAGATTTTGAAGACTAGGCTCGTTTCCATGAAATGAACATCACCTAACTAAACAATATAGTGGTTCATCTTTTCCCGATGCTCAATCACCATTTAAACCGTCCTTCAATATTGACCTGTAAAATAGTAAATTGGGAAATACTGGAGACGGTTGGATCAATATATTGCAATTATCCGCTAAATCATTAACTGTTTGCAAAGAGCATGTTGTAAGGATATCTGTACTAATGATTAAAGACTTTTGTCTAGAGTTTGTCTATTCTCTGTCTTATTTTAAATATTTTACTATAATACCATCTCATACACTCTATTTAACAATTTCACATTTTAACGAAACAAATTCCTTATACTTACCCTTCATATCACAATTCACAATAATTTTATTTCAACTCTTTTGCTGTGTTTCGTGTTGATTTCCTCTAGTTGATATGGCTTGGCCACTTGAACCGATGCACGATTTTCTCAAGTTCTAACTTGTTTTGACCAATTAACTAAATGAATATTATCGTTATCAAAACGTTGACCCATTATTTGCAATGACTGGTCACCCAGTAGTGGTCAATGTAATATTTTATATTCCTTAATGCTGATTGAATTCTACTGAGCAAATTGTAGTGAGGTTACTAGTCTAAGTCACTCGACATGTTGCGTACTAAGTTTTGATTTTAAATGGTCGTAAATAGTTGAAAGGAAACTCTGAAACTAAGTTTCATGTTGCTTGACACTCATCAACAAAGTGAACCTATAGTCTTGAGGGAAGTGATTCTCCCCTTCGTATTTTAGTCTAACCTTAAAATTTTTGGTAGTATTTACATACTATTAGTATGTTAACTTCTATGAGATCAGATTGGTAAACCTATAGGCATGAAACAACCAGTCTCCAGAACTGTATTTAAAATTACAATATATAAATTAATAAAGGATACTGAGTATCGATTTAATTATGGTTAACGTCCATGAAAAGATTGTATTAAAGTATATCATTTTGTAAACTCCGTATCAGGAGTTTAAATTAATACAAAGCGTTTCCACCCATATAGAGATTCACATGAAAGAATAATTTTGAGTAAAAAATAAGTGAGTTCTTACACCAAGCACACTTCTATATGGATAGAAAGAAATAAGCTAAGTCTGTGAACTTTAAGTAAACTATGAAGTCATCTTATTATTAACCCTTTTGTTTTAGTATCCCCTTGAACAACTACACAAATGAAATGCTCTCTACTTTGTCTTAAAGACCTCAATTATTTATTATTATTATTCACATATTAAGAACTGTTTGCCATCTTGAAATGATGGAGAAAACTCGCAACATAGGTGTATGTTTGCAGTGTTATCGAATCTTGTAGAGTAGATGTTTAATGAAGAACTTTTATTGTCATTCTGGACAATATCATAAGCGCTTACTTCATAATAAAGTGAGTCTCTTAGTCGTTTCATAAGCCTTTTGCTATCTGACAACATAATTATTTTCTATCTGTTAATATAAAGAATTTGAGTGATTAACAATCGGTTTCATGAAAAACATACACGCTTCAAAAATACAGACAAAAGTCTAATACCTTATAATAGTACTTTTTGACAATTATACAATTTTAATAGTTGAGATCATGAGTCAGTTGAAGCTAGACCAACATGGAAAACATAAAAGCACCGGACTGCCGTTTCATCCTAGTATGGGACTCCTCAGCAATGCGAATCCACGATCCCACCTCACGAGATTCGAATCCAAGACCTATCGTTTTTGCGCGCGGACGCTTGACCTCTAGAACACTGAGCCGGCCAGCATCCAATGGTATTAATATCCAACTTTAACTAATCCACGAAATTGGGCTACCCATACACCATTTTCTTCAGTGAATTACTATCTCACAACGGATCCGAGTGAACTCCACTGGTCATAGCTTCTCACTAGAACTCCAGGAAATACCTCTTGAAGCCAGTCAATAGTAAACATATGTTGATTAGTATCGGAAGGAAATTTTGTGGATATTATAGTAATTATACTATATTCAGCATTGACATAGGCATACATATATTTAAAAAATAAATAAATTATTGTATTTACACTATATGATAATTAGTATAAATGTGTTTAAAAATTATTAAAAACAGTTAAGATATTTTTTAAAACTTCATATGTTGTAGTAACATGTAGATTTTGCATATTCCTTATCTCCCTAATTTATTTCGTCTCTTGCACGCATACACAGACCCACATTCTATCTTTACCGTTAGAACTATCTTATATGTATGAGATAATTAAATTGTAGTTGTTTAACATAACTTGATACATTTGATCCAATGTAACCATACAAAGTATACATTGAAATGAAAATAAATAGATACTATTTTATATTTCAGTAGATAAATAACTAACTCAATAAATTATGTAAATAATGAATATATTAATTATGATTGGATGTAAATTGATTTGTTCTTTTTTTCTAAAAACAAACCAACAGATGTGGATGTGTCGTTCAACTTCGTGGATTAGTTGAAGTCAGATATTAATACCATTGGATGCTGGTCGGCTCAATAGTCTGGAGGTTAAGCGTTTGGCGCGAGACCGATGTGTCCTGGATTAGAACCTCGTGAGGTGGAATCGTGGATTCGCATTGCTGAGGAGTCCCATACCAGGACGAAACGGCTGTCCAGTGCTTTCATGTTTTCCATGTTGGTCTAGCTTCAATTGACTCATGATCTCAACTATTGAAATAAATAGATTAATATTGTAAAGATTTCCAGGATAGAGAGTGAAAATAGAATCCAGTTGAAAATATTAAAAAACTCATGAAAGGATAGAATAAATTTAATTTGTCAATAGGGTGATACGTTAATAGATTGAATATAAGATTTATAAGTCACATCAAGAACTGGTCTTAGTTAAATAACTATTAAAAATTCGAGAAATACGAGGTAGCTGTTTCGTTCAAGGATATGGCTGCTCAGAGTGTACACGAATTCTGAAACTGAGGACTTAACTGTAAATCTTCAGAACTTGCTGAGGGTGCTTAACCCTTAAACACTTGAATAATTAACCAATGGTTTAGTACGTTTAATTTCAATGAACTCGCGGTATATAAGGTTGTGTACATTGAGTGACTGAGATGATGAATGATGAATCTCAGTAAACAATTCAGTGTACTGAACGATTTCATTTATAGGTCGAATGCATTGAATTTTATACCTTATGACTAAATTTAATTATTAAAGAAATTTTAATTTCATACACCAAAAGACTCGTCTACTTACTATCAGAATATAGATCAATTTATTTGAACCGATCACAACTTAAACATATATCTTCATATTGACATCCACAATGTTACTAAACAAAATGACAGATGGGTTTAATATATTAAGCAAGTATGAAAAAACACGCTTTCAGATAGCTACATTGAAACTAAGAGATGCCAAGGTGGGCGGATTATTTTAAGTAAGTATATTATTCACCTAGCAAAAGTCACCACTCACACATATCTATTTGAGGTAGATCGGTATTATCTTTAAATATACGCATGACTTATGAAAACATTCTTTCTTCCTTTAGAAATTAAAGCTCTCTATAAGCTCTTAGTTTTCTTACTGAAAGTAGCTAATTCAGCAAGCGTTAGGAAGCATAAATTAGTGATTGAATTATATCAAAGAAAACAACAGGTTTACATCATATTTTGATACCGGCTAACAAATCACGGAAGACTTATCAGCTTAGGATATTTGTTTCAATCCCGTTTGTTACCCTAGGTGGGATTTTATCCAGAACTTATGGGTCAACATGTTTATGAGTTATACTTTCAGCCGCTGAAACAACACTCAATTTATAACTATAATCAATTTGCAATATAACGGGATTATTATACAACATTATCGACGATATTTTTCTCACTCTTGAAAACTGATAACGGTAATACTACATTGTGCATTGATTGAATTAAGATGCGTAGCTACTGGATACATGTTCATTAATGTAAGTGATGGGCACACCTCAATACTTGAAAGTTCTGAGTACAGTCTCAAGTGAGGTCATAGGTATGTATGACTGAAGAATCTTGCATTCAACTGAAATAGCTATTAACCAATCACTGATTTTCATTCGTTCATCAGATGACAGCAACTTATGATGAAAACCATCTCTATGTTGAAACAATCTCCACAATCTCCAAAATTAAACGGACATATAGGAGGATATTAGAATGAATAAAGTTGTGTTTCCCTTCTACAACTTCTATAACCTACTTATACTATCTGATGATCATAAATCCGCTTGGATTTTAATATAAGTAAAATTTTTAACATCTGTGATTACTGGTTACAGTTGTGTCACTTGCATTTCAGTTACTATTGTCAATTTAACATTATAAGATTTAATAATATTAAGTTTATTATAACTATTTAAAGTTCCATCTATTTATTTATTTAAAACGTAAACATTGATGCAAGGAGGCACCAAACTTCGTCATTTGATTTGTGTGAGAGTTGGGATACTGTTCGGGTGTCCCAACAGAAGCGGACGGTTTTCTTAGGGTATCACACCCGGAACCTTCAACCTAAAGGTCTGATCCACAAGGCAATGGAGCAACGTCAAGAAATGCAGTCCCATGGTATCCGGTGACCAACAATAGGTCCATACACTTTTGTTCCTTCAGGATACTAGAGCCCATGTGCACTATTGGTTTGGAATTAGGTTTTTCCAACCTCCCTAGGTGGATCCTCCAAATCCTCCCACCCAATTAGGGCACCAAACATTCGCTTCCCGTCGCTCTCAATTTCGTAAACAACACTCCCGCCGCCGGAAGGCAGTGATTAGGACTTCCCTGACAGTGGTTGTATACATATGGCCATGTGATAGCATTTCGAAAGGAAGAGCTGACTCCCCCCACTCTCAGTCATATCAGGGCACTTGGATTCTCTTTAGGATTACTACCGGTTTCGGTCAACTAAAGAGAACCAAATCTAAATTTGTACACTATTTACCTGAAACTAAAGTTCAATCTATAATTTTAATTCGTTTATATAAGATAAGCATTTATAAGATTATTCATTCATAAAGATAGTTTATTTACTTTGTATTCATAATATCATTTACAGAGAAATAATTTCTAAATTTCGTGTGATTCTATAATCTACAAAATGGCCTATTTTTTTTTAATTAAAAAAAAATTAATTCACATTACCACAATCAACCATTTTGTATTATTAATGGTCAATAAACAATCACATTGTATGTTGTAACTATGTAAAAAAAACCAATATATATTGATTACATAATTTATTTTAGCCTATACTTGAAGGTATTTATTAGATATCTATACATTAACTGTATGAAAAACGCAGTGTTCTCATGGTGATTAACAGTGTCATTTAAGACTTTTTTTTCCTATTTACAAAATATCACATAAATAAAGTCTACTTGAATTTTATTGGCCCCAATGAGATCAAACATTTTCGTCTGCAACTAAGCATACTAGCTACTAACTTATAATGTTTAAAAATAAAACAAAATATTTGAGAGAACAATTGTTTCCACACAGCTTTATTATTATTATTATTATTACCTCCATTAACGAGACAAAGTTCCCCTGCTAGGCATTTTCTTCACACGATTTATTTTAATACTATTATTATGCTAATTATAACTTGACACTTTACAACGAATCATCCTAACTTTTAGTAAATGACGTATCTAATTTACAAAAAAAATGACATTATCTTGAAGTATTTATGTCGTACCATGCCGATGTTAACCATTTTGTAACATATTACATTGTCAAATTCATTAATGTATACCTTATTTTGATTGTTATAAAAGTAATACAATAATTATGGACTATATAACTATAGGACCTGATGATGTAGTTGTTTAAAACGATTGTTCACTCAAACATTCTTTATTTTTGAATATTCTATAAAGATTTTTAAACTGTTAATCTATAATGACTAATTGTTAATAGATCATGCTATTTTAAATGAAGTTTAACAATGAGAAAAACTTTCAAATGAATAATTTAGAGTAAACAGCTACTCAGTCGTAAGCAATAAATTAATCAAGGGATTAAAATTTTTTAGTCCTAAAAATAACTTATTGAATACATTTATTAACTTGAAATTTTATTTCTATAAACCGTCTATGATAAGATACGCAGCGTTGTATTTACATTATCACTGGATCTGATGGATAATTTTATGTGTACATTAATTACTTACTTAAGCCTGTTACTCCTCGTGGAGGAGCATAGGTCATTCACCACCACTCTCCATCCAACCCTGTCCTGAGCAATCCTTTCCAGCTCCTTCCAGTTGTTATTCATCTTTTTCATGTCTTCTTCAATTTCCCGATGTAATTTGTACTTTGGCCTTCCTCTTTTCCGTTTCCCTTCAGGATTCCAAGTTAGGGCTTGCCTCATGATGTAGTTTGATGATTTCTATAATATATTTCGCATCCAGCCCCAGAGTCTTTTCCTAATTTCTTCTTCAGCTGGAAGCTGGTTTGTTCTCTCCCACAGAAGGCTTTTGCTGTTGGTATACGGCCAATGGATGTTGAGTATCTCGTGTAGACAGCTATTTATAAATACTTGTACCTTCTTGATGATGGTTGTAATAGTTCTCTAAGTTTCAGCTCCATACAGTAGAACTGCCTTGACGTTGGTATTGAATATTGTGACTTTGATATTGGTTGAAAGTTGTTTTGAGTTCCATATGTCCTTCAATTGCAGGAATGCGACCCTTGCTTTGCCAATCCTCGCCTTTACGTCTGCATCTGAACCTCCTTGTTCATTGATGATGCTTCCCAGGTATGTGAAGGATTCTACATCTTCCAGAGTTTCGCCATCAAGTGTGGTTGGGTTGGGGTTCTCCGTGTTGTATTTGAGGACCTTGGTTTTCCCCTTGTGTATGTTGAGGCCTACTGATGCATAGGCTTCTGCTACACGAGTTGTCTTCATCTGCACTTGCTGGTGTGTATGGGACAGGAGGGCTAGGTCATCTGTGAAGTCCACGTGTACATTAGACGAGATAATAAACAATTATTTAATTTAAGCCCTAAAAGTCGGTGTTAGCAACCATTCAATTATTTTCAAAATGTTTATCAAGACATTTATTAGAAAATCAATCAGATGTACAGAGAAGAAAATGTAAAGAAATGAAATTCTAAGTTGATAATGAGCTTTTTAATATCTTTGACTGTTATTCAACTTGATCCATTCATTCAACCTCGATTCATAATCTCACTCAAAAACTTCAGTCACAGTGATGAAATGCTTAATTATAGCGGACGTGATCATAAATTTACTAAATAAATTTAAAATTACTGATATGTGAATTGTGAAATTAAATGTGATCGGTCACTGAGCGTGAGCTGGCAAACATAATTTACCGGCTCTCTGATTTGTGATTTCTTTCCTATTATTGATTCCTACTCTAAACTCAATGAGTGTACATTTCACAGAACTATCTTGTCTAGCCTATACACTATTTCTCCACCTTTTGTCTTGAATCATGAATTCGGTTGAGTTTAAAACTACCCGTATAAAATAAAAGGATCTAATCAGTATGTAGGATATGGACTGATTATCCAATCTAGTCTAGGAGTAGCATAATCTCGATCATCGGTTGTATTTATCATATAATAGTAGTAAATAGCAGAGACAGAAAATATTTTTATTTTGCTGTCACATAAGTTATTCAAATACATTTTATAGGGAAGAATGTTGAAGTAAACTTATAATTTTAATGAAATATAAAACTTTTGACATTTTCATAGAATTCACATTGATTAGACTGCTGAAATGAAAAATTTTGAAGGGCTAGAAAATAATTTACGATTAGTGTGATAGGAAAGTTGATCAAATATTTATAAACGAACATCCATGTTGAATAATATGATATCTTATTTGCACACAGACATTACATTTGACTACTTATGGAGGATATTCTTAAAATTATGTCTGGATGAAGTAAAAAAGCAAAATTATATCTTAATTCAATGTGATATTTATTCAGTAAATCATTGAAGACCTGTACACCATGCGATCACGGCTCAATGGTCTAGAAATTAAGTGTTCTTGTACTAGACTGAATGTACTAGTTTTGACTCCCGAATACTGGGTCATGAATGCTCACTAATGAAAAATCTCATACCAGGACGAAGTGACTGTATACTATCGCATGGTATTTAATCGTTGTTATTTCAATGAAATAACATGCCACATTCTTTTGTACTAATTCAGTTTGAAATTCATTTTTGTACTATCGCTGTTTATTTTCATTTGTGTTATGCACTGACTAATCATCATATGCCAAATAAGGGTATGTAATAATGAATGCAACTGATGAATAATGAGTCGTTGTTGTGGTGGTTTTTGAAAGAATAAATAGAACCTTCATCCACCATCCGCTTATTTTTCTCTTCCTTTTTATGTGAGAGTCCCAGTTTTCGCCTGTCTCAAGTACCAAATTTTGCAGTTATAACAAATTAGGCCATATATTTTTATTGTAATTACTTCAGTTGTCTCGTTCTTCACATCTGTTTATTGAATTTTATTTATCAATGAAGTGTTTAACTAAAATATCCCTATTCGATTTAACATAATGTCTACAACCAGTAATATGTAGGTAGAAATGGAAAGGATTTTTCCAGTATAAAATGTTATGTTTTTAACACCTATTACCAAAAGCATTATTTGGCTCATGATTTACGCATGCGTTAGTTAAATCATTAGACCACTGAGAAGTTTTAAACATCTTTTTCAAATCATTTCACTTATCACTTTGGTTCGATACATTTATTACTGTTAAGGGTTTGGGAAGCTTTTTGAATTTCATGGTTAACTACTGAAAACCGATAATCAGTGAACAACCATTTCTTTTTAATATGAGAGTTCTCTGTGTTGAGTCTTTTTAATCCCAATAGAGATCAAACCTAAGGTCGTCAGTCTCGTGGTGTGTGCTTAATTTCGAGAACACTGAGTAAACATCCAATGATTCCCATATTTAACTTCATTCACTTTGCAATATTATGCAACTATCAGTATTATTGGTGAATAGCTAAACTTATATACTCAGTGTTAAATTGGATTTTAAAAAATAGAAGGCTATAACTGTTAAACAACAATCAGACAGTCCTCAGTATATGAACTGAAGCACTAACACTAGACATGAACACAACCCTAGATGAAAGTAAAAATGTCAGCTGAGTAGACAAATATTTCTTTTCTCGATTAGTTTCTCATTATTATAACTCGACATTAATATACAATATAATGTACTTAAACATCAAAGTCAAGATTAATGAAATAACAAACAAAGAATAATAATTATTAATGAAATAAAACAAGGTGAATCGGTTGATTATTAAAGATTCATTACATAAGATAGATCTGACAAAACATCTTAAGTATAATCATAGGTTTATGAATCATATAATTATTCGGAAAGATTATATCCAAATAAAAATTAAAGTGTAGGTTTTATGAATACATCAAATACTTGAAATAACTACATAAGAATAAAGATAAGGAAAAAATAATTGTAGGCGGAAGATTAGATTAATAATCTGTTAATTATAATAAATAATAATAGTGACATAGTAACTCACTGAAGACAATGATGGATGTGTCGCTCAATTTCATGGATTAGTTGAAGTTAGACATTAATACCATTGGATGCTGACCGGCTCACTGGTCTAAAGGTTAAGTGTTTGCGCGCTAGACTGATAGGTCCTGGATTCGACTCTCGTGAGATGGGATCGTGGATTCGCACTGCTGAGGAGTCCCGTCCAGCGATCGTAAACAGTTTCTTTTTTGTAGATAACTAGCTTTAATTCACTTTACAATGAATTGGTCTAATAAGAAACAGAGATGAATATCTACATAATTATTTAAGCTGACAGAAGATTACAAGTTAATACGTTCTTAATAAATTGATTCTCATTTTAAAGAGATCAAGAACAAAGATTGGTGCAGAATAATGTGAATTCATTTTATTTCGTTAGGTTCTCATCATCTGCTTACAACCTAAAATATTGACATACTTATACATAAGAGGGTGATCCTTAATCACCCAGGTAATAAAGTAAATTCATATTATTCTGCATCAATCTTTGTTCTTGCTCTCTTTGAAATAATAAAGGGAACTATGTGTATAAAATTAACTCTCATTATATGAACTGTCAGTAGTTGGGATGTGTAAAATTTTCACTTCACTACTAAAAATATTTTTTTATATAGCCATTATCCGTTTATACAAATTTCTTATGGAAGCACATATAATCTGTCAAACAAATTGATCATTATAAATACACATAGCTCTATATCTTCATAGTTCAAATATCACATAGTTATATTCTTATTCGATTAACATTGTCAAAGGTTTTCATTTATTGAACAAAAGTAACAAGACATAAAATATACCTTACTGTATTCTTAAATTAAGTATTAAATTGTTTCAATTAGTAAATAAACGTGGATGCGCACTGCTGAGGAGTCCAACAACAGGACGAAACGGCCGTCCAGTGCTTCCAGGTTTTCCATGGTGGCCTAGCTTTAATTGACTCATGATTTCAATCAGTGACATTTCTAAAATCTCCCCAAAACCCCTGCTGAAAATAAACATAAGTTAATATTATAAATATAGGTAATCTTTATAGACAAATAAGTCATTCGTAGATCTATAAATAACATCAATTCGATTAACTGAACTTGTCAGTCATCTTACTTTAAATATTTCAACAACAAACAAACAAAAACCGAATGATGATAAACATTATCAATTTAATAAATAAAAAAAACCAATTACATTTTTGCTGAATTAACTATGGTAATCATAAAAGTACAATGAACTTGATATGAATTATGTCTAATTGAAATAAACAAGATCTGATAGAAAATTGTGCTTTCATCTAATGAATCACAAGTACATGTTTGCTTGTTTGTTTGTTTTTATAACAAATTTAATGGTAGGATTTAGATTTATTTTTCTGTAGGTTTGTTTTTAAACCATATTGTTTACATCATTAGTCTGAGAAAATTAATTTGCAATGTCTTGCATATAAATAAAAACTCGGTTATATAAGATTAGGTGACCTTTTGTTACAGCAGGTAAAAATGAAATGGTATAGTGAATAGAAAGTATTTTATCTTGATTCTCATCATTCTTTTTTTTAATATAAAAATTGTAAAACTACAGGGTTCAAAAATTCGCGGTAATACTACTATTATTATAGCCTTTTCACATAAAACAATCTTATCGACTGAACTGTAAGCAAAAGCTGGTCAGGAGTCGGGCTAAGTTGGTTCAGTGAAAATAATCTTAGACAATTAGTTTATCATCAGAAGGGGTTTGTGGAGATTTTAGAAATTTCACAGATTGAAATCATTAGTCGATTGAACCTAGACCACCATGGAAAACCTGGAAGCACTGGACGGCCGTTTCGTCCTAGTATGGGACTTCTCAGCAGTACACATCCACGATCCCACACCTCGAGAGATTCGAACCCAGGACCTACCAGTCCCGCGCCAGGCGCCTAACCAACCAGACCACTGAGCCGGCATCTAACGGTGTTAATGTCTAACTTCAACCAATCCACGAAGTTGCGCCACCATATACCATTGTCTTCAGTGAGCTGATATCTCACAACAGACCTGGTTGTACTCCACTGGTAACGGCTTCCCACTAGAACTCCAGGAGTATCTCTTGAAGTCAGTCACTAGTGAGCAGATGATTATTATCAGAAGGGGTTCGTGGAGATTTTTAGAAATTTTCCAGGTTTTCAATGGTGGTCTAGCTTCAACTGACTTATGATTTCAATCTGTGAAAATTAGTTTATCCTCTCCCACAAACAATAATAATAGTAAATTCCACATTCAGCTTTATCAACAACAAAGAAATACTTTCTCAGTTTTAAAATGTTTGGTTTTCGTGAGGATTTCAGAAAAGTTCATGATGAAGTTAATAAACATAGTATTATAAGTAAATTTAGCTTCAATTTAAAGGAGCATCAGACATAGATAGGATTTAATTTTATGTATTGCACTTACTTACTTACTTACTTACTTACTCCTGTTACTTCCAATGGAGCATAGGCTGCGGACCAACATTCTACAACCTACTCTGTCCTGGACCTTCCTTTCTAGTTCCATCCAATTCTTGTTCATTTTTCTCATGTCTGTCTCCATTTCTCGGCGTAATGTGTTCTTTGGTCTTCCTCTTTTCCTTTGGCCTGCAGGATTCCATGTGAAGGCTTGTCTTGTGACGCAGTTCGGTGCTTTCCTCAATGTGTGTCCTATCCACTTCCAACGCTTCTTCCTGATTTCTTCCTCCACTGGGATGGGGTTTGTATATATTGTACTATACATTGTGAATTATTCAATAAAACTTTAAGTTTCTACAAACATTGAATAACTTTAAATAAGAAGGATTAGTTCTTATTTAATGTCTTAATGGGTGTATTCCATTTACATTGAATAACTGTTTGCTGTAAACTATTTTATTCATTATGTCTGAACATTTAAGTTATCAATTATTCAATTAATCAAACTTATAACTTTAGGTTCTCTGTTATCTAATGTGAAACAGAAAAAAATATCAAACAGAAAAATAATAATGATAATACCGACTTTCACTACATTTTAAATACGACGAGATATTTAGTTATGTAATTATGTATACATGACTTATTTTCTAAATAAAATTTTTTTATTTCTATCTTTTAGCTTAAATATCATTCTCGTTTCAAATATTTTATTTCCCATGGTAATATTCGTTTTCTCTTTGTTCTTTCTTTTTCATAACGAAGTGTGGTATACATCAAACTTATTGTATCAAACCAATAAAAGTAGTAAGTAATAGGATATTATATTATTATTATTATTAGCTTTATTCAATATTATATTTTGATACAATATAGAATTCTCAGCGTAAAGTATTTCAACAAGTTCCCGTTTCTTTCTTCTTGGTCGGTCCTGGCGATACATATTGAGTGATCGCCAGTTAGATGTTAGCAGTTCAGTAAATGAACATCTGAATAATGTGCATTCTTTTCGCTGTATATTGGCAGCAACCACATTGTCTCTTATTGAGTTTTTTGTAACTCTGACAACGAAAGGTTGTACACATTTCAGAAACGCAGCAGAATAGGTCATGCGATTAATAAACATAATGATATTTTAAAACAAACAAAAATAGATTTGTTGAAATATCTGGATGGCAGGAACAGGTAGCCCAGAAGCTCAAGCAGGCCGCTCTTTATGATATGTAAATGTACATTGAACAAGTATATATATATATATATATATATATATATATCGAGCATCATTCGTACATCAATGAATTCAGTAACCAACCAATTGACTTGTTAAAATGTTCAGTTTACCATATAAAATGATTTTGTTACAAATTTGTAATCTGCTATGAGTTAAGCATTATTTAATCATATAGTTCATGGCCGAAAGTTAAAAAAAACTTTTATGTGAAAATTTTGAAATAAACTAACCAAATTATTAATATATCTGGTACTTAGATACTTGGTAATGGCTTTCTGACAGCTTACTAGTCCCCCAGAATATGTTTACACTAGTGTCACAAACTTTAGTGAGATGACAGTAAATATGAATAGAAACTTTAATTTATATACAGTTTATGTATAGAAATCAAGAATATTTCTAAGTTTCTAGATGGTGTTAGAGTTTTGGAAACAATGATAAATTTATTAGAGTTCTAGCGAGAAGCCGTTACCAGTGGAGTACAACCAGGTCTGTTGTGAGATATCAGCTCACTGAAGACAATGGTATATGGTGGCGCAACTTCGTGGATTGGTTGAAGTTAGACATTAACACCGTTAGATGCCGGCTCAGTGGTCTGGTTGGTTAGGCGCCTGGCGCGGGACTGGTAGGTCCTGGGTTCGAATCTCTCGAGGTGTGGGATCGTGGATGTGTACTGCTGAGAAGTCCCATACTAGGACGAAACGGCCGTCCAGTGCTTCCAGGTTTTCCATGGTGGTCTAGGTTCAATCGACTAATGATTTCAATCTGTGAAATTTCTAAAATCTCCACAAACCCCTTCTGAAAATAAGTAATTATTTAATTACATTACAATACATAATCTTCCATTTTTCTAATTTATAAAACATTTCAATTGGATTCTAACTACCAAACAAAGTGGTTTTCAGTCTTTTGAATATTTTTTTTTAAAAGAATTCTCAGTCTCCCCAAATAAATACCATAATGTAAGATCATTCATTTCGGGATAGTTATTTTCTATGGAATATTTCAAAAAAATGAAATCTTCTTGTTTGTTTGTTTTTTCACTTCCGTGAATCTAAATATCAAGCAGATGTTAATTTATTTGATAGTACAATTTAAATAATTTAAAAATTCATTTGTCATGAATCTTTCTTTTCTTTTCTTTTTTCATTTTACATATTTTGTTTTAATTGTCTCCATATGGTTCAATGAATACAAATACAAATAAAATTTAATTTGGCGCCTATGCAAATTTCTTTTTTGAAAAAAAAATTAATAAATGAATGTATTAATAAAGATGCAGGTGTATTTATTTATTTAATTCTTTTCTTCTTTTGAATGGTTAATGGTAGTAATGAGAGTGGACAAGAATAAAAAGAAACATTGGAAAAGAGCATAACTCTAAATTTTCTATTTTTTATTTTAGAATAACATTTTATTGACAATCTTTTCTAATTGAATGACATGAATTTGAATTGATTTATATTTATTTGTATCAGAAGGGGTTTGGTGAAGATTTTAGTAATTTCAGTAGTTTAGATCATGAGTCAATTGAAACTAGACCACCGTGGAAAACCTGGAAGCAGTGGACGGCCGTTTCGTTCTATTGTGGGATTCCTTGTGGATTAGTTGAAGTCGTGGGTCATGGGTGCGCACTACTGAGGAGTCCAACAATAGGACGAAACAGCCATCCACTGCTTCCAGGTTTTCCACGGTGGTCTAGCTTCAACTGACTCATGATCTCAACTACTAAACTTATATTTATTTATTCGTTCAAAGATCCCCATCATATTAAAACACTAGTATTTGAACGAAGAATATTCTTTTCGATAAATTCTCTTCAGGTTCTACAGTTATATATCCAAATTAATAATTCGAAAAATGGCCAGGTTAAGGGCAAAGTACATCGTTTAAAGCATTTGAATTGGGGATTGTGATAAACATAATACAATAAAACTGTTGATTTTGACATGACTCATACAGAATGTTAACTTGAATCTGCGTATGTGTTAAGTGAAATTTTAAGATCCAATATCAGAATAAATATGGGTCAAATAGGGTGAGAGAGAAATAATAGTGCAATTACAAGTCGATCGAATTAGTAAGAAGTAATAAGGAGGGATGAATGTGAAGTGAATGAATCATGTATAAGGGAGATTAATAATGATGTTTAACCAATAATACGAATAATAATAATACAAATATTTATGAATAAAGATAACAGAACAACACATATAAACGAACAATTGTTTTCAATTAGATCGTCTTCAGTGTTTACTCTAATATACATGAATATTTATACGAAAATGTTAAACCAATCAAGGCAATATGGGTCAATAATTACCTCCATCTTTTCCCAACGGAGTTCGTCCCCGCCTCCTACATATAGCTGAAGCCATAGGGATTCGTACATATAAACCCAATTTATGTGTACAGAAGAAATTCGTAACCCCCCTATCCCTTCCATAGCCAGTTATAACGTAACTAACGATTTTTTTAGTTTTTGTTGTTATTATTTATTTATTTTATTCTATTTTTGTTATCATTAACCTTCTTTTCACATCCATTATTTGTTTGTAATTTTCCGCCTCTTTCCGTTTGTATTCTTCACTATCTAATTGTTTACACACTTCTTATTACGTAATGGTTTTAATGTTTTGTGATGACTATTCCAAGTCTATTTACCCACGTTTGACCTTCTATTTCCAACGTTTAACTATTGATAAGACTTTTGTTATCGTATTTTATTATTCTTACTACTATCAGTACACCTGTCTTCCTACTATCAACATGTATTTTTACCTATTATGTGTGGTGACTTATTCTAGTTCATTGTGATTATTGGCCCATATTGCCTTGATAGGTTTGACATTTTCGTATAAATGTTCATGTATATTAGAGTAAACACTGAAGACGATCTAATTGAAAACAATTGTTCGCCTATATGTGTTGTTGTAATTTGCAAAATGGGAATCTTTAATATTCCAAAGATAACAAAGACAATTACAATTGACTACGGAAGGTCATAGTTAAATTAGGTCATTCAACAGCTAAGATCACGATTGATTAATTGACCTTGATGTTGGTCAGGGGAGGAGGAGTGGTTGAAGAAATTTCTTCTGTACGCATAGCCCCCTTTTCTTCCAGGGGATGGCAACTGCTTCAGCCGTTTGAAGGACTTTAAGTCTGACCAGTTTTGGCAAAATTTACTGGCCTTATAAATAATTGAAAAATATTGGTTTATACTGGCACTATGACCGGTTTGTACTAAATGGGCCAATATTGAGCTGTTCACTTTCTTCATCAAACCTTTGTTTAGCCTCGCTGGAAGGTGTTTACGAGCACAAAAATGTGAATTCCTAAGACTTCGACCAATATAAGTTGCTCCACAGGAGCAGTCGAACTGATAAATACAAAATGAGGTGGTCATTCTAGGTAATTCATCTTTTAGCCTCGGTGTAACCATTGGGCGCGTAGAAAACACTAATCGTCGTTCTCCGGCGTTAAAAGATTTTTGTATTGTCCTACGTAATCTCTGAGTTAATATTTCACTAGCTGCATCCCCTCTGAATCGTAGATGCACGAACAGGGGTCTCTTCTTCACCGTTTGCATTTCGCCTATTTTCGCCTTCGTGAACATATATTTAGTTATAAACTTTCTATGGTAACCGTTCTCCCTGAGAGTATTATCCAAGGTGTTAAGCTCCTCTTCGACTATATCAGCAGAACATATAGTGCGTATACGGTAACTAAGGGTTTTGATCAAGTTTCGTTTTTACTGTGGAGGTACAAAGCTCAGGAAATGTGTATACTGCCAGTCCATGTACTTCTTATGTTTAAGTTCCTTTTTAACGATCCATCCGCCCTCTTAGTCAAAAGAACGTTCAAAAAGGCCATTCGGCCATCACTCTCTTCTTCAGATGTAAGCTGAATGGCTGGATACACTTCATTAAATCGCCTAAGAACCTCTTGCGGAACCCATTGAGTTGAAAGTGATCAATGAGTTCCCGAAGTATAACGTAAAGTTCACTGGAACGAAAACTACTATTGAACTTATCAACAGGTGCATCGAGTCAGGTCACTATCCTAAACTGTACTCTACATCACTGAGACGAAACGGGGTCTACCCCTATAGAAGAACACTGAAACGCCACACACTAAACCAGCTTGACGCCTTGCACTCAGACATAAACGAGATACGGATGAATGTTTTTCTCAGAAAGTATGCAGCAGATGACTTAAGTGATGATTTGAAAATACCTTTTATGGACTATGTTACGAACGTTATGAATCAGAGATCAGGGAACAAACTCATCCAGCTACTAAAAGGTCTGGAAAATCAAATAGCCGAAAGAAAATTTCCAACCGACTCTAAAAGGTATATAAATAATTTCTCAAGTGTCGAAATAGATAAAGAAAAACTAGAGGTATTATCCCTAGGTCTAAAATTCTGTGATACTCCTAAAAACTGTAACCACATCGATACAGATATACAGTTCGAGAATCTCTATATTCAGGCACGTGATTTAGTTGTGAATTCTGATCAGCAATTAGAAAATTTTAAATCAAATGTTGTAGACTGCTGTTACCAATATAAGAACAATAAATTTAATTACAAAAGCATTCTTACGAAGAAACACAAGGAAGCTATTAACCTACTTCTCAAGGATAGGACGTTGTTGATTACAAAACCTGACAAAGGTTCAGGTGTTGTTCTTCTTAATAAAAGTGATTACATTGAAAAAATGAGTACCATCTTAAATGACAAATTAAAGTTTCAGAATGATTTGAATAATAAGACAGAGAATAAGCTTACCAGATCTTTGAAGAAGCTCAGGGACCTACACACTATCTCGTCGGGTTTTTATATGAAATGATTAAACCAGTGGGAACCTATCTGCCGAGATTGTATGGATCGTCAAGGGTACACAAACCGGGGATCCCATTAAAACCTATTCTAGATATGTATAACTCACCTTACCATACTATAGCTAAATGGTTGGTAACTCTATTGAAACCTCTACACGATCTTAGATTTTCATTATTGAAGAGTTTCGTAATTAGGAAAAAAGATAAATGTCTAGTATTTCCAAGTTTTTAATGATTGTCCAACTAAGATCAATGCATGATGTAATCTTTGGTAACTATTATTTACTTGTTATTATCGTCATTCAATTTTTTTTCATTTTTCTGACATATCTGTTAAGTTAATTGGATTATTTTTTTCTTTAACTTCAAGACTATTGTACAAACTTCTTATGATATTTGAAATCCCTAAACCATATATAAAGTACTCTCTTTACATATTGGTTGAATCATAATCAATACAACAGAACAGCTTCAATAAATGTTATCATTGAGATGAAAACTTTCACTACAAATTTATCTTTCATCCTACTTAATTGAAATAATGAATTTTTTTCCCCTGATTATCTATTCTCCAATTATAACTTTATGATGGCTATTAGAAGTGAATTTAATTTCATATAAAGTTTAGTATTGGTGACATGATTAATGAGATTAAATTGACAACACAAGGTATATTAATTGAATACCTTACGTCGATAAAACGATTTGGATAAAGTTTTAAATAAATAAACAAATCACTTGGTGTTGTTTTATTTGTATCTTCCCATTGTTATTTAGGACTGCAATTGATCAGTCTCATGTTGGCACCGAAATCTGTATTGGTCACTTAATAAGTTTAAATTGTGACATTAAAAAAAATTGTTACTAAGCTCTTGTGATTCGTGAGAAAATATTCATGTCTTTGTTTATTCTAATCACTGATTAGTTTTTTTTATTTTTAAGGAATACATTATGTATGAAAATCGTTCGGATAATATTTGCGGTTTAAATGTTCACATTGATTGAAACGAAAAAAGAATAAAGTATATTCATGTTATCCTTTACAAATTATTATGATTATTCTCATGAAGTTGAATTGGATATTAAACACTATTTATAACAATAATAAGATAACATAGAAATAAATCAATCTCTTTCTAAAGATATTGGTGTATGTGTCACTCAATTTCGTGGATTAGTTGAAGTTAGAAATGAACACCGTTGGATGCTGACCGGCTCAGTGGTCTAGAGGTTAAGTGTTTGTGTGCGAGACCGATGTGTCCTGGATTCGAATCTCGTGAAGTGAAATCGTGGATGCGTACTGCTGAGGAGTCCCACACTAGGATGAAACGGCCGTTCATTGCTTCCATGGTGGTTTAGCTTCAATTGTCTTGTCTTTATTATAAAACCATTTGAAGACTGATGTTAATGATTTGGTTTCTTGAGCAGCTACCACTCAACTGCATTTTTAAAATCTTATTTTAACAACCAAGAATTTGTTCACAAAATCATGTAACCCTTCTCAATTAAATGATTTACACTTCTAACTTACTCACTTACCTTCAAATCCCATTGGCAAGTAACTATCTCAAGCCTTACTTAGTTGAACTCCATTCATCGCAGCTTTTCCTTAGAATATAGGCAAAGTTAGAAAATATAGTACACAAATTTGACTCAATGATTCATAGATATTATGTACAGTACAAAACTTTAAAGTTTTTCATTTCCTTCCAAAATTTATGTATATATTTACAATTCTTCAAAGTTACAAAATGAAACTAAACAGTTATCCGATCCATTTTGACTTCCAATGGTTCTTTATTCAAATGATATGAATTCATGATAACAATCAATTCAAAAGTTCTAAAATTAAGTTATTATTCAATACAATTGGTATATTAAAACAATAGATTGGATGATGAAAATTACTATAATGATATTTTCCAAGAAATCAATAATGCAATCCATTCGTTTATCCGCTTCAGTTCTTGTTTTTCGGAAGTGGTTCAAATTAAGTGGTTTTAAATAATGATCTTATAATCTATAAGATATTCTTATTGATTTTTCATTTATCTTAATTATTTCACATGGACTCATCCACAATAATCTTTTCAAGTTTTGGTGACAGAAATCACTTTGTTCAATATAACAAGTACTTCTTATGGTTTTAGATTATGGGTGGGTTTAAATTGTTAACGTTAGTCGATTGGCGAAATTGCACGACTACAATTTCCTGAGGTTTGTGGTGTTTGTTCGATGCTTAACATGATAGAACTCCACTAGTCAAGCTTTTTCAATAGATATTTGAGATTTATTTTCAGAGGCTAACTAGCAATAGGCGTATGATGATTTTCGTTGCTAAGTGATCTGAAGGTCACGTGCTCTCTGTGAGCCCTGAGAGTTCTGCGTCCGCTCCCCAGCGGGTTCGTGGATGAGTATTGTCAATAAGTCCTACACATAGACGAAATGGTGGTTTTCTAGCTAGATTCAGTGCATTATACGAAACCTCAACATTTAATGATCTTCGCAGTCACCTTTACTAAGAAATAATTCGGACTGCAGTTGGCTTCATGTGGGTCTGAAATATTTACAATTGGTTAATCGCTGAGTAGTGACAAATGTTACATTTATCTAGTCCTTTAATGCTGATCAAACCCCATCAAATAAGTGAAATTATGCATAAATCATCAACACATGGTGACATAGCTTCACAGATAAGTAGTCAGTAAAATGTTAATCATGTAGCATATATATAGCCCGATGGTCTAGGCTTCAAATCCTGGTGCTATCAAGCATATACACTATTGAAGATTCCTGATTTAGAAAGAAACGACTGTTCAGTATTTTCTATTTTTCAATGATCGTTTTGCCAACATCAGTCATTTATGTTAACAATATACACAAACTCACAGATATAACATAATTCTACACCATACATTTCTTAATCTTGAAAATATAGATCAAATGTAATTAATGAAACATTTTATAAATCCTTTCGTATCTTGTTGAACATGTAATTCATTAGTTTATGTTCATAATTACTAAACATATATCGGTGGTGCTAAATGAATTGTATCCAAATCTATATAGAAAGTTTCATTGTGATATTAACCTACACATCTATCGGTATAGTCTAAAGTCTATTATATACACTTATGAAATGATTATTAATGATTATGCTCATTCTTATTCATCATTTATCTTTATTTTTAGACCGCCTCTTATCACTTGAAACTTTTATCCCTGTCCTAGATTCAATTCTGCAAGTGTCTTATGTCTAGAACTGGAGCACACATTTTTACAAAAACTCAGATATAAACCTGCCCAAATTTTATTTCTTTTCAAGTTGATGGGATAAAATGAAGAATATGTTGAAACAATGAATCGTTCTTATTAATAATACATTGCTACTGTTTCAGTAATGACTAATATGTCTAGGAAATGATGAATATTTACCAACATATTGTTTTCTATAAAGGAGTTTTTATTAAATGTCTTGATTGATGACTCTCATAATAAAAAGTTTGAAAGTTTATCACTTTTTTTCAAATAAGTCAAGTATTCACGGTACTATCAAGTCAGGAATCCTGATGAATGAGTTATTTTATTAGTTCTTTTTTATATTATCTAGAATGAAGTTAGTTTAAGTAGGATATTCTGCTACTAGAAAAGAAGGCCCAGGACAGAGTGGGTTGGAGAAGGCTGCTCTGTGGCCTAAGTAAGTAAGTAAGCAAGTAAGTAAGTAAGTAAGTAATTCTGCTACTACATTCTGATATTACTTTCAATGCACATTCTAGAAGTTTATTAGGAATACAATGTATTAGTTCTTAAGGGTCGAACTCAGTTTTTATCAAGTGTTTCCAAAATTTATAAATTCATAATTATACCTGATTACCATACAGTTCAACCATGTAAGGGTTAAAATGCCGAACTCTATACTTGCAAATCAGATTAACTGAATAACCACTTAATGTTTCAAAACTTATTTATTCAACTCAAAGTTTGAGGGTCCTCCATCTGATCCCAAGCAGAGATGTGAATGTGGACTCTTAGGTAATCATACACTTGGATGAAATAGCTATTCAGTGATTCATCTACTTCAACATCACTCCTCAAAGTAACCGATCTTCAATTTCCAAATAAATCTCTTCTTCTAATAATAGGTGAGTGCTGTTATCACTCACAATGTTATCGCTCATTTTTTCAGCAAAATATAACCAATCTTGCATAGTTTATAAGTGTTAACATTGGTTGTAGTACCGTTATTTTAATCTACTATTCCTCAACTAACCTGTATAATATGGAAAAAGGCAGAAAATAACCAAAATAATTTTAGATTATATTTACTATAAAAACCCTATACTTGGCTCTATTTGTTCATTTTACGATAAAGCGAGTATCATAAATATGAAGTTTATTATTTAAAGAAATCAACTATTAGAAAATTGCATTTAACTTGAGTTATTAAAATCTTTACCTAGTAATTATACATAGACAGCAATATCTACGTAAAATCGTTTTCTTGTTGCTTTAAAAAAAGAAGTCATTTTCAATGATTTTCTGTAGAAGAATAACAAGACTGTGTACAAAGTGTTCCACAGTATATCTCTGTGATGAACTATACACGTCACTTTATATTCCGATTCTGATATATCTGAATTTTAAAAAAAGTAAAAGTTTGCTTGAATGATACAGTCTACTGAATTATCCTCATATATATAGTGTAGTAAAATATTGTTTGTAATTTATCTTGTCTAAGTTTACTGATAGTATAATACAACCAACACTTTTAATTTTTTAGTTTATCTACTTTCAGTTTTGGATAAATAAATTTCATACAGTTATTGTTACTTCACACAGTGTTCACTACTTGTAAATGAAGCACCTACAGTGTTTACATTATAAAGATTATGGTGAGAAGTAGGGATTCAAGCATATGATCTGCACTTTTACTTCGCTTTTGGATTATTTCAGTTATTTTATGGGTATTATTTGGATTTTCATATAAGTTTAGGTCATTGGCATCACTTTGTACATGAGTCTTTTAATAAAAATGTTTTGGGTGCAGAGGTACTTTAAGTGATCATTTAGAAACTCTATAATTTCTTGATTACTGAGTAGTGACTAATGTTGTGTTCCTCTAATCATTAAGCGCTGGTCAAGCTACAGTATGATTAGTAGCCTAAGTGACTCAACATCGTTTACACTATGTTGAGATGCTAAATGAAACCTAGCATCAAACCTATGTTCAGAAGTCTCTAACAACTACCTTCAGCCATCTAACGTTTAGCAAATTTAAATTACTATTCTGCCTCATTTGTCGTTTTGGCTTTATTCTGAATGAAATTACTAGAAATCGAATCTCCTCTAATTGCGTCTATGATCAGTTTGTTCTCACTCTGAAACTACCCTGATAATATTAGTTTATTATCGAGCGTGGTGAGTTTCACATGGTTTTCAACATTATTTTCCTTACTATCTTTGCTTTTTTTTACTTTCCATTTGTCTAGTTGACTTTTTAATGTTTCATTCATAAATGTTCTCAACAAGAACAATTATGACCAGATTGTTCGAAATGTATTGCATTGATACATTGATTGGTTATGATAATCTTCATCTTCTTATTACACTACCTAAATTTATTATACAAACTGCTTTAAATTTGAGGTTACTTAGTGGTTTATAGGTTGTGTTCGCGCGTTAGACCGATAGGTCTTGGGTTCGAATCTCGTGAGGTGGGATCGTGGAAACTCACTGCTGGGGAGTCCCAAAATAGGACAAAACGGCCTTCCAGTACATCCAGGTTTTCCATGGTAATCTAGCTTCAATTGACTCATGATTTCGACTGATAAAATAGACATTTTTGATAAGAAAAATGCCTGGCTTCAATAATGCCAATAATAATCGTAATTTCTATCAATTTTTCGCCACAACTTGTGGGAATGATTAAATCGATTTGTTTTATTCAATTAAACATAATAATAATAATGTGATCCGTTTCAAAATTCTGTGTGAATTAAAATTTGTCTGTTTTTTTTCATGACATTTAGTATCATTTATTTATAAAAACACACCTAAATTATTATTAGGGGGAAAGTTTGTAAGGACATGTTCAATTTAAAGTTTCTCCCACTATAGACTTACATAAACTGAGATTTTTGGATTTGTCGGATTTAATCTTCGATGAGATTTGATTGAGGATTGATGAAGTGTTTCGAAATGTGCCTTCACTTGTAATCATTGTTTTTATTGTTGATATATTTCCTTGGAGATTCACATCTCTCTAGCTTAACTTTACGATTAGTGATTTTATTTGATATTTCGGACTTACTGAATAGCAATAATTTGAAAAATAAAAGTATGACGCTTCCTGTCGGTGAATTAATTAAGTTTATTCATTATTTCTAAATGGACAATATCTTTGGTCCAGATAAACACTGAAATAATCCTAGTTATAATCTGGCAATTAATTTGTGTACTCATGAAAATAGTTATTGATAATTCTAGGTCCTGAGTAAATAATTAGGAATTCACTTGCTATCAATTTCGGTTATGGTTAGATTTTGTTAAGTCCTTTTATTAGCTTATTTAGCAGGCAATGTTATTTGAACAGTAACAATTCACATATTTCTCTGTACTATTATGATCACTATCTTGTCTTTATAAACGTGTACTCTTGATTACATGACAGCCTACGCATATATCTCTCTCTAGCTTAAATATTGATAGTTAAATATCGCTCGATGAATCAATCTCTTCTCCATGTATATATTTACACGAATCCTATTAATAGACTTTGCTTTGCTATGCCCTTATTCGATTTAACTATAAATTCACCTCTGTGTTTGCTCGAATATACACATATTCACCTCTGTGCTACTAATCTGCTCTATGTGCTTGTGGCTTTGTGATATGTGCTATCCGCTAATAAACTGCAGTTGCCGTTTCTTATTGCCTTCTGATTTCAAACACCGTTGAGATTTATATAATAAAGTTACCAAGGTGATCGATTAACGAATCTAAGCCACTACAAATATTTTAACTGTTTACAAACTGAGATAAACAAATAAAGCAAAAATATTCACAATAAATTAAAAAATAATAATTCATTTTATCACTTACCAATAATAATCGAAATTAACTGAGTAACCTCAAATTTAAAGCAACGATAGGTCTTGGGTTCGGATCTCGTGAGGTGGATTTGTGGACGCGCACTGCTAAGGAGTCCCACAATAGAACGAGACGGCCGTCCAGTGCTTCCATATTTTCCATGTTGGTCTAGCTTAAATTGATTCATGATTTCAACTAATGAAATTACTATAATATCCACAAAATCCCCCCTTTAATAGAAATCTCTATATCCCATTGGTTTGTCGGAACCGGATGAATATGATTTAATTTATGTATTTTCTATTTAATTAATTTAATTCTTTATATATTTAGATGTTCAGTGATCTGTTGACAATACACAACATTGATAGATCATTCGACCTATGTTAAAATAGATTATTACAGCTCATTTAACGTTTAATGGTAGAAAATCAAGTTAGCACAAGGCATAGCATGAATTCGTTGTATGAAATAGCTTATTTTATTAATTTTATTATTTATTATTAGTGGCTTTATTCAATATTATATTTTTGGTACAATATAGAATTTTCAGCGTAAAGTATTTCAAGAAGTTTCCGTTTCTTATTTCTTAATCGATCCTGACTAAAAATATTGAGTGATCGCTAATTAGATGTGAGCAGTTCAGGAATCGACATCTGAATAATGTACATTCTTTTCAATGTATATTGCAAGCAACCACAATATCTGTGATTGTGCTCTTTCGTAACTTGTACAGCGAGATGTCGAGAACATTTCACAAAAGCACCTGAATAAGTTGTACAAGTAATTGACATAATGATCTATTGAAACAAAAAAAAGACAGATAACTTGTTGAAATATCTAGATGGCAGGGACAGGTAGACCAGATATTCAAGCAGGCCGCCTTTATTTATTATAATTAAGAATAGATGTAACATTTGAAATCAAACAAAATTGGAAAAGTATTTCATGTTTAGAAAAAATAACATAATTTATGTAATTAACTAAATGTTCTGTCAACTACCAATTACGTTACTGTGTATTTTCATTTATGAAATATTATATTCATCTGTCGTATAAATGATTGATTTACGACCAAATTCATTTTATCATATGAAGTGTACTAATGATTTGCAGCTTTTTAAAAAGGGTACCGTGTAAGCGGTTACCAAATTATATTGCAATCATGAGCATAGAGATTTATACCTAAAATCGGTGATCTCAAATAGTCTCAGTGATGTACACTCAGTGATTAAACTAAAATAACACCGCTAATAATAATAAAAATCGCTAATGAAAATAACAGACATCTTAAAGTTAACTTCAATATTGAACAATGGGAAAATGAAGGTTGCTATTCGTAAAGCAAATAATAACTACTTATTAAATGATGATTCCTGTTAATTAATGGCTATACACATAAAGTTGTCTGAATAATTGCATAGTTAATGTTGAGTAATTCAAATTCAAATCTTCTACGTTTCACCTGAATAACATCATCAACGACTACTTCATATAAAATGGTACGAAAAGTCCCATTTTAATTAATCTTGATTATCAAATAAGTGATTGAGTGCTCTGAGGGACTCTTATGTTTCTATACATATAAAATTCTATTAACTGTCCCGTTAGATTACAATTAATCTTATTTATTTCGCATTTATTCATTAGATTACAATTCATGTCGATCTGTCTACTAATGATTGAAAATTGGCTTAATTTTCGTGACTCTAGAAATTTAGTAGCATTCTTAAGGTAGTTTTATGATCAAAAATGTTGAGATTTTATTATTCAAACTTAGTCAGTAATTGTTTACATGGATCGTTATATTTAGTAATGACGTATCGTGTCATTTAACTACTAATCTGAGGTCATAAATATATCAGTAAATAAAATGCTCTTTCTGATCAATATATAATGTGGTGTGTGCTACTTGTATCGACACAAGTAGTATACAACGCTAGTCAGGATTTGAATTTCTGGCAGCAGAAGGTCAAGAAGATCGAGGGGGAAAGGAAGGGAACATAAAGCAATTGGTATGAAAATACAGGAATAATAAAGTCTGAAACAATTAATGAACATTTTGCAAATGAAGTATTTACTGTATGGTTCTCAGATTTCACTAAAACGTTGTGTAATTTTGTGATTGAATACATTCGATTGTCCCGACTTGCGTTCTCGTTCACTGTGATAGTACCTGAGTAGTGTTATTTTAGATGAGAAATATTAGAGAATTTTGACTGATGTAAAGTAAAGTAAACCCAAAGTTTTAAAATAAACGATTCTATGCACAAAAGTTTTGTAATTTGTATAAAATAATGATAAAGTGTGTCCTAAATTTAAATAAAAAATTTTTTGGAAGTATTTAGGTTTACAGCTGACACAGTTGCTCAACACAACTCATTCATTAGGGCGGTAACTTTAAATCAATTGGCAATCTGTAAACACGTTGACATAATTCCAGTAGATCAACTTTTCGAGAAGAGGTCATTCAATCACAAGGTCAGAGGAAAATCAACAAGGACAGTCAGCAAGCTTCTAAAAGTAAAAACCACAAAACTGACGAAGACTATGAAGCACTAATAAGGCCAGCAGGATAAACATAATAACACTTGCAAAATAACTGAAAAGCTCACGTCTATATAAATTGTCCGCCGATTACATTATCCAAAATGATAACGGAAGCTCCGTAAATAAGTCATATTGCTCAGAGAAAACAGAACTATCAAAAGCATCTACCTGAGCCACAAATCTTTTCCGTCACTGGGAAAAATGTTGCGAAAATTTTAGAACATTTTTATGATCTAATCAATAACCCAAAAGCATATTAGTTCTCAAACGAATGAGATTTTGTAGCAGAAATAATCTACTTTAAGATGTGTATATTTGATTATCGACAATTGAAAAATCTATAAACTACTGAAAGTCTTCAGGATACATTTGAATTTTATTACTTTTAACAGCCTTTGTACTTATTGGCTACGAAGCAACTTACGATCTTTATGACCGGTAGCAGAGTTCTATCCTTGTTCCATTGTTTTTCACGTTACCAACTACTTCTGGCTTTACTAATTTATTGATTTTCGTTTACCATTCAAATCTATTGTAGATTATATTCTGTGTTCACTTATATCATAACATAAACTTTGTCATCTGGATTCTATCCAGTATATTATGGTCAATATAACATCAGATTCTAGCTAGCATTACTCATCGTTTTCACTAAAGTTTCAGTAAAATTGAGGCTTATTACATCTGGATAATACTTAATAAATCCTCTACACAACCTCAGCAATGAATACAATTGTGTGTATAGGTTTGTTTTAATGTTGAATAATTGAAGAGAATCGGTAAGAAGAAATCGATATAAGATTGAATAACTATCTGAATGTTGGGTAATAAAAACACACTCGTAACATTGTGGGGGTTAATTTTTTCTGTGTATTTGAAACTTTTGTCATAATCGAACATAATAACATGAAGATATTTGATAAAATCTCTTTACGTGTATATAGAGAAAAGTCAACCATTTTATCCCCAAAATTTTCTCCATTAAAATACTTTAAATTTATGTCATAATGTTTTAAAATTAGATTGTTTTCATCATGGAGATAATAAATTCCCAAAATAGAATTTTATTAGAAAGGAAATCAAATGTAACATTAAACATGGATTTACAATGTAATTTCCATTTAGTTGATCTTTATATAGGTCTATCGTAATTTTTGTTCATATTTGATCTTTGAATTATATTCAGTAGAGTTTAGGGCTAACATCATCAATTTCTATTAATGTAATCTATTGTGAGTTTTATAGACTTGGTAATTTCTTTAACTAATAACAGAAATTAATTCGTTTTGAATCTCTATCAATAAATCATTTAGACAAATTTAAACTCATGTTACTAGCTAGCTGGTTGATAGATGTTACATTTATTGTTGAAATTGGAGTTGTATTTTATTAGCTTAGTTCACAGGCGTATCATTATTGCACCAGACGAATTACTAAAAGTAATCATTATATATATATATATATATATATATATATATATATATATATATATATATATATATACATATATATGGCTGAAACATGATATCACTCTGTAATTCACCAACTTATTAATCAAAGAACTATCTCTAATTATGCAAAAGACCGATATATATTTGCCTGAGATTTACTATCAGTCATAGATACAAACATGCATATATATATATATATATATATATATATATATATATATATATATATATATATATATATATATATATATATATAGATCCCATGAATTTTATTTATAAAATGTCATCTCTCTATAAAATATACACATGTAAACATTAAACTGTCATATGGGACCGAAAATACATTTTGTTCAGTGTTTTTTTTGTTTTTGAAAGATTGAAATTTAAAGTTGACTTTTTTTTCTTTAAAAAATAAAAAAAGAATCCAAGTAACACCACCTTTAACTCACACTCATAAAAGACAGAAAAGGAGATATAGTTGTTAACTAACAATTTATTAGAAATTTTTTTTTGGTTTAGTATACTAAAGACCCTATTTTGTGCAATTTTCAAATCAGATCATTAACTTATACAGGTGTGTGACCGCACTAATATTCACAGTTGTTCAATTTATAGTGTGTAAGTATCCATAGGTATATGTATATATGGTTATATTGAACATGCACATATAGACGTAAACAAATACGAATTGAAATAGAAATGCTCATTTGAATTTATTTGTAGCGGGCTAATTTGAAAGAACGCAAAATCAATAAATAGTTTGACGCTGTTTATTTATTTACCCTTAGACACAATACAGTACAGCCGCATAAATCATAATTGGGCATAAATCATGAGAATGTTGTCTATAATCTGTTCTTGATTATTAGTTGTGTTTGTTTTTTTGTTGTTATGCTAATTTTGTCAAAGCTGATGAGAAAATATATCCAAGAAGGTAATACCCATATTAAATAAATACTAATTGTAATCATATATACTACTAGTTATTAATAGTAAATTACAATAAATTATATTTTATGTTGTTCATAAATATGTGATATTAGTCTGAAAGTCGTAGATCAAGAAAAGCAAAAAAAAATAATTAACATCATATAAAGTCGGGATTGACTAATTACATGAACCATTTAATCGATATACAGTATTTTACGTGGATTAAGACTTTATAATATATTGAAAAAGGATAACTGCCTATCTTCATTGTTTTAGAATAAAGCCGATGAATAAGCTACATAGTACTTCAAGCAACTCAATGAAAACGAAAGAAATGACCGTTTCTTTTTCAGTGGCTATAATGATATTAATTTTGTACAGAAAGAAGTTTGACACAATTGAGTGCCAAAAAGGTGTCATAGAGGGTGATTTAATGAATAGCTAAAATAGGAAAAAAATCATGCAGTTTTAGAATAAACTCAACTAAGACGGTTGTCATCCTGTTAAATGAAAAGATGACCGTGTTTAAAAGTCGGATCCAATAAAAAAACCGAAACATATTCATCAATTACTTTTAGTCTACGCTAACTTAAAGCTAATGAATTTCACAATCTTTAAAGCCTTATCTAGGAAATCGTGGGGAACTAACAAATATTAATCTAAAACATCTAACCTTCATTGTTTCATAAAGTTATGTTATAACCTGACGAAATTTTTGTCTATATGTAGTCTCAGGGTTGGAAAACAATAACTAGTATAATTAACCGCCTAGACAAAAATGTACAAAACTTGATGAATTATTTTATCTACATTGTGCTTTGCAAAAAAATAAGTTATGTATTGACATAACTTATATAATAATCTCATCGGACAGAGTAATTTTATAACAAAACAAGTTACTAATATAGCTTCATACACCATGCATTTTATTGTTTGCTTTACTTACCTTTGAACTAGTATATCGTAAACTTAGTTCCTGTCACTTCACTCATCGCCTCTTTTTGTTTAGTGTACCGATAAGCAGTATTGAAACTTGTAGCAATCAATATTTTTGTCAAATCTATGGTTCACAGATTGAAATCATGAGTCATTAGAACCTAGACCACCATGGAAAACATAGAAGCACTGAACGGCCGTTCCGTCCCAGTATGGGACTCCTCAGCAGCGCGCGTCCACGACCCCGCCCCCCGCGAGGTTCGAACCCAGGACCTATCAAACGCTTAACCTCTACACCACTGAGCCGGCATCCAGTGGTGTTAATGTCTAACTGCAACCAATCCACGAAGTTGCGCCACCGTATACCATTGTCTTCAGTGAGCTGTTATCTCACAACAGACCTGGTTGTACTCCACTGGTAACGGCTTCTCACTAGAACGCCAGAAGTATCTCTTGAAGTCAGTCACTAGTGAGCAGATGATTATTATCAGAAGGGTTTCCACAGTGGTCTAGTTTCAATTGATTCATGATTTCAATCTGTGAAATTTCTAAAATCTCCACAAACCCCTTCTGATAAATCTATGATTGACTGGCTTCACCAGATCTTAATAATTTTATTTTCAAATATAAATAGACCTGGATAAATACATAACATGATGTGTCATGTCATTTTTATGTATTGAAACATATAACCTCTGATAAATGATTCAACGTAAAAAGTCAACTCATTCCATAAATGTTGATAGATTTTAAAAAATCTGACTTGATACTACAATCTTCAATGTAAATAGTTCAAATTGGTCAGTTTATTTAACTATTATCCATTGAACTTAGTCTTACTGTTTTGCTTTCGTTTTATCAATACTTGGTTTAAAGTAATCTATGTTTACTTACAGAATAATAAAAATAGCACAAACTACTTCTTTTAATAAATAAATACTTCTATGCATTTATCATTTTCTTTCCCAATCAATATTTTTTCTATTATCACTTGTAAAAGTGATGTTGGTATTCCCGGAAACCAGAAAATGAACTCGATGTATTAACTGTCTTTCTATGTACTTTTTCATACAAAAAGACTAAAATGTTCTTGTAAACAATCAGAAAATTTTGGAGACACTGAAGAAAAGAATATTATTCTGTCTTCAAGAATGTTCTAGACTAAGTTAAATTATATGTTGACTGATGTTTGTCAATTATTTCGCTATGATATCTTAAGTTATTAATTTATTAAGAATCGGTCATTTAGATACTTTATGAAACTGTAAAGCATTTATAAAATAGATGGATTTTAGCCAACAGTCCAATCCAGTACGAACGTTTCGTCCTGTTTAGAATTCTTCAGTTTGATAAATCAGATTCCAGTGTTAATTTTTACATTAAAACTCCAAACTCAATAACTTTCGTATCAAACACCAAAGCATTATTGGCTGAGGTACTGAGTCTAAATGTTTACTAACTTCTTTAACGGGTATAAATTCATAAATAATGGTTTGTAGATTTCCAGTGTTGATATTGAGAACTAAACAGCCACGATTTTTAGTTCGTAACCTTTTTCAACCAGGAATACCAAGTGTTGTGACTTAGACGATAATTTCAAACTACTGACGGTCCAATCATATATATAAGTCATGATCAGAACAAAACAGCTATCCAAAGCCCTTTTTAAAATTCAATTTATTATGCATACATATCACCTACAATTTGGAAATAATTTTATGTATACACATCTGTAATATGCATATAAATTTCAACTGTTGCATACATCATTTTAAAAGAAGATTACTAACATCAAAAAAGGCACCTACTCAACATCCGCAAACTAATAAACCATTTTTATTTTCAGGCAAGTAAAACAATCTATAATTTGGTCATTCTTTTTAAAAGTGACAAAGTTTTTGTTTAAATAAACTAAGTTTGGAAACAGTTTATTTTAAAAAAATTATATTACGTCTGTTTATTTATTTTCAAAGTATGTAACATACTACTATTCTTAATGTAACAACAATAACTACTACTACTGTAGCGAACAGAACACGAGTGGGGGACAATCGAATGTATTTAACACAAAATTACAGGACTTGCTAATAAAATCTAACAATCATTTAGTAAATGCTAAATTTGCAAAATGTCCATCAATTGTCTTAAAATGACTCAGACTTCATTGTTCTTCCATTTTCATACAAATTGCATCGTGTTTCCATTCTTCACTGTTCGATCCTCTTGTCTCTCTGCTGCCAGACATTCTGTTCCTGACTAACGTCATATATTACTTATGTCAATATAAGTAGCACACACCACACTACTAATTTAAACAACAGTAACAAATTATAAACTAATTACCATTTTTTTGTTTATGTATATATTGCTCATTCTTTAATTTTAATAGAATATAAAGCTAAGAAATAATATGATGTTCAAAATGAAAAGTTTTTTTGCTAAATTTTTTGTAAGTTTATTTATTTATTTGTTTGTTTATTTTATTGTGTGGTCAAATATAATCAAACTTAAATTTTAAAATTTATAATTACTACTTTGATTTATTTCAGTAGTACCTTATGAATCTTTAATTATTTATAGCTAATTAAAATGAATAAAAATGGCTACTAAAAGGAATTGGTAAATTTTATAAACAAAATGTTCATTTTAAAATCTGAAATTAAAAACAAAATATTCGAATTAAATTTTAATGGATTTGAAGTGGTTCACTTTTTTTATTATAATTTAGTAAAATAAACAATTTACACTAAGTGAATCGACAATTTGGAGATTATATTAACTTATTACTCAATAGTTTCATGTGCTTTCTATAAAAGGATGTGATAAAGTGCTGGAATAACATATTTTAAAATGTTCACTATGGTGGTGTAATTAGATTGTTGGGTAACACTGAGATTATGAGCCAATCCAAGTTATAAAAATATCAAATGGTCACTTCGAGAGGGAATATACAGGGTCCTAATGAGTAGCTGTGACTAGTCTAATCCAGTAGTGTAGGGTGTGAAGGAGGTACCAATTGACGACAAGAGGAGACTGTTGTGCAATGTCACGAATTAACTGAATTAAGATTACAAAACATTGAATGTTAGCTCAGTTGTCTAGTAGTTAAGTTTTCCCTTCGACACTGGAAGGTCCTGAGATTGGTCTTCGGTGAGGTCGTGATTGAACTGTGATGAGTTACATTCTACGATGAAGCAACTGCTCAGATTTTCAATGGTTATCTTAAATTCGTTCGTGATCTCGATAACATTCGAAAACGTTATTTTAGCAACTTCTACTGTTTACTCAATATTACAATATATTTTTCTAAACAGAGATATAGCACGACGTTTATCCAATGGCATTAGTGACAAGTGTTTTATTTCAAATATGTATGAACTGTATCAGTCAACACTTTTCAGTAGCATATCAGGAACATTTTAAAGTAAACCAATGATCAGCCAAATACTCTAGTTTAACTGAAAGTGTTTTATGATGGTGGATTTAACTTATAGATTATATTAGTCATAGGGTGACAATTATGCTCTACTGAAAAGTTACTGAAGTTGAAATTGCACCAATGAACGCCAACCAAGTGGTTTTAAAGTTTAAGCGCACATGGAGTCTACTGGAGGTTGTGGCTTGGATATTTAGCGGGGACGAGTGTACACAGATTAGGAGTCTAATACTAGAACGAACTTGCTGTCCAGTATTTCATGGTACTCCAAGACCAATTTTCAACAAGTAGAACCTACAAACTGAACCAGCCTCCATGAAATCTACTCAACTAAACTATAGTACGAAAAGACCTCAGCTAAGGAACTGTTGAAAACTGAGAGGTACTGGGTAGCTGTTCCATACTATCTGCGTATTAATAATGAATGTCAAACTACGAAAAAACTAATGTCCAATGTCCTCTAAATTTGAACTATGTAGCTGTATTAACATTGTTAACTACTATGATTGTTTTAGTAACTTTTTGACAGTAAATACTATTGAGATCACGAACCGATGAATATTAGGCCACCAGTGAAAACCTGGAAGCACCGGGGGGTCGTCTCATCCTAGTATGGGACTATTTAACATCGCGAACTAACGATCCCACAAATAAGACTCTATCAATTATGACTTCCCTTTACCACATATGTTGACTTCAAAACTTTTCTCCGTTTTATGTGCTATTGTGCATTGTACCAGTTTGGACAGGTTCTTCTATTATTGATAGGAACTGTACGTCTGCCTGGTTACTTTTACTTTCATTGTCATAATTGACTTCCTCTACATTTCAACAAGTGACTGATAAATTTACAAATTTCCCCGAAATTCCCGGGTACGGTCGAGTATGAGGAGAGTCAGATCCTCCTTCGAAATTCTCTCACACGGCTTTCTACAGGCTCCTTACAAGTGATCAAAGCACGTCGGTCTACTCCAAGTAACCGTGCATTTGACGATAAACGAAGATATTTACGTAGTAAAATTGTAGAAAGCTTGCGTAAGGACCGAGAAGTCTGGTGGTCGGACGTGCTAGTGAACCGGAAACAGCAGCTGCTTCCGGTAACTGCCGGAAGTCTTGGACAATGGGCTGAGTTTTCGAGGAATAATTCGACTTGTCTGCTGCCCTGACTAAATAGACCAGCCTGTACTACTCTTCATGGCCTGTGACGACTGATCCACCTAACGAAACAGAGGTCCGCAAGAAACTCCAAATCCTGAAGCGCTACAAATCACCAGGTCCAGATGACTTACTTCCGGATCTTTTTAAAGATGGTGATGACCTTTTGGTTAAGGAACTGACTGATTTGGTTACACAGGCCTGGTAATTAGAGTATCCCAACACCCTGGAATGAATCTAAAGTTGTCACTGTTGGGTGATAAGTCTACTTTCGGTTGCGTCCAAACTATTTGATTTCGTCATATCTCGTAGATTGCTCGATACTCGGGAGGGGTTGACTCGCAAGCAGCAGGCTGGTTTTCGTTCTGGTCAAAGATATATTGACCATATCACCCTCCGCCAAATGGCAGAACACGGTTATACTTACCACAGACCAACAGCCCTAATGTCTCTTGACATTATGACTGGCTTCGATTCGTGGGACCGGACTGTTCTCTGTGATTGTTTATTGAAGAAGTGTGTGTCTGAGAAATTGATTAACATCCTGAGAACCCTATATACAAACATTTCAGGCAGAGTGAAATCATATAGCCATCTCTCTTTATTGTCCCATCCAAGCAGTGGGGTAAGCAGGGTTGCTCAATCTAACTATTCCTCCCCGACTTTGCTCTGATGAAAGTAGGCAATGGTGGTATGGATCTGTTGCATAGAGAAAAACTTTGACCTTGAGTATGCAGATGATATTATTTTACTATGCGATGATACTAAAACCATGCAATCAATTGGTGTCAGCATCTTGAAACACCCACTGCGGTGCCTTGGACATGTTCTACAAATGTCGCCGAGAGAATTCCACGTCGTGCATTATTTGCCGACTCTGGGGCTGGTCGGAAAAAACGGAGAGGTTGTCAGTGTATGACATGGTGTCGTGATATGAAAGGAAGTTGTACAAGACTGGCTTCTGTTGTTACTTCAGGACTCCCTGGTTGTGGTCTTAGAGATGGTGCAGCACTGGATAGAGACGTTAGCAGATCTTGCTCAGAATAGAAGCCAGTGGCAAACCTGTTGTAACTTTATTTTACGTTCTTCATAAAAGTGGACGTAACTTAGGTGACTGAGACAATTCTTTCTGGTTGTGCCTTTGTTAACTGAACTGTTTCTTCCATTATTACTATTTCACTATCATGCACAAATTTTCGTTCGTTATTGTTCCCCTTTTCCCTATACTCACCTTACATTCTATATGTCTTCATATTCCCATCGTTATTTGTGTGACGCATATGTATCTGGTGCACCTTTGTACCAATATTTATGTGTCCAAATAAATAAATAAAGATCTCAACAGCAGTGATACGTGTGAAAACTCAATAAACTTGAAAATACAAACAATAAGGATTTAAAAATGGACAGAAATTTTTTTTTTAAAAATCATAATCATTTTAGATAAGATATGAATATTTTAGTCGGAACTAAAATAAATAGAAACACTTAGGAGATAATTTTTATTCTCAGTAACCAATTTCAGAAGATAAGAATACAATGCTTCATAGGGGTTTGTTGACACAGTTACTCACTAGCCAAGTACAGGTACTTTGACTAATATTATGTATATATAAAACGTAAACCCGGTATTTAAGGAGAACATTCTTCCATAGAATAGTTTTGTTGTGGTCTCCGAGCTCAATGATTTGGTTGTAAAGCATTCATTGTCTTTCCGAGTAACCTTTTGTAGTAAGCACTGATAATGTGTTGTCCAGAACGAAAATGAGAACTCCGAAATTATAAAACATCTAGTTAGAAGAATTCAACACTACCAAAAGTATCCACCTGAGTCGAAAAATATTCTCCATTATTTCATAGCATAGTTTATGTTGTCTATTACCACAAATAATTTAACAACAACAAAATGGCAACTAAAGTGAATATTCTTTGCGAACAAGACGAAATTTTTTATTGGTATTCATAATCTATACATAAAAAATATTTGGTATGAGAAAATGTAGTCAAAAATACATAGATATGTTGTTTTGAATTTATCTTTCAAATTTATCACAAAAAAGTATTGAAAGCAATCTATTTGTATAGTAAAGCAAGACTTAAACAAAATACTAATCAGAATACTACTAATAATAAAGAAATAAGTAATAAACAAATGATGGCAGGCAAAAAATAGTACATTTGTTATAAATTAGGTTGATATGTGAAAGGTGGATATAAAGAAAAATGAACTATTTATAACAGTAGTAATAAAAAGTTGAATAAAATTACTAACTAATTTCACCAATTGGTGTAATACTAAGCCATAATTCTTGAGTGAATTGATATAATTCATCCGAAACTGAAACTTTATATTGCGTCGGTTTAGTTATACGTTTATAATCTGGTCTTAGAGTGTTTAATTCATTCATAGCGTATTCTCTAGATTCATTCAATGTCGGCAATGGTTTAACTAACTGTAATTGGTAAATAGGAAGCAAAGAGAGAGAGAATGAGTAGGTAAGATGAAATTACGACAATTTAAATGATATTATTATAGTACATGTATTAGCGTTGCAAACAATTACCCAATAATACTTCGTCTAGTTTATGTAATCTGACGCAGTTCATATAATAAATACATAAACTGAAGTGAAAATTTTAATTTACATAATTTAGAATACAACAATCTTACCTCTCTTTAAAGTACTGCTTATTCGTGGCAATACACTTTAGTGGCCCGATATCTGACTCCATTTAGATCGTATGCTGATTGATATCGAACTATACATGCCGCCAACTCTCGTATATTTTTATCGGCTTAAATCGCGTCAGTGAATAACGGAATTAGATAAGTCAAATGCGAGAATGAATTTTGAATACGTATATTTCATACACTTATTGATCCGAACAGACAATCAGAGAAACGAAGTGAAGAGCAGTGGAGAAGGCGAGTGAGCCAACTCGTTTTGATTAGGCGAGACTCAATATATTCAAACAAAAATAAGTTACAGACACGTGATGAATAGGGTAAGCAATTAACACACATACAGTCATATAAAGAACGGTTAGAATTAATAGACGAATAAATGACAAGATCAAAATGTGGTTTGAGAAAAATGAATAAATTAGTTTGTTCAGCAGCTAGAATAATCTATGTGGGCTTGAAGTAGTACTAGCCACTACACTAGCTAAAATACACAGATTAAAATCATGGCAAAAAATAGAATATACTGACGACTTTGGGTTGACAAATCAGAATTAAGATAACTCGTATTTTGAGCGAAGTACATAGATCAGCGATATATAACGTGTAAGTCATGTCAAGTGGAATATAGTAATATTTAGTTCTTAAGATGTTTGAAATCGATGAAAATATCTGTTGTGCAACAAAAAAATAAATTTTAGATGGTGCATAATCTAAATTCAACAGCATACCTGCTTCTACAACAGAGTGTGTTTTAAAGTACTTGATATCGTTGGTCGCGTGTTTAGTGAAGCTAGATAATGTCCTCTTTATTAATCTCACTTTACATCCCAAACTTCAGTTTCTCAATTTTGTAAACAGGAAGTTAGCATGGCATTGAATTATAGCTGATGTCAATTTGTGTTGAAACTCTGATCTTGACTTGTAAATCTAACTCATAACTCTAGTTTAACTCTTGATACTTAACCTTAATCTTTTTGCACTACAGTCAATGTGAGTTGGTGATGAAAACTCTACGGAGTGATAAAACTGGCTCACAACACTAGACTGACTCCTAATATGTATGCATATATGCAAACTTACCCTTTTTCTTTACCACAAGGGATAATTTGAGTTGTGAATGTTGATTATTACGACCAAAGCTATTATAACACTGTTATTCCATTACTTTGTATTGTTAATTGTTTTATAACAAGGCACCATTTCCTGATTGGCTGATAAATACTCCATGGTCGTCAGTATATTATACTCTTACCAAAAACAGTTGTGGTAATAATTAACTAAAGATAAAAAAATGATTTCAAATTACTTTTCCATAATTCCAATATAACTTGAGTAATGGTTCAACTCTTCCGGGTACAACAAAAACACGTTTCGATGCTTGAGTTGGGTGTCTACAAAGAATACGTTCATTAACGTTTGGAGAATCTTCATGTGAGCGTCTCATTAAATCCAGTAATGCTTCACCTACATTAAAACACAGAAAATTGAACTCATGAAAATTTCCGAGTAATAAAAAAGTAAGGAAAAAGTGGGTAAACATTCTGTATTGATTGAGACCTCTAAACAGTGAACACCGATGTTAAGGTAGTTTGGAGTCAAAAATGCATTACGCTAAATAAATGGCTTAATGATATATTGACCACTGTAAAACTTTGCATCAATAAGTTATATTTAATGTAGCGTCGTATTTGCGCACTGTTAAAGAGTAGAGAAGTAGAAGAAATTAATAATAAATTTGAAAAATTCATTAGCATTTAGTCGTCAGTATCTTAATTCTGGATATCTAGTTAGTGAGAAGATTGAACGGAAAATTAGAACAAAGAATAAACAAGATAGTATCACTCAAAAATTAGACACATATTTCACCGTTCTAAGATACAAAAGGAAACATTTTTATATGATCACTTTCGAAGGTACCCTAACCAATAACTTCAGTTGGATGTTAATTCAAGACTATAGCACTATCTAGACGACAGTGCATTCCCGCACTTGCAGTCTTCTAACTGTAATATAATTTCGTTAATGTCTTTTTTTATTATTTATGAAGATTTGACCTCTGAACAAGATAGTTCAGATTTCATAAGAACCCATTTTAATTTCATCAATAAATACTATTTTTGGATATTATTACCTAATTTCCCTTATCCTTTTAATTTCGTACCTAACTGTTCATCATTACTTTCATAAATAATTCTGAACACGTGTTACTAATAAAGAATATATCAAGGTACGTTTTACTACTTATAACGATAATAAGTACAATAAAACTGAGAGCGAAAACGTCATGAATAGAAGGCGTTTAAGTCAAAAAACGTAACTCACCTTGCTGACTATATAAACGATAAACTACTTTTTTTCCTGGCAAAGTAAGTTTTTCAAAATCAGCACTAAGTTTCATTGTTGGAGTTCCATTAATTTCAACAAGTTTATATACACATCCTAAGGCTGGTTGTTTTTGACAGGTGACTAGATTTGTCCCAACACAAAATGCATCAATTGAGTGATCCTGAGGATAGAAAATACGATATCTCAAAATGCATTGAATCAATAGGGCAAAAAACTAGGCAGCTACTCACCGAAGATAATTGGAGATGATAACGCGACTTCATGGATCGATTGACGTCAAGCATACACACCCAGTCAGTCAGTCAGTCAGATACAACGTAGGACCAGGCACATATATGCATCGGTTCAAGTTGCAATACCTCATTAACACAACAAGATGGACACCGGATTCATAAAAGTAGTTAATTCAGAGGTGGTAATATATAAAAGACTGCATATAAGGATATAGTACAGGAAGAGAGAATTAGTTCGTAGAAAGAAAGATATGAAGCGACTTTAATTTCTCAGTTTAAGGGAAGACGGAGAGTGTATACAAAGACGCCATTGTGATCGATTCTGAGCCATGTCACCAAGAGTCTCCAACCATTGGTTACGATAGTCACGTGGACCCCAACCAAGTAGTCTGCATCTACCAACATGGCTCAGACTAGAAGTTAGTGACTTCAAGCACTGATGTCACGTTTTGGTTTGGCTGCCCCTAACTTTCTTCCAACCATTCCGAACACCGGTTAGCATTGCACGTCGTGGTAATCGGTGTTCGGGCATACGCAACACGAGGCCCAGCCATCTCAGTCGATGAAGATTCACAACCTCATCAACTGATTTACCATACATACACACCATTGAATACTGGTTCAGTGGTCTCGAGATTAAGCGGTCACCACAAGAATTGAAGGTCCTGGGTTCGATTACCTGTGGCGAGGTCGTGGGTGAGCACCGCTAAGGAGCTTCGTACTACGATGAAATAGCTTTCCAGTCTTTCCTGGTTTTCAGTGGATATCTAACTTAAGTCAGTCCGTAATATAAATGACGGTGAATGCTTAAACGTTTGATGATTTGAATAATACCCAAAAAAAGCATGATGGATATAAAAGATACAAGCTAAAAGTATCAAACTACCTCCAGAAAACTCTACATAGTAATAAAAACTCAATGTACACAAATCAGTATACAAAAAAGGTATGGAATTTATTTATGCAAAATGCAGTGTTTGTTTAACGATGAAATATGAACTAGAATGAATAGATAACAGAAAATGGAAGCATTTCTTTGTAATTTAATCTCAAAAGCAATCAATATTAAAAAGGTAGAGATCGAAGATACAGAGAGAAGAAAACAATGAAAACATATTTCAACCTTAGCTTGTTCTATGACATCAGAAAATGATTACAAGATTCCATAGTAAGTTGATATTTTATAAACTTTGCCAAGTTAAAATTTTATGTACTACTAATATAAAGTTTAAAAGACTGAAGGATTATTTAGAAAAATGAAATATGGATAAATTTTTCAGTGGTTAGTGCACATTTAGTAGTATAGTATTTGTATGTTACACATATAAATTATAAGTTAATAAGTGTGCAAAAATCAGTTAAGATTTAGATAGATAAAAATACACATACCAACCTACTACGATCGAAAACAGTGTCCAAATTGACATAACATAGTGATGAAAGATTGTTTCACATTATTAACCATTGTAACAATAGCTCAAAGTAGCTCTTATTAATCAATCTTTTGGGTATATTCACAAGTATTTCGATGAACAATATCTCACCTTTAGTTCTAAGTATTCATAAAGTCAGTCAGTCATCTACAACGTAGGACCAGTCATATATATGCATCGGTCCAAGTTAACACACCTCATTAGTACAAGATGAACACCAAATTCATACAAGTAGTTACTTCAATGGTAGTAATATATAAAAGAGAGATTTCATATGAGGATATGATACAGGGAGAAAGAATTAGTGTGTAGAAAGAAAAGTATACAGTAATTTTAATCTCATGGCTTAAGGTAAGACAAAGAGTTTATACACCGACGCCATTGTGATCGATTCTGAGCCATGTCACCCACAGTTTTCAACCATTGGTTACGAAAGTCGTGTGTACCCCAACTCAGTAGTCTGCATCTACCAACATGGAACAAACCAGAAACTAGTGACTTTATGAACTGATGCCCTATTTCGGTTTGGCCACCACTAACTTTCTTCCAACACTAGTCATCATTGCGCGTCGTGGTAATCGGTGTTCAGAAATATGTAACACAGGGCCCAACCATCTCAGTCGATAAAGATTCACAACCTTATCAACTGATCTACCATCACACCCTAATACCCTGTGTCTAACTTCACTATTACTTACCCAGTGATCCCAGCAGATGCAAGCAATATTGCTAAGGCATCTTTAGTCAAATACTAATAGCTTACGAGTATCTTCTACTCTTAAAGGCCACTTTTCGAAGCCGTAAAGAACAGAACGAACTGCCGCGAAGTATACTCGTCCCTTAATTAATAATAATAAATAATTAGTCGCCTTCTTCATAGGTCGCGTAAGCTGGCAAAAGCCAAACGAGCTTTCTGAATCAGTGCTGAGATTTCATCAGACACCAACCAATTTGGGCTGATCAGACTTCCAATATAAAGTGAAGTTGTCGACGCGTTCGACTACTTCACTCTCTACTATTAATCCAGCTGTCGACGCAGGCTAGTTTTGAAGCAATAATCCGCATTTAGAGGGAGAGAAACGCATCCGAAACATTCTGGCATTATTATTCAGTGCTACCAAAAGAGTGAATTTTATCAGCGTGTCCACCAAACACGATTATGTTATCTGCGTATTCTAAAGAGCTGAACGAATTCTTTCAATTAGATCATTAGAACTACCGCGAAACATAGATCGAGCGGGGCTTCCTTTTGATTACCTTCAACCACTTAACGAAGTATGCTTTAAAAGGCGTGAACTAACAACCATTAAGAAACTCAAAAAGAAAAAACAACAGCACTTTCAGAAGAATTACATATAATAAACTTTTATTTATCCTTTTTTTCTTAATAAATTCACATACTTGTTGATTAAAAGAATGTAATGTATCTTCGTTTAAATCATTGCTGGCAAGTATTTGAAGTTGTGCAAACCAAGGTAAATTATAGCTACAAGAAATGAAATTAGAAAATATTAAATAACAAAACTACCTTTTGAACTTATTCAATTGATTACAGCAGTATCCGTTACTGATGTCCCTTCATACTGACCAATACAGTTATGAGCATGAACTCGGTTAATTTAGGCGACCAAGTAGTAACACGAACTCTTACACAAAATGTGCTCCCTTCATCCACAGGTTTAAAGAATAGTTGTGTTCCTAGTTTCACTGAAACTGATGTCCGAACATGTCTCCAGTCACTTAATTCATCCCGATGTTTAGGACCTGATGGTATCCCAAACCTCCTTTTTACAAAGCGTGCTGACGTCCTATTTTATCCATTCACGACTATCTTTAACAGATCCTTCTCATCTGATCTCATACCGAAAATGTGGAGAAAGATGAAGATAATTCCTGTACCCAAGAAAGTATCTGGTGATAAGAATGTGAAATTTAGACCTGTTGCAATAACTTCACCCTTCCTCAAAACAATGGAAAAATTATTAATACTTCCACTTCAGCCTGCGATAAAAGAGCATATTGATCCGTATCAGTTTGCTTACAGGTGCAAAAGAAGCACCTTACATGCTGTTGCTGTTCTGCATCACAATATAGTGTTCAACTTAGAAAAGGGTAAGAAGTACGTTCGATGCGCTTTTCTGGACTATACTTCAGCTTTCGATTCTATATCAAGACAACGTTTAATTAATAAGTTAATCAGCGTCAACACTGACAGCTGGATAACCAACTGGCTATGTTCCTACCTCTCTGGAAGGGAACAGTACATTGTACTTGGAGGAAAGTGTTCAGAGTCTCTACTGTCTCATGAAGGTGTACCACAAGGAGCTGTTTTCTCACCTCTTCTTTTCTCTTTTTTTCTGCATGATCTGCCATCTTCCACAGAAAACACTTTTGTGAAATATGCGGATGATCTCACTGTATGTATGCCTATCTCTTCCGCTTTACACCCCATAGAAATGAATGAGTTTTTGTCTCGTATTGATTGTTGGTCTGTTGGTAATGATCTCATACTTAATCCGTCTAAATGTCAAGCTGTTAACTTTAGCATGAGACATGAACGGCATCTAAACACCATTTTGAGATCCCATAATGCTTGTGCCATTGGAGACTCTTTGGTAAACACAGTATCGAAGGTCAATTATCTTGGTGTTACCTTTTCCTCTGATCTCTATTGGTCTTCTCACGTTTTATTGTTATCGAAGAAGGTTTTCCGTCTGGCTTACTACATAAAGAGATTGCATGCTCTTGGAATTACTTGTCATTTACTCTTACATTTGGTCAATTCTTGCATATTACCTATTATTCTTTACCGTTCTCCATTATCTTTTCCTGGGATTTTGAGAAAAGACTTTGTATTGCGGAGAGTGCTGAAGGCAGTTAGCAAGGTGTGTGGTGAATCTTTCGAGGTCATAATTAATATGGTTGTGGATAGACATCTAAAGTCATGCAAACTCCTGGCAGGTGTTATTTTATCACATACTAACCATCCCCTTCACTCTTATCTTTCTCCTTGTATATGTCCTGGTAGAACGAGACGTAATTACATTAAAATCCATGCACGCAAGGAAAAGTATAAAAGTTCTATAATACCTTACCTAGCAAATATACTCTGTGACGAACAGGTTGTTAGTTAACCTAGTCAATAACCTGCATTCTTGACATGTCTCTAATTTGGAAAGTTGTACAGTTCTTCAAATTTTAACCGTTGTTCCTTTATTTTTTTTTGTAAAGGAAACTTGTTGAAAAACCTTGGGCTGAGAATTCTATATTGTACCAAAATATAATATTGAATAAAGCCATTAATAATAATGTGTCCTTGAAAGTTGAGTAAACCAACTTATACTATATTTCCAACTTGAATTAATTAAGTAGTAGTGTATGTTTTAAATTATGATAATAAATAACGATATGAAGTACAAGTGTGCTTCATAGATTAATCAATCAGGATCGAGAATGGAACTTTTAGGTTCTTGTGAGAAATTAAAACATCATGTATGAAGAGCAGTAGAAGTACTTTTAATCAAAACGTTTAAAATGACTGTTAAAAAATCACTTTTTGAAACCATAGCGTAAAAATAAGTGTTGAACGTATTTAATACCTAATTCTGTCTCTTTAGACTGCATATAACAGGAAAATCGACACTGTCCCTAAATTCTAATTGTTATATCCCGATGAGAATAATGAATGGTAATTGTTGGGATCTATTTTTGGACTATTATACGCATATTTTTATCGTATAATATTCGTTTCCTTCTTATTATGAGCTTTATTTTGACATATGAACTATTATAACACGATTTACCAATCTTAAGTTATTCCTAGTTTATGAATTACAGTCTTCCACATTCGCAGCCACTTTTGGCTAAATCTTTTAAAAATGTTGTTTCCCATTTTGTGGTACGATGTGTTCTGTTTGGTTGGTATATAAACCCAATATGTTTGAAATAAATGATTCATATCGCAGAGGCTGAGATGGGTGTTCTGGACTTAACAGGCAGGGCTAGGCGGGAAGTAGAACCGATAAGGACTCTAGAATACTCGTACGGGTTTTATGCGTCATTGGTTCGGTTACTGTTCTCTAATTGGCGGTATCAATATATTATGCATAAATAGGACACAGGGCATAAGTTACGACACTAATCCTGAGCCCTTAATCTTGAAACAAACAGCCTGGTGGAATTATATTTTATAGTCACACTATTCAGATACCGCCTCTTGTATTTTTGAGCGAGATTCATACATCCATATGGCTACAGAGCATTTCTACATGGTGGCTGATTTCAGTTCGTGTCTAAAACTTCAATCCTAAACCCCTAAGTTTAGCCCTGACTATGAAAAATATGGGGACTCTTAGAAATCTATTTGGGTTTTATTTAAAGGCTCCAGGAGACGGGCAGTTTGTACTCATAAAGGTTAGTTTATATGTCGTTTTTTTCGACTGATTAATATGTAAAATCAGTTCACGCTATGCAATATTATTATCCTTTCCATAGACTATCCATTTATAAAAGCTGTTTTCTGATTGTCTAAGAACTGGCTGAAAACTCGTCGCGGTTGTTTCAAGCTCATCCCTAAAAGATACTTTTATCACAATCTGAAAAGAGAAATCACAACAATAAAATGACCAATAGTCCCTTGTTAGTTTTAAACAACGTAGAGCCTTGTACATATAAGCATTGGTTCAAGCTGCCACGCCACATTATCATAACGAGTTGAAATTAACAAGACGAACACCAGAGTAGGGGAATTGGTAAAAGAATAGGCGGCAACAGGAAAAAAGAAGTATAGACAATATGATTCAAGAAGAAAGAATGATTACATGAAATTACAGGAAATATAAAGTATTTTTAAAACCTAAGATCCAAGGTAAAAAAAAAGAGTGTATCTATTTTATCATAACCGATCCCAAGCCTTCATGTCACCTAATTTCTTCAACCACTAATTGTAATAATTACGCAGACCCCAAGTAAGTAGTCTTCACCTATTAACATGGCTCAATAGCTTAATAGACTGACGCTATGTTTTGGTTTGGAGGTCCCTAAATATTTTTAACTTATTCCTACATCAGCGAATATCACGCATCGAGGTGGGCAGTGATTAAGTGTACTGTGAGACGCTGGAAGTACTCTTATGGTAATAATAATAATAAACTTTGATGAACACAAAGAAAAAATATGGATGCTTGAACTACTAAAGCATAGTTCCAAAAAAACTAACAAAATATAAACGATATTTTTATAAAATACAGAAAAGTATCAATTAATTTAATTTAGTCTACTTACTGTGAACTGATTAGCTGAAACGTATTACGAATTTTCAATGATAAGTAGGCTATATCACCGCTATCAATACGTATACCAATAGCTTGATAACCAAATTCATGAAGAGCTAATGCAACTGCACAAAAATTTGGTAAACCTGATCTACAAGATGTGCAAAAAAAGGAATAAACAAATTTACTATAAGTAATCTAAGCGTGTGTTGTGGATACGGAGGAATAGACCAATAATTATCATGTTAAGTCCAATGGTGTCCTTGGACTTTAAATGGACATTTGCTATTGGTCGATATCTGTTCACTTGTTGAGTATTGTACAAAATGTTGTTTTCTATTTTTATGGTACGATGTGGTATGCTTGGTTAGTATATAAATAGAGTATGTTTGAAATATAATGATTCATATCTCCGAGGCTGTGGCTTGTGTTCTGGACTCAACTGACTGGGCTAGACAGGGAAGCGAGACCAATCGAGACTCTAGGCCGTCCGTACGTGTTTACGTGTCACTGTAATCGATCGATAAGTACGCTGCTCTCTAATTTTCCAGTCAAGGACACAACAATTAGCACAGGGTAAAAATCGACAGCCACCTAAAGCCATAACAGCGTGTTACTTCCACTCCTTCTAAGACTATACAGTCCTTCAAAAGCAAACAAAAAAGATGTCCCCTTTGAAGCCCATATAGTAATACGTAAATAATTGACTCTATCATAGGACTGCTAAATACCAAGAGGGAATTCTACAAACATTTAGAAATTAGCTCGATAGATATATCACACTTGACCTATTTGAGTTTAATGATTCAATTACTGATTTCAATGCAACCGTAAAGACAATGATATCATTTGACATAGGTTCTAATTTTATAAGTGTTCCCACCATATGTCATGGTCTTGTAAACAACAACCTCGATATTGTCGTCCCAAAACACAATCTAAATAAAATTCTTCTAAGATGTACCTTTAATCTCTAGTTTAGATTTAATAATAAGTTCTATGGATAAAATAATAAAATTCACCACTAAGCGCTATTCAAGAGGACTTTCTGTTGGTTGATTTGAAGAATACGATGCTTCAACCAACAATCAAGAGCTTTCAATTATGCAGATGTATGGATGACACGTTCATCATCAGTGACTTTAATCTTATTATGGATAGATTCAAAAGCTGTCTTTTCCAGGAATTTCACACAATTGGTTTCCGCTATGAGGTTGAATAAATCCAGAACAAATATTGATGTGGACTAATATGGATTCCCTATATTTCATGGTTTCTCATCAGCTGCTTACAACCATATATGCATTGAAAGTTAACATTGAGGTAAGATATAATGTAACTTAGATTAAAGAAAATCAGAATGACCAAGGCTACCAATAATAACTATATATATTCAAAAGCTGTCATAAGTCAGTTAAATTCACAACAAAAGCAGAAATGAATTAGGAATTTCATTTTCTTGATGTCCTATTAAAAAGAGGGCTAGATGATTCGTTACAAAGATTTATACATAAAGAACGAACTTGAAACTGCCAATATACTAATTTTCAAAGCTGAGTTAAATGAAACAGAAAAAGAACTAGGTTCTTCTTTACTTTTGAGAACTAGAAAAACATAATTCTAAGATACAATGAACGATGAACTACTCTAATTCCGACAAGTACCCATCAAAAAACAGCTATCCGACCAAGTTTACTGAAGGAAATTTGAAATTAAAACTACGACCTGAAAAACAACACCTAGAGTTCTAAAGAAGGCTCTCTTTTTGAAAATTGAGTTCAAGGAAGATAGTGCAGCAAAAAATCTGCATAATAGATTTGTAAATATTCGAGAAAAAACATCTGTGATTAGACATTAAGAAATAACAAACAAGATTCAAGAGAATCGGCAGTAAAACATTCCTCTTATTATATTGATGGAAACGCTGAACATATCACTACTATTGCAGAACAAAGACATGGGCAGAAAGTTTTATAACTTGTGGCCTTGTAGCCCTATACATATATGACATAATGAAACCGCTAATTAGAGAACAGTGAATTATCGACCAGACCAATGACGCATAAACTATTACGAGCAGTCTAGGGTCTTTATCGGTTTTTGTGCGTGTTGATGGTTAAAAGATCTTTGTTTTCATCAGATACAGGGATTTGTAAATAAGCATCTGACAAATCCAATTTCGCAAAATACCTGCCACCGTTCAGCTTGATGAAGAGACCATCAGGCAAAGGTGAAGCGTACTGGCGAAACTCTAGAGCTTCATTTAGTCTGGTGGAGTAATCTGCACATAAGCGAACGCTACCATTAGACTTCTTGACCACCAATATTGGTGAAGCCCAACCGAAGTTCACAGGCTCAATAACACCCATTTTCTGAGGCCGTTTAATTCCTGTCCAACTAATGAAAGGGCAGCATAAGGCACAAACCTCTTAGGTCGAAAAACGGGAGTAGCTCCAGGTTTGAGGGATAGTAATGCTTTGGCTTTCGTACATCCTCCCAATCCTTCTGTAAACATATGGTGGTGTCTTTGTAGCACGGCATTTTTCTGGTTACTCTACTGTCCAATAGTAGCATACCACGTTGACATTCTAGAGATCCACCACGTTCTGACTGGACGGAAACTCTTCGGCTCCTTTAGAGCCTTTGGAGGCTCCGTCGTAGCACTCGGAAGCCGTCCTAACAGAAAGAATGTTTATTGAGAGAAATTATAATGTTGATATAATATATGTACATGCTCTTCGATCATCTTGCAGTATGTTCTGTGATCCAAATTATCTTCTCTTCTGCTCTTTGAGTATTCTGCCTACCTCCCGCTTCATACGCCAGGGTGTTATCCATTGAGCTACCGAATCCAGACAGTCACTAGACTATACTAAGACTGTAAATGTTACTTGTAAGGGCTTACGGTTTTCGCTGATTGAATCGAAAGATACTAGGTTTGAGTCTCAGTACAAACATCAAAACTGAGATGCAGGTACATCTATCTGATGAGTCCCATGTGGGATAAAACGTGCGTCCTAGATTCCAATAATAGACACTATCCAACTTACAATCGGTTTACCATTTCAAAGAGTGGAGACAATTACAATCCATTCTTCATATTGTACCGATTTTTTCGTTCTCCCAAACAACTGCCTTATAAATATGATAGATTATAAAAATAGATCTCAGTAGTTGGTAGCGTTATCATATATACTTATTTTGTTGATTTTTTGGGTGGTATTAAAATGTTAGTAACAACCCAATACCGACTAGAACGAAATCGGAATAATTTAATTAGATTTTAGACGATCTAAAACAGGGGAATCCAGGATGTAGATTTTTTTACTTTAGACATGTCAGATATATGTACCTTCAATTATATCGACGTCCATACTGAAACTTGAACTCAGAACTCGTCAATTCAAACGTCACTAATTTATCACTTATTCAACAGTTATAATATACACATCCACACATTTTGTGCCTGAAAACTTATACAGTGACTTCGTAACTGCTTACTAGTCCCGAAAACTCCTACCCTTGGACGGCGGATAGGACAAAAAACAGGAACAGGATACAGGAAACTTTACTTCCCAATTTATCTTCTGTACAGAAAATAAAGAGCCATATGTGACCTTGAAATTCCGAAAGCCTAAAAACGCTTGTTTGAATTAGTAAAAAATTCGGTACGCGCGTAGTCAGAATGATAAACTGTCTTTTCCTAGAATTCTTTTGAAAGTTTCTAAAGAACCTTGGTTGATGAAATTATTTCTAGCATTCTTTGGTTCTTTAAAGAATTACTGAGCACCCCTCCTCGAATATACACGTCCCTCACAAGACAACGGAATCACTTCATTCCATTGTATGTATACCAAGAGACACAACAGCAAAGGAGGATAAATGACATCGTTTACAAAATAAATTGCACCAAACGAGAAATATTACATTAAACAAACTAGTTCCCCTCTGCACATAAGCATAAATAAACATAAATTAGCAGTGAGGCGATATGATGTACTATCACGGATATTAATGCAGGCGGATGACAATGGACACGCATTTGACTGGGGAAGTCGAAAATCTGGATCAGGAAAACTAGGAATCTCAGAGGACATCTAGAACCCAATGTATGGACTCATACGGAAGAAGTCAGTCCGTAAGAAAACGAGGGACAATAAATAAAGACAGCATGAATATAATCGTAGATGAATACAAAAGCTACGAAGACAGACAATCGAATACAGGGTCAGCAGGACGAAGTGATATGACGCATGTAAAATGATTGAAAATCATTTGTGTATAAATCAGGCTCTAAAGATAATGACAATCAAAGCTCCGCAATTGAACCATCTACCTCGGGAAATACAACAAACATATATATACGTAATTTGTTGTATGGGTTCCACTGTTAGCATCTATTCCATATATCACTACAGATTGTAAATCCTAGTAATGCTGAAATAACCTTTCAAAGAGGGAGATTAAATCCAGAAAGAAAAGGAAAAATAAATTAAAATTTAACACAAAAAAGAAACATACTTTAACACATCATATGTATCAAGTAAACCAAGAAATTTTGTCGGAAATGCAATAGCATAATTGGCGAATGCATTTAATTCACCTGGATGTATTTGATCTGAATGATATTTTAATACACGAGATAAACTAGCAGACCAATACCAACAACGTTTCAAAAATTCATTCAATTTCATTGGTTGACGGTTTAAGTCTAAAAGGTGATCATCATATGAGTTATTTAGATCGGCGGCTTCTCTTCTGAATTTTCCGAAATCATTCATACATTCCCCTTCCTAAGGGCGAAAAGAAACATTTCGAAACATCGTAACTTCAAGAACATACAAACATACAGAATAATTATTATTCATAATCTAGTTATACATAGATAATTCTGTTGAACTGTAAATAATTATCATAACTCAAAATGCAAGACTAATGTATTAACCACTAAGTGTTTGAAACGACAAAAATTATTAGAGTTTCGGTAAAGGGATTAACGTTGACTTTATTCTAACTGATACTAATCATTTGTTGTGGCAGAAATAAAATCGTGTATTCGATATTCTATCATTGAAATTCAACTATAAAGTTATTGATGATAATGTCGTTCAGAACGATGAAAGCTCTACAATCAAACCATCCAGCTCATAGAACAAGACTCCATCAGAAAGATGATAATATCAATGAGCTCGTCATCGGTAACCGAAGTTTACATTCAAAGTGCTTTGTTACAGATGAAAGAAATTGTGATGTACATTTTCTCTTGAAACGCTCTAACTGTTACCACAATAGTCTTACTTACTGTCTTCAAGTAACAGCAGTTTCTCTAGTAAAATTAAAAAGAGATAAAAGTAAGGCAGAGTAAGTTAATATGATTGCATTACAGAGATTAATGAGAGAGATTATATTTGATACCGGTAGCGTATATATGCTCCTAGCTCGAAAAGGAATAAATGATGTATGAATGTGCTACAAGCACTGGTCACTATTAGAAAGAAAAAACAACATAAATTAACTCTCCTATCTTATAGATCAAATATCGGAAATGAGCAGTCGAAAAGGATTAAGACAACTATCTTATCCCATTTTTCTCCTGATTAGTATGACAATCCATACGGTAAAAATAATCTACAATGTTTGGTTAAATAAAACTTATTGTCACATATGACCGTTTTGACATAGACTTGCCACTTACATAAGAAGATTGAAAAGCTGACACAAATGAATGTGCATGTGTCCCAACAACTGGAATTCCATATATTTTCCCAGCTAGAACATTACTAGTTCCATCATAACCTGTAGTAAAAAATATGTAGATATAAAGTGAAACGATTTGCTTGATAAAATATAACTTAGATTACGAAATGAAAATAAATATTTTTTGTAACCATCAGAAAAAGATGGCTAGTTTTTTTACATACATATGTAGTGCCTTTGACTAAAAAGATTCCATCCCTTGAACAAAAATATCAAGACTGTTCATAAGTAACAAAATCGTTCTTAATCTATTATTTGCGTTCCAATTAATTCATTACAACCACTACTTGAAGTTAGCGAAACTTAAAGATATAACAGATGCACATGAATAGCCTAATATTCATATTATCAACACATATGTGTCTTAAATAAGTGATCAATTTATGGTAACCGATGTCATCTTGTTTATCCCTCGATGTGAATGAAATTCTATCGTTAACGTGTCAGAATGACCTAACCACTGCAATAAAGTGAGCAGTGTTACACTTCGAAAACTTACTTCCGTTCGGACAACCTGTCTTTACACAACAAATATGACTTAAATGCTGGCATATGAATCTGTTTACTTGGCTACTGAGTTAAGTAATATTTCATTACTTAAATATTGTCCTAAATAATTTACAGGTCAATGAGTAATTATATTCTATAGAAACGCTATGAATACTAATAACATCGAACCCCTCTTCAAAATTCGAATATGTGGAACGAATATTATAATAATAATAATAATAATAATAATAATAATAATAATAATATCAATGATGTATTAACAATAATAATCAATAATCATACCTCCTAAATATGCATACTTTGAAGCTGAGAGTGCACCATCTGGTCCTTGAGCACGACGTAAACCAAATTCATATAATTTTTTAATTGGACCACAAGCCAGACGGTAACGTGTAGCATTCGTAGTCACTAGGCTACGGATAAAAATATATGCGTGTACATCGATAAAATACTTAAAAACTACTACTAGCAATCAAAATAGTATTGAAATCGGAGCTTGGAACTTAAAAGCCGCAAAATTGCAGCTTACTGAAGTATGGATAAAAGCTTGCCTCCAACATATTTCATTTTCGTTGGTGAATAACGTAATTAACCGAAATATGAGATATCCAAATATCGACGACAGAAAAAAGACTTCTCAAAATATTTTTACGTCGATTAATCCCGTCTAGAGTCATTTATGTAAAATAAAAACCCTAATTTTCAGCACCTTTAAAATTAAATAGTCAAGAAATACATTTTTATTAGTTAAAAGGATTTCTAAAAATTGTTCAGCTATATGGTTTATAGCGCTGACTGACCATAGGAAGACAACTAATAAGACCAAGAAGCACTGAATGTGTCTCGTCCTGATACGGTACTCCTCAATACTACGTACCCACGACCCCACCACAGGGGACTCAACCCAGGACCTTCAGATCCCGCGGTGAGTGTTTGACATTCGGACCCCTGAGTCGGTTTCCAATGGCTAACGTCTCTAGCTTTCACCAATTAGCCATATTGAGCAATCATCCTCCAATACGCCCGTAGGTAGTTACATCACATACGACACGGTTCAACTCCATCGCTCACTGATGGGTACTCTGGTCTCTGGACGAAACAGCTGCCCAAAGTCTCCTGGTTTTGAACTGTTGTTTGACTAGGGTCAGTTCTTGATGCAAACTATGAAACCTATTCATGTCCACGACAGTTATGTTGCGCTAAATATTCGAACTTGGCTTCTGTGATTAGTTTAAAGACGCTATGTGTATAGTTACGGATAAGTATTACCGAAGTTCTCAGTCCTACATGAATTCCAATGGCTCTTCAGTTGATATTAGTTTTAATTAAAAAAAAGAACGTTTTTGGTTCAGATCATGAATCGATTAATGTTAGACCACCATTGAAAACCTGAAAGCGTTGGACGGCCGTTTCGTCCTAGTATAGGGCTCCTCATCAGTGTGTATCCACGATCCCGCACGCTGGATTTGAGTCCAGGGCCTTCGGTTTCGCGCACTAATCCGTGTCAGGTAGAGACAGGTATCTACCTCAGACAATGAAAGATGGCCGCAACGGCCGTCCAGTGCTTCCAGGTTTTCGATGGCGGTCTAACATTCATCGATTCATGATCTCAATCAAAAGCTAAACAATCTCCGCAACCCCATACTGAAAAAAGTAGTTATCGAATCAAACTAATATCCACATACACATAAACCCGACTAAACAACCGCTGTTTATAATCTCAATAAAAAACCTGTGACGAGTTATATAGTCCTCTGAACATCTTCTAAAATATATCACATACTACAAACCAGTCGTAAATATTCCTTAAAATCGACAAGACACTAAATGTTCGTGTATATTAAACTGAGCAGTGGCTTATTGGTCAAGGTATTCAGTATTCAATAGCTGATATGTAGGATGAAACAATTCTGCCTCGCTTCGGTATATGAGTAAGTTGTAAGAAAATTAGGAGCTAAACCAGAACGTAGAATCAGTTCATGGAGCCATTGATTAATGAACAGGACCAAGTTGGTAGATGCAAACTACCTGCTTGAGGTTCGTGTAACTATCGTAACCAACGGTTGCACACATTGAGTGACACGGCTCAGAATCGGTCATATTAGCGCAGAAACATTTACTCCTTACTTTCCTTTACATTTCCAGTTCCAGTATTATCCTTTCATTTTGTCGTTTGAAACTATATTTTCAATGTCCCATCTTTATAATTATTACTACTACTATATCACTTTGATTTTATTCATACCGTTCATCTTGCCGGGCTACTGTGGCACGGAAACTTGGGGAAACCCAGATATATATCAGGCTCTACAGTCATTATGACTGTCTGACTGGTTTATGCACCATGGTAGTGCCAAGGTATATATATATATATATTCAAGTGGAGTACATGAATGTACAATTGAAATATGATATATAAATTAATAATTCCAATGAAATGATAGTGAAAAAGAGATACGCATATATTAATTACCTCGCATAATTAACCAAATTCAATAATGTAGATTCTACAAGTTGACATAGTACTACTGGTCCTTCAATTCGCATAATAGGAACTTTTGGAAAAACAACTGAACATTCTTTAACAGACCATAACAATAATCCCTTTGTATCAATACTAAGCAAATAATCAAAGAAATCGGGATCAACAGTTGATGGCATAATTTTTTGCAAATATTCAACATCTAATAATGTTATTTAGAAATATAAAAGAAAAATTGATAAGATTTAGAGTTTATTGTAAAAAAAAACTAGTACTACATTTCAGGAAAAAAATGATGAATCAACATGCAACATATTACTATAGTTAATATAAAGAGACTTTGGAGATTGTTGAATTTCAAAGTTTACTGATCGAACTGACCTAAGATAGACAATCGATGAGAACCGTGAGGCAATGGACAGCTGTTTCTTTCTAGTATGGAACCTTTCAGCAATGGTTATATATATATATATATATATATATATATATATATTCGTTTATTGAATTTACTTGGGGTTGATGTATTATTTTTAGTATATTTTTGAGCTATTACAGTACTTTTGTCAATTATGTATTAATACCGAACATGTAACACATAAAAAAGCACAGATGTAATAACCCACAAATCACGTTTATTCCAGATAACATAACATAAAGTGTAGAATTTTAATCGACACATCTGTTTCACTCACCATCCTGAGTGAATCTAAACGAACTTAAATACTCAATACAATCCTGAAGACCAGCAAATATAGTGAACTCCCCATTGAAAGGATTTTTACGAAAAAACATTTCAAAAGTTGCAGTATCATTGGCTTTTCCAGCTTTCCAATAGGCATACGACATTGTCAATTCATAGAAATCTGAAAGGAGAAAATACACAATTTAGAACAGAAAACAAACTAAATCTTGGGAATATGGTGTAAAAGGTAAAATGGAAGGGTATGGATGAAGGAATACTGCAAGAGAGTGATAAGTGAATTCACTTATTTATTTAAACACAAACATTGGTACAAGGCACACAAATCATTCAATTTGTGTGGGAGATAGAATACTGTCAAGGTGTCCAAATCGAGGCAAGTGGTTTTCTTAGAGAGCCAATCCCCGAGCCTTTGACCTAGAGGTCCAATCCACAAGGCAGTGGAACAACGCTAGACGATGCAGTCCCATGGTGGCTGGTGACCAACAATAGGTTCATACACCATTTGTTTCCTCAGGATCCTGGGGCCTTTGTGCACCATTGGTTTGGAATTAGGGTTTTCCGACTCCCCTAGGTGGAATCTCCGTATCCAGCAACCCGGTTAGAGCGCTGGACATTCGCTTTTCGTCCCTCTCAATTTCGTAAACAATATCCTCGCCATGAGAAGGCAGTGAGCAGGACTTCCTTGGCAGTGGTTGTATACGAGTGTCCACGTGAATTTCGAAGGGAAGGGTCTGACTCTCCCCACACTCGACCGTACCAGGGCTTCATTGCGAACGATTTTGAACCCTCACCCCAAATCTTCAACCACTAGTTGCGGACCTCAACAAGGTAGTCTGGATATATCAAAATAGTTTAAACCAACAGTTAATGAATTCACGAACTAGTGCCACGTTTTGATATTAAGAACATTTAAGATTATCAAAACTGAGGAACTTTTAAATATGTAATAATAAAATGGTCACACGTTCTTTTAGACTAAAGTGAAAACCCTGAAACTAATTTATTCTCTGACCTAACTTAGTTGGCGAACGTTTTAAAGTCAAACTAATTATTAGTCATTAGTACTGACGAAAAGTTAACTGGTCACTTTTTGCACTAATCAAAACTGTTGTATTTGTCAGTAAAAACAAATTTCGTGCACTTAGACTTGAACGTGTTGACCCTCTAAAAACATAGGATATGACAGAATACTTAAATAATCCCTACTTCTGTTAGAATCTATTTAGAGTTGAGTGAAGATACAAACAATTTGTTAGTGACAGCAATTTGATGTTTTTGTGTATTTTTTTCCACATTAACTTATACTGTCAAAATAAAAAAACATTGAAATTAATCACCAACTGAGAGCAAACTAAAGGTTGATATTTATATAATTAGACTGATAACAGAGCATCTTACCCGTGAAAATTGGTTGTACTACACCAAAGTGAGATCCCATTTCTTGTGAGAATTATTAAGAATAAGTATTCCTTTAATTCCAACGAAATGTTATTCTATATGAAGCCCACAAACCAGGTAAGCATAAAATAACATATTAGTTAGAATATGAAACTTAAATGTAAAAGTAAAACAAGAATGTTAAATAGACGTACGTACACATATATACAAGGACGTACATAATTCATTACAATAAAAAAATATACGAAATATTTACTAATATAAATTTATAAATCCAACGAATGTCTCAGAATTAGGATGAAATTAATTAGTTTTAGTTAATAAGTTTAGCATTCAAATTCATCATTATCGGCATGATATTACAGTTTTAGCAACATCTACAAGAAACATAGTAAACTAAACAAATTATCACTGACCCACTAGATAAATAGAAATAGGTAAAGATAAAAGAAAATATTGTATGATGCATTCAAAACTCAAATAATTGTGACTTTTTGTCAAGATGTAATCACCAAAAGTTGGTCTTGGTAATAGAGATTCGTTTGCATTATATCTTTGATGTGTCATACACTAAACAATAACATGCAACTCACTAGTCAAGAGGAAAATAACCTAAGTATTATGAACAACAATCGGATAAATAGGGTAACATGTCGAAAGGTCACAGTAGACAAAAGAACGAAAAAGTCACATTTCAGTGATAGATACATAGATATGTTACCTAGATCTACTAATCATTAGTTTTTAACACCTAAAGGACTCCAGTCACAAGGCGTACAATCTTTGACATGTTTCACATCAATAATCAGTAACTTTGATTAATGCTGTTGAGTTCCAGTTGAGTTTTACTTTTCGTAACCGCAGTTATATATTTATATTTGTGCCAATATTTTGTACCAACAACCCCGCATTTATAGACAACAGTTAAGCCAAGTTTCTCGAGAAAAATTCCCAATAAGAACTTTATGTCAGTTATACACTAGTGAATTATCCACCCTCAGGACGTCACAAATTTCGATGTAAATAGAAACTTTGAGATACGAAAGGTTATACAAAAGCGAGGAAGCTCATGAGCTTCGAAACAGAGCAAGTGAAATAACCGGATAGTTCAGTCTATCCCGTGCCAAAAGGTGTGACAATGAGTCTAGTGATTACTTTGAATTATTTGAGTCGGAACAGTCATGCTATCAATATTGCTGAGTTACCATGAAAACTCACAGTGATGTAAGGACTAGTGTTATTGATGACCTAAGATCTACCTGCTTACACAGTGGTCACTAAAAACTTTTAAACGTTTTTGGTGATCCATAATATTCATTTGCTTAAAGGCTAGAATGTTTATAATGATATAAATTTGATATTTACTCACAACTACTGTAGAGTATACCACCAATCATTTTTTTCAAGACAAACTTTTACATCATTTACTATAAAGAAAGTGGGGAAGAAGACAGAACTCTAACAGTAAAAAAAATTCTTGATAAAGGAGCAGTAAATTAGCTAAAAACGTCTTTATTATTACACAAAGGGATACTTTGGCTGGTGATACTCACAGTTATATTAACAACCATTTTCAATGAGAAGCCGAACAATCATCCACTTAATCATGAACTATTTTAGTCCAAATGGATAACAGACTAAACGGACAAGACAACCAGTGAGTTCATTCACCAACACAATGAACTACCCTCAGCGTAGCGACACAAATTATGAAGTCGCCATTTAGTAACAAAAGATGAGCACAAAAGAAATCAGCAATTAGATCCTATTCACAAGAGATCCTAAGCGATCAAATTAAAACCTCGATATTTGACTCATTAAACTCCGTTCTAACGAGGTAGTACAAACGAATTGGTATTTTTGAGTTCGTCTGTTTATCCCAAAAGACAGTTTTAGGTCATGAGGAGTCTAGTGACAGTAGCCCAACCACTCTGCGGTACTAGATTAAATTAATTCAATAGTTATTTGGAGATTGGTATAGTTTTAGTAGGAACAAGTGCATCTACATCACAGCTGTAGAGTTCCTAAAACCTGCAGGTGTCAAGCTACCTTGTTGGTTGGTGAAGGTAAAACTAACTAGTACGGGAACGTCTCACTTTGAGTATGTATTCAACATATATTTCGGGCAAGGATAGTTAACGCTTAAATACGTGAGTACATAGCCATTTATTAAAGCCTTCCATTGAATAGGTAGTAGTCAAATTGGATGAGACCGTATTCCATATAGGAGATAGACTATTGATTGGCTGTAATATTAAGAGCTTAATATTTTTTCTTGACCTTGATAGTGAGAAGTGATACGATAACACATTGATCACTTACTTAGAATTATCAGATGAAAACTGCGCGATAACGCAACAGACAAGGGGAGAGCACTCAGAAAGTCGAAACATTTATAGGTTGCGCCAATTACGTCGTAAGAACTAAAAGCAACGGGCTTGATGAAACCGATAACAGCTATATTCATGCTTCAGTAATCAACACGATAGGTTATGTGATCCGTTTCAATTCTTGGATTAAGTATTTCTATGAAGATTCAGGTTCTCCTTTAAAAGTGTTCAAATGGGATAAAGAAAGCTTCTTCTTAACGAGCTACCGTGTGTGATAGTAATGAATCACAAAGGATTCCTTTTAGCTCAAGATAGTCAGCGTGTCCGAAGTATGTAAAGGTCAATATAATAATTAAATATGATCGGCAGAGAGGTAGATAAACAGACAGCTAAACAAAGTAATACTGGATGCATTCACACGTAACACGTTTGAATTGGTCACATAACTGAGCAAAAGGTAATCAATGGAACTAGACAGTCATATACTCAGTTAAACCGTGTTTCAAAATGAATATAAGATTGTGTTCATTCAACATACTGATTACCATGAATCCACATTCAGATTTAGATTTGTGTACTTAGGACAGAAGGTCTGCGGCCTGTGTTAATGCTTTCCTAGTAAGATTCTAAGAGTGTCTACTCTTCTCATGAACGAGTTAACTGAACACGAAACACCACTTCTCTGGATAACAGGTTCCAAGAATTGATGAACCATTGTGAAAACCATTATGATACGAGTATTTTGTTCATTCTTGGCTTTTTTTACTCGCCTGTTGTGTCTTCTTAGCTGTTATAGTCAAGTAGGAAGAAAAGGAGCAAATATGTCAGGTCAAAAATTATTTCTTAGTATCCTTTATATTAAAGTCGGATCACCTCTTAATCTGCGTAGGACAGAGTAATGAGGTCTGGCTTATCAAGCCGCGATTTATATGGTAAGCTCCGGAGTTCTGAAGTCACACGCGTAGCTGTACTCATTCCACGATGTCCGAATCACCTTTTAAACGAGGTTCTGTACTCCTTAGTTGCGACTTCGCGGCGATCAGCCGTATTTTCAGGATTATAAATCAATTTCACTCCAAGATCCTTGCTATATCTGTCTACAGGTAAAGACTCACCCCCTATGTTGTACTTACTTTTGTATCTCGGTTAAAGTCACTTGCTAAAAGGCTTTTACACCTATTTGACCAGGATTGAAGTTTAATTAGAATGAGGCCATCCACTGCATATTCTGGATTGCGTCATTCTACATGTTCGATTTCTTGACCCTCACATTTCAGCCGGCAGCGTTTCAGTTCATATGTCGATAAGTCGTATGACAATGTATCGAAAGCTCGTATAGTCAGGCTCTTTTCACGTACAAGATAACCTTGCCACTCCCGTGGCTTAGTCTGCCATCCCTACAAAGTAAAGAGTCAAGCACGTCACTATCATGCACTTCCGAAGATTCTGAGGTGGCAATGACGCCAGGGTTTTCCGCATCCACCAAGTTTTGGGGCTCCAGCACTTTAGCTAGCAGGCTGCAAGCGTTTGTGTAGTATACCTTTAATTCTGTGAAAACTCGTTCCGTACCGCCATGTTTGGTTTTCCGATCATTGTGCTACTGCGCCCATTTATTTCCTCCTCTGCTGATCGTTCCTCAATATGATCACTCAAACTGAGGTCCTCACTACATATGTTCCGGATCCCGTCAGTTTGTGTGAATTTTCTACTGTTGTATCTCTTTATTTAGTGGGAATAAAAGCAGATTTTAAGACACAGCTTGTCTGTGTATATTCGTAACCTGATTTTGTTTCTATTCTATAAAGCTTATGAATGACAACTCCTGCTTAATTTTCTGGAAGTAGCTTACCTATAAAGGACTTGTTGCAGCTTAGATCGTGTTCAAATCTACCCTTTGATTCCTCTCCGGATGACTATTTTAGCTTATGAAAAATGACAAACCTCTGAGTGAAATCCATTTTGACAAGCTATGAGGTTTAGCTTCCTAAACCTTTCTCATCCATACAGTCGGATTTGATGTCAGACATTCAAGTTTTACTCTATTTTCTCAACTTTTTAAGTCCTACTTTAGTCTAATATTTGACTTTATTTCGTTTCTTGACTAAATCATCTACAACTCTATGGCTTTGCTTCCACATAGTCTGTTTGCAGTCGAAACCATCAAATTATATAGTTCAGTGCTGTCTGTAATTCGTTTTTCTCTTTGCATGTATTTTCTGTTCCCTTATAACCATGCATTTATCATCCATTACGTTATGGGGCTCCATATTGATATTTCCATTCAAATCTAAAGCTGGATTCATGATGACGCTCTCTGCTTTTTCGATATCTGATAGCTACTCATCTGATGCTGGTTTTTTAACTGATGACTTTTTTTGACTGTGCCTAGTAACTCAGTAGCCTTGAGTATCGGAAGAGGCATTGTAGAACAGCATGACTTGCACAGCTAACGTGATAGCGGCTTGAAACATATTTTACATGCAGCCAGTGTGATTCCGTTGATGAGGTGTCCTTCTTTCCAGTCCATCGGCACTTGTTCCTCCTCCCAAATCTTTTTGAATAGAGGGTGAAACATGTTTGTAGTTACTTCGATGTCTGACTTCTGTGCTTCAGCTGGTATATTGTCGGGTTCTGCTGCTTTCTCGCTCTTGATTTGTCTTATGGTCACTCTGATTTCTTCCTTCGTTGGTGGATTAACATCTATAGGAAGATCTGTGTGTGCTGCTTCGATGTCCGATGGATTCATTGGAGCCGGCCTATTCAGACGTTTCCCCAAGTACTCTACCCATCTTTTCCGCTGTTGTTGAATTTCAGTGATTGGCCTGCCTTCTTTGTCGTTGACCAGTCTCTCTGGTTTACTATATTTCCCTGCTAGTTTCTTTGTTGTATCGTAAAGCTGTTTCATATTTCCTTCTCTTGCAGCTTTTTCCGCCGTCTTTGCTAGTTCTTCCACGTATTTCTGCTTGTCAGCTTTAATGCTTTTCTTCACTTGTTTGTTTGCTTCTATGTACTCAGTTTGTGCTCGGACTTTCTCTGTTCGTGTTCGGCTGTTGTTAATTGCTGCCTTCTTGTTCTTCCTTTCTTTGATCCTGTCCAGTGTCTCTATAGAGATCCATTCCTTATGATGGTGTTTCTTTAGGCCCAGAACCTCTTGACACGTTGAAGTTAATGCTTCCTTGATACCTTTCCAGTTGTCCTCCATAGTAGTTTCTTCTTCATTCAGTAGATCTTGTAAGGCTTGAAACCTGTTGTTGAGAGCTATCTTGAATTCATTGAGTTTGTCAGTATCTCGAAGGAAGGCTGTATTGAACCTTTGTAGTGCTGTTTGTCCACTTGTCCAGTTCTTTTTCAGCTTCAGTTTTAAATTGGCTACAACTAGGTGGTGATCTGAAGCTACGTCAGCACCTCTCCTGGTTCTCACATCTTCCATTGTCCTTCGGAATTTTTTGTTGATGCAAATATGATCTATTTGGTTCTCTGTAGTGTGATCCGGTGAGATCCATGTAGCCTTGTGTATACGCTTGTGTGGAAATATTGTGCCTCCTATAACTAATTTGTTGAATGCACACAAATTTGCAAATCTTTCTCCATTTTCGTTTTTCTCTCCCAGTCCATGTTGTCCCATAATATCTTCATATTCGATGTTGTCTATTCCAACTTTGGCGTTTAGATCTCCCATCAGAATGGTGAGGTCCTTTCTTGGACACTTCTCTATGATTGACTGCAGCAGCTCGTAGAATTGATCTTCAATGTCGTCGTTGCTATCATTGGTGGGTGTATAACATTGGATAATATTCATTGTGATCACCTCCTTTGTTTTGAGTGACGCTTTGATGATTCTGGATCCGTGAGATTCCCATCCTACAAGTGCGTTTCGCGCTACTTTGGACAGCATTAGAGCAACTCCCCGGGTTGTGTGCATCATTTTCCTCTTCGTGACTGGAGTATAGCAGCATCTCTCCCGTATTTAGCCTTTGTTGTCCAGCTTCGGTACAATCGGTTTAGCTGATTCCCAGTACTTCCAAGTTGTATCTCCTCATTTCCGTTGCTATTTGACTGGTCTTCCCTGTCTCCCACATTGTCCGTACGTCCCATGTACCTATAAAATTTGTTGCCCTGGTTGTTAGAAGGGGCTTCGTGGCTTCCGAAGGAACTCGGCTTTCACCATGAGGCATCATATTTCTTCTAAATGACGACCTTCTAACTCCAAGGGCAGAGTTAAAATGGTTTGAATAATTTTTTCTGGTTAGCGTCTTTTAGCGAGTTGTTTTTCTACGGGATGGGGACGCTAACCACATGCCCAACCCCCCTCATTTACTCGGGCTTGGGACAGGCAGTAACTCTAGAAGAGCTACAAACTGAGTTAATTTACACCTTAGTGCATGATTAAAACTAAAGGATTTACTTGGCACGTAATGCTATGAATACAGGCAGGTCAAATGATACAAATATTTGCACAATAGTCAACTGTATCTGGCTTTTCCAACTGCTGTTTGTTATTAATTATAGAATGTGAAAGGAACAGAGACCACACATTGGCAAAATCTAGCGTAGGAAGGTTTCCTGAATATTCACAATCAAAAAGATGACAAGCTTTTTCTTCCAGTCGAAAGCATCAGCTAATAAGTTCGGCTTCAGTGTTGAGGACTTACAAAACTATTTGTTTTTCGGATTTATTTACCACTACAATACAATAATAGTCAGTAGTTATCAGAACGTATGAAGTGTTTTAGCACAACATTGACTCAACTCATATTAGAAATTAAGATTTCATTTTCACCACTATCTCCTTCAGTAGGTCAGATATTGACCAAACCCACAATTTTTTCAGTTGTCTCAGATTCCAGACGAGATATCGAGCGCTGTAGAACTTTAAAGAAATAATCTGATAGAGACGGTTAGTGGTAAAACAAAACTTTTGAATTATAGACATAAAATTATTGTAACATGTCCCACACATAGGTTGTAAACTTAACTGAATCAAATTTAAAAATACAAACCATCACAGCAGCTGGCAGACAATACTATAACGAAATTTATTTTGCAAAGAAATTAAGCAATTATTGACAAATGTGTTTTTTCAGAAATGTAACACAGATTTTCAAAATTCTTATAATAAGTTAACGTAAACTATGCTCAGCATCACATAAAGCATGTTGTTTGTTATGATTCTACGTAACTATTTATGTGGCTTTATGCTAAATAGTGAACAAAACAGGTGCACAACCAATGCATACGTGATTGTACTTTCGACTAGTGTTATCATGTATATTTTGGAACCAATAACTCATCATTTCCATCAATCCTCTGTGCTCTTACCTTGCTTGTATTCGAGTACAAGTATTCGGGGATGTGGGTAAGATAGATTTAAATTATTTAAACAGATGGTGAGAGCAAATTACTTATTCATCATCTGGTGCTAAAACTACTTCTAAAAATATATTTCCGGTAAGACGTATGTACTTCTAACGACTGTTCCACCAGTTAGCAACCATCGAATTAGTAACTGTTGGAATCTAGGAATCAATGAGTAGCTATTTTGTTATAGTTTGATTATCTGCAGTGCTTTTCATCCACGATTTAAGATTAACATTGGAGATAATGTTATTTCACAGAAAACCACATTTGTTCCAAAGTAAACATCAACTTAGGGCTACATGTGCGTCCAGCTGGAGAGTCCCAAACAGAACGAAAGGCGCGTCCTGAATTCCACTTCTAGCCATTATGTATCTTTGCTTAAAATGCTTGTGGCTTAATGACAATATCGAGGCAATCCTCAGAGGATGAACATATGCCAAAAGAGATTGATCAATTTCAGTCTTAAACATCAAGTAGAAGATTCAAGCAACCAATATATATAGATCTGTTTTATAATGCATAGAAATATGGAAATTATTGCTTACTGATTTAAATTTAATAGGCTAAGTAATGTTTGCTCAATGTCATCAAAGATAAATGTAATACACTTCATTGAATTATTCACCTCTTCACGCTAATATCATTTGTGGTGGTCAATAAGTTATCATTCTAAAAATCTAGTGAATCGTCCTCTTGTTTGATATTATGGAAAATTTTCTTAGAATAATTAATTAGGTAACCGACTGGCACGATTAGTGTACAATATCGATCTTCTGACTAAAACGTACAAACAAACAACAAATTGGTCTTTGGAGATTTTACATGATGTGACTTTAAACTAAATGCAGTGATGCAAATACATTTTTGTCTTGTCCCAGGTAATTGAAGTTGTATTACTAGTAATAATGTGCGATAGCTGTACAAAAATCCGGTCAGCTGAACGGATAGTCAGAATATCAGTTAGCAGATCGAGGTAATAATGAAGTGTCAAAAAATGAAAGCAAAAATGCGTTCACATATCCGATCACCAAAACCTCTACGATGATATTAAGGTTCTACTTTATTACTGGGACTTGGTCTATCACTACTTCTAAGTAAAATTACCGTGATTGATTTGATAGAGTATAGGAAAGTGCTTAGTCAACATTCAATATTATCTATAGCCATTACCAAACCTTCGTTGATTATTTGAATCATGTAAATTAAAAGAAAAAAGAATGTGATTCATACTTACTAGATAAAACCCACTTTTCGATATACTATGGTCGTACTATAACTGTTGATATGAGGTAACCAATCTTCAAAACGTTCCATTACTTTTTTCATTACTTCTGTTGCTCCTCATGGAACACAGGACAGTCATCAGGATTCCACATCCGAGACTGTCCAGGTCAGTCCTTTTATAGTGACATTGGGCCCTGACCACTCAACCATAAAAGCTGAACGCAGGACAATTGGGCAAATAGATGTTCAACATTTAACGGGGAGAAAAACCCAACTATGAAGAAGGCGGGAACAATGAATCGAATTAATTCGAGTCGATCGGATGGCACGGCTCGGACTTTCAAGCGTGGTCGCTGTTGAATTTTACCTTGTGTATTCTATTCATATTGAATATATTGTTCTATCTCTAGCCCAAGCCTGTTCTCCATCATATATTTGTGATTGTTATGCTACAATGAGTTGGTGGAGACGATGATTTGACTTCCACATAAGATCTTATAGATTAGGCAGTTGTATCGTGACAAATCTACAATTTTAGGAGTAGGTCTATTATTAGAGCAGTGCTTATATCACAGTAGACCATAATTCTACATTTTCCTTTTTTGCAGTTGCTAGTCATCCCTTTGATGTCTGCTTCTTATCTCTGGTGTGGTGTGTTGTTTGGCTTTCATCTCTACCGTCTCCCTTCAGTATTCCAAGTTGCGACTGGCCTCGCGATCCATTTTGATGGGTTGCTCAGTGTGTGTCCTATCCACCTCCATCATCTTAGCCTAATTTTCTCTTCAGTTGGCAGAAGGTTTACTCTCTCCCATAGTAGGCTGTTACTGACGGTATACGGTCAATGGACACTGAGTGTCTATCGTATACAACTGTTTATAAATACTTACAATTTTCGCATGATGGTTGGGGTGGCTCTCTTTGTTTCAGCTCCGTACAGTAGAACTGTTTTGACTCATAATCAAGGAGGTCAATGTATAGTGAATAATTCAGCTTAGCGTCGCGACTCGGTTTGTGCACGAATAGTGTTTACGAAATCCACCCTCTTGACCTCGGATTTGGGCGTCTAGCGAGTCATTCATATGGTTCGGCAACACTCTGTTGAAAACCTTTCCTAGTAATGACAATAACGTGATGCCTCTGTAGTCCTCACACTTGCTCAGATCTCCTTTCCCTGATATCTTGATGAGGTTTCTTTTTTTCCAGTCTGTCAAGACCTGTTCTTCCTCCCAAATCTTCCTGAATAAAACGTGGGGCACCTTTGCAGTTACTTCTATGTATGAATCCAGTATTTCGGCAGGTATTTTGTCTGATCTGACTGCTGCTTTTCCGCTATTGATTTGTCTGATGGCTATGCTGATTTATTCGATCGTTTGTGGAGTGACATATATTGGAATGTCTGTGTGTGCCGTTTAGATGGCAAATGGGTTTAGTAGTACTTGTCTATTAAAGAGTTCTACCCAGCTGTTCCTCTGTTCCTGAAGAATCGATCATTAGTTTGCCTCCTTTGTTCTAGAACGCTCGACCTGATTTGCTATATTTCTCTTCTAGCCTTCTTCGTTACATGCAAGACTGGACAATTACGCTAAATCTGAGCCAAATTATGACTCTACAAAAGTTAAAACGATAAATACAAGTTATGAGAAGTCTGACGACAAAAGCCATTTGGTATTCGAACACTGTATTTTCCTTACTAAATTTTAAAAATAAACGTAATCTTTCGGTTATCTTAAATCCCTTCCATCTGCACATTACTTTATTGATTCAACACCATACTTTGGCCTGTTTTCTTTAACATGATCAAATATACTTGCCTAGAAATTGACCTAGTAAAAGACAACGAGCCTGCGTAATAACACCCTAATTGTCCTTTCACAAATGACTAATTTTCACTGGTCCTGAACATTGTCTGTCCTGCTCCTCGCCCTTCCTTTTTCCTTCCGTCTTTCCGCACCCTCGTAGTATACCAACAAGAACATATGTGGAATATACGATTTTGCCCTTCGCCATCACTTATACATCCAGTAAGTGTTTGGTGTCACTATAGAAAAGCACAAACTGATAGGTTGAAATTGATGTCCTTAACTGACTGATTTGAACCTAAATTCTATTCACTTTCGACCATCAACTGCCTGTCGCAACGCAACCTCCACAAAGCTCTAACTCTCATATTGTTATCGTTAATATCCCACTATATGGAATTTTATATGCTGTTTATGTTGTCCATGTGTCCTATAACACAATCGAGTAACATGTAGAGGCCGGCCTTATGTCGAGCCCACATAGGCTATTCCATCCTTTGGACAGACTAATCCATTCATTCTTCTCAAGCCGCATTTTTACCCTGTCACGAACTCGCTTATCAACCTTGAATGTTTTTATGTAAGCGTATGTGTGTGCATTTCCTATCTTACCCATTACATGCCTGCAACTTTTTTTCTGGTTATAAATATCAATACACGCTTGGTTAAATTGAGGTGACTCACGTGTCTATCTCCTTACGCATCTTTTTTTGCTTCAGTTTCCTAGCAAAGATTGTACGAGAGATACGTATTCGAAAATTCATTCCCGTATTTGACTTTCGCTATAATTGCTGCATCTTATAAGTGTTTATGTTTATCGGCTTTAATTCTCCCCTTCACTCTCTTGTTCGCTTCTGTGTACTCGGTTTATGCCTTGGCTTTCTCCGATCTTGTTCGGCTAATGTTCCTAAAGAGCGTAGGGGTGGGCGACAAGCTAGAAGCGATGGCTAGCAAAATGTTTGTGACTTGAATGGGTCTATTGTACGTCAGTCATCTGATGTCATGCTTTTTATTTTCACAAGTTTGAAATAGATTTGTATGAACCAATGATTCCTATGTACTTAATGACTGTCTAATTTTGAGTCAAAAATACAATACGTTCGTCTGTGATCATTTAGTTCCATTTGCTGTAAATTGCACTATTTCTGGAATTCTCAGTTCGTACAGTAATTCGAATACATCTAATCATCACAAATCCTAAGTCTCACTTTTAAGAAGTCTGTTGACATTTCTTCCTTGGACTCCGTAGACGCCCAACTTCGAGATCAACAGCGGGATTCCGTGAGGGTCGGTCGTGTACAGACCAAACCGCAACTCTACGGATCATTGTGGAACAATCAATTGAATGCAATTTATCACTCTACATCAAAACTACATCAGTGACTGAGAAGATTGTCAATATCATACTTAATTCCTATGATGGGTTAAACTGCAAAATCATGCATGGAGGACAGCTGAAGGACTCACTCGAAGTAAAGGCCTGCGTCAGGCAAGGTTGCTTACTCTCACCCTTTCTCTTTCTCCTGATGATCGACTGGATCATGATGTCAATATTTGGAGAGAAACATGGGATACAGTGGACAGCTATGATGCAGCTGGACGGTCTAGACTTCGCAGATGAACTGGCTCTTCTACTGCACACGCAACAACAAATGCAGGAGAAGACGGCCAGTGTAGCAGCAGCCTCAGCAGCAGTAGGTCTCAATATACACAAAGAGAAAAGCAAGATTCTACGATACAACACAGCATGCACTAATCGAATCACACTTGGTTGAGAAGATTTGGAAGACGTAAAAACCCTTACATATTTGGGCAGCATTATTGATGAACACGGTAGATCTGGTGCAGATGTGAAAGCGCGGATCGGCAAAGAGAGAGAAGCATATCTACAACTGAAGAACATCTGGAACTAAAAACAACTGTCAATTGCCAACATCAAAGTAAGAATTTCTAGTACAAATGTCAACACATTTCTACTGTATGAGGCGGAAACTTGGACGATTACGAAAGTCATCATTAAGAAGATACGAGTGTTTATTAACAACTGCCTACGCAAAACGCGTCGTATCCGTTGGCCAAACACTATCAGCAACAACGTGTGGGAAAGAACAAACCAGATCACAGCGGAGGAAGAAGCGCTGGAAGTATGTTTATCTCGAATAAGAAGAGAAATTGAGCTAGAAAGGTTACGTCAAAAGGGAAGAGAATATTATAGTTAAGTTGTGACTGACAAGGTTATGTCGTATGAGTCTACATCTGCCTCACGTGCAGTTGAAGTTCCTTCTGGAAAGGACTGGATAACAATATCTAAAGATTTAGACCTACCAAAAAGAGAGATTATAAGGTTTGATGGTAATCCCATGACTATTGGAGTTTCTTACGGAATTTTGAAAACTGTTTTGGTGAAAGCGTAGGATTCCGATCTAGGCTAAACTGGTTGATTCAGTATTGCGATGGTGAAGCCAAAGTTACTGCTGGACATTGTGACTTGCTCGGACCAGAAAAATGCTATTGTAAGGTGTTAGAGATTCTCAAGGAAGTGTTCGGTCAGTAGCTCATCGTAGATCATGCAAAGGAAGAGGAAGTCACCAACCGAAAATCACTGTGACGAAGAGGGCAGAAACTAGGGATTCAAATAAGCAATCAATACATATTCGCCGTGGTATCGTACATGGTATTAAAAAAGGCACCATTCTACGAGTTGGGAATAAGAGTGTATCTGGGAGCCCCAAAAAAGCCGGTGACAGTCTTAGACAGACTGCATGTAGATGAAACCACAATAAGAAAGCAAATGCCTTTTTGGAAAGAGGTTGTGAATGGTGCTTCAACAATTCAAGAGCTGACCACCAAGGCTGTTTGTGGAAACGCATCGTAAAGTCAAAAAGAAGAATTTTGCGATCACTACTATTTCAGAAAGTGTTGATGGATGAGACTTTGGAAACGTTTTCAAGAGGGGCTGAAGGATTACTGAACGATTGGTCATCCGTACATATAGTTAATGACTGTGATAATCTGGATCTCGTTACACCAAGTAAATATTAGTTTGTAGAGGTGTATCATTCGATGAAGCGCGGCCTGCTTGAGCATCTGGGCTACCTGTTCCTGCCATCTAGATATTTAAACAAGTTATCTATTGTTGTTTGTTTTAATATATCATTATGTTTATTAATCGCATAACCTATTCTGCTGCGTTTCTGAAAAGTGTACAACCTTTCGTTGTCAAAGTTACAGAAAACTCAATAAGAGACAATATGGTTGCTGGCAATATACAACGAAAAGAATGTACATTATTCAGATGTTCATTTAGTGAACTGCTAACATCTAACTGGCGATCCCTCAATATTTATCGCCAGGACCGACCAAGAAGAAAGAAATGGAAACTTGTTGAAATACTTTGTGCTGAGAATTCTATATTGTACCAAAAATATAATATTGAATAAAGCTAATAATAATAATAATAACAAGCAAAACATGCTTGTATAACAGGAGAAGGAAAGAAGCGCAACAATTAGCCATCCTATTCTGGAACAGATGAATATGGGAGTACCTACCAACCCCTTAGGTGAGATCCAAGTTGTTGGAAGTGAGAAGAAATCTGCAGCCAAGAGATCTAGTGTTAGTAAACAATAATGGCTCACTGAGAAATTGATGGCCGAAAGCTATTGAGGATGCCACAGGTATTCAGAGTTTGACAACTCTTTAACCAGTAGCACCTTCTAATATGAAGCGTACCCACCAAAATCAAAAGACAGAAGCGAGGAGGTTCGAAGATATATTTGATGTGCTATCAATTTATCGAGAATCGCTTGATCTAATCTGGCTAGCGATCGCAGTAGATGTTGAGCACGCCATTCCCACACGTGATTAGGTGCGGATGCATGACCGGGCGTCTTCAGCTAGGTGAGTCTTTCGTGCCTTAAGGTAACCCAAGTGCTATTGATAGAAGAAACCAGACAAATAGTGAATAGGTCTTTATTTCGTTCTTAGCGCAGTCACAGTGGAGCGTGGGATTATTTGCTCAGACAAACAAAGCCTCTCAACATTCAATATAAGATAATAGGAAATATAACGCCTATGCAAAATAGGGAAGTGAATGAATACTTGAACTATACTGTTTTGGCATATGCTTGGTTGTTTGAGGTCAACTCTTAACCAACCAACCTAGGCTGTTACAAGTCCATTAAAACATGTGGCCAACATCCAATGTCGAAAACTTACAGAGCTATTTATGTTTCGGGATTAATTTACCACTACACTATATTTATACATGTCAAATGTGGTTCAGATGGACGATTATTTAGAGTTTGACAACACCTTAAGCAGTAACACCTGTAATCGAAACGTGCCAGCCTAGTGAAATCAGAAGCGGAAACGTTTGAAGATACATCCCAAGCAACACAAAACGGGGAAATAAAGGCGAAGAAAGGGGAAATAAAGCGGACGAAAGCGTAAATAAAGGGGAAATGTCACTTTTCGCCTTTACGTCGGTTATTAAGGTAAAATGTCGCTTTTTCCCCCTTACGTCGTGTATTTGGGGAAATTTGTCGACAATTATACGTAACGTACAGTATTTGGATGAACCGCATCCAGAACTGAAGTTTTCATAAACTTCGACAAATTAAGGCACCGCTTAATAAAAAAACAAAAGTATTGTCATAAAAACAAGGTAAAAAATACGGAATCAGGCATTCGGTTGATACGCATATAGACTGACTTCGTTTGTTGTTTAGCTGAAGTGTTCCGACATACTTTGGAGCCTTCACAAAAAACTTACGTGGTGCAGGTGAGTGACGTGCTCTCAGGATTTCAGGTTCATTGTGACTGATTACCTTCTTAGGCCAATAATATGACTTTTTATGATGTCAGTGAGAATGTTCGTAGACGTAGGGCCACTGTGAACTTGTCACGTTCCCTTGGTTGTCACAGAACCACTTATAATCGGAGGTGGAATAAAATGAGAGCTGCTATAATGAAAAAATATGGCTTCCTTTCGTTCAGTAAGTTTGCTAATGAAAGCACTTTAAAAGGTAACTGAGTTCAACAGTGTTGTTTATCAAATTGATAGAAGTAAAGACGGAAATCAGTTATAATGAAAGTACTTCAACTATTACACCGTCCACTAGCAACATCAATCAAAGGCTTTCAGATAATAGTGGTATGTACATTAAATTCATACGCGAATATATTTCTGATAGGATGTACTGTAGTGAACTTGTGCTCTCAGAAGTTCGTAAATCGCAAAGAACTGATGAACGACTTTATAATGTATATAATGTCAAATACATCTCTGAGCATACGAGATGCTGATCGGGTTCTGTATGGCCTACGATTTCTCATCCCGGACATACCGAAAAGCATCAGAGGTGTTCTGAAGACTTGTCCAAGTGTTCAACCAAAGTTCATCGGCAGTGGGAATGATATCCACCTACAAAGGTGCGACCAACCAGATGACAATTGTGCAGTTCTGAAATGTAAAATCACTAACGAGTTCGGTAAGTAACAAACATGGAAACTATGATTCACTATAGATTCTCTGCAGTCGGCGAAAGATGTTTTACTTGCAATGCAAATACTGGAATCTCACCGTAGAAACACTTCTACGGATGAGAACACATTGCCATAAAACAGTGAGAAGCCCAAGAGGTCAGTACAATAATCTTACTAACAATCCCTAGAAGTGCAATGAAACGTAAAGAACATTTTCTTTACAATTCAGTCGACATGGATGTGGCTGAGATGCAGGCTGGGAATAGCCGTGTACAATATCCTAAATTCCGGGTGTTCGACAAATTCATATCGCCAATCGCCAAGTAGGTTTTATTACTATTGAGATATTCACGAATTAGTTCGACACAATTAGAGACATCACCATCCACATCGGAATCTAAGCATGTTGGTGGTGCTAAGGCGAACCAGTAAGTAACCTGTATCATCTAGTGACCTTTTTCAGCTGTGATAGGTTGTATACAATGGTTCTAAGCATGTCGTCAGCTGTCAGTGACTTGACTAAAACGATAAACAACATATCGTCGGTCGTTACTGACTTGAACATTAATGTGAAGCAATTACTATTTAAGTCTAATGAACTCAAAAAACCGCATCAATTCGATTGCGGACTCTCGAGTTAGCAGTTCCCTTTCATCTGAAGAGGAACTGCAGATGTTGGACACTAGCTTATTTATTTATTTATTTATTTGAACACATGAATATTGGTACAAGAGAGCGCCAATATATATGCGCCACACAAAACAATGAGAATGCGAAGAGAAATAAAAAAAACTAAGGAGCGCAAAGGAAAAAGAGAACAATGACGAAGAGATTGGAGTAAGGTAGTGTGGTAGTAACGACGGAACGAAAAGGTACAATCAGAAGAAATCTTTCAGGTAAAGGAGACACAACCACTTTTCATGAAGAAAGTAAAAGAAGGTTACAGCAGGATCGCCACTGGCTTCTATTCTGAGCCATATCTGATAAAGTCTCTAGCCACTGTGTAGCACCATCTCTCAGACCCCAACCAGGGAGTCGTGAAGGACCAACAGAAGCCAGTCCTTTGCAGCTTCCTTTCATACCACGACACCGTGTCATACACTGACCACCTCTCCGCTTCTTCCAACCAGTCCCAGAGTCGGCAAATAATGCACGACGTGGAATTCTCTGGGACGACATTCGTAGAACATGTCCAAGCCACCGAAGTCGGTGTTTCAAGATGGTGACACCAATTGAATTATCATCTCTGTGCCCGAACACACGATGCCGAACCTCTGCATTACTAACATGGTGTTGCCACTGGATGTCAGCAATCCTTCGGAGACAACGATGATCAAACACAGAGAGTCGTCTAACATCTTCAACTCGGAGAGGCCAGGTTTCACAAACATAGAGCAAAACTGCTCTCACCGACGCGTTGTAGATCCGACCTTTTACAGCCAGACTAACATCACGAAGGCGCCAAAGGTGGCCCAGATTGGCATAATCCGCTCTGGCTTTCACTATACGTGCATTGATCTCATCACTCACCCCCATCAGTACTTATGCAGCTACCTAGATACATGAACTCCTCGACTACTTCTATCTGCTCACTATCCAGGGTGAGTACAGGATTAGAATCCTGCCAGTCTTGTAGAAGTACTTTGCACTTCGAAGGTGCAAAACACATACCATACCTACAGACACTGATGGCCAACTGATTAAGTGCGGATTGCATGCCTTGGGCATTATCGCACAGTAAGACAATATCATCCGCATACTCAAGGTCGAGAAGTCTTTCTCCAGGCAACAGATCCACACCACCATTACTTACATTCATCAGAGCTGTTTCCAGAATGTCATCGATGGCAAAGTTGAAGAGGAATGGTGAGATTGGGCAACCCTGCCTAACCCCACTGCTCGAATGGAACAATGGAGAGAGGTGGTTGTATGCCCTCACTCTGCCTGAGGTGTTTGTATATAGGGCTTTTATGATGTTAATAAACTTCTCAGGCACACCCTTCTTCAATAGACAATCCCAGAGAACAGTCCTGTCCAACGAATCGAAGGCAGCCCTGATGTCAAGAAACACTACGATTGTTGGCCTTTGAAAAGTATGGCGGTGTTCTAACATTAGGCGGAGGGTGAAGATATGATCAATACATCCTCGACCAGAACGAAAACCAGCCTGCTCCTCAAGAGTCAATCTTTCTCGGGTTTTGAACAACCTACGAAGAATGACGGAGGCCAATAGCTTGGACGCAATCGGAAGTAAACTTATCCCCCGATAGTTGTTACAGGAACGACGTGAACCCTTTTTAAAGATAGGGACAACTATCGACTCATTCCATGACGTTGGTACACTCTCTAGTTCCCAAACCTTTGTAAACAACGTCGTCAATTCCTTAGTCAAAAAGTCACCACCATCTTTAAAAAGAGCCGGAGGTACGTCATCTGGGCCAGGTGATTTGTAACGCTTCAAGAGTTGGAGTTCCTTGCGGACTTCCTCCTCATTTGGTGGATCATTCGTCAACGGCCATGGAGGGCAGGACAGTCTAACCGATGTTGCCGGAGCAGCAGGCCAGTTGAACTGTCCTTCGAAGAATTCTGCCCATCGTCCAAGACGTCGATGGATGTTAGTGATTGGCATCCCATCATCCTCGCAGATTGTTTCACTCACACCAGACTTCTTGCTGCCAGTGGCTCGGATGAGCTGGAAGAGCTTCCGGTAATTACCAGATGCAGCTGCTGCTTCCAACTCATTAGCACGCTTCGACCACCAGGCTTCGCGGTCCTTACGCAAGCTTTGCCCAATTTCCTTACGTAACATCCTTCGTTTATGGTCAAACTCACGGTCACCCGGAGTAGACCGACGGGCTTCAATGAGTTGTAAGGAACCTGGAGAAACCCAGTGCTTAAAAGCGGGACGTTTCGCAAAACCACAACTGACTGATCCCGCCATTTTCATGGCGTCATGCAATTGCAACCAATGCTCGTCTATACTTTTCGGTGGAATGGTAGCTAGCCTAGAAACTAGCTCGGCTCGATACTTACTAGCAACAGAAGTTGCAACCAGCTTGCTAACAACAATCCGTTGGTGGTGGTCACTTCATTGGCCACTGAAAAGTAAGGTAAGATTGGTGCAGACCAAGGCATGGTCAGAGTCCAGATAGGTACTCCAAAAGGAGCGGCAGTCTTGTACACAACCACGCCAGCGGTCGCTGATCGCGATGTGATCAATCTGAGTCCAGGCTTGGGATGCAGAGCGAGGACGCCAGGTGGCACATCGGCGATGACCGTGCCGAAAGTTAGTGCTAGCCAGAAACAGGTTGTGGTCTGTGCACAGTTGCAGTAGACGGTCCCCGTTATCTGACCTGCGACCAACGAGTCCCCATCGGCCACCTAAACGACCCTCTTCTGTGCCTAGACGCCCGACCTGAGCATTCAAATCTCCGGCTAGTACAACAATATCTGTTGAACGCACTTTCTGTAGAAGAACAGATAACTGGTGGTAAAACTCATTCTTGATTGCATCCGGGCTGCAATCTGTCGGGGCATAGGTGGAGATGACGAAAAGACATCGTTTCTCACGCCGATTTCTTCTCACTTTGATGGAACTTTCCAATCTAACAGCACATGACCGACTGTTAATGGGGATCCAATCGATTAGTGCTGCCTCAGCTCTAGCGCTTAGTGCGACACCAACGCCAGCAAGACCAGACGAAGATGCCACAGGGTCCCCGGATAAGCGCACGTAAAACAAGCTTTTCGAAGCGATAGATAGAGAGCGAATTTGTAGTACTTCACCAGAGTCTAGAATACAGGTCTCGGATAGACAGCAGACATCGATAGTAAGACTTTCCAAAGACATAGCCAGCACTGTCTGTTGTCCGACCTGCATAAATGTGCGAACGTTGAAGGCAGCCAGTTTGAATGGTGAACGTGGTTTCAGAAAAACTGCTTCAGTCCTCGTATTCGGTGGTAACATACAATTTTCAACCGGACAGTGACTCGAGAACGTTTAGATACAGTCGAATTACCACCAAAGACGAGCCGCTGTATAAGTATAAAAGAGGGTGAAGAATGTGGAAAATAATAATAATAATAATAATAATAATAATTACAATAATAGTAGTAATAATAATAATAGTATTAATAATGACAATAATTGTAATGATAATAATCTGAATCAATTGTTTGTTTTTCAAAGCGAGAAAAGTAATTTCCATAGGCATAAAGAGTTCATCAATTTGTGTGTGGGCTGTGATACTGCCCGGGTGCCCAAACCGAAGCAGGTGGTTATCTTAGGGGCCACTCCCCGAGCCTTTGACCTAAAGGTCTAACCCACAAGGCAGTGGAGCATCGTAAGGAGATGCAGTCCCATGGTAGCCGGTGACCAACGATTGGTTCATACGCCATTTGTTCCCACAGGATACTGGAGCCCATGTGCACCATTGATTTAGAATCCGGTTAAAGCGCCGGACATTCGCTTTTCGTCCCCTCATTGTCGTAAACAACACCCCCGCCACGAGAAGGCAATGAGTAGGACTTCCCTGGCAGAGGCTGTATACGCGTGGCCATGTGAGAGCATTTCGAGAGGGAGAGCGGACTCTCCCCACTCTCGGCCGTACCAGGGCATTCAGGGGGCCACTAGCTTACAGCAAAAAGAACCCATGGACAGATTTGTAAGTCATTAACATTAATTTAATAATTTGTTACTATTACAAATGGCGATGGTTACTAGGTTATCAAATGACGGTCCAAAAACATCGATGCGGTTTGTTCTGTCGCATCTCTTGACACCTGAGGTCGCCAGTATATTCACGTTACTTGGTACCTCTTCAAAACGAGCACTTCAGAAATGCAAGTTTTACGGCTGCATACGAAGTAACCTATATCTATTATTTAAACTTCAGGTGCTTTAACTAATCGCTTTCTGTCATCCGCTGTCAACGAAGATGACCTTGATAAGCTGTACGACATCGCGACACAAGGTTACTTTCACGATATCCGAGACAAGATGATAAAGCGTAATAGAAAAAGACAAGATCAGTATGTACTAATTTAGTGATAACTTCCCTACGGCTCTATAGTTACAGTCAACAATATTAACGAACATAACCGTAAGTTCAGCTTCAAGTATTTGGCTGTGCCAAAGAATGTCTTTGAGATATGGTTGTGACTTTCCTTTTTTTAAAATTCAGAATTCACAGGACGACTACCTCAATTCTCAATAGCCGGACGAACGTGGCTTAAGGGAATAGTCCGTGCAATTGTTTTGATGTTCTACCTACATTTCAATAAATATTATTTTGTCAAACAGCGTACTTTCTTACTTACATGGGAAACTGTAGAAGTGTTGAGAATGTGTGTTTGAGTGTCACTGAACTTTTGATTAAATGCACATTCCTTACAAATAATACATCACCTGTTCCTTTTTTTGCAGATAATTTCAAATAACAATGAGTTAGCAATTGCATTGGATATGCAAAACAATGGATGCTTAAGCTTCTGCTCTAATGTTGTACAATAATACGCTTTTCCTTTTAAATAAATTTTTTCAAAAACATACCGGTTTTTTACTGCATTGCAGATTTATTTTGGTCTGTTGTTGAAAATAAAGGCGAACATAGGAGACCTCTGGGATTATGTCAATGGATAGAAAATAGGGAGTTCTGTGTGTATTTAGGCGAAAAGTAGACAATCAAGCGTATACGTAGGCAATTCCGCGGAAATTTAGGCGAAAGTAGACAATTCTGCGGATATTAAGGCGAAAAGTGAGTAATTTATCGACAATACGGCGAGAGGGGGAAGTCCGCATTATTTCCCCCGGACAGGCGACATTATGATGCGTTTTCCTCTTTCGTTACCAAAGCATTTACCCCTTTTTTGGTTGTCTGGGTAATTACAGTGTATGAGTACTAACTTCATAGTAAGTAAATAATGAAATGTTATGGACAACTTAATAGATTTGATGGGAAAAACGTTGATAACTGAGGTGGTCAAACAAAAAATATGCTAACGGAATAACGTCCCAAATTTCAGTCGAAATTCTGGAAGCTAAGAACTAGCTGTTTGTATATATGGGTACATATCAGGATTTCATCTAGACAAAGCCACTATTTAAAGACCAGTTGACACTAAGGAGCAAAATTAAGGTCATAAGAGAACTAACAAGTGTTCTAAGTAAAAGATGAGTAATGACAAAAAATTCGTAAACAACTGGAAATGCACCAACCAAAAACAACACAGCAATCCTTCAGTGACCAAGTATGGGAATATCTAGGAACTAATACACAAACATTTGATAAAAACTATATTGTCTCTAAAACTTCACTGTCAATACAATAACACTATTTTCTTGGGTCGAAAACATCTTTACGCCCTACTTTAATAACTTAGAATATCGTATTTTCTGTGACAAGATTTCACATATAAAGATTGAGAATCCAGTGCTATATTTTAAGGGTAAGTCTGTTGATCTTTTCAGAAAATCATTTTGGTTTCAACTCTTAAATAATTAGATTATGAACTCATCGTCACTTTTTATAGTGTATTACTGGGAACACTTCATTGAACAACTTCACCTTAAACATCTTGAAAGATTACTTGGGTCACCATACTCGTCATTTTTAGTGTAATATAAACTTAGATAAAATTATCATTCAATCCATTGTTGCGTAACGTCGATCAGCAGTCTTAAGACGAAATAGGCGACTAGTTTTCTGGAAATCAGTGGGTTTTAGTCGAATTGAAATACTCGACACAGGTTAATATCACTGATATATCAACCACTTCTCAGGAACGCTTCCTAACGCAAGGTTTACTACCCCGAACCAAAAAACGTGTTAAAGTCAACGGTTATACTCTTCGATTTCGCCAACCTCGCGTTCAGCCAAATCCTCGTCACACAATAAGCTGACTTGGAGAAACATAAATGGTCTGAGATTTGTATTTTGGCAAACTGTGAAATTAGTGTCTAAACTCGCAATGGTAAGCTGGTGCTTATTACCACTGAATAGAACTGCACTGGACTCAAATCTCGAAAACTTTTTGGGAAATCCATAGATCTCGAAATTTCGAGTGCATTTCAAACCTATTTATCATCCATTACATTTCCATAAAAAAGACCGATCGCTCACATTCGTTCTTACTCATTAGTTTTGCCATATTTACCAATTCTCAGCATTTTAGTAACCAAACAGTAGTAATTTATATGCAATTCTTGCATAACTCATAATACGAGACTTCGCGCAAAAGCCCAAGGCACGTCACCTCTAATCTATTTGGTTCGATGTGATAGTTTACTTGTACCCCTTAAAATGTTTGTGTAAAAACATAACGTTTGGGATCTCGAAATTGAGTAAGGACAGAACCTCTGCAACACTAACAGACGTTGGTTATTTTCGAAGTTGATTCATAAAGTCCTCCGAACTGCTCAAACCACCAATAAACGCATATAATGAGTAAGCGACCCCAAAACGCAACAGTTTGAGAATTATTCCCTTAAAATATTTTAAATATAAAAGAAATACCAGTGGTTTTTGTGTTTCCACATAAAAGTAACGGGAAAACTATCACCCTTAACTGAATTCATTTGTCAACAGATACTTTCTTCACTCAAAATAGAGTGTGTTGAAAACATAAAGTACATGCTTTAACCATACAGAATTAAATGAGACATGTAATCTAGTTCCAAATAATAAGAACGAAGCTTTAATTTAAAAGCACATATAATACAAACTGGAAAATGATTAACAAAAGAATAAAGAGTCACTGTAAACTAGGTCAAAAATAAATACCTAATCTACACAAGATAGTAAAATTAAATTTTATTTTCATACAATACAGACATGAAATTGTTTTCAAAAAAAGAAGTGTTGAAAATACACACATGTACATCACACAAAGCGTTGTTGTCGAGTTTTCTATTATTCACCTTTTTCTTTATCATCTTTTAAATACAAAAATATAAAACTAAATAATATTAGGCCAATCATCATTGATATAGCACTACCATAATAAGGATAAGCAGCCACGAGGAATCGTTCATATTGTGTATGAGTAAATGGACGAACAGGAACCTGTATGAAGATAAACAATACATTATTTAGGTTTCAGATCAGAATATTTGGGAGGGTGGATAGAGCAAAAACTAGAAAACCAAGAACTTACTTGTGTAACACTTAGTAGGTGTGTATAGCCAACACGATAATAATCAACTACGAATTTGAAAACTCCGTACACATCAGGTAGTTTCATAACAAGTTTGTATTCACCATCTACAAAAATGTGACGATTGGAAAATTCAGATTAGAAATATAATGCTGGTTAAATAAAATAAAAAAGCAACTACGTGAATTCGTGGAAGTACACACTAGTTGTAAGAGTTATATAACACTTGTAGGCCACATCTATGTCATATCGTCACAACTAGAAGAAAACTACCAAGATGAATACTATAGAAATAAAAATAAAAGTAACACCGATGGTAGTAAGAAACCAAATCCAAGGAATTCGATTATAAGGAGTGAAATAAAGGATTCAAATTATAAAACATTAAAACCTAGGAATTAGAAGATGAGTAGTGAATAGATTTGGGACATTGGGGTGAATTGTGACTCTGCATTTTTTCATATACGTCAAATCAACAGAAAATTTGTATACATATACCATGATTTTATGATCCAACCTCTAGCATTTGTTTAACCTGGTTCAATGGCAGCCAGTACTGTGTCGGGATAGGTAGTAGATGAGGCATATAACCCGATTACCTTAATTAATGAAGATTCACAACCCAATTAACCGATTTGCCATATTTATCTCAAGCTATACATTTAACCTCAACACTACGCATACCATAAGCAAGCAATGCTTGAAGGAAATCGTGATCGAATACCAGCCACCACCCAATCTTTTTTACCTCCGTGTGCCATGTTTTAAAACCATTAGGTACTACAGGGCGAACTCCTGAGTAATATACCTCACCATTAGGTAGACTAACATTTTGTCTATAACACAGGTGTCACCAATCGGTAAGAACCGGACGGATTTTCCGTATCCATGCTGATACCAGTTATTGATCTATCAGGACTGATGAGAATGCCAAGACAAGTTTAGTTACCGACCAGTTTACACAAACTAAGCTCACGAAGTGAAATCCCAGGATTTTGTTGTACGATTATAAAGAATGGAAATCACTAATGAGAAACAACATTTAAATGTATGCAGCGAAAGCAGTAAATTAAAATTGGGGAGGTTAGACTTAAAGCAATAAGCACTTGGAAAGGAATTAATTAAAATACTGGACGTACAATAAACACCATACACAATCTACACCTCACGTGTGTGCTTCATTGAAGGAGACTGACTGAGCAAGCAGAACATGTTGCAAAGATAACTAAATAAAGATCCAAAAGGTGATGCCGTCTTAACCTCGTGGATGAACGTAATTCACCAAATACTTTTTGTAAACTTGAAGTAGTTTACGATGACGTTGGATCGCGTTTAACACTTTAGGGACGTATATTTCGGTAAAATCTTTGGATAATTGGACTAGATTAACTAATAAGTTTGTACTGTATCTAACAGGTTAAAGCTTCATTCTACAAATTTACTTAGTTTGCTTTTTGAGCTATTTTCTACTTCTAAATCTCATTGTAAAAGCTGACGAAAATGTTCACAGCAGGCAAAACAAGAACTTAGAAAAGATGACTAAACTAACGATCATAATACACTTTTTACTAAAACGAAAAAAATTACACTATTTTTACTTAGAAATGGCGATGAACTTCAGTTGACAAAAAACACTAAGTATTGACTATCGACGTAGTAATCCCTAAAATCCTCCTTATGACTAGTTTATAATTTTTCTGAGATAAAAAGGCATAAGGTTACCTATTACACAAACTCAAACTACTGAGGTGAACTCCCAAAACTTAGTCTTCGAAATGATTCTAGACTTATTATTATAACTAGTGCCAAATCTCTTAAAAATCTTTATCCTTTTAGTCTTACTTTATGACCCCCAAAGTCTTCAAATGGAAGGGTCATAATAATTTTAATAGTTACTTATCGTTATAACTTGTATCACCTTGTGGATAGAACACAAGTACATATAATACTGCAAAGGTTTTTATGGACAAGAATTGTACCACAAGAGTCGACAATATGTTGCGAATTATTCCATAAAGTGAGCTTGATATTTGATGTAAGAATCATTACGAACCTATGTTTTTATATTTTGCTTCTGGCAGAAAATTAATGTCAAAAGTGGATTTACAGATATCTAAACAAAATAATGAGCTGACTACCATACTTTTGTGTTCCATTTTCTTTCTGATAAATGGATCAATTCGCACAAACTCCAACTGGACATCGTCTGCATTGAAAGGAACCCAATTCCCGTTATCGTCCTTTGTTTCGATTTTGATTATGTAAATAACGTCATCCAAAATTGTATACTGGCTAGGTGGAAGAGTTTCACCCACTCGGTGGTGTTTCACGTAAACATGTCGCAGCTGACCACGCTCACCCAAAACCCATCGCAACAGATTATCAGTAAGCATTTGGTTGCCACAAATCACACTCCTGTACGATAACAGACATTTAAAATGAAACAAGATCAAGTATGAGAAATAATTATCTCAAAACAAATCGGACTAACACAAGATTGGATACAGGCTAATGTACAAAACATATTTACCAAGAAAATAAAACATATAACTGATATAAAATACTTGAATTTCGATATTTAAAAGATATTGTAACACATTCACGGCAATATTTCAGGATGAGTTTTCTACTGTACAAACATAGTAGCGCATAATTTATCCCAGGATCTGGAATACATGCATATTCACCGACATCTAGATGTGTTAATTATTGAAATGTTGATCAAAACGTCTCAGGAGTAATGTCACATAAAGACGTAGAAAGTACATCACATTACTAAGACGTCTCTACCAAAACACTCATGATCGGACAAAACTTGAAGTATCATCTAAAGTAGCCATGTTGAATTATGTCTGTGATCGAAGTCTGGCAATGACTGGACTAAACCATCAGGTTTTAATTCACTGGTCAGTGAATGCTCTAAAAGACTGATGTCCTTCAGCCATTTGGAACGAAATTGATCATTCCTACTTTGTACCTGATATCTTGTGTACAAGAATGTTATTCAGATAAACTCTGTTTAGCTGGTTAATTAATTTCTCTTATGATATTAACTAGAGGGTTTGCGCTGATAATAATGTCTTGCGAGGAGCCGTCAGTCAGTCACATGGTATCAGCTATAGACAAGGATTCTTTTCGACATATTGACACTTTAAAAAATATTCCATAACAGTAACAGATATCTTAATTCATAAACGTCGCCCAGTTCAGTCATGACTCTAGAAGAAAATACCAGGGTGAGAAACTAGTCATCTAGAGAATCTGTAACTGACGCAGTCATGTTAAGTAATAATTTCAACAATGAATAAAGCCTTTTCAATTCTACGGATGGCGATGAGTGTTTAGAATTCATTTTTACACATCCCCCAAGTGCTGTTTTAGCATTGGCTCCGGCTACTGTTTAACTTTATAAATGTGGTTGAGCGTGTTGAACACAATGTATTTTAGTTCTGCCGAACCTAAGCGATTGGTAGCTAAGAGAACCTCAATATACTCTAAGAAAACTTGCACACTTAAAAAAAAAGGTTGGCTATTTCTGGTATCACTAACCAAGACAAAAGCAAACACAGTCTTCATCGAACTCGGAAAAGTTAGTTTTAGGGAATCCTAGTCAGAGATTTAGTCATTTAAGTTCATAGCTTAAGCCGCTCAAGGAACATCGTGTTTTATCTGTACTCAACGAATCATCTTAAAATCTGAGTGACCAAAGCTGATACGATAATTGTGACATTAATATTCACCGAGCATATAAGATTTTCTCCAACTTACTTTTGAGACTCAGTCTCAACGGTAGATTCAAAAAACGAATTCGATAAGAAATCCAACGAACCAATGAACAAGGCACGAGCGTTATTTCTTGCCTGTAATGCTGTGATCAGCTGAGTGTTTGTGCCGACAGTGTTTGGATAATCTACTATGGTCTTGTCTGGGTTATAGCTGTAAGAAGTCTTCGATCCGTGTAAGACATCAATGAGCAAAGGGTTAGTTTGATCAGCTGAAATACTATCACAGTTAAAATATATACGTCAAGTTACCCTATCCCACGATATAACAATGGTGTGTCGACTTTCCCCCCAGTTATCACATTGCTTTTGACCAGATTATTTACAGGCACAGTGATTAAAGAGTGCTATTGACATTAAGATATTATGAAAACCTACTAAACCATCATCCTTTTTGTCGAAATTGAAATGGTCGATAACAATAGTGTTTTCTTCGTCAAACTCCACCCCGCATTCACTCCCCAACTCCCGAATAGATTCACCCACATTTGGGCCAGCAACTACAACGAGGTTTCCCCCATCGTCAACGAAATTGGTTATTTCCTTAACGTTTAATGCACCCCCAAACTCTAGTATTCTAAATTAGCGAAAAACTGGACGCACCGCTAACAGATGGGGCTAGAATAATTAGGCCCGAATATAAATATTCCCCAAGGTATTTTAGTGAAATAGATGATTCATCAGCAAGTTTTGTGGTCAAGTTATAGCCCCTGTCTAATTCATATTATAACTTTATTTGAACTTACTTGTCAACATATTTAAAAAAGTGGAATGAGTCTCTTTAATATGAAAATTCTCCAGAAGCACCAGCAGATTTTTCGATTTATCTTCGTAACTAACCACAAAAGTTGAAAATAATAGCACCAATAAATGCAACCACATTATTTGCATAGTGACGTTGTACTGGCGCCAAGCTGACGTACGCGAAGGCCTATGTTCAAACTTCACTGGTTTAGTCACTTATAATGCTGTTAAGTCAAAGATGAAAAAAGGCACTTGAGACTGATTTTAAAGACATTGAAGGTAATTCTTCTGTAGAATGGTATACGAATCCCTACGCTTATCATTCAGGAACATAGTGTATTAAAAGGTCTATGACACTACTGAATCATATGTTAACGTTTTACCTTTCTTTTAAAGGCGTCAGCTGCTGGCAACATCACCATCAGTTCTGCAAGTAAAATTTTCGGCTTACGGAAACTAGCTTGAAAAGGACTCATATGTACTCTGTACAACCCTACTAATATTCAACATTTAGGTAATGAAAACTTTAGTGAATTTCTGGTATTTAGCTTACAAACCAATCATGACGATGAATCCATGTCGAAATCACTCCTCCCTGTAGTGAACTAGCTAGAGACAGTCAGTTTTTTTGTTCTGGTATCGCGATATTTGGAAGTGCCTAAACGTTCTGGTTCTAAACAATAAACTGTAATGCTCCAAGTAGAGGCTACGCATTTTTCACATGACGAAACTTTTAATAAACTCATTTGTATTTTATTTGTATACACGACAACAGATCCAATTTGTTTGTTGATTATGCGTGGTGTTGCCTTTCAACGGTGGTTTAAATTATTTAAGTTACGGCCCATAAGGAAGAACAGGATGTAAAGGCAAACAAATCCTCTAACTGTCGTGTAAGTATTCAACTTTGACGCTGACCTGATTAGTTTAACTAAACATGCCCTAGCTGAAGGCGCTCGGTTAAGCATCCGCTCCATACTTTTTGACATATTGATAGCTTTGAAGATATGTCTCCGAACTCCTTCATTTCCAAATTCTGACTTAATTTAATTTGGGATCTTCGATTATGATGTTACTGATAACGGAGTTCATGTTTTCCTAACGAATCAATTAATCCATCAGGTAAATGCTACTCTTCTGTCTAAAAGACCAGGAGCACATAATCGCATAAATAGTTAGATTTAAGATCAAAACAGCCGTGTGTCACCGGTTGAGGAGTTAGAAACTCATCATGATAACAGGACAGGTAGTACAGTGGTGTGAATGACAAAGCTCTTATGGTGATATTTGCTCCAAACCACTTGATTTTTAAGCTGGACCTATGAATACTGAGATTTACATTTAGCGTATAACACTTTGAGATGTATTTCTTTATTTACTTGGACACAAATATTGGTGAAAGGGGGCACCAAATATATAAGCGCCACACAAAACAATGAGAATGAGAAGAGAAAAAATGCAAGGTGCGTATAGGAAAAAAAGGCGAACAATAACGACCAGAGAATAGTGTATGGTAGTGTAATATTAATTATAATAATAATGGGGGAAGAAGAAAGGTACAACCAAAAGAATTCTTTCAGTTAAGGAAGATACAACCACTTTTTCTAAAGGAAGCAAAAGGTTACAACAGAAACTCCACTGGCTTCTATTCTGAGCAAGATCCGGTAACGTCTCTAGCCGGTGTTGCACCATCTCTAGGACCACAACCAGGGAGTCCTGAAGTAGCAACAGAGGCCAGTCTTGTACAGCTTTCTATCACATCACGACACCATGTCATACACTGACCACCTCTCCGCTTTTTCCAACCAGTCCCAGAGTCGGCAAATAATGCACGACGTGGAATTCTCCCGGCGACATTCGTAGAACATGTCCAAGCCACAGAGCTCGGTGTTTCAATATGGTGACACTAATTGAATTATCGTCGCTCTACCTGAACATATGATGCCGAACCTCTGCATTACTAACATGATGTTGCCACTGGATGTCAGCAATCCTACGGAGACGACGATGATCAAACAAAGAGATTCGCCTAACATCCTCAACTCGGAGAGGCTAGATCTCACGAGCATGGAGCAAAACTGCTCTCACCAATGGATTGTTGGTCCGACCTTTTACAGCCAGACCAACATCACGAAGGCGCCAAAGATGGTCTAAATCGGCATAAGCCGCTCTGGATTTTATTATACATGAATTGATCTCACCACTCATACCACCAGTAGCACTTGCGCAACTATCTAGATACACGAACTTCTCCAGTAATTCTATCTACTCACTACTCAAAGTGAGTGCAGGGTCCTGCCAGTCTTGTAAAAGCACTTTGCACTTCGAAGGTACAAAGCACATGCTTTACCTACGGAAACTAATTGACAACTGATTAAGTGCTGATTGAACGATTTTAGTATCATCGCACAGTAAAATAATCTCATCCGCATGCTCAAGGTCAAAGTCTTTCTCTATGCAACAGATCCATACCGCCATTACTTGCATCCATCAGCGCTGTTTTCATAATGTCATCGATGGCAAAGTTGAAGAGGAATGGTGAGACTGAGTGACCATGTCTAACCCCACTGCTCGAATGGAACAATGGAGAGAGGTGGTTGTATGCCCTCACTCTACCTGAGGTGTTTGTATATAGGGCTTTTGGATGTTAATAAACTTTTCAGGCACACCCTACTTCAATAGACAATCCTGGAGAACAATTTTGTTCGGCGAGTCAAAAGCAGCCCTGATGTCAAGAAACACTACGATTGTCGGCCTTTGAGAAGTATGACAGTGTTCTAACATTTGGTGGAGGGTGACGATATGATCAATACGTCCTTGACCAGAACGAACACCTGCCTGCTTCTCGCGAGTCAATCTTTCTCAACTTTTGAACATTCTACGAGTATGACGAAAGCCAATAGCTTGGACGCAATCGGAAGTAGACATATCCCCCGATAGTTGTTACAGGAACGACGTGAACCCTTTTTAAAGATAGGGACAACTATCGACTCATTCCATGATGTTGGAATTATCAATACTTCGGCTATTTAAACCCCGTGTGAAGTTAAATTCTCTTTGCACGAATAAATTCTTCATAGTTAGCGGAAGCATTTTTGACTTACTTACTTACTTACTTACGCCTGTTACTCCTCGTGAAGGAGCATAGGCCACTCACCAGCATTCTCCATCCAACCCTGTCCTGGGCAATCCTTTCCAGCTCCGTCCAGTTGTAATTCATCGCTTTCATATCTGCTTTTATTATCCGACGCAATGTGTTCTTTGGCCTTCCTCTTTTTCGCTTCCCTTCAGGATTCCAAGTTAGGGCTTGCCTCGTGATGCAGTTTGACGATTTGCGTAATGTATGCCCTATCCATTTCCATCGTCTTTTCCTAATTTCTTCTTCAGCTGGAAGTTGGTTTGTTCTCTCCCACAGTAGGCTATTGCTGATGGTATCCGGCCAATGGATGTTGAGTATCTTGCGTAGACAGCTATTTATAAATACTTGTACTTTCTTGATTGTGGTTTTTGTAGTTCTCCAAGTTTCAGCTCCATACAGTAGAACTGCCTTGACGTTCGTATTGAAGATTCTCACTTTGATATTGGTTGAAAGTTGTTTTGAGTTCCATATGTTCTTCAATTGTAGGAATGCGACTCTTGCTTTGCCGATCCTCGCCTTTACGTCTGCATCTGAACCTCCTTGTTCATCGATGATGCTTCCCAGGTATGTGAAGGACTCTACATCTTCCAGAAATTCGCCATCAAGAGTGATTGGATTGCTGTTCTCCGCCTTGAATTTGAGGACCTTGGTTTTCCCTTTGTGTATACTGAGGCCTACTGATGCAGAGACTGCTGCTACACTGGCTGTCTTCATCTGCATCTGTTCGTGTGTACGTGATAGGAGGGCTAGGTCGTCTGCGAAGTTCAAATCGTCTAATTGATTCTGAGCTGTCCATTGTATTCCGTGTTTTCCTTCAGATGTTGAGGTCTTCATAATCCAGTCGACCACCAGAAGAAAGAGGAAGGGAGAGAGTAAACAGCCTTGTCTTACTCCAGTCCTTACTTGGAATGCATCTGTCAGCTGTCCTCCATGCACTACTTTGCACTGTAGTCCGTCGTATGAGTTCCGGATAATGTTGACAATCTTCTGAGGAACTCCGTAGTGTCGAAGAAGTTTCCATAATGTCCTCCTATCTACACTGTCGAATGCCTTTTCATAATCAATGAAGTTGATGTATAGTGATGAGTTCCACTCAACTGATTGTTCGACGATGATCCGTAGTGTTGCAATTTGGTCTGTGCACGACCGATCCTTACGGAATCCAGCTTGTTGATCTCGAAGTTGGGCGTCTACTGCATCCTTCATCCGGTTCAGCAACACTCTGTTGAAGACTTTCCCTGGTATTGACAGTAGTGTAATGCCTCTGTAGTTTCCACATTTGCTCAGATCTCCTTTCTTTGGAATCTTGACGAGGTGTCCTTCTTTCCAGTCCATTGGTACTTGTTCCTCCTCCCAAATCTTTTTGAATAGAAGGTATAGCATGCTTGTGGTTGCTTCGATGTCTGATTTCAGTGCTTCAGCTGGTATGTTGTCGGGTCCTGCTGCTTTCCCGATCTTGATTTGTCTGACGGCCATTCTAATTTCTTCCGTCGTTGGTGGGTTGACATCTATAGGAAGATCTATGTGTGCTGCTTCGATGTCCGGTGGATTCATTGGAGCCGGCCTATTCAGGAGTTCCTCGAAGTATTCTACCCATCTGTTACACTGTTGTTGAATTTCGGTGATTGGCTTGCCTTCTTTGTCTTTGACCGGCCTCTCTGGTTTACTGTATTTCCCTGATAGTTTCTTCGTTGTATCGTGAAGCTGTTTCATATTTCCTTCTCTAGCAGCTTTTTCTGCCGTCGTTGCTAGTTCTTCCACGTATTTCTGCTTGTCAGCTTTAATGCTTTTCTTCACTTGTTTGTTTGCTTCTATGTACTCAGTTTGTGCTTGGACTTTCTCTGTTCGTGTTCGGCTGTTGTTAATTGCTGCCTTCTTGTTCTTCCTTTCTTTGATCCTGTCCAGTGTCTCTATAGAGATCCATTCCTTATGATGATGCTTCTTGAGGCCCAGAACCTCTTGACACGTTGAAGTTATTGCTTCTTTGATACCTTTCCAGTTGTCCTCCATAGTAGTTTCTTCTTCATTCAGTAGATCTTGTAAGGCTTGAAACCTGTTGTTGAGAGCTATCTTGAATTCATTGAGTTTGTTAGTATCTCAAAGGAAGGCTGTATTGAACCTTTGTAGTGCTGTTTGTCCACTTGTCCAGTTCTTTTTCAGCTTCAGTTTTAAATTGGCTACAACTAGGTGGTGATCTGAAGCTACGTCAGCACCTCTCCTGGTTCTCACATCTTCCATTGTCCTTCGGAATTTTTTGTTGATGCAAATATGATCTATTTGGTTCTCTGTAGTGTGATCCGGTGAGATCCATGTAGCCTTGTGTATACGTTTGTATGGAAATATTGTGCCTCCTATGACTAATTTGTTGAATGCACACAAACTTGCAAATCTTTCTCCATTTTCGTTTCTTTCTCCCAGTCCATGTTGTCCCATAATATCTTCATATCCGATGTTGTCTATTCCGACTTTGGCATTTAGATCTCCCATCAGAATAGTTAGGTCCTTTCTTCGGCATTTCTCAATGATTGACTGCAACCGCTCGTAGAACTGATCTTTGATGTCGTCGTTGCTATCATTGGTGGGTGTATAACATTGGATAATATTCATTAAGATCCCCTCCTTCTTTGTTTTGAATGATGCTTTGATGATTCTGGATCCGTGAGACTCCCATCCTACGAGTGCATTTCGTGCTACTTTGGACAGCATAAGAGCGACTCCCTGAGTGTGTGGAGCATTTTCCTCTTCGTGACCGGAGTATAGCAGCATCTCTCCCGTGGCTAGCCTTTTCTGTCCAGCTTGGGTCCAGTGGGTTTCGCTGATTCCCAGTACTGCCAAGTTGTATCTCCTCATTTCCATTGCTATTTGACTGGTCTTCCCGGTTTCCCACATTGTTCGAACGTTCCATGTACCTATAAAAATTTTTGCTCTAGTTGTTAGAAGGGGCATCGGCCTCGTGGCTTCCGAAGGAACTCGGCTTTCACCATGAAGCGTCATAATTCTTCTAACTGAAGACCTTCTAACTCCCAGGGCAGAGTTTAAGTGGTTTGGATTATTTTTTCTGGTAAGCGTTTTTTTAGCGAGTTAGTTTTCTACGGGATGGGGACGCTAACCCCATGCCCAACCCTCCTCCTTTATCCGGGCTTGGGACCGGCAGTGACCCTGTTAGAGCTACAGGCGGAGTTATTTTTGACTACCCTAATATTATTTGCGAACAACTCAACAAGCACCTCTCGCGATGCTACAAAACTGGAACTGAAAGCTCTATCATTACATTTCCAATGCTGACATCCAAACACCTATCGAAAATTGATTTTGTGCCCTCCAACATTCAGTGGTCATAGATGCTCTGAAAAAGTATTATGATGGTGGACCTTCCGGGATCCGTCCATCATTTGTGAAATATAGAAGTAGGGAATTTCCACTATTTTTTTTGAAACTTTTCAACGTGTCTATGGAATATGGGACCTATCCATCTGTATGGAAAACATCTCTTATCATCCCTGGATTCAAAGCGGGATCACGTAGTGATATTGCTAACTATAGGCCCATTAGTTTGACATCCGTGCTTTCAACAACCATGGAAGAAATCATCCACAAACAACTATTAACATTTTTACTTTCGGTTAGTCTGATTAGCCCATCCCCACACGGGTTTATGGCTAAACGCTCATGCTTCACATCGCACCTGGAACTTTTTGATCAAACTACTCAGAGAAGATATGTTGGTCAGTCAGCGATGATTCTTAACTTCGATTTCGGTAGGGCTTTCAACAGTATCTCACACAAACTCCTTCCCCCAAAACTATCTTCATTTGGCATACAGAATCCCCTTTCATCTTGTCTCAAATCTTTTTTAGAAGAACGTAGTCAGATCGTTCACTTTGGACCTTGCTACTCTAGGCCTGTGAATGTAACCAGTGGGGTTATACAAGGAAGTGTGATTGGTCCATTAATCTTTCTCCTTCTTACCAATGACATGTGTTCCATCTTTCAGTATGGTAAACATTTCCTTTTTGCCGATTACCTAAAAGTAGTTTATTTATTCTCTGCTCCCACCACAGAAATCTATATTTCAGCGGTAATCCAAGAAGAAATAAACAAGTTGTACGAATGGACTGTTCCGTGTAATTCGTCACTTAATGTTGACAAAAGTGGATTTATTCACATTGGCCGCTGCCTTAACTTAAATCTAACTGTACACAAACATACACTGAAACCTCTCAACACTGTTCGTGACTTGGGTTTAAGACATAGCAACAGTTTGAACTTTTCTGAGCACATTATATCTCAAGTATCCAAAGCTAGAAAGCTCATTTGATTCATAATGCTAAACTTCAATAATATCGAATCGAGGTTATTATTATACAGAAAATGTATCTTACCCATTCTTGAATATGTTATTTTAGTTTACAGTATTTGCAGGCATAATGACCAGATTAAAATTGAAGGTGTTCAAAGAAGGTTCACCAAAGCTGTTTTGGGGTATTTTGACAACAAAGACTATCACCAAAGATGTAAACAACTCAAATTAGAACCTCTCTGGATCAGACGTATCAAATTAAACCTTGTCTTTATCTACCGGCTTATTAACGATATTTCCCACTCTTCGATTTCCACCCCCTCATACTCTATGATATCACACCAAAATCTACGCAATAAGGGAACTATTCTAGCAATTTCAAGAACCCACACAAGCCTACGCTAGAATGTTTCCGCTATTCGCTACTCAACCATGTAGAACAGACTGCCAGTGAACCTCCGTTTCAGTGAAACTACAACCTAGCTCAGAAGTCTCCTTGATGATTTTCTTTCTGAAAGTGGATTGTGTCACCTACTAAATATCAGTGCGTTTAATAATGATTTATACACACAACGTCCGTCATCTATCTAATTGACTGAAAAGTAAAGTGTAACCTATGAAACTTTTCATGCCTATTTTATTTCTGTTCATCCTAATATATGAAATCTGCCAATGTTCATATTTGTAATTATTACTATTATTGTTATTATCATGATTGGTCCATCAACTCATTAGATATTTTTTTCATCTCTTTTTTTCTTTCTATACATGTTTTATTCCTAAACATCGAAAGTCTATAGCCAGAAACAAGTTATCTTACTTTACATTTAAATAAATTAACTCATCAGATTCATTTCATCTTCACCACATGTATAACACATAGAAATTTATATTTGATTATCCTTTGCAATTAATTGTGACTTTCATAGCATCATTTTAAATTATTATTTCACAAACATTTATACTAATATCAAATTTTACTGTGTATCTTAATACATAAATGTACATGTGTTTACCTGATTGGACTTTAAAAAATTTAAAAAATCAATGCTTCGTTTCGGAGGTCGATATTCATTATACTCTTATTATCATGGTTGAAGCCTTTCACTAGGTGCTCATTTCTATTCTCTCTCTTCCTTCTAAATAAATATTATTCTTAAGATTCCGAATTTTGTAATTAAGACAATAACTTGTGTTACACTTAAATTAACTTATTAGACTCGTTTTATCTTCACTATGCATATATGACTAATAAATATTGATATTTCGTTATCGTTTTCACTTAATTGAGACTTTCATAGCATCACTCCAAATGATGACTGCACAAACATTTATTCTGACGTCATATCATACTGCAATAGTAAGTTTTTTTGTAATTATTTTCTATTTTATTTTTGTTACTAATTTGACGATACATACATAGTCGTTTAATCTTGTCCTGTGTTCATAAACACACCTATTAAACTATATGCGTATTTCACGTCTCCTTTATTTCTATTCCCCTATTTTCTTCCACTCTTTCTTTAAAATCAATTCAATATTCTTCTCAATTACACAGAACCTGATCTATTATTATTCTATTATTATTACTCTCTTTCTTAGATATAATGCTAACATTATTGAAACTTGTGTATTATTGCATTTTTGAAGAAACCCGAAATGGTTTCTTCACAACGCTTATGTACCCATAAGATGTTTGTGAATAATAATAATAATAATAATAATAATAATAATAATACTCCCCAAATCCCAAAGCTTTGTAAACAACGTTGTCAGTTCCTTGTCCATAAAGTCACCACCATCTATAAAAGGAGCCGGAGGTAGGTCGTCTGGATCCGGTGATCTGTAGCGCTTCAAGAGTTGGAGTTCCTTGCGGACTTCCTCCTCATTTGGTGGATCAGTCGCCACCGGTCATGGAGGGCAGGACAATCTGACCGATGTTGCCGGAGCAGCAGGCCAGTTGAACTGTCCTTCGAAGAATTCTGCCCATCGTCCAAGACGTCGATGGATGTTAGTGATTGGCATCCCATCATCCTCGCAGATTGTTTCGCTCACACTAGACTTCTTGCTGCCAGTAGCTCGGATGAGTTGGAAGAGCTTCCGGTAATTACCAGATGCAGTTACTGCTTCCAGCTCATAAGCACTACCCAACCACCAGGCTTCGCGGTCCTTACGCAAGCTTTGCCAGATTTCATTGCGTAACAGCCTTCGTTCGTGGTCAAACTCACAGTCACCCGGAGTAGAACGATGGGCTTCGATGAGTTGTAAGGTGCCTGAAGAAACCCAGTGCTTATAAGTGGGACGTTTCGCGAACCCACAACTGACTGATCCCGCCATTTTCATGGCGTCATGCAATTGCAGCCAATGCTCATCTATATTTTTCGGTGGAATGGTAGCTAGCCTAGAAACTAGCTCGGCTCGATACTTACTAGCAACAGAAGTTGCAACCAGCTTGCTAACAACAATCCGTTGGTGGCGGTCACTTCATTGGCCACTGAAAAGTAAGGTAAGATTGGTGCAGACCAAGGCATGGTCAGAGTCCAGATAGGTACTCCAAAAGGAGCGGCAGTCTTGTACACAACCACGCCAGCGGTCGCTGATCGCGATGTGATCAATCTGAGTCCAGGCTTGGGATGCAGAGCGAGGACGCCAGGTGGCACATCGGCGATGACCGTGCCGAAAGTTAGTGCTAGCCAGAAACAGGTTGTGGTCTGTGCACAGTTGCAGTAGACGGTCCCCGTTATCTGACCTGCGACCAACGAGTCCCCATCGGCCACCTAAACGACCCTCTTCTGTGCCTAGACGTCCGACCTGAGCATTCAAATCTCCGGCTAGTACAATAATATCTGTCGAACCCACTTTCTGTAGAAGAACAGTTAAGCGACATATGGAGAGCGAATTTGTAGTACTTCACAAGGGTCTTGACTACAGGTCTCGGATAGACAACACACGTCGAAATTAAGACTTTTTAAAGACATAGCCAGCACTATCTGTTATCCGATCTGCATTAGTGTGCGAACGTTGAAGACAGTCAGTTTGAATGGTGCACGTGGCTTCAGAAAAACTGCTTCAGTATTCGTATTTAGTGGTAGCATACAATTTTCAACCAGGCAGTGACTCAATATCGCTTAGATAGAACCGAGTTCCCATCATAGGCGAGCTGATGTATAAGTTGAAAAATAAGGACACACAAAGTGGGAATAAAAGAGGGTGAATAAGCGATGTAGCAAATAATAATAACAATAATAGTATCAATGTGAACTGTTTGACTGTAAATCGAAGCGTGAATAGAATTTTCAGTAAATATCGGCATTTCATTCCATTTAATTCCATTTGTGCGTGGCTGTGTCACTACTCGGGTGCCTAGACTGAAGCAGGTGGTTTTCTTAGGGGGCCAATCCACGAGCCTTTGACTAAAGACCTGACCAACAAGGCAGTGAAGCATCGTGAGGAGATGCAGTCCCATGGGACCCGTTGACCAACAATAGGTACATACGCCATCTGTTCCTTCAGGATACTGGAGCCCATATGCGCTAGGGTTTTCTAACTCCCCAAGTGGACTCACCGTGTCCACCAACCCGGTTAAAGTGCCGGACATTCGCCTTTCGTCCTCTCAATTTCGTAAACAACACCCATGGTGAGAGAAGACAGTGAGTAGGACTTCCCTGGCAGAGGCTGTATACATTTGGCCGTGTGAGAGCATTTCGAGAGGGCGGCCCCCCCACTCTCAACCACACCACGGCATTTGGGGGCTACACTTAGAGAAGTTGAAAATGGTGAACGCGGTAACGCCTTATAAAATATAGAATGGATCGTCCATGCAACTATGATCACTCTGCGTTCTCTTGCTTTTTACGTAGAATTTATTACTCTCCAGTCTAAGTGTGTCCTTTAGAAGTTCTAGACGTCATATTGATGATCATCACGATAGAACGAGTCAGTGTGGACAATGATGTGACTTCCAAGTATGATCTTGTATATCGGTTGGTCACGCCATGGCAAACCTACGATTTTGCTATTAGACCTATTGTTCTAGTAGTAAAGATAAATATACTAATATCCAACTGAGCTATAAGTCAACACTTCACAAAGTGGATATATTTGATTTACTGTGAATTACTTGAAAAAACTAATTTTTCTGAGTTTTATCCTATTCTAATTGGTTTTTGATTGAAAAGTAATGCTCCTTTGACCGGTTAATAATCCACGATTGAACTTTGAACGTCATGCCAGCTATCTTGTTTACTGCAGTTTGTCTCCACAACTTAAGAAGGATGGAGAAGCGTACTGCTAGATATCCTACTTTTATCTTAAAATAGGTTGATTTATCAGGCCGGAATCATAAATGAAGGTATCTCAAAAGCTTCTCCGTTGCATATAGGGATTCAGAGTACCGGCGTAAAATCCATCTTTAAGTATCTGTGATAATTCATGAGAAAATAACGAATACTCTAACTAGAGTCTGTTTTGTTGATTGTTTTCGTCAAGCACAGTGGTATTAATCTATCCATGGTGGGATATTTCACGATTTCCAGGAAAGTTTATTTTAATGAACAATTGTTCTCTCATTTTGTAGCCGTTTTATCGGTGTTAGTTTTGTCTTTGCTGGGAAGATTATTATACCTTGGTTGACAGGAAAGTTTTTACCTTTTATCAAAAAAATATCGTTCATACTTAGTTATCAATCACCTTCTGTTCCCAACTGATCTTGCAGGTTCGCCATTTCAATAGTGACTATATAATTGCATTGAATCCTAACCTCAATCCCCAAAGCTGAACATGAGATAACGGGGGAAATAGACTTTCAACATGTAACACTAAGAGAAGGTCAATTGTGGTGGAGGCGGTAACATTCATTCGAAATTAAATTCATCGGATGGCATGGATCGGCCTTGTAGGCGTGGTCATACTTATGTAACAGTCTTTTATCTACATCCAGCCCAAATGTGTTCTTCATCGTATATTGATGATTGTTACAATACGATAAGTTAGGGTAGACAATGATGTGACTTACACGTAAGATCTTATAGATCAGGCAGTTACGTCGTGACAAATCTACAGTTTTAGGACTAAGTTTATTATTAGAGAAGTACTAATAGCTAAGTAGACCATGATTCCACAACTATACCTTCTGGAGAAAGTATCATCCAGTTATATCCTGTTTTGTTTGGGATTATATTCAATCATTTAGTACTACTATCACAGTTTATCGCTATAAGAAACAGAATTGATCGTATACGAACGATCCTGAAATAAACAACTGGGCGCCACTGTAAAATCTCCGGCACAAATCTACAGGCATTACTGGAAATTTAGTTTTACAGCTTCATTAATCTATCCTGATACCAAGCACCATTACTCATTGTCATTGTAACACATTCGTTAATAATGCAGAAAGTGACAGAGGATAATAGTATTGCGGGAAGATAACACACCCTATCTTAGAGGTAGACGGACATAAAACTATAGAATTATGGTCTACGTCATCATTGATGATATCATAATAATAGACCTAATCCTAAAATTGTAGATATGTCGTGATGTAACTGCCTAATCTAGAAGATCTTACGTGGAAGTCACATCATTGTCTACACCGACTCACCGTATCGCAACAATCACCAACATGTCTGGAGGTTCTAAAGAATATAGTAAGGCTGCTTATTGGATAATATATTTAATGTGAGTAAAGAAAAGTTTTACAGAATGAACAAATCTGCGAGGCTGAGCCATGCCATCCCATTGAACTAGTTATTCCACTGTTAACCTTCGCTTCATGTGACTTGTTGAATATAATTCCTTTCAGTAACTAAATGCCCAGCTTCAAAGTTCGTTTGGTTAGGGTTCAATGTCACTACCATACTGCAGAACATATTATTTGGGGGATGAAAAGTATTCATGTGACCTGTTTAAATAAGTAAAAAAGACGACCGATCGAGTGCTTTCATTCAGTTGTTTGCTTTAAATTCGACAAGACTGGCACCAATACTGACTGGATGATGCATCATGTGTTATACGTAGTCATTCTCTGTGAGGCCGAATCCTAAGGAAAAGATGCTTAAATCAATAAAAAGACCCAGTATTTGATTGGAATAAGTTCTCAGCGTCCCTTTTTGTAGTTGTCCTATAACCAAAACTGTAAAATTCGGTCGGTAATAAATCTATATACGGTCTCTGGACACAATGCTACCATAGAATAGTGAAAACTAATCATAGGTAAGGTGATGTCAGGTTATGTAAACACTCTTAACGAATTGTTGTTGAAAGTACAGACTGTAGACTTTCCCCTTACTTATATATGAGGCTCACTGATCAAGAGACTCCTCACAGTACGACCAAACATTCTAGAAGCAATATCTTTTGTTTTCCCTTCTTCAACGTAATGTTCTGCATCCAAGGATCATCAAACCCTTTGAAAGTTCTTCAAAGTGATCAACCCAACTGAAACTAAGAGGTGATATTAGTACTACAGTAAATGGTCTTTTTTAAGGAGTGATGTAGAGAAATTTACGAGTTTTTCAAAAAACAAATATTTGTGGATCTCAAAACCGTGTTAGCTGTTTTTTCATCTCTTTATGCGAATCGACTAATAGTCTTGATCTGTCGTGACTGAACAGGAATGGTGTGACTACATAAATTACCTAACCTTGCCCCTAAGTCATACCATCATTAATCGCTTTTCGGGACATAGATTGTATTAAATCAAGCTCAATACACGCTTGCTTTGGTGCACGCTGATTGGCTAATTCTTATCCAATCAGCGTTAGCCAATACTTAGTGAACACTCTAGAAATCTTCTCATGTGAAAAACTATGGATATGCTAACATTTTTCCTATTATGCTTCTTACTTCCATCTAACCTTGTTATTTGAAATATAATCTCTTTCCTGTTCAACTGTGTTCTGATTTGAGGACTTGTCGAGTGAATCGGCTCCCGAGAATGCTAAGCAATAGGAATAGCTGGGCTATAACCGCAAGAGAGAATTATAACACTAGTATACCCATGAAGTTCCCAAGATATCCTGCTTCTAAGGAATCCTTGGGAAGTAAACAAGATCTCACTGGTAAAACAGCACATTTATAATAGTGATGAGAAATGCATGTAGTATGATCAGTCATGCATAACGGAGCCATCCTTCCTCTATTCTTACCGGGTTCTTCGCTGATGTGGACTCTGTCATCAATGATTTAACCCTCACCGATTAGTCTCCTAATCCACAGGTACGTTCAGATTGAAAGACCATTTAGCTATTTTTCATTGCTCATGCACTGATTCTACAAGCCCATACATTGAATCCCTGTTTTTGCAGGCGTTTCAATGCCTACAACAACCTGCCCACTGAACCAAGCGAACGAAGGTTGGTAGATGGAAGTACTAAACTATCTGGTCATGGGACTTTGGTTTCTGATTTCAAGACATGTGCAGGTTTAGTCGGACGTCTAGCTGTCTAGTTCCGATCAATGCTGGATATGCGTCTCCAACTTTGCAAACTGCAGTTTTAATCGCTGTATGTAATCAGCAGTGTTGCACACCATATCGTGTCGAGCTCACTAGAGAAGAGACAAAGAGTAAGTTATGAGTTGACAGTATGGTTATCCATGTCCGCATAGTATATATATACATGAACAAATAATTGGACCTCATGACCTTTATCATCATTTTAAGCCGGGCCGGAAAGCAAGAGGGGAAATGTATCAAATAATGTTACTCTCAGGCAAGCGTCAGCGAACAAGTCCCCCAAAAAGTACACGAATATGCGCGCGAATACTGCAAGATAACAAAACAGCATCACATGGGCAAAATGTTTTCGGTGCTTTTATCGAAAATATATGAAAACACATTAATAAAATCAAGTTTTTTGGGTGTTGTATTGTAATTAAGTGTGTGGCGGTAAATAAATTCCCAAAATAAATAATTCTTTAAGTCTTCGACATTTGATAGTGTTCTCACTAGTTTTACTGGGACTGACCTGGCTGAAGATGATCGTTCACGCATCCGCAACAGATCACGAATGGGTACACCGTGGCGTTACTGACCAGCAAACATGATGGTGGGGAGATAAATTCAATCCACCCATGTCTGTAGGGCAGAACAATTTGTTTAATTACGGCTCCTTATGGTTTAGTGGGATGTCATGAACTTATGATATTGGTGCTGATTTATCATGCAAACTACCTCTTTAAATCGTGTTACGAACGTTGAATTGGTTTCACTTCCTACCCAGTAATCCTATTACAAGCAAACCAGACAATTCGCTAATATACGAAGCCTACTCAAGACCCTATAATACCTGAAAAAAATAATAATACAAAAAAACGAAAAGGGCTCTAATACCTTTGATAATAAAAGGGAGATAGCCAATTGTATATCACAACACTGTTTCTAGGATTATATTTTATTTAATAACCACACAATCCCATACTCTCAGCTCCTTTCCGAATCGCCTCCATTTGTCAGTTGTATGTCCACTCACACCTTGTTAACACTTATTTTCTTTAACCTATTAAAGTGCTCTTTCTTGACAAATACCATAATAAAAGAAAATTAGACTGAGTAATCATACCTTAAACATTCCTTCATGAATATTGGCTACTCTGCCTCTCGTCCTTTCTTTTACTTGCTCCCTCTTTCTGCCCCCTTGTGATATGGAACAAAAGATTTCATCCTGCACCATCCTCAAAGCCTTAGACATTCCAAAGGTACATAAGGTTGCGATATTTAGAAGCTCCCACCTTCAATAAACCTATCCTTGACTATCAGTTGCACATTTGCAACGCAACTTTCATGAAGCGCGCCAACTGTGGTACTGATTAAAACCATCTACATTCATATCTTATAAATTATCAACCCAGCTATGTAATTTACTACAGTGGATATTGTATCATTTGTATCAATTTGATCTTGCCTGTAAACTGGCATGCCTCATGTAACAAACTGTTATTTGAGAATAAATTATTATTATTACTATTATTATTACACATCTTCTACAAGTGTTAGTCAGCTTGAATCGGACGCTTCTCAAGATATCGGTAGTCTTTCAAATGCATCGTCGAACCTCTTCGTTTCTGACTTTTGATTTGATTGCTTGGTATACTTTGATTATAAAGGTGTTATTAGTTAGTGTGTTATTAAATTCTGAATACTTGTGTTATCATTTAGTGTATGTTGAAGTCATTGTAGAGGGGGTTTTCTCCTAAGTACTTACTGGTTTTGCCACATTTATTTTTGTTGAACCAACCACTAATTGAAGGTATTCAGTCAAGCGTCTATAATATATTGAAATGCAACTGATTGTGAGACATGCCTTCACACTTGACAGACCAGCGTGGATGTCATACAGCACAATAATCCTACCTAAAATTCAAACATGTCTTGTGGTTCAACCATCATCAGCTTATCCTTCAAGTGTATAACGAATATTTTGACAAGAGTCACATATAACTATACATTCAACTCCTAACTCATCCAACACACCCAGTAAAACAGTTGATCACGTTTGTTCTGAATACCGGCCTGGTGAAGTTATTATAGTAAATGGTTCAATTGGTGACAATATGGCAAGCCAGTGTACTGTTTAGATGGTACTTTAGTAGTTATGAATTAGCCAGTATCTAAATTCTATAAAGTATGCGAACAAGTAACTAAACCAGACAGTAAACAAATATTGAATGGCCCAAACGGTTTTGGACGGAATGGAACAAGCTTTCGCTTAACGGAATTTCGTATTTAGTAGCAGAGGATCACTGATACCTCCAGGCAGAAATCTAGGTATATTATCTATAAAAGAAGAAAAGAAGTAAACGTTGGTGAGTCACAGTAAGATACTATCCTTGGCTCTTTAGAACACCCCACGTTTTCTCTTGAAGAATTCCTAGGAAGTTGCTTAGACTAGCTCAGCTGGCAGAGATTTCCGGCATTTGACCACTCTTAAGGAGTAGAAGAGGTATTTACAATCCGTTCTTTAGTATTATGTCTTCAGTTGCTGTGTGTTACCCCTAAGGTTTGTGCTGGGACTAAGCTTACGTAGGTGTTTAAGGGGTGTCTAGAAGTGTTTAGGATTCTGTAAGCCATTAGAAGGTCACCTCTGAAACGCCTGTATTCTGATGGGTAAAGATCCAGTGATTGAAAGAGCTCTTCATAAGGCTTGATTATGAGTCCACAAACTGATTTCCTAACTCGCCGTTGGATACGTTCTAGAGTGTCCTTATCCTTTTGGAGTAAGGGAGGAAATACTGTTTCCGTATTCTAGATGGGGACGAATGAAACTGTGGAAGATTATATGGAAATTTCTTCTGTCAAATTGGCCAAAAATGCGCTTCCATGTTACAATTGCAGAGTTTGTTCGGAAGGCATTTTTGTCGCAGTTAACGTAAGACTTTAAATCATAGGGTACTAACACTTTTCGATATTTTTCAACTTGGAATACCTCTAGGAGGGAGTTGCCTAAGTTGTAGCTGTAGTCTGCAACATGTCTCTGATGGACTACTTCACACTTTGAAGTGTTAAAATTATATCTATCGTCATTTGCCCAACTTTGAAGCCGAGTTAGATCCTCCTGAAGTGCCAATTTATTCTATTGGCTACTCATTTCTCTCTAGAGTTTCACATCATCAACGAAAGTAATAAATTTGAACCACGGAGTACCACACTAGGACATTCCATATCCTGCGAGAAAGTGAAGTTAACCTTAACCCTAAAATGTCGATTTTTTATGTGAAGTGAAACGACCAATCAAAGGTGATTTGATACCTAATCGCTTGAGCTTATTGATAAGACATATATGGTTGACCCTATCAAAAGCTTTTGAGAAGTTAAGGTAAATGACGTGAACTTTCTGCTTGCGGTCAGTGATGGTTGTCCATCTGTCAGCAGGTTGGTCATACAAGAGTGACCTTTTCTGAAACTGTTGTTGGAGTGAAACGAAGTTTGTGATTAATAAATTGTTGTGTATACAGTCGTGCATCAAAGACTCCACAAAGTTTTTGAAAAATGGTGTGATGTGATCCAGCTTCCAAGTTTTCGGTAGTGTACTTCAGCGTAAGGAATGTGTGAACACCACACTAAGCGGTGTTGCCAAGATTGAAGCTGCTTCTCCCAGTATAGCAGAATGGACCATGTCCGGACCAGGTGTGTCTTTTTTAGATGCCGCTGTCTCCGGTACACCAAGTCAGCGGTCAGGTTCACTTCTGAAACTCCTGTGGAGTTGCAGATGAAGCTTTCACCAATAAAGCTAGTGTGGGTCGGTTGAAATGTCCGAAACTATTGTTCAGCCAGGTTAGTGGCGTCACCATCGTTTTTGGCAGAGTCATTAGGAGCTAGTAACAGGGAAACCCCAGTTTTGGATTGTTGAAAAGAGGATGAATGACGGAATAAGCTTTCGTGATTGGAGACAAATTCTTAAATAAGTTTGTCTGGTCCTGAAGCCTGTCCTCTTTTATTACCTTTATGCATATTTCTTATTTGTTTGAATTGCCTGTATACACCTCTGTTACCAGCTCGTTTGTATTCCACCCAGCAGTCACTTTTGAGGTTTAGCAGACAAAGTGTGTGGTTCTTGATAACTGTAGGTTGCTTGTGGCTCTTAGGGACCGTCAGTGGAACAGACTGCCTCGTAGCACATGAGAAATCTCAATAAGCATTCACATCAAGTTGAGGGTGAACTTCCTAATCCATCTGCTGTAGATTGTCCTGTAAAGCTGACACATCCAACCATTTGAAATTCCAGTGCCTATTATCGGTAAGATGTCCTAACTCAGGTTTATTGATAAAATTGAAGGCCATGACAGCATGATCGCTTTTCCCCAGAAGAGCCAGGATTGAAAGGTTGTAAATTGGGAATCCTTCGTTTAAAAATACACAGCCTAAGCGCGACGGGGTCTAGCTGTTTCTCTGACGAATTGCTGACTTGATATTTTCGAATAGTTCCAGACCTTCAATCAGGTTGAAGAACCGAGCTTCAATAGAGTTTTGACCTCCAATATACGTATTTTCCGTGAAATGAACTCCAGGATGATCGAAGTCACCTAGAATCAGGACATCAGTGGATTCGAGACGAGTAGAGTGGGATAATCCTTCCAGCATATGATTGTCGTACCCGATGTCAGCAGACGGCTTACTGTAGGTGACTCTAACTAGACACCTCGAGGTGATAGAAATTTTACTGAGCGTCATACAGATTCGTCAAGATTGAAAAATTTGGTTGTATACTTGATGTACCTCTAGACAAGATCTTGTGTATAAGACTACTCCGCCCCCATTCCGTTTTTTCTGTCATTGCGAAACAAAGATATCCCGGGTATTGCTAGCTCCTGGTCCGTAAACTGAGAAGATATCCAAATTTCAGATATGCTTGTCGGATGAGCATTACTGGCATTTCTGAGTTCGTTTATCTCATCCATTTTATTCGGTAAACTCGTGGTGTTCATATATAAGCAGTTTATGCTTTTCAGTTTGGAAATTATAAGCTTCCCCGCTCTGTTTATCTGTATAAGTCTTGTGTGAATGGACAGGTAACCTACCTACACAGTGTTTTCCGAGTTGGTAGTCCCTGTCCTTCCATGTTTTTTTATGATCTAGACAGTTCACAAGTAGGATAGTCGGCTTCAATCCGCTCTTGTACTTGATTCTGTCATCGTATAACCTATCCGGATGCATACAGATTCCAGTCAGCAACCGGCGTCAGTTGACGCGAAATGCCTCGAGAATTGTAGCCGCCATATGGGAAAATAGGAAGGTAATTTTCATCAGCCGGGTTCTACAATTCTCGTTTTTCTTGGCTAACCTCACCACTTGTTGAGTAAATATGTTTTTGAGCTTCAATGACTGCTTGATGAATTTTTATTCCTGAATATCAGAGTTCGTGTGGTCAGGGTCGGTGTTTTCTGGTACACCTTGCACAATGATATTTCTTCCGCGAAAAAACCCCTCGCAAGATTCCTTAGGAATGCTTCTGATGAGATTGCGCTCAGAATACAGTATATCAGGCAGTATTTTCACATTCTCACCCGATTTCAGTAAATGGCTAGCCATTTACACATCCTCTACGTCCGCAGCCTTAGTAGGCGTTACACGAAGTAGTCTTGGGTGATGTAAATGCTCGGAGTCCTTTCACTGAGTCATGTGGCCGCCAAAGGCTCTATTTCGGGAGGTTCGCGCTTCCTGTTTAACTCTTCCCAGAGAATCCTGTTATTTTTATCCTGTAGACTGAGGGGAAGGTCAGGGTTGTCCCTAAGGTTCATGATTATGAAAGAAGAACCGTGAACCATGACTACTTTCCCAGGTTTTTGGGTATTTTCAGGTTCAGGACCTTGTTGTTTGGTGGTTGAGGCGCGTCTCAGATTTATATGCTCTTCGCTGACTGGTTGGACAGTCTTAAGGGTAGACTGTACAACCAAATCACCAGTTGATTTCACTACGTTACGTAGAATGTCTTGCTTCTTAGACGGTGACGACCGGTTCTTTTTATCTTTGTTGAAGGGAGTCCAATGGCCTACAATGCATTCGGCGATCCTATGCTAGGAGACTGAAGTTTGCTGAGGGAGTCTACTACAGTCGACGTTATGACCGTGCTGAGATTTAGCATGTTATCACTAGTGTCAGTGCGTGTTCCGTCGATACCAGCGTTGTCGACGTCCCCCTTTTCTTCGCTGAGCATCTTTTTTCCCGTTTTAGGACTACCTATTTTCAGGTTTGCCGACAACTTTTTCAGCAGACTTGTCAAGAGAATGATGATGTTGATCAGTAAAACCTCAGTATTCGTGTTGAATGAATCACACACCCACATACAATCCCACCTACTGAGTCTGTTGTAAGTAGTTACTGTAAGATCTGTGCGTGTTTCGTGGAACCAACCCTTGCAATTGTCATACTGCATGACAGAGGTAACAGCAAAACGGCATGCGGGTCGCTTGCATGTATTCCTTAAGATTATGATGTATATTGTTTGATAGATCCTAGCAAAAGCCCCAGAGCGTAAAACAAAAACAATAGCACACTAAAAACGGATAAAATGGATAAAACGGGTGGTACACAAGGTTAAGATAAACTAAAACCAGCCTTGACGTGAAAAACTGAAGAACCAAATAGTAATCTGGGGCGAAACCACAGTCAACTATTAACTAGGAAAAAATCCAAAAAGGAAAGCAATCTACGGAACATTCAGCTCAAGACAGGTTCTTTAGATCAAAATGGTACTTTTTTGTGTAAAAACACAACAAAAGTTTGAGCTACGTAAATCACGATAGGACTAAACATCCCATCCGTAAAACGTGCCTCAGTCAAACATTAATTTATGCGGGAATCGGGTTAAATATTGATCTGAATATGTCTTCGTTTGGTTTCCTTATATCCGCTAAAGCATTAGGCTTACATGGAAACGTTGCGGATAAATCCACACACACACTAGGCTGCTGCGTTTTGAAGGACTGAACCAATGGCGTAGGGTTGGCGCCATACAAACATAACGCCATACCGTCCTAGTGATGGTTGATCGTGGTGGTGTGTCGGGTTCTCCCGTTATGCACTCCAGATCGCGTGCTGATCGTCCTCGAAAAAGGTTGGGGTTGCGCACTTAATTCGTTTTGTCAAGTGTTTACTTTCATGCACAGCTAGCCATATCTTTCGTTTAAGAAGTCGCAGAAGTGCAACCCCAGGATGATTAAATAAGTACGAATGATTTATTAGTCTGATGTCTACATCAACCCGAACTTAAGTACCTGTATTGAATCTTTTCAGGCACCGAAATAGTAGCAGTGCCTCAAGTCGGACCAGTTCTCCTGGTTCCTTTTTAGTCAGTGAAATCAAACGCAATGGGCGAAATGAAGAGATTCGTAGGCGCGACGAACAGAGAGCTGAAGAGGACAGGATATTGTAAGTTAATCATAGCCAAGTTATGCTTTTTTTAAATGGTTCGAGTCTTTCCAAGCCCTATTTTCCCATGCTGCTATTAGCATACTAGTCCCGTAGTTGATTGGCACCAAGTACTAAGAAAGAAAAATCAAGGCCAAGCATTTGCTTGTTCACATGATGTAGTAGTCTAAGAAATGACGACATCTAAATCTCTTGTGATCTAATAAGTCAGTTTACACGGTAACCTGTTAGTACTCAAGTGTGTGATACAGTCGAGGAGCATCCTGCGTAATTTCTTAAACCTAAATGGTGTTTTATAAAACAAGTAACCTTCAGAAACTCTGTTACAAAGGGCGAAAAGTTATAGTGTGGATTCGGTGAAATATTCTAATTCATAGTTTTGAAAGATCTACGTCTTCATCCCAGTTCAAGCATCCATAAGTTCGTATCAAATGTATTAACACACTAGAAACTTCGGAAATCACAAATTTCCCTATTAATGCGTACTAGAGTTAACCCCAACTAGTTGTTTTGCTTGGTATTAAAATGAGTTTCATACAATACGATGATTTTATATAATTTTCCAAACGACAGACATCGCAGTTTCATTATCTAGTTGCCAGCCTGTTTCACATCTTCGAATTAAATTGTTTGCAATCCTCATTAAGATTTATTACTTAATCAAACATTATCTTCAACTTTTATCGTTTTATAGGCGTCAACGGTGGGCAGAATCTAAACTTCTTGAAGAGGAAGTCGCTCGACGCCTGGAGCGTTACTTGGACTGTGAGCTTGCTAAGTTACTCGTGTTACGAAAAGTCCAGTTTAATGCCGAAATTGAACGACGAGTGGAGGCTGAACGTACTGAGGTATTACGTCGAAGAGCTGAAGAAGCTGAACGTAAAGCTAGAGAAGAAGCTGAGGCATTACAACGACGTGAAGTACGTTTTCCTATATAACGTCTAACATGATGACTCGTTTTCCTGTTCCATTTGTCTAGATGAGGCTCTAAATAAATACAAAGTCATTAGCATTACAGTTTAAACTACTAGACCATAAATCAAGTCTGAAAGGGTTAATAGCGATGTATGACCGTTCCGAACGAAAGTTACAAGCTTTAAAATAACTTCAATAATTGCGGCCATGTCACTAAGGACGAAAGCAATTGTGATTTATAGTACTTAGACCTCGTCTTTATAGTTCATGAGATTAAAAAATAACTGGTAGTTTGGAAATTCAAAAGATTAATCTCGAGTCAGTGGGATTAACAGTCAGGATATCAAGGTTGTATTTAAACTTAGTATCCAGTTCGTAGTCAGTCGTAATTAATGTATGGCTGGGTACACGTACGTTGATTCAAGTTGCCACATCACATCAATGCAGTGAAATGAGCAGTCGGGTAGCATCACCACCCTAAATTTAAAGTGTGGCTTATGCCTGAGTACGCAGACCTGTACTTGATTACTGAGTTAACGGGGATGTGAAAGTAATCAAATGAATTAAAGAACTTATGACGGCATAATAGTAAACTGGTTCGAGTTTTTACATAACTCAGAAAACAGTACGAAATTTTAAAATGCCTTAAGTAAAAGAATAGGATGTTACTCCAAAGGTTGATCTAAACTCATACTGAATCAAGCTGAATGCGCGTAACCGGTGGTTACTGTATTCTTTTTTTTCAAAAGGCAAACTAGTATGTCTTAATCAATGTCGCTTTTCCACTTTAAATCATGTTTCTTTGTCCACATAGGAAGAAGAAAAGCGACTAAAAGAGCTCAGTGAGCGTCTCGCTCAAGAGAGGGAACGGGAACTCGAAGAACAAAGACGCTTGGAGGTAAGTTTTCTCTTAGTGATGTTTTTGTTTATTTTTCGTAAGTTATGGGCGTAGTTTATTTAGACTAACGTATCTTGTCGAAGTTATCAAAAAAGCGAGGACTTTTTGGGCAACTGTTTAACACCTACAAAAAGATTTGTTTTATCAGTTGGCACTTTTTTTAAATATTTAGCTGAGCCTATCAGCTTTCTCTTACTGATTTACCGGAGGTCGTGAGCGGTCGACACTTGACCTCAGTACATTTGACCAATAAACTTTCCGATTATCTTACTTTGTTTTTTTGTTATTATAACGGAAAATTTGTCTCGGTTGAATTATAGATGTACTACAGTAACAGTTTTATCACATTCGTCCTAAAAGCTGAGTGTACAAAAATAGCTGATGTTTAGTTTAATGTCATCTTTAAACCGGGACCTAACGTCAATGAAAGTCACATTAGATTTAAATCTCATGAATTAGAGATTCTATCTTTATTCTCTTGAAATTTATTGTTAAACATTGGAGTATCTACTCTAACTCTATGGAATCGTCTGGCTTTCTTGGGACATAAAGAAAGTAATTTTTTATTAACTTTTGTGTATAGGAAGAAGCTGAGCGTAAACGATGTGAAGCAGAATTACGTGAACTTGAAGAACGTCAGCGACGCGAAGCTGAAGAGCTCCAACGTATTAAAAGAGAACAAGAAATTATTCTAAATAAAAAGCGAATTCGACCGAAGTTATCGTTTACACTAAAGAAGTGAATATGTTTCCAGATGTTTCTTTTCCCTCTTTCACGTTAAGTCTATAACTTTATTTTCTTTTTATCTTATTATGCTTTATTTTCCACATTTCATTATTTTCTAAAAATAAATAACTCGAGATGCATACATATACATTTTGGTGACTTTCAACTGTTTATTTGTCGTCACATCTTGTGGAAAGACTCAAGTCTTATTAACCAAACATGTTTAGTTATCTGTGTATATACGTTGTGCTTCTCTCATTCTCGGTTGATTTCATTGTGTATTTGTGAATCCTTATACTCCAATTTTTCCTCGTGTTTACAGTCTCATTTTGTACATAAATTAAGTTGTTTTTAAAGTAATTAGACAAGTTGAAAAAAGTTCTGTGTTTGTGACCTCCTACTTTATTCCTTAGAATATATTTTGTATTGTTAGATTTCTCTAAGCCCTTGACAGGAAACTAATTTTATTTGGTTATTTGATGTTAAAACATCCTAAGAACACTACTCACGTTTTTAGAGATAGTTAACTCATTTGAGAGGCACACGCAAAGTTCCGGCCTAACTTGTGATGTCTGGGAACCAGCAATTTCCATGTACCAGGTGGGAGTATGATATTGATCGACTCGCCTTCAGATAATATTGCTCCATATTAAATTCAACAGAAAACTGGATCGATTTCTCACTTTAGTATGGTGCACTGCATAAAGATCAATATTTAATATAACAGATCTGTTAATTACCTAGTGTTTTGTTAACTGTTTCGCCCTTACTCCGTATGTAGGATTTTTAAAAATAAATATTCGTATATTAGCAACTCTAAACTTAGTTATGTGAACTAGGACCTATTATTATCATAGTGCATTTTGCTTCGTATTTACTCTTTACGACAATCTTCCGATCACACCGAATAGAATCTTGAATATCCAAAGAAGATGTCATATTTATTTAGTATCGATAAAAACAAGCAGGATATCCGCTATCTTTGTTATCAGTGAGTTGCTATTAGAACTACACACCACTGATTTTTTTGAAGTTGGCAACAGCTCTAGTATAACTAAGCCTATTATTATTTACCACATTCTTCACCCTCTTGTATACTTATAGAGCGGCTCGTCTGTGGTGGAAATTCGACTGTATCTAAACGTTCTTGAGTCACTGTCCGGTTGAAAATTGTATGTTACCACTGAATATGAGTACTGAAGCAGTTTTTCTGAAACCACGTGCACCATTCAAACTGACTGCCTTCAACGTTCGCACACTTATGCAGGTTGGACAACAGACAGTGCTGGCTATGTCTTTGGAAAGTCTTAATATCGATGTCTGCTGTCTATCCGAGACCTGTATTCTAGACTCTGGTGAAGTACTACAAATTCGCTCTCCATCTGTCGCTTCGAAAAGCTTGTTTTACGTGCGCTTATCCGGGGACCCTGTGGCATCTTCGTCTGGTCTTGCTGGCGTTGGTGTCGCACTAAGCGCTAGAGCTGAGGCAGCACTAATCGATTGGATCCCCATTAACAGTCGGTTATGTGCTGTTAGATTGGAAAGTTCCATCAAAGTGAGAAGAAATCGGCGTGAGAAACGATGTCTTTTCGCCATCTCCACCTATGCCCCGACAGATTGCAGCCCGGATGCAATCAAGAATGAGTTTTACCACCAGTTATCTGTTCTTCTACAGAAAGTGCGTTCAACAGATATTGTTGTACTAGCCGGAGATTTGAATGCTCAGGTCGGGCGTCTAGGCACAGAAGAGGGTCGTTTAGGTGGCCGATGGGGACTCGTTGGTCGCAGGTCAGATAACGGGGACCGTCTACTGCAACTGTGCACAGACCACAACCTGTTTCTGGCTAGCACTAACTTTCGGCACGGTCATCGCCGATGTGCCACCTGGCGTCCTCGCTCTGCATCCCAAGCCTGGACTCAGATTGATCACATCGCGATCAGCGACCGCTGGCGTGGTTGTGTACAAGACTGCCGCTCCTTTTGGAGTACCTATCTGGACTCTGACCATGCCTTGGTCTGCACCAATCTTACCTTACTTTTCAGTGGCCAATGAAGTGACCGCCACCAACGGATTGTTGTTAGCAAGCTGGTTGCAACTTCTGTTGCTAGTAAGTATCGAGCCGAGCTAGTTTCTAGGCTAGCTACCACTCCACCGAAAAGTATAGATGAGCATTGGCTGCAATTGCATGACGCCATGAAAATGGCGGGATCAGTCAGTTGTGGGTTCGCGAAACGTCCCACTTATAAGCACTGGGTTTCTTCAGGCTCCTTACAACTCATTTGAGCCGATGGTTGGAGATTCTTGGTGACATGGCTCAGAATCGATCACAATGACGTCGGTGTATACACTCTCTGTCTTCACTTAAACTAAGAGATTAAAATCACTTCATATCTTTCTTTCTACTAACTAATTCTTTCTTCCTGTACTGTATCCTTATATGCAATCTTTCTCCTATATATTACCACCTTTGACCTAACCACTCCTATGAATCCGGTGTTCATCGTGCTGTGCTAATGCGGTATGACAACCTGGACCGATGCATATATGTGCCTGGTCCTACGTTGTAGCTGACTGACGTCGGTCTACTGCGGGTGACCGTGAGTTTGACCACAAACGAAGGATGTTAGGTAAGGAAATTGGGCAAAGCTTGCGTAAGGACCGAGAATCCTGGTGGTCGAGGCGTACTAATGAGCTGGAAGCAGCAGCTGCATCTGGTAATTACCGGAAGCTCTTCCAACTCATCCGAGCCACTGGCAGCAAGAAGTCTAGTGTGAGCGAAACAATCTGCGAGGATGATGGGATGCCAATCACTAACATCCATCGACGTCTTGGACGATGGGCAGAATTTTTCGAAGGACAGTTCAACTGGCCTGCTGCTCCGGCAACATCGGTTAAACTGTCCTGCCCTCCATGGCCGGTGACGAATGATCCACCAAATGAGGAGGAAGTCCGCAAGGAACTCCAACTCTTGAAGCGTTACAAATCACCTGGCCCAAATGACTTACCTCCGGCTTTTTTTTAAGATGGTGGTGACTTTCTGACAGGAATTGACGACGTTGTTTACAAAGGTTTGGGAGCTCGAGAGTGTACCAACGTCATGGAATGAGTCGATAGTTGTCCCTGTCTTTAAAAATGGTTCACGTCGTTCCTGTAACAACTATCGGGGGGATAAGTCTACTTCCGATTGCGTCCAAGCCATTGGCTTCCGTTATACTTTGTAGGTTGTTCAAAACCCGAGAAAGACTTGGCTGTGGCTTAAATTGTTCAACTATAATGGCTTTGAATTTGTCTCTTCACCAAACATCATAGTTTCGAATTTCAAAACTATGCTTCCGTGGATATCCAAATATGTTTTACTGTTAATAGTGTGCACATATGTAAGAAATCTGTCTGTGTGTTTTTAATGACTGATGCCGTGAACAATATTGCTTAGCTACCCAAATTAGCGATTACAGTATGAATTTTCACCAACTGACTACTTTTTAGTGACTAAACATTTGTTAGCATTCATGAATCTGTCCGTACACCTTTCTAGCCGTTTGGATCATAAAATGTAGTCTTTCGATATGAGTGATAATCCGAGATGTAATAATTTGTTTTCTCAATTAATTAATAGTTCCATATTAATACAATTAACATCATTGTTATTATTGATTTTAAGTAAATAGTAATGAAGAATCTTGAGAAGAAAACTGTATTTCATGTTTTATCGTTTAAAACAAACTTTCTTTGTTAGTGTATGTCTAACTTCAGGAACTTGAAGAAATAATTCACCATTTGTTTTCATTAACTGACAAGATGTCTCTTGATATAACTGTTTACTAACTTCACGATGTACAGCTGTAACTATATCAAGAATACTTTCATCTTGTAACCCTTTATATAATCGTTTACATAATGCCTGAATATAAACAGTACCACCGGTTGGATCTCTTTGTGCACGGAAACCAGCAACAGTAGCATAACTTAGTAGAAAGTCAGCATAAGTGGGAATTAACTGTACATTATTCAGTTGAAGTGGTATAGAATTATGGAGTAAATTGTCTAATTTGAAACCGATAAATTTCGCATCAGAAACGGATAGTCTTAGATTTAAACTGGATGACTGATGTTGAATAAAATTATCAACATCCTCTTGATCAGTTAGATCATTTTTAGTTTGAGTAGTTTCATTTGATTGTTTCTGTATAACATAGCCTTTTTGATAGTCTTCACCACGACATGCTTGAATAAAGAATAATTTTGGTTTACCAGCTAGAGAAGGGCAATTATCAGCTGTAAATATGGAAGTTAATTCATGTATTGATAAAGAATTTCCATCAACTCCATATATCCGACCAATAGTTCCATGTGACATAAGGCATATTACTAAACAATCATATTCGTGATGATCTGTTTTCTTTCCTAAGTGTTCCAGTTGAGCTTGTATTTCACCAGCTGATAGATTACGAAGTAATTTCACCAAAAAGTTAAATGATCCGAAAACATTTTCCAAACTCTTCTCATCAGTGTCACAGCCAGAACGATTCTGTAAGAAATGTGAAGAGAAAACATTATTGATTCTATCACTACGTTGAAATACCGTATAAGTTCAGTCAGATAGTAAAGTGACTTAGACAGGGAATTATACAAAGAGTGGGACAAGGTACTATTAAATATCAGTTGTTTGATACACTTCATATTACAACAATCGTTAATACTGAGTGAATAACTGAAAATGTAAAACTTTGAAAGCTATTCTCTGTGAAATCAGTACTTATATTTTAAAATCCCATTTACTAAACACTTGGATTATGGTATTGCCACACTGTCCTAATTTCAGACTTTTATTTGCCTTATTAACCACCATTATGTCTTTTACCACTTATGAATCAGTAATTTTTTCACAAACCTTTGACTGAGTTTCGTACCATAAATGTCCCAGTTTGGTACAAACAGGGTAGTACAATGTGCTCAGCTGATCATTCTGGCATTCTAATTCATAGATTGTGGGACGGATGAACGGTCTATCTTTTGACACACTAAGTGTTAGTAAACTCATACTGGATTTAAACAGAAAACAGATTTATAGTAATAACCAGAAATCAACAGATCGAATGTCAAAGAACTGATGATAATGATATCAAGAAAGTGAAAGTTCATTATCTTTAATATAGTCGGAAAAATAAATGGAACAAAAGAATGATAAGTATGAAATAAATTTTATGCTCAATGACTAATTTGATAAAATTTACTTGACTGCAATATTTTTCTGAGACATTAAATTGAACAATCTTTTCATCACAGATGAGCATAATTTGAATTATTTCCAAACATTAAAACGTATCAGTTGGATGCTTCAACCTAGCCTGAAATTATTTATTGATACAATAATCGTGATTTTACACGTTATAGGATTTGAAAGTTGCAGTTCATTTGCTAGAAATGATACCATCCAATTATGAAGTCAAAAAGCAATGATTCGTATTTTCCAATCTCAGTCGATTCTTAATATAGTGAAAGCACGCTCAGTGCTTCATAAATTCCAATGGCTTATCGGTTTCTGTCTTTTGTGGATAATTTCTCTCAGATCACACACATTTGATAAGGTAACTTATTTGTTTACTTTTTATTTCAATAAATAAATACGAACTGATTAGGAGCATTTATTAAACTATAGATATCCCTAATAGTAATAGATGATAATAGCGTAGTGTCATGCACAAATTGACTGAAGCTAAAGATCCACACCATTAGACACTAACTCGGTGGTTTGAAGGCTATTCACAAGCTGAGAGCTATGAAATTCTTGGAGTTTGTTGCCTAATTATCTTCACTGTTAATGAGTTTCGTGATAGAATGAAAAAGCTGACCAGTGCTTTCTGGTTATTAGTGGTTGTGGATGGATGAGAAGAGGATGTCCGGCGCTCTAACCGGGTTGGTGGACACGGAGATTCCACCTAGGGGAGTCGGAAAACCCTGATTCCAAACCAATGGTGCACATAGGCCCCAGGATCCTGAGGAAACAAATGGTGTATGAACCTATTGTTGGTCACCAGCCACCATGGGACTGCATCGTCTAGCGTCGTTCCACTGCCTTGTGGATTAGACCTTTAGGTCAAAAACTCGGTGAGTAGTCCCCTAAGAAAATCACCTGCTTCGGTTTGGGAGTCCGAGCAATGTCTCGGACCTCATACAAACCAAATGATGATTACTACTGGAAAAATTACTCTTGCTTCAACACTCATTCAGACAAATTTCACTCACAATCAGTTGGTAACATTTTTTCGTTTCTTTTATACTACATCACTTATCTACTCCCTTTTATCCCCATTTTGCGTATTTTTTTTATTTTTCAGCTTCTGCAGCAGCTCACCTATGGTGGAAATTATGTTCTGTATGAACAATCTCAAGCCAGTGACTGGTTGAAAGTTGAATGCTACCACTGACTACGATTGCTGAAACAGAATTCCTCAAATCATCCAAACTGGCCTCCTTCAACGTTTGCATACTAATGCACGTTAAACAATAGATAGGGTTGGCTATGTCTTTATGAAGTCTTGGTGTCGACGTCTGTTGTCCATCCATCGTCGTTTGATTTTTCTGGCGTTGGTATCGCACTAAGCGCTAGAGCTGAGGCAGCACTAATCGATTGGATCCCCATTAACAGTCGGTTATGTGCTGTTAGATTGGAAAGTTCCATCAAAGTGAGAAGAAATCGGCGTGAGAAACGATGTCTTTTCGTCATCTCCACCTATGCCCCGACAGATTGCAGCCCGGATGCAATCAAGAATGAGTTTTACCACCAGTTATCTGTTCTTCTACAGAAAGTGCGTTCAACAGATATTGTTGTACTAGCCGGAGATTTGAATGCTCAGGTCGGGCGTCTAGGCACAGAAGAGGGTCGTTTAGGTGGCCGATGGGGACTCGTTGGTCGCAGGTCAGATAACGGGGACCGTCTACTGCAACTGTGCACAGACCACAACCTGTTTCTGGCTAGCACTAACTTTCGGCACGGTCATCGCCGATGTGCCACCTGGCGTCCTCGCTCTGCATCCCAAGCCTGGACTCAGATTGATCACATCGCGATCAGCGACCGCTGGCGTGGTTGTGTACAAGACTGCCGCTCCTTTTGGAGTACCTATCTGGACTCTGACCATGCCTTGGTCTGCACCAATCTTACCTTACTTTTCAGTGGCCAATGAAGTGACCGCCACCAACGGATTGTTGTTAGCAAGCTGGTTGCAACTTCTGTTGCTAGTAAGTATCGAGCCGAGCTAGTTTCTAGGTTAGCTATTACTTACTTACTTGCGCCTGTTACTTCCAATGGAGCATAGGAGGCCGACCAGTATTCTCCAACCCACTCTGTCCTGGGCCTTCCTTTCTAGTTCTGTCCAAATTTTGTCCATTTTTCTCATATCTGTCTCCATTTCTCGGCGTAATGTGTTCTTTGGTCTTACTGTCTTCCTTTGGTCTTGAGGATTACATGTGAGGGCTTGCCTTGTGATGCAGTTGGATGCTTTCCTCAATGTGTGTTCTATCTACTTCCACCGCTTCTTCCTGATTTCTTCCTCCGCTAGGATCTGGTTTGTTCTCTCCCACAGTATGTTGTTTCTGATAGTTTAGATGTGCATTGGCTGCAACTTCATGATACCATAAAAACGTTGAGTAAAGTAGCTTACGACTTCGTAAAACGTCCCGCTTATAAGCATTGGGTTTCTACAGGCTCCTTACAAGTGATCAAAGCATGTCGGTCTACTCTAAGTGACCGTGAATTTGAGGATAAACGAAGATTTTTACGTAGTGAAATTGCATATAAGTCTGGTGGTCGGACGTGCTAGTGAACCGGAAACAGCAGCTGCTTCCGGTAACTGCCGGAAGTCTTGGACAATGGGCTGTTTTTCGAGGAATAATTCGACTTGTCTGCTGCCCTGACTAAATAGACCAGCCTGTACTACTCTTCATGGCCTGTGACGACTGATCCACCTAACGAAACAGAGGTCCGCAAGAAACTCCAAATCCTGAAGTGCCACAAATCACCAGGTCCAGATGACTTACTTCCGGATCTTTTTAAAGATGGTGATGACCTTTTGGTTAAGGAACTGATTGAGTTGGTTACAGAGGCTCGGCAATTAGAGTATCCCAACACCCTGGAATGAATCTAAAGTTGTCACTGTTGGGTGATAAGTCTACTTTCGGTTGCGTCCAAACCATTGGTTTTCGTTATAATTGGTAGATTGTTCGAAACCCAGGAGAGATTGACTCGCAACTAGCAGGCTGGTTTTTGTTCTGGTTGAGGGCGTATTGATCATGTTTTCACCCCCCATCAAATGGTAGAACACCGCCATACTTATCACAGGCCAACAAGCATAGTGTTTCTTGATATTAGGGCCGCCTTCATTTCGTTGGACAGGACCGTTCTGTGGGATTGTTTATTGAAGAAGGGTGTGTCTGAGAAATTGATTAACATCCTGAAAACCCTATATACAAACGTTTCAGGCAGACTGAAATCATACGGCCATCTCTCTCTATTGTCCACCCAAGCAATGGGGTAAGCAGGGTCGCTCAATCTAACTATTCCTCCCCGACTTCGCTCTGATGAAAGTAGGCAATGATGGTATGGATCTGTTGCATAGAGGAAGACTTTGACCTTGAGCATGCGGATGAGATTATTTTACTGTGCGATGATACTAAAATCGTTCAATCAGCACTTAATCAGTTGTCAATTAGTTTCCGTAGGTAAAGCATGTGCTTTGTACCTTCGAAGTGCAAAGTGCTTTTACAAGACTGGCAGGACCCTGCACTCACTTTGAGTAGTGAGTAGATAGAATTACTGGAGAAGTTCGTGTATCTAGATAGTTGCGCAAGTGCTACTGGTGGTATGAGTGGTGAGATCAATTCATGTATAATAAAATCCAGAGCGGCTTATGCCGATTTAGACCATCTTTGGCGCCTTCGTGATGTTAGTCTGGCTGTAAAAGGTCGGACCAACAATCCATTGGTGAGAGCAGTTTTGCTCCATGCTCGTGAGATCTAGCCTCTCCGAGTTGAGGATGTTAGGCGAATCTCTTTGTTTGATCATCGTCGTCTCCGTAGGATTGCTGACATCCAGTGGCAACATCATGTTAGTAATGCAGAGGTTCGGCATCATATGTTCAGGTAGAGCGACGATAATTCAATTAGTGTCACCATATTGAAACACCGAGCTCTGTGGCTTGGACATGTTCTACGAATGTCGCCGGGAGAATTCCACGTCGTGCATTATTTGCCGACTCTGGGACTGGTTGGAAAAAGCGGAGAGGTGGTCAGTGTATGACATGGTGTCGTGATGTGATAGAAAGCTGTACAAGACTGGCCTCTGTTGCTACTTCAGGACTCCCTGGTTGTGGTCCTAGAGATGGTGCAACACCGGCTAGAGACGTTACCGGATCTTGCTCAGAATAGAAGCCAGTGGCAAACCTGTTGTAACTTTATTTTACTTCATAAAAAATGGACGTTACTTTTGTAACTGGAAGGACTCTTCCTGGTTATGCCTTTGCTAACTGAATTGCCTCTCCTATTATTATTATTATTATTATTATTATTATTATCATTATTATTATTATTATTATTATTATTCCACTATCATGCACAAATTTCCGTTCGTTATTGTACTTCTTTTTATTATACGCATTTTACATTTTCTATCTCTTCACAACCTCATTGTTATTGTGTGACGCATATGTATTTAGTGCCTACTTTGAACCAATGTCTATGTGCTCAAATAAATTTAGAAAAATAAAGCATACACAATACTTGTGACTTAATGGTGATATAGAGGTAATCCATACAGGATGCACATATGCCAAAACAGACTGATCAGTTGCAGTCATCAACAGCAATGGAAAGATTTGAACAACCAAGATATATCTACGTAGTACATTTTCCACTTTCATGGACTCATTCTATAATTTTTGATTTAATAAAGAGGTTCTTTCTTAAGAGCTGTATTAAATCATGTAGTTAAAGTCACATTTTACTCATAACATTAATTATATTTGATTTTAATCACAACTTACCTGAAAATTCGAGTGCCAAAACATCATGTTATTAATGATTAAACAAATACCTCTTCTTGTACTGTTCATCTTGTAATAATCGTCAGAATCATTATTATTATTATTATTATTATTATTACTATTAGTAGTAGTAGTAGTAGTAGTAGTAGTAGTCGTTGTTGTTGTTGTTGTAGCAGTAGTAAGTGCATCCATTTCCATTTTATTGGTAATATTACTAATGTTATTAGTAATTAGTTGACAAATCTAAAAAAGTTTGAAAGTTGATCAAACTATTAGTTGTAAATCAGTGTTAATCAGCCTTAAGAACTGCCTTTACTTTTAAAACTTTCGAACTTTACAACCTGTCATACATGAGTTCCAACAAGTTCCTTGGTAATACTACGAGGTTGTGAAATTATCTGTAAAACTGTGTGTAGATCTCAGTGAACTACACATCTCATAGATTTGAGTTGGATCTCGTTTTCAAATCAAAGTGTTGTGGTATGGAAACCAAGTGTTTCAGTTGCATGATCATTTTGGTATAATTGTGGACTGAAAAAGAGGATCCTAACATTTTAAAAATTAATCATAATATTTCATTACATGATCCATTCATTGTATCAATAAACATAGAACTCATTAGGCTGTCTGGAATGACCATGATGGATTAATTTTGTACTAAATAATTTGGAAAATGTACCTGGCAACTCCAGTTTTGCTTGGACAGACACTGAGTTCTCTGAATAACTGGTTGACTCCATAATTATTTAGTTGCCTACAATTTTTACGATAGTAAGAAAAAATACTCATCGAGAAGCCATTGTAATCTAAAACACTGAATGATACGTTTGGTGTGTTCTGTTCTATTTGTAACTTGTCAGCTGGATAAGCGTGCATCCTTATATTGATGCATTCATACTGAGATTTGAGCTCATTGTCTTCGCTTCAAGCGCCCAGAATGCTGTCTATTGAGTTCATGTAGCTACCAACTTGTTCAAAGGGCATAAATGAGTTAGTTATTATCGAATGAGTACCGAAACTGCAGTGCAGCACTAATTTCGAAATGCATTAATTTGTTCAGTCTATAAAACTTAAATAATAATGACTGTCTCAGAACTTACATTTTTGTCCTCAGACTCTTTTTTCTGCTGATGAGCCAGTTGATCAATATTTTCAGGCTGTAATATCGGGTTATCTTGTAGTGTAGTAGCGAAAGCAGTATTATTTTTACAAGCAGCAATACATGGTTCATTTGAACCGTCTGGTTGTAAAAAGTATAAGAAGGGAATTTAATCAGATTTACAAGATACACCACATGAATCAAAAGTTTGCATTTATACACAAACGATGACAGCATTTGAAAATATATGTAGCGAATTGGCGAAATCGATTGGTTTCGGATTTCCGACTAATTTAAACTCAATAGCTTGTGGAAGCAATGAAGCTGTGGTTTTTCTAGTAAACTCTCTACTACTATAACCAATCACTTAATAAAGGTGATAAAATAATTGTGCTTTATTAAAAGATTATGAACTATGAACTATTCTCATGGTTACTTCACTTCGCATAGCTTAAACCTATTAAAATGATTTCCCAAGTATTAATAAATCCAAAATAAGATTTCACTCAGTCAACTAACTAATCAAAACTAATTAATATGTCATTTTAAAGTATCATTGATAATCACTTGAGATAGGGAATTATTTGGGGATGATTATATTTCTAAAACACTGATTATATCTCTTACCAATTTGTCATTTCTTCTTAGTAAGCTTAAATTTTCATTACTCTTCACTAAATTTTTCATCGTCAGGGATCTATTATTTTTACTCCCGGCCTATGTGAGTTTTGATGAATCACTTTCTTAGTAATCTGTTTCCGTGCTCTACTTCCAAAGCCATTGTAAAAGTACCTGTTTGGTTAGTTCATTCTACTTTAGTATTTCTAATAGATATTTTTTTCTGTACTGGTATAAGTTTAGTGTCAGGAGTAACTCAATGTACAATCAATACGTATACGATATGTAAATCTCAATGAATAAGCATCATTGGAATCATGAACCGATCTACTTTAGACCACTATTGAGAACCTGGAAGCACAGGACAGCAGCTTCTTCCTAGTGTGGGACTCCTTAGCAGTGCACATCCACGACCCCGCATGCGGAGGTTGAAGCCGGTTACACGCACGAACGTTTAATACTAAGACCACTGGGTTAGGATACTTCATTCAGTTCACGAAAGTGCACGACTCTCTCCTGTTGTCTTTGATGGGTACCTTCCTCATACCCGACATAGTTTATCTACACTGGTCACGGTTTTCAACTAGAAATCCGGAAAATTTCTCTCAAAGTTAGTCACTAGCGCATGATAATTGTCAGTATAAGGTTGTGGAGATTCCAATGACATTCAACTATCTCCATAACCCTAAACTGACAAGTAAACATCAGTTAGCTCAGAAATTATAAAACACAAAATACTTTTCTGCTTTTCTCTGAAAATTCTTTGAGTCATAGCTACTAACTTAATTCATCTCACATAATGACTGAACTGAAGGGTTTATGAAGATCTGGTCAATTTAAAAACATTTTTATTATAAAGTGAGTTCAGTTGACGAGCTGTTGGAAAGCGGAGAACACTGGACAGTTTCTTAAGCCTAGTTTGAGACATCGCAGAAATCTGCCTTTGTGACTCCTAGTAAAATTAAAGATAAAATTACATTCATAAGTTGATTCTTTTTTACTTAGTGTCCGAAAGAACTTCATCAATGATATCATATAACCAAATAATGTAGTTCATCTTCGTAGTGATTAAAATACTGGACTTTTACTTAGATTTTCTGTGTGTATGAAGGATAATGTTTCTTAAACGGAAGTGGGTAAAGAATTGCTTGATGTTGTTCATATCAACCAACCATTAATCCCTAGTGATGAATTACATCAGGGACAATTATACCTACACATATTTCACTGCCTAAACTAAAATGATTTTTGAATAGTTCGTGAACATTATTTCTAGCTGGATTACTGAAAGGAACATATTTGAAAGTAAGTCTGTGCTGGAAAACGTATTATCTTCCCAAAAAATGTTGACACTGGTCAGCTGAAAGATAGAACTTTTAATAATCGCTACTTTGTATTTTAAACAATAGCAGGAATACTGTGAAGTCCGATGATGCAAAATTCTCACTCTGAATGATAAATACTAAAAGATTCTACAACTATCCATTACTTTACACCAGGATCATTGTTCATTGGAGTGAAAATGAACTTTTTTTCTTTCTTTTATTTTCTTAATCGTTGGGGACTGAGTTAAGAATAACTTCATCGGAGAGAGGATAGAACAAATTCTCTTGAAGAGTATTATACTTCGTTTCCACTCATTAGTTTAACCTATGTGTTCAGAATACAGTTGACATTTTGATTTGTGAAATTAGAGTTGAGTCATAATACTTTGAGGATAAAGAAAGAGAGAGACAGACATTTTAGTATTCAAACTTATGTCCTGTAAGCTACAAATAAATTTTGTCGATAACTGCTATTCACCAAATCTAATCACACTTAACACCGACAACAGTTTTTACAGATAATCCAACAAATATTGAATACACTATTCTTTTTTTGAATAATGTAGTATTGGGTTTGTACAAAGGTTCATATATATTATATGTAATACTAATTAAGTACAAGTCTTGGTAGTATTATGTTAAATGAATCATGATTGTATTGAGTTGATACTCTTTTACATAAGCCTACTGATAATAACATTAATAATAACAGTTGTTGAGTATTTCGTCCTTTATTAACTCTAAGGTTAAATGACCTTACGTGCACACAACATTGTTTCTAACGTTTTGTAAATGTTATTTGAAAATAAAAACTTTTCAAAGTTAATTTACGTATATTGTCTAAATAATCGATGATAAGATTAATTTTCAGAGTTTTAATAAGATGTGTTAAAAAATTAAGTTTGGAAGAGAAATTACCATGACAACTGGACTCGAACCAGTGATTCTTAATTTATTGAATCAGAAAACTAGTACTGACAAGTGATTAAAGAGTTCGTAAATTGAGTTACATATTATGTGATAATTGTGTATAAATTATTAACCTATGTTTTCATTCATTGATACTAATCGGTATCCACAACCTCGAAAATTTAAATCTTGACTATAATGGTTAAATTCATACAATTATAAATTACATTCGAGTAATTTGGTTCTAATCAATCGATTCCATAAGTGAGACAGTTCTGGATCTAACTATAAACAGTAGTTAACTGATAATCAAGATCGCTTATAATTAAAGTTAGCTAACATTTGTTAATTAGAAGACTCAATTGTCACAATATTATGATCTCAAACTTGAATTTTCAAGGGTTCAACTACATATTTCAAGATGAAAAGTGAAAATCAAGAAACTTATCTTAATAGTTCTATATAAATCTATTTAATTCATTTGATTAAATGAATATTATTATGATATTCCCTTACTGTTATGCATTCACAAATCGATCGGATTCGATTTCGTTATAATGAGCTATGAATTAACATTACTTTCAATTCAGTGACATTTTCCATAGGAATAAAAGGATAGAAGAATTATCCTTATATTCTAATTAACATAGAGAAGATTGTAAGCTTGGAGGATTAATCATTAACAGTTATTTACATTACACTACTGTTACTGAAAATCTATTGTGATATTATACGTGTATGTAAAACATCCATGAGATTTTATTTTATAAAATGATAATTTTTTTTTAAACTACACATAATTTGTTGCTCATAAGGACTATACAAAGTTTCATATGTAAAACCTTATAGTTTCTATTTGTTTATATAAATTGAAATAGATCAGAATGTAAACGGTCCGATAAAATTCATAAATTATGTTGATAAATTTAGTATATTACGGTTTGACTTTAGTTAGACAACCATTGAATAATCAGAAATAGAATAAATAGCTTCTGATTTATACTAATTCAGGCCATTATTTAGAATGAATAAGGTACCATCTAAAACTTCATACAACTGGCTTATACTCTAATATGAATTAATGGGGACTGGTAACAGGTCCGCTAATGATAAAACTGTCCAGTGTTCCTTAACTAAGATCAATTTGTGATGCGAACCATGAAATTCAACAATGTTCACAAATTCCCTATACCAGTAACATTCAAGTGCTCACGATTATCTGATTTCGGAAGGTGATTCTTTGAGTTCTAGTGAGGAGCAATAAACAATCGAGTTCAGCCATGTCTATTATGAGGCAATTACATATCGATAGCGTTGGAAGATGATTGAGCAGTATTGTAAATTAATTCAGGTTAAAAAAAGCAAACCACAGGGTTCGAATTCTGGGGTTTAAGAGTAAAGTGATCTCTGCAACACGTGAAAGTTTTGGATTCTGTCCACGATGAGGTCGTCGATGCGCACCTATGAAGAGTCCATTATTAAGGCCAAACAGCTGTCATGTGCCTCCTGGTTTTCAAAAGTTGTTAAAATGTCCAATTAAAAGACGAAATCGTTTCAATTTGCTTGAAAAACCTTCAAGAGTAATTAATAACTAGCCACCTATCTATAAGACCTAATACATTTATATCAGATAAGTGAATAAAAAATTAACTGAAGGTTATGCTTTTACGTTTATTAGAACTAGTATCTGGTTGTAAAAGATTATTCGATAAACACTGATGTCTAGTGCATTTCATTGACCACCATATAAGGAGGCAATCTTTAACACATTTATACGTTCTCTAAAATGCTATCAAAGCCGATTCATACTGTCATCAACATAAACCTACTTAATTTCATATGACATTCTCAGTTAGAAATGTAATTCACTGAATACTTATTCAGTAGTTTAAAAGTAAAACATTCCGTACACTGCTCAAAGACTCTGAGTTTGAGCACTGACAAGTAAAAGAATGTATAATTTTCAGAAGTTTCATACTATGATAAAAAAAGATCAGTATAGTACTCTTTGGTTTTTGATGGTTGTCTAATCAATACCTGTCCATGATATTAAATTTCAAGGATCATTAAAGAGGAAAAAGATCACTCTCATATGATTAGGTTCTTGCTATTAATTATATTCAACTATTGAATATAAACACTTTAATTAGTCTGTTATTTATTAATTTTATATAATCGATAAATCAATACATTTATCCTTAAAATCAATCCGTATAACAAACAATTTACTAATTTTATTAGGTATGAACTATGGTACAATGAATGAAAAAGTGTTTATTGTTACTTAAATCTATGTTGGGATATTCAGAAAAATATCCCAAAAATTATTCTGTTAAGCCTAATGCTATCCTTGGACTTGAGATGGTGTCATTTCCTCATTGGTCAGTGTTTATTTCACGTGTCATTTTCCTACTGGTCAATATTGTACAATGTTATTTTCTATTTTGTTATACGATGTGGTATGCTTGATTGGTATATAAGCAGAGTGTGTTTGAAATATAACGATTCATATCTCCAAGGCTGAGACTTGTGTTCTGGACTCAACTGGCTGGGCTAGACAGGGAAGCGGGACCAATCGGAACCCTAGGTCGTTCTTACGTGTTTGCGCGTCTTTGGTCCGATCGATAATTCGCTGTCCTCTAATCGGCTGCCGTCACAGTTATAGCAATATATAACTATTTTCAATGTTCTTCCATTAAATTTAGCAATTACTTAGTATTCAGTATCGTGCTTTTACATTCCATTCTCAGAGTTTTACTAATTATATACAATTAAATTATTAATCAATCGATATATTGTCATTGACTTTAGTATTTAAGTTAGGAATGAACAAATAACCATATGATCAGAAATATAATAATATTATAATCGATAGGAATATAGATATTTAAACAATGACTATAAGGTTACTGATAAATAAAATAACTGGTTTCCAAGTCATTGGGATATATACTTTTGTCTACTTACTAAATTCTTATTAAAAAGTGCATTTTCATTACCACTTTGTCAAAGCTGGTAATAAAATATCTACCACTAAATATTCCAAAAGATAAGACAAGTCATTATTTAAAGTATTCTTCAATAGATTATCAGTCAGTTAGCTACAACGTAGTACGAGACACATATATGCAGCGATCCAAGTTACCATACCTTATTAGCACAGCAAGATGAACACCAGATTCATAGAAGTAGTTAATTCACTGGTGGTAATAATGTAAATGAAAGATTGCATATGAGGATATAGTATAGGAACAGAGAATTAGTTCGTAGAAAGAAAGATATAAAGCGATTTTAATCTCATAGTTTAAAGGAAGACAAAGAGTTTATAGACCTAAGCCATAGTGATCGATTCTGAGCCATGTCACCCAGAGTCTCCAACCAGTGGTTACGATAGCTATGTGGACCAACCAAGTAGTTTGCACCTACCAACATGGCTAAGGCTAGAAGTTAGTGACATCAAGCACTGATAATATTCATCATTCTATAATTTTAAACTTTGAATGAATGAATATGCATTGGTTATGTTAAAAATGTTCGATGAATAAAATTTTCGTAAATAAAAAAGTTATATCGAATAGAGAGAAAGGAATTTGTCAAAACAGAGTACCTTTATAAATGATAGATTAGTTTATGCAAGACTAACGTTACTGAATTCTGTATTCCCGCGAGGCGAGGTAGTGGATGAGCCCTGCTGAGGAGTCCCACGATAGAATGAAACGGCCGTCCAGTGCTTCCAGGTTTTTCATGGTGATCTAGCTCCAACTGACTCATGATCTCGACTACTGGAATTAACTAAATGCCTAACTTTATCAAATTAAAAAAATTGTAGAACGCTATATTTAATAACTAATAAACTAAAGTTAATATCACTTACTATATTGCATTGAATTATTTTTATTTTGTACATCAGAAATATCCTCAATATAGTTTTGTTCAATATTTAAACGAGAATTTCTATTTAATTCACGTTCATTCAAATCTACACGATTACCAGATAATCCACTAAAAGGTCTATTATAATAATTTTTATTATTCTGTTTCATTGATATATATGAAAATTTTGTAGATAATGTACGAACAGAATGATAATCTTCATCATTATATGAATAAGAATAATATTTCTTATTACTAGTAAACCCATACTTCAAATTTAAATTCTTGTTTAATTGATCAATTGTTAAATGATTCAATGGTTTATTAAATTTCTTCAATTTCTTCTTTTTATTATTATTATTATTTTCTGATTTTCTAATCAAATTAGAATATGATTTCTTTATATTTAACTGATTCAAATTTGAAATTTTTGTATTTTTTATAAAATTATTTTGTTTAAATAAATATTGTCCAGAATTATATGAAGTTATGGATGAATTTGAATATTGAATTAATAAGGATAACATTTTCATATCTTTTAATATATTTTTAGCTAAATAAATACATGTATATCCATGTTTATTTGGTAAACGAATTGATTTATTATGATATTTACAAATTGTATTCACAATATCGTAACTGAAAAATTATAAAATAAAAGCGTAATTAAAATAACCAATTACATCATTCATTGAATATGAAATAGAGAATTCAATGAAGAAGAAAATTTTCTTTATGACGAAATCATTTACTTAAGGTCTACATTGATTAGTATATAATCTCATTTGATAATAAGAATCTTGTATCCATTTTATGATGCAATCGTTCCTATCCTTCTATAGACATATGTTTTCCATATAACTATACATACGAATGTACTGCTGAAGGGAATGATTTCGTTGAAAAGAAAATTTGGAGAGACTCTAATTTATGAACGACCTTTGAACGAATCTTAAGCAATCTTGAGAAATATTAGCCAATCAGCAAACAGTCAGTATAGAGTAGAAATATGTTATACAAAACCAAAGAAATAAAGTGGATACACTTCTTATACGTGGTTCAAAAACTTGTCAAGGTTAGAAAGAGGTTCAGAGGTTCTAAAATCGGAATGCATGAAGTAGAGGAAATCATCCATACGGCTACAGAATAGTCGGCCTCTGGAGTCATGATAAAGTCTCAAAAACTCTTTCAACCTCGACCGCATAGCTTCAATATTGTTTATGTGCACTGCAGTTGTTCAGTGCACAAAATGCTACTTGCGGATAGCAACACGATGCACATAACCAAGCCTATGTAGGAGTCTGTAGGCTTTCCAATCATCCTTATATATTGTAGTACCTGGTTGCAGCCAGTGTTACTGATGCTTTTATTATTCAGTTCGCGATAATCGTCGTAATTTGCCTTAGTTATGAATTATATATGGGGTTTTCATCACGATCTGACATAAGCTATAATGCCAGAAATTTTATTTAGTCAAATGGATGAAAGGCTCTTGTGCCCAAATTCGAGATCTGTTATCTTATACCTGATTGCTTCGTCCACAAATTATAGTCTCGTCGTTTTCTTTGTTATAGCCGCTCAATTATCACGTTTTGTACAAAATTCCTTGTGAACCCATCGTACGTTAGCATTAAGCACTGAAGTTGGCGCTGTAACCTTGAAATCTCTAAAACGCCTCTGATTGACTCGTCCATAAATTAGAGTCTCACCGAAAATTTTCTTCTTCACTAAATTCACTTTTTCTTATTCAAAAGTAGGATATCTTTCTGATTGAGATCAATTGATTTGGTTACGTTAAAAAAGTTTAAATTAATCAAATAATTATTTAAAATTGTAAAATATAAAACAATCAGTTCATTAAAGTTGAGAATACTTCATCATTACTACTCGACAATATTTTTTCTAGATTGATATTAAAACTGTGAAATCATATAGTAATCCATTAATATCATGTAATTTGCATGTTTGCTTTTACAGTGAAATGTTTATTTATCAATAAATTACACTAATATAACGTCGGAACTTAGATAGCGTCTAGCCACTATCCATCATTGCCTACAAAAAGCTTGTGAATTAAGGCAATATCGAGGCATACGCAGAGTATGCACATATGTCAATAACAGACTGATCAATTGCAGTCTTAAACCTCAATGGGAAGATACAAGCCAAACAATACCAAGTGAATTTAGATTACTTTGTTTGACAATTTTTGTAAAGTATTAGTAAAGTGGAAAATTATAGGTGTTATTCACTTTAAAGTTACTTTCTACTGCTAATTAACATCATCCAAGAGATCAAGTAAGTACGAAATGTAATTGATATTTATTTCATTCTAGTTTAAAACTTCTCACTATCGTTTATATGCAATACTATACCGGATTGAAAAATAAAACTTTTATGTTTCACAGTGAGTATAAAACTATTTATATTACCGAAACGAAACTCAGTAATACATATTTCAAAATGTCAGTCAATTTTACCAGTGTATTGCTTTATCATTACCGATTTACTTAACTCTACAGATTACATATTTGCTTTAGAAATTTGTTAGGTCAATCTCAAATCTATTCAATATTCAGCACAAGACTATTATTAATGTTGTAATTTGAGGAGATCCAACGTCGAATAATGGTTCCATTCAGTATAAGACTTGAAGGCCTTGAGTTTGGTCTTGTGTGTATGGAGCTATTAGTGTGCATTTTTGCGAAATCTCAAACTGGAGCGGAAAAATTTTTCAATGATCCCTGATTTTCAGTCATTTTCTAGCCAACGTTAGTCAGTAATGAAAACCAATACTTCAAAATCGAAAGTCTTAGGTACAGATATATTTTTAATGGTGATCGATGATTTGGAATGAAACTTTCAAAATTAATAGGAATCTCTTCCACTATTATTTCCTGATTTATAGAATGGTTGTTTAATTAACGTTGGGTTTTTATGAAAAGTCTTAGAGGTCACATGTACTGCAACTGCAATTCTATCTTGAATCTTGAGTAAGTAAACACTGTTCAATACAACCTAAATATAAATTATCTTTCATCGAAACCATCAAGAGAAAATTATAAAAACCTGATTTTTAAGCTGTGGATCAAAAGATTTTTTGGTATCATGATATATGAACACTAGACTCCCCAGCGGCACACATAGACGAACTCAACAAAGATCGAAATTAGGACTTTCAAATATCAAGTAGAGTGCTTGATATTTAAACAGATGCGTGTCCTGAATGTTCATAGTTCAACCATGGCTGAATTTGTAGACGTGCACTGCTGAGGAGTTTCATACTAGGGTGAAATGGGCTGTCACAGACTAGTGTATTCTAGAAGTATGCATTACTCGACAACTGTGAATCACAATAAGCTACCCAATCATCTCTCACTTTTCTTAAATTGTCTGATAAGTATTATAATAACTTATCAAACACAATCGCTAATTCTACCTAAAAGATAATAAAAATTCCAAATTTCTCATAACTGATCAAATCTGCTTTATCATTTAAGTGAGTGTGATCATGTCGCTGCCTAAAACTGGTTTCATTCCATAATGTTTGTATTTATTATGTAAACTAGCTTTAATATAGTATATCAATCATAAATCCGGATTAAAAATGTTCAGCCAGCACTTGATTTTCCAATCGTGTCTCGATGATTCCTTCATAAATTAGAAACTGAAAATTCCAAACCAAAAAATGGTAAGTTAACAAACATACAGTTTATCCATTACTGCACAATGTAGTGCCGTATTTCCATTTTTATCTGTCAGTACACAGAATTCGTCAAATAACTTCCCCTTAGAATTCAATTCTTCTTTCGGTTGCTTCCTATTTTTAATACACTGATTTTCATAACATTTACTTATCAGATCAACATCATGTAATAGTTGGTTTACTGTTTCTATATTTTTGGAATAAACCGCCAAATGTAAAGCTGTGCCCTGACTGGCTGATTCAATTTCAGTTGTTTGCATACATATTAGCTGATACAGTTCATTTGTTCTTATGAATTTATTGGATGTGTTACAATTTAAAAGTGATTTGACTATTGTCGCCAGTCCCAAATGACAAGCCAAATGAAGACTTGTCCAGTTATTCTGAAGATTTCTTTGGATAATATTCACCATATCTGTATTCAAGAGTTGTATAACCTGAAATGATATAGAACGAACATATTTTTAAACAAATTGAAATGTATACATAATCATGAAGCCTACTAAGGACAGAAGATAAACTAAACTAACTTGTTAAAATATAATTCAAACTGCAAAGACCGGATGATTATGCTAGCAAAATGTTAGGTATTTCAAGTCTATTCAGTACTTGAAAAGATAAAATTTGAATTTTGAACAAAATATTAACAGTAGTTAACATTTCTGGTTAACCATAATGAAATGATCTATGTGTTAGATAGTTGTTTCTATATTTTGAAGCTCCAAAGTTTCCAGTATGCATCCCATCCCATACTAACTCAAATGAATAAATTGTTTAAATTCTTTTCTTTTTAATTATTCGAAGTTGATTATTCAAACCAACGTTGTATAAACATTGGAATTGCTTTACGCTGATTTAAAACTGAGTTTACAACTTAATGCATGATGGATGATTTACTTCGACTACTTAAACTCTTAATCATTATAAATGTTCTCATTTCAATTTAGTTTAAATGTTACTTTGTTCCCTTAAACTGTACAATATGAAGTGTTTATTACACAGAAGCAGAAAAAGTCTACAACTTAGAATCATAATAATAGTTGTGTTTTATGCTTCATAGTTTCACTAACTCAATAACTAACTAAATAATTATTCAATACATCTAGGGACCTACTAAGCTAATTGTGAATTTTAAGGTCAGGTCATTAAAATGATTAATTTAGAAAAATTTATATACAGAACTGATATCGATGATCAATTATACAATCTATGTGTAGAAAATTTCTGATTGATTTCTTACGTCTTTGTGTAGTGAAAAGTTTCATTTAAACATTTAGTAAAAAGGAAAATAAAAGGAAGAAATTTCTAGTAAAGGGGTTGTGGAGATTATTAAGTTTTTGATTGAGACCATAAACCGATCGATGTTAGACCACCTTTGGAAACCTAGAAGCTCTAGATCGTGGATGCACACTGCTGAGGAGTCCCACGATAGGACGAAACGGCTGTTCAATGCTTCCGGGTTTCCAAAGGTGGTCTAACATCAGTCGGTTCATGATCTCAATCAAAAGACTTACTTACTTACGCCTGTGACTCCCAATGGAGCATAGGTCGCAGACCAGCATTCTCCAACCCACTCTATCCTGGGCCTTCTTTTCTAGTTCCATCCAATTCTTGTTCATTTTTCTCATGTCTATCTCCATTTCTCGGCGTAATATGTCCTTTGGTCTTCCTCTTTTCCTTTGACCTTCAGGATTCCATGCGAGGGCTTGTCTTGTGACGCAGTCGGACGCTTTCCTCAATATGTGTCCTATCTACTTCTAGTGCCTCTTCCTAATTTCTTCCTCCACTGGGATCTGGTTTGTTCTTTTCCACAGTTGGTTGTTGCTAATAGTGTCCGGCCAACGGATCCGAAGTATTTTGCGTAGACGACTGTTGATAAGCACCTGTATCTTCTGGATGATGGCTTCCGTAGTTCTCCAGGTTTCTGCCCCATACAGTAGAACTGTCTTGACATTTGTGTTGAAAATCCTTACCTTGGTGTTGGTTGACAGTTGTTTTGAGTTCCAGATGTTCTTCAGTTGTAAATATGCTGCTCTTGATTTACCGATCCGCGCTTTCACATCCGCATCAGATCCACCATGTTCATCAATGATGCTGCCGAAATATGTAAAGGTTTTTACATCTTCCAAATCTTCTCCGTCAAGTGTGACTGGATTGGTGCATGCTGTGTTGTATCGGAGAATCTTGCTTTTCCCTTTATGTATATTGAGACCTATTGCTGCTGAGGCTGCTGCTGCTACACTGGTCGTTTTCTCCTGCATTTGTTGTTGCGATTGCGTTAGGAGGGCCAGATAATCTGCGAAGTCTAGATCGTCCAGCTGCATCCTAGATGTCCACTGTATCCCGTGTTTCCCGTCACTCGATCAGAAGAAATTTCTTTTAAATTAAGTTTTTGTCATAGCTCTATACTAATATGTATGTATGTGATATAAAATTATAAAATAATACTCATTGAGTAATGATGTGGCATAATGATCTAATATCTTCAAAGATTAAGATCAATTGTTTGGATTGAAATTTTCTGAAATACGAATGAATTTCTTATTTTCTTTTCATGATATTCTCAAATTAATTTTACAGAATTATTAAACTATATTTCCTTTTGCAATGTCCAATAGAAGTGCATTATATAACATTCTTTTAACATCTCACCATTCATTTAGTGTGTCAGTGCTACATATAAGAACATGGTTTTCACTGGGGATTTCATTTTAATCATCCGAAGCTCTCTCTCTCTCTCTATCTATCTATCTATCTATCTATATATATATATATATATATATATATATATATATATATATATATATATATATATATATGAACATGCTATTGTAGCGCATCTCAACTTGTTAGGCATAAAAAAGCATAAATTGGTAAATTAAAGCTTGAAATGAAATCCCGTGTGAATATTGTGCACTTATATGTAGCGTTCGATAACCAAATGAACAAAAAAGTTAGATATAGCATACCTATTAAACATTGGGAAACAGATACTTTGCAAATTTATGAACATGCATCCCATCATCATCAGTAATCAAAATCAGTTTTTAGTTTGGACGCCAAAAATTTGTAAAACATCTTGATTAATCAACGGTCTATTGAAGACCCCTTGTAAAGATGACATAACATGACATCTTGATACATTAAGTATCTTTGTTGACTTTTCTAGCCATTAGCTAATATGTACCAACGTATTGTATACAATACTATGAATTCTCTTTGACTAAAATTTCCAGTATGAACTAAGAAATTTATCTGTCGTAAAAAAGTTGAATTAATGCACTACTGATCCATAGCTCTCGAATAGAAGATACATGATTTTCAGGAGATAATTTTTTATTCCGTTCAGTATAAATTGTTTGTTGTTTGAAATTATCATGCCTTTATAAAGGCAAACAACAGTGAATTCGTCAACCATCTTAGTAACAACAACAATAGTCGATATGTGTTTGGAAAGTTTGTAACAACAAGGAATATCACACAAAATAAATGAAACTATTATGTGTTCAGTAATAGAATTAATCACCTCCATAAATAGAGATGAGAAATTTAAACTTTCTTTCTAATATTTCCTTTCTGAATTCAATAAAACTCTTAAATGAATGAATAAACAATGATAATCAACACAAAATTAGGTTGAATATTTTACTCACTGGAAAAAGAAAGAGGAAGAAAAAATGTCATTAACTACACATGAAGACCTGTATTACTCGGTGAATCACACTTATTTTAAGATAGTTTCCAGTTCTGATTGAAAGTAACTGGAGAACCATGGAAAACTAGTCATTATTAAATGGATATTTAGGCCAAGATTGAGACTCCTCAGTAGTTTGCATCATGTCCTTGGCAAGAATTCAATATTAGACTGAAGGTTTCTAAGTTTTTTCTAAGCCAGTAATTATTGAGCTCATGATTATTGATAAAGTAGGATTTTTGTACACGTTGTCTAGTTGTCTCAAACTATGGTGAGATAGTTCGCCAGTGTACCCTGGCTTTCAATAGTTCAGTGATAATTGTTGCATTCGAATTGAATAATCGCGTCACAGATCTCCTTTACCGTTATTCTCACTTGTCTTAAAAAATATTGGAGATAATGTATGGTAACTAAAATCAAAATAAATGGATTAAGCTAATTCGATATTAAGGCACCTTTAAATGAATAGACCAAATATACAAATCCTATTACTGCCAATGTAAACAATTGATATGTGCAAATAAAATGATTTATTTCATAGAACTTAGGTAAATTGAAGATAGACTTCTTTACACAAACCGTTTCTTTTAAAATGGCGTCCAGACTGAAATCAGAATTGAAATTTTCCTCCATCCGAATAGAAATTTTCTATTTCTCAGGCATCGTTCAGTTATATGTCTGTTACGAACCCTTAACCAAAGAAATCTGAGATGAATAAAAATATTTTCAATCAATAAAACACTTTTGAAGATCTCATACAGTATTACGCTTATTATGAACTTGCTCTACGTAAAGACAGGTTGAGTACTTAGTCAAACTATCAAGTTCTAACTTCCAGTTTAACAAACAGAATTATAAATCGCTTAATTATATATATTAATAGATTAGTCTTACCGCTTGATCGAATCCAGCTTCTACAGCAACATAAACTGAATTTTCTCCATAAATCAAATGATTTATAACATTTTTTGTAAATTCCAAACCCTTTGTTGTCTTTAATTTGACTAAGATATCTTCCAACTGATGAATATTTAGACTATTTATTGATTGATGTAGTGATTTTGTCCATATAACAATATCTTCATCATGTTCGTTATTCTGCATTGTAATGCCCTGTGGATTGATTGAGCTATTAAGCAATGTAGTAAACTAAAACAAAGCTATACTTACATAAAGACGTTATTTACTAAAGGTTGTTGAGTACAACATTTTATTTAAGATTAGGAATTTTTGTTAAAAACTATACTGTTTATTGATTTTCCAAATTATTGATTAGTGCTATAGAGTTTTTACCGGCAATTACTGTATTATCTAATCAGGTATTATTGTGTGTTCAGCTTTAAAGAACATTAGGAACACTAACAAATCTCAATAATCAGTGTGGGGTTGTAGAAATTGTTAAGTTTTTGATTGAGATCATGAATCAATGAATGTTAGACCACCATTGAAAACCTGGAAACGAAATGGCCGTCCAGTGCTTACATGTTTTCAATGGTGGTTCAACATTCATTGATTCATGATCTTAATCAAAAACTTAACAATCTCGATATCCTCATACTGATAATTATATGCTCACTAGTGACTAGCTTCGTGAATTCTCGAAATTCTAGTAAGATGTTGTGACCAGTGGAGCTAATCTGTATCAGGTAGTTACAGGTAGTGACTTCAGGAAATCTCAATAACACAAGTATATCCCACTTGAACTAAGTTTAGTTACTCAAAGAGTAGTCAGTCATAGTCTGTTTTCTTATAATTCTTAAATAAAGATATCCATGAAATATTGCTCAATAAATATCCGTTAATGGTGCAGCGACAATGACCTTAATCATAACATTGGATATAGAAATAAATCCTTCTATTAAGCTGGGTTATTTGATTAAGAAAACTGCACTATTGTTATTGACAGTATCATCATTGTCTAGTTTAAATAGAAATAATCCTTTTTAAAATTATCCTACAACTTTCAAATCACCTCGTTCATATTAACCAAGTGCAATATAACAGAGCAGCTTATGATAATAGATGATGGTGAAGAAGTATTATGAATTGGTTGATCACAACCACACATAAATGTTCTAGTTTCACTATCACGTGAGATAGGTAATGTATACTACTGAAGAATGTCTGAATAGAATAATCGGCGAGACTGTAATTTATGAATGAACCGATAAGATTTAAGATAGTAACTATTGGATTTTGGCATTAAATTCATTCACTTTTATTGCGAAATAGTATTTTGGCATTATAGCTGATGTCCGTTCGCGGTGAAAAAACTAACTACGATTCCTAACCCTGACGTTTAACTCTAAATTCTAATCCTAATTCCTTATACTAATTTACAACCATCTCTTAGGTAGGTAACTACTCTCAAGGTCACTTTAACACCACTCAAGGGTCAACCATAAATGATATTCTCACTGAAGCAAGTAATTGTTTATTGTTTCTTAGTTTTCCAAAGGTCATTTCGTGATGAAACTTCTATACAATCAGTATTACGAACAGTTGAATAGTACTTCAACTAAGATATTACAAACTTGGTTAAATGGAATAAAGCATTTAATATTTTTGAATTAAAGTAACTATGATCATGTTCCCAGTGACCTAAACATGGATTGCAACACCATCAAACATTTACTCTTCGTAAATTAATATCAACTAAATGAACTACTGTATCATAGTGTATCACTTGTACGTTTGTACGCAAACATTAATGTTGCTATCGCAATACCAACTGAGGTTCAGTCAATCATAAACACTCTAGGAACTCAATCGAATATCCACCGATTCAAGTAATCTCACTTTGTATCACTTTGGGGATCGAAAACCTACGACAAGTAAAATGTAAAAGTATAACTAGTAAGACTGTCAATAACAGGGGACAACTAAACTCAGTAAGTTCAATAAGAATAAATGATAATAGGGAATAATAATTATGAAGTAATACTAAAACTCAGTATCTAGATGAAGATGAAGACAGAATACATCTAATATTCTGAACCGTGTTACAAAAGGTCTCCAATCATAGTCTGTGATTATCCCATCAACCCTTGAATAAAGCGTTTCCATGCTTTGATACAATCAATTCAGAATTCAGTGGCTTCATAGGCTGAAGTATAATTGAATAAAGTTAAAACTGATTCTGTGCTGATTACTTCAGTTTGGACATTTTACCACAAGTCTCATAGAAGATACTTATATTTCAGCTAAAACTGATTAAACATCAGTTAACATATCAATCCTTAGATAATCCAAATCATCAAAAATTAAATGTTTATCTGAACTCAATAGTTTAGTAGATAACACATTGAGTGTTCCAAGCCAACTGTAATAAGTTTGAGTTCCGGTGTAAACATCAACCCTAGAATAGAAGTTCGTTCAGCTGATGGGTACAAAATAATACAAAACTAACATCCTGACTTGACTGGAGTTGAGTAAAACTGCTGGTTCTTTTAACGTTTAAAGTTTTCGAAGATTTTCTATTCCATTTTTACATTTTCCATTACCTTCTTATGGATCAGTGTCAGCCTCCTAGCTTCCACTACTATTTGGAATCTAGTTCTTCTATAAAACTTGTGACAGAATAGTTATATCACAAGAATTCACACAGGATGCATATATATCAGCTAAGGTTGATCCAAATTTAGTCAAGAATGTCAACGGCGCTATAACTTAAGCCTTTACAAAGTAAATCTGATATCATTGCTTCTAGAACTTATATTACTCATACCAATCACCTGGTTTGTATTAGTTAAATCTAACTGATAACTAGTGGTTTTACCTCAGTAAAGAAGTGCCTGATAAAAGTGTAACAGAATATGTATCCCTTAGAGAGTTATGTTAATAACTTTGACAGACTAGTAATAACATGGATCAATATTTGACTAGTTTTTAGCTAGTTACACCGATTTTTTCTCCGTCTCCATTATTTCAAACAGGAATTCCGTTGTCATTATAACTGAATAATTGGTCATGAAATAAATCCCATTCTAGAAGCACTGATTACACTCTTCCAAAATGATTCAATAGTTATTTAATCACTTATTTAATTTAATGAAAACGCTATTCTGTGTTTAAAATAGAGTGTTCACTAAGTGCGATATTCCTCTATTAAATTAAAATCCCGGAATTAATAATGATTCCATGAGGCATAATATTATGTTCACATGACTATCATGCTCCCAAATAAACTGTAGTTACAGAATTTTATTCTTCATTTCTAAGTCTTGAAGTATCATAAATTAGATTTCATTCATAATGAATCTTGTTTGAACTCAAATAAATATATGAATACAAATTACACTTAACTGAATAAACTATCTAGAACTAACTAATGTAAATGATATAATTAAAGAATGATCGGATTTTCGTGATTAATTATAATATATGTACACTTGGTATAAAGATGTATTAACTAGCAAGTTTCATCATAATCATTAGGACTACAAATAGAATACTATCCAGCTAATGAAAATCAACTTCGACTACCATGTAATACAATCTAATGTTGCTATTTGTTATGAAGATACTCTGGATACAATAGAATCTGACAGTGCTGGTCTCCGGATATCGTAAGATTTATACTTTGAGGACAAACTGGAAAAAAGCGATTATGGTCAAGAGAAACAATCTATATTAGGTTAGGTATGGAGAGAAAAATTTCTTACTACTACTCCGAGAAGTAAGAGGAAGAGAAACGCTTCATTTAAGATGTGTAAATGTATGGGTATGATATTTGACCAACTCCCTTCAGCTAGTACTGTCCATTAAAACCTATAAAGCTAGTAACAATGTTTGAGAATCTAGTTGCTTTTTCTAAGGAGAGGGAAGTATTTATCACTAAGGTTACAATGCGATATAATTTGAGCAGTCATTGAGACTCAAGGAACATAACGTAGTAAGGCCACCATGTTTTCGCCTTTTTAATAATAATTTCGTGTCACTACCCGCAAATGCGAATTTCATTTGTATTTCTTTACAAATCCACGGAGAACACATAGTCTTTCATATCAACATGTTCAATTTCGACAACTTATTTTCCAATTTCATTATATGGAAAATCTTTCACGATATTTGTAGGGATTTTTGGCCAATTAACATGAGATTTGGTTAATAGTTCAGTATGTTCAATCTTTTCAGTTCTAATTTTCAAGTATAAGGTTGCGGAGATTGTTGAACTTTATTGAAATCATGAACCGATCTAAGTTGAACCACCATTCAAAACTATAAGGCATTGGATAGAAATCTCTTCATAGCATGGGACTTCTCAACAGTGCACATCCACAGTCCCACACGAAGACACGAATCTAGAACATTCGGTATCATGTACGAACAACTGCGTCAGCATCTAAAAGTGTTAATGCCTGAATTCAATCAATCTGCTACATTTCACGACAGTGGCTAACTTTTTTTAAAGTCATTTGTCTTAACAACTTAAATTTCTTTACACCTATTTAAATTAATCTCCTGTCTTTACATTGGTAACAATTCTATGTTTCAATAGTTGGTATCGTGAGTCAGTGGAAGCTAGACAACCATGGGAAACCTGTAAAAACTGGACGGCCGTTTCGTCCTACTGTGGGACTCCTCAGCAGTGCGGATGTGGATGTGTCGCTTAATTTCGTGGATTAGTCGAAGTTAGACATTAATACCCTTGGATGCAGGCTCAGTGATCCAATGGTTAAGCGCTCACGCGCGACAATGACAGGTCCTGGGTTCAAATCTCGAGAGGCGGGATCATGAATGCGCACTGCTGAGGAGTCTCGCAGTGGGACGAAACGTCTGTTCAATGTTTCCAGGTTCTCCATGATGGTCTATCTTCTAGTGACTCATGATCTCAACTATTAAAATTACTATTATGTCCATAAAAACTCCTTCTGACCTTAAATTCTATATTTAATTGAACAATCTACGTATATTAACCTGGAACCATAATAGAGAACTAATTGAAAAATACTATTTCATTACTCAACTAGTATTTTTTCCCCAGAAAATTATCAACAGTTGCCTATAAAATACCAATAATTAAAAACTAAAGAATAGAAAACAATAAAATAAGTATTATGATAAAATAATATTCAACTAAATTAGACCTACTTAATTAAAGTTTTACTCTGCGTTTTGTTTTAATGAAAAGTTTTGATATTTTCTAAATTTGAGCAATTCCGATCTTCTTTTGAGAAATAAAGAGAGAGAGAGAGAGGGAAGAAACGAATTGATTAACAATAAAAGTAAATAACTTCACATAGAAAAGAATTTAGCTTAAGTAAATAATAAATTTATTTATCAAATTTTGGATAGAAACTAATCATTGACTAACTGACTGACTGACTGATTGATTGATTGATTGATTATGATGAAACGCAATCAGTTTAAGATTGACTTTTGATTGGCAAATTAATATTACTCTACCAGCATTATGAAATGAGTAAAATATTTTGGAAATAGAATTGTTAATAAATTATTTAATGTATACACAATCTATTAATAAAAGAATTCGATAGGCTATATGTGTATAGATAAGTTCAACCTTTAAATCATTGGATTGTCATCCAATGTTCTAAATTTTTAACTTCAATCTATTTACGATATTATAGAATCATTCTCTATCGTCATTGACAATTGTTTCATTCCTAGAATGATTGAAATCTACTGGTTTTTGGTTTCTCCCTAGAACTTCAGAATTTACTTTGCAAAGTTTGTCAGTATTGAGCGCATGGTCAAATTTTTGTATAGAGAGTTGTGAAGACTTGAATTTTGTCAAATTATATTACGAACTGACCTCAGATAGTAAATTGTTGCAGATCAAGAAGTACTAAACAGACTTTTCGTCCTAGGATTGGACTCATCAGTGGAGCTTAAAAGCTTATTGTTGTGACTTCAAGGCCGGTTAGTTATCACGTGATTTATTCGCCAATCGAAATACGACTTATTCAATATGGGTACTGTGCTAAACTAATGACGTTCGACCGGTATGAGTAGCCTAGCATCCTTATTAGTCCTTTGTTTGCCTAGCACGTCCAGTTTAGTCCAGAACACCAATATAGCTTCCACTATGCGAATCATTTATTTCAAGTATACTTAGTTTATATACCAGCCAAACAGACTGCATCACATCATAAAATAAGAAATAAAATTTATACAAGACCAAAAAGTGGCTGTGAACGTGGGAGACAGTAATTAATAAATTGAATATAACTTAAGATCAGAAAATCGTACAATAATAATCTATAGGTCAAAATGAAGCTTATGATAAGATGAATATAAATATACACAATCTAATTACTGAATAAGTATACCATAAGAATATATAGATTATATTAGTCGATTAATAGGTCTCAGAATTTACCTGTAATCTAATCTTCACTAGGATATGACATACTGGCATATAAGCTTCTTGTATGGACTTTCTGATATTATCCTATTTGATATCATTTGTGCTTAATATAAGAAAAATTGATTTGCAGTTTATTGAGTTTTGAAAAGCATTGACTAAATTTACAAGCTTTTGTTAAATAGACATGTGCAAAAAATATTTTCTTGATAAATTTATGTGGTGTTTGAATGAACTAATGATACCTTTGTACTTGTAGAATGCTTGATTTCGAATTCTAAATACAGTAAATTCGTTTGTGATTATCTAGTAGTTCTTGATCCGATTACATTATTTCTGGTATTCTTAGTTCATGCTATAATTCAAATGCTTCTGATTATCACATTGGCGTCGCGATGGAGCCTGTGATGGAACAGTTGGATATACATTCAGATTTTGATGCTTTTGAGGATTACTTTGAAAGGTTCGAAATTTGGGCTATGACCAAGGAAGATGATGAGGATGTTAATATTGTAGCACATTTCCTCACATTCATCGGGAAAGAAGCATATAGCTCATTGAAAACTCTGGCTTTACCGGAAAAGCCCATTTCGCTTCCTTATACAGCTCTCAAGGACCTACTGCTAGACTATGTTAAGTATATAAATTTCGAATGCGGTAAAGGAGGGAGATTTCGTAAAATGATTCATGGGGATATAAATATCCAACATTACTTCGTGGGGGAGGGTATTGTTCGGAAATCTGTTCTTTAAATTCTAGATAGTGGTTTCGGTACACAACCGACAATTCCAGGAACCAAGTGAATCTGTTCGGATTTTGTTTGTTAATTCCAATACTAATGAGCACATTCTAGATCATACAGAGTTTTTATCCAATACACTGTCGGACAGACTGAGGATGAACTTAAGAAGAAGACGCACAATCGACTACAAACAATTAGACTCTAATTTAAGCTGTGGTGGATGTGGTGTTTGAATGAACTAATGATACCTTTGTACTTGTAGAATGCTTGATTTCGAATTCTAAATACAGTAAATTCGTTTGTGATTATCTAGTAGTTCTTGATCCGATTACGTTATTTCTGGTATTCTTAGTTCATACTATAATTCAAATACTTTCGATTATCACAATTTACTTGTTACACAACTCATGACATCAAATAAATGATCATTTTAAGGGATGATTTTTAAACTATTTTTGTATAATATCTCTAATAAATGAATTTATACACTTCAAAAACTGGTTAAATAGTCCATTCCACATCTATTTCCATTCTCCAAACGTTTTACAATTCTTCATATCTTCTCACATATAAACATAAACAGATTAAATGTGAAAGTTCATAAAATACTATCGGGCAATTTAAATAAGTAGTAAATAAGTTAGTTTATGAGTTCAACTAAAAAAATATAAAATTACCGTTGGTTAGTTGAAAAACGCCCCAAGCATATTCAAAACGTCCAATGAATAGTAATCAGAATCAGACTATTTAGATTTTTGTGTCGAATGAGTTATATCAGACACATTGAAGGTTTGTTGTAAATCTAAGTAACTTAATACTGGGTACTGACACAGCTGATTAATCTACTTGAATCAGTTAGGTCAGAAGACTAGTCGTGTGGTGCCTATTGGCAAAGATTGTAGTCCCTAAAAAAATTCAGGCATCGTTTAATTATCAGATGAGTTTCATTTCCTTGTGTCAACAGTCACGACACCCGGGTCCAAAGTCTCATACTGATTGAATTTAATCGTCTTACTTCTAAACCTGTAAAAATGCTCTGGAATCTTTAGAAGTTTAATGTAGTGTCACAATTCATCAACAGATAATCCAAATCTTATAAGAAATGATGTTATTTTCATCAAAGCTATCAGTATTAGATAACCAATGTGAAATGATACGGAATTATTATCTATACAAAATTATCCTTTAAAAATCTGTTTCTCAGAATTCGAGACGTATAGTTTTGTTTATCAGGCTGACAAACACTTTAAATTTCAATCGTCTAGTTTAAGAATAACGCTTGGAAAGAAAAATACAGTCGAATTTAATAAATTTAACTCATTTTATTTATTATCTAACCTGCTCAACATAAGAGACTAAGGATCGATCTCACTAAATTTTATAGCATAGTAAATGAGTTCATGCAAAAAATGTTAACTCATTTGATTAAATGACATTGAAATAAACTTAGCCTCCTGTCACATGAAGCTAGCAACATTCTTTGAAATGAGTTTCCAAGTGACTTTTATGAGGAAATTTTGGGAGTTCTAATAACAGATTCAGATTAGTAGAATCAGTCATGTCGGGCGTGTAGCAGTCACCGACCAGTGGCATTGGATGATGGTCGTGTAATATTCCGAATTGATTAAAGTCATACATATAAACCACTGATATATTATAATGGACCTCGTTTATTAAGTACAGATGATTCCGTGTAAATCTTGAATAAAACTTGGGACTACTTAGTGTTATCCGTTCTCTAAATTGAAATAACTTCAAAAGTATAAATATTATTAACTACTGATAACTACTACTGAGTTCTAAAACAAACCGAGCTAATATCATGGTAAATAGACGAAAAATCTTGACCCGTAGTGTAGTCTTGCATGTTCACTGCTGATGGATCTTATACTAGGATGAGATGGTTGCCGATTGATTCCTGGTTTTCAATGGATTTTTCACTTAAGTAATTCCGCGATGCAAAACTATTAATCAATTCACTTATAAATATACCGATAACTGTAAATTTACTTTCGATGTTCTGCGTATACGTTATAACAAATCATTCAAGGGTGAGTTGAACAAGAAAAGATACTGTACACTTTAGCAGTTAGAATATCGGTCCGTAATGATACACTTTGGAAGGATAATAATTGATTAAATCACCCTCACCTACTTGTAAGTAGTATATATACATATTCTTCTATTCATTGAAGAATTCAGTTCTTCATTTCATAAGATAACTCAATCAACCTGCTAAAATTATTCTACTGTTTTTCACCCTTTATAGAGATTATTTGCAGCAACAATAGTGTGTTTGTGTTAACTGAATTATAATGAAACGACTCATTATGCTAACTAACTAAACCAGAAATTTTATTGTATCAGAATTTGTGTTGAAAGCTTTAACAATTAATGGACTTTGAATGTTCTAAATTAACTGTTATCTGTATGCATAATAATATACATTTTTCACATCCTACATCTTTTGTATCAGTACAAGTGAGAATACTTAAGGTGACTTTTTTCATACGCTGACAGTAACTAGTTAACCTACAAAGATCATTTATAGCTCAACAGTTAATGTGCTATATTTTGAGACCTACCATTAGCACACATTTATAATCATGTTGAGAGATGAACCCAGTATACTTAAGTTTTGTAGCTAGCTCAACCCTATGTAATCTGAATTAGAACCTAATGTTTTACACTTTGCAACTTGCACCATTTTTGGAAGTGTAACTACTGCCAAGTTTTTATAAGATAACATCCTCCTCTTTCGCGACTTAGACGACCCGAAAGATTACATCTCGTCACTAAAACTCTGGTAAGTTTGCCCTGAAGATCATATAAACTGAAACAACAACTTGTTGACCAGACCAAGAAGCGGCGCTTTTTTGTCTTACTCATGAGTTTAAGCTTAAATGAAGGAAATGAGTCTATTTCACTTAGGAAACCAAGCAGATATACTCTTTCTGGCAAGATTGTTGTCACCATATTTATCGAAAACGAAATGATGAGTTAGGACCAACTGGACATTGTAATATGCAAAGCATTGATTTAGGGCTGTATTTCTATTTGTCTTTGACCAACATGAACTCTGAAGAACATCAAAGAAACTGCTTTATTGATTGGGTTTACTTGTACAAAAGTTGTTGACTTCATGTCTTTCTTACTTATAGTCTGTAGTAACTACTAAATGGATTCAATAAGGATCTCACTTACTGTTGAGTCTTCAGAAGAGTAAATAGTATCCTCATCTGATGAGTGTCTTTACGCTTGGTTGATAAGTTTATTAATGCATAAACGTTTTTACTATATGACTACTGACAAGTGGTTTATCTGCCACAAGTCACACACATTTATAATTGATATTTATGCCGACGAGCAATGAGGCATGATTTTGCTGTCGGTGTTTTTAGTCGATCAAATTGCTTAAATAAATATTTTTTGATGGTCAAATTTTATTCATTATACTAGACAGCATCGTCAACGCAAGCATCATAATGAAGTGAACCAAGAAATTTATACTGTTGGTTACAATTCTCTTATAATTTATGGATAATTGCTTTTAGCATTTCTATTATCACTGAACCTTATGTAGCTTTATTGGCTACATAGTGACATAAACGTTTGGTTTGGAATTCTTCATCATTCTTCTAATGGACTGAAAATTAATTAAATATGAGCTTACTTATAAGCTGATGACTAGATTAAGTGGCTTGATTCGCATAGTTTTTTCATTTCTGATTGAGTCTCATTTGTTAAAAAAAATTACACTTCTCTGTCAGATTTACACCTAAGATCATCATTATTCACTTATACAACAGTAAACATTTCTACACCCTCAATCACTTATTGCTGTTTTCACATAAAGGCATAAAGATGTTTCTCTATGCAGTATTATTCCCATAGTCGTCGAAATTCACCCCGTATACAATATTACTTAATCTACTCTGCTTTTAAAAAAGCAAATGATTTTAAAATAACAATAGTGAGATTAACAACATGCACTTTAGGGTTTTATCATGTAAAGTTTTAAAGATAAAGTGTTTTTACCAGTGTACTTACTTAGGGGTTCATATATTCTTTATCTAAAGAACAGAAGTTGAGAACCGCTTGTTACTTCTTGACCTATATTCTTATTCTCAGTTGATTATTTTTTATCCAGCACTTGACTGGGTAGTGGTATTATGAATAAATACTTTTTATGTACATAAAATATTTATTCCCTAACTTAGATTCACAAATCCAGTCAAGCTGTCACAGTTTTGTTGAATTTTGAAAATTAATTCTCTGGATAAATTGTAATCGCGACTTCAGTTATTTTAGTTATTTTAATATCATAACTGTGAGGTTCAGTAATCCTCTCGACGTGAAAGACCTATGTAGAAACACAGATGGATAAAATTCAAACTTCGCAAGTTAGAATATCCAAAGCACGTCAATATTACCTACCCACAGCCCACACGGTGTTGTAGCGAAAATGACAGTTGAATTTAATCCGAATACCAAAACAAAACAGAGATTTAAAATGACCACCACTCAGTTTATTGGATGTGCTGTATTACAAGGAATTTAAACCACTGACTTATGTGAGTTTGTGAAATTTTTCACAAGTAGTTACTTCTTTCATCATTTGATGGACACCTTAAAGTTGTTCTCTTGTTGAGCACACATTCCATGTCCTTTAGAACCTCTCCCAAAGAGTAAGAGTTCATGTTAGACAACTTTACATGAGAAATCAATATGTTGGTGAACTTTATATAGCTTTGTAATGCTGATATTACATTGCTAAAATTTGCACGTATAACTTAGTCACAAGTATCTCTACTAAACAATTTCATTGCAATTATCTGACTAAGACGTCTTTTTGTAGCCAATATTTATGATTTTCGATAAATAATATTTTTGAAAACTAAACGTTTGAAATGTGAATTGATAAAAAGCAATTCGCTACTGTTACTTTGTAAAACTCTCAAATAGATGTTATGTATAGAAGATGAACAGATTGTTGTGAGAAATGCTTTGCTAAAACTTTATTTGATCTCATTTCAATGGAACAAAAATTCTCTGGATATGTCAAGTAACTAAGTCTGAACGTATTTACTCGGAAAAAACAGGATCTAAACCTGGTATTGGAAACATATCTACATTAGTTAACGTTTTTATACTACGCACAAACGGCATAGATAGCTGAAAAATAACTAAAAGTGCGAGCGTTAGACTTAAAAGTGGTATAAAAACAAAATTCTAAACAACTACTGAGCTGAGGAGGATTTAGAAAATAAATAAAGACGTGAGAGAAAAATTTAGGAAACTCAGTTGGTCAAATAATGATATAAAAACTTAAAAGGCCTTGCTTTTCAGGAAATAGCTTATAAGGAAACATTCGTTTTAACTAAATAAACAGAACACACTGGTATATAGCAGTTTCGTGCCACCGCAATACTTTACAAAGACTAAGAATATGTATGTAAGAAGGTGCTAAAATATATGGTAGACCTCAGTAGGCTTCATTCAAATTTTGACGCTTACATGTAATTATAAAACGATATAACACTTTTACATTTATCCCCTTCAACAAAAGGCAACCTGTGCATATCGAATTCATCTATGCCTAGCATATCAAAAGCTTCGTCCTAGATCTCTAATATTAACTTTAATAACTTAATACAAGGTAATTATACTTTGATCCTTCAGAAAATTATACAGCAGTTTTAGTAACTATTCAAAATATGACTTAACTTGTATTATGTATGGACACCAGTTTACCGAGTTTTAAGCACTTATTCACCCTATAAACTGTTGTCTATTGACAAAACAATGGGTTTTTCAGAAAACCCCGGTTTTTGCTGTCATTCTCTATACAGCCAATACGTTATGTTATTATTTATTATAGCTTAATGCTTTACTAATAAAGGCTATAAAAATATGTTGTCGTTTTTACTAGTTTTGCACTGTTTTCCTTTGATTTTGATGGCTTTTCGACATTCATAATTTCTCTTGTGGTTTTTTTTAAAATAACTTCTAGATGTCAATATTAATCAATTTATATCTCATGAACATGAATAAAAATCAAATACTAGTATCAAAATTTTCACACTTGTCTGCATATACCTTTATCACAATTCTTCTCAAGAACTACTAAAAGTATAGAGAAGAATTCTCTAGCTGAATAAAAGATGAACAGATCAAACAAGGCAATCTTTCATTCAGAAAATAGAACAATCTAGAATCCGCAGTATCTTGATCATCATACTGCTGTTTCTAAAACTTAAAATAAAAGAATATATACACAAAAACAATATATCAAGCGATGTTTGCGAAAATTCTTCTACAAAAATGGAGCTATATCTTAAAGCAAACTGTTCTTACCAATTACAAACACTTCAAAATTTAAAACACACCTGGTAAGTTGACAGATTGTTCAGGTGAAAACAATAAAAGACTTAAAAAATACTGCAGTTACTGATATAAACCAAAAGTCTTGATGTTAATGATCTGAATATTAGAAGTTTTGGGAACCGATCTTTATTGATAAACTTTGTTCCTCCAGTTAATACAAAGAATAATAATGATTGGAAATGGCAAAATATGTTTCTAATACTTTAAATTACTGAAGCATGCACGATTCGTAAGTCGGGACCATATATTTTATATTTATGAAAGCATTCTCTCCCCCATGCATTTCAAGTATTTCCAAAGTTTCGTGAACTAAATCACCCAGATTCTCACGCTTTTGTTGGCTATAATCAATTCCATCGCCCAAATTCTTGTTTTTGTTTATAAATGTATTCATGACTGGTAACAGTTGTCTGTAGTATGGTACAAGGGCTTCGCCGATCATCTCACCAGAAACGACTAGATGTTGAATGGCTTTGAGGACAGTACAGCAAACTTTGTGCTGACGTAAGTTGAGAGCAGACTTTATTGGGATGATAAGTTGTGGTATGACAGGAAGGATTTTGTTTCCTCCGTGTTCAAGTAAGTCATGGACACCTTTGTTTTTAAGATTATACTCACTTACTTACCTTGCCTTGCAAAGAACTCGTATGGATGTTCAGTTTCTGCTAGACCTTCAAAAAATAGTGGCAAATAATGATGGTAATCCAGTTTTTCGATTTCCACTTTCCATGCAATTTTGTTGCCTTTGCTATCGTGCTCCAAAGCGATAGGAAAGTCACCTCGATTATAAAAGATTTTAAACTGAGTATCACATTTTAGCAATCTGTGCATGAAAGCCCCAGCCTTAGGTGGAGACCCAACATCGATTTTTCGAGTGAATGCCACAGGTTTAAAGGCGAATTCTGGACAGCAGTGATCCACTAATTTACGTTTTGCATGATTATCTCTAACAGGACTCAAAGTATCAGTGCCCATTTTCGAAAAAGTGACAACTCTGTTATTCTGACAACAATAACTTAAACAAAAAGCCGGAAAATTATATTGTGCACTCAGTCAATATAAAAAAGACTGCAGAAACTGGAACAATAAATAGCTTTTGATGTTGAAGTTACGGTGTTGTGTTCCATGATAGCCCTATGTCTCGTAATGTAAATGAACTATCTAATAATTAAATGATATACATCCCAAGCAGACAAAACAGAAGAAATAATAACGAACAAAATGGAATAAAACGCCAACTCTTAATCAGAAAAGGGAGAAATGAAGAGGGAAAGCGTCAAAAAGTCTCTTTTGCTGCCTTCCGTTGGGAAATAGTGATATATTTTCCCTTTTTGTCACCTTGTGTGAATTTACGATAGATTGTATACTATTCGATTAAACGTATACCAAGCTATTCACTCCCTCCTTCGATTTATGCAGAATCTAAGCACATTTGTGTCCTTTTATCTCAAGATTCTGTCATACAGTCGATTTTACTTAGAAAATTATACTCGGTGAAGACATTTATTTACAGGGAATGGAATCATAGTCGGCAATGAAGTTTATGGCGAAAGGATGCTCGCAGAAAATCTTCATTGAAGGCGTAAAGTTTCTTCGTCACAGACGAACATCTGGAAAAAATTTATAGTTAACGGGTAATGCGTTCTAATTGTCAACCTCATGTGAGATTGTACATGCTCTTACTATATGCCCACAACTGGCCTTAACATACCGCATGTAAGTGAGAAAGCACATGCATAAAAAACTTGGTTCAACATCGTAATAACCGTCTCGTGGATTAAGAAATTTGATAAAATATACATTTAGAACAACGTTGAACTGCAACACTTTCTGTCAACAATTGACGACATAACGTGAGGCTCACAGTAATGTCTGTTAACACTGAACACTGCTTCCATAGGACAGCAACCAGTTTTTATCATTTTGGATTATTACTTTCATTAAACATCCTTCTTCTACGACACTTTTGAAGGATGTCACTCATATGGTGAAACTGGCCTTGCGTTGCGATGTCATGCAATTTCGTAAGCCCTCTTTTTGTGAAGAAGACTCATGTTCAAAATTTAACACCCAGAGATCAGAAATGGCGAACGCTTAACATTTAGTCGGTTAGATATGATTCATCACTCTACGTAACCTCTTCCTTTACACTTCAAGTGTATTTTTCTATCCTCGGCCAAAGTTCTAAACAGAATGTTATTGACTGTCACGTTAGGACGAGTCAGTATAGACAGTGATACGGCTTTCACGTTATTTCTTATAGATTAGGATGTCAAATCTTGTTAAATTTACAAATTTGGTAGGTCAATTATTCAAGTAACATAGATAAACACATTTAATACTGACATGGACAGTAGTTTTACATGGTTTCACAGATGGTGGTGTTTCTATATGTGTACCAGTAAGAAATTGGTAGGATCACGAAATGATTTTTTATCAAAAGCTAGTGCATATTAGCCATTTTTCCTGAGATCCCATAGAAACCAATGTTCAGAGAAGAGTTTTAGGGATATCATGGTAATTTAATAGTTAAATTCATGAGTCATTTAAATCTAGCTCACCATGGAAAACCTGGAAGAACTAGACGATATTTTCGTCCTATTATTGGACTCGATAGAAGTGCGCCTCCACAATTCCCCTTGTGAGATTCAAACCGCGGAGTTATCTCCTCGCGGATGAACAACTAGCATCTATACCACTGAGCCGGCATCCAATGATATTAGCGTCTAAATTCAACCAGTGTCCATAGAAAGTACGTGCTTAAGCAACAGATTCTCGTGTGCATCTAATCAATGTAAATCATACTGTCCATAAATACTTTAGTACCAAAAGCTTCTTCACTTTTGTAGGGAGAAACTTTGGATTAAGCTGTAATTCAGTCTCCTCATTCAGTTACCACTTGATAGACATTCGTCAGCAGCCTACAGAGAAAAAATAATTCTCCATTTCTAGGCTTAATGTGCCCACACACTTACCCGCTTCATTGATTCCCAAGCAAAGTAATATGACTAGTTCGTATCCAATGTTCCCACTTCAAGAGTATTCATAATTAAAGACACATTATCTTGTTTTACACTCAGATAAATCAACTTTTCGGACCTATCTTGTCTTTATCACGCGCATATGACTCGTACAAATCGATATTTGACGATTATTCTCTGCAATTAGTTAAAACTTTCATTGCATCATTCCAAAATATTACTGCACAAATTCATTCTACCATCAAGTCCTAGTGAATGATTGATTTGTTTTATTTTACCTTTTTAGATTCATTCTGTAATACATATATCTCCGTTTATTATTCTGTTCCCCAAACATACTGACTTATTTACATGTTTAGCTTTTCTTCCTTTCATTTTTTCTCTAAAGACTACTCAGTTTTCCTCCGAATTCTATAGCAACTGTTTAAATATGCCGAATATTATGCAAACATTGTTAACACGTGTGCATAATCCCATGTCCGAAGAAACTCGAAATGTTTTCTTCGCAACACCTAAATGCCAAAAGTTGCTTGTGAATAATAATGACTTATTATGATAATCACAAATATTCAAGCTGATTTGCTATCTAAGAATTTTCGAAATAGTGCAGTTTAAGGCAGATGAAAATAGAATAGTGCAACTTGGAGTATCACATATGAAATTTTTGATAAGCGAACGATCAAGTAAGCATAATTATCAGTTAGTACAAATACCACACTTGTCACTGCTTGCATGGTAATCCAGGTTTCCATACTTGTTGAGACCTTACCGCCGGAGACGAATATCTGTGGGATAGGGCGATGTGTTCATTTTTAGGGTTGACCTCTTCTAGCCCCACATCTCCTTGTGGGAAGGCAACATTGCTGTTATGCTGGTTGTCTGAAGGAAACACTTGACTGCCGTCACACATCTGTACAGTTAGCAGTACGACTTTGCTTCGGACCTTGGGTTTTTTGCTTCTAGTCTTAGCACTCTTCAACCGATTTGTTTGGCATTGTAGGACCTTGAGGAACGATTGCTAATCAAGATGCGTGGAACCCAATATAATGGCAAAATGTCAGCTATGGGTTGAGAAAAATTGGCTCAACGGTGCACATGGAAGCACATTATATGTGCGAGAAATTACTTTTCTACCGCCCCCACGAGCCATCCGTCACGGAGATATTTCGATGTTTCTTTCAGAGTCAATCTTTTCCTTCAAGATGTCTTAGTATAATTCACTTGTGTCCTTCCATGTATGACCACACTCCTTGTGAAAATATTTCACAATTAAAATATTCAAAGATCTTTAATATCTAAAACGAGAGCCACCATGAGTTTGGCTCCTGATAATTCGACCCTCAAAAAGTAATCCGCCCATGACGAAACCACAGCTGCTAATCTCACTGCAGTTGTAAAAAGATTGTTTGGACTGGTTTTCACAATAGATGCCAACAATGTGAGCCACTTCCTACATACTGCTTCATAAACAGATACTACCGCAAGTAGCCACGCGTAATGCGTCGATCAACAAAGTGCCCCTGTTATGATATATGAAGATTGGTAACTGTGTAGCAAGCTCAAAGCAGTGGTCACAGACATCTGTCTCTCTTTCGATGTTATGATTGGAAAACTGAACATTCAAGAGATGACATCATTCAGGTGTGATAGGGGACACTGAGTAGAAGGAGAAGTGATGACACACATCTATGTCTACTTCAAGATTGCGATATTTGTTGACTTTGTCAGAGTATTTGTCGATGTACCACACTTAAACTTTGTAATGGAGATCGAAAAGAGGGTTTCGCCTACTTAATCATTTCCTGGTTGTGAAATCACTTAAGAGCCGAAAATTTTGCACTTAACGATATAGAGTGTGTGCAAACTGGAGAACCTTAAAATCCGAAGTCTCACAGGGAATCAATTTACAGACCTTATTTTCCTGGTTGCTACAAACGATCTTCTGGATAAAAAGTAGCTCACAGGTCTTATCTACACTGATGACCTCAACCTCTGGAGACCCATAGGAAGCGAGCGAAACCTCGGTTCCAAAAGGACTTCGCGCTACTGAAGTGATGGGAGAGAAGGGTGTCACGTTACGAATATCCATTCGTCTCTATACAAACCTCCAATATCTTTCATGGTCATTTTCTAGCAATTATCTCCATGGTATGACCTGGGTTTACTGATTAAGTCAAACTTGGGCATCGGTGCAAGCGACACTTGGCACGTCGCCGGAAATCATGCAGTTTAACATTTTACACGGAGGTAGATTAATGTTGTCACTTGATAACTGTTTTAAAACGCTCGATTAAACGCACACATGGTCTCATCTCGAGAATCTTAGTTTTACACACTTCCTTTTGGAAAAGACTTCTCTTATAACAATTACAAGGGCATAAAACACAATGGGTGGTAGGATTAAGGGACAGATGCTGTGAGGAATGAACTCACCGTTTTGAACTATTCCCGTTACAGTACAGGAAATTAAGAGTCAAACTGATGTTAGTGTACAGAGCAATAAACACCTCAGGTTTCTCTAGTAAAAGAGTATCTGATGGCAAATATATCAACTCGTGAATTAATTCCCGTCTGACCCTACATCAAACGGAAAAATCGGGGTGAAGTAGCATCTTTTTTCCTTACCGGAAGATCTCATCTGGAGTCCATTCCCAAATGACGTGGCTCTCGTAGTAAACATTTTAAGGGGTGGAGAAAATTATGTGCACGCTGAAAGTTTATAACCTTTCTCATGGAATAAGGTCCAATTATGCTCACACGGAATAAGATTTTAATCGTTCGTTATTTGGCCTGACAACCGTCCCTAAGCTCATCTAGCACTACTATTGTTATCATCCTTTATGTGTCACTATTGTTAGTGTTTACTTGCTTACTCTTGCTACCCTTTCATCAATGAGCATAGACCTCCCACTAGCATCCTTTTGCCAATTCTATCCCGAGGAATCCTTTCCAGTTCTTCCCAGTTGCTATTCATACTTTTTATGTCTGTTTCCAAATTTAGGCGCAATATGCCCTTTGATCTTCCTCTTCTCTCAATCTAGCGCTTACCTTGTGATGCAGTTTGGTGATTTCCTCAGTATATATCCTATCCACTTCTAATGTTTTTTCTTAATTTCATCTTCAGCTAGAGCCTGATTTCTTCCCTCCCACAGTATTCTTTTGATGATGGTATACGGCCGACGGACATGGAGTATCTTCAGTAGACAATTTTTTCTAAATACTTGTACTTTTTGATGATGGTTGTAGTATTTCTCCAAGTTTCAGATTTGTACAGTGGAACTATCTTGACGTCGGTATTGAAGATCCTGACTTTGATACTTGTTGACAGTTGTTCCGAGTTCCATTGCTTCTTCAACTGTGGGAATCCTGCCCTTACTTTGCTAATCCTTTCCTTTATGTTTGGGTCGGATCCTCCCTTTTCATCAATGATGCTGCCCTACCCATCTTGCCCTTTTTAAACACCGTTTTTCTACTTTTTCTCAAACTTTTGTCGACTAATTAACTCATCTAATTAATTGACTTCTCTTAACTCTCGTCTCCCATTCTCCCCTCTGTACTCTGGTTTTTCATTTCTTATACTAAAACAAGCTAGTCTATCAGGCAGTATGATGGTTGCCAGTTCTATCTCCCCCCACTTCCCTGGGACAAATGAGTTTGCAAGATCGGAAAATACTTACCAACTTGGAAAAAGCTATCAAACTCACTAGGATCGGTGCAGACGAGTAACCAGTTTACTTTCATTCGAACCTACCGAAAACCTGTAACCAAACTGTGACACCGATAGGCTCGTCACATATGAATTGAATATTGGTTATGCGAGATTTTCAACATTACATTCCCGGTCTTTTCAAAATTAGACATTAGTTACCGCGCCGGATTGTAATGTCCGGTAACGAAGAGGAACTAGTTTCAGAGGGTTTTGATGAAAATGAGGAAAACCTGGAGCGCGAAGAAGGAAATAATGAGGAAGCTGTTCCTAAACAAACTTTAACCAAAGAAATTGTTGCTGAAAGCATATCAATACCATATAGACTTGGATACGGTTTTTCGTATGCTTATATAAAACTGGACTGTTCAGACAAGTTAGTGTTATTATTTTAATTGGATTCTGAGTGCTTCTGTTTTAATTTTATTTGGCATGTCCATCTTGCTTCGGAAGATTGAACTTTCAAGATAAAGTGTAGACGGCAACATACAACTGTGCACTTAATCGCAATCAGTAATCTGAGTTTGGTTTCCTTTACTTCGCTTTCTGTTCGCAGTCCCCAAGTTTGCTCATGACGACTGTGTTATACGCGTTATCTTAATGCTCGATGACCAGTGACAAATTACTCAGCAAGAGCTAGGATACATATGTTCTTGTATATGTATTTCAGTAATTGAATTCACTAGTATGTATGATGGTAATAAACAATCGAGCTATAATTGGATCTAATGGAGATACTCGGACCAGAACAATAGTAATATTGGAATCCGTTCCGAGTATCTCCATTCGGAGTAATATTGGAATAACGCTAGATTTAGACCTCTTTGTTATTAAATTACATTTATATAGATACTGCGACTTAGAATCACCAGCAACTGTATTAGGGCAGAAATAACGCTGGCAATAGAAAGGCCAGTAATTGTATCGTAGTGAAATAAATTCAGGACTGTATTTGACTGGTTTCATCTACATTGCATAGAGATGAATCCAAACTGTTTAGAGAATCAATTAGTCAGAGAGTCTCAAGTATTCGTACATTATTATAGTATTAAAATGTGAATAATCAATAGATAGATAAACAGGAAACCAAATGAATAAGTGTTTGGACGATTTCTATACAAGGCATTAGATTTAGTCACACGAATGGCCACAAGTCAAACAATAAAATTGAATTAATGCATTTGAGAGTCACATACTCAAACTTATATTGTTTTTGAAAATGAGCACACAATTATTTGGATTAAGCACGTCTGTATTAAGCGCCATAAACTGACATTTTTTGTTTTGATACATAGCCAAATAACAATCATGCAGGACTAGTTATATCAAGCTCTTAGTGGTAACAATATTTGTTCGTTTAAATATTGTAAGCTGTTTTTCAGCAAGACCCAGCTTCTACTTGGAAGTGCTCCCTAGAGGGCCCGGCATCACTTTCTTGGGTAGAATGTTTCAGTCATTGACCACTTGGTAACAAAAAGTGGTCCCGCCTTGAGTTTATTTTCTGATAGTTCTTGAACCTCTTTACAGTGTCCTTAGAGATGGTTATTACTTGAGATACAGAGTTACAACATAAGGTCACTTTGCGTTTTACAATAAAATGAGAGAAAGGTGTTCAGGAGTTTCGATTGTTTTTCGTAGGAGAGTTTGAAATGATCTATAGTCAGCTTATTCCCTTCATGCTGAATATACTTGAATGTGTGAGCGCCCTTAATTAGGCATGAACTAGCTGCCTAGATGAAATATTCTTGGCTAAATCTTACGCAAGTGGAGCATCTTTATCAAAGCACTTGAATATTTGGCTAAGTGATCATCACACTTGAAAACTTTCTACAGTTGTTGAATTGCAATACGCGATTGTTTTCAAGTATTGACCCACTATTACTCCTAGGTCTTTTGATTCTGTTTGTATGGACGCGTTGTTTCGTTGATAGTATATTGGCAACTATTCTTATATCCAGTGTTTTTTAGCGCAGTACTGCTAGAATTAATCTTTTAACTCCAACCTTGGTACTAGTTAAATAAGTTGTCCAAATCAGCTTGGAGATCTAAGTGACCACTTTAACTATGTGTTGTTATTCAGACGTTGATACTCTCAAATAAATGTCGACGGTTTGAACAGTTCTAGTAATTTATTGACACGAAGAGTAATAAATATAGGACCCAAGATTTTGTCTTGAAGCGTGTCATTCTTAGCTAGTTTACATCCAGAAGTTGACTCATTTACCTTCACTATCTATCGTTGATCATAGAAGAAGTTTCTTATCAAAACTTGTATGGTTCTTATTTCAAAGCTGAAGAGTTTCTCTATAAGCCCTAAGTGAGATATCTTATCGATTGCTGGAGTCCAAGAATATCACACTAACAAGCAAACGTCTATCTTAAAACCCTGTTCAGCTCTCTCTAGAAATTAGTAATTTAGTTACGTATTAATGTCCGTTCAAAAGTTCCTGTTACTCCGGAGTTAACAGATCACCTAATGCTACTCATAATTTATTTTTAAATACCTTAACTACTATGCCAGTTGAACTGACAAGTATGTGGTTAGATACGATCTGTCTCCTTTCATACTTAAATATATGGCCAACGATGGCATCCTTCCACTCCTAAAGGAGTTGAGTTTTTGAAACAAATATGTTGAACAGCGTACTTAGTGGCTTTAGAAGAATTTCCACAAGGGATTACGGGAATCCTGGATGTAACCATCAGCTTCTAGTAATTTACTGTGTTTGCGATTAATAGTCAATTGAAGAACGGTTTTCTCAGTCACAAGCACTGATCCTATAGTTGTTAGTTTGACAGTGTGACTATTAGAAACGTTAACAACGATATCCTTGAAATAGACCTTGTTAAAACAGTTTTATTAGATCTCGGCCTTAACTATATTTGGCTCTGCAAATGTATCTGAATTCTCTTATAATGATGATGAAGGAATCCCATTACTTTGTTTTCTATCCTATTATTATGCGAAAGCGATCGTTTCGGACAAGCACGGTTATCGCATACCAACTTTATTTCATAAGTAGTGCATAAATTGACCCTGATCCTTAGATATGATGTAGTGACAAATAAACCGTTGCAATATGTGGTGATAACTGACTCCTAAACCGGTTTGATTGGTTTAATATTTCATAAATTTATGCAAATATTCCTGTATAATAGAGTAAAACCTGATGACGAGCTAATTGGAGACAATTTTGTCCACTTATACATGTTATTCTAAGCAAATCCGAAATTTGATACTATGTAGTCTAGAAGGTTGAGCAGGTCGTGCTGTAACTGTGTTATTTTGAGAAGCTTAAATCACACTTGTCTCATATTTTGATTTGGTGGATATTTATTGTTAAATGTCAAACCTACACGGTTTCAATCATAAATGTGTTATTATCACAGATAATTATCAAAAGTTTGCTATATGTAAAACACAAGAGAACTAAAATTATACCTTATATTCTGACCAAAGTTATACTCTATAACTAGAAACTGCATTATCTGTATCAAGCTATAAGTTAAGTTTTTACAGCGCTTTAGATCGATCACAATAAGACTAATCTCGGAGCAACCTAGTGAGTATATAAAATTAATTCTTAACAGTTTCAATCATTAGTTTCAAGTGATTCGAAAATATTATCTCAACAGTTGAATTTATTACAAGATCAGTAATCAACGGTCATAAAATATCGACATTGGTTGATAAACTTTAAAATTCATTCCATATTCGTTCTCTTTATCCCGAAACATTTGCATTCCTTGATAGTTTTCCCTCTTTTTACAAATTACCTTTAGCCAGTGATTTGCTGAAAATCGAGCGCTATTCAACGTTATATGATTTTCAAGGTTTTCTTACTGATTTCATTCTGTAACGTAAAGTATCTAAAAGGTTACCTGACCTCTTCAAGCCACAGAATCAAATAATGATCACTTGCTCAGCAGTTGACACCATTAAAGTTAGGCATAAGATACTTGATAAAGATGGGAAATCACTTGGGGAAGTTGTGAACATTCATCGACTGAGAAGTTTGAAATGCTTTTTACTTTTGTCCAACCATGACCTACGTCGACGGGTGTTATAGTAGGTTTAAAAAAAGCTACTGGGGAGCCAAACCCAAACGCAGCATCAGTCCATGAAATTAATGACTTTTAGTCAGAGGTATGATGGAAGAAACAGGCTGTTTAATTGTGATCTATATAATAATTGTAATCAGCAATTCTAGACTTTAGGTGGAGTGATTCTAAATCAGTCGCAGTAACGAAGAAATATTTACTCTTTATCTTCATTCAGATCTTCAGTTTTGATATTTTTTCATTTGTAACTTTACACTCTGTATTTAATAACCGTATTTTCAACAATTAGTTTTTTATTATCATTGCTACATTATTTCGATTTCTTTGCTATCCATCCTGTTAATTCCATCCTTTTGTATCAAAGCGTTTTAGCAACCTGCCCAGCGCACATCCGTTCCAGATCCTACGTTAATTATACTCAATAGTGATTTGCTTCGAGAAGTATTTCAGTAGTTCAAGTTACAGTTTGTGACTCATAGAATCAAACCAATACCTAGAGTGAGGTAGTTAGCCACCTAGGCCATTAAATGAATGCTATGACATCTTGAAAATCGATTAAAACTATAAATATGAACTCTGTTTAAGCAACCCGAACATAGTGTGTTCTCAATGAAACTGAACATTTTGAGCTCAATCACAAGTGACTTCATAGATACACATTGGTGAAAGGCCTCAAATCAGGACTAAATATATGGATATATTTGGTTTCTTTGTATTCTTTAGGTGTCAAATACTATCATTATATTTATTTAGAACTGTTTTACTACCAAATTTGTGATGAGACATAATATTTTAAAGAGAATTTATACATGTTAAAAGACATTGTGATTTATAAAATAAGATAAACTTCTTCAATTTACAAACCAATTTTACTTCTTACGAGAATTAGCTAGGTTTTTTTAATCAGACGTACTTTTAATAAAAAGGTTTTCTGAAAGATTACCAAGTTACTTGCCGGTTTTAAACAAGTGAATTTATGAAATATCGAATCTTAATAGCATCACCAGACGTAGAATTAGTGGTATAATGTTTGTATCTCAACATATAATCCTAGTTATCAAGAATAGTATAGAGATGTCAAAATTTTAGACCAAAAATATTAGGCGAGAACCTCAAGCGATTTAAATGTCAAATATCTTTTATTTTAGATTTTAGTCTACGATGAACTTGAAGATCTTAACCTGTAAAGTGACTTTAAGAAAACGTTGTTCTAAAAACCAATACAAATCAACTCTATTCGACATAACTTATTTCCTATTTGTAGCGATAGAATTATTACGTGCCTGTTTCCATTCTTCAGGACATTCGTGGAAATTATCAGAAGTTTGTTCACTAATCTGACTTATTGTTTTACATTAAGTTGCATCCACATAGTTTTACACTAGAACACTAGATATACTTGGTGAAAGTAGGTTTTTCTTATCTGCTGTTTTTTAAGGATAGCCCCAAATGTTTCGCGAAATTTCTGAAAGTTTTACACTAGGTTTCAATAAAAATATGATATTCAGTCTTTGTTTCATCAGTTCGTCAGTCTCCAATGTCAGTAGAGGCAGAAAATATAGCCTCATAGCCATCTTTACTAGATCTTTAATTGCCTCTAGGACTTTAACTGTCTTTAGGACGTAAGTTAATGTAATATAATAGAGCTAATGAGTAAATATAGTCAATCAGAAAAGGATGATAATAAAAACAGCACTGAACATTGATGGTAGTGTAACGAAAATGAGAAATTAAAGGTAGCAGACATACTTATAGGAAGTTTACAAATTCCACAAACTACTAGCTAAATAAACACTGGGCATCAAGAATGGATTTACTCAATGAACTAGCTATTTAAGTACCACTTGAGTTGTCGTTTGTTCAGTCATGTTTACAAACGAACAACTTTAATACTTTAGTTTGCATACATATTGAGCAGGCTTTGTTTGCTTATTTAAGAGATACCCCAAATCCAAATACCCTCTCTAGAGATGTGCAATTTAATAATGCTTTTTGTACTTCATTCAAACAATATCATCACTATCCAAAGTTAGAGACTGATGTAGAAAACAGCTAAGTTCATACCACTATATATATATCTTTTTTATTGTATGTGTTCCTTAATTCTTTTTCCACCCATAACAGAAATCTATTCGATATTGGGATTCTACGTGGATACATTCATTTACGTTTTATCATGCTGAGTAACAATTTTATAACAGACTTATCACCACTTACTGAAATGTCAAATCTACAATATTTGAAAGCTGACAATAATCAAATTATTTCAGTTGAATCACTGAGATCATTACGTTATCTTCAATACTTAGATCTCTCAAGTAACAAATTGACTACTATAAATAATCTTTCGTTTCCATATTTACAATATTTAAAGGTGAATGGTAGGTTGAGTGTAATTTTTCATTATTTACTTGACGGAATATTGTTTTTCGTGTAAATAAATGTATACTACTGTGTAGATTATAAGTAGCCATATTGTACGACCAGATCACAATACTGAAATCAATCTAATCAACTCATTTGTAAGGATTTGAATCTTCTAGTTGTTGATTTTAAAGACTGAAGTTGATCAGTCTCTTTTAACATATTTTCATACTGCCTGAATTGTCTCAATATGTCCAATAAGTCACAAGGGTTTAAGTAAGAACGGATGTTGAGTTATGAACACAAACACTGGTGTGTAGGTAGATTCAGTTGACGAGTCCTGAATAAGTCGAAACGCACGTCCTGGATTGAATCTCAGCCACAAGCAAAATTTTAATTTAAAAAATATTGAGTAATGTCGAGATTCATCTCTTAAATTAATATTATTCATCATATTTAGTGACTAATAAGGTACTCAATAAAATAAAAATGAGTGATCTTTCTGTTCTAATCTGGTCTTCGGAGAAATATAATGAAAAAAACACTACATTAGACATATGAGAATTCGCAAAAATTGATCAAATAAAACTTGACATAGGAAACCAGAGGAATTTTTCTCATATTATGTTCTGTTAGATAGAAAATACAACACATTAAACGATGGAACTACTTGGTTTAGCTTTAAGACAAACTATTTTCAGTTGTCCTCAGTCTATTAATGTTTAAATAGTTACTAAAAAATTCAATTTAAAAGGTATCTATGAAATAATATTCTGAACAAATACATCGTATCGCAAAATTTAGGAAACTGTAGTTATGATTTTTATCACGAACTGACATCAACTGTATCGCCAAAATGTTAAGAAGCCATATGGATGGACAAATTACGCCTCAACATCTGAAATTCATCAGATTTAATCAGGTCATTTCATCTATAAATTATAGCTCTTCCATATCGAGCTCTAAATTAATATTAATTAATTTGATTTAAAATATTTGAACCACCAGGTTTTATCCCACTTTTTCAACTATCCCATATTTATTGACATTCCGCTTCTATATTTATTTTGAATTGAAGCTCTGCACGCAAGTAAATTATTGAGTGACTACATTTAATTTGAACTTAGTAATCTGGGGGTCTTGTGTCCGTGGCGAAGTCTTTAGGTCCTGGCCTCAATTTTATTTGCGGTTTCGAGTATGGTCTCCCTGAGAATCCTATGAACGCTAAGGTGTACCAGTAGCTCGGTGTTTGTTTGTATTCAATAGTTCTTCAGTTGTCAACTCTTGATAAAAACGATAGATTAACCTTTCAGTGAATACTTTTCGTAAAAAGCAATTAACTACAGAAGAAAAGTTGCGCTATCAAAGTAGCATTCATTTTCCTTCCATTTTTTAAATTCCCGTAACTAAATGTTATTTTTTTGTTTGATGGAGAAAAATGAGATCATAAGGAAATTCGTACAATAATAATGTAATAAGGGAAAATTCACTGTACCTTGAAAACACTGACCATTCCCTTTATATTCCCATTAAATGTTTTATACTGATCATTTATTAAAAAGTATATGTAATTTACTATTTTACCAGTATTGTGGTGTTTACTACTTATGTTAACATAAATAGTATATACCGTTAGTCAGAAATAGAATATCTCGCAGCAGGAGGTTGAGAAGATCAAGGAGGAAAGAACGGGAACAGAAATCAATTGGTATGGAAATGCGGAAACAATGAAGTCTGAGACAATTAATGGACACTTTGCGAATGAAATATTGGCGTATGGTTTTTCTATTTTATCAAGTTACTCCGTAATTTTATGTAAAGATAATCGGTGGTCCTGCCTGTTTTCTCCTTTACTTAAACATCTCTAATTATCTTTACTTATTTGTTTACTCTAATTTTGTTATAGACAACGCAATTGTCTCACTAAAGTCAGAAACCGATACGAAACTTAGTTCTGAACAGCTTCCAAATTTGCATACACTTGAATTACGTGGTAACCGATTGAACACATTGAATGGAATCGATGATATGATTAGTTTAAAAACCTTATACTGTGCAGAAAATCTATTACGTAGACTAGAAGGTATTTCTAGTTTAAAATCATTAGTTTGTTTACATTTACGTGATAATCGTCTATCAAGGTTAACGGACTTCACAGAAAATTTAACTTCATTAGAATATATTAATTTGAGGTTTGTTCATGTCTTTCTTGAACTTTTATTTTAAAATATAATTTCAGTGGATCGTATTAATTAAGATTTTTTACTTACAAAACTAAGGACATAGAAACTATGATGAACATCGTTTCTCTATAGTTTAAGAAAATTCGACCACTTGCACTCTGATCACTACATGCTTTTTAGGATTTTAACTAGTAAATGTGAGGAAAATTATTCCAAATATTTTCGATTATGTCATCTTTAGCTTGAACATATGGGTGATTATTGTCCACTTTCAGAGAATTCAACCAAAATCAAATTTACCCCATGTTTGTTCGAACATCTAAAAAGTTGTAACTGTTCGACTTAAAAAGACACAGTTCATTTGAAAAACAAAGTCCTGTCTATTTTATTTACCTTAACACCTATTACATTCTCCTATCTTCAAATCTGTAACCCATTGGATACCATCAAGATCAAAGGTGATAGACTTGTTTTAATTTCAATCTTCCAAAATAGATTTTGTGTTTTTATTTTCTGCATTAAAAAATATGAGGCAGCTAAACGAATTTGTTTTTTAAATAGGCTGAGATAGTTGATGGTTTCATCTTAAACTATAAAAATCCTACCTCATAAGAAGTGAACCGATCTCAAATTCCTATCCAATCAACAATATTATTATTGTTGTCTAATTTCCTTATCAGTTGAATAAATAATTAAAACTGCAAAACTGGTATTTCAAAGTTTTCAAAAGTAAGCTACCCACAAGAGCTAGAATGATTAATAAAATTTAGGGAAATATATCTTTTATTTGTTTAAAAATGACATTAGAAAATCTATATTAACCCATCTGTATTCCTTCTTTTATTCATATGCACCAATAATCTACAGTTAAGTTCAATGAGGAAATTCGGATACCTTTAAAAGTCTTTTATATTAGATATTGGCTGAAATTTTTTTCAGTTGTAAACTTTGAATGGATGAATTTTGTGTGGAAATTAGATGAGATAGTATTTCACAATAAGTATAATAACGATACACTCATTAAATATAATAACTTTGAAAATTCTCGTCATGCATACAGTCATCTCAGCAAGCATATATATTTCAATTTTTATCATCAAGACTATGATTTGTAAGATTTTAAGACTGTTAATTATCACAATATCATTTGTAATCTTTTTGACCTGAATTCTAGTCTTGTTTCATTTATCATCATGTTTTAAATCACCTATTCAGAAATAAGTTACTCGTATGTCATCACAACGTACAAGTCTGTCAGTCATCACATTTAATATTTCACAAAATCTTCACATAAAACTAAGGAAAATTGATATCACGTTAAAACCAACGGTTTATTAAGACTGTGCATTAAATATATACTACTTTTAAGTAGCTTAAACTGATACCTATAAACTGCTATCTGGTCCCTTAACTAACAAATCTGTAGACCATTTTTCACAAAGCGTCTAACTCCATAAAGTAATTGCATTCTTAACACGATTCCGCAAAGTCCTACTGAATAACTGCAACCTATGTAATTAATTATGTCAAGAGTTAGGCGGCTGCCAACCGATAACAATGATAGATGTTTGAGCTCTGTCATAGACTGACTTAGTATAATAAATGTGAATTTCATTAAATTTCGTCATGGCTCTTAACAGCAGAGGATATTTTTACGACCCAACTTTTAGACTTAATTAATTCGCACATATTAATAATAACTTTGAACCAATCAATGTAAATGACATTATCATTTTACTTTTCAATCATGTGTTTAATGTTTGCCTATATTTTACTATTTAAATATATTATAGAGGAAACCAAATTTCCAAATTTTCCGAAGTCAAACGATTAAATTGTTTGCCCTCATTAAAATTTCTTTCATTAGTGGGTGAGTTATTCAATTTTTATACAAACAGATGATTGAATCATCTCTAAAATAATGTGACTAATATCACGTAACTTATTTAAAAACAACACAAAAATATAAGAAAATCAGTTGAGATTTCCAAGTTGTAACAACATTGTGAAGAATCTAGAAAGTCCCATTATTCTTCTCCAATTATAATCATTATCATTTATTAGCCTTTCAGTGCTCCTAGTGAAATAAAAATAAATGACCTGTCAATTTGCAAAGCGTATCTCCAATCCTTACGTCAATAATTCAAAAGCGCGTCACCCGACTATACAGTCAGAGATATTACTACTAAGTTTTTCGATCAGCAAATAATCTCCTGTACAACTAGCGTGTTTGAAATGATCAGCCACCAAATCTTAACTAATGCGGTGTGTTCCACTGTTTGATGTTAACCCAATTATATCTCCCGAAAACCTGAAGGTCCTAATGGGGTTGTGGAAGCATATCGTTGATGAGTCCCATAGGATGAAACAACTGCACAGTACTTTTAGTTTTTAGTGGTTTGTCAAGTGAGATAAACTTGTGAAAACACACTTAATAATTTATACCAGTATCAGTAAAAACCCTTCAACTAGAATTTTACATTCATTCACATGCACATTACATCTTGAATTTACATTGGGGCATATTGAAATAATTTTGATATACCTACTCATATTATCATCAGTAGTTGATATTAATATACTGGAAATGTTCAAAAAATATTTGATAATAGGCTGTTTTTAAATATCCATTAGATAATCCAGTTACAGAAAAAGATAATTATCGCCAAATGGTAATTGGTTTAGTTAATAGATTACAGCGTTTGGATAAAAAACGTGTTCCAGATATATTTCGCAGTACAGCCTTGGAATTTGTAGCAAAACATGTAAGTTTATATATAGAAATTTTAAATGTTTTTTGTGGTTGGTTATGTAAACCCAAGATTCGATTGTTATTTGACTGGGTTTAACGTAGCTAAATTTACTTCCGATTCGATGTATTTCACCCTCAGTCAAATCACAAGAGTCTAATCTGCTTTTCGATACCAAATGAATTACTGTTATGATAAATAAACAACTTAACCAACAAACTAGCTTAGCAAAATAATAAAATTCAATAGAAATGTTTTTATATCCCCTAAAGCGTTTTTGTATACATTACCAATACCGCTGCCAGAGATGAAAATGGTTTACGATGTAAGAGCATTTATAGTGCATTATGATCTTTGATTATCTAACAGCAGTAGCCATTTCGTATTGACTAAACTTTATAAGTAGAAATGATTATATGATATCACCATGTTGACAGCGAGAGTGATGGATTTATACATGTGATCTAGTTGCCAGTTCAGAAAGTAAGGATATGAATTTTCCTGAATATCTAGTAGGAATCCCTAATCTTTTAAATAAGCCGATTTGAGGGTGTGGCGGTCATCAACTGACAGTATCGGCTGATAAGTGTGTTTATAACTATAATAGAACAAGGTTTGAATCAGTAGCCATTGAGTTACTAATTGATGTTCGATGTTGGCTAGTGTAGAAGTAGGTTAGAGGAAAATCAGGGGCTACCAAATCAAAATACGGTATCAATCTATGAAATCATTGACAGTTGGACTGAGCCGTCTTGATGTGTATAAACTACCTGGTTGGCGTTCATGAAATTATCGCAATCAGTGATTGAAGATGTCAGGTGATATGGTCAAAATGGTCCAAATGCATTTATTCTTTAGTTTCTCTGAGGTACTGAGTTTCAAACTTATCTCATGCCTTTTAATTCCTCGAATTCACCCTTTACTCTCGAATCCCATTGCCTCTGTTTAATATTTCCTACTACTACAGATAATGTTTCTACTCCTACTGCTCTAGTATTTCTCTTAATAATTTCATCTCATTCTGTCGATACGATATGGCGATGAAGTGATCAATAACGTGCTAAATTATACTTCGTATATAACTGAGTGACTGATTATCTTATTAATGGCAAATTTCTTGTTATGAGATCTGAAGGCCTAAAGTCAGATCTCTTTTCTGGTTATGAATGTGCTTTCTTGAAGAGTACTATACTACGATAAAACGGATATTCACTGCTTAATCCTCTTCAATGATTTTCAAGCTTATATTAAATCCATGGTTAAATGAATATTCATAAACCAACTTGTATGAGATTTAAAGAAGAAGAATAATATTGATTAGGAATTGATCAAATGTCATAGACTGTCGTTTTTGTGTATCTCAATATTTTGTTTTGCATGTCTTATGTTTTTCTACTCTCGCTTCACGTTTAATCATCATTTTGTTTTTAAATAACACATATGAATATACATACATAACACTCAGTACTATTTAACATTAAAGCATTGAACACAACAATCAAATAGTTTGATGTTACACAAATTTAATGTTATAATATTCTTATCAGTGTCAGTTTTGTCTGGTATTACAAAAACTTTTTGAGCATTAAAATAGTAGTCAATACTACCTTTTAGTCTTGTTTTACGAATAGATATTGTGTGTCTGTTCTTTGCATCAGTAAAGCGTACTTTTTTCTTGAATTTGACATATACATATGTATATAATAAAGAAGACTATTTTATTTATGTGCAATGTCAAGGCTGTCCTCTTTAGTCTTTTACTGGATGACGAGGCAACAAATTAGTCGTTTATGACATAATTCATTTTGAATGATGATTTCAATTAGACGGTACATATTAAATATTCTTCAGGGGTATTTTTAATTTCCTATTGCACCATATGATTCCTTGTTCTACCACTCAATGTTGATGGAAAGTAAGCTTAGTATTATTTAAAAAACAATTTATTCAAACAGAAAAACGTTTTTTTACAAAAAAGTGACTTCAGTGAATATAAAGAAGATGAGTGAATTTGATATCTTGTTCTTTAAGCCATACAACACCGCTGTGATTATTATACTACATAGATAACCTTCTAGAGCCAAATATTTTGTCATAGATTTTAATAAGTGCGAAAACTAAGTGAATTTGTTCCCCTTTTTCCATAGGTTTGGACAGAAAAAATGAATTAGAAATATAATCAAATGAGTATGTAGTACTGCCCAAGTCTAATACTGATGACTTGTCATTTAAAATGAAGCAAGAAAGGTGTTAAATAAATGTTAACAATGGTGTGTAATAATCTCATTAAAAATGGACTGAGACAGATCTTCAATGATGACATAAAAACAGTCTAAGAGTCTGAAAATTAGCTGGCATATATCATCCTACGCCAACAGTCCCTTCAGAGCCGTACTACATGGTTTCCTAAGCTCTGAATTTATGTTACAGTTTACATCACGATCCAACCTCAGATAAATAATCATTGAAAACTGGGGAGGGCACTGGACAGTCGTTTAGCCGTAGTATGAAACACTTCAGTATTGTAAGTCCACGACCACACCGGTGATCTAACCCAAGACGCCTAGTCTCACGCGTAAACAATTTACCTCTAAACAGCTAAATAGGTATCCGATGATTCATATTTCTAACTCCAATCTGTTTGCAATATCAAGGAACCATCGTCTAGTAAATCTGATTAAATGTGTAAAATTTTCTGAATATAAAACAAACAGTGTTTTATACCAAAACAGAACAACACATGGTCAATGACATTTAGTATTGTAAAGTTATCCTGAAAACAAAATTTCCGAGTTTTATTTCGTCTAAGTGTTTCATCTAACCAATATGTAACTTCAGATTCCCCCAATATTTAATTTAATTTTAAAACTAAAATTTAGACTACTTTTGGTGATGTATCCTCAAAAATGAAATGGCTGAAATGATATAATTTCATTCCACAAGAAGCATAACTAAAGAGCTCATTTCAATATAAAGTATAAGGTCTGGCAATGATGTCCAGAATAATAATGAAAACAAAATTCAGCTCAATTGTGAAGTCCTCTTTATCATTTAAACTTTTTTCTTTCTCTATTTAAGACTGACATATTAGAACAGGAATTGAATGAATCGGATACAATTGAAGAACATATACCCGAAAGTATGAAAGAAGATTTAAATGAGGAAAAAGAGAAAATGGAAGAAGAAGAAGAACAGCAACAAATACAGGATGATGATGAAGAAGGTAGTAAAGAACAACTTGAAGAAGACAATGATTATCAAGAGGAAGCAGGTGAAGATGAGGTAGAAAAGTGTATACATAAACTACAGATTATATTTAACGTAATCATGAATGCTCTTGTTTTTATTTCTTGAATGATTGGAGGTAGTCAAGAAGAAACCCTGCTTGATTTACACCTTTTACTATTTAATACTCGTTTGTTCAGCATAGATTTGATCTCCAGTGAGCTAAAACTCACTATGTGATACGAACCTCTGTCACTCAGTTTCATAATCTAAGACGTTACTACTGAAAGATTCTGTTCACGACTGATCTTCCGTTAAACTGAGATATTTACAACTAATTGATTGCTCAGTAGCGACAAATGTCAATTGAATAGATTTCGACCACAATTAAAGGACTGTCTTATACTGAAAAACAACTTCTATCATCTAAATTGGAATCCTAAATAACTTGACTAAATGAAAGTTGAACTAATAGGACTTATTTTATATACATAATTCTTTCATAAATATTATCTAATAGGTGAATCCAAACTACACATTTCACTTTGTACTAATACCTAACAATTGAATTCAATACTTACATCTCCATTTTTAAGATTTTCATATACCAGAATATCAAATGCATCTAGTTAATAATTCACAAAAACAGAACAAAACTCCATACTACTAATAAGTCAGTATTAGGAAAATAAGAATTTCACAACATTGATAATTTCACTTTTAAAAAAAGGAAAATAACAAAAACTTTAATTTCTTTATAAATGATAAAACCAGAAGTAATATAAAGTCATTATAGCATGTTTACATTTTAATTACTATCGTTGGTTACTATACAATATCTTATTCTAATTGAATGAACTTTAAAATATATTTATAAAAAATCATATTCAACTGTGAAAAGTTAACACTAAAACTTCAGTATCCAATGGCGGTTTTTTTTAAATGACCTTTCAAACACAAATTTGTGTTTTTTTAAAAAAAACAACGAAACAAAACAAACACTGAATAAACTAACCAAAATGAACATTTAAAATTGTGTTTAGAAATTATGAAATCAAATCAGAAATGTTTTGTTTTTTTTGGCAAAGCCAAATAAGTTGACTTTATTATTATTATTATTGTTATTATTATTATTATTATTATGTAATGGTCTATAAGCTAATGACCTATATAATAATCTAGATCATTATATTTTGCTTAAAATTATTAAAATATTTTCACTTGTGTCATTATTGACGAGAAATTCGACATTCATCTAACAGAGATAACTTATAAATAATTCAAAAACTGCAAATATAATACCTTTACTATTTTTTAATTTATATTGGTATACAGAGAAAGTAATTTTAAACAGGACATTGGCAGAAATAATAGAAACGAAATAACAAACACTACTAATAATCTAGTATAGGGGTTGTGGAGATTATTTAGTTTTTGATTGAGATCATGAACCGATTGATGTTAGAGCACCTTTGAAAACCTGGAAGCACTGGCTCAGTGGTCCAGTAGGTTAAGCGTTCGCGAGCAAGACAGAAGGCCCTGGGTTCGAATCCCGCGAGCGGGATCGTGGATGAGCACTGCTGAGGAGTCCCAAAATAGGACGAAACGGTCGTCCAGTCCTTCCAGGTTTCCAAAGGTGGTGGTCTAACACCAATCGGTTCATGATCTCAATCAAAAACTACTAATATAATAATCACAAGTCAATTAGAAAGAAACAGATGCTTAATGTTTACCGATTTTCAATAGCTATCCAATGAACATTGGTCGGTGATGAAAATTTAAAAAATTTAACAAACTTTCTATGAAAATAGAGTTTTTAACTAAAATATCCAAAAGTTGGAATACTAAAATCGTTAAAACCGTTCCATTTCATGACCTCATTGAATTTTAATTTAAACTGACTTAGATTTAATTTTATCTAAATTTATAAAAAGTTTATTAATGTTACTTACTAAACCAAATAATAGTTGTGAGTTGACTAGTGAATAGATTCAAGATAGACTGTTGGTATCTATATAAGAAGTACTAAATTCAACTATATGTATCAGTAGTGATAAAGTTATTTATCAACATCATTGAATGATTGTTATGCTACATTTTAAATTCACTAAAATTTAGAAAAAACGTTGTATGGCGGGATCCTGATTTATTAATCAGAAAGTAATACTCTCACCATGAGATCTGAAAGTCTTAAACTCAACCACTAATAATGTCCTAGTTGTTCTCACTGTTGGAGAGTCTCAAACTATAAGATAACAGCTATCTAACATTATAATTTTCAATGTTTCACCAAGATGATATCAGTTCACGGCGTAAGTTATTCCCATATATTTATATTATAATGATTTAATCATTTGAAAATTTTTTCACTTAAATGAATATTTCCGTTTATTTTATGAAGGATGATGATATTGTCGAAAGTGAAAAAGAAGAAGAAGAAGAAGAGGAATAAGAAACAAAAGAATTATGGACAAAAAACCGGACCAGTTAAAAAAATAATAATTTCAGTCAATCTAAAGAAAATAAATCCAACTCATAAAATCAACAAATAGATGCTTTTATTGTCTGTCTGTAAATTATCTAATATAACATTTACAATATCAAATAATTCATTGTACTTTATCTTTATGCATAGTGAAGTGGGGTAAAGTGAGGTTAGTGTCCATTTCATTTCTGAACTTTTATTTTTTTATTTTTTTATTACTGATATTGTATAAGCATTGCATAAGGATTAACAAACGTGAAACTTATAACAATAAAATTAGTTTTTATTCTGGAGAACAATTGAAAACTAAAGAGTAATGGATATTAATTTATAACCTCTCATCAGTGTCCACCTACCATCCTATACAAAATCAATGCTTCACTACATAATAGAAGGGAATTCATTTACCCAAAACATTATAGTATTCTTTGAGTAGTTCTGGGTCTTTTACCCATCTTCACTAAACTAGTGGAAGAATTAACTAAACTGTTGGAACTAAAGTTTATCCATTACTGTTTATGAGGTTCTGCACCATTAAATTGAGCTTTTTAGTAGGTGGATTTATTGGTCAAATTCCTTAAAACATAAGTTTCAATGAAATAATTGAATAAATCTTGGCAGTATTCACCGTGTAGCAAGAGAAAATTCGTCCACTACAACTAACCATCTTCATTCATTTGACATTAAACAGAATGCATAAAGATATTAAGTATTTTGTACATTTACACAAATCGTTTTACGGTCGTATATATAAAGTCTATTAACTATAATATGCACACAATGTCATCATATTAAGAATTAAGTAATCCTAATGTTTATGCTGAAAATATTGATAAGAATTTATTTTGAAATAAACGATTATGAAATCAGGACATATTGAATATTACAATATAAAAGTACAATACTTATGCAGAAAGTGAAAAATAGTCTCTCTCTCTCTCTCTCTCTCTCTCTCTATATATATATATATATATATATATATATATATATATACGTCCTTAGTATTAAAGTTCAATAATGAATATAGCTGCATAATTAAAGCTTAATATGACTGTTTACATTAAAAATTACCGAGATGAATAAAAAGACATTAGTAATAACGTCATTATCACTGCAAAATTTTACATGACCTGAGTATTTATTTTAATGTTTGTAAACTTCGAATTTACATGAGTACAAAACATTTTAATAATTCTAAACACGTTTAATAATAGTTTTAATAAATTCACTTATCTATAACTTAATGCAAAATACACTGTAATTTGATATTTAGAAAAAGAGAATGGTAATCAATCAACATAGAAATAGTTTAGTTGCAGACTAGATACTTTACTGAAATAATCAATAATTTTTGAATTATATTATACCTTGTCTGAGTTGCTTAGTTTTAACTGTAAAGTTTTCAGTGTTAAAAAGAAGTGGAGACTGATCATACTAACCATAGCAACAATGAAATTATTCAGTTAGTAGTAAACAATAATATCAATATCATCTACCTGATCAACAAATTTTCTCTATCATTTCATAATAAGTTGCTAAACAATAAAAAGATTCTCTTGATAGTTGTACCATACTTAAGAAGTAAATTTACATCGTTTAACTGATACATTATGGCAAATGTAAAATTGATTAAGCGTTTCACTTATATATATTTATAATTCCTACTTGTAAATTAAGTTTAGAAATAAACTACCTATTCTATTCTACTCTGGAAATCTCCCAATGATTTCTCAGTACATTGTTTTCTGAGTAAATCACTCCTGAACCACTATAGTACTATTCAGAGTATCTCTTACGATCTAGACTTAATCCAACCGTCTACGGTAAATTCTTCAGAAGCAAACTTTATTTTCTGGAACTCTGTTACGGAAACATCTAGTGATACATCAACACTGAAACTCAAGGGGACTACACAAAACACTGTAATGATCAAGAACGTAAGTAAAGAGAACCAATTTATTGTGTCTTAATAAATTATCAAAACCATACATTTAGTACATCTTTCACACATTTTCCATCAATTGTTCCTTCAATTCTCAATTCCATTATCATTCCCCTTCTGTTTTAATCAGTTCGATCTTCTTAACCTTCTTTTGCCAGGCATTCCACTTCTAATAGGTGTCACATACTACTTATACCTGTCAACATAAGTAAAATACATCACAGCACCAGTTAGATAGCAGTAAAGCACAGCCAAGTAACTGTCGATAGATAATTTTCTAAGGAAATTCATTTCAAAAAAGTATGGCTTATTCATCTAAAAACTAAGCACTTACATGCATTCGTTCAAATTCCTAAATAGTGATTAACCAGTGATGAAATATTTCTCAGATTATAAAGGCTTTGGCCAAAGTTCAAATTTCTCAGCATGATATCTTTCCTATCTAGAGTATCGACCATCACAATAAAACCAAATGCCTTAAAGACTAAATTGTTTTTTTAATAGTGTAAAACCCATTGATTCGATTTCAATATATTCCTTAATAAGGCCTATTTTCCGTTATTCATCGTCAAATTAGTTTCATTTTGCTATCAACAAAAATTCGAATTCATAAGGAATATTTCTTCGGTTAGGTAAAAACGTATATTCCGTTCAATAAATACAGGAACGGATGATAACTTAATGAATGGATGTTAAAGAAATCCCATGTATCGACAATTCTAGACATAAATTCAAAAGTGAATTAACTGAAGAATGTTGTAAACACGTGAAATGGAAATTGAAAAAGTATTTTGCCAAAATTGAGAAGAAATTTAGAGTATACAAGAATGAAGTCAATTAACGTTCGTAAAATCAAGTTTTTATGATCTCAGTTTGTTTAAATTTATTTTTAAAAACTGCCTATCATCAAATCCTTTAAATTCTTAATTCAATTAACTTAAATACTAGTAATAGTAATAAATATAATTCCAATCTCTTTGAGCTAACTATTATAAAACTTAATGGATTTTTACAACTCATCAACTTCATACCTAAAAGTATAGTTAAATCATTTTCATCAATATGAAATACTTTCTTATGTAGAATAACTATTACAAATTAATTTATACAAATAACATTAATCTTCGATGAATGAAAAAACCGATTACCTCACCTCAAGATTTGTGTATGAATATGCAACAATTAAACTGATACCATTATTGATTAATTCTGAACAATAAATCTATAATAGAATGAAAAATTTAATAAAACAAATATACTAACTACTCTAATTGTTTATTGAGATGATGAATTTTTTCAATTATTATTACCATTATTCTGATTAGGAAAACATTGGTGAAAATTTTTTCCAAAAACATCAGTTCTAATGAAAAAATCTATAATGGGTCATTAAAAAAAGAGACAATTAGTGATACATAACAAAAATATTCATTCAATAGAATAATGTATAAACTTTTATTGTAATGGTCCGATATTAGGTTTTTAATAAGCCAATTTAAAACTGAAAACTATAATTTAAATGTAAAACAGTCAGTCAGTCAACAATGTAGAACTTCGTACGTATATTTTTTTTATTATTAAAAGCTTTATTCAACATTATATTTTTGCTACAACATAGAATTCTCAGCATAAAGTATTTCAACAAGTTTCCTTTTCTTATACCTTGATCGATTGTGACGATAAATTTTGAATGATGACCAGTTAGATGTTAGAAGTTCGGTAATCCACATTTGATTACTGTTCATTCGTTTCAATGCATATTGCCAGCCACCATGATGTCGCTGATTGTACCTTTTTGTATCCCGTATAGCGAAAGGTTGTAAACTTTTCATAAACGCGCCTGAATAGGTTGTGCGCACAATAGACATAGTGATGTGCTAAAACAATCAACAAAACAGATAACTTGATGAAATATCTAGATCGGAGGAACAGGTGGCCCAGATATTCAAGCAGGCCGCCAGCATACATCAGTTTGAGTTGCCATACCATATTAGGGGTAGAAGTAGTAAAAGTATAAGCAGTAATCGGATACATTAAGGGTTTGAAGATGTTGTTCAAAGAGTATAATCCAGTGAAATAAATTTGGAAAGAGAAAAAATAGGGAACATGAAGAAATCAGAAGATTAGAATTTGGGAGAACACAAAGAGTGCAACAAAAATCGAATTCATTTACTGAATGAACTTCTGGTTTGTAACAATAATTTGAGATCACTTAGAATTTATTAAATTTAGTAAGAAAAGTCAGCTGACTCTCATCACCTCAGTTAAACTAACGAATTTGACTGGTATGAAAAAACTTCAACTAGTAATATGATTAAATAATATCGTTCACAAATAAATAAATTTACATTTGTTCATTTAAGGGGCAGAAATGGTAAAAACTACGATGACCACGTTGATGGTCACAATTGTACATCAGCGTAGTTTCTAATGGTTCCTGAGTCAGTGGTTATTAGTGTTCATTCATGTTGGTTGTTGCTGGTTGTAGCCCACAATATCAGGGGAACGATTCAAACAACCAGTACAAATGAAGTAAAATCCACCATATTGTACAAGCCAGATGCTATCTGAACTCAGTAGCTAAGTGAATAATGCACTGAACGTTTGAAGCAAAAAACACTGGTAATGATAATTATATTTTTGCTATGTCCTAATGAGTAGAAAAATATATTTCCGATGTTTCGCCACTTAATGTAAGCCACTTCTTCATGGCAGACATTTATCTACTCTGGAGAAGTGGTCCACATTAGGTGACGAAAAGTCGGAAATACCATTTTTATATTCATTTGGATATAACAAAAATATATTTATTGCTAACTTTCTATGCAATGCTCACTTTATTTAAAACTATTAAGTCCAACCTTGGCATTGATACCTAGAAAAATACTGGGTTTGAGTCTCGATATGAAGATCAACACCAAGTACATTCAACTGACGAGTTCTAAGTAGAACAAAATGCTCGTCGTAGATTATAATGCTAGCCACCATTCGACTCTGCTCAAAGAATTTAAGTAATGTTCAGTAATACTGGACATCACTGCCCTCTCGAAATTTCAAGGACAACTTTCTGACGTACGCCAACCAAAAAGAAACCCAAGTCTAATGTATCCTCTCAACCATATGACATCTAAACATATTATAAATTGGACAAGATTTTGTGTATTCGTCAGTTTATGGTTTCAAGGATAAAATCACAGGAATACTCTCATTTCATATTAAAACAAAATATACCTATTAACCAAGTTTTATTTTCAATTCATTCAATAGGCCAAGTAAACGGCTATGGTATAAATAATATACAAATAAACCTGTTCATAGATCATGATGATCACTGTCGTCATAATTATTATCAACATTTCCATAGACACTAGTTTCCATTGACTTTTTCAATGATGATATTTCTCGTTTGGATCTAGTGTAGCATGAAAATTCCTGAATATTCAGTTATGTAAACATTCAAATATTAGTTGATTCAAAAATCAGTACTCCTACTCTAACGTTCATGTGTAATCTCTCAAATGATCCTTAGTAGTAATAAGTGGGAACTTTTAAAATAATACTTCATTCTATTCAAATATCTTCGTTGCATGAACATCACGCTATAAATTGTGATCTTGTTTACTACATAGATAGTTTCATTTTAATTATTCTTTAAATATTGAACTAAATTGGAAAGAAAACTTCATAAATCACTGTAGAAAAAGAGTACTGTGAAATACTTGAACTTGAGATATATTTCTCTTGCATAATGCAACCATTGCCTACGTGTCAGATATTATTATAGCAGGTGACTAGTGTATAACGAAATCATAGTGACAAAATTTGAAAAATGTTATAGGTCAGCATACTGACAGTATATATGGGTACCCGTATAGTGTTTCGGGTAATACATGCTTCTTGTTTGTATAGTTATAACTGTACGGAAGATAAAGTGTTATGACACTACGTATCACCAAACAGTTAGTCATCATTAAAAGTCTCGTTGTTCCGCTTAAAGCAGATTAAACATATTACTAACTGATATAAGTAGTTTCATAGTTATCAGAATAAACTAGCAGTTATTTCGTACTATAGTTAGCACAATGACTAAATAAATGAATGCCTAACTCAACTTAAGCACTCAACAAAACAGCTTACCTTATCCGGTTCATCATATTTCTAATCTAAATGACAAATATCCTAGCCTTTTGAAGAACTCAAGATCCAATAACGTTTACTGAGCTTTCAATTAGGCATGAAAATTTTATTCTGTACTGCACTATTCAAAAAAATTATACTTTATCTTTTACTAAATGATTTCTAAAAGCTGGGTACATTTGAAGACGAACGATGGAAGTTTTGGTCGATAGAATACATAATATCCTATGACTTGGAATCAGTCATAAAACTACTAAAAATTTAATAGCGATTGACATTTGTTTCACCACATTTCAAGAAGCCTTAGAAGTACTAATATACAAAATCGATACCAGGGTACTCAAAGTGGGTTACAACAGTTACACACACAAACCAGTCAACTTAGCTAAACTTCGCCGATGATTTTTTCCCACTGAGATTTCATTCTGTAAGTGAGGTCTGAAGGTCCCATTTTGATCTTATGATTGGTTGTAGCCGCGTACTACTTCATAGCTTTAAAACAGGACGAATCATACGTCCACTGATCCTTGGTTTTCGCCAGTTCTCTAGAGGATTTTAGTCTATAGCACAATTGAAAAATGTCGGCCTTCGTGTTTTTAATTGTCAGATCTTCTGTTCGTTATTGTTTATTTCTTTAAAATCGACCGAGTAATATATCTGAGGACCTTCTAACACAGTGAATTCTCGGAAAGAGGAACATAAATCCAGAAATAAATAGCATCCATGCCACCTTATTGATTTAATGTTATTCCAATTTCTTACCAAACAATATTACTCAGATCGAAAATCATATATGTCTGTCAGCCACAATCAGCGTGAAGCCTGATACAAGTATACTTTAGCCTTAGTCTTCATACCATATTAGTACGACGCGATGAAAGTAGCACTAAGAATAGCAAAGAAATCGAAATAATATAGTAGCGATGACAGTGAAATAGACCAAACATCAATAATATAGTTTGAAAAGATAAAATAATACGGTATGCATTTTGTAAATCAATTTTTACAAGTCATAGCATCCAAAGCCCCATAATAATTCGGGTCCTGAAACCACCTATTCTTTATGATACAAATTAATTCCAAAGGTAAAATAGATATTGAATTTCAATGAACAAATTTTTCTAAAACTCCATCAATACAATTTAATCCTTCATCACTAACCCATCATTTTCTAAAAAAAAATAAGTTCTACCACAGCTGATTGTTAAAAAGAGAAATGCAACTCTCTCTAAAGTAGAAGGAGAAACGACTCAACAACAATTCATAATGAAATAATCTTCTACTCATCTATCTGTCAATCACATAGTAAGTGTTATAATGAAACAAATATTTTGATAAAATTATTGAAGTGATTTCATCGACTGAACTAATGTTTTGTATTCAACGGACTAATTCGATCTCAAAAGAATGGATTTCGCACATTGTAACCACTACTGTAATGACTAATATATATGAGTGATTTAAAACAATTAGTCCCATCGATAAATTTCGATAATGCAATGATAAACTACGTCTTCTCATTGCATTATCGAAATATATGAGTGAATTCAATTTGTAATTAATCTACAAAATATTCAAAAATGTAAGACAGTTTATTAGATAACAAGTGCTTAATCAAGAATGAAAATCGAAGTCACAGAACTGCTAATGTTTCTTCACTTTGCTTGAAGTGACAACAACATCCGATAATCTGATGTTGATTCAGAGGCGTTTCCAGAATATTCATAGATCTAGAAGTTTTCTAGTAACACGCGATTTCATTAATCAGCTAGTCAAGAATTAATATTAACACTCGTATGGTGTTCACTGTGATAGATGTATAACTTGTAATCAATATTTTCCCAGTACAAATCTCATATGGAGTTCCGTTGAAAAGTAGGGATCACCGAACAAATGTCTCATCTTCATATGATACGTCTCAGCAGCATGCATCCATAATCCCACCAAGGATTCAACTCAGGACTATAAGGTTTCACTTTGGATGCTGAACCGTTAGAACCATTAGGCGAAAATTCACAACTTCAATCAATTCGCAACTTAGAATGACGATCAGCCAATATCTCTGTTGGTGAGAATTCAAGGTCCTGAGTCTGAATCCTGATCAAGTCATGGGTACAAACGGTTAGGTAGTTATATATCGGGACAAAACATCTACCTGATGACTTCTGGTTTTTGATAGCACCCCAACTCGTCAATCCATGACGATTAACACCCATAAGTTAAGAATAATCCCCACAAATCTCGTTTGCCTGTAGTATATTACTACTAATAAACAATTATGGAATATGATGGATTTACCGCAAAGATTTCTCTTGATTCAGTTACTACCCCATTCAACAACATAATCAGGAGATTTTGAAATTTTCTAAAAATATTTCTTGAAGTTCGACTAACACCGACTGAATATAATTAAAGTAGTTTTTTTATAAACCTCTAACAATAACTTTAAGCCAGTAATAGTTATGATTGAGATTGTTATGAAAATTTCCCCTTTATAAAATGGTAATTATGGCACTTTCTTAGTTCTAAGCATCGCCTTTTTTTATTTCAAAACGACTTATTTCTTCTTACTTTTAACACTTCCAGATAGATATGACTAAATCATTCAATCTTCATTTTAACATCTAACTTTGGTAATAAGCCAAATAGTCCCACTATTAAAAATCCTCTAATTGAACTCATTATGTTTTACAGAAATAAAATACTTTTGAAATCACTATTAAAACTGTTCATTGTTCGGTGATAATGGATTACGTTGTACTATACTATAAAACTATGTACACAATATTATTATTATTGGCTTTATTCAATATTATATTTTTGGTACAATATAGAATTCTCAGTACAAATTATTTCAACAGGTTTCCTTTTCTTATTTCCTTATCGATCCTTGCAATAAATATTGAGTGGTCGCCAGTTAAATGTTAACAGGTCAGGAATCAACATCTGAATAATGTATATTCTTTTCGATGAATATAGCCAGCAACCATTATGTCTGATTGGGCTCTTTTATAACTTGTATAGCGAAATGTTGTAAACTTCTCAAAAACGCACCTGAATAGATTATGAGACTAATGGGCATAATGTTGTGTTAAAACAAACAAGAAAAAAGTTAACTTGTTGAATTATCCAAATTGCGGGAACAGGTAGCCCAGATATTCAAGCAGGCCGCCTCTATGTCATAAATAACAGTAATGAAGTTGCTAATGAAGATCAATGTCTAGACAAAAACTGGAAACCTAGAACAAAAATAAAGTTTCTTGGTAATGATTTAAGTATTTCGAATTATTTTTTTAAAAGTGTTTGATAATTGGTTTAGTTGTAGAGTGGTAGTTCAATAATTAAAGTATTGGTCTCTCCATTCATTGTGACCACCTACTTAACATCCATATACCACTTAACATACTTTAATCAGGAACCTAATGAATAAACTAATAATTTTATACAGAATATTTAGATTTTCACACGGTCAAATCATACCATTTCAAGTCTATCCAAAAAATCTAGGTAACACTGTCAAAATTCACTTACTATAGTGTAATAATAAATCCAATTAGCAACAACTTTTAAGAAAAAAAGAATTATGATCCTATTTCGAAATGAATTCAACTGTTCACATAGAAACTTGACAATATTCACCATACGTATATACATTTGTTTATTTATTTATAAGTGGTTTCTGTATAGTAATATGTGCATACAATTACATGTATTTGTATACATAAATGACTTTGAATAATACAAATTTATATATATTTGAAATCATAATTACAAATAAATGTCTGTCGTCTTCCTTATTATTTTCATTATATAGAAATTGATGATAATAATTAGAATAATGTCTATATCGCCATCTTATATAATAAGTAGTATATTATGATTGTTTATGTAAATTATTGTTGAAATTAACAAATTGATCAGTTTGTTGATAGATCTTCATAAAAATATGTAAATCTTATATGGTGTACTTTTCAGTAAATGTTGATTTTTAAGGGATAATAACAATAATAATGTGAAATCATATTGTGGTATTTATAAGTATTCGAATTATAGTATGAACTAGGAATCCCAGAAATAATGTAACCGGATCAAGAACTACTAGATAATCACAAACGAATGTACTGTATTTAGAATTCGAAATCAAGCATTCAAAAAGTACAAAGGAATCATTCGTTCATTCAAACACCACATCCGCCACAGCTAAAATTGGAATATAATTGTCCGTAATAGGTTGTATGTCTTCTTAAGTTCATCCTGAGTTTGTCCGACAGTGTATTGGATAAAAACTCTGTATTATCTAGGTCCTGAAATTGTATACAATCAGCATGTCGATTTTGTAATGAAATCACCAATATCTAGAATTCGAACCATAGATTTTTCAACACTATCCTCCACGACGAAATAATGTTGGATCTTTATATCCGCAATTTATGAATGATGTGGTTTCATTTAAAACATATTTCTCACATTGGTTAGAGTATACATTGAAAGTGGATTTGTGATAAGGATGAACAGCAGTTGTTATGAAATCATCCGAATTGTAATCAAAATCGAGGTCATTTAGTACTTGTGCTTCGCATTGAACAAGTTTCCCACAAGAAACAAATGCATTATAAGGACAAATAATATTTGACAGAACATCAAGATTTGACTCTTCTGAAATAGTTTCCTCGTATTTATTAAGAATTTCATTGCAGATTAAAGGATCATTAGAAAAATCAGCATCTATCAAAACTACATCAGGTTTTCGATTATGACTAGGTCCATTCAACATATTTTCCTCAGATTTGCAAGGAATTTCGTCAGAAATAAGTGAGTCATTAGGAAAAACCATATCTGGTACAATAACATGAGAAATCTGATAACTCGATTGATTAGAAACTTTTGTCTCACAAGGATTCTGAGTTTCATTTAACTCTGAACTGCTACATGACTCTACACTGTCTTTTGAAATCGTTGATAAGGATAAATGATCATTAGGAACACTGGACTTAATAGAATCAGAATTACAAGACTTAATATTCGTTGCAGCAAGATGTACAATAGTATTACAAACTGACTGAATATATCCAATATCACCACATTTAAAACACTTAGAATTACGAAATTTACATGAATTAAAAGAATGGAACTTGCCACAGGACAAGCATTGACCAGACTTGTGCCCATCTTCGTGAACTACATCGCAACTCCTCAATGAATTATCTGCATAACCTTGAGTATGCACTGGACTGGGATGACGCAATGTAGTGGAATTTTTTATATCCTCATGAATCGTTTTACGAAATTTCCCTTTACCACATTCGAAATTTATATACTTAACATAGTCTAGCAGTAGGTCCTTGAGAGCTGTATAAGGAAGCGAAATGGGCTTTTCCGGTAAAGCCAGAGTTTTCAATGAGCTATATGCTTCTTTCCCGATGAATGTGAGGAAATGTGCTACAATATTAACATCCTCATCATCTTCCTTGGTCATAGCCCAAATTTCGAACCTTTCAAAGTAATCTTCAAAAGCATCAAAATCTGAATGTATATCCAACTGTTCCATCACAGGCTCCATCGCGACTCCAATGTGGTATTTATAAGTATTTGAATTATAGTATGAACTAGGAATCCCAGAAATAACCTAATCAGATCAAGAACTACTAGATAACCACGAACGAATTTACTGTATTTAGAATTCGAAATAGAACATTCAAAAAGTACGAAGGTATCATTTGTTCATTCAAACACCACACATATTTATTTATACTATTTAAGTCAAATCTACTTTAGAAAAGTGAAATTTTGTTAACTCTGAATAATCGGTAGATTGGTTAGGTGATACAATGTTAAGATAATACTATTGATCTATGAAAAGTTTGGTTAACCTTGGAGAAACACACATTTAGAGTCAATAATGCAGTGCTCTATTTAAGTATATTACTCTAATAGCAAATAAACTCTTAAAACTTAACAAGAAAATTACGTTACATAACGAACTATAGCTAATAGGCGAATTTAGGATGTGAGTTTTATTTTAGTCGGGACTAGTCAGCTGATGCACCTGAATCCCAGTGTTAATGTTTAAATTGAGATTCGAATTCAATATTCTTTTAAGTCAATAGATTTTGCTCAGTTGTATTATTGGGTGTCACTTAGCATTACCAATTTAAATGTTAAGTGTAAAAACAAACGATTACCGTCACACCCAAAACGATCGATCATAGTGTTGCTGACCGGATGCTTAATAATGTAAAATTTTCTTTCTTCAGAATAATCCTTTCAATTAGATAACATCAATTAAAGTTGCGAAACTTAAGTCTATTAGTTAAAAATGCAGAAAAGTATTTAGTAAAGTTTCCGGAATAGACAACAGTTCGTATACCACTTCTGTGATTGAGAACAGGTATTAAATTATCATAATAAATTCTTTTCGTGTCTAAATATTTACTTCAATCTCAATGGCTTTCATTTTAAAATTCAATCAATTTGTGATAGTCTACAAAAGCATCCATTGGTATATAATGATAGGCAACTATAAAACATTAATCATTGTCCTCAATCTGTCAACGCAGTAAGTTAATGTAAGGAAGTAGTTTTATTCGTTCAAAGTTGGACAGGCAAAAGTGGGATGCTACAAATATCTATCTAACTTTTAGTTAAAGATATAGGTCAAATAATTTCAGTCATTATCTCCTGGACAATCAGTAGTTTGTTCAGGGTATGAACCTTCAGATACATGAATAAACTTCTCCAAGTCAATACTACTCACATTTTGTGACATCAGCATTCTCCAATCCAAATCAACAAGTCTCTGTTTTACATTAAGACTAGAAAAGATAGTTTATCGAAAAGAAAGAGGATTGTTGTTTACGATTTATAAACTTTAGGACAGATATTATTTGATATCTGATTTCGATTATTATAACTGACTACAACACAACTAACTTGGTATTTTAGAAATAAATCAACAATAGTATGGTGGTCTCGTGAATATTGTTGAATATTATAGACTTCATTACGAACTGAACTCAGTTAAACAACCATTGAAAACCAAGAAACATCGTGTAACTGTCTCGTCCTAGTATGGGACTCTTGGTTTCCAGTGGTTGTCTAACTAGGATTGATATGTAAAGTAAACCATAAAATTTCAACAATCTCCATAAACCCCTTATATTAGTAATAATCATATTCTCACTAGTGACTAATTTACAGAAGTAATTAATCAGAGTTCTAGTGAGAAGTTGTGATCAATGAAGTTCAAACACATCTCATGTGAGACAGTTACCCACCAACGACATTGGAAGGTGGTTGTGTAATATTGTGAATTGACTGAAGTTGGAAATGAAAATCATTGATTACCGAATCATTCGTTTGAATGTAAAACACTCTGTGTGATAGTTGAATGTCTTATATTTAAACTGAAGAGTCTCAAGCTAGAATAAAACTGCTATTCGACATATCCTGCTTTCTAGGGTTATGTAAATAAAACCAGTTTGTGATTTACATCATAAAATGAACAAGATTTTGCGAACATAAATAGCAAAATACACTTATCCTTCTTACTTAGTCCACTTCTATGGCTTGATTAATGTATGAAAATCTCAGTTTTCTTTCTTAAAAATATATAGTCATGAAGTTTCTATACTTTTGTGACAAACAGAAATGGGATTCTATGAAATTAATTACTCGAAATACCATTTCTATATTCATCATAACTGTTTTTCAGTAATTTAGACAACACCAGCTATAAATGAACAGTTAGATACAATGTAAATACGTTTCTATTTAGTCAAATAAAAGTAGTATCCATCTATACTGAACAACTATTCTGTTAAACAATCAACATTAGTGTGATATAATACTACATTGATTTATAAATAAAATTTTTAAAAAAATTCATATTAAACAATAATGTTTTTGCTGACTAACCTAGATTACTATCAACAATTACCTTTGTGTAAAAATAAAAGAGGTACCTTGGCAACTGGCAGTTTTTTTCTAAAAAAAAATATAGTTGAGATGGTTTATGTACGAAATAAATATTTGGTAACATGTTTTATTGATATAAATTATTCAAATTAAAAATATGATTCATTCATTCAATGTATAACTATAAAGAATTAACTAAATACTGTTAATTAGATCATAGAAATGACCTAATGTTTACAAAAAAATGACAATTTTATAAATACTATTTTTTTGTAAGCAATGATGGATAGTGGTCAGCAATGGAATCTAGGACGCGCGTTTCGTCCTGTTTGGGACTCGTCAGCTGGATGTACCTGCATCTCAGAGTTGATGTTCACTCTTGGACTCGAACCCAATAATATTCGCTTCAAACGCTATCTCTCTATCCACTCAGCTACTGAGTCTTAATAGCCACTTGCTTGTGTAATGGGGTGAATTTGAATTCACTTGGTATTGTTTGGCTTGTATCTTCCCATTGAGGTTCAAGACTATTTTTTCTTGATTTTCGAATCTTGCGTTTATTATCAAACAGATTAGGGTTCATAAGATCTAAAAGTATGTGAATTGGAATATGTAAAATTGTTTTATGATCTCTCATAGAAATTAATCTACTCGAATCTTGTAGCTTTGCTTATTTTGTACTAATAACAATAATAGAAAAGAACAGTAGTGTTATGTAAATTGAGCTGATGTTAGACTGAATCCATCAGACAAAGTAATTCGAAATCAGTCAAATGACAGAGCTTAACAGAAGAATAATTTCTTGTAACAGAACAAAGAGAAAAACTAGGCTGTCTGAACAGTTTATAGTAAGTTTTGTTTTCTACAAACTTTCATCTGTTCCTCTGCCTTAAAACACACGTAAAGCAAAACCATAATTTTTCAGTAATCCTAATGTCTGTCTTTTTAAGTAAATGAACACTATATCGTGAATTGATTGACATACGAAACATATACTGTTAAATCTCAATTTATGAGAACTAAAGATCCTGAGTTCAGTCCGTGAAATGGTATCCTAAATAGTATAAATCCCTCATGAATACAATTCACAGAGTTTTAGAAACCTTTCACACTTATTACACATTACTTATCTTACTTTAAAGTCGTCTACGACATTGATCAAAATTTGTCTGTAAACTTGTTGTGAAGTATACAGATCCACCTGTTTTAATAGCTAACGCTATAGTATTTAGGTTGGAAACAATTGAAGAGAATCTATAAAAAATTTGTATTATTCCATTAGAAGAGTTGTCCTTGTTGGATTCTATAGAAGAGAATAAATGTAGAACGTACCTCAATTGAATGATTACCATATTACACTGAAAACGTAATCGAAGTAAGTAGTAGATCTAAAAATCGGCGTTAATTACTTAAACAAGATCGATTTCGCATAACTTAGTCACTTATTCAAAGAAAACAAAACCATGTCAATGAAATCTGTGCCTAATCGGAAACAGATCAGTTTCACTGACTGATCATTGACCTATAAGTGATCTCATGTTGATCTATTCTTATAGTGCTGATAGAATCCAATCGATCAAGTTGGAATATTTGTAACTAGTCTAAGTGACTCAACGGTGAGCGCACTGTGTTATAATTTTCGATGGTTGGAAGCAATTGGTAATTAGTCTAGTTCCGGGTTTTTCTCCGTTAGCTTTCATCACCAAAACCCATCTACAAACTTGAGGGGACTGGTATTCCATAAGGTACCCGAAGTCATATCACTCAACTTGATCGACAAAATCAGATTACCCCTAAAGATTAGACAAAAATGTTACTAGTTACTACTCATTAATCTTACACGATTCTAGTCATGACTCAACTAGCTGTTATTACCTCTAACTGTAACATAGATTAATACGTCTAAATCTCTTTGAAAACAACACTTCCAATCGTATTAATACTTCTTTTTGATTTATGAAAATTACTCATGAAAATCTATAATCATAGCTTTGTGGAGATTATCTTCAACCAGTTAACATCAAATAAACCATTTCGTTGTTACTTTCAAACAAATTAGCCATATAGTATTTCCTACAGGTAAATTTCATAACTGAATTACATTTAAGTAAGAAATTTCAGTTACACTATAACTATTCAAAGCATTAAAAGTGTAATCAATTCAATAGTAATAATCACATGAAACAATCTATCATATTGGTGTACAATGTAAATAATTTACTATTGAACACGTGGTATTTTCCTGAATCTGTAGTTTGTGTGAAATTAGTTAAATTATTTCATTTAAAAAAATAAATCAGTCTATTCACTTTTGATATAAATTACAAGCAAAGTAACTATTCATTTCGATTATGTAATAAGAAGATGAAGATTATCAGAACTATGTTTACCGAATAATATTGTCCGACCGGCCATTTTTTTTTAAAAAAAAATTTTCCAACCCCAAATTACAATATTTTTCATCCCGTGTTTCGTCCAATGAAATGGCTAGTTCCAAAAATTAGATTTAATTGGTTAGTTATGTCTTGAAAATTGTTATAAATTATCAGTACTTGTCGACGAAGCACAATCTCAATCGTCATTATGGAGCAGAGTAACGTGCCGAGTACGAGCGCTGGTGTTTCTCACGTAACGGAAATGGAGGAAGTCTTTTTGACTACCTTGTTTCTGGTTGCGTTTCCATCGGTTGAAGCGTTAAAGACCACTATCACAAATTTTGAAAGATCGACTTGCAGTCATTATGTAGTGAGAGATTCGCATATTGGCAGAGATCAAAAATCCTACATTAAATTTGTGTGTTGGCGAAATGGGCGTATAAGATCTAGCGGTTCGTCACAACGTATTAGACGGAGGAGGTAATTTGGTAAATTGTTTTATAATTTTTTTTAATGAAGGGCTTCTATGAACACCCAATGTCCAGCATTTATGTTTTGTAAGATTATAGACGGCTATTGGACTGTTGTACGTGGGAATGTACATCACAATCACGAGTGCAATTCCCTGAGGTACCAGGGTAATTCATGGATGAGCAGGTTAACGGATGGGGAGTTTGAAACTGTGAGACCGCTGCTGATTTCCGGTACCGCTGCATTCCACATCAGGAATTTTGCTTACCAATCTTATGGGAAATGTCTGACCGCTCAAGATGTCTGCAATATGCGGTACAAAGTGTTCTCACACGCGAACCTTCCTGGTACGGAATTTGCCAATTTATAATGTACACTATAGGTGATTACGGGAAATTGAAAGCTCACATAACATCCTTGGGTGGGCTTTGCGAATACGAATTGGACGATGAGAACTGTCTATCGTATTTCTTCTTCATGACTGCTGAGCAAGTGAATTTGGCCGGTCACTTTTGTGACGTAATTGGTTTTGACGGGACGTACAAAACTAATAACGAGAACGTCCATTTATATCAAGTCGTTGCCATGGATATGAATTTTAAGGCAATACCCATGTGCATTGCCTTTTTAAGTCGCGAAACGTCGGCCTTGATTTCTCGATTCCTCTTCTTTTTCTAACGGTGTACCAACAGTCGACAACTGGTAGGCATTGTGACCGATGATTCACCTGCAATTGCTGCTGCTATTACGCAGGTGTATCCGGATGCACACCATATTCTGTGTCGCGTACACCTTGTTCGGAATGTGATAAAGAGGGTAAGTGTTTCGTTCATTAACATTAACCCAGTAACCGTTATTGTAGAGGGTGCGATCAGAAATTGTACAACTGTTCTTTCGCCTCATGTTCACTCGAACGGTTGAAAGGTAAATCAAAATCTACATAACATGATTTTGTAGTTTTAACAACGTACTTTCGTTAATCGAAATGTCGGACGTCGACTTCAGGAACGACTGACACCAGTTGCCTGTCAACTACTGAAGCGACACCTTCGCATTCCTATAACGCAGTCTGCATTGACGGAAGATTTATTCACCGCTATGGACGCCACGGGGACGTACTACGTACACGTCGACACTAGCCGGTGCTCGTGTCCATTCTTCATTGAAAACGGATTACCATGCCGTCACATATTGGCTTACTGCATACACAGTAACACCGAAGTGAACGTACAGTCAATTTGTGACAGGTGGTTACACTATGATGGTTATCTGACTCATATTGCAGTTGAAAATTATTTCCCAATGCAACTGAGTCAGCCAAGCATGAAGAATGCGGTGATAGCGTTAATCAGGCGAATGTCGGAGGAACAATGCAGTTCACTTCATGACTTCATAGTTCACGGTAGACTACCAACAACGCCAGTAAACTTACATGGAGAACAGCATTCGTACACCCTTTCAAGAACCTCGACTAACGTAGCAGTGCCGTTTATACAACGAGGAACTGTTGATTTGGATGAAACGCTCAGTAACGATGAGGAGGAAGTAATTTCTATTAACTCCGAAGAGTTAACTGAACGGGACATCGAAAATGAAGAAGAGCATGACGAGAATCGACTCTGCGACATCTGTAATCTTGCGCAGCCTCCGTGTGAAACCGGTGATGCGGTTGGTTGGGTTTTCTGTAGATGTGAAGCAATGTTTCATACCTTCTGTGCCTACGACCCATCGCCGAACGTACGAGCAGTGCACTGTCCTATCTGTGGCGCCATTACAAACTAATAGTGATGACGTTCGACCGCGAGAACGAGTAAAGGCCCTTTTCAGGGCCACCCACAATTTGATTTCCATTATTTTTTATCTACTACTTTTCCGCCGCAAAGGTCAAGTGATTAAGCACTTATTAATGTCTCATGAATTTAGATATCCCTTAGAGATTAATAGTGGAAAAGCGATTATCGTTCATGTATTCGTAAACTTGTTTCTAACGTTTATTAGATATAAAGGTTAAGAAAACTTAGACAAGATTTTGTCATCTAATGAAGACTAATCTAGTAATTTTATATTGAAAATAATGTGATTAGCGTTCATGTTTTAGTAACACATTTGTAAACTATCTAATAAAAGTACATTTTGAGTACATTTTAATAGGAATATTTTAAATGAGTGAAAATCGTAATTTTGTCGTTAGGTCAATAAACTTATGATGACATTTATTAGTGAATGTAATAAGATAATTACAAAGATGAATGTGATTAAAGCTCATAGAGAAGTAAACGAAATTGAGAAAATTAACTTATTTAGGAATAAAATAATGACATTTGAAAACAAGTTGAAACCATCATCATTGAAATGATGATGGTGATAAAAGGTCATACAGTAAGTGTAAAAAGAAATAAGAATATTATCCGTTTCATAGATACACAAAACAAGAACTTCATATTCTTGTTTTATATTAAAATTTCCTGAAACCAGAACTATGCGTACGTAAGAAGTACGTCTGATCGTAAACTAAGCCTCCATAGTTATTCATAACTACTGATTATATCACCGTGTTCATTTGCACACCTCATCAACTATTTATGACTGGTACAATGTCGTTGTACCAGTTAAATATTCCCTTAAAATATTCAAAAATCAAAAATAATTTAGGAAACAATCGTTTTCCTTAACTTCATCATCACACTATACAGTTATTAGTCCATAATTTTATTATTTTATAAAGTCCAAAAATAAGGCATGACATTTATGAATTTGACAATGTAATGTGTTAACAATGGTTAACGTTTACATCTGTAACGATATATATATTTACAAATTAAAAAGGTCATTCACTAAAGGTCGGGATGATTTGCAGTAAAGTGTTCAGTCACAATAAGTGACTAAGCATTATAGGAAAATTGAAAATGCAAAAAATTTTGTGTCAATGAAATACATAGTACAAGAATTGAATCTTGTCAATTGACATAATAATAATAATAATAATAATAATAATAATAATAATAAGGAAAATAAATAATACTAATAGCATTGTAAATGTTCATTGATACAGTTGACCTTACTCATATTTATACGTTTAAAGTCGATAAATATTTGTTGAGTCAGTCAGACGACGTAGGCTTGTTCATTTACACTTCATGAAACTGATATTTCAAATGCTTGTCAAAAATGGTTACATTCATAATGTCTAGATAATTCAGGTTTCATATTACGGCGGTTAACAATATTCACACATGACTGATTAAACAAACTAGTTTTTATTACGACCAAAAATTAATTTTAAAATACAGAACTACAAATAATTTACAAGTGAACACAATAAACCGTTTCAATGGACTTTTACAAATTAACCACATTTAAATCTAACGTTGTCTAATTCTCATTATGAATGAACATTTACAAAATAATCCTTTACTAAATATTAAGTGTCTTTTTCGGAAAATTTATTACTACTTTCATATACTGTCAAAGTCAGTTCATTAAATGATCGTCTACGGTTGGTTCACCTGAATTATACATATTGCAACCAGTAATTTATCATGATGATTTATTGATATGTTGATTTCTTTTTCCCATTAACACACCGTGTGTTACAAAAAAGCCTATGCACACACTTTGGTGATAATTTGTTTATTAATTTGGTATTAAATATTTGACTACCGACCTCATTCAGTAATCACTATTATCAAATATTCAAACCGGTTTACAGATGCTTTTTCCCAAAAACTTTCTTTTACTGAGATACATATGATTATTCCTGTTCCGATAACTAACGACTTCAATTCAAGGTATACTTGATCGGAAAACAAAAATTGATCCCAATACACATTCACTAACAGTAGGATTGCATGGTAATGCAATTAAGTTGGTGTCTTTTTCTTCAAAAGTCTAAATTTTTTTCAAGACTAAGATTACACAAAAAAAATTATTCATTATCATTAAATTTCAAATGTAAAAAATGAAAATTCTGGTATCCAATCACAGCTCCAGATGTGATTTCGATTTCAACTAATCAGATTACAAAGATGAACAGTTTACGACCAATCACAAAATTATTAAAGGTAACAAAATGTTTGTTCATTATCACTTGAGCACACACTTGCAAAACAAGTCCACCAATCAATGATACCTAAATTTTTCATTCACACCCCACAATTTTTTTAAAAGGGGTGGTAGGGAATCATATAGGCCGGTTACTTAATGTCAACCGTGAACATGTACCCAAATGGCTGCAGAAACAAACACAGTCAAGTGACCCAATAAGAGCAGAGGATAAACATCCATCATCCTCTATTGCTAAACATATAATTGAAACAGGTCATAAGATTGATCTAAACTCGGCTTTTGTGGTGTTGTATAAAAGCGTAAAAGGGCGTATACTAAGGTTTATTGAAAATTCAAACCCCCTTTGTGTGTTCAAAAACAGTTTATTCTTACCTTAAACCTACCCTGGTAATCTTGACTTATTATCGAGAGTGACTAGGTTTTGAATTGTGTTCACATTATTATTATTACTCTTGTCATCATCCTTATCTCCTCTTACCCCGTTTCCAGTCTAGTTGACCTTTTATTTTTATATATAAATGCTCTTAACAAGCATATGTGTGATCAGATTGTTCGAAATGTATTGTGCTAATATATCACATAGTTCTGATAATCTTCGTCTTCTTATTACATTATCGAAATTTATCAAAGGGAGTAATTGTTTTAAATAACTATTCATTGTTGGATTTCAATATAGTAGTCTAGACTAATGCAACTTATTGTAAGAATTGAAAACTCTAGATTCTAGCTTGTATAGGGTTGTAAGTATCCACAAAAAAACAATCTTAAACTAGGATACAAAATGTTTCATTTCTATTTATTTTCGTAATTGTTTTTCAACGGTTATGTTAATCTGTGACGAAAATCAGTGCGTTATTCCTTTATTGTAATCAATTAATTTCCTAACATTCAATACGTTAAGTTGTTTATTCTAGATTGACATTCGTGGAAGAATCGTTCGAAATAACGAATCACTGAACATTGACAATATTCAATCTCTGGATCTTTACAGTGACTCGTCACTAGATAGTAACCAATATCCTCTTTTATCTAGTCTTCAGTAATGATCGAACACTATTGGTCAAGTTGCAGTGTGGCCACTAGTTTAAGTGATATTATATTGCATGCGCGATTTTTGATGTTAGGTGTTTGGAAGTGATCTATATAAAACCCATGCACTTAGGTTTCGTACTAGTTGGTACTCATCAGGACGGCTCACTGTTGTCATGAGAGAAAGATGCTCTATATGAGATTTTCTATTCAGCCACCCAGTTCTACAATCTGAAACGCTACTACTCGGCTATTCGAGTGGCGAATGATCTTTTGTAGGACTAAGATATTTTGTACTAGATGATTTCTGAGTAGTAACTAACAGTGTATTGATCCAGTCCTTTAATGATTATGGAACTCTATCGATCCTTGACTTTATAAAACTGAAATCTATATTTACTAATATACTCTGTCTTTCCCGATTGATAAATCGCAAATATCTTATAAACACATTCAGCGTTTAATTTTAAGGTGAATTAGAAACTTTTTTGGTATCATAAAAACAATAATTATTAATCTGTTCCATTTTCTCAGTTTGATATTTAGCACTTTTACTGAACATAGTACACAAAATCGCAACAAGAAATTAACTAAACCAATAAAATAAAGTACTTTTATGCTTATAACAGAGGGGAGTGTATTCCAACTTGAATACTTATACAACTACACATAAAATAAACAAACTACCCACTTTTTGAGCAACGTATTACAAAAAAAGTTACCTATTTAATAAATCTGACAATAAAAATATACTTTAGTTAAAATTTTATTTCGGTAGACTCTTGATTAAACAAAAAGTGTTGATATGAATACGTTGCCTGTGGATTTCATAGATTATTTTAATAAATTTCAACTGGAAGCTTCAAATGCCTCACCGGAAGATTTTTCAGATAAACTTAATCTATTCACATCATTACTATTTTTGATTTGTACAATTATCATTACATTAAAACAATATGTATTTAATAGTATGTCATGTTATATACCCGTACATCCGACTGGGAAAGATTTTGAAAATTTCCTATCTGATTATTGTTGGGTACATGGGACAATACCATTAAGACAAAATGAACCAATGCCAAAAACACCGGAAGAATGGAGTATTTATGAAAAACAACGTCGAATATGTAAGTTTTGGCTATATATATATATATATATATATATATATATATATATATATATATATATATATATATATATATATATATATATATATATATATATCCCGTAGACTAATCGTTGAAACTTTTATTCCTGTATTTTTTGGAGAACTATTACGCTAAAAGTTACATATTTAAATATTCATCATTTCTTTACATAATAAACACATAACTTTCTTATATTTGGGACAAAACTTCAGTCGCTCAGTTTTTTTTATGTTTAGAACCATCTTGTTTGAAAAAAACATCATTGATTATTTTTCATTGCATCCTTAACATCCATATAACTCATGTTATTTATTAGACTGTTTAGTTATCGTTGGGTTTCCAGATTCCCTCCACCCCCCTCCTTGTCGCATGGCGAATCTAACGATCAGAATTTTTCCAATAAACCCTAAACAGTGGGTCAAATTTTCAAAATTATGATAAGATTCTTGTGTCATTGTTATTTAATAGTCGAGTCAATTGAAGCTAGATCATCATGGAAAACCTGAAAACACTGAACGGCCATTTCATCTTAGAACGAAGACTATTCAGCAGTGCGCATCCACGATCCCACTCGCGGGATTCGAACCCAGGACCTATCGGTCAACCATTACTTAGTCATAAATTTCCTACCAGGGCTTATTAACTGATCACCAAATTTTCCACTTCACTATCAATATACAGATTTTATATTAAGCAAACATTTTATACGATAAAACGTACATTCTCGTAGTAGTTAATAAGTACATTGATTGTCATAGCATGAAATTCATAGTTAATCTTTAACCAGCATGTTTGAACTAAATCATGAATAGCGAAAACTATTCAAATTATTCGTAAACCCTTCTAACATTTCATAAACATGGATGATTTTTCTTATTCATCATTCAAAGCGTTTGAAAACTTATTCAACTCATAATTTGTTTTCAACCTAGAATATTATTACTTGAAAGTAACTGACAATTGTTTCACCATTATTTAAAAGTTTTCAATAGTATCAGAAGGATTTTTCGTGGATATTATAGTAATTTCAATGGTTGAGATCGTGATTCAATTAAAGCTAGACCACCATGGAAAACCTGGGAGCACTGGACGACCGTTTCGTTCTATTGTGGGACTCCTTAGTAATAGATATTCAAGACACTAAACTTACAACTTTCAGTTATTATAATAAAGAACATTACATCTAGTGCTGAATATTCCCAGCTTTGGTTCGAATCTATTTATCGATTACTGTTCAAAATTCAGACTACCATTGTAGGGGTATAACTTTTAATATTGTAATTGTTCGATAGACTATTTTCGTTTATCTTACTTCTTTGTCTGTATTACATGGTTCATGTAAATTGATTTTGACTCGATGGATGTTTCATTACCATAATTATTCTCTGAAACATTTCTCGACTATTCCACTAATTAAATCAATGTAACATTATTTTCTTAGCCCATTTAAATTAATGTTATTTTCCTTGACTTGATAAAAAAACTTCATGAATATCTTATCCAAACAATATTATCTACACTTATATATCATACTAACTCAAAATGATTAAATACGTGGTGTTTGGAATAAGTGAATTGGAGATATTGTATTTTTCAGCGGAATCTAGGAAGAGCATTTTCTAATGTTTAAGACTACTCAACTGTACACACCTCCCTCCTGTTGTTGATCCTCATATCGGGACTCAAACCTAGTACTTTTTACTTCAAACATAAAGACGTTATTTACTTAGCTAATAGGTTCAGACAGCTAGTAAACACCTACTACATGGGTATGATATCTAAATACTTGTTAGTTAGGGTTTGAATTAGCCCGTTGTTGATGTTTAAAACTGAATTCTGATCATCCTTTATTGACATATGTACATCCGGACTAGATCACCTTGATATAGCCACTTTGTCACAAATTAGATATAATAGATAGTTTGTACCTAGCAACGGATTATAGAACACATGTTTCTTGTTATTAGGAATGTGTTAGCTAAATATAAAGTGATATTTGAGAAGTGGTTTTTCATAACTACTTGACATTAGTTGGAGAACCATCAAAATCCAGAAAATAATAAATATTTGTTCTATCATAGTTTTGGATTGTTCTAACAGTTCTCAGTTGCTGGCTTTCAGATAGAATCCTTGCTGAATTTCATTGATTATTTAGCTTAAATCAATTCGTAAAGAAAATTGTTTCAAAATTCTTCTAGAATCATCTATATTTTTATGGAATGAGCCACATTTTGTCGGAGACAACATTTTTCAGGATAATAACGATATTCGATTATTAAATAGAACCTAATTATCATATTTTTTGTTTCTAATCTATTTCCGATTATATGCAAACTTTATGCTGAATGTCCAACTATCAGTTTAAGTGTGAATATAAAACTATTGAATATTTTATTACAATAGTGTGTTATATATATATATCGTAATCACTGATTACATTAGTGGTTAACTCAGTAGTTTGGTTTCTACTTCTCTTTGTTCCTATCTGAATCACTGTTGGCTCCAACAAGGAGTAAATCATGATGACTGAAATCTGTTTTGTGTTATCGTCTCTTGAAGATAATTTTTTAAGTCAAATGTATAGCAGTACCCTTATTTCTAGTTCATTATATCCTCACCATCATTGTCCTTCCTAGTTCGCGAATTCATTCATTCAATCAACTTCGGAGTATTTTATTCTCCTACCCTATTTGAGATTTTAATGATCAGAAGACTTAAACTAACTAACACTGTCAATCAACTTCGATTACTTGATATCAAAAATGAAACTTCTCTTGGCCAATTTCAATAAACATTTATGTCGATTTATACTAATAAACTTGAAGCATTTATTTAGTCAAATTTAACAATCACAATTCATATTCATCACATATATTAAGTATTATTAAAATGGGTGTTTGCAGAGATTGTAGTAATTTTAATAGTTGAATTCATGAGTCGATCTAAATTAGACCAACATTGAAAGCATTAGACGGACATTTTGTCCTAGTATGAGACTCCTCGGCAGTGAACATCTACAACCCCACATGCGGGACCCAAATCTGAGACCCTTGGTCTCGCGGGCAAACACATAACCTCTAGACCACTGAGCCGACATCCAATGGTGTTAATGTCTAACGTCAACCAATCCATGATCTTGCGCAACCATTCATCCATTGTCTATTGGATGCGCACTGCTGAGGAGTCCCATACTAGGACAAAATGGCCGTCTATTGCTCCCAGGTTTTTAATGTTGGTGTAGCTTAGATCGACTCATGAATCCAACTATTAATGTATTAAGTAGTTTGATGAATATTTCTTACGTATGTCATAATTGTATTGCCTTATAGATATTTTGTTGAACAAAATTCTTTATTAACCAGAAATAAATGTCTAATTTTATTCATTGCACAACTTTCTGAAGTGAATTCGTTTGGTAGGTTATGATATTTATAAGATTACATTGATTGGACTTGACTGAAATTTTTACTTATGGGTAGGTTCCGTCTTTACTATTTCTATGCATAAATAGTAATTATAGATGGTGAGTAAATGTAATGTATAGGAATGATAAGTGATAAATCATTGAAACAGTCTTGATCACTATCATTAACGATAGAGTGATGGTTCAGTAGTTAATTTATTTTTATTTTTAGCCGTTGAGTAGCAGTTTTAAAATGTAATACTTTTACCTCATTTTAGACCACCAACTAGTACCATTAACACACACTCAAATCTGCATAAAACCAAATGCATCAACTTGTAATTGGTTACTGTGTTGCGAATAATATAGGCGGCCCATCAGATACTTCAGTTTCAATATTTCTAGATAATTGGTTAAATTTTGTCCGTTGATAGTAGTAATGATAATAACAATAATAATAAATTTTTTAACAATAATTACCTGCCACTATTATCAGTAAATGTCTACAATTAGTCTTCTTGCCATAACACCTCCTTTTATTATCTAGCATATTTGATGCATGAATTACATAGTAATCACTTCTTGTTTCTCCAAAGGATAGTTTGTAAATATTTTCCGAAAGTAAGTACACATAGGGTTAAGAATATAGATGACTTCTAATAGACATTATTAACTTGAACAAGTAGTCATACCATGTAGTATTATAAGACAAGTGAAATAAATACGTTATGTAAGACATTGAAATAATCAAGTTAAAACCACAAAATATTTAAGCTTATATGGCCTTAATCTATTGTATTTCATGATACCAATAATGAATTTTGATTTGTATGTATCTGATATCTGTTGGTAGAACATTTTAGATAAAGATGTTATATAATCAAGAAGAATTTACTAATAAACTAACCACTAAGATGGTTCTTCCTGAATTTCTCGGCAGTTAGATAGCTTGTAAATATTTTTTGTAGGTTTGTAAGTACACACGCTTATCGTACATAATTAGACATTTGAAACAAACGTAAAAACAGACAGTTTATGGTTGTAAATGCACATTTGTTAAATATAGCAACTCAAAGGCATGAGTAGGTCACCATTAATAGGATCCCGTTTGTAAACCATAAAAATCACCAACAACTGATCGAATAATTCACAGCATGTCTATAGATTTACACCATTACGTCTATCTATGGTAAACAAATAAAAATTGCCTCAAAATTTTTTAGTTATCTAAAAGATTTATATAACCCAGATTTTGGACATCTATTTCTTCTAGGTGCATTTGACCAATGTGACATTTCACCGTTTAGTCTTCAATGACATAAATATATGTATATATATTTCAGGTCATATTCAGTTCTAATTTTTTCTCATTGCTAACTATAGTACTCATAAATACCTGATAATCTACTATTGTGCTTACAACAATATTATTCTGCACACTTTTGAGTGTGTTTGCGCTTATGCACACATACAAGTAAATCCATACTCTTACCTTTAGGTCTAGTGTGTACACATAGAAAATGATACATGTAAGATGAAGAATACGCAAATGTGAAGGAAAGGTAAACTTTAAAAGGTATGCAAACATGTTACGATTCTTATTCTGTTCATTTGTCTTGCTTAGACATATATATATATATATACTTTATAAAAACCATTTGAGCATATGCAAATTATAAATTGATTGTAAACCGTGACATTCCATTTGTGCGCCATATGTATACGCAGCCATCATTACATTGAACAGTTATAAATCATTTATTGTGCTCAAGGATCTTACATGTGTACTACTGGAAAGTGTTTTACTTAACTGGTTGATTTAAATCTTATCTCAGTTCTATCATTCAAAAGAGTAATTATTCAAATTGCTAGAATTTAGTGTTGCCCTGATCGTTATTATTATCATTCTCACTATCTCAAACGTGGACAACCATACAAGTATATATATAAAGAGGAAAACATGGTCGCTCAAGAATTTATCAATTTCTTCTCCACTTTACAACTCCCTGCTTCAACTGGTATTGAAGATTTTGGTGATCGTTTAAATTTTTTTACTACCATCCTATTTCTAATCGCTACCTTAGTTGTTACAGCGAAACAATATGTTTTAGGTGCTATGTCATGTTATGTATCTGTTTCACCATCAGGTACAGGGTTTGATACATTTCTAGTTAATTACTGTTGGGTTCATGGAACTATTCCATTGAGAAGTAATGAACCTTTGCCCGAGACAGATGCTCAATGGAAAGAATATGATATACATAGAAGGATCAGTGAGTCACATCTATTTGTTAGAGCTTATCTATTTTATTCATAATTAGTTTAAGCTGTTACCTACAGAAAATTGACTCAACGAATATATTTTTTGTTGAGAGGAACATAAATAACAAAAGTTGTTATAATGAATAAGATATAATCATTCTATTTCATAGTTGGTCATCATCAGCTACGAATGGATTAAATTTATGACAAATAATATGATAATAAAGTTAGACATACTTTGACTTCTTTTCTACCAGTCGATTAACTTTCCCTTAATAAGTGAATTTTACACAGATTCTGTCTTTAACCAAAGTAATCCTCAATTTTTGTCATGAGTATAATTATTTTTTATCTCACCGCTCTAATGTTAGCATAGTTAGATCTTCCACATACAAATATTGTATCACCCTTATCTAAAATGAATTAATGTCATTTTTTCTATCTAATTCTCCTGATACACCGTCTTATTTCAATTTCATTAACTAAGGTATCAGTTGACAAGTATTCAGTTAGACATATAAACCATTGTATTCTGACTCATTAATGTGAAGATTAATCACCCACTATGAGCCCTGAAGGTTCTGAGTTCGACGCCCAATTGGATCGATAATGTGTACTGAAGGGGAGTTCCATACTAGGATGAAACAGATTTCTAGTGCTTTCTGGTTTTCAGCGATTATCCAACTAAGTTTAGTCCGTGATATCAACTATAAAATTATTTTTTTAAAAACCTGAAGATTTCTTGGATATCAAACTCCTCACTACTTATTATCAATGTTTAATTAACATACCTCTTAAATAAAGTTAGTTTATCAACTGTTAAGTTTTTGAAGCATCAAAAGAAAGTCGGCTAGTAGTAATCCAGTGGGAACTCCAGGACTGTCTCATCTCTCAATCGATATACCTTATTAATAGTACATCTCAACGTAACTTCTTCAAACGAACAGTAAGAATCTCAACATTTATTTCGTAGGTATCAAGTGGTAATTTGGATGTTATGTTGAACTTCATTAACACGATATACGTACAGAAAGATGGTATAACAATGGTGATTCTCATCGAGTTCACTACTAGTTGAATTCTTCATGGAATTCATCAGAAATAGCAATCTTGAATTCGATAATTGATTAGCTAACTAAATTGTGTCAAACTTACATTTTTGACGGAATCACTCACTATAAATTCAAACTGTTTCCAATTTATAAAAAGCTTGGAAATAGAATGATGGGTTCTTGTATACTCTCTGAATTTTCTTATCCTTGTTCTATTCAAAAGGAAGTCATATACATTTCTTAAGAATTTTACCTAGACAACAGTTGATTACTTTATTATTCATTTATTAAATTTATTCCTTTCAAGTTCGTCTTAATAGATTTTAAACTTTGATAAATTCACTAAGAAACTACTCTTTAATTTTAAAAGCTTTTAAGAAGTTTGAATAATCTTGAAACAATCCTTTTGATTATAAGCAAAGATGGTTAGTGCCTAGCAGTGGAATCGAGAACGCGCGTTTCATCCTATTTGGGACTCGTCAGCTGGATGTACCTGCATCTCAGAGTTGATGTTCACTCTGGGACACTGCTAGCCACTAAACATCTTTGCTTATAATGCTTGTAAATTAAGGCAATATCGAGACAATACGCACAGTATGCACATATGCCAATAAGAGACTGATCAATTTCAGTCCTAAACATTAATGGGAAGATTCAAGTAAAACAATAGCAAGTGAATTAATCCTTTTGATTATTAAATCGAATAAGATATCCTTCATTCTCTGAAATGAATTATATAAATCCCATTGAATTTCATGAATAAACAATACTTTTAGTAAGAGTACAAAAATATCCAAATTAATTTTATTGGGTTGCTTAATTGAATTTCCTCATAATCAGTGAAGAAATTATGTATTTCGTCCCAAAGCCATAATCAAAGTATCGGCTAATAGCGATGAACGAGAAGTGATATTTATCCTGATGTTTTCTGTAGTGTCTATAGGTAACTCATATATCTCATAAACTATAGTGTTATTCACTCAGTTTTGAGCTACTGAAGGAATCTGTACATGGTGAATTGTTAGTATGATGTACTTTGTATGTATATAATATATTTAGATTAATCGTTTAATTTTTTTCATTATGACTACCAGATGAATCTGATAATTCGATAACCTAGAAAACATAACTATTTCTGTCTAACATTATCTTAATGCTTTTTATTGATGAAGACAATTGTTCATCCCTACTGTTGATCATTTCCAATATTGGTTATTGTCTTCAAAATTGAATTGAAAACTATGAAACTCAACAATCTCCCTAAACCCCTTATATTAGTAATAATCATATTCTCACTAGTGACTAATTTACAGAAGTAATTAATCAGAGTTCTAGTGAGAAATTGTGATCAATGAAGTTCAAACACATCTCATGTGAGACAGTTACCCACCAACGACATTGGAAGGTGGTTGTGTAACATTGTGAATTGGCTGAAGTTGGAAATGAAAATCATTGATTACCGAATCAATCGTTTGAATGTAAAACACTCTGTGTGATAGTTGAATGTCTTATATTTAAACTATTGGTAAAGTGGTCGATTCGCATTACTGAAGAGTCCGGTTTATATTAGCTACTTAACTGAGGTCACTTCGAGATAAGAACTATGAAATTCAACAATCTCAATAATCACACGATCAAGAAAAATTTCTAAAGTCATCTTCAACAACTCCAGCCTGTGTTTTAGATAATTTCATAAAGCTACCTGATTGACATTTACGTTTGATATTTTTATAGCTTTAAATACTGATGTTGTGTGTTTGTCTGAATCAGTTGATAATTTACTGTAATACTAATTATTTTACAATCACAGAATTCATCCTTTAGTGTCAGTAATGTAAGTACTGTTCTATCTTGAAGCTTTATCAGTACTTAAAGACTAAATAATATCATGATCTAATATTAGGATATGTTAGACGTAAACATTATGGAGATCTACACCCAAGTTTCATTCTACCTGACATCTGTCAACAAGATACATGTGTGACCCAACGGAATAGATCCTAGTGTGATTTGAGCCCACCTCGGTCTGCATCACAGTCGAAGATCTTATCATTGTGCTATCCAGGCCCAGGTAGCTGAACTTCTTTAAAACTGATTTATCGTAGCCGTATATCAGAGTATTTTTAGTGACTATTTCATCATCCTCTTGAATGACTTACTGTTACCAGCTGATGTGTCTAATCCAATTAAATCATGATTGATTAGTGCACTCAGGTAAATAGATCTGCTATCATTTAACTTGATTGACAACTGCTTGATCATTGAGTATTGACTAATGTCATATTTGTTTAGTCCTTTGATGTTAATCGATTTCGATCGATGATGTTGCAACTTAATCACTAGTCTAAGTGAACTGATACCATGTGCACTATGTTGAGATAGTAGGTGGACTAGATAAACATAGCATTGGTCATTATTCGACAATCAATGAACTGTAAGTACCTCCATCCTACAAGAGATCAGTTGAAGCCTGAATAGCTCAAAGAGAACATCTTATGCTATGAAACAGTATGATATGGATTCGAACCCACCAGGTAGTACCGGCTCCTTCAAACTTTTACGTATGCATTGTTGATCGGTACCAACTAGTATTAGCACCATCCCAGTGTATTCTCATTATGTTGAGAACTACAAGTACTAATCACGTCAACTAAGTGATGTGACTTAAAGATAAGACAATATCATAAATATTGATTGAGATCATCAACCGATTGATGTTAGACCACCATTGAAAACCTGGAAGCACTGGATGGCCGTCTCATCCTATTGTGGGACTCCTCAACAGTGCGTATCCACGGCCTCGCCTCGTGGGATTCGAACCCAGGGCCCTCAGTCTCGCGCGCAAACGCTCAACCTACTAGACCACTGAGCCGGCATCCAATGGTCTTAATGTCTAAGTTCAACCAATCCACGAAATTGTGTGACCATCTTCCATTGTACTGAAGTAGATACCTGTCTCTACTCGACACGGATTAGCTACCTCTCACTAGAACGCCGAGAATTCCCTCACGAAACTAGTCACTAGTGAGCAATGATAATATCATAAATACACTTTTATTCAATGTTAAACATAATAGTTGTGTATAAACAACTTTTACCTCTTTCAATCCAAAATTAGATCAAATGAATACAATCTTTAAATAGAAAAAATAATAACAAGTCTTTCTGAAAGAACTTTTCTTACATAAACGTTTGTATCTATACCATATAGTTCATTATTGTATTACACTATAGATCATTGTGTTTTTTTAAACGATATCACTGACTTGATTTTCTTTTCCATTTATACAAATTATTATCCTATTTGTTTCAAGTACCTTTTTTTATTTATTATCAATCTATTCTATTTGTGTAAGGCCACTGAATGTTTGAAATTCTTTTTCTTTATCTACATATTTTTCTTTCCTTTTTACTGAGAAAGTGATAAATAAAAATACACTCATTATATTTCATTACTTTTAAGGTTAAAATAGGGACATCTATTTTATTAAGGTATAAGTAACAAGTTTATATATTTACTTACTCAGTGAATTACATGCTTTTCAATAACAGAACAATATGCTTATTTACTATTTCTCTTCATTAATCTTTCTGTGTCAGTGTGTGTTTATTTCTTGTTGCCTGGATAAAAATATCATTCCGAAGAATAGTACTATCAACAACTTTTATGTAACTAATAATACTAAATTCTGTATATAAATATCTTATTTACTTAATACTCTCATTAGTATTAGTAGTGGTAGTAGCATTACTGTGAGTGAACAGGTTAATTAAGGACGAGAATGTTTTTTTTTACATAAAGATGGTTTAATTTTTCCTTTCTTTTTTGTTTCTTTTTTTTAGTACTTTTCTTCACTTGTTGTGTGTAATTTAGTTTAAGTAATTTTTTTCTAAAAAAAAAGAAGAACAGAGTTCTTAATTAAGAAACCAATCGACCAGTTTGGTTTTATTTCTCTCTCTTTTATTATAAAGATATATATCTATTAATACACACATAATTAATTGGATAACCTGTCAATAGAGATAAATAAATATATAATGAATAGGTTCTCAATTGTTTTATTAAAGAACATGAAATTAATTATCAGAACAGTAATAATAATAATAATAATAATAATAATAATAATAATATCACGATGATCTGATTTCTTTTAATAATACACATTACCAATGAGGTTTGAGAAATTATGTATTGATTTGTATGCAGTAGTATATCTTTCTCTGAAAATCATTTAACTCAAAAATTATCGATTTTAGTGTTAAATTTAATTTATATATCATTATTGTTTGCTATAATAATAATAATAACAATAATAATAATTACTTACTTACTTACTTTTTACTTGCGCCTGTTACTCCCAATGGAGCATAGGCCACCAACCAGCATTCTCCAACCCACTCTATCCTGGGCCTTCTTTTCTAGTTCCATCCTATTCTTGTTCATTTTTCTCATGTCTATCTCCATTTCTCGGCGTAATGTGTTCTTTGGTCTTCCTCTTTTCCTTTGACCTTCAGGATTCCATGTGAGGGCTTGTCTTGTGACGCAGTTGGGTGCTTTCCTCAATATGTGTCCTATCCACTTCCAGCGCTTCTTCCTTATTTCTTCGTCCGCTGGGATCTGGTTTGTTCTCTCCCACAGTACGTTGTTGCTAATAGTGTCCGGCCAATGGATCTAAAGTATTTTGCGTAGACAACTGTTAATAAACACCTGTATTTTCTGGATGATGACTTTCGTAGTTCTCCAGGTTTCTGCCCCATACAGTAGAACTGTCTTGACATTTGTATTGGTGTTGGTTGACAATTGCTTTGAGTTCCAGATGTTCTTCAGTTGTAAATATGCTGCTCTTGATTTACCGATCCGCGCTTTCACATCCGCATCAGATCCACCATGTTCATCAATGATGCCGCCCAAATACGTAAAGGTTTTTACATCTCCCAAATCTTCTCCGTCAATTGTGATTGGATTGGTGCATGCTGTACTGTATCGGAGAATCTTGCTTTTCCCTTTGTGTATATTGAGACCTACTGCTGCTGAGGCTGCTGCCACACTGTTCGTCTCCTCCTGCATCTGTTGTTGCGTTTGGAATAGAAGGGCCAGATCGTCTGCGAAGTCTGGATCATCCAACTGCATCTTAGATGTCCATTGTATCCCGCGCTTCCCTTCAGACGTTGACGTCTTCATGATCCAGTCGATCACCAGGAGAAAGAGAAAGGGTGAGAGTAAGCAACCTTGCCTAACACCGGTCTTCACTTTGAACGACTTTGTCAACTGTCCTCCATGCACGATTTTGCAGTGTAATCCATCATATGAACTCTGTATGATATTGACTATCTTCTGAGGCACGCCGTAGTGTCGAAGAAGTTTCCATAGTGTTGTTCTGTCCACGCTATCAAATGCCTTTTCGTAGTCAATGAAGTTGATGTAGAGTGATGAATTCCATTCAATTGATTGTTCCACAATGATCCGTAGAGTTGCGATTTGTTCTGTACAGGATCTATCCTTACGGAATCCTGCCTGTTGGTCACGAAGTTGGGCGTCTACGCAGTCCTTCATTCTGTTTAACAATACCCTGTTGAAGACTTTTCCCGGTATTGAGAGAAGAGTGATGCCCCTGTAGTTATCACACTTGCTGAGATCGCCTTTCTTCGGTATTTTGATCAGAAGTCCTTCTTTCCAGTCTGTTGGTACTTGTTCCTCATCCCAAATCTTATTGAAGAGAATGTGGAGTATCCTTGCAGTTGCCGCTACGTCTGCTTTTAGTGCCTCTGCTGGAATGTTGTCCGGTCCTGCTGCTTTGCCACTCTTGATTTGTCTGATGGCCATGCTGATTTCTTCAATTGTTGGTGGGCCAACATTGATTGGGAGGTCCGTGGGTGCTGCTTCGATGTTGGGTGGGTTCAGTGGAGCTGGTCGCTTCAAGAGTTCTTAGAAGTGTTCTAGCCACCTGTTTTGTTGCTCTTCAATGTTGGTGATTACGTCGCCTTCCTTGCTTTTCACTGGTCGTTCTGGTTTGCGGCGATTTCCAGAGAGTTTCTTTGTCGTGTCATACAATTGTCTCATGTTTCCTTCTCTTGCAGCCTTTTCCGCCGTCGTTGCTAAATCTTCCACATATTTACGTTTGTCGGTTCTGATGCTCCTCTTCACTTGTTTGTTTGTTTCTGTGTATTCAGCTTGTGCCTTGGCTTTTTCTGCTCTTGTTCGACTGGTATTGATTGCTGTCTTCTTGTTCTTTCTTTCTTGAATCTTATCCAGTGTATCAACAGTGATCCATTCCTTTTGATGGTGCTTCTTGTGACCCAGGACCTCGTGACATGTTGAAGTGATTGCTTCTTTGATCCCCTTCCAGTTGCTCTCCACAGTAATTCCTTCTCCATTGAGTACATCATGAAAGGCCTGGAACTTGTTGCTGAGGACTATCTTGAATTTGTTGAATTCGTTAGTATCCTGAAGAAAGGCCGTATTGAACTTTTGTGATATTGTCCACCCCGTTGTCCAGTGCTTCTTGAGTTTCAATTTCATCTTGGCGACCAGCAAGTGATGATCTGATGCTATGTCAGCTCCTCTCTTGGTTCTCACGTCCTCTATAGTCCTCCTGAACGTTTTGTTGATGCAAATATGGTCGATTTGGTTTTGCGTGGTGTGATCCGGTGAAGTCCATGTGGTTTTGTGTATGCGTTTATGTGGGAATATGGTGCCGCCTATGACCAGTTTGTTGAAGGCACATAGGTTTGCAAATCTCTCACCATTTTCGTTTCTTTCTCCCAGTCCGTGTCGTCCCATGATATCTTCATATCCAGTGTTGTCCGTTCCAACCTTGGCATTGAAATCTCCCATCAGAATGGTCAGGTCCTTTGTTGGGCACTTCTCGATGATTGACTGCAGCCTATTGTAGAATTGATCTTTAGCTTCTTCATTGTAGTCGTTGGTAGGCGCATAGCATTGGAGTATCACTTTTTGGTGGTATGAAACGATATTTACATAGTTACTGGTTAAAATACCAAGATTTTCAACTATTGCGTTATAAGTTTCAACTGTAATCCACTGCCTATATTGGGATCAACTAGTGAGCTATATTGAAGTGGAAAATCAGTTGATGAGTTAGTGAATTTTCATCGACTGAAATGACTAGAACATGTAGTACTTGTAATCTTTACCTGTGTAGGACTAGGTGGGAAGGAAGCTAAGAGATGCAAAACTAAAACACGATGTCAATTCATGAAATCTTTGATTAATTGGATCTATTTGAATGAGTTAATCCAAACTACTTGGTTCAGGTCTATGTGATTATCGTTAATGATGGTTAGAGATATTTGGTGATATGGTTTATAGTACAGATGCATTCATTCTTCATCATTCATTGAATCTCGAGTTGTTAAGTCACCTTACACTTTTCATTTTGCAAATCCATTCTTTCTTCTCGAATGACCTCGTCCATGTCCAATGTCTTTTTATCACCGCTGACACTGTTATTATTTTTTTTTACTCTGGCATTAATCTTAATAATTTCACACTGCTTTGCTGATATGGTGTAGTATATTGGACTGATGCATGTTTCTTATGACTGACTGACTTAATTAGAGTAGGATAGTAGTTTCATAAATTAAGTATCAAACCTGGAAAATATGAACCTACACTTGCACTGACTGATCACTATACTGTAAGCAATATCACCATAAGTGAATTCTAAATAATATAACAGACAGTATAACATAACATTTGATGAATTCATAATGCAATATTTACTGAACAGAAAAAAGTAGTATTTAAAAAAAAAATTCAAAATGAATAGTTATTTTTTTATTCATTCCTTAACGACCACCTCAGTCTAACTTTTTCGTATTATCTACATAAAAATAATTATTTAGTAAAAGGAATACACCCATCACGACATTAATTAAGAAAGATTAGTTCAACGAAGAGTTCCCTTTTCAGCGAATTCATTTTTAAAGTTGTACAATCGCAAATATATATACTTATTTTTACAGGATGATAATCATTACAATAATAATGATAATAAACTTCTGTTAGACATGGTGATAGTGAGGCAGAATAAACAAAGGTATTAAAAAAAATCTAAACAGGGCACTGCTGAGGAGTCCCATACGAGGACGAAACGGCCGTCCAGTGCTTCCAGGTCTTCAATAGTGGTCTAGTTTCAACTGACTCATGATTTCAATCTGTGAAAACTTCTAAAAATCTCCACAAACCCCTTCTGATAAATTAATAATAGTTTGATTGTTAATGGCTTAAATATTCATCAAGATATAGGGAAATTATAATTGGCAAAGGATGGCTCAACATGATAAAATAAAATGTTGAAATCGAAATTAAATGTAATCAGGAGGATCGTAGAAGCAGAACTAAATCAGTTGGGAGTAGAAGATTAAAGGAGAAGATGGAAGGGGAAGCAGATGACTATAAAGGAAGAAGAGTATGAAGAAAAAAATTATAAGACATTGAGACCATGGTAGAAGAAGAGGTTGTACCAAGCTCTTTTGGACACACAACTCTGGTTTTCACAGATGTGTGGTTATTGCTTCGGCAATGCTAAGAAGATGCAATATAATTGTCTTTGGAAGACTTCTACTTACCTTGTTGATGACTTTGAACGCAGAGTCTGTCTTAATGAAGTGACCTGTGTTCACTAAGTGTTCGATTATTGAACTTCTTATTGAGCCGTTTCCCCCGCTTCTTAGCCACGCCGGATAATGTTTTTGAATTCTTTTGGATAAAGTACGCATCGAACGACCTATATGCATGGCTACACATGAGCAGGTAAATTGGTAAATGCACAGTGAGTTGGTCAGATGAGATAATTTATCCTTAAGATTATTAGTGAACAATGATCGGCTGAAGAATATGGCTGAGAAGAACGTTCTTTTTAAAGGATCAGAAATTCTCCTCTTTAAAACGTATGTGGCCCTATCACACTTAGAGTCGGTGTTCACGTATAATGTTTTGTTTTCGACTGAAGTTATATGTGTTATCGGCAGTTTCAGTTTCATGTTCTTGTCAATGAATATCGAAGGACATCCGTTTTTGATAAGTATGTCCTTCAAGAGGCCCAGTTCGTCATCTATGACCTCAGGACTAAAAATTCTTTGTATTCGCGTAGCGAGTGATATTATTAAGTTTCTCTTTCGACTGATGGGGACCCAGCTGTGGAAACTTGATAGTTGGCCACTCCATATGGGTTTCCTGTAGATAACAGAAGTTGATTATCATTATTATTGTAATTATTATCATCCTGAAAAAATTAGTATATACATTTGCGATTGTACAACTTTGAAAATGAATTCGCCGAAAAGAGAACTCTTCGCTGAACCAATCTTTCTTATTTAAAAATAATTAATCAAACCTATTGGCACCTGTTATCAACTTTTAACCGTGGCTAACAGTGAAAACCAGTACATTGGAATACTGTTACATCCAGTTAACGTGTTCAGAGTATAAGACAAAACATACATCCTAGATTCCACTGTTAACTAAGACCCAAAATTTGATAAAACTTCTAACCAATGGTCAATAGTGAGACGTCCTGTAAGGTTATACATAATCTAACTGAGATTAATCAAATATCATCCATAGTATTAGTTGTAAACAATACCAAACGAATGGTTGTAATTGTTATCATATGTTGATGGATTAGATAGGTATGAAAATAAACAATATTTAGACACTGGATCTCCTTTATTCCACTATAATTGGATGAGCGTAATGTGTTTTAAATGGATGTTGTTTGATTTTTACTCATATGGACAAACAAACACAACAAATCATCCAATAAACTAACCTCGTTGTAAAGTTGACTTTGTTGCAATGATCTTCATCACTTATTTGTTATGATATATTCACTAACACATACATACATAGATGTGATCTAATATACAGCGTCATCAAATTTTATACAGGCACACAAATCAAACTGTTTTCGTATTTAACTACCAATTCATTGACCTAAATAATAGTAGTAGTAGTGGTAGTAATAGTAGACATTGTCATTTCATTTACCTGTAAGCATTGTGTTTGTGTGAGGGCAGGCAACAATTATTATCATTATTACTGTCGTAATTATTTTATGCAAAACTGAATACAACAGTTAATCCCACTGTTACGACCGAAAAACTATGGTGGCTAAAGATTTTATTGAACTTTTCGCAAAATTCAACTATGCTAATCGTGTTGCAGTTGAAGATTTCTCAGATCGATTGAGTTTATTCACGGTGGTTTTGTTCTTGATCGCTTGTATAATTGTATCGGCCAAACAATACTTTCTAAATTCAATCTCATGTTACATTCCTGTGAAACCGACTGGTGAAAATTATAATTCATATTTAACTGATTACTGTTGGGTTCATGGAACTATTCCATTGAGACCTGATGAACCGATGCCAACTACACCAAAAGAATGGGAACAATATGATCAATTAAGGCGTATAAGTATGTTCAACCTTATTGTGATAACTTTTTTTTCCTAAATACGTATGAATGAAAACAGTTAGTGCGTAATTTAATAATCATGGTTTTACAGTTTTCCTTTTTGTAAATTTCCTCTATAGATAAATGATGAAATAAACTAAACTTCCTCATTTTATTAATTTCTCAAAACAGTTGCTTTCTGGCAACCCTATTTTAATCCCAGATTAATATATATTTGAGGAACATTTAAACCTCAAGCAGCATTCCGCTCATACTATTCGAAAATTAAAAAGAACGCATCACCTAGTTCCTGAGTTCATAAATTCATTAATAAAGTGCAAACTTGATGAACAAGTGGATTAATTTCAACTTGGTTGACTTCATAGGTTATGACTTATCAGAATATTCATCTCCACTCTCCATGTATTATCACTAGCATGAATATCAAGGAGAAAAGTGGCTATTTTCTGTTGTAGAGCTGTGGAATATGATCAGTATTATCTAACATATTATTGTGATTAGTGATTGAAGTTTAGGATTTCAACAAGACAATGAAAATGATGATTGACTTTAACTGACTGATAATTCTCAGCTACAATTTGTTTACTGAATTAACAGACTAACATACTAGAAATTTCAACTTTGACGTAGTTTTTGGTATAGTAGTCCAATCAAAGTCTTCAACAGCGTTTTATGGGTGTTAATTACTTAGCAGTTTTTGGTTGCATCTTGTGGTTGCTAGAAATAGGAATCAGTACATGTTTCTTTCTGTGTAGGACTTATTAGCTGAATCTATCAGTATCAATATGTGTTTTTCATTAAAACTCTCTTAATTCATTTGCTGAATGGTTAAAACTCTTGTAACCTAGTTGTTTGAAACTTAGTCTTCAGTAGGAAGGATGGTAGGTCAGTTCCAATATTTTTTCGTATAAATCTTTTCATTATATATCCTTGAACCACGTTCTTAAATTAGTCTCTCTCACTATCATTATAACTACAATTACTCAAACTTGTTCGTTTCATCTCGTCACGGAGGGTCCACCTAGCAAAGTTGAGAAACCCTGATTCCAAACCAATGGTGCATATAGGCTCCAGCATCCGAAAGGAACAAATGGTGCATGAACCAATAGTTGGTTACCGGCTACCGTGGGACTATATCTCCTGACGCTGCTCCACTGCCTTGTGGATCGGACCTTTAGGTCGAAGGCTCCAGGTGTGGTCCCCTGAGAAAACCACCTGTTTCGGCCTGGGCACCCGGACAGTATCACAGCCCACACACGAATCAAGTGACTTATGTGACGCATATCTATTTGGTGCCTCCTTGTACAAATGTTTATGTGTTTAAATAATAATAATTGTCTGCATCCAATGGTTTACATTACTAACTTCAACCAATTCCCGATATTGCGTTACTATTCTTCAATGACATTAATGGGTAACTAGTTCACATCAGACATAAAACTGAATAACCCGCGTACAAACATTTAACCAAATGAAATATACGACTAACCAAGTCCTATATTTCCAATTGATTGACTCAATTTTATCACTAACTAGTAAATGATGTACATATATATATATTTCATTATTGACCAAAACTTACTGTACTTTAGCTAACTAAACTAGCCAATTGTTTAACACTGAATGAAGATCATAATTTAAATATCACGATTCAATGTTTTCAATTATTGAACGCCAACTTCCAATTTTAAAAAAATTTACATAACATTGTTTTATTTATTTGTTTGTTTGCTTTAACCAAATAAAAAATTACACTTTTGAGTAATTATTCATGTTGCATCATCTAAGTAGTTTTATTTTATTTAATCAGTACCTACTTTGCATATTCATCTTTCTCTGTATCACTGGAGTGTATATGTGGTAATTTAATTAACAGTTCCGATACAATAATGTATTTAATTTAGGTAATTAAACATAGATAAAATAAGGTAGGTACAACAATAATTTTTCAGTTTATTAACCAAATATGAGTGTTTTTAGTACCCAGTTGATCAAACCGAAGTAGGCTAAATGGAGTTTCAACTTGTGACCTGCTGATTGAAAACTAAATTACTTAACCACTAACCACATCACTATACTAACTAGTGTGTTTATGTGATCAGCTATATAAATGCCCTATTCTTACACAGGTTTTTAAATGTCTATGTAAACATTATTCATTATTTCACTGAAAATATAACACAGTAGTTGAGGAATACAAAAACTAAATCGTTGGTGAAATCATTTCATTTATGATGCAATGTAAAAACTTAGATGTATATGTGTGCCGGATTCTACATTCCTTATAACCGACTAACTGATACTTGTGTCAGGAATCTCAATGGTAACATATAGTTATTATCGTTCATATAATGTTCTGTTAATTTTATTATTTGCCGATAAGTTCCCTAAGCATATATGTATGTGTAAGAGTAGGTTGGAAGAAAGCTAGAGGCGGCCAGACCAAAACATGGCACAAATCCATGAAGTCACTGACAAGTGGACTGAGCCATGTTGGTAGGTAGGTGTAGATAACCTGGTTGGGATCCGTGAGACAATGGCAACCGATGGTTAGAGACCTTCAATGACATGGCTTAAAATTGTTTGCAATGGCGAGGGTGCATCCATTCTTTGTGTTCTCTCAGATTCTAATCTTCTGAATTCTTCATGTTCCCTATTTTTTCTCTTTCCAAATTTATTTTACTGGATTATACTCATTGAATAACATTTCCAAACCCTAATGTTTCCGATTACTACTTATAATTTTACTACCTCTACCCGTACGGTATTTGAATGGACAATTGTATCTGTGTGTTAATATGGCATGGCAACTCGAACTGATGTATGTACGTACGAAGTTCTACGTTGTTGACTGACTGACTGATTGATATATGTGTATGTTAGCATTGCCTTATACAGCTCAATCAACAAAAACGAAAGATAACTTGATTTTTATTGACTAGATGGAATTTGGCTAGCAGTACTCATGTAGCTACGGATGGATTGGTACGCGAGCTAAGTACGACACCATGTACACTTGTGAAGGTGTTGTATGGTAGGTAGAATGATATGGCCCATTACGTATAAAGTAGTTATCATTTCATACAAATACTATATAATGGTACAGCTAAATTGTAGAAATACATATCGAATGTATTTTAAGTTAAATAATGAGAATACAGCATAGCGGTAAAAATAAAATAATTTCTGATAAAAAAGACACCAATGGTGAAATATATGAACACAGTACTTACTGTCATTATTATTGCAAGCACCATCCTTAGCATATCTTGATTCGATTTCCTGTTCCTCTGTGGTTTCTGTTATTAGCTATTAATCACTGTACTGATGTTGAACAATGACAACTAGTGTCGATATGCATTCATATAAAGTTTTACAATCACGTATTTTTGTATTTTCCCTATGTATTACACACTCTAGTGGAGGGTTGACTCCGTAGATAAAGCGTAGAAATCTCAAGTACTATGTCCCAAATTAAAATCCCACCTCCGTTTAGGCAAAGAAATAATATCACTATCTCTCATATTTAGAGTACGGTTTGAAGACGAGTTCACAGATCTATGCCCGATAAATGAATCATAAAATCAGTTTATTCACACTATTATTCCCTACTCCTATCAAGCTAGGTGCTAATCGTTAATTTAAAATGATCTCAACTGTTGAAATTACTACAATCTCCACAATACCCCTTCTGATATTAGAAAATTGTTAAAATTGGTGACTAATTGAATCAATATGAAGCTTTTAATAACCAGTTTTTGTTCAAATCTTTATGTACTTCTTAGCGTTGGCTAATTTCTGTTTAGGATTAAACGTGTGATATTTGTGAGATTTAATATGAGGAAGGTCAACTGTAAATGACTCATTACTGGCAAACAATTTGTGGCCAACATAAGAAAGGCTGAAAGATTGTTTGTAACGTATTTTTGATTGGTTTAAATGTTTTTGTACTGTGTATAGTTTATTTCCTTCTTTATAGTTTATTCTTGGACATCATTTATCAAAAATAGATTCATGTAGACAACTTAAGGTTATCCAAACCGAATTAGGAATAACGGAATTCGAACCTGCGACGAGACAGTGGAAAGTGGAGTGCCTTAAACACGAAGTCCTCTTCATGATTACTAAACATTGAGTATAAGCCGATGTTGTGATCCCTTATTCTTGGTGTTTTCTGAATTCAACAGACCGATTCATACTATGACTTTAAACTGAGTGGTTTAACAGTACAGTATGATTTTTATAACCAACTCAGTTTCACAGATTAGTTACTGCCCAAATAGCTGAATGTTAACACCACTGAATCTAATGATCTTAGAGATGAGATTGAATATCACGCATGGAAATCGTTGGCACACCTTGATGATAAGTCTTAACTAGCACAAAACATAGTTTCAGGACTTCTAGCTAATTGCTTCCAACCACTTATCATAGATAACTCGGACTCCGATTCGACTTTACTAAATTTAATATAAACATTCGACTGGTACTCATATTAACTCCATATATTGCTCTAGACTGCGAAAATGGAATGTGTATGATGAAGGATTTTGTAAAAACGATAATATCTGTCTACATAGTTAACAGCTTAATCAAAAATTTAGGATAAATTACCAATCTGATTTGATTTGAAAAAAATCCCAGTCATTAAATCAATAAGGATTGACAAGAGGAAAACATAATTACCACCAGATTCGAACTTCATAAATTTGATGCTAAAAGAAACGAGCTCAAGATATTGTCAAACTAGTTTAGAACTGCCACTTTATCTGGATGGCTAACACTTTATACTACTCAAACAATGAAGTATCCGTATGAAGTAATTACCTACAGATGAATTTGTGGAATAAGTCTTTCTACTGTCTCACACAAAGTTTTAGGAGGACTATAGTTAAAACAGGTAACTATGTATGTAGCCAACAATTATAATCTGTTTCTAGAATGTATTACTATTATTATTATTATTATTATTAATGGCTTTATTCAATATTATCTTTTTGGTACAATATAGAATTCTCAGCACAAGGTATTTCAACAAGTTACTTACTGAACAACGAACAAAAAGGCAGTAGCAAATACAAAAAGAAATAAAAAAAAGGTTTTTTAAAAAAATTAAAAAAAACCAAAAAAACTGTACAATTAGTGCGAAAATACAAAATAGAAGTCATTTACAAAGAGAACAACAAATACATGCTTACCGAATAGTAGCAGGAACACAATAAAACGAATCAATAACAGGGGTTAGTCATGTTCACAAAACTGGTGCAATTTCATGATTGATGGTGAAATGAAAAGGGTCAGAGTAATAACCAGTCCAGAACTAAATGAACCATATATAGTGGGTGTTTAACTAAAAAAATATCGATTGATTCACTCTTATCGATAGAAATTAACAGTATCTCTGTGAACATTTGAATTTTGTTAATGATCTACCTTTTATAGAAGTGACTTCATATTGAAATAATCTAAATTCTAACTATCGGTTCTCAGCTTTGAATTCATTTCATCTCTTTAAGCATAAGTAGCTGAATAACATCACAATACCCTATAAAAATTATGAGTAAAAGCCAAATAAATAAACTGATCCTGGTTACTAAGTTTCATTTATTAGTTAAATCTTTGTGAAAATTCCCATTTTGATATTTAGTCCTTTACAGTTAGTTTTTCATGATGTTTGTACATTAATATATATTTGATTTATAACAATGAAATATTTTCCGAGTAGTTGAGTAATGTAATGTGATTATAAACTAATGTTGAATATTTGGAAGAAAAGGTATTATAATAATCGAAGTAATTATTGGAAAAACTCAGTTAAACAGTTGTTACACTACATAATTTATAAAAAGAGTTCACAATATGTTTTGATGAAAGGTTAATATCATAGTAGCTATGTAAGAATCAAAGGACGGATATTGAACAATATGTAGAAGTAGAAAAATGAAAGAAGGAATAAGTTTATTCAAGGCTCATCTAGAACAAAAGGATGGTTTGGAGCAGTTAAATTCCTAATGTGAGTAAAAACATTACGATTACTTTTATCTGTAATTAATTTGGTTAAACATATCCGTTCGTATCACCACTTCTATGTAATACTAATGCGTGTGAGTTTATGTTGATAATTTTCCATTATGTTTTCTAACTACTTAATATTATTCAAGTAACATAATAACATTTCCCGTTTTTACAGAGTACTGACTCCAGCTAATTGAAAACTGAGTACAGCGAAAATGTATTGTTATTTTTCGGTTTACTTTGCTAGTCATCAGCATTATTTATTCACAAATACGCGAAGTATCAGATCTGACACATTAGTATCGCAATGAAAGCAGTATATCAATCATCTTTGTAGATCGAGTCCACTGGTCTTTATTCTTAGGTTGAGGCTTCCGTTCTGATAGTCTTTGGTCGTCCAAACCATCCAGCTCAGAGAACAAAACTCCATAAAAACCATTCACCTGAGCTGCAAATCTTTTCCACCATCTCAGGCTTCCATTCTACACATGTTTTTTTAAAATGAAGTTGAAAAACACCAGTTACTGATTTTACTTGAATCATCCCATTGATAATTAAAACTGAAATTGATCAGTCTGTTATTGACATATGTGCATACTGTGCGTATTGCCTCGATATTGCCTTAATTTACAAGCATTATAAGCAAAGACGGAGTCCCAAATAGGACGAAACGTGCGTCCTGGATTCCACTGCTAGCCACTATTCCATCTTAGCTTATTATCAGTTACTGTGTTTAGAATAGCTTAATGATATTTTGATTATTTCAAGACTTCAACATTAGTGGTATATGTGTGAATGACTTGATTCTATGATAAAACCGAATAGACTTTTAGGTACTTTCGTATTTTAAATGATTTTTCGGTAGATTATAATCCTCGATGAGAAAATGCTCTTGGTTTTGTAAAGTTCTTCACAGACATGAAAACATTGGCCACAATTTAGCGCATGGACCATTGAAATTAATAATATAATAATAATCTGTTCTATATGATTATACTACTAAGTTTTATTATTTGATCATTTGAGTCTTGTGATTATAATTCGAAAACTACTCTAATTACTATTAACTAAATGTATATTATAATGCTATACTTTTCAAGGAAGTTTCGCTTATATAATAATATCTTTAGCACAGTTAAAGTGTTTGCTAAAAAGACGTAGTATTGGAGTTTTTATCTTTTTTAAGAAGTATCTAACTCCATCCGTTGTTTAGATCCAACCATGATATCAATTAAATATCGTTTCATTTATTGTTTATCTCCCAAATGTATTTTCTAATATTCATATTTACAAATACAATTACTGTCAATGTACACATTGTAGTCATCGTGCTAAACACATCAAAACTGTCTCTATGCTTAAGTAAATAATCTTATTTTTAATTGGTTATTTAGTAAACAAAATTGCAAATTCTGTGTACCTTTGTTTAAAAATTTATTCCAGTCTAAAACTCATATCTTTGTGGGGGTGTAAATATCTATCAGCTGATGCATATATAATTCATCCTACTCTGAACCAATCAGATTATTAGGTTTAATCTGTGTTGTTTTAGACATACACACGAAGGTCACACATCAATCTATAATAACAATAAAGCTTGCAAGAATGACTCACAATTTAATTCATGCTTAGCGTTGTAGGCTGAGTATGGTAGCGAAGGATTTCATTGAATTTTTCTCTAAATACAGCTATGGGAATCGTGTAGCGGTTGAGGATTTTTCAGATCGCCTTAACTTATTCACAGTTGTTTTATTCCTCTTATCATGTATAATTGTGTCAACAAAACAATATTTTATGAGTTCAATCTCATGTTATGTTCCGGTAAAGCCCACGGGCGACAATTTTAATGCTTACCTTACGGATTATTGTTGGGTACATGGTACAATCCCTCTGAGGCCAGATGAAAAATTACCGGTTAATCGTGAAGAATGGGATGAGTATGATCGTTTAAGACGTATAAGTAAGCTTGCAATTATTTTCTGATTCTTACATTTTGTCAGATTATAATTTATATTGCATCTAATTCAGAAAGCCATATTGAAATCATACTGTTTTTGTAATCTACATCAAAACTGTCCACTAACCCTTTTTTCCAACAAGTATATTTTTCTTTGACGTCAATCAGTGACTGAAGAACACCTAGTAGTGCACTTTCATGTTGATCATTCTTTTTGAGGGTTTTTTTCATTCATTACTCTCAATTAGAAACATCTTGACCTTTTAATAATTACTCTGTTATGTATTAATATTGTAACTTGTTTAGAATACCCTATTATCACCTTAAGACAGCTTATATCAAATTATTGATCTACTTTCAAGATAACTTTTCATCATTATGTGTTCAGGACAATCTATTCATGATTTGCATAAAATTACTTGAGATACGTGGATATATTTATTGTCTAGTATTAACCAGTTAAATTGTCATGTGCTGTATGTTTATAAGGTGGGTGTAACTATAAATACAAAACACAAAAGGTTTGTATGTACAATGTTATGTCTTAGAACTATTGATTAGTTTTTGTTTGCGACATTTTCTTTGCTTGTAAATGATTATTCCTAAAGAAAATAGACAAATTGATTAGATCGTAATATATTTCTTATCGCTGGATGGCATTCCATAGTATTAACCGAATGTTAAAAAAAATGTTCTTGATTGCTTTCAAAGCAAGTTGATATGTGCTACTCATTTTCTGTTCTACATGAGCGTGTTGTGTAATGAACACATCCTTATTCTAACTATGTGTGTTCCTAGGTTAATAACTCTTAGGGTTCCCCTATGATGACTATCTATCTGAAGCAGTCTTAGTTGACAGCAATTGACCTTAGTTGCAATATTGCTGTAAACTAGAAAGCACCAGACAGTGTAACTACTATTGGGCCAACCTTGAATGAGTTTATACTTCAACTTCCAGTTAAAAATCTTGTTTATAATCAGAAATATTTCGCTAGAAAATTAATGAAACCTGTCTGCGTATACTAGTTTTAATAGTATTGTTGACATTTCTAAATGATCTGAATTCTTTTCATGAGCGAAATTCCCTAGTCAGCCAGATATAGCTATGAGACAAAGATCACTATAGCCAGGATTATATTCCTTCCAACATGTATGTTATCTAGTAAATGACTAAATGGTTTGTCTACATTTGTTATAAACGAACGAAAATAAACTAAAAGTTTTCATCTATGTACATGTTACATGCAATCTTCACATGAAAGGCAATCATTCGCTTTGTTTTTGCTTTCACATTGTCGTTTCCTCTTCATATAAAGAAATAACTCCTTATGATTATAAGCGATCTTCAGATATTTATTCGAGATAAATATCGTGATCCTTTTTCAACTACAAGTATTTCGCTACAGAAGTGTAATAAAGTAATTTACTTCATCGGCGACATCCCACCAAAAATGGTTCATTTCTTTGCTCTTGTTTTCGTTCTCTGTCAACCTTTTGTGTACATAAGCGTATTGATAAGATATTTGATCTACGATTCAAATGTAAACAATTTGTGATGCATACATATGTGCAGAAAATTGTGTAATTTGTTAGTCTTGTTTGCACACTTCCTCTCTATCTCATATGTGCACAGGTATAAAATGTGAAATTAAATTAAATGCATAGATTTTTACGTAAATCTTTTTTTGAAATTGTTGTACTTCGTTAGATAAATTGGTCGTTGTTTATCATATTGTCTTTTGCTCTATGTGCATTTACACGTCTACATCATTAAATATTCCGTTATATCATCCATTTATCGTACAATCCGATTGATTATGTCTTTATCAAGGTGATTTGCATATTAGTTTAACATGACCTGAATTATTTCAGCATATATTTAGATTTTACTTGATAGTAGAGTCCGAAAAAAACTCATTTCACCCCGTTTGAAACTCGTCAACTGAATGTCCTTGTATCTTAATTTTGACGTCAGCACCAAGACTTCAAACCATTACTTCTCTCTTTCAACGCCAATGCATTATTCATTGCTGACCATAAATTAGAGATCATAAAAATATATGACTAAATAAAAATAAAGTCAAGACGTATCGCTCCGAATATACCTATACTAATTACGATTGATCGATAGCATTCCTTAATATGAGCAATTAGAAAATATCAATCCTCTCATATAGTCCTTTTAACGTTTAGTATTAAACTATACAGTAAATTTATTTATTAACCACTTACTGAATAATTAGTGATCTACAGTGTTTAGCAACGAATTTATGGGATTTAAGAAGTCAAAAAGTTTCATCTCTTAACAATTCATTGATTCGATTCAGCAATTAGTATTCAAACTGTTTTCGTAATTTAAGACAATAATGAAGTCATTTTAATTTGCAGAATTCTCTTTCTCACCTTACTCGATCAAAGGAAAACTGCAAAAAGTAACCGTTTCTCTAATAATTATGTGATACAATTACCTGCTTCGGTTTGGGCACCTGAGCAGTATCCCAGCGTATATCTGTTTGGTGCCTCTTCGTACCAATGTTTGTGTTTAAATAAATAAATGCAATACAATTGCTCTGTTGTTGTCATCGTACAGAAAAAATGTTTTACTGTGTTTGATTCTACAGCTTATTACCAGTGGGTCCCATTTGTTCTCGGGTTGCAATGTATATTTTTCTACATTCCACATATTGCATGGCAGGCTGTATGCGCCCATAGATCCGGTGGAGATTTGTTTGCTCTTGTGAAAGCCGCTGCTGACGCCGCAATTTCTGAACGTGGTTCTCGTAAGAGCCAAGTTAAACGTGTGGCTGAATTTTTGGAAGATATGATTGATGGTCATAAGGATTGTCGACATGTAAGTTGATTGACTAGTTTATTTGGTGATATGAAATCGCTTATTGTTTCTAGTGTTTATTTATAAGTAGGAACGTCACCAGGTCATATTGTTGCCCATTTATTTGGACAAAGTGTTACATATTTTGAGAGTTGTTAACTTACAGGTTTTCAAGTTCATTTGTTCAGTGAGTCACACACACATATATAAGAGAAACTTACTCAGATACTGAAGTACCACAACATCCTGTCACTAAATTATCTTATAGAGATGACGAAAGCAAGCGAGATGGAAAACGCAGTGGCAATAGGTAACAGCAGACAACTGTTTAGACTTGTTAAGGAAACCGGTTTTACGAAACCAACTGTTAACGAAACTATCTCGGAAAAAGATGGATATATTATTCATTCCCAATCCAGGAGATTGGATCGATGGGCAGAACACATTAGGGATCAGTTCAACTGGCCTTCAGCCACATCTCAGTTTCCCACGATCTCCAGTCGATTTGAATGGCAAGTTGATGTAAGTCCTCCAACTCTACGAAGTTGAAAAAGCTATAGGAAATCTGAAGCAGCAAGCCCTGAAAGGTTTACCCCTGATATTTTTAAAGATGGTGGTCTAGTATTAGCAGTAAGATTGACTGATGTCTTAGGTAGAATCTGGGAACTGGACATAATCCCATCTGACTGGTCTCAATCATTGATTGTGCCAGTCTATAAGAAAGGAAAAAAGTCCTCTTGTGACAATCACAGGAATCAGTTTGACAAATATAGTGTCTAAAATATTAGCTTCACTAATGCTTCGACACCTAATCAAAGCTCGTGAAGAGCAGACTAGAGAAAACCAGGCTGGTTTTCGACCTGGACGTGGTTGTATGGACCAGATATTCACACTACGTCAGGTTCTAGAACACAGATACACATTCAGACGCCCCACAATGGTAGTATTTCTCGACCTTAAGGCAGCATTCGACTCTGTTGATCATGAGGTTCTATGGCAGTGTTTGTCACTGAAAGGAGTACCAAAGAAGTACATTAACCTTGTAAAGGCTCTCTACTCGAACACAACTGGTCGAGCGAGAGCTTATGGCGAACTGTCATCAGAATTGATTACCTCAAGTGGTGTTCGTCAGGGCTGTCCACTCTCTCCATTCTTGTTCAACTGTGTCGCCGACGTACTTTTAGAGATAACGTTTTCCTCGTCTAGATTTCCAGGGGTTGAACTTCTACCGGAAGGTTCACTTGTTGACTTAAAATATGCTGATGACATAGTTCTGTTTGATAGACGCTGATGGCAAATCAATAGATGAAGTGGTGAAACTTCATCAGTTGAGATGGCTGGGACACGTGTTACGTATGCCCAACCACCGACTGCCCCGACGTGCGATGTTTTATGGTGTAGGAGTAGGTTGGAAGAAAGCTAGAGGCGGCCAGACCAAAACATGGCACAAATCCATGAAGTCACTGACAAGTGGACTGAGCCATGTTGGTAGGTAGGTGTAGATAACCTGGTTGGGATCCGTGAGACAATGGCAACCGATGGTTAGAGACCTTCAATGACATGGCTTAAAATTGTTTGCAATGGCGAGGGTGCATCCATTCTTTGTGTTCTCTCAGATTCTAATCTTCTGAATTCTTCATGTTCCCTATTTTTTCTCTTTCCAAATTTATTTTACTGGATTATACTCATTGAATAACATTTCCAAACCCTAATGTTTCCGATTACTACTTATAATTTTACTACCTCTACCCGTACGGTATTTGAATGGACAATTGTATCTGTGTGTTAATATGGCATGGCAACTCGAACTGATGTATGTACGTACGAAGTTCTACGCTGTTACTGACTAACTATATAGATGCTTGTTTCTAAATTTCACTTTGTAATCTAGAAAATTTGGCCGATTACTTGGATTCATTCATTTAAACATTGTCAAATATTTGTATAGTAACTTTGTTGCAGTTTTTTCAACTATTCGTCCAAGGGACGTGATACAGAATACTTAAGCTGTTCGAATTTGAACTCCTACGGTTAACATTGGCCTGAGTAGTCGGATGTTATCAGTACTAAGCTGTACATTAAAACTAAGACTCCATTTGGATAAATATATGTTCACTAATTTATTTGTATTGATGTACAAAAACATTTGTTTCGGGTAATCAAAGATTTCAATGATGTGTTCAGTTTGAGAAATGTATCACAAATCATAATATTTGTTGATTTTTAATTTGCAACAAAACGTGGAAGTTCTAGGTTACACTTCAATATTTGTTAAGAGTACATAGGGTGCTTAGTTGCCTTCTATTTTAACAGGTACACATATCAGCTAAACGTATATTTGCCCTCGAATCTTACTGAAGGATACACAATTTATTTGCATTTAACCGTTTTTGCTCATCAAAATTAGAAATGAAAGTTTTTCGGATAGAAAGTGTTGCCAGTGTCATAACTTAACGTGCAATATGCATAGTGTAATTAGCAACAACTGGAAATGAAATATATATGTACCAGGTTCCACAGTGTTCATGACCGACTAGTTGAATAGTAGGACCGTTACTCATTAACGAACTACAAATTTCTATACTCAACTTTGAGTCTCATTTTCATATTTGTGGACCGTTGATACTAGTCAGCTACCCAAAATAACTTAGGTAGGGCAGAGATCGTACCTACGACATAGAGGTTAGAATTTGAACAGTAGCACCACTACATTTGCTGCCTAAACAACCTAACTGACCATTTCTACACAACAGCTTTTGTAAATCACAATGCACATCTAATGATGCCAAGGGCTGGAATAGAGCAAAGGAAAAATAAAGCTGTGAACTACTAAATAATTTGTTATCCATGGGGTTAGCCTTCTTTTAGAATAAAATTCTTGGCTATTATCAGTACCATGTACTGAAAGTTATTGTGGTATACCTATGACGTGTTCGTTAGTATACGATCGTATTTACTACTGAGTTGCTTATTTTAAGATTTAATTATCTTTCTTCTCGTTTGTATAAGTTCTAAACTCAAAACTTCTTATATTCTATAATGTATACGAAAATGTTTACCTAAATTAAAATAAATTTAAGATCCTCAATCATAGTTCAGACAATTCGAAGTTGACAGTCAATTGATAAGCTCTTTTGGTCTTTTGCCTTAAATATCATAAGGTCTATTATTTCTTCTTATGAAAAGGCGGATTATAAATTATCTTGCCCAGGTATTTTGACTCAGCCTCACAACCTCTCTCGTTTCTTTTTTTAATATAGGGTCGTCGTATGAATTTAACTAGACGTGCATATGACATGTGTGGTATATGTGTTGTTAGTAAACGACTTGGAACATGTCTGGTATTTTCATATTTATGTGTTAAACTCATAACAATTATCAATGCAATTATGCAAGTATATTTGATTCAACGTTTTCTTGGTTTTTATGCTGATGGAAGCGCGGGACAGAAAAGTATGCAATTAGGGAAACCATACGAAGCTAGCTCGGCAGGTAAATAAACATTCATGCTTTCCTTTTTGAGTTCATATTCCAAGTAAGAAAATTAAATTGTTTTTTACATTTCTCAACATCGTCTAACTAAAATTACATGTTTACATTGAATTCACAGTACTTAACTGTGCCTATCAACTGTTCATACTTTTCTAAATGCAATAATCCGAAAATGTAGAAACAATCTCATCATAAAAGGTCTTATAGTACTAGTATTCACCAGTTCATCGCGACTGAGTTTGAGGTCCTTGATAGGTTTCAAGCCAGTGGCTTAAAATGTTAGTCAAACATGGCTGAGGATATATGCTAATGACGATATTGTTCTAATTTTCTTTTACATTTCCCATAAATGCGGGAGGAACTCCCTTAACTTGAAGAGGATTCTCAGATGTGTCTTTAATTGAACTATATCTCCTATTGTATACTATCCTTTGATACACTGAACTGATCATATTTCGTCAATAAACGTCTTTCCACTTGAGCGCTCGGTTAGAATCGTGTATAGGAAGATTGCTTATATCGGTAGCCATTCAATAACACCCCAAGTGACAGCATTCCTGTCCACTTAATTTTCTTACTACACTCCCCTATTCCTTGTCTGTTCATTTTTGCAACACATACAGTTTCTTCATGCTCAGTTGTCTATTAACCCATGGGCATAATATTAATGAAAGTTACTCTAATTTCAAACAGAGAAGTCGGGAGCTAAAAAATACCACTTCGGATTCATTTCATGTTTTGTTGAGTTCAGTAGAAACTTCTTCAGTCGATATAGTGAAGCACAATATTCATACTTACTAGGACGAAACGGCTGTCCAGTGCTTCCAGGTTTTCAATGGTGGTCTAGCATTCATCGATTCATGATCTCAATCAAAAACTTAACAATCTCCACAATCCCACACTGATAATTCCTCATTAAGTTGAAATTATCTGATCTCAACCCCGCTCTGTTTATCGCACCCAAAGCGGAATCTCTAATACTGAGATTATGAACCTCTACCATCTTACTAATTCTAAATTTTGGGTCAGGTTAGTGACACTACAACTGATGTCACAACTCATGAGGAATACCACCTAACACTTAAACTAATCGCAACCACAAATCTTTTCTAACAGACCTTAATCCCGCATTATTTCACTCAACATTTTCAATCAGTCGCAATCGACATAAAGCTTGAGACAAATGTGTGTCAGTCCTACATTAGTGTGAAGATTTGTACCAATATTTATGTGTTCAAAAAAATAAATAAAATAAATCGAAATAATTTAGTAAGTGATAATTACACAATAAACGATGTATTGAGAATATGGTTTGAAAAGACAGAATACCGTAACTCAAGATCTGCATTAAGATATGAAGTAAATACATTTATTTATTTATTTGAACACATAAATATTGGTACAAGAGAGCGCCAGTATATATGCGCCACACAAAACAATGAGAATGCGAAGAGAAGTAAAAAAAGAACTAAGGAGCGCAAAAGAAAAAGAGAACAATAACGAAGAGATTGGTGTAAGGTAATGTGGTAGTAACGAGGTACAACCAGAAGAAATCTTTCAGGTAAGGGAGACACAACCACTTTTCATGAAGAAAGTAAAAGAAGGTTACAGCAGGATCGCCACTGGCTTCTATTCTGAGCCATATCTGATAACGTCTCTAGCCACTGTGTAGCACCATCTCTCGGACCCCAACCAGGGAGTCGTGGAGGACCGACAGAAGCCAGTCCTTTGCAGCTTCCTTTCATGCCACGACACCATGTCATGCACCGACCACCTCTCCGCTTCTTCCAACCAGTCCCAGAGTCGGCAAATAATGCACGACGTGGAATTCTCTGGGACGACATTCGTAGAACATGTCCAAGCCACCGAAGTCGGTGTTTCAAGATGGTGACACCAATTGAATTATCATCTCTGTGCCCGAACACACGATGCCGGACCTCTGCATTACTAACATGGTGTTGCCACTGGATGTCAGCAATCCTTCGGAGACAACGATGATCAAACACAGAGAGTCGTCTAACATCTTCAACTCGGAGAGGCCAGGTTTCACAAACATAAAGCAGAACTGCTCTCACCGACGCGTTGTAGATCCGACCTTTTACAGCCAGACTAACATCACGAAGGCGCCAAAGGTGGCCCAGATTGGCATAATCCGCTCTGGCTTTCACTATACGTGCATTGATCTCATCACTCACCCCCACCAGTACTTATGCAGCTACCCAGATACACGAACTTCTCGACTACGTCTATCTGCTCACTATCCAGGGTGAGTACAGGATTAGAATCCTGCCAGTCTTGTAGAAGTACTTTGCACTTCGAAGGTGCAAAGCACATACCATACCTGCAGACACTGATTGCCAACTGATTAAGTGCGGATTGCATGCCTTGGGCATTATCGCACAGTAAGACAATATCGTCCGCATACTCAAGGTCGAGGAGTCTTTCTCCAGGCAACAGATCCACACCACCATTACTTACATCCATCAGAGCTGTTTCCAGAATGTCATCGATGGCAAAGTTGAAGAGGAATGGTGAGATTGGGCAACCCTGCCTAACCCCACTGCTCGAATGGAACAATGGAGAGAGGTGGTTGTATGCCCTCACTCTGCCTGAGGTGTTTGTATATAGGGCTTTTAGGATGTTAATAAACTTCTCAGGCACACCCTTCTTCAATAGACAATCCCAGAGAACAGCCCTGTCCAACGAATCGAAGGCAGCCCTGATGTCAAGAAACACTACGATTGTTGGCCTTTGATAAGTATGGCGGTGTTTTAACATTTGGCGGAGGGTGAAGATATGATCAATACATCCTCGACCAGAACGAAACCCAGCCTGCTCCTCGCGAGTCAATCTTTCTCGGGTTTTGAACAACCTACGAAGAATGACGGAAGCCAATAGCTTGAACGCAATCGGAAAGTAGACTTATCCCCCGATAGTTGTTACAGGAACGACGTGAACCCTTTTTAAAGATAGGAACAACTATCGACTCATTCCATGACGTTGGTACACTCTCTAGTTCCCAAACCTTTGTAAACAACGTCGTCAATTCCTTAGTCAAAAAGTCACCACCATCTTTAAAAAGAGCCGGAGGTACGTCATCTGGGCCAGGTGATTTGTAACGCTTCAAGAGTTGGAGTTCCTTGCGGACTTCCTCCTCATTTGGTGGATCAGTCGTCACCGGCCATGGAGGGCAGAAGAGTCTGGCCGATGTTGCCGGAGCAGCAGGCCAGTTCAACTGCCCTTCGAAAAATTCTGCCCACCGTCCAAGACGTCGATGGATGTTAGTGATTGGCATCCCATCATCCTCCCAGATTGTCTCACTCACACCAGACTTCTTGCCGCCAGTGGCTCGGATGAGCTGGAAGAGCTTCCGGTAGTTACCAGATGCAGCTGCTGCTTCCAGCTCATTAGCACGCTCCGACCACCAGGCTTCTCGGTCCTTACGCAAGCTTTGCCCAATTTCCTTACGTAACATCCTTCGTTTATGGTCAAACTCACGGTCACCCGGAGTAGACCGACGGGCTTCAATGAGTTGTAAGGAACCAGAAGAAACCCAGTGCTTAAAAGCGGGACGTTTCGCAAACCCACAACTGACTGTTCCCGCCATTTTCATGGCGTCATGCAGTTACAACCAATGCTCATCTATACTTTTCGGTGGAGTGGTAGCTAGCCTAGAGGCTAGCTCGGTTCGATACTTACTTGCAACAGAAGTTGCAACCAGCTTGCTAATATCAACCCGTTGATGGTGGTCACTTCGTTGTCCACTGAAAAGTAAGGAAAGATTGGCGCAGACCAAGGCATGGTCAGAGTCCAGATAGGTACTCCAAAAGGAGCGGCAGTCTTGTACACAACCACGCCAGCGGTCGCTGATCGCGATGTGATCAATCTGAGTCCAGGCTTGAGATGCAGAGGGAGGACGCCAGGTGGCACATCGGCGATGACTGTGCCGAAAGTTAGTGCTAGCCAGAAACAGGTTGTGGTCTGTGCACAGTTGCAGTAGACGGTCCCCGTTATCTGACCTGCGACCAACGAGTCCCCATCGGTCACCTAAACGACTCTCTTCTGTGCCTAGACGCCCGACCTGAGCATTCAAGTCTCCAGCTAGTACTACAATATCTTTTGAACGCACTTTCTAGAGAAGAACAGATAACTGGTGGTAAAACTCATCCTTGATTGCATCCGGGCTGCAATCTGTCGGGGCATAGGTGGAGATGACGAAAAGACATCGTTTCTCACGCCGATTTCTTCTCACTTTGATGGAACTTTCTAATCTAACAGCACATAACCGACTGTTAATGGGGATCCAATCGATTAGTGCTGCCTCAGCTCTAGCGCTTAGTGCGACACCAACGCCAGCAAGACCAGACGAAGATGCCACAGGGTCCCCGGATAAGCGCACGTAAAACAAGCTTTTCGAAGCGACAGATGGAGATCGAATTTGTAGTACTTCGCCAGAGTCTTGAATACGGGTCTCGGATAGACAACAAACATCAATATTAAGACTTTCCAAAGACATAGCCAGCCCTATCTGTTGACCAACCTGCATAAGTGTGCGAACGTTGAAGGCAGCCAGTTTGAATGGTGCACGTAGTTTCAGAAAAACTGCTTCAGTTCTCGTATTCGGTAGTAACATACAATTTTCAACCGGACAGTGACTCGAGAACGTTTAGATATAGTCGAATTTCCACCAAAGACGAGCCGCTGTATAAGTATAAAAGAGGGTGAATAATGTGGAAAATAATAATAATGACAATAATAGTAATAATAATAATAATAATAGTATTAATAATGACAATAATTGTAATGATAATAATTTGAATCAATTGGTTGTTTTTCGAAGCGAGAAAAGTAATTTCCATAGACATAAAGAGTTCATCATTTGTGTGTGGGCTGTGATACTGCCCGGGTGCCCAAACCGAAGCAGGTGGTTATCTTAGGGGCCACTCCCCGAGCCTTTGACCTAAAGGTCTAACCCACAAGGCAGTGGAGCATCGTAAGGAGATGCAATCCCGTGGTAGCCGGTGACCAACGATTGGTTCATACGCCATTTGTTCCCACAGGATACTGGAGCCCATGTGCACCATTGGTTTGGAATCCGGTTAAAGCGCCGGACATTCGCTTTTCGTCCTCTCATTTTCGTAAGCAACACCCCCGCCACGAGAAGGCAATGAGTAGGACTTCCCTGGCAGAGGCTGTATACGCGCGGCCGTGTGAGAGTATTTCGAGAGAGAGAGAGCGGACTCTCCCCACTCTCTGCCGTACCAGGGCATTCGGAGGGCGAAGTAAATACAAGTGTTGTTGGGACCGGTTCTGGGCTATATCATATACATTCTCCAACCACTGGTCACGGTTATCGTGCGGATTTCCACCACGTAGTCTGCGTCTACTAGTATGCCTCAGACCGACAGTCACTAACTTTGTGGACAGATGGCCAACATCAGCACTGCCCAGTTTATCGTCCCAATGTACCAAACATTGTTTTGAAAACATTTATGATTAAAAACCTACAGCCCATGCATGTCTCCTACTTTCATTAACCATGCTGCATAACTAGAGAGTTATACAAAGGGGATAGCCTCGTAGTATCCTCACCCTTTGGTCGGCAGACGAGCAATTCTCCTAGGCCATAGTTAACTCAAGTTGGCAAACCTCAACTGGGATTTGTAAATCCATTCGGATGTTTAATCAGATACTAACCTGTTAGAGCTGATAACTTCAAAATAAGTGAAGTAATCGACAAGCTCAAGTACTTCAATCTCCATCATTAGTTTAGGCATTGACGCAGTTTTGATATTTATATTATAATTACAATGTGATTTATTAATAATAAATCTTTTTGATTTTATTCTTTCCTCATAGTTGCAGCGATGTCGAATCAAGAAAATGAAGATTTAGACGGTTTCGGATTCGGATTAACTGTTGCCAACCATATACGTGCTGGACGTGATTGGCCAGAGACAATTCTATTCCCACGTGTAGCTTATTGTCGTGTCCCAGGTATTCGTTTAGTCGGTGCTGAAAATGCTTATACGGCACAATGTGCACTACCGATAAATATGTTAAACGAGAAAATTTATATATTTTTCTGGTTTTGGATCTGTTTCCTTATAGCTGCCAGTATATTTAGTTTAATATTATGGTTAGTAAGAATGATTATCGCACCAAGACGTAAAGATTTTATCAAACGTTTCTTACGTATTAAAGGAATACGTTCAAGAACTGGTCAGGAGATTACGCGCGCTGATTTAGACGAATTCATTGATGATTACCTTCGCCGAGATGGTGTATTTTTAGTACGTATGTTGGCCATCAATGCTGGTGATGTGATCACATCTGAAATTGTTATGGCTTTATATGAACATTACATAGATAATGTTTATTCAGTGGATAATACCCCACAGAAAAGTTTAGAGAAAGAACCATTGAAAGATGGATCAGGTATACCATCAAATTATGTGTAAAGTTATTCTTGTGTTCTCTCGTATATATGTGTATTTTTTAATCCATAACTATTGCTCATGAGTATATAGTTGCATTATAGCAGTATTACAAACAATAGTAATAGTATCTTACTAGGTAAAAGCTTAGCATGGAGGTGTACAACACAAAACTGGTTTTTCCAGATATAACAAATCTATTTTTAATTCTTGTTATGGTTGTCGTTCGCACAGTTTAGAATTTCTTACCACTTTTGTAATGGTTTAATTTTTATATCAACGAAACAGTATCACTTTTACGCCTACTAATACTGATTTCAAATGCCTTACTTTTATAATGGTTTTTTTAGCTTTTATTATTATTACTATTACTATTAGTAATACTTTTATCAACAAGTTTTTGAACAGTATGTACGTGAAGATCTGGATTTGATTGACCTGTTTTGAAACTGTGTCTATTCCTTCTTTTTATAACTAACTTTTATACTACTATTACCATATAGTACTGTTTTTATTGTTTTTATTATGCTTACGATTAATTACTACCATTATTATTATTCGTATCTACCTTCCTTTAAAAACAACAATTTAATTGTACTGAAATGATTGCGATTCTGAAAATTTTTTCTACACTTTTGTGGCAATTAATAAAAATAAAGGAATCTGTTGGGGCTTATACATTTGCTTTTCGAAAAAAAGTGAACGGGGGTGTAGTTTGTAGGTACCATTACGAAGGTTTGACTTGCGTTGTTCCTTTGTGCTATCTAAACCTGCATTAATTTTGATTTGATTATTTATTCTCTGAAGACGTGGCTTACACTGAGTCACGAAACGTTAGAAAATCTGGTTTTTTTCTCACTGGGAGTGTAGTTTGTTTCTCATGTATAAAAAAACTGGGAGTTATGCTCCTCAATTTAATAAGGGTGTTTTGTCAAGTATTTGACTAGGTGTGTGAATTTTAGCGGTTGGTAATATATTCAATTACTCTCAGATGTCACTTTGTCCCTATAATATCCATTCTTCAGTCAGTTTCGTGTCACCTATCTTCTGTAATTGTAGCGTTTCAAAATAGATAATATTATGTGTTTTGGTCAAATAAAAGTACTAATTAATGTATCGATAGTTTAGTATTGCTAGACAAGTTTAGTGTCAACCGTAAATAAAAATCCTAGTCACACTAAAAATTCGTAACAATTCTAATGTTATAAGCAAAGATGGATAGTGGCTGGCAGTGGAATCCAGGACGCGCGTTCCGTCCTTTTTGGGACTCGTCAGCTTATAATGCTTGTAAATTAAAGCAATATCGCGGCAATACGCACTGTATGCACATATGCCAATAAGTGACTGGTCAAATCCAGTTCTAAACATCAATGGGAAGATTCAAGTAAAACAATACCATGTGGGTTAATTCTAATGTTATTAGTGCAACTAGGGTTATTTTATAAAATTCTGTCTCATCTCCATTTTCATTTAGTTTTACCCTAGACGATTTACTGAAGCATGTTGATACTTTATCTAAAAAAACCCATTCCTACCACATCATTTTACACAAATAGGCCACCGTCAACGTACCACTAAAGTAGTGATAACAGCTTTGTAATTCCCTGTTTAGTAATACATATTTCTGAGATCCGAACGATCTACTGACTGTTGTGAGATAGAATTTGTTTTCGTATTCCATAATCATTTCCATGATTAAATATCAGCTGGAATTTCTCTGATTTGTATGTTGTTGCAACATTGTAGAGGAATCTTGAGTTTTATTTTCGCTGGTTAATGAATGCATATGTAGTTTACAACCAACTAATGTTCAGAAAAGATTATTCTTCCAGTAATTTTTTAGTTAACCCACTTTCCGAAATCCTCATCCCGAGATAAAACATATTCTCCATCTCTAAAGCCCGTAGTTATTCCTATTTAATGGGAGTGACTACCAAATTTATCATTCAAGTTTATGACACTGTCTTGTGACCTAAACTTGTATAGGTGGAATGGATTTGACCTCATAATTATTGGAAGTTGAATGTTTATGTCACATATGAAACTTCGTTCAAAACTATTACCAATTAATAATCATAACATTCTTTTACAAAACAATGTATATGAGGCTGTGAACTTGTTAACCACCTTAAAACTCAGACGGATTATTGATTTTTTTGTTTAGTGATAGGAATGAATTATTATATCTGTTAATTAGTCAAGTTGTAGGTTTGGTGAATGAGATTACGTCCTGATCATTTTAACTTGTAGAATTTTGATGCAGATATTTTGCAAACGTTTGTCTCAAACATCAGTTCATAGTCATTGACAAATGGAATGACCCTTGTTAATAAGTTCAAATTACGTGGTTGAGATCCACGCAACTATCGTAACCAGTGTTCAGAGACTGGTTGATGTGGCTCAAAATCGGTCTCATTGGCCTAAATTCATTTACTTTTGATGTTCACTGAGATCATGGATGTCAAAATTATACTTTTCACCTAACGAATTCATTCTCGAATTATATCGTCTAAGCTGAGTATATTCTGCTACTGCTACTATTTCTCCTCTGAAATTTGTTTTGACAGTGCCTTTGCATTTTGCTAACATGATATGGAAAGGTAAACCAATCGATATATATACCGGATTCTTCGTTGTTTAACACTGACTGATATCTTTTTGAGGACTATATGTTTGAACAGGCTTTATCAACAAAAAATTTCTAGAGATACGATAGAATTGTAGAATATATTCATATAGCTCATTGGTCTATTGGTGGTTTCTTTCATTTATATGATTCGCACATCATTCCATCTAAACCAACACATAACTTGCACGATATTAAGATTATTGGATATTACAATCGAGATGGAATCTCGATCCCTCAATATGATTATCATTTGCTTACAGCACAACTGTTCGCTATTAACTCAAAACTTGAGTTCATTATTGATGGAATTCCATAGAAAATTCAAATGAACATCTGTTTTTACTAACACGAATGAATAATCAGCAAATGATGTATATAATCGTAGAATTAATTATAAATGAATTCATTGTAAATCAAAGTTACTTTAAATTCTCAGACATCAAATCTGACCATGAAGCCTAATCCTCTACATCTAAATTAGTTAAACAGTAGATGATATTGTGTTTTTCAAATCATTAACATCTCGAACTCTGCCCAATCGAGGCTACACTTACACAATACAGATCCAAGATTTATAACACCTACCGTATGATCCGAAATCTTAGTTAACTAATTTAAGGGGATTATATGAAACTGAAGATTAGTATTTTACAATTTCGGTTATACATAAAGCAGTGAAACCAAACTCAACCATTTGTTTAAATAATTTTACTTTGAAGAACGCTTATTTTCTGGCTGGTTGAATCGTTTTCTCATTAGGCCTAATTCATTTCAACAACAAAAATACTAACATATCTAGTGTATTTAAACATTCAGGCATAATTTGTTATTATCATAATTATCAGACCGGTCCTACTTTTGCTTTGTTTACAGCCCACTAAGAAAATTTGTACAACCCATCGTGAACAGTCATTCATTGACCCGAAACAACAACACGACCTTTGAACTTTTTTAAGGTTTATGCTACTTTTTACCACAATGTATGATTTGTGTCATACAAATGAATTTCATCAACCATAATTAGAGAATAGGATTTGTGTCAACTGTTGTTCTGATGAAATTATGAATAGAGAAATGATCGGACTATTGTTTCTCAATTTTGATGGAGTTTTGTTCCCTGAGCTGAATGGTATGGTCGTGGAGCTTTCGTCGTTATTCCAAACGACACCATCAGCGCAAACATAAGGTAGAAGTGAAGTGTTCGAATTTCTCAACATATAGTTCACAGCTTGTCCTATAGACCTCGATGTTGACTGGTTATTGTTGACCTTTAACCTGTCATTGTTTACTTCTTCATTTTGGTTGTATCTCCTTTTGATTTTTAGTGTTTCTTGATATCAGGCTAAATGATGAATCTTAAAATTCATCCAAAGGATGTCATTTAATAGTTGGAATGTAATGAATCATGAAAGGAATGTTGTCTGGTCAATTGCAATAATAATAATAAATCTATATGAATTGTAAAAGATAAAATACACAATTACGAATGGGGTAAGATTAAAATCTTACAACCAAACTACTGTGTGACATCAATCTGAAAATGTATGCATTGGTATGTATATAAACTAATAGCTATGAAATAATCTATGTTAAGCGCGAAAAAAATTTGCAGGACAACATGAAGTTCAATGAAGTTTAGTTCGAAACGACAGAAAAAAAGAGAAAAGACATTAAACATGATAAGAGTGATTAGTATCTAAACTTGTACACAACTGGATCCCGGGTCAGTGGTATAGAGGTTAAGCGTTCGCACATAAAACCAAAAGTATTGAAATCAATTTCTAGCTGCAATGTCATGAATACACACTACTGAGAATTCCCAGACTAAGACGAAACGACCGTCTAATACCTTCAGGTTTTCAACAGTTATCGTTTCGTGGTTTCGCTAATGTTTATATGTTGAAGTTATAAAAAGAAGGGGTTGAAGTTATAAATGATAATATAGAGAATAAAAACAAACTGTTAATCAAGTCACCTAGATAACATAAAATTAAAGTTGATTTCGTAATTGAAAATCAGTGGGATATTTTTAAAATTTATAAAGTACAATAACAAGATAATGTAACTGACAAATAGTAAAATAATGTAATTATCTTACAATAGCAATGGGATATTTACCACACTTTCATTCTGGTTACAAAGTTCAAATTGAGATCGGTTGACGCCAATGGCTCATACACAACGGAGTGAAAGTGGTGTTCGCTGGTTGTTAATTATTTTCAATGAATTTGTGATTTTCACTTTGTATCCAGTAATTATTCAATGTTTAATGATTGCATTTATGAATATTGTACTTCCTTTCAAAATAACTGATAATACGATATAACTTTGTAATATTGGTTGGAGATGCAGTACAACTGTAGACTGTTAAATTGCACATTGAACATGTATAGTATACAATACGTAATATGATCATATATAATTTATATAAAAATCAGCTTGACAGAATTAGTTAAATGTGATTGAATTGATCTAACGAATCAATTCACTATAATATATATACTAATGGCAATTAAAAAGCAAAACTAACTGATTAAGTGAGTATATTTTGGGGTTTTACACGAATATTCTAATCAAAATGATATGAATACGTTAATTATCCATTAATAAGTGAATAACTATTAATTAGAGCGGCAGGGTGAGTAAAGAAGGATAAAGACGTGCCTTCAAATTTTAATTTGGTATCATTTTTCAGTGATCCAAACATTCGTATTACTCTGAACCACTGAGTGCAAAACCAAGTATCAATTAATGAATTTTATGGAAATGTGTATTTTTGATAACTAGTGGAACAAGAGACAGACAGAGAGAGAGAAAGAAAGAAAGAAAGAAAATGAAAGCATTTAGGCAAGCATCAGAGCATGTTTGGAATGAAACATGGAGTGTGAACATATTCAATCCACATGATCTAGTGTACATTATTACATGTACAAAAACATTCTCAAAAGCCTTATATCAGTTCTTAATTATTTAATTCTATGACTACACATAAATTCCTAAGTTTAAAAGAAAGTGGTTTATCTTACACTGATTGAATGAACATTCACTGATATTGAGTTACAAGAAAACTTCTCAGCACAACGCTAGTTCTCCTATCAATTCTTCTTGAAATCTCATCCTGTTTTAAAGGATCTAACAATGATTATTGTTAACGCTTAGATTTTCTTCCTTCGTTTACATATTTAAGTAAGACTGGATAATATATAGTAGCGGAATTCTACTTTGGACTCGTCAGTTTAGTATTTTAACTGGAACTCGAACCCAGTATCTTTTGAGTCCAAATAATCACTGGCTTATGTAACGGGGATGAATTACAATTCTTCTTTAAGGGTTTGGATCATTCTGTTTTTAATTTTGTCCAATATCTTTACAACTCATTGCAGACTTGATGTATCGATAGGTATCGGTAATTTAGTTGAGAATCATGATTCGTATAATCATATCCAGTTTAATTTAGAACTATTAAAATTAACTAAACAAATTTCATTGAACCATAAAAATAAGATATCACTTGCCAAGATGTACTTACTTAATTTAAATGTGAACCCATTTCAAGATGAAAAAACCATTCATTCACATTTATATTTAAAGTACATTACCACTTATAACCTGAATATATGATCAATACCGAGATAAAGATTTATATGTATTGATTTGTATCACCAGTTTGACCTGTAATACTGTCCAAGATTCATTGGAGTATAAGTTTGATTTTTATCCATTAAGTTACAACTCATTTAATTCCTTGCTTCTAAACAAAGAAGGAAGAAGAGCATGTGAGTTCAACTAACTAAACTATGATTACAAATAAATGAAGAAGGCCAAAATTTTATCAATGCAGTTGAGGGTCAACTACTACTTAATCTTGAATACTAAGGTCAAGTTCAAGCCTTCTAGTTACTACAGCTTCTATCAACTGTAAAAGACTGTAAATGGACTGTTTATTGATAAGTTTGAATGAATTCAACTGTCTCATCGTATGATACATTTAGTAGGCGGAGTGCTATTGACTACATTGGTAGCTTTTTCTTCAGAAGCGTAGGTATTTTGGAATATACTCATTGAAACAAGAAGCTTGTCTTTCTGTTCTTTCAATGTAAATGCATTTTGATATACATGTAAACAGATATATGCAGTTGAATTATGTATATTTACCAAGTTTTGTTCGTGTTACTGAGTATAGTACCATGTATTGTTGGATCAACTTCTTAGCGGGGAGCATATATTTTAAGGTTGCATTATTACTTGTGCCAACACCTAAATCGAGGAAAGTAGATTGGGCCTTTTCTTTTATGTTCCATTGTGAACTTAATATTGGGATGAACTTTAGTAAAAGATCCAAGTGTTTTATTTGCACGTTTTACGTCGTTATATAAAACACAAGTATCGTCAACGTAACATTTATAAAGTGGAGTTTTGTTAAAAACAGACAGCAATTTTGTTCCTTCCAAATTTCCAACAAATATATTAGCAAAGAAAAGTTCTAGAAGACTGTTTTATCACCACACCATGTACATGACAGTGTAATTTATCATTAAATTGGAACTGAATGTTCTTAATGTATAGTCTGTAGCTGCACGTGTTATATAGACAAAAGTTGTGAATACTAGCTAATAATGTCAATTGTTTCTTTCAAAGGATGTTTGTCAAAAGAGAAGATATGTCATGTTGAAACCATAAGTTACTTTGATATATTTATTTGGTTCATATTTAGTCCTTAATCTCATATACGACTAGTTATTTACAGACAGGTTTTAATATGTTAGCTAAACATCGGACTAACCCCTATTTTTGCAGTTATGATTCTTAACTTTTTTCACACTACATACAACTTATTCGTTGTTGATTAACAGTTCATTTTTAACATGATGTTAATCATCAGTATAGGGGTTGTGGAGATTGTTAAGTTTTTGATTGAGATCATGGACCGATTGATGTTAGACCACCATTGATAACCATGTGCTCACTAGTGACTAGCTTCGTGAGGAAATTCTCGGAGTTCTGGTGAGAAGCCGTGGCCAGTGGAGCTAATCCGTGTCGGGTAGAAACAGGTGTCTACCTCAGTACAATGGAAGGTGTTCGCGCAATTTCGTGGATTGGTTTGAGGCTATACATTAACACCATTGGATGCCGGTTCAGTGGTCCAGTAGGTCAAGCGTTCGCGCGCGAGACTGGAGGCCCTGAGTTCGAATCCCACTAGCGGGATCTTGGGTGCACACTGTTGAGGAGTCCCACAATAGGACGAAATGGCCGTTCAGTGCTTCCAGGTTTTCAATTGTGATGGTCTAACATTAATTGGTCCATGATCTCAGTGATGTTAATCACTGTAAATAGTCGTACATACTCATTTGTATGTAGTTGAAGAGAAAGTAATGTAATACGATGAAATGATTTCATTCTTTGAATATTGTTATTCTTGCTTTATTCAATTATGTTAAAGTATAGTGATAATGAAAAACCGATTGGAAAGAAATATTTTTTCTGTTTATAAATCATTTTCAAAATATCCAAATTGGAATTACCGATTAATTTGGAGATTACCTTAATTATAGTTTTATATATAATGAATATACATTGAACATTATGAAATACCGTACAACTTCACAGATCGTATCAATAAATCATTTAAGTGAGCTAATGATTATATACATAATCTGGTCATCGGAAAAATTGAAGTTCTCACTTTTTATTTGAAAGAGGGTCAAAACTATATACTGAATAGCATGTCTCATAGTTAAGTCTTATTAATCCATTGACAACAATCATCGAAACTTAGTAATAATTGGCGATTGCACACATTTTTCCATTGTAGGTAAATAATGTTTGAACCACCGTTCAAAACTCCAGCCATTTGTGAGTAAACGCTTCACAACCGATAGGGACAAATCATATTAGCCTAAAGGCCTTGGGTTCGACCCTCAGTTGGGCGATGATTGTGAACATCCATCCAGTTCCTCCCTGTTATCAATACTTGTCAAACTAAGTTCAGTGAGTGATGCAAACTATCAAGTTCAATAATCTCCATAAATCCCTTGTAGTAATATGTATTTCATTTCTGAAACGTAAATTAAGGTTATCTATTCTCACACTTGATTGATCACTGGGTGGTGATCAATGTCATGTGTGTCAAGTCCTTCTTAGTGCAGATCGAATGCTATCGACCAAGTCGCAATGTAGCCACTAGTCTAGGTGACTCGACACTGCGTGCACTATGTTGAGATAAGATGGTGGTTAGAAGTAGTCAACAGGAAACCCTAGATCCGGGTTTCGTGCTACTTGGCACTTGTCAACAAGGTGTACCTGTAATCTTGATGGAACTGACGTTCCCTAATGGATTGGATCCCATGTCACTCAGCTATTGCCTACATGTTACATGTATGTTACAGGTACACCTTGCTGACGAGTGCCATGTAGCACGAAACCCGGGTCCAGGGTTTCCTGTTGGTTATCTATTCTATTGTATCATCGAATTCGAATAAAAATAACCGTAGAATTTTTGGAGTATTTAAGAACATTGAGAACTAAAACTTTATTAACTGAATATTGAATACTTTTTTAGTTGACCAACTTACTAGATTATTCCTAATCGTTTATTGAGAAGTTCTAGAACCTAGTGGAAATTCAGTTTTTACCATATAATTTTAGATGTAACAATTGTAATTTTGTAAATGAAGTTCTATTTATTTCAATAACTATTTAGAAATTTCATTCTACACACTTTCAGCCAAAAATTTAACAATTTTAAGGATTCATAATGATTAATTAGCAATCCATAGCAATAATAATTACTATTATAACAATAAATATTGTGTTAAAAACTAATGATATAGTACTCTAAATCCAATCGGGACATGCTTTTGATCATACATGTCAACATCTTTTTTTGCTAATGAATTATGATCTTTTTGTTTTATCTGATTGAATTCTAATTTATGAAGCATATGATATAAACCATGAATATAAAGACTGACAAGGACTGTGTTAATATGACTCCAGTAATATTAATATTAATTAAAAATCTGGTGACAATTTTCATCTTAGATAGATATCACATGATGATACACTAGAAATAAGGGAAGTACTGAACAATTATTTTGTTCGAATTCAATAATCATCAGTTATTCATTCATGATCGTATGATGCATCAAATGTAGGGTTTTTGAGGTTTGGGGTTAAAATGATTATATTTGAATGAATCATGTCTGAATAATATAAAACTTTTGTTATATTGTATAATGATGATTATTATGATAGAAGGGAAAAACTACTGCTTACTTTATAACTGTTAATTTTATATTTGATTATTCATTTATTGAATGACAAATAATGCACTAAGTTAATTAAAATAACGAACCTATATAAGTTAGACAGCTATTGAAAACCTCGAAGTACTGGATGGCTATGTCGTCCTACACAGGATTCTTCAGTAGTTCACATTCACGACTCCACAAATGGAAAGCTTTGACCAATGCGGTAAAACAGTGTTGGGTGTGAAGAAGGTACCCATTGAAGACAATGGATAGTGGTCATTCTACTTCGTAAGTGAGCTGAAGTTAGAGTGGTAAACCATTGGATCCCGGTTCAGTGGTCTAGATGTCAAGTATTCGCGTAAGAGACCGAAGGTACTGGGTTTGATTCCCTTTTGAGGCATTGCAGATACGTACTACTGAGGCATATAGTATTAGGATGAATGGACATTCAGTGCTTCTAGATTCTCAATGGTTGTCTAACGTAGATCCATTCGTGACTTTAATGAAATTCAGTAATCTCTACAACCCATACTGAAAGTTCAAGGAAAATTTCTTTCTGACTAAATATCTAGTCTATGAACAATAGCTTTGATTTACTCAAATGTATTCAAGTATTCAGTCAGTTGGCTTTAAGCATCATCTTATTAAAAAAATAATCTTATTCAGACATTAGGGAGGGAAATTATATTTGTAAAGTTCTCAGAGATTGAATTTTAAGTAAAACCAATGTTTCATTCAGCATTCTAGTTCAAGCTTTTTCAAGGAAATATAATCAAACATCAAAATTATTGAATATAAATAAGTACATGATTCTCCATTTAACTGTATACTAAACAGATCATTCAATCATATCAATAATGTTGAATTTGTTGTAATGCATATGAAAAATCTGGTTTGTGAAGAAATATGTTAAGATAACAGTTGTATGTATGTGTAAATAGATCTAAGATGAGAGAAGAAATTTCACTGACTTTATATCGCCTCTGATCGGTGGTTTCTTGATGAAGACGGACAATTATATAGATGTCATTATATGTGAAAATTATATTTGAAATATTCTCAGAGATGATGATTTGAGTCGAACATGTCACAGAATGCATAAAATGAGGGTTCGAATCCCGCGAGCGAGATCGTGGATGCGCACTGCTGAGGAGTCCCACAATAGGACGAAACGGCCGTCCAGTGCTTCCAGGTTTTCAATTGTGATGGTCTAACATCAATCGGTTCATGATCTCAATCAAAAAATAAATATGTTTCTTCGATGATTTTGTTTATTACCCTGAAGAAGTCCAGACAAGTTTGCTGGACAAAAAGTTAGAATTATTTAAATTTCAATCACTGAAATTATTTCAAATATACCTTTCATATATAATGACTTCTATATACTCGGCGTCCAATTTTTGTCAAACTATTTGTTCTAATATCGATGAATATTCGTATAAAAGAAATGTTTATTATTGTGTTAATCATGATGATTGTTTATTATATGTTTAGATAAACAAACTGATTAGATCAGCTGAAATTAATCCTTGTTGTTCAGATAAGAAGCGATAGATTAAATAGAGTAAAATGTAATAAGCAGTTTAGGTTTACTGATCAATTATTAGTTGCCATGAAACAGTTAATTATATTCCATCTCTCTTATTAATACTGTATGGATTTGTGTAGGATTTCAGCTGTTAATCTCTCTTTGTAAGAACTAAAACATTTCTAGAGTATTCTGGTCCCATTGAAATTTATTTTGCATGATCCGACTCTGTTGAGTATAATGATATTGCTGACTTGTTTTCTAGTTTTTTTTCCAGCTCATCTGAGGATTTAAGAATGTGCTTCAAGCAAAATTTGTATCCTTTTACGTTCATATTCAGTTGTTGTTATGTTTCGACTACATATGTAGCATTAAAATCTCATGTACACAATTTTGTTGTTCCTCCTTTCTCATCGAATCTTTGATTTTTACCAGTTTAGGGCTTAGAGTACTGTTTGTTCGAAAGAATACTCTTATGTTATAAAGATTTAGGATCCTTCTTATCTCTTCTGAAATTCCTTTACTACACTCCCTTGTTAACCCATTCTCTTGGATTATCTCTTTTCTTAAAATAAACAATCTGGTCTTGATCCTAGAAACTTTATAGAAAAATAATTAAGGAAGAAACATTATTGACATGATTGAATGATCTGTTTAGTATACAGTTAAATGGAGAATCATGTACTTATTTATATTCAATAATTTTGATGTTTGATTATATTTCCTTGAAAAAGCTTGAACTAGAATGCTGAATGAAACATTGGTTTTACTTAAAATTCAATCTCTGAGAACTTTACAAATATAATTTCCCTCCTTAATGCCTTACATTTACTCATTATCCATCTACTATTAAACTATTCGTTCAAATTTAGACGGAAGTTCTTATATACAACCTAATTAAGTTTATAATCATATTCCGTCAGTTAATTATCAGTTGCAACAACTCAGCTAATCTAGTTAGTTTATCAAATGTGAATGACTGACTAGGATCCATTTTAGTAGTGACATGCTGTTCACTTAGTCCTTTCAAAGATTAAATTTCATTATCATTACTAAGGGTTTATAATCTCCCGTTTTCTTGATATTCATAACTACAACTAACCGGACTTGTGAATTCTGAGAGGTTTAAGTTGATAGAAGTACAGTGTTACAAGTTTTATTCACAATGTGAACATCAGCACTGAGATCCAGGCACATCCAATTGGAGACACCTAAAAGTGGACTGAAACGAATATTCTTGATTTCCATTCATAGACACATACAAAATATACTAGCAGTTCATATTCACTTATAACTTATATCACCTTTAGTATGTTTGCTCTGTAATGCTTTGAACTGCGATAATATACATAATCAGTTAGAGAATAACTCATGTAGAATTAATTCGAAGCTAAATTAACTATGATAGAAACTTTTAAAAAAAAAATTAGATAGATTCATTTAAATAAAGAATAAATTATAACAGATTGTGATTATTTTAGAAACGACCACAACACAATATTAAGAATTTCGAAATTGTAAAGTGAATCATAATTGAAAATCATAAATTTTAATTTGTTCTCAAAAATTGAAAATATTACATTGTATTGAGTGTTGGTTAGGTTATTTATTATTTTAATGGTTGAGATCATAAGTCAATTGAAGCTAGATCACCATGGAAAACCTGGAAGCGCCGGACGGCCGTTTCGTCTTATTGTGGGACTCCTTAGCAGCGCGTATCTACGATCCCGCATCGCGAGTTTTGGACCCAGGACCTATCGGTCTCGCGTGCGAACGCTTGACCTTTAGACCACTGAGCCGGCATCCAACGCTGTTAATACCTAACTTCAACTAATCCACGAAATTGAGTGACATATCCACCATTGTGTTCAATGAGTTACTATCTCACAACAGACCCGGTTGAACTCTACTGGTCACTGCTTCTCACTAGAACTCCAGGAAATACCTCTTGAAGCCAGTCACTAGTGAGTATGTCTTGATTAGTATCCACAAAACCTCTTCTAATATTTATTGTTTGTTGAGATATACAAATATTATTTACGATTAATCGTAGATTGGAAAATGAAACGATCCATACGACATTGTGTATTTATTTAAACCACGCCATGTTGACTATTCAACTGTGCTAAGATGGCACTCTAGTTCGTATGAACTTTAATTTTATATCAATCACGTCGACATCACGTGAGATTTTTAAATCCAATATGTTTTAGTGATTTTGTATGTCGTCTAAACTGTCAACACTATGATGCGCAATAGGATTCGCTAAACTTGATGTCATAACAGAGTATGATGTAAACAAACATTTTCCGCGCACTGTGTTAGATACAAGACAGGAGGCTTGATGTAGTTAGAAATTTAGTCAGCAATCATAAGTTGTCCATTTACTTGGCAGTAACATAGATAACTGGTCTTGGCTCATAGTTGGTGACTAATTAAAAGTATCACTTTGTTTTACTCTCATTTTGAATTTGATATAATTTAAAAATAGATAGATAAACATTTAATCAGTGGATAAGTAAATGTTGGAATTTTTTGGTTGACTGTCATGTGAACAGTGATATGATGGGATCAAAAGGCAATATCACATTCTTGACTTATTGTAATTGTTACTCAACATTACTTCTGTTTTCAATTCATTATAATGATTACTAAGTGTAATATTTGTTTTATTTTCAGTGAAATATTTTATTCAGTGTAACACTGATTGATTTCAGTGTGATGTTCCATTGATAATTCTGGTTGCCGACCTATGTTCCACCATGAGGGGTAACAGGCGTACAACCTAGTTGAATAACATAGCTTAGTTATTAGTTCACATGTATTTCTTTGGGAATGAGGAATGATCATTATCAACATTACACCCGACCGTTGCTGCTACCTTGACGTGGTGGTCGGGCTTGCCTATCGTAATGAACCGATCGAGCTATCATGGCTGGAACAATCGTTCCTCATGGTCCTATCATGCCAAACAGGTCGGTTGATGAGCGCTAAGATTAAAAGCAGAAAACTGAAGGTCCGAAGGCGAAGCCGTGCTGCTGACTGTACAGAGGTGTGATGGGAGTAAAGTGTTTCCTTCAGACAACCAGCATAACAGCGACGCTGCCGTCCGACAAGGAGGGATGGGATTAGAAAAGGTAGATCATAAAAGTGCACATCTCACCTTATCCTACGGATATCCGTTTCCGGCGGTAAGGTCTCAACAAGTACGGAGCTGACATGAAAATTACCCACAAAATGATCGTGTGTGACCGACCTCAATCAGTTGTCCGTTGGGCACTGCGGTCACGCTTTCATGTCACTAGGACCAACTCGAACCCAATTTTCCTTTCAAATACCTCTAGAATAATCCTTCCACGGTGTGGGCAACCTTGAAGTGATAACCGCCCTCATATCTCTAACAGCACTCAAGACCACTGTATTCATAACCAACCTCCGTCTTCAATTCCTATTATTCCTACTACATTGACTTTCAACTCTAAACTTGCTTTTTTGACTTCCTCCTCAAGTGTCATCATGGTCACCGATTCTAGTGCACGAAACACTGTCTCAGGTCTACTGAAACCTCGCTCCAAACTACACATAGGATCCTTCAATGTACGCACCCTATATCAAATCGGTCAGCAGGCCTCCTTGACCAGGACCCTAGAATCTCGTACCACTGATGTATGCTGTGTCTCCGAAACACGTATACAGGATCCTAGTGTGGTCATTCACTTGACCTCACTTCGACAAAACGGAGAGCTGACGAGATACACCCTCCGTGTATCTGGCAACCCTATGGCCAATTCTCGTAGACCGGTAGGTGTAGGTATAGCACTAAGCATGAGGGCGGAACAAGCACTGTTAGATGGGATCCCCGTTAACAGTCGTTTATGTGCTGTTCGGCTAAACGGCTCCGTAAGAACTCGGAAGGATAGGGTCACACGTTGTTGCCTTTTTGTCGCTTCTGCCTACGTTCCCACTGACTGCAGCTCGGATGAAGTGAAAGATGAATTTTACAGAAAGCTAAACGTTCAGACATAGTACTCGTAGGGGGTGACTTTAATCCCAAGATAAGTATCTGAAGCCAAACAGAAAGGCATTTAGGTGGATATTTTAGTATTCCGGCACAGCGAGCAGATAATGGTGATCGTCTGCTGCAACTGTGCTCAGACAATCGTTTATTTTTAGAAAACACTAATTTTGAGCATAAGGAGAGATCATTTGACATGGCGACCCCTTACAACAAACCAACGATGGACTCAAATAGACCATATTGCCATCAGTCATCGTTGGAGAGGGTCGGTAGAAGATTATCGCCCATTCTGGAGTATCTACTTGAACTCCGGTCCATTCCGTAATACGGGCTCGCATCTGCTTGCTCCTCATTGGACGCAAAAAAGCCACACTAAAAAGACCCATTGGAACTGAAATGAATAACGAGAAAACCAAAAGTAGGTTCCAGGAACAACTGAGGTCACACTTAGGTAGTTCTGAAAACGAGGCTGACCCAAGTGTTGCTTGGAAATATATACAAGCAGCTGTGGAAACAGCAGTGACGTCTACTAGTGATTTGAACCACATGGTTACAAAGAACCAATGGATTTCTTCAAGGTCTATTGCACTGATGGATTCTCATAAACTCATCCCATCAGACTCTGAACACGATGAAGAGCGTAAACAATCCAGATCTGGGTTAAGCAAAAGTCTAAGGAACGACCGTGAGCAGTGGTGGGCATCGGAAGCAAAAGAGATGGAAAAGGCGGCGGCTATAGGCAACACAAGACAGCTCTACAGACTAATAAAAGAAACTGTAATTAATAAGTCAAGTGTAAGTGAGACTATTTCGGAAAAAGGCGACACTCTCATGTGCTCCCAGTCCAGAGGTTTAGAACGATGGGCAGAACATTTTAGAGAACAGTTCAGCTGGCCTTCAGCTACTCTACAACTACCCTCCATTTCAAAACAGTGTGAATGGGATATTGAGGTAGGATGAAGCCTTTAGGAATATGGTTAATTTACGTGCTATATACACTGTCCATAGAAATAATTAAGTACTTGATCCGTTTAACTCCTTTTTAATCTATGACTCGATATTAGGTAGTAGGTCCCCCGACTGTATCTGAAGTTCAGAAGTCTATAGTTATTCTGAAACGAGAAAGGGTAGCTGGTCCAGATGGATTGGCTCCAGAGATCTTTAAGGACGATGGTCCAATTTCAGCGATTAGGTTGACTAATATTTTAGCTAAAATCAGGGAGTTGGACGTAATCCCATCCGACTGGTTGCAATTGCTAGTTGTCCTAATATATAAGAAGAGGTCGAAATCATTCTGCGATTAGTTTGACTAACATAGCATCTAAAATACTAGCTCCGATAATTATCGGACACCTAACTAATACCCGTGAACTAAAAACACGACGAAATCAGGCTGGCTTTAGATCTGGTCGTATCTGCATCGACCACATATTCACTATTCGTCAGGTTCTAGAACATAGGCGTACCTATCGGCGTCCGACAATGGTGGTTTTTATTAATTTAAAAGCAGAATTTAACTCTGTAAACCGCGAGATTCTATGGCAGTGTCTGTCACTGAAAGGTGTACCTCAGAAGTACATAAACCTTGTGAAGGTTCTTTACTCTAATAATACTAGTCGAGTCAGAGCTTATGGCGAACTGTCATCTGCTTTTGCAACCTCAAATGGTGTCCGTCAAGGATGTCCACTATCTCCATTTCTGTTTAACGTCATCATAGACCTACTGATGGAAATAACGCTCTCATCGACCGAATTCTCGGGTATTGATCTCCTACCAGGAGGTCCACTTATCGAATTAGAATACGCAGATGATATAGTCCTGTTTGATGAAGACGCTGATAAAATGCAGTCTTTTGGTAGCACTGAGCAACAATGCCAGAATGTTTGGAATGCCCTTCTCTCCCTCTAAATGCGAGTTGTTGCTTCAGGACTGGTCTGCGTCAACACCTGAACTAAGGATAGGGAGTGGAGTAGTCGAACGCATTGACAACTTCACTTATCATGGAAGTCTGATCAGCCCTAATGGGTTGGTGTCTGACGAAATCTTAGCATGGATTCGAAAAACTCGTTCGGCTTTCGCCAACTTACGTCATTTATGGCAAAGGTGAGATATCCGTCTATCAACAAAACGACGAGTATACTGCACGGCAGTTCGTTCTGTTTTACCTTACGGCTGCGAAACATGGTCATTAAGAGTAGAAGATACTCGTAAGCTACCAGTATTTGACCACAGATGCCTTATAAATATTGCTCACATCTGCTGCGATCACCGGCTAAGTAATAGTGAAGTTAGACACAGGATATTAGGGAATGATGGTAAATCAGTTGATGAGGTTGTGAGTCTTCATCGACTGAGATGGTTGGACCACGTGTTGTGTATACCTGAACACCGGATTACCACGACGCTCAGTGCTGACTAGTGTTGGAAATGGTTGGAAGAAAGCTAGGGGCAGCCAAACCAAAACGTGGCATCAGTGCTTGAAGTCATTAACCTCTAGTCTGTGTCATGTTGGTAGATGCAGACTACTTGGTTGAGGTCCGCGTAACTATCATAACCGATGGTTGGAGACTTAGGGTGATACAGCTCAGAATCGATCACAATGGCGTAGGTGTATACACTTTCGGTCTTACTTTAAACCGTGAGATTAAAATCGCTTCATATCTTTCTTTCTACGAACTAATTCTTTCTTCCTGTACTATATCCTTATATGCAATCTTTCTTTTTATACATTACTATCATTGAAGTAACTTTTTCTATGAATCTGGTGTTCACCTTGTTGTACCGATGAGGTGTAGCAACTTGGATCGATACATATATGTACCTTGTCCTAAGTTGTAGCTGAATGACTGACCGATCAATATTAAAAACCTTTATTCTAATATACCAGCGAATATATCTCTAGGAACAGTGAAATATCAATCTGATTCTCTCAATTAGTCCACTCATATAGTTATGGTGTATAATTTACAAAATAAACATAATAGTCTCGTATAACATCTAGTGTTTTATATTCAGTATGGAATGTTTAAACACTGAAATAAATCTATTACCATTCAAAATTATATCAAATATGTGTGAAGAACACATTGCTAATGCATTGAAATCAAGCATTTTTTTGTCTAATTCTTTTCATAAACACATACTCCGTTCTTTTTTTAGACTAAAGTCATTTTGAATTTCAAGGAAAAATTTTTTTCAAAAGGTTGAATAATTACTGTTAAGCAATCCAATGATCACATTCCATTAGAAACGTTAGATTGTTTTAATCATTATTGATTATAGTTGGTTACATCGAAATGTTAGATGCATTGAGTTAATCAAATTAAAATATCAGTATAGGGGTTGTGGAGATTGTTAAGTTTTTGATTGAGATCATGGACCGATTGATGTTAGACCACCATTGACAACCATGTGCTCACTAGTGACTAGCTTCGTGAGAAAATTCTTGGAGTTCTGGTGAGAAGCCGTGGCCAGTGGAGCTAATCCGTGTCGGGTAGAAACAGGTGTCTACCTCAGTACAATGGAAGGTGTTCGCGCAATTTCGTGGATTGGTTGATGTTAGACACTAATACCATTGGATGCCGGCTCAGTGGTCTAGTTGGTTAGGCGCCCGGCGCGAGGCCGATAGGTCCTGGGTTCGAATCTCGCGGGGGGTGGGATCGTGGATGCGCACTGTTGAGGAGCCCCATACTAGGACGAAACGGCCGTCCAGTGCTTCCAGGCTTTCAATGGTGGTCTAACATCAATTTATTCATGACCTCAATCAAATTAAAATAAATGAATTAGATAGTTAGATAACGAATTCCTTATCAATAAACCATTTCTATGCAATACCTAACTAATGTCCATGCCTTTTTTTACAATGTTCATATAATTCCAGAAAAAAGAAGTCTGATGAAAATATTATCAGAAGACAGTCAGTAAAAGCTGATATAAAAAATATATCCATTTATTTCATTATGAAATAACCGACTGATTACTGTTGCCTAGGCTGCTGCTACACTGGTCGTCTTCTCCTGCATTTCTTGTTGCGTGTGTGATAGAAGAGCCAGATCATTTGTGAAGTCTAGATCGTCCAGCTGCATCCTAGATGTCCACTGTATCCCATGCTTCTCCTCAGATGTTGACGTCTTCATGATCCATTCGATCACCAGAAGAAAGAGGAAGGATGAGAGTAAGCAATCTTGCCTGACAAAGGTCTTTTAAAATAAATTGCCGCCAATAAATCGATATAAGAAAATATTATGACTTGTTTGTAAATTTAACAATCACTGAAATTAAGTATTAGTTATTAAATACAATAGTGAAAGATACTTCATGAAGTAAACCATAGTAAAAGAAAGGTTGCCAAACAATTAATGAAACTTTTCTATCGTGTACTAGGTCGAATTATTTGATCATTTAGTTGAGATCATGATCCGATTGATGTTAGACCACCATTGAAAATCTGGAAGCACTGGATGGCCATCTCATCTTATTTTGGGACTCCTCAGCAGTGCTCACTCACGATCCCGCTCGCGGGATTGGAACCGAGGACTTATCAGTCTCACGCGCGAACGCTCAACCTACTAGACCACTGAGACGGCATCCAACGGTGTTAATGTCTAATATCAACCCATCCATGAAATTGCGCGACCATCTTGCATTGTATTGAAGTAGAGCTAATAATCTCCACAACCCCTATACTCATATTTGATCATTGGTTAACATTATCCGATATTATACTCAACTTTGCTTGATGTTAAATGGGTGAAGGCAGACAGGTCGAACTAACCAACGTGATTTTCAGTACTAGTTAGTAGTCACTTAGTGGAAATTTTCTTTAGGAGGTCACTTACATCTTGAATATTTGAATGACCACATCCTCCTGACTGTAAATAATAAGTAGTGTGGGATTGACTTCCACAAAATGAACAATTTACTTTTATATCATAAATATTTTCCTGATGAGTGTCAACTAGCACGAAACATAAGAGGAGGATCTCATATCTATTGGGCTCAACTAAATTTAAATAAGCTGTACAACTTTAACGAATCACATAGTCTAGTAAATTAATCGATAAGACTCGATCAGCACTAAAAACTAAGTGGGATATTATTGAACGATCAATTATTCAGAACCTCTATCCATCAAGAAAATTAAACATCAAGTCGATTTTTTATCTAGAAAATGCTGTAGTGGGAAAATTCTAGTGATAGTGAAGTAGCTGAAATCTAATCAACAATTATGCCTGTTACCTCAAGTATTAGGAACACACACACATAGTCCATAGATTGTTGCTTGAATTTGAATGCAACTGAGATTTTCTTTGAATAAAAAAAATTATTCTTGGTGTAAGAAACTAAGTTCATGATAAAATGACATAAAATGACGAGCTTCTAAGGTAATAAAACTCTGGACAAGTATTTTTCACCAAATTAGAACTCTTCAACAGTGTGAAGCCGCTACCTCTCTAAGACTCAAACCTATGGCCTTGATATCTCGGACAGGGATCGAAACATATAGACCAACGACTAGAAGAAACCCAACAATTCACATTTTTAATTACAGTCAATTTGATTATGAAATAATATATATAACTCTTAAGAATAATTATGTAATAAAGTATTTTTGGCAACGATTTCAGTTATTTTTTATTATTGATAATCATAATAATTAATTGTATACTTAAAACGTGTCAAATATTGAATTACATTCATACATAAAACAATTTGAACGTTGGGTGGATCTAAATATATATAACTCATTGGAATTAATTATCATTTCCAAAAAGGTCATTCACAAATACACCTATAATGTTGATGATAATACTAAAATTTCTCAGATTATATTGCACTCATTTAAGTCATTAGAAAAACATATTACGTAATCATACTACCGTGTCAGTTTTCCTAGCTTATATATTGAAAATCACAAATAAAAGTGCAAATTTGTAATATAAGTACTTTAATTTCAAATTGGCAGTCGATGGTAATTCCTAGTAAATGTTTGTGAAAATGGATCTATATTATTCAACAATATAATTGTAAACTAGAAATTATTAAATATTTGATTGTTTTCAGTTGTCCTCCCAAATTTATATTGAATGATAACATAATGTTCTGTGGACACTTCCCGTTGCGATGATGATAACTTCATTCGGTCAACAACTAAATACCAGAGAGCATTACAGATTTATTTATGAGCTGGATTTACATGTCAATACTGTATAAGATAAGTTTCTACGCTGCATTGTAAGCTACCTTTAGTACAGCATAATCATGTCATAAATAAATGAGTCATTACAATTCGATTACCTGCTTTTGTACTTACTCGGAGTGCTAGTTCTAATGTGAATGTGACTGTCATTACTGATTATGAGGATTGAACATATATTATCATTATTATTATTATTATTATTATTATTATTATTATTATTACGTCATTCCTCATGTAGTTATTATTCAAGTGTATATATGATTATTAATTTTCCTTCAACAATAAAAAGTAAGGTTTCGTCCGTTTTCCAATTGTGCTAATTCCCAACACCAATGGTTATCCTTATCAAAAGCTTAAGGGTTCACTGTGAAATCAATCCTTTATGTCATTGGAACACATGTTAGATTCTTGCATAATCTATTGACTTAAATCAGTTTGTTTATGGGTTAGAATGTATCGAGTTTAAGTAATATCACTTCGATATTGCTAATAACTTTTTATGTACTCACTTGGTAATTATGATGAGTTGGATGAACACTGCCGAGGAGTCCCATAGTAGAACGTGGCGGCCGTCAGTGCTTTCCGGTTTCCAATGTTTTTTCTACGTAAGACTATTTCATGAAGTATAGTGTTTAAGTCCTATAAATTCCTTTATTAGTCTTCTTTTAATAGATTTACATTCATCTGTATCATAGTATCATAGTATTCCCTGTTTCATATAAAATCAATTAGTAAGTTATTATGACTTTCATTTCTACAAAATCCCCTTTGCCAATTGTTATATCCGCGTCTTGTATTACTTATAACTGAACGAGGAACCACTACAATTCATATGATCCAAAATAAGAAGACAAAAACAAACTGGTACAATTGAAGACTTATTCACCCCAAAGCATGATGAACACTCCAGTCGCAAATGCACTCATTTATGCATTGATCTGTATATCCAATAGTTGATTATTAATTAAGAAGTCACACATATGAAAAATGTCCAGAATGATAGCAAAATCGCATGTTGTGTGTCGTGCTGAATACTGCTTAATTACTTGCTTACTTCCGTCCGCCGGAGACGGAATTCCGTAGGATAAGATGAGATGTGCACTTTTATGATCTACCTTTTCTAATCCCATCCCTCCTTGTCGGACGGCAGCGTCGCTGTTATGCTGGTTGTCTGAAGGAAACACTTTACTCCCATCACACCTCTGTACAGTCAGCAGCACGGCTTCGCCTTCGGACCTTCAGTTTTCTGCTTTTAATCTTAGCGCTCATCAACCGACCTGTTTGGCATGATAGGACCATGAGGAACGATTGTTCCAGCCATGATAGCTCGATCGGTTCATTACGATAGGCAAGCCCGACCACCACGTCAAGGTAGCAGCAACGGTCGGGTGTAATGTTGATAATGATCATTCCTCATTCCCAAAGAAATACATGTGAACTAATAACTAAGCTATGTTATTCAACTAGGTTGTACGCCTGTTACCCCTCATGGTGGAACATAGGTCGGCAACCAGAATTATCAATGGAACATCACACTGAAATCAATCAGTGTTACACTGAATAAAATATTTCACTGAAAATAAAACAAATATTACACTTAGTAATCATTATAATGAATTGAAAACAGAAGTAATGTTGAGTAACAATTACAATAAGTCAAAAATGTAATTCCCTCTTTAGATCCCGTTAGGTCATAAGTGCTGGATGCACACCCATAAACACAACCAACGCATCATAGACTACTGGCATATAGTCGTCATTTTATTTATTTCTTCGGTAATCGTAAATGAAAGTTTTGTGTGGATAAAAAATTTCCAACATAAAATACATATTGCTACCATAACTTTCCCATATATCGACATTTTTATACTAAGTTTATAACTAATGAATGAGACTGTTTAACACATTAAAGCAAGTCTAAAATGAAATCTTTGGTTGTAGTTGGACAAAGGTGTCCTAACTACTTTGATAGGTTACTGCAAATAAAATAAAGTGGGTAGAAGCGAAAACACCAAATGAGCTTGTTTTAAATCCACTTGGTGTTTTTTTTACTTGTATCTTCTAATTGTTATTTAGGACTGCAATTGATCAGTCTCGTGTCGGCATATGTACGTCCTATGCGGATTGCCTCGATATAGCCCTAAGTCACAAACTTTTTAAGCAAAGATGGATAGTAGCTTGCAGTGGAATTCAGGACGCGCGTTTCGTCCTATTTATGACTCGTCAATTGAGTGTGCCTGTACCCCAGAGTTGATATACCCCTCACCCCATTGTACAAGCAGGTGGCTATCAGGACTAAGTAGGCAAGTGGATAACGCGATGGCGGGGTGGACATCAACTCTGGAATGCAGTTACATCCAGCTGACGAGCCCCAAACAGGATTCCACTGCTAGCTACTATCCATCGTTGCTTAATGAGCTTGTTTTAGTTACCACATAGTAATAATTTCACATTATATGTAGTGTTGTATACGGAGTTGTGGTTTAAAAGAATATACATACTGTCTGTTAATCGGACAATTTTTTTCGTGTTTTTACATGCTTTCTATATGACAGTTTATTTTAGTGTAGGTCATGACCTAGTATGGTTTAAGTAAAACCTGTCGAGTCATAAAATGAAATATCGATTTTACGTAGTGAGAGAGAGAAATGCTTAGAAGAGTATTATATTACCATGCTTAGACAGACAGAATAGACCAATAAATCTGATTCTTTCATTTGCATGTATTGAACAAAGAAGATATAGACGTAGCCTATCGCTAAACTGTCTGTCTATTACGAAAATGAATAAGGGTGTTAAATGTGTTTTGCGTTAGATGTATAGGCTCAGACTTGCTTTGCTGTTAACTTACTCATACTTACGAAATTATAAGCGTGATAATTTACGAAAATTAGTTTCCAGATTTCCTAGTGATCAGAATTCGTAGGGACAATAAACACTTTTTCGAGAGTTTGAGTCCTAATTCTTGTGTTCAGACTCCCACTTCGATAGCCGGTAGACATAACAACAGATTGAATCATTTTAATTTATGATCAAATTGTATTATTTGATCATTCGATTCAATCGGTTAGGTATCATGAACCAAACAAGATCAAGAATTTTGCCATCAGTTGACTTCTCGATAACTATCTTCATAACTCGCTTTTGATTTGGAAAATCTCATATTTCAAGTAGGTAGATAAACAACGGTAGATTTATTAAAATATGCACTTTGCAATGTCTATGTCAACAATCTCCACAAACCACTCACGTTGGTAATGATCATACGCTCACTGTCAACATTTTTAGGATGATAGTTCTCGGAGTTCTAGTGAGAAGTTTTAATCAGTGAAATTCAACCGTTTTAGGTGTGAGAAAGTTAGCCACCTATATTATTGAAAGTTTGTCGCACAATATCGCGAAGTGATTAAAGTTGGAGACGTAAACTATTGAATGAAGACTCAATGATCTGAAGGTTAAGCCCTAGCCGTGAGATCTGAATGTCCTGGGTTAAATTCCTGATGGGGCTATAGATGAGTACTTCTGATAAATCCTATTCTAGGAAGAAATAACTGTCCAGTGTTTCTTATCTTCCAGTAGTTAGATACTAAGGCTAATGTAAACTATAAAACCCAACGATCTCTACAAACAACGGACACTAGTATATACTAATCACCTGAGAATTTAGATAAACTTTGAGAATTTGTAAAGGATTATCATTTTGACCTCATTATTAAATAGAAATAAAAAAGCATCGGACGAGAAGTGTCTGAAGCTGATAATATCAGATCTAAGCTGTCAAGGAAACATACCAGAGTCTGACTATCAAAATCAAATATCTGGATGAGATTTATATGACTGCATACCGTTGAGGGTGTTGAAAGTGAAACTGGATTAACGCTTTGAAGAATGTTAGCTTATCAATACATATCTTATTATTAATCTATGTGTAAACTGTCTCAAGATTTATCACTGACAAGCCAGCTCAACGGCTATATTCAACTAAACAACACTGACTGATAATGCGTTTAACTTTTATCATCCTCAAATGCTCACAAAAAATGAGGACCTTTAGTCATTCATATGTTGATCGCAACATTAGCAAAAGTTAATTTATCAAATAACACCAGTATTTTCTGTTTTCTATGCAATAAAACCCATTAGTTTCTGTTCAAACGATTATACAATATCAAATATTCAAGCCCTGTAGAATATTTCACAGATTTTAGTTACAGGTCATAGTTGTTGGCTTAATTATCATATGAACGTTTCATAATTTACTATCAGTTTTGATTTTATATGATTTTATGTGAACATACACAACTTTATGTTTACAATATACCATTCTGGTGTAGATATGCTTACATATAATAGTATTTATGTTTTGTGCATAACAACATTTTAAACGTGATAACAATAACATTTAATTTTTACATTATTATAACTCGATTACTTAGTATACTAACTCCTGTGACCGTAATATGCTTACACGTTAACATAATAATAATAATAATAACTACTGTAACTGTAAAATATGTAGTTAGTAATTACAGTTAGTTAACATGACAAATTGAGGTCAGCTGAAGAGTCACCAAATACTGAAGTTTTCGAAATATCTAAGTAGTAAGGTCTTAGACTGTGGAACTTGGCGATGCAATTTTGAGTACCAGTTCGATCGAGATTGCAAGCACCTCTTACTGACGAGTTCCAATCAATGTAAAATCTAGGTCAAAAGTTTTATGATGACTACTTCCAACCACCTAACAATATCAGAGTTCATTGAACGACTGTTGCGTCTTAATTTGTAGTCCACGTACATGACCCTACAAAAATTTAAACTTGGGGGTTTCAAACCCGGAGATAAACATACTGAATTTGAATTCATTTCCGATTTCCTTCAGTTTATAACAAGTATTGATAAGCATCCGGTGCTACTAGTTACAAATATTTAGACTTCGAACGATCAACACTTATACACATAGTTCCCTTTATCATTTTGAAAAGAGCAGGAACAAACATTCTAGCAGAATAGCATGAATTCATTTTTTATTTCGTTGGTTCTCGTCAGCTGCTTACAACCTGTGATACTTAAAATCATAATTAATGGGTTTAAATTACTTACATAAAAGAGTTTGATTGGAAGTTATATTAAAGACATATTCATATAGTATAGCAAGGGTGTAAATAAATTTAATAGACTGAATATTGTAAATATATACCTTATGTGATGAAAGAACATTGTGACAACAGTTCAAACGGTTAGAAACAAATAAACCTTGATAGGAATAAAATGAGTAGAGTTCAGTTGATAAAATAAGATAGTTGGAATAAAACTCAATGATGTAATAAATGCAAGAAAGAGTTTAAGGAAAAAAATAAAAAAAATTATTAAGATATAACGAAGGAATATTAATCACCAAGGCAAGGAAAGATTAATAACCATCTCCTTTTGAACACATAAATCAGGCTTTTGGCGCCTGATAGCAACTGCTTCAGCAAACTTCAGAAGACTGGAGTTTGGCTGCTTACTAATCACCTTGAATGATTGTAGGGTATCGACCTGATGTCCTGTATCAAGAAGATGTTTGGTGATTGTACTATTTAGAGTCTTTCTTTCTCTTGTTCTGAGGCTTTTTGGGACATGTTCAAAAAATCTGAGATATGCCCTCCTTTCTGTTCGGCCAATGTAGCTGCTTTGGCAGGTACACGTAAATTTATAAATACAATTGGCGGTAACATGAAAAGGATGCTTATCAACTGTTGATTGAGTTATTGAGCATGTTGTTTTATACAGAATTTGAAGTTTGGCCGCCGGATAAGTTCTGGCTAGCGCAGTATTCAGTCTCCTGTTGATTGTGTTTGCAACCTTGTCACCTTTGAAGTTAAGATTTATAGTTATTGGTTTTTTATTGACAGTAATTACTTCAGTATTGTTTTCTTTACGCTTCTTATACTTGTCAATAAACTTTTGTGGGTAAAAGTTGTCTCGCAGGCATTTTTCCACTTTCATCAATTCTTCTTCGAGTTTGTCAGTGGTACATATCTTTTCTGACCTATAAAATAGTGTTTTAACTAATGCCTTCTTGTAACGGAGTGGACAAAAGCTATTGAAATTCAGGTAAATGCCATTCCAAGTACTTTTTCGATAAATCGAACGTTGGACTGTCCCGTCTCTCCTACGTTTTATACCAACATCAAGAAAGTGGAACATGTCATTCTGTTCGTGTTCCATGGTAAATCGTATGTTAGGATGAGCGTTATTGAAGTGTTTTAGCATGCGGATTGCATGCTGTTTATTGTTACAGACAATAAACGTGTCATCAACATATCTGGAATATTCCGTCGTTTCGCCAATCGTCTGTCTAAGCACCATGTTTTCAAGATACCCCATCAACACTTATTTGGAAGTATTATTGCAAACTTGTTTAGTTTATCCCCGCTACGTTGTTGGTTAACGTTTCCTCTTAGTTCTCTAGTCTTGCTCAGATTCTTGCACATCAAATTCCATCCAAACACCATTTGGTTAAAAAAATTATTGACGAGTGTACGTTACAGGAAATTGAACAAAGACATTCGTAAACTCATTGATAAAGGTTCAGATTGCATTTCTTCATTCTGGTGAGCTATAAAATTTTAATACATTTCCAGTATGTCTATAACTATGATCTCTAGTTTCTGAGACAGGTCTATATATGATTTATAGATGATCTACCTTCCAATTAGAATCTGAAATTATTGTTCAGACGTTTTTATTGAAGATTGGACTAATTTGTACGTGGTATTCATCCCATAATAACATCAATTAAGGTACGACTGAAAACCTGCGAGGGCTGAAGAGCTGTTTTGCTCTATATGTGACTCTCCGGAAATTCGTTCTCTTATACGGGTTAGGAAATAATCATTGAGCATTCCGAGTTAATAGCGACAGCTTAACCCATAAACTAATGAGTTAATACTAAATGGTCAACATTCTCAATTTCATTCTGTTTTCAGCACAACATAGTGATCATCAAAATACTGCAAAGCTCCTTATATTAATTTTCAGTCTACATAATTGTGTTTATGATTAAATCGATTGTTACATTTTGAATTGGAAACATACAATTAAAATTCATGATAAAACTTCAATCTTCATTGTGTATATTAATTCAATAAAACATAATCTTAAAATCAGTGGCAAATTATAGAAAAATATAACAAAATCGGTTATCTAGTCAAATGCTTTATATATTTACTAAATATAATATCAATCTTATCCATAATAATCATTAATCTATCACAAAAAAGGATTTCTTTTTAAACTAACTAAGCTAGAGGAACAGAGAAGAATTTCAAAATTTGATTGATATATTCATTATAATAATGTACTGACTGGTTTATGATATTATTGTGTTATAGGATTTGGCAGTAGTCAACTGTAAGATCCATTACATTATTAAATTAATCATTTATAAGCTTGAAATGTAGACTATTGATTCATATTAGTGATGTGTATTCATAGTATGTAGGAGACTAATCTTCATTTCAGGTTTGAATCTATGTCAAAATCAGTAATATTATCACTGGATATTCCAGTCTTAACCAACTTTCCGTAGTAATTGAATAATAATGAATGTTTCGTCTTTGGTTTTGACCGAATTATATCATGCCATTACGATATAATTACTTGATTAACTGACTTGACATCTCTTTACCCACTGATAATTGTGTAGCGACACTAGGTTTTATGCATAAAATGCATAAATTCATACCAAATATAATTCAAATACATTTTAATTGTAGTCAAATGGTTCGATAAAGTATGGGATATCCTTTGATTTTACTCATTTCGTTTTGAAAGAATGAGACTTGGCCGGGTGACTGATCTATACCTTTGAAACTATTCCTCACTGTTTCTTAAATTAAACAACTGAGAATAATAATATCAGTAATCGACCTTATCACAGACACCGTTTAGTGTTTTATGATCGTGCACTGTAACTAACCATTTAAGGACAGATGCTCATATCCAACTCTGAGCCACAGATTTCGAGTTTGAGTTGTTTTAACTACTCACCTATCGAATAGATGGAGAAGGGTTTATACCTGAGACTCAACGGCTGAATGTTGATTAATTTAGTATAAGTTTGTTTAGGTAGACATTTATACATCTGTTAAATTGTTGGAAAATCATGGTATTTGAGGGACATGGTGTTGATTGTATAAATTACAACAGCTATTTCATATATGGAGATTATGAATGTATGTAAAGAGTGGATTCGAGCGATTAGATTAAGGTTAGGAAGGGATTTTTCCTCTTTCATTAAGTTGATGATGATCATATTTGGTGAAACCATACAGCACTGCAAACCTAGTTCCCTCTGAATTAACAGTACAATGGTATTGATGAGATAAATGTGCAGACTGCGACATAGCTTACATAAAAGCTCTTCATAAAATCGGGTTTGACACAAACGAATAAATTATAAATTCACTTTTGATTACCTCAAGAGTATGTGGTATTCCAAAGGTACGAGGAGAATTAAGTGAGAACGCAATACTGAGTTATCTCAAGTAACAGAAATCACCCTTGATAATGTTCAAATCATTCAGGTCGTGTTTAAATATCACCTTAAAATAAATTGCAATTTATTCAACACAAAGAAGTGAATAAACACAGTCTGATATACATATACATGGATAAATAAATAAACAAACAAACAGATAGATAGATAGATAGATAGATAGATAGATAGATAGATAGATAGATAGATAGATAGATAGATAGATAGATAGATAGATAGATAGATAGATAGATAGATAGATAGATAGATAGATAGATAGATAGATAGATAGATAGATAGATAGATAGATAGATAGATAGATAGATAGATAGATAGATAGATAGATAGATAGATAGATAGATAGATAGATAGATAGATAGATAGATAGATAGATAGATAGATAGATAGATAGATAGATAGATAGATAGATAGATAGATAGATAGATAGATAGATAGATAGATAGATAGATAGATAGATAGATAGAAGATAGATAGATAGATTTCCATATTGGTTAATCTATGATTGTAAATCATACATTATGGATACGTTCACTTTGTAAACTTTTGTAAATACTAGAATATGTAACAGTAACAAAAACAAATAACTCTGAGAAATTTTTTGTACTTTGAAATTATTTTAATATTTACTATGTAATCTTTGACCAATTTGTACCATTTAGTGCCTTCTGTTATCTGCCTAGATTTCTCGATCTATATATATATATATCTTTGTTTGTTCAGATGAGATTATTTCACATTTGTGTTATGCTCACTGATTTTTATCATAAATCAGCACAATCTTTCGAATGACAAAATTACACACTTTGTTTTGCACGAATGTTTGCAATAAAACTTGAAACTACACTAAAAAACTAGTTAATTTTATAGTTGGATTGTGACTTGCAGTGAAATCTAGGAAAAGCGTTACATTCTAGTCAAAAGTGCTAAAGTTACAATGTTAATGTTCACATAGAAATTTAAAAAGCACATAATTCATCTCTTTAAACTTTAACACAAATTACTTAGTCCAGATATTCAATCATTTGTTTATCTGTTGTAATTTATTCTGTCTTAATTAGCTAGTTCAAACAATAGACTGTTAAAGAGATGTTTATTCTATCGCTGTTGATAATAATAATAATAATAATAATAATAATAATAATAATGACTTCAATCTAATTAGTCCTTAACATATTTATAACGTGCTCTGTTCAGTACAAATATTTAAACAAAAGTTAGAAAAACTTGATTTGTACACATTTTAGAGTATATCGATTCTATGCTTTTCAAAATAAATTTGTTCAATCTTTATTTCTATCGTTTAGAATATTCCTAGAATTTTTCAGAAGGTATACTGTTGCTGTTGTCGTTTTATAATTTCATTGCCATCATAGGTACTATCAGTCTGAGTTTTAGAAATACAAAAAAAGTATCAGGGAGAGATAATTTAACATGAAGGTCAGTCGAATTACCCTAAATTTTGTATAATACAATTATTATATACTCATTTTATCGATTTATTGGACAAACTAATCGCGTTATTGACTTATAATTAGGTAACGATAAATCGTCTGGGTTAGACAGATTCAAGGTAGTGGGATTTAGGTGAAATCTAATCGGTTGCATAGTTTGTTACACCCATAATTAACAACCTTTACAGTTCAAGTGTTTATCCGATTGATTATCATTTAACATTGTCTTAATAATATTAAAAATCTGGAACACAAAGTTTATCGATTATGAAAGGCGACTGACCTTAAAGTCTATCACATATACTTGACCGCAACATCGGATGAGTAATATAATAACAGGTTCATTTTTAAGATAAAGGAGTACTTTTACAAATGTATATGAAGTATTTATTTTCACATTTAACGGTTCACGGCAAATTGATCCAAGGATTTATCATGTTATCAATTATCGATCGACCATGGTGAACAGTATTCATATGACATAAATCAATCGGCAGAAATGAATTTTGGCAGCTTGATATTTCATCTCTACACTAAATGTGTCGATGTTAACAACATAAATTATTGAGAATTGAGAATTTTTGTATGAATGGAAGGTTAGATAATCATTAATAACCTGGAAAGACTGGATGACCGCTCCGTCCTACTATCAGGCTCCTCAACAATGAAAATCCATGACTCCACGTCTGGAAAATCAGATCGAGAACTTTTATTCTCGCACATGAACGCTTAACGTCGAGATTACTTAACCGAAATTCGATGGCATTGGAAAATGATTGAGTAACGCCGTGAACTGACCGGAAATAGGACTGTAAACCGTTGGGTCCCAGCTCAGTCGTCTAGATGTCATGCATTCACACGTGAGACCAAAGGAACTGGGTTGGATTCCCGATTGCGAGGTCTTGGATGCCCATTACTGAGGAGCCTCATACTAGGACAAAACGGTCATCTAGTGCTTTCAGGTTTTTACTGGTTTTCTGAGATCAGCTCGTGATTTGGAAAATGTGAATATTTATATTTGGATTCAGTGGTTTGCAGAAGTTATTTTAATTTGTAGCAGGTATTCGATAAGAATTGATTTCAGTTAGGATATGTTATGACTTAAAAAAATACTAATGTATCTAATTATTATATTTTGTGAATATAATTGGCTTCTTGGCCCTGTATAGCTGAATAAGGAAAGGGGCAAGACTGTAAATAAAGAGTTTATTATGCAACAATCATAAATCTCCAAATGGATCATCCACTGATTCAAAACTTTATTAAAATACACTGAGTTAGATACAGCATTTACTGATCTGGTCAATAATTAAATTGGAAAGTAGTCGGCATTGATTAATTAGTTGCGTTCACATAATTTTCAATATTAATCGACTAGACTGCTTTGTTTAACAATTACAATTAAATTACTGAATCATATATTTTAACTCCGCCTGTAGCTCTTCTAGAGTTGCTGCCATTCCCAAGCCCGGGTAATGAAAGAAAGTTGGGAGTGAGTTCGGCAACCCCATCCCATAGAAAAAACCTTGCCAAAAAAACACTAACCAGATTAAACAAATTAAGCCATTTAAACTCTACCCTGTCAGTTGAAGGGAGAATTATGACACCTCATGATGAAAGCCGGTATTCTTCAGAAGTCACATGGCTGATACTCCTTCTAATAACCAGAATAACCATTATTATAGGTGCATGGAATTTCCGGACAATGTGGGAAACAGGAAGGACCAGTCAAATAGCAACGGAAATGAGGAGATACAACTTGGTGGTTCTCGGAATCAATGAAACCCACTGGACCCAAGCTGGACAGCAAAGGCTAGATACGGGAGAGATCCTACTTTACTCCAGCCACAAAGAGGAAATTGTTCCACACACTCAGGGAATTGACCTGATGCTGTCCAAAGAAGCACGAAATGCACTTATAGGATTGTAATCTCATGGACCCAGGATCATCAAGGCATCCTTCAAAACAAAGAAGGAGGGAATTACAATGAATGTTATCCAATGTTATGCACCCACCAATAATAGCAATGACGATGATAAAGATCAGTTCTACGAGGGGCTGCAATCGATCATAGCGAAGTGCCCAGTAAAGGACCTGATTATCCTGATGAGAGATCTAAAGCCCAAAGTCGGAATGAACAACAACGGTTATGAAGATATCATAGGACGACATGAACTAGGGGAAAAGAAACGAGGATTGCGAGAGATTTGCAAACTGACGTGCATTCACCAAGTTATTCATAGACAGCCCAATATTTCCACATAAGCACATACACAAAGCTACGTGGGTCTCACTGGATAACGCCACGGAGAACCAGATAGACGATATTTGAATCAGTAAACAATTCAGAAGGTCAGTGAAAGACGTGAGAATCAGGCGAAGAGCTGACATAGCTTCAGATCACCACCTGGTTATAGCCGAAATCAAACTGAAGTTAAAGAAACACTAGACAACTGGGGAAACAGCAACACAAAGTTTCAATACAGCCTTCTTTCGAGATACTAATAAACTCAACGAATTTAAGATAACTTTCAAAAACAGGTCCCAAGCCTTACAAGATTTACTCAAAGAAGTAGAAACTACTATGTAGCAAAATTAGAAAGGGATGAAAAAGGCACTAACTTCAACGTGTCAGGAGGTTGTGGGCTGTAATAAGACTCATCATAAAGAATGGGTCTCTATGGAAACCCTGGATAAGATTCAAGCACTGAAGAACAAGAAGACAGTAATTAAAAACAGCCGAACGAAAACAGAGGAAGTCAAGGCACAAAGTGAATACACTGAAGCAAACAAGCAAGTGAAGAGAAGCATTAGAGCTGACAAGCAGAAATTTGTGGGTAAGCTGGCAACGACAGTGAAATAAGCTGCAAGAGAAGGAATTATGAAACAACTATATGACACGATGAAGAAACTAGCAGATAAATATTTTAAAAGCAGTGAGACCGTTCATGGACAAAGAGGGCAAGCCAATCACTGGACTTCAAGGAGAGAGGAAAAGATGGGTAGAACACTTCGAGGAACTCCTAAATCGACCAACTCCACTGAATCCACCTGACATCGAAGTAGCACCTACAGATCTTTCTGTAGATTTCACTACACAAAGGATAGAAGAAATCAGGATGACCATCAGAAAAATCAAGAGCAGGAAAGCAGTAGGACAAAACTATGCACCAGCCGAAGTACTAGAGTCAAACATGGAAGTAACTGCAAACATTCTTCACGTCCTATTCGGGAAGGTTTGGGAGGAAGAACAAGTGCCGACAGACCTCATCAAGGTACCAAAGAAATGAGATCTGAGCAAATGCGTGAACTAAAGAGGTAACACACTACAGACTGTACAAGGAAAAGTTTTCAACAGAGTGTTACTGAACCGAATGAAAGATTCAGTAGACGATCAACTTCGAGACCAGTAGACTGGATTCTGTAAAGATCGGTCGTACACAGACCAAATCGTGACACTACTGATCCTCGTTGAACAATCAATTGAATTGGGACTCGTCACTACACACCAACCTACTTGACTATGAGAGAACGTTTGACAATGCGGATAGGAGAACACTGTGGAACCTTATTCGACACTATGGTGTGACTGAGAAAATCGTCAACATCATGCGGAATTTATACGATGGACTACAGTGCTAAGTGGTGCATGGAGGACAGCTGACAGATTCATTCCGAGTGAGGACCGGAGTCAGACAAGGATGCTTACTCTCTCGCTTTCTTTTTCTTCCGGTGATCGACTGGATTATGAAGACCTCTACATCTCAGAAGAATCACGGAATACAATGGAAAGCTCGGAATCAACTAGACGATTCGGACTTCGCAGATAAACTATTCCTTCTGTTCCGGACGTACCATCACGTGCAGGTCAATACAACCAGTGTAGCAACAACCTCTGCATCAGTAGGCGTCAAAATATACAATTGGAAGAGCAAGATCCTGAGAACACAGACACAATCACGCTTGGTGGAGAAGTTCTGAAAGATGTGGAAACCTTCACGTATCTGGTCGGCATCATGGATGAACGGGGCGGATGTGATGCGGATGTAAAGGCGAGGATTGTCAAATTAAGGACCTCATTCATACACCTGAAGAACATGTGGAACTCAAAACAACTGTCAATCAACATCAAAGTCAGAATCTTCAATATGAACGTCAAGACAGTCAGATCTATTGTATGGATTCGAAATTTGGAGAACAACCACAACCATCATTAGAAAATTACAAGTAATTTATAAACAATTGTCTACACAAGATATTCAATGTCCGTTGGCCAGATACCATCAGCAGTATGGTACTGTGGTAGAGAACAAACTAGGTTGCAACTGAGGAGGAAACTATGGAAGGATGCTTTATGTGGATAGGATATACATCACGGAAATAATCAAACTGCGTCACATGGTAAGTGCTTACCTGGAATCCTGAAAGGAAAAGGAAAGGGGTGGATCGAAGAACACTAGGTCTGGAATTGTAAGCAGACATCAAAAGGATGAATAGCGATTGGAAAGATTTGGAAAGGATTGATTAGGACAGAGTTGTATGGAGAATGCTGTTGGGCAGCCTATGCTCCTCCACGAGGGGTAACAGGCGTAATCAAGTCAGTAAATTATATATTTTGCTTCTTCCTAGTCAGGTAACAAAGAACACCAGAGGATAATGAACTGTTGTCTTGTTCCATCATGTGATAATTCAGTAGTGAACACTTCTAACTCTGTCAAGGATTAAAACTATGTTATCACTTTTATAAAATATATTTCACAGGAAATTTTAACTTATTAATAGCATCATAAGCTTTATGTATGATTGGGATATGTTAAATGAGATGGATTTGTATGTCAATATTTACTTACTGTATACTATAAAATGTCGTTTTTGTCAACTCTGACGGTTGAGATGTTTCGTAGTATTTTTGCGCAAGTAAGACCATTGTTTACGTAAATATTTGTGTTGTGATGAACTGGTCTATTTTTCCGTGATAATATAACCCTTATAATGTACTGTTCATCTAATTTCAATATGATTATATAAGCTGAGAAGTTTTCTAGGACAGTATAATTTTCACTACAAACGAATTGAGAAGTGACCACTAAGGAAATAAGACAGCTAATAATTTGAAGCAGGAGGAAAATTGATCGGTCATTGATCGTCAAACAAAAGAATAACGGTAAATTTACAAGATTTTTGTTGCATAATAAATTTCTACTCATTAGGATATCACAAATATGTATCATTATTTGATTCAGATTTTTTTATTTATTAAATAAGAACTTTCGTCTAAATTTGATCGAATAGTTTCCCAATATTTGGGTGCCGTGTTGATGCGAGATAGTGAAGAATATATTGTAAAAGCTCAGCGAATGAATTTGAAGTAAATCCAACGTTTATTTGAACACATAAATATTGATAAAAAGGGGCACCGAATATATAAGTGCCACACAAGTCACTTGACTTGTGTGTGGGCTGTGATACAAGCACAAGAAAACTGTCACGTCATTTTAGATTCAAATATTTCTATCTTAAAATTATTCACTCTCTGTTCATAGTACATTAGAAAATTAAGGATACGATAAACAGAATCGAAGTTTAATTAATTGGTTTATATTTTTGATCAAACAATTTCACTTATTTGATAAGTAACTTATAGATCTCTAGTAAGATCATAAATTTGCATTGCTGTGGACGCTTTCAAAAGAAAGTTGGATCAACTGAAAGACAACGATTCCCAAGACTAACACAGGCCATGTCACCTTCTTTCCTTTTCATACTGAAACCGAAATCGAGATGGCTGATTGTAAAGTTATATTTATCGAAAGGACACATGAAGTGGATAAAGCTTAAATTTTAATAGTTTCTCTTCAGTAAGCTACAAAAGATCCTTGGTTAGAATGCTCTTCAATCATGTCCGAAGATTATGTTCAGAAGATAAAACTGAAGAGGAATTAACCTTAGTTGAACGTTTTTCATGTGATTATGGCTACCCTATGAAATTCATGACCATGTATGGGAAGACTAAAACGAAGGGAATAAAATATGCTGTTGTTAAAAAGAAGCTTGTCCTCCTAAAACTTGGCTTCAAGGGTGACTAAGTAGGTGGAGAGACTGATTCCAGATTAAAAGTCATAGTAAGACGGTCATGTCCAGCTTCTAAGCTTATCTCTCTGTGTCAAACAAATTGCTCATTTAAACAGTCATGCGTAGAAAAATTCCCACCTTATGTTACTTCTAATTGTATCTACTAGTTTACATGTACGTGCCAAAGCACATACATCGGGAGAACGGAAAAGAGCGTTAATGTCCTCATTGCTGAGCACATTCCACAGAACCTTAGACTAAGAGGATATTACGTTTTCAGCAATGTGATCAAAACAATTAACACGTGAACATGAATATAAGAAACAACCGATATTATTAAAGGTAAGCCACTACTTTGTTTCATGTTAGGTTGTCTAATAACTGATAGGTCTAACTATATAACTTGTTTATACATGTAATTTGTCATTTGTGTTGTACGTAATTTGTTGTGAAACCTGTGTAAAATCAGAATGAACTTGTTTGTATGGGTTTCGTCATTTACATTCTGACTTCTATAATCAAAAACAAACAAATAAATATTTTCAATGGTTAAGATCATGAGTCAGTTGAAGCTAGACCACCATGGAAAAGCTGGAAGCACTGGACGGCCGTTTCGTCCCACTGTGGGACTCAGCAGTGCGCATCCACGACCTCACCCCCCGCGAGATTCGAACCCAAGACCTACTGGTTTCGCTCTCGAGCACTTAACCACTAGACCACTGAGCCGGAACCCGACGCGCGAGACCAGTAGGTCCTGGGTTCGAATCTCGCGAGGGGTGAGGTCGTGGATGCGCACTGCTGAAGGGTCCCACAATAGGACGAAACGGTCGTCCAGTGCTTCCAGCTTTTCCATGGTGATCTGGCTTCAACTGACTCATGATCTTAACCATTGAAATTACTGTAATATCCACAAAGCCCATGTGATATAAGTAAATATTTATTCGGATATAATTTGCCTACTTATAAGTAGAATATAAACAAGTCACGTATTTATACAGTTTGACAATTCAGCTGTTCGAAATCTCTTCTTACTCAACGATCACAAAGCCAGTCAAACTAGAATTTAAAGGTGATGGGATATGAACGTATATTTGTATCAAAAACCTATGTACCTTGGTGTATTGAATCTAGGGTGACTAATTATCGTAGGAAATGGGTAGCACGATGTATCTCAACGTGATCTGGTCCAGGTGCTTGACTGAGTGCCTTCAACTAAGGTTATGATCAGTAAAATTAATAAAGTTAGTATCATAGCCGAAGTCTTGTAAATATATTTGTTTGGAGATCTATTTACCACTACAAACTGTTGAATCATACCGTTATTTAACAAATATAGTAGTAGACGGTGGTACTAGAGATAGCCGTTAAGTTATTGGAAGTGTTCAAAAAAATTTTTAAGTATGATTGTAATATTGTGTAACTATCTGAAAGTTTATAAAACTATAGTACGGGAAGGAGGAAAAATTGATAAGCATGAAATATGAAAGTCAATTGTTCACTCAAAAGAACTGGAAGTAGATGAAGAATAAATAGAGTGAAGAAATCTCTTTTAAGTTAGATTTTTATCATGGATATTCACTAATATATAATTATTGAAAAAACCGAACAGTTGCTACTTTGCATAATATGTAAAAAGAACTAACGAAATACTTTAATGAAAGATCAGTATAATAATATGTGTAGGGAGTCTTCTTTTCAGAAATTTAAAACAATTAGTCCCTTTGATAAAAATATAATAATAATGTAAGAATCATGAGAAGAATGTTGAGAATATGTAGAAATATAAAGTGGACGAAATTAGATAATTGTTTAAATACTGTTGAAGGAAAGAGTTTAATCGAAGTTCATGTAATTATCACTCAATACAACTGTTTGATGTTATTTCATTGTTATAAATCATATATATTAGTATAAAGTCATGATGAAAATCTAATTGAAAAGAGATTTCTTCTCTCCGTTCGTTCTTTTTACTAAATGTCAAATGTAGGTGAAGACAAAGAAACATGAATGTGGTAATAGCTACCCATTACAAGGCACAAAAAAAGAATGAATGTTAGGACAATCGATGAATGAAGGATCCAGCAGATAGCTTCTGAATCAAGAATTCACATTTGAATTGGTCACTTATTAAAGTTTCCATTGTGTGTAAAACAGTCTGAACTGTACCCTATTTGAGTCAGTTCGTTCGATGTAGTGGGTAATTATCAGTCATAATTCTAGTGAACTTATGTGACCAAAAGGAACTATTTGTTAATGAATTGTCTTACTGGTTAATAGATATGAGGTCAAATGATTGAAAAGACCAGTAGAAAATGTATGATTAATGTTATCGATACAAAATGACCCTTAAAAGTATATGAAAGTCTTTACTGTATTGCCTTTCCTTCACTCCATAGTCAAATTTTTATTTATATTACAAATCTTTTAAATATCCAATAAATATATTGAAATATTATATGTATTTAAGTTTAGATCACAATCTGATCTCAGCTAGACCACCACTAAAAATCTGTTAGCATTGAAAGACTATCTCGTTCTGGTACGGGGTCCCTGGGCAGTACGTAATCACGACCCCGAAGCCTGGAACTGAACCTGGTTTTTTTATTTTCAAGCTCGAGACCCAACCTCCACACGACTGATACGGAATCCGAGGGTGTTAATGCTAACTTCAATCAATATATGGTGTTGCACAACCCTCATCTGTCGTCTGTGGTGGGTAATTGTCTCATATTCGACACAGATTGGACTCCATTGATCACGGCTTCTCACTAGAAGTCCAGGAGCTACATCTTGAAGCTAGTACATACTGACTGACAGAGATCCTTCTAATATGGTTTTTAGTGAATATAATTTACCTTGCTAACCAGATTAATGAACAGATGACGACAATGACTATTGAACATATGTCTTCTTTCATGTAAGTTATATTTCGAGTCAATTAACTGTCGCCATATGAGTGATTAGACGAGTGAATACAGTTCCGCTTATGTACATTGCTCCAACAGAGCAGGAGAATATGCAGATCCAGATTCTGTTTTTAATCACTTCTTCACATGTACTGAATCTCCAGTATTAGTAGTAGAATCTTCAGTAGACTGGATAATGAAGACCTCTACATCTCAGAAGAATCACGGAATACAATGGAAAGCTCGGAATCAACTAGACGATTCGGACTTCGCAGATAAACTATTCCTTCTGTTCCGGACGTACCATCACGTGCAGGTCAATACAACCAGTGTAGCAACAACCTCTGCATCAGTAGGCGTCAACATACACAATGGAAAGAGCAAGATCCTCGAATACAACGCTGAGAACACCGACACATTCTCATTTCCTACAGTTGAAGAACATATGGAACTCAAAACAACTGTCAATCAACATCAAAGTCAGAATCTTCAATATGAACGTCAAGACAGTCAGATCTATTGTATGGATTCGAAATTTGGAGAACAACCACAACCATCATTAGAAAATTACAAGTAATTTATAAACAATTGTCTACACAAGATATTCAATGTCCGTTGGCCAGATACCATCAGCAGTATGGTACTGTGGTAGAGAACAAACTAGGTTGCAACTGAGGAGGAAACTATGGAAGGATGCTTTATGTGGATAGGATATACATCACGGAAATAATCAAACTGCATCATGAGACAAGCCCTAACTTGGAACCCTAAAGGGAAAAAGAAAAGAGAGAGGCTAAGAAGCACATTGCATCGTTAACAGACATCAGAAGGATAAATAGCAACTGTATACAACTGGAAAGTATTGCCCAGGACAGAGATGCATGTAGAATACTTTTGGGTGGTCTATGGTCCCCTACGAGGTGTAACAAATGTACGTAAGGCTTTATATTTAAATGGCAAAGCAAATTCATGATAAAAAAATTTAAGTCAGAGTTCGCTAAATCAATAAACATTCAGCTGGATTCATCTATCATTTTTCAATGTAGTAAATCATCTTTCAATCTAATTAACGTTTGCTGATGTTACTTCGAATATCGGTCAATGTAGATTGGTGAGTTTTTGAGGAATTTGTCGTGTTACTTATAAGTAGATAATAAAAATGTAAACATATTTCGGTCACATGACTTGTTTAGACTCCATAATTTGGATAGCATCGATCTACTCATTTTTTATTAAGTTAAGGTTGTTCTCTATTAGTAGTGTTTGTATTCTTCTATTATTTCAGTTCGCATTTTTCCAAACGTTTTTTTTGTTGGACGTATCAATGTTTTTTGTTACACAATCCCTCTGCAAGTTCATACTCAATCTATCTACCCAAGTAAAAAATTCGAATGATAAGTTTTGATTTGGATTCCCTGAGTACTTTAGATATTTTAACTGGTCTAGACTATATGTGAGCAACTAAAATTCATCGTTTCTAAGCTACATATTTAAATTTCACTAAATAATCAGAAATGTAAGAAAACCTGACTTTGGGACACAGGAGAATGGGTGACATCAACTAGTTAGAAGGCAATTACTAAACATTTCTTGGATAAAGAATATCAGGTCGATACCTTGCATTTTTTCAAAGTGATTAATTAACAGTCAAACTCACGTCTTTTGGTGTTTGCCAAAACTATTGCTATCAGGTGTTATAAACCTGATTTATGTGTTCAAAATGAGATGGTTGTCAATCTTTCTCTGCCTTGGGGCCAAACATTCCTTTTTACATCATAAGAATTCTGTTCAAATCTTTCTTTCATTTAATTACATCACCACTTCTTTTCACTCTGAGTGTTTTCTGGATTAATAATCTTATTTTTCCGACTGAGCTTCACTCATTTTATTCCTATTAAGGTTTACTCATTATGTAGTCACTTGTTCCTGGTCCTTTGAACTCTTATTGCAATCAGTGTTCTAGAATGTTCTTTTGCACCGCTGAGGAGTCCCGCAGTAGGACGAAACGGCCGTTCAGTGATTCCAGGTTTTCTATGGTGGTCTAGTTTCAGTTGACTCATGATTTAACTATTAAAATCTATAAGATATATATTTCCAATATTTTATTTAATCTATTAAATTTATTAACACCATTGCTATACTATACTGATGTTTATTCAAAGTAGCTTTCAACTAAACTCTTTTATGTAAGTAATTTAAACCCATTTTATAATAGTAGTTATTATTTTCAAGTATCTCAGGTTGTAAACAACTGACAAGAACCAAACAAAATAAAATGAATTCTGTTCAAATATTTGTATTCATTCATTTCTAAATAATAATGGTAACCGTGTGCATGAAATTGTACTTTCAACTACAAATACAAATAAAGTAGGCCAAAACTTATTGCTTTATGAAAACGATGGCTTGAACTAATCCATATGCTTTTCTTTAATATTACTAAGTAAATGATTTTTTTACATTCCGTAATGAAATCAAATTTATTGAATCATCAATTTATATAAGTAGTATTTCAATAACAAAAGTAAGAATTCTTCATTTTTCATATCCATTTTACATATGAATTATTTTAAAAATAAATTTTCCTAGGATCTAGAACTGTCTCACATAATTGATCCACGAAATACATCAGCTATATGAATGAACATTTTATTGTTCAATGTGTAGTTTGTTGTACATTAATGATGATCTATGTTCATTCATTTGTTCTTTTATTTTTAATATATAAACATTTTTAAAGTAAAGATCTATTGCAACTAGTTATTACTATCTATTTAATTGTGTAAACACTGTTACAGCCGAATTATACTACTATACTGACGGATCAAATAGGTCAGTGAAAGCGATTAAACATTAGACTTTCGTATAATATTAAGAAAAGTAATGCTGACAATCAGTCGTTTGATGATTAGTCTCTGATGAAGATGCCTTAACAAGCTAAGTGGAATGAAAGGATCTAATTATATATGCATATATATAGGTACAAAGTTATATGAGATACTTGTTCATTTTGATACGGCTTATATTGTCCGAGTTATTCGGCAATACCAATTTGGTGTTCTTTTACTTGAAGGAGTTAACTCCTAGAAAACCTATACTATTAGTACTTGATTGTAGAAAAGTACTCCTATAATTTAAATATGCTTAAATAAATTCATATTGATAAGCCGTGATCAGAGGACCAAAATCAAGTTGGGTGGTAAACAATTACCCATTGATAACAACGGAAGCTGGTTGTACTGTTAACTTAATTGATTTAAGTTAGGGATTATCATCTTCAGATGCCCGCTAAGTAGTCTAAAGATTAAGTGTTTGCACTTCAGACCGATCTTGGGTTCGATTCTCAAATGCAAGGCCTTGGTTACCCAATGTCGAGTCTCGTAGGTTTCCACGGATTACCTAATGTAGGTTATTTCATGATTTCGACAGCACAGCGATGTGTTTAGATAATCGAGCTACCAGCTCCTACCATCTAGATATTTCAATTAGTTTTTGTTTGTTTTAACACACTACTGCGTTCACTAATCGCATAACCTATTCAAGCGCGTTTATGAAACATTTATGACTTATCGCTTCACAAAGTACAAAAAGTACAGTCAGAGAAATTGTGGTGGCTGGAAACGTGGATTGCAAAGAGTAAAAATCGAACAGACGGCTATTTCTGGGTGGCTGACTTCGAGCTGCTGATCACTAATTGGTAATGTGGACTATCTGCAATTCCTACTACATATAAACATCAACATTACAATACGATATTGAGTACTAATCAACATTAAAACAAATATTTGTCTCAGTCTCTCTTTGGAAAGGACAGGAGGCCAGGTGGCCTGGCAATGATGGTCTCAGTTGATTCAACATTCTCCATGACAGGAGACAAAGGATAAGGGTTAGTGGAGCTCTCTCATTGTGAGAACTTGTAAAAGGTGGAGTTCCCAAAGGCACAATCTTCTGTCCTCTTCTATTTTTACTTTATGTGAATGAATTGCCAACTGCAGAAAAGTCATCCGTTTTACTCTTCGCCGATGAAATAAAGATCTGGAGACCCTTACACAGTATGTCAGATAGAATAGTATTACAGGATGATCTCAACTTATTGGTGGCATGGATGGATGGATGGATGGTCACTAGAAGTGAATCCTAACAAGTGTGTGGTGATGCAATTAAGTAACTATGACGATTTGTATCACTACATAATACGTGGATTCGTGCTACCCAAAGCAAGAAACTATAAAGATTTAGGAGTCATATTAAGCAGTGGTCTCAAAACCAATAGTCGCTGTAAGGCTGCTGCTGCAAAAGGCTATAGGATGGTATGGTTTATTCGTAGGTCTTTCCAGTATTTAGATGACGAAATGTTTAAATTATTATACCCGATTTACGTGCGACCACATTTAGAATATGGGACTCAAACAGCGAGTACTTGTTTCAAGTATGAAGCAGATATGTTGGAGAGTCCAGAGATGAGGTACTAAGATGGTAAAAGGTCTATCTGGCCTATCTTATGAAGACAGACTGAGACACCTTAACTAGTTTCTGTTATCTTACCGTAGAATACGGGGTGATCTAATATTAGCTTATCGTATACTGAACGATGACCTTGGTATTGTAGGGCCAGTGAAATGTCACTGAGCCCTAGCCAAATCATCGGGCAGTTGGAACACTGAATGTCGAACAGATCGTCGCTCCCTGCCAAGGTCAAGTAAAACCAACGCGCATCAGTTAATCGTATGCCATGGACTGGCCCATGCGGCAGTGGTCTTACTTTCGCTTGTATCTACCTTAACCAATATATTTCTGTAATAACGTCCTCTGTGTTGTACAGTCTTCAAAGCATCTATGGTACCTTGATACGTCAATGGGGTAGTCCACGTAAGGTGCTGACCACGAGGTGTGACTTCGACGTTAGCTGGTTCGTCACACCATTCCCGTCTTATTCGAGTAGGTCTCCAATCATTTTCGACATAGATCATCTACGTTGGTGATCTACAGTATTAACATGCCGTATCTTTTACTTACGTCTAGGACTGATCATTTGAGAGGACATTCGAAGAAAGTTCAAAAACCGAGATCAAATCTTTTACGTCTGGAGTTTCGTCTCTCGTACCGAGTAGTGAATTACTGGAATTCTTTACCGGAACACGTAATGTCAGCGCCTTCTGTTGATATATTTAAAACAAGATGGGACACCCACAGTGTTACAAGCTGCTCTAAAATAAAGTCATCAGCTAAGCAGATTGGGCTGCGATAGACGACACCGAGTATAAATATACAATATCCGATAGTGAGCTTACTGCGAATGACTTTGTAGTGTCGATTACTATGTTAAGCCCATATAACTTATTCTAGCCTCTGGGCAGGCCAATATATCTATTCTTCTTGAATCACGTCCTGACCTCGTTGGTCATTTACTTATCTACCCTGACTATTTTTATATCAGCGTATGTGTGTATACATCTTATCCTACTCATCACATGTCTGTAGCTTATTTTTGTGTGAGTATAAATATTGATTAACGCTTGGTTAAATAAAATTGGCCTTCTCCACGGCGCATCCCTTTATTCCACTTCACTCTCTTCTCTCTGCTTACTTCGCTTCGTCCCTCTGATTGCCTGTCAAGATCAATGGGTGCATAAAATATACATATTCAAAATCCATTCTCGTATTTGGTTTATTTAATTTCGTTATTCACTAATGCGGAAAGTCGATAATTATATACGAGGATTGACGGTATATATATTTCGACAGCAATCAGACATACGATATAACTGGAGTCAGATCCCAGGCCATTAAAATTTCACAAGTTACACTATCATGGGAGTCGCAAACAAAGGAGCGGATATTTATATTACTGGCTATGTGTAAGAGGACGCCACCTCTTTTCCCACATCTATGTCTATCACTTTGTAGGTAGTGGTATCCGAATAATTCCAGAGTAGTGTCGAAGTCATGGACTAACCAAGTTTCCATCGCAGCTACAATGAGTGGCTTTAATTTTTCCACTAATTCTCCTAATTCATAGAATAGTCTGTGGGTCAAAATAAAGCTCATGATAAGAGGAACATGAATAGGCATAGTTTAGCTACTTAACAATTAAACAATAAAAGTATATGTATCGTATTGATCCGTAAATAGTTCTAAAAAGTTACCATTCATAATTCTCGTCGAGATATAACTACCCATGTCAATATCAAGTGTCACTTCACTAGTCGCTAGTTTTAACGGAGATTTTACTTTCCCGTCAATCACAGTTGGCTGTTTAATGCGTCCCGTAACAGCACGTACTACACTGACACATTCTTCGCTGTTAGTACTCGCGATACCAGTGCAACCACCATCTCTCTTCTTACAAGCGGAAGCTAATAGGCTCATAGCCTCTCGGATCAGTAACGTCTTATTCGTAAAGCAAAACATACAAAGCCAATGCGAGTTAGGCTTCTAGCATCTTTTGTATGCAGTGGGACTTAAACGGGTACACATTTCATGGAATCACTTTTTATACGAATACTGTATACAAAGTCAAAAAGATTTTAGCATCGACATGGCTAGAGGACATATGTATTGAATAAAGCGTTCTGGAACCTGTGGCGGCTATCACCCGGAAGTGTCTAGTACTTCTTAATTATTGACTAACGATAACTCTAAAGTCGTCTTGTATCTGGACAACAGGTAGCGCACTGTTGCTCACCATACATGTAGCCGTATCTTGACGACCACTATACATAACAATATACTTCAAAGTATTTATCGGCAACTGCCAAGTCTGAGACCATTAACACAACTTCTCCAGATCATTTGGAGGCTCTAAGCTATCAGCTTTACATTTCATCGCCATCCATATCTTGGCGTCGTCAGCTTATAGCAAGACCGATGATAATGAGTGATGGGGAAGGCTATTTACATACAAGAGGAATAACACTAGCCACAAAACTGGACCCTGAGGCACTCAGCTAATCACAGTTTCCCAGCTGGACAACAAGGAGTTCACTCGTACTCTTTGTTGGCGCTCAACCAGGGAGTCTTTTATCCACATTAATCAACTGCATCCAACCCCGATATCTCCTAACTCATATAACAGCTGGTTGTGGAGAACGTTGTCAAAAGCCTCGGAGAAGTCAATATAGACTACATCTACAAGTAACCTTTGATCTTTTAAGAGCGCACCAAATTTCACGGGCTACTATTCTAAAACCGTGCTGTTTTTCCAAAAGGATCCGCTTTCCATCAAGATATGTAAACAGCTCCTTCCGAATGATCTTTTTTGAAATGTTAACAATCGCGCTGGTTAGGCTAACGGGTCGGTAGTTTTCGGGTTTATGTTTCGTAGCTGTTTTGATGATATGACTTACTATGGCTTTCTTTCAGTCTTTTGGTAAACAACCTTGGGTTACGAATGTATTAAAACATATACTTAAGTGATTCGCGACAAAATTTGCTAATTCATTTAGTGGCCTAGGATGCATTTCGTCGAATCGCGCTTCTAGAGGTCGTACTTCTAGGGAAACATATATCGTAATTTTATTGTAATCATAAATAAAGAATCCTGGTAGGCGATTTTAAAGACGACTGCTTAGTATCACTAAAAGGTCCCAATATTTATCGTCTGGGTCGATAAACCAATCAGATTCGTAAATGTGAACTTATTGTGATCTAATTTTGCATGTTTTAGGTTTTCAAATGACTTTACCGACTTTTCAATTTCAAGATACCTTCTAAAACACATGAGTATGTACAATTATGTTTATGTTTCCAGCATCTACGTGACTTTGGAGTTCCCGTCATTATCTGTTTTTGCTGATGAATTTGCTGTAACTGACTTCAATGGTTCACTTTCCCTTACGTGTGGTGATTTTAATTCGTGTGAATGTTTCCTTTCTTTGTCACTAAGTCACCAAAATGTGGTGGATATTTCCACTCGTTTGGACATACATTTAAACTTAGTTTTAATCAATGATGTGTGAATATATGTTACTCGTAAACGTGCCTTGTTGCATCTTTCTGATCGTTGTATGATTCGTGTTGTACCTAAAGTATAAGGCAAACTTGAAAAGAGTGTCCTAAATCTGAAAAAAAAACATGTTTCGCATGATAATCTAGGGATTATTTACAGACGACTCATTGGAAAATATCGTTGATGTTATCAACTTTTATTTTAAATTCTGTTTCTATACTTGTTGTCCTACTGAAATGTTTTGCAAGTTTCGATCTACTTGCATATACACAACTAAAACGATTACAAAGGCTAAAAGAAAGAATATACAAGGAGATAAACTCCATTGAATTCCGAAGGCTGAATAGACTAATAAGCCTAGAGATTAGACGCCTGAATTCAATGCCTACTCAGAAACTATGATCTTGTAAAAACTCTTTAAGTATGTGGAAACTCCTTAAAGAGCTTACAGGTGAGGAACACATTAGAAGTGATAACTAGCTGAATGTTTGTACATCAGTCATCTGATGTCATGCTTTACATTTCCACAAGTTTGAAGAATATTTATGTTCCAGTTTTCATTGAAACTAACGTTCGAAAATGTCTCTAGTCACTTGACTCGTCCCAATGTTTATGACCTGACGAAATCCCAAACCTCTTTTTTAAGAAGTCTGCTGCCGTTCCTCGTCGTCTATTCGCGAGCATCATCAACTAATCTCATATAGAAAATCTGGAGAAAGATAAAGATAATCCCAATGTCCAAAAAGTATCTGGAGATAAGAATGTAAAATTTAGACTCATACCAATAAGCTCACCTTTTCTCAAAACACTGGGAAAACTGTTGCTAATCTTACTTTAAACCTGGATTAAGATAGCTTATTAATCCATATCAGCTCTCTTACAACTGCAAATGAAGTACCCTAGATGCTGTTGTTGCTTCGCATTATAATATAGTGTTCGGCATGGAAAAAGGTAAAAAGTGTGTTCGACACGCGTTTTTAGACTATAATTGTCTTTTACTATTCCAAAACCGCCATAAACTGGCAAGTTTGTCAGCGCTAACACTAGCAGCCGGATAACCAACTAGCTGGGTTATTATTCCTCCAGAAGAGAACAGTACACTGTGTTTGGAGAAAAGTGTTCGACATCTCTACTACCTCAAGAAGGTGTACCAGAAAAAGCTGTTCTTTACCCTCTTCTTCTTTTCCTACATAATCTACCATCTTTCACAGAAAACACTTTAGTTAAATGTGCGAACGATCTGACTACATTTATGCCGATTTCTACTTCTTCATATCCTTGTAGCGTGGTGTCGAGTCGAGATTGACTATGAACACCGCTAACAAGGAACGCGTGCCAGGATATCCATAAAATCCCCCGGAAGCCAAATATCAGAAGGCAGTTAATGGACCAAATCGAGATATATTCGCTGGCGATCTCGTGGTATCGAAAGAATACCGAGATCGTGCCAGGATACAAGCTTGGTTACAGAGCGTAACCGAATTCGCGAGAGTTCACAATCAAAGTGTAAGAATAATAATGGAAGCATAATATAGCTGTCATTAGCACAGTTAAACAAAGAGCACATTAAACAATCACTAGTACAATTGGTTATAATAATAATTGTTTTCAATAAACCAATCGTGTTCTCGTGATAAAAGTGAGTCACTACATTCTCTTGAAATGAAGGAGTTCGTCTCTTATTGAACAATGGTCTGTTGTTAATAGTTTCACACTTGATCCGTCTAAATGTCAAGCTGTTAGCTTTAGCCTGAGATATGGGCAGCGTCTGAACACCCCATTTGAACCCCATAAACCTTGTACTATTGGAGATTCTTTGATGAAAACAATGTCAGAAATCATTTACATGATCTCTCTTGGTCTTCTCACGTTTTATTGTTATCAAAGGAAGTTTTCCGTCTGACGTGTATGCTGTATGCTTTTGGCATTATTGGACATTTACTCTTACTGTTTGTCAATTCTTGCATATCGCCTGTTATTCTTTACTGTTCGCGACTATTCTTTCCCCAGCTTTTGAGAAAAGACTTTTCTGTATTAAAAAGAGTGCTGAAGGCAGCTAGCAGGGTGTGTGGCGAATCTTTTAATGCCATTATTAATATGGTTGTGGTTAGATATCTAACATCATACAAACTCCTGAAAGGTGTTATCTTATCAGATGTTGACCATACACTTCACTCAAATCTTTCCCCTAGTATACCTTCTAGTAGAATGAGTCGTCAATACATTAGAATCCATGCACGCAAGAAAAAACTGCCTCCAACCACTTAAAATCAAAGCTTAGTGTATGGAGTCAATTGTACTAGTGGTCAAATTAGGACTCATTCGAAAGAATTCGATCAGCACTTAAAAGGATAGACATTGTTTGTCACCATTAAGTGATCAAACATTTTCTAACAAACGTTAAACATGTAGAAAGCTCAAGGATACATGAATTTCATAAAACTCTCGAAACTCACTATATTTTCACTAGATTAGGCCTGGAACATGTAGATGCGCATAACAAGATGTAAATGATTATGTGTAAGTGTAAGACATTGAAGAGAGATAATTAAATGTGGAAAGAGAGAATAACTTACATAATAGATCATTTCAAAGATTAGTAACAAGTAGGTGGCGCGACGGTCGTACTGGAGTATATGAAAAGAATTATGGATTCAAGATATCCAGATAGTATTAGCTTCAATTATAGCGAATGGTTATGGCAATCACCAACGTTGTCTTTTGGCTGGAAAGTATTATGTAAGAACTTAATAAATAAGATAGAAGAAATCACAAAAAAATAGATAGAACTCATTTCACTAAGGGTTTCGTAAATAATCAGCCATACTCTAGATTTCATAAACGTTTTCCTTATACAGTCGTCTTTCAGTAACCACAAAGAACACTAAAGTTAAAGTGTAACGGTTAGGTGCTCCTAGCGAAAACCTCTAAAGTCATGAATGTTTTCTACTGAACAACTTATTAGAAGAAATAAGATGCCCAGTGCTTTTCAGTTTTTGATGGCTGTCTAAGATCAATATGTGATGTAAAGTGCAAAACTAATGTGGATAGTCTAAGCGACAATTTACGGTAGAATTTTATTGAAACTGTTAATTATGCCCATAACTAACCAATCAAATAGTAGCTTAGGCTTCCACCCTGTTAATCTGGTCTGATATGTCTGTAAGCTATTCCTGTTGCATTTGACCTGTAAATTGAAGGACATTATTATCTTGTTATATTAGTGTGACTCATAACTTTTATTCACTTCGATAAGAAACTCAGTACTGGTCGGTATCTTTGTGCGTTCCATTTTAATGACTATAATTCTTTTAATTATTGTACTAATCTAATTGTCTTTACGTTTAGAAAACGATAAAGTTTCAAGCCAAGTTGCCCTTATTCTGACTATAGCTTTCATATAGGCTATAGAATCGCCAGTATCACGTTTACAGTTCTTATAGTATATCTATAGGATAAATTGCATAAAAAATTACATCAATACTGGTAAAAAATCTACTATAATATTATCAGCCTGATTGAGAAAAACAATTCACCATTGAAATGATACTAAACATGATTTGTACATAAATGCCAGAATGAATCTACATCGGTTACAAACAGTTAAATTATATCATGTGACATTTTGTAATGATAAATTGAAATTTGTAGTTGACATCAAATTTAAAGGTTAAAATTTGTTTATTAAAACATAACTAATATTCACTTGGTATTGTTTTACTTGAATCTTCCCATTGATGTTTTAGGACTGAAATTGATCAGTCTCTTATTGGCATATGTGCACACTGTGCGTATGCCTCGATATTGCCTTAATTTACAAGCATTATAAGCAATGATGGATAGTGGATAGCAGTGGACTCAGTAGCTAAGTGGATAACGCGATGGCGTTTGAAGCGAACGGTACTGAGTTCGAGCCCCAGCTCAACTCTCAGATGCAGGTACATCCAGCTGATGAGTCCCAAACAGTGTGGGAAGCACGTCCTGGATTCCATTGCTAGCCACTATCCATCATTGCTTATAACTAATATTATTTTTAAGTTAGGTAAATATATATATCAACAAAGTAAAATTGTATAACTTCCATTCAATTATTTTGTTAATCTTATAATAATATAACCCCTTGAAAATAACCAAATTAAAAACTACCTATCAAATTTAAGAAAGAACTCAATGATTGTGTAAGATATCATAATGATGAGTACATGAATCTTTTTATCATAGGGGGAGGGGTTCATCAAGATGATTGGATTTGTAATTTTATACTTAAAAAAAGTGGATTTAGTTTATAATTTAATATGAGATGCCTTTTTCGTCCTAGTAGGAAACTTCTTAAAAGTTGGATTTAAGACCAGTTAAGTTGAATGTTTTTGGTGATTATTTGACTTTTTCGACTAAATAACTTAATCGAATAAATTTCTGTGTCATTCTGAGTAAGATTGTTAATGTCTATTTCAAATTTTAAACTGTCTACATAAAATACAGTTTAGGCTATCCCACATATTAATACAACTAAATGGTTTATCAATATTTAATTCAAATCAACACGTTTACAGGATATAAGGTCATCTGCACAAAATCTCACCATAGATGCCCTAATTGATAATGAGTTAGATTTATCTCATCCGCTACTAAAACTGTTCTCTTATTGGATAGCTTTACACCTTATTGTAATTGGTTTAAAGTGATAGCACTAATACACGTAAAATTAATTAAAAATTCAACATCTCACCCTCTTGCACCAATCACATGTATCCGTTTTTTTCTATATCACTGGTTTTACTTCATGGAATGGTTAATAAAATTTACGCTGAAACACTTTTCTATAAACTTCACGTATGATATTTCGTTTATTCAGAGAGCAGAAAAATGGTTGCTCAGGAATTCATTGACTTGTTCAATTCAATATCGTTAGCACAACGTTCTACTGTTGAAGATTTCGCTGATCGATTAAATTTATTCACTGTGATTTTACTGCTTATCACTTGTATTATTGTTTCAACAAAACAATATTTATTAAATTCGATTTCATGCTATATACCAGTGAAACCAGCTGGAGAAAATTTCAATGATTATCTTGCAAATTATTGTTGGGTACATGGAACAATTCCATTGGCTGATGACGAAAGAATGCCAACTACAGAAGCTCAATGGGAAGAATATGATTCAACACGAAGAATTAGTGAGTCGATCTTATTGTACAATTGTCACTGTTTTACTATATGTTTGATACAATGTATTTTATTTATAAATAATATTCAATACAAAGCTAATAGTAGACATCAAACTATAAGTGATATCCCTTTATAGTTCTATGAATAATTTAACAATTTAATATATTTTCTCGAGGTTAAATGTTCAAAAAGTGTGAACATGGAAACAAGAACTTTATTAGAAATTCAGAATACTGGGGAATATTTGTAGTTCATGTGAGTGGTTTTCGTTGTACTGTGTCTTCTGACTTATTAAAAATCATTAAAACTATTAATATATATATATATATATATATATATATATATATATATATATATATATATATATATATATATATATATTGACGACGTACAACCAAATTGAGTTATTTAGTCAAAGTCCACTTTGTAGTCTTTATTTTTTAAATTCATTGATAGTAGGCGGCTAACGAGAACGTAACCGAAGCAGAATGAATTTCTATTATTCTGCTCAAATCTGTATTTTTGCTCTTTTTAAAAATCTATATACACAAATTATATACAAGCTACGTCATATGGAGTAGAATCTCGGAAGAAAGTACCATTAGTATGTTTTGACAAAATAGTGCTGAGAATCAGTAATTCAGCTGATATAAATTATTTTTAAAAATTAGAACATTCATCTCCGACTAATTCGACTATTAAATGTCAAACATACAGTTGTGAGTGGTTTAAATGGTTTTAAGTAGATTTCAGGATTTCTCTAGAATGTAAGGCTGGGGGCTAGTGTTAATCCTTCCTAACTAGCTTGCGTTAGTGTCCAGTTTTGTTTTAAATGATTGAACTGAAAGTTTAAAGACCACTTCTAAAAGCGTTTTGCGTCAGTTTGGAATTTCACTTACACAATCTGGATGGTAGGTGAGGATTCCATCAGTGAACTATCTACAGATACGAATTTCTAATCATTAACCAGTATTGAATAATGGTTTCATAATTTGTATCGCGAACTGATCTAGACAACCACTGAACACGAGAAGGCACTTGACTGCCTTTTCGCCGTGGTATGGGACTCAGTATTGAGCATTCGCGACCTCACCGGCGACTAAACACTGGACCCTCACACTTTGCACTGAGCGCTTATCCTTTAGATTTCTGACTCGACATCCGGTGGATCACATTTTATAACGCCAATCGTTTCATTATATTGATAATCACCATCCCATATAGTCGTTGGGTTAATGTCTCACAGCGCAAATGATCGGGATTCAATGTTCACTACTTCTCACGGGGACTTCAGGAGATGTCTCTTGAAGCTAGTCACATAATAACATGATTATTGTAAAAGGTTCGTGATGTACATTATAAAATTCAAAAGTAACCACAAATCACTTACACTAAGAATATCGGTCTGTTGTAAGTAGTGAATTACACAGGATTCTATATCTTGAATCTCTTTTTCAGATAATTGATGTACTCCATTATTGATAAACTTTTCACTAATGACCAAATATATAAAAAGCCTTCAGTCGAAATTCTCATTTGGGTATTTATTCAAAAACATGGATTAAATAACGAAGTGATTTTGCTTAATTAGATCTTCATCATAATTCTACACTAGGTCATTTGTAAATCGCACTTGTGTATTGAGTACAATGTTACATAAAAAAATTTAGGGCACGGGTGGTGAGAGTGGTCGTATGACTTTCTTTAAACCATAAATAGTATGTTTGTTAGGAGTGATACCAATAGTTTCGATTGTAGTCAGCTGATGTACATATAAATAACACGGTTAATTCGATGAAGTATAATGTTCTATCTGATGTAATCCCCAGTGTCTATCAAGAAGTCAATTGTAGAGCTCTTAAAACCTCGTAATTCTCCCATTCAACACTATGTAGGATGAGATCCTGAAATTCTACCAGGCGATGAGGAGAATCCATCACGAATGAAGTTATCGTATGATACTCAGTGTCATCCTAAAATTGTCACTGTCAACTGAAATTCACCGATAAGTTGAACAATTCGAATGTAACAAAATTAATTACATTGTATTCATTGTTGTTTTTTAAATTACCCGACAGAGAAAACAGTATAATACAAAACTTCTGCATCCTGATCACAAATGATAAGGTTTGACAATCAACGAAGTGAATCAGTACTCAAACGTTAATTAGTATTTGTAAATCTGTCCCGACATCTGATAAGAAACATTTTAGGAATAATAATTAATAATTTTATATATGCATATAAATATTCTTGTATATTAAAGTCTGATGAGGATCTGATAGAAAACAATATTGTTCTCTTCTACATTATGTTCTAATTCACGGTATGGGAATTTTGAATATTTTATAAATTTACTATATCTGTACTATTTTTCACTATTTTAACGTGTATTCACAATAGTGTAAACTATACAGCTGATCTTAAAAAATAACAAGTATTCGTTCATAGTTATCTAGATTATTCCAATGACCTATTTTCCGAAATTACTCACCTTAGTTTTTTTCTAGTTAGGGGGGTGATGATCAATTGGTTTTTCACAATAATCCAAAGTTGTCTCCGAAGTTCAATCGGTATTGTTCTTTGAAGTTTGACATTGAACCATTATAAGTTGAATAATATCAGGAAGTATAAAACTATGCTAATATGATTGCATAATACCATTTTCTCAGTAACATCTTGATTTCCAAACATTTATGGAATTGTATGTGGAATCAATAAAATTTCATTCTATTGCATGTTTGTTTCCTATGACACTGGAGGTGGAATGTGTAAGATTTTTTATCTGTAAGAAAGTTAACAGATGCTAAATAATGAGTAGACATATAACAGTGGTGTATAGATGACAAATAGATGAGGATGTGTGAAATTAATAAACGCATTTGTATAATCCCAGTAAGATTCTGCAGGATGTATGCCATTTTTTAAATCTTTTATCTCTTCAGTGTTGGAATAATATTTTTCCGTTTCCCATACCATAACCAATGTCTTATAATGCTGAACAGCTATAAATCAAAACATTTCGAGTTATCACAACAAGGTCTAATTTTATGCCTCACTTTGCTCGTTACCAATTTTCCTAATTTAATAATAGTCGGAATCTTTGTACCAATCTACCATTCATATTATTGGTGCGCGGCGGATAACTGTAGAGTAATTAAAGGCCAATCAGAATGTTTCTTAGAATGTCTCACCCACTGCTCCAGTTGATTAGTCTGGCAGTATGTTGATAACAGATACAGTAACAGCTGAGTTTTAATACATTTTTAATGAGTTTCATGTTATTTACTTCATGAATTTTATTTTTATTGCACACTACTGCTCGTGATCGATCATTAAGTAGTACTTCTCAGTCAGTCTAAATTGCCATTAACCCTTATCAGGTTCGCAGCGTATAGAGATAAGTTCATGTCCATCTTTCAGCTCACTAGAGGCTTGTAAACGTTACTTTCCTTTTTAACATTTCAGTTTGATCCATTAATAGACATCACTGCTGTTTTCGAAAAATTTCAAGATATATCAGGATGAACATCCACATCATGTTGTTCTTGGAATTTAACTTTTTCTTAATAAGATCTTCCATATTTTTCTGCTTCCAGTGATACTCAGAGAATTATGTAGCTTCATCAGAGCTTGATTAGAATCCGGATATGTGCTCCAGATAGAGTAGCATACTATTTCCAAATCTCTTCAATAATGGCCGATAGCAATATGGTGCGTGTTTTTGTTGTTGTTCAAATATGGAGGAAGAGAATCGTGAGACATGTTTACTTGACAACTCTATTTACAGTGACTAAATCAATATATTTGTCAATATTCGGGTTATGACTGAACAGCTAAAATTAATTTTAGAGGGTTGAGAGCAGCCAATAGAAAGTTTCAGGTCTAGGTCACAACTCATCGGCAAGGAGTGTTTGAAGTATCAATAGAAAATGGAACTTATGACATGTCTATCCACTTGAAGTAATGGTTACATCAGGGAGCGTAGACGATGGATTCCAGCCAGTGCTGAGTACTAAAGGAAGAGATTCTCTATTATCTAGCGACAAAATGAAATGTAGTGTAGTCAAAATACTTTGTTGAACAATACATCATTATAACTAATTGGCAAATTCTTGTTTAGATTTCATCCTAATTAGTTTTTGATAAGTTTGGTTAGTGCAGTACGGAGACAATAGTTTAAATTCCATTTTATCAGTTAATTGATAGCATAAATTAATTTTTTCTAAATTCTTGATGGCCAAAATATAAATCAATCCTAAATTACGTCCAGTCACATGGTTTACTAATAAAAAAGTCATAATGACGAAATGATATCACAACTTAGGTTTCACAAACAATTGTTATACTATCATAAAATACTTTGATCACTCGACAAGTTGCTCAGAATATCTCATTCACCATAGTTGAATCTTTCGTTATTAATGCTAATCCACTGACATATACTCAGAGATAATCATCTCAAAGCATTAGGTATACACAACATATCTAACAGTGATTAAACCCAAACTTATGTAGGAGATCTGTCTAACGTGTCCACACCACAATAACGTCATAGATAACGTACGGAATCTTCGAAACACGACTCTAAATAAAGCAAGAACAAATATTGGTGCAGAATAGTATAAATTCATATTATTCTTGCTTTATTTAAATTCACAAAGGGAACCAATTGCATGAAACATGACTCTGCTGACTTGCCATATTTTTGATGTTAGTCAAAAGACGAGAGATCTAGGGTTGAGTGTTCGGTGTAAGTAGCATCACAAACATGTAATACTTTAACACGCGAAGTTCAGCACCATTCAGTGAAATAACTTTGTAACTCTTGCAGGTCAATAGAGATAGGACATTTCTGGTGGCTATGGTATTTTACTTCCATGTAAATATGAAGTCGGTCAGTAGTGATTCTTTATACCGTTGAGATGGAAAATCGATTGATCGGAATTTATCCGGCGTGTTTATTACACGAAACCATAACTTACAAGTAAAATAGTCTGAGTAGTTATTACAGTACTATTAACTGTCTGTCAAAAAAACACAATTTAATAAACTGTATGCTGAAGGAAAGTTCCTGGCTTTATCCCTTGTGGTGGTTGTTGTCTTAGAGTAATTTTTGTGCTTGTTGGTACTTGTGAACAAAAATAGATCTCACCTCAAGGAGATTCATAATCCTGTGTTGTACATCTGAATAGCGATATGGTTCTCAACATGACACTAATTGGTGGATGAGTGTAAATTATTAGAAGCTGGATAACTAGTGCTAAATGAAATATCACTCAATAATAATGTTGTATATATTAGCCTGCTATTGAGAAGCAAACGATTTCATGTTACATAGTTCCTAGTGTTGGTGGAATTCTTTAGTTTTGACAATGACCAGGTTAACTCAGCATCATTAGATTAAAATCTGAGAATTGATATTTTCCATTTTTATCAATTTGTGGAATAAAGCAAATTTGCAACTATTCAGTAATCTCTAGGTATAATCATTTCCCTGTTATCATAAATCTAGTTAATGAAGCTGAAGTTCAATTTTCTTTCCTTAAATCCAATAAACTATCAATAACAACATAAACTGATTTTTGTTGGCAATCGACCAGATATTATGAAGGTTAGTTTTGCAAAGGGTACACATCTTCTTGTAAACTGACCTATTTCACATTACAGTTAGACGAATTTGAAAGAGAACTATGTTATTTAATTGTCAAAATAGAACCTAAAATAGGATAGTCTTTGTTCTTGATATCACCGATATTTTGTGCCGATGAGTACGGAGAAAGATGAGACCTTTGTTCAGGTTGAAAGCTTTCACATGTCAAGTACTATATTCAATTTTTTAAGTTCACGTTATAATACACCATGGAGTGTGTATATTTTACGGAGACATCTTTATTTTATGTTGAGAAATATTACTTAACTAATCATTGACATCGTGATAATGAATATCAACAAATAAATCAATAGTATTTCATAAGAAAACATAAAATGAATCACCTAGTTAGGTAGCATCTTTCTGACATTTATAGACTAAACAGTGTAAACGTGAGATACTTATGTTTAGTTTTTAGAGTCAAAGTACGGATACTAATTGACGAAAATTCTGCTGACGTATTACTTGCTTCTATAAGACTGGCAAAATAATGATTATATGTATATGTGGTTTCATATCATGATTACAGGTTACTGATGAGTCACTATGTATTTGATTTCATTTCATGATTGCAGATTAATGATGAGTCACTATTGTTGAGCTTATAAACATGAATCCAATATAAATTATTTTCATGAAATTTACTCAAAATACAAAACAACAACTAGTTCGAATTTCTTCAAGGGAAATATAATCGAAGTCAACACTATTAAATAATATCTGTATATCAATATGGGGTTGAGGAGATTGTGGAATGTTATGCACAGAGATAAAAAAATATCATAATTAAATCTAGCTCAATTATATTCACTTCACCTACAGTTAGATTGACTTTTAAGGAACGAAAATATTTCACAAAGACTTCGGTGCTCATCCGGGAAGACTAACATCCGAAGCATTGTACGTGTATGAGAAAGCCAGAGGAACATTAAAAGAAGAGTTGAAATACAGTTACTTACACCATGGCAACTGTTGATGAATCAATAAATGCACGGACCTCAGACCTCCATTATTTAAAAATTGCTACTAGCATCCACGACCGTTTATTTAATCTCTCTTTTTAAAATTTTTTTGTCTTTTTTTATTACTGGTGAATATCACGTGACAAATTACCAATCGGGATCTCGTTCCTTGTTGGTCGATCTCGCGTCTGTTATTACTCTAGCTTAGTATCTCTCATTTGGCCAATTACACACTCGACTGCACCACTGACCTTGAGTCAACAGCTCAGTTCTTATTGGCCCGTGATTCTTTAGCTTCTCTCCGCCCTGCCCTTGAGTCCAAAGGTCAGCAACCAGTCTCTATCATACCTATAATTCAAACAGACGTAGTTCAAATAAAGGCAGATCAGGGTCGATCGCACCATGAAACAAAAAAACAGTTATAAATAAACAAGCCAAAGGTGTCGGTAAGTAGAGAAGACTGGGATTGACAGACTAGCCAGAATTTAGTAGTAGTAAATCGTATGATAATAGTTCATGGCTTAACCGAAGTCTTATGGTAAACAGAATACATAGATATAGTAATGTAGTTACTCACTAATTACGCAAAATTGCAATTAATAATGATTAGATTATCAGCAATATCCGTTTCGTTATAACTGATTTACTTATGATTATCATTAGCATCATTTAATTTTAACACCACAATGAACTGTGTGAATGATCTGATTCTACGGATACTTTGACTTGTTCGCTTTACACCTATGCATTTTCAGACATGATAGATGTGGGCCGTCAACTGACCTTGGACATTAACGAAGACATCGTTTACTCACTATTTTCTACCAACAATAGCATGGAGGTATATACACACACATTCTTTACATGATAAGCAATTTCCGCATCGAACTCTCTTCAACTTACTATAACCAAAATGAATAAGCTTTATGTGTGGTATCTTTTTTATATCACTGTGCATAACCCAATAATCTCCACAATCCCAAATTGGTATGCATAAACTGTTTGATAGTGCTGGTTTCAACTATATTTCCCCTGAGGAAATTCAGACCCGTTTGCCGGACGAAAATTTGAGATTCATTAAGTTTGAATAGCTGAGATCATTAAAATACAATTCTTACAGTTAATATCCTCGATGTATTCAGTGCTTGATTTCAGCCAAACTATTCGGTCAAATTTTGAGGAACGTTCACAAAAAAAACCATAGTTTACCCATGCATGTGTTCCAAATGATAGTTTATTATTACAGATAAGTGATTTTATTTGCTTAAAGAAGTGATACATTACATCAAAAAACCGAAACTGTGAAATCAATGGGAACTTATAAGTGCGTTTTTTTAATCGTAATATTAATCTCTAGTTTTACAGACATTACCCTCTAACCGACTTTTTTCTCTTCCACACTTGACGACAGTTCATTTTAATTTCAACACTTTGTCTCGTCATATTATACTCTATCTTTTTCACAATTATTATTTATCCAATTTCTTTGCTGTTCTCTCGAATGTGGGACTTCGAACTCTCTGGAAAGACTAGTCATGACATTTAGTTGTTAGCGTAGATTTGTGTCTGGCTTTTAAAATTTGAGGTATAAAGGAGAGTACGATGCAAATGTGTTAAGAGAGAAGTTTAACCAATCATTTAACACCAAGATGTGAATTAGAAGAGAATACTTAAGAAAATGAGTTGAATACTCGTCGTGCATACACAGAATGTTAAATATTTTATGCTCACTTATTGCGAATATAGAAAAACTCAACAACTCCAAAATTATCACGTACTCAATAGTGACTAGCTTTCAGAGGAATTTTTCGGAGTTCTAGTCAGAAGCCGCGACAAGTGGAGTTCAATCGTGTCGGGTGTTATTTAAGATACCCACCAAAAAATGAAAGATGGTCGCTCCATGTCGTGAATTGATTTGGGTTAGGAAGATAAACTACTGGATTCCGGCTACATAGTCGAGAGGTTAAGCGTCCACTCGTGAGACCTCAGGTCCTGAGTCAGATGTCTAGTGATGGGTTCGTGAATGTGCACTCTTAAGAAGTCATATACTAGGATAACATGGCTGGTTAGTGGTTTTATGCTTCCAGTGGCTGCCTAACTTATGTAGGTTCGTGATCCCAGTAACTTAAGTTGTAAAAACGTAGAGGTAGAGATGAGTCACCCAGAATTGGCAAATTTAAAAATGAATGACTTTTATCTTTCATCACATTGAATTCCCAACAAAAATACCTTTCAGTAGTGCTCAGAGCAATTGAAAGTTGTTAGTGAGAGCTTTTTTGTCATGTAGTAAAAACAACATTCTAAGACATATCAAGTGCTAAATTTCTTTACAAACAGATTTCTCATAACATATGGATCAGTCAGTTTTCTTTGTTTATAACGAAATTGCAAATAATTCATTTCCTTAATGGTTCAGTGAATGATAATAGATGAGTTGGTGAGATAGGAATGCTAAAATCGATAACGATTTTAACACATAACTTCATATCGATATGATGTGGCAACTGTGGTTTTCTAATAATTTCACCCCGGTAACTTCAGCGATTTTATTAATATATATTGTAGACGATGATGAGTTTTTTATGGTTGTGAGAAGGAATCAGAATGATACCTTCTGTGTGAATATATTTGCACTAAAATTAACGAGTTTATATAGCAACATATTTCAAGAACATTAAAATCAGAAAACTAATAATAATCTTTGAATGAACAATAAACCTCTTAAAAGTATCAGACTCTAACGGGTGTTAATACTCACCTGTTAAAACAACTGACGAATAGATTTTAGACTTGTAGCAAATTTGGAATGAAGACGGGCACTTTAGTCATCAACCCCTTGCCTCGACCTTACTATAAAACTATGATGTATATTTTGAACCTACCACTAGGTTTATGATGAAAAAACTTTTCTGTTAAATACATATTGGTTAAATTTTTATGTTGTCTTGGTTTCTAGATAAAAAGGAACAACCATTATCTTTCACGTGTGTATGCATGCAAAAAATGCACCAAACAATATGTTATTTTACACATAGATTCGATTAATAATGTTCAACTTATAGTCCACATTAATCCGATTGTGATAAGTCAGTTATCTAGACCATACTACTACACTTACTCTATTTAAATAAATTTCAAATGAAGTGTACAATGTACATACATTTGTGTATATATGAGCCGATAGAAATTGTACTTATACATTAATTAATTCAATCCGGAATACTCAAACACAGAATTCAACTTCAAAATTCTTATGGCAAAATGAAAAAAAAAGGCCAAGAATATCAAATATTGATTAGTTTACAAAACAAAATTAAAGTGTAAAATAATACCTGTGATTAGCTCTGTGAACGTGTCATCCCACGCAATGAAATTAACATAAATGTCCAGTGAAAGATTGGTAATGCAATGATATACTGACGACATTGAGTGAATTAATCCAATTTAAGATATTTCCTCTTAGATTAATGCGTTAAATTGAAGACTCGATGAAGGATATGGTATATCTTATAAGTAATTAAGTTAAAAAATTCTATATCTAGTTTCCAAAATCATTTAAGTGGATAGAAATATCAGTACAGTTACATAGTAAGTGTAGCATTTTGTGTAGGGTAAACTACAAAAAGTACTTGACTTAGGTTACAGTTTTTACCTGAGCGTACTTGATATAATTCAGGACATAGTTAAGAGTGTCTTTAAGCATTCTCCCACACGAATACCCTTAACCCTAACATTCCTAGTCCGAATTCCCCTAACCTTAACGACAATCAAATATTCATAGGGTATTGGAGGTCATCCATTACACAATCATTTAAGACTTGGCTGTTACGAATAAACTGTGTGTTATATCCTAGTGAAGATTAAATTACGGCTAACTTCTGAGAACTATTAATGGACTAATATTATACATATATATTCTTATTGTATAACTATTCAGTAACTAGATTACGTATATCTATATTCTTATTATGAGCTTCATTTTGACCCATAGATGATTATTATACGATTTACTATTGTTAAATTATACTCAGTTTACCAATTAGTCTCCCACGTTCACAGCCACTTTTGGGCTAGATCTTGTACAAATATTATTTCCTATTTTATGGTATGATGTGGTCTGTTTGGTTGGTATATAAGCCAAATATGTTTGGAATAGGTGATTCGCATAGTGGGAGCTGCTGTTGGCATTCTGGACTCAACGAGAAAGGCTAGAGGAACAAGGGACCAATAGGGACGGAGGCTGTTCATACCAGTCGAAGATCATTGGTTTGGTACAGTACTAAAATTGTATAGGTTGTATTTCGATTGGCTAATGAGTCACGTGATAATTAGCCGGGCCTAAAGTCACAACACTGGGCATCGTATCACATACCTCAGAATAATTACTGGTTGGTTTAAACTACTTTGATTCCTAGTCAATAGGTCACAGATTTGGACTTAAACTTGGATACGATCATGTAGTATTAGTAGTCTCACATAAATTGTGTTTGTCAAGGTCCTAGTCACGTGAACATGTGACTTGAGTTACGAAGGGATTTTCGATGGGAAAACCTAAATATAGTGAAAAATATGAGTTGGTTAGAATGAATGCTTAATCATTTTTTATTTATTAAAAAGGTATTCACTGCTATCAAAAAAATGTATTGGTAGTAAATAGTTGATACGAGGCTATGTTTCACTATCTTTGTTGTCATATAAACGATTGATAGTATAAATTGAAGATCATTTTAATACTTACCAGTATTCATGAGTATGTTATCATGTTATTATAAGTGTACTTTGTTATAAAAAGTGTTTTAACTTGATCTTTGAGTGAAATGAGGCAAGAATTCATAGTCTGTTTTGATAAGTCAGTTTGTGATCTAAACTATAGTTGTTTATTCACACTGCATAACAGAGGTTGGAATTAAGTCTTGAGGTCAACACTGCGAACTTCATCGTATTATGATATATATATCAATACTGACTGGAATGTTTATCTCATTAGAGCTAAATTTTAATATAATATAAAACTTTAAAAACAATTTATCTGACCTTTTTTGAAAAGAAAATCATCACTTCAGTATTGTTTGTCCATTGTACAAGTTGAATGTACATTGACTAAAAAAATACTTTTCATTTCTTCAATTATACTTGGGATGTGTGTTAAAATTAATTTTTCTGGTTAGCGTTTTTTAGCGAGTTTTCTACGGGATGGGGTCGCTAACCCCATGCCCAACAAGCCTCCTTTATCCGAGTTGGGGTCAGCAATACCCTCAGAGGGGCTCCAGGTGGAGTTGTTGAAATTAGTACTAATTTTTTATTTATATTTATTTGATGTTGTTTGGTACAAAGATACTTGTGGAAATCGTGCATTACTTTGTTACTCTCCTAGTCACATATACATATCCACTTTTGAACAGGGTTAATCATCGGCAATTAAAGCATTGTCTAGCATTTTTATTGACGTTGTTTAAATAATAAAAACTGTCTTAGAAGGATGTGCTTCTGCTTGTTGATGCCACCGAGTGAATAATACTGAGGTTAAACACTGGGTACTAGGTAATGATGGCAAAATGATGTAGGAGGTAGTGAGTCTTTGTCGACTGAGATGGTCGAGACATGTAACACGTACGCCTAATCACTACCAGCGTTTACTGGTGCAGTATTGGTTGGTATGCTAGGAGCGGCCGGACCAAGTCGTAGCATCAGTGTATGAATCCATTGACTGTTGAACTGGAACTTGTTGGTAGGGACCGTCTACTTGGTTGGGATCCATGCGATTATAATGGTTAATGGTTGGAGATGTTGGGTGACATGTTTTAAAGTCGGTTTCAGTTTTCCAAATACTTTTGTATTACCGTAGGCTTCGAGTTTTTATCCCACAAATTAATTCATTCTTTTTCAGTAATATTGTTCGCAGAGTATCTCTTTTACCACCACTTACATTGCTAATAATTCTACTGCTCTAGGTTTATCCTAATTATCTGATGTCTCTATGTTAATGTGATGTGGCCACTTGAACCGATGTATACTTTTTGAACGTTTTACGTTGATGATAGCTAATTTACTGAGTATGGAAGAGTATTTATTCAGTGTATTTGTGATACTGAACAATCTATCTAATGCTTTTAATGATGTAGTGATTCATTCTGATCACGTTTAACTGAACATATACCACAGTTTACCACCGGACTTTTGGGCGATCAATCTTATGACTAGGGACTATTATTAATATCATTCGGCTAAGCAGTTCAGCAGAGATTTTCGTATATTTTGAAATGATGTACAAGTTTGACGAGTTACAGTAGTAACCACTCATGATATCACACACGAGATCGAACCCATCGGAATTAATTTCAAGTCGGTTCACTGACATAATTTTCAGAATGCGAGTGAATCCTAATAAAATCGTCAATCATTTGGTTTATATCATTTGAAATTTATCTAGTTGAGATATAGTTACTAGTGTGGCCACCTCATAAATTCTGGTAATTTGATCTGGTCGATTCTGGTGTCATAGTAGACCATTCAGTGGTAAAATCTCCGAGTGTGATGCTGAGTAAACTAGGTTCCAATCTCGAAGAGAATATTAGTCCCTTTAAGGTTTCAGATACGTTTTTTAGACGAGTGTCAACCAGTATAAAGTCCACAACCATGGGGTTTATTCCGATCTCCTGAAGCTACCTAATATAGTCTAAGCCATGCTGGTTCGCTGGGACTAAAGATCACGTTTCGATTTGACTGACTGAATCCGATCAGCTGTAAGGACTATAGTAAAATGACATTGGCTACTATTCGGTGGTTAACTGGTTATTCGTTTGTTTCATAATTGGTACTTGATACAATGGTTTTTCACCGGTGAAATATTAGGGATTAAAATATACTGACAAACTGAAAAAATAAGTTTAAACAACAAGTGTTAACCATTCAAAGCTTTATTTTACAAAGCGCTTGAAATCGATCACAGGAATAGACAATAAGATCTGAGAGAAAAGCTTAGTTAATCAATTATTCCTGCACTCTCTATGTGACAAATTCAGATTTTGTTGTCATTGGATTAAGCAAAACTTGGAAAATAAATTCGCAAGTCAAATATGTGTTAGCGGAATGAAGGCAGTCACAAAAAAATTCTAGATCTAGACTTCGTGCTAGTTTGCCCTCGTCAACAGGTGTGTCGGTAATCTTCAGAGATTTGTTGCTCTCCAGCGGACTCGACCCCGAATCCTTCTGCTTCATGATCTTGAACTTTCTTAATGAGCTACTTGGGTCACAACTGACTAGGATGTTTTTATTGATTGGTCACTAGCATGAAAACTAGATTCATAGTTTCCGCCACGACTACCTCTAAACCATCTAGCATTTCAGCCTATTGCACACGATGTTCAGTCAACTAGATTAGTGGCCACATGCAACTTAATAGGGAATTGTGACTTAAGCCTTGGGTTAATAGCTGTTATTATGATAAATATGTTGATTTGATTAACTAACTGGAGTGATTGATTTGAAATTAAATACAAAATTTACTCGTGTAACTGATCAATTAATTGACTACAATATTAAAACATCATGACTATAAATGTACATACCAAAGTACATGACAGACATTTAACAGTAATCCTTTACACTCTATTAATCTAATTGTTTGTTCGATATGATCATCGAGACAAAATGATTATTAATATTATAACTACATAATTGACGAAAGTTATAGAAGAAAAATATTGGACGGAAATTTTTAATGGTTTCTCGTCTTATTACACATTTCAGGTAGTGTATCGATACGTACAAATTCATTGATATCATTACAATGTGAAGTGAATATCACTGACTTAGATGGTTTTTATTTAAAGTCAAACCATCATTGTATTTCAACTAAATGGTTGAAAGTTATTCTATTTTGAAAAAAAACCCAACCTGAAGTGTCCTAGGTGTACACAATCCTATTTAGAGTTGTGGTTTATTCACCATTGAGTAGTCTTCAACAGGGCTGAAACAAGTGCTCTTAGTTCGTGATAAAGATTATTTGAAAGTAAGGAATAATTGACTTATTCCATCATAATAATTATAACCAATAAATTGATTTTAAGGGATATAGAGTGCTCTAGATTAAAATGATTGTGTGTCATAGAGTAAAATTGAAGAAAGAAAAGCAGACTAATTCTATTGATTCTGTTATTTATAAACTTAAGAGTGAATAAACATGTTCTGATGAATTGTTTTTCAGATGTATTTTTACTACCATAAATCATAAAAATGAATTTAGAAAAAGTTAATTGATCATTAGAAAGAGTCATTTTATGTTGTTTTATTCTGATAAAATAAAAGACAAACCATTTTGATTATGATTAGTGCAAAATTTCCATTGAATCATGAATCACTACTGTGTTTTGTGTAGCACACTCTATGAATTGATCTGGATTCAAGACAATGTAGAAAAATGATAATTTTGTTTTGCTTTATTTGAATAACTAAGTACATAGTGAATAAAATGGTGTTTATGTGAGGGAGTTCTATAGAGGTTATTCTAATTAGTAGGAAGTATTTAACACCTATTGGTCTCATTTGAGATACCACTGAAAAATGGGGTTATTGAGCATCTGTTTTTTCTTAGTATGGAATTTCGCAGAACTACGTAACTACTAAACCAACAGGGGTTGAATCCAGGATATTGAGGTCTCTCAATGTATGCTTAACCATTAGAACTGTTTTAGCGGAGTTCATTGTTACGATTCCATCTTCAAACTTATCACGTATAACCACTTGTTACAGCTGATTCACTCACAACATGTTCTAGCTCTACCAGACATGGCTTCTCTTAAGAATTTCAGGACCATCAAGATCAGTTTCCGATGAATTATACTGAGTAGATGTAGAAAAACAAACATTTTATCTAGAGAAGTGACCCGTTAACTGTATGATATCGTTCAGGTTGCATTATAAGATAACAATCACACCAACAGTGTAAATTTTAGTGGTCTAAATTTGATTTCAACCCAAATGGTTCTTGTACTTAATTCAACAGTTAAGCATCATAAAGGTATTCCTGAGTTGTAAGCGATCATTAGTAAGTCCTGCATTTTAATTTCATGCCAATTGAAACTTGTCAAGAAGATGTATCTACAAACTTGAGGAAACTAACTAACCCTTAGTGAAGTTCAAACTTGAATAATCAAGTATCACAGTTGTGGACGTTAACACATCATTTAAGGAGAACAGTGTATATTGTTCAAGACTAAGCTAGGTAGTTCCGTAATTAACCAATTATTTAATTCATCACTCTGTTTCTTATCTATTTGTAAGAGTCGAGATGTTTTAAAAAAAGCTTCAGTGATGTAATATATTATGATAACATGCAACCAATTCTTCGCCATACACAAACGGCACATGCCCAAGGGGAATGAAGAAAAAGTGAATTTGACGGTATAGCTACTGTGCCACATAGATAGTTCAAACCACTGACCAATAAACTTTAGGCAGGACACAGGTTCATTGTTACTATAAAATTCCCTAATAAAATGATCTTTCTTTAGTGGGCACATGATTATCAATTTTTTCGAAAGTCTTTCCAAATATTCCGCTTCTCAATTAAATCTGACATACTTTTCATTTTTTAAAATGATATATTTGTAATTCAGTTGGTAATACTATTGTTTGATTAAAAGAAGTTAGTTGAGTAGGTAGGTGGTTTGTAAAAAAAAACCCTGAAATCAATTGATAAATTATAAGTCGATTGCATGTGATACTTATTCAAGTAATTTATTCTATTATCACTTAGAAACTATTTTAAATTCACCTTCTAGATACCGTTCATATTGTATGTAAATTACATATCATCGATAATTCTTCGATATTATTTGGCAAATTGATTGAAATTGAACAAATGATTTTTTTTTATTTTGAAATCATCTTCTCATTCTCACCTTGTTTGTTGGCATTTCAAATGATTTGTTATTGAAGTGAACATAACAGTGAAATAGTAATTGATTTGAATAATTTGTCAAATTCCATCTTTTTTTTCATTGAATGTATGTTGAACTTGCATAAATTTGATACGAGAATCACATTAATTTTGTGTAAATTAATTTTTAGGATTTTATGTAACTGTGATTTTCAGAAAATGATCCATTGAGTGTATGAATATAGTGTAACTTTGAAAGTCAACCAATCAAACAGACAGCCAAAAGGACTGAAGGTTCTGAATCTCATCCTTCATGAGCTCGTGATTTCTCACTACCTGGGAATTTTATGCTAGAATAAGACAAATGTCTATTACTCCGTAACTTTCGATGATTGTCTAACCAATTTCGGTTCCAAACGTAATATTTCAATCCCTGTAATATCCTGTAATAATAAACATATTATCTAGAGAACTAGTAAAAATTGGGTAACATTATTTGACGACTGGGTTTTAGTTAATCACTCTCTAAAATTACATAGTCATACCTAAACAAAAAATCAAACTCAGTACCCTTAGAATTTGTGATGAACACGATACTTTTAGACTTTCACGTTAAAAGTCAGTAGTTTTAAAAAAAAAATTTAATCTGTTCTTTGAGTAGTACGATTCCCTTTGATTGTTATCCATAATATCTGTTTCACAATTGATATGATTAAATCCATAGGTTTTCATAGGCCTCTTGTCAGAATCACTGGTAAATCTATCTAGTGAGCACGTAATTACTGATCGATAATTAAAATATCAATGTGAACATTTATGGACATCAGTAGTATCTACCTGCTGTGTTAAGATTTTATCCTGTCAATTAATTCTTGGATTTTACCATTCAAAATGTGGTCTGTTGACTACTTTTAACTAAAGTCTAAGTAGATAAACTTGCTTACATTTTTGTTTTCAATGAATTGAGTAATTTAATCGTAAATTTATCGTTGTCTACACAAACTTCATGATTAAACCACTCAATTTATGAGAACATGTTGAGAAAGTTTCTTCACTATGTTATTATTATTATTACTAAGGTTTGTTTAAACATATTTATTAAGGAATGCTTTTACATTTCGGTGGGTGATATTTAATTTTTATGGTGTTATAACACATTCCCATTCTCATTTACATTGATATTGACAATGTTAATTATTAAATAAGAGGTAGAACATATACTCGGGTCTTATTGTGCAATTATTCAAAATACACATTACAAACTAATATGTTAATTGTATTCCAGTTATTTAATATGGATAAATACGTGGGTTTGTTTAAAAAGAATGACCTTCAAAATCAGTTCACTCGAACACAATATACACTAGATAATCGTCATGACTGAACAATGAAATCTAATTAGCATATATATTGTTTATAGTTTTAATGATAAGTATTCTGTCATGTATAATAGATTTGTACATACAAGTCTGGTCGTCACCACGGGGAGAAAACATGATTAAATTAAAAGTACTCATTAAGGAATGAAATGTCCATTTGACTTTTCTAAATACTAACATTTATTTTTCGTAAATCTTGTTGAAAGTTTTGATCACTTGGAGTAAATAAAATCTAGTTATGAGTTTGAAAAGTAAACTTTGACTATAGTTCAGCACACTTGGAATATCGTGTACTCAGTGAATTTGAAGGATTCTGACTAACATACATTGTATATTGGCCCAGCAGTTTTCTTATAATGTTAAAAGATTATAGATTCAAATAATAATGATATTATTACACTTTCACATTAAGTATATTTCTTTTAAATAAATGAACTACAAATCAGTCCCAGTTATGTTCAGTTCACAATATATGTCCTTACTAAAGAACATATATGCATAAGGTGAAATGAGAATGCGTGTTTTGGTGAATAGTGTTATACTGTAGTAATTATTAGTTATCGGCCAACTGCTAATGTTCCATAGAACTTTCAGTTATTTTCTTTAAGTTAATCTGGTGTCCTAAATCGCCAAAGTAAATTTGCGAGGCTATTTTAAGTGAGTAGGATTATTACGAAATAAAATTGATGTATATGTCTAGATCGTCTATGTGAATAGCTTTCAATGAGTTGAGAGAGATTGTTTTCAATTTATGAGCGTTTCGTATTGTATTATAGGAAGATGATCTTTAATTTTGATAATGAACATGATTCATTTATTGTTGAATTGATAAACAAAATGATAATTGATAAGTGGTACGCAGTGATGTTATGTGGCTAAATGATAATCCCTCATAAAGACCAAGCTAATTAGTATCGAAATTTAAGACTAGTCAGTAGAATAAGTTTTTTCATAACAAAATTACATATGAAATATAATACGCCGTTAGGCGTTGCAGGTTTCGTAGATTTATAAATGAATCAATGAAATCAATAATCTTAATCACTGGTTTTATTTTTGTTATGGATGCTGAGGAATAATGTGCCAATCATTAACATGTTAAGTCTAATGATGTCCTTGGACGTTAAATGAACATTCCCTATTGGCTGTTATTTATTTCACTCGCTAAATATTGTACAGATGTTGTTTTCTATTTTTATGGTACGATGTGGTCTGTTTGGTTAGTATATAAATAGAGTATGTTTGAAATATAACGATTCATAACTCAGAGGCTGTGACTTGCATTCTAGACTCAACTGGCTGGGCTAGACAGGGAAGCGGGACCAATCGTGACTCTAGGTCGTTCTTACATGTTTTCCCGTGTCACTGTAGTCGATCGATAAATATGCTGCTCCATCTAAACTGCAGTCCACCCGTTACAACAATTTTTACTCCATTTATTCAAAAATAATCTGTATTCTTACTTCTCAGTTAGTTCTTACGTTTCGATAAGATGTTGTAGTTTGGGTCTATTATGAATAGAGAATAACAACATACTGGGTTAAATGAACTTCAGAACTTATATGTTTTGTGGCAAGTATCAACCAATGGATTGGAATTCAATGGTCTTTAGCTACCTTTGTGGGATTTAGCACTATATTTGTTCGATGTCCTTCTGAAAGTTAGTTATCTTTCAATTGCTTAATTAACTTCAGTCTTTAATCCTCCCATTAGATCATAAGCTTTAAAATTATTATCTGAAACTGTTTCATCCCATTATTTTATTCTATGTTCTCGAATTATATTCTTTTATTCTTATTCTTTTCTACTACCACTGATACTGTTACTATATAAACTAATCTGGTATTTATTTTGATAATTTTATCTTCCTGTCCTGATTTGGATGGCAACAGATAGGCGTATATGCCAAGTTGATTATAACTGACTGAATAATTCCTTGAGAAATGTTCTCTAATAACTAGTGATTGGTGAAAACATTGGCTGGATTTTTAAATGAGATCATTTTTTTTACATATTCTTTATATCATTAAAAATCCTATTCACTAGGTCAAATCGAAAATTATGAATTAACATAGAATTATAACGAACAATAAGTTATTTCAATATTATATCACATGAAACTCATCAAATTTTAATCTCTGAAGTGTCATATAGTAAGACAATCATCAGTTTTGACGTGTAATTTTAAATAATAAACTAGCAAAATCAAAGTAATTTACCATAAAAAAATATTTAGTTTTAGACTTTAGCCTCTCAATTCATGTAGATTATAACCAGAGAAAATTGTTAAAACTAGTTTATTGTTAATCAAATAAAATTGTTGTTAAAATCCCATTGATTTATTTGATTAAAACATAAGGTACAGATGAGTTGTGATTGTTATAAGAATCCAATGTGCACGTTTCATCCCGTTCTGGACTCGTTGCCAGAGTGTTCTTTCATCCTAACATTGATGTTCACAATAGTATCTAAACACAGTACCTTTCACTTTGAACTTCAGTGAGTTATTTATTCATTAAGCTATTAAGTTCATTTAAATACCGTGAAGTACTGATTTACATTTATACTTTAAAATACTTAATATTTAAATAATGTAACTTACATTCATTGAACTCTGACTTTTACTGTATTTTCTACCTATTTCGCAGTATAACCAGTAAGAATTAATAAGCAAATCATTTTACAGTATCCGTCCATTCATAATACTAAAAAAAAATCTAAGGTCATGGACAATGAACAAATGAAGAAAAAAGTTATTTAAAGAGTAAAATAAATTTACATTTGAGTACTTATTACTTGTTAGTTTTTTATTTTATTTTGTGCACTTTATAATCATTCAACCATCTCTAAATAAATGAACTGATAAGGATATATATGAATAGATTGATAATTGACACAACTAATTTTCATTTTTCAGTGGAAAATTGTATACTATTGTGTAAATTTGTTTAGCCACTACATATATAAACTCAGTGGTTAGCTACTTTGATTTCCAGCACAATTATTTAGTGTCATTTCATTTATTTACTCAGCTTTGAGCAGTATTTCAGTTGTGTATATTTAAGGGTTAGCGAAACTATTTGGCTTCAAACCTGTGAAATATTTATTAATGACTGAACACAGCTCTGCTATCAAGCATCTATTTAACTTTCATCGAAATATTTAGGTGAGATATGGGTTAGACAGAATAAGTATTCTGATAAAACTAGCTACCAACACCTGAATTTCTCTCCAGCTACTTAGGTTTGGGGGATGGTTGGTAGTAATAACAATTAAAGTATGTTCTACGGAGCTGAGATAATGAACCTGTACTTGGTAAAGAATTGCGTGCACATTTTTAAAGTTTACTTGAGTAATGTTTATTCAACATATTAAGTGACACAGCCTTTAGTTTCGAATCAATATTTTTTATAATCGACGTATGTACAATAATGATGGGAAGTTTTTTATATATTCGATTCATATGATTTCTCTATATTTTCGTTTAGAATTCATCCATTAAATCATCATTAAAATCCCATTAGCAACTGGTAAATCAGTGATTAGCATTAAAATGAGTTTCAGTGGATACTTCAAAGATACCACTGAGATCTTTATTTATGCTGAAAACAATATATTACTTTCTATGACTTCACGATTAGTTACACGGATAAATCATAAGAGTAATAAAATGTTCATTGAAGAAATTCTCCTTCAACTTCTCAACTTGGAATTGTTTCACGTCCGATCTCCATTGAACTCTTATCATTGTTAGTGTAATGAATTAGTGTGAAATATCATTCCATGGTTCGTATGACAGATTTTTCGGTATCCTTATATACATATCTGACAAAAAACAATCCATTAAAAGTCCAAGATGTAATCCGGGATCTTAATGTCTATTTTAAGCTAATTTTGTAAAGTATCTTAAGTAATAACTTTATTTTGTAAGTGATATTTACTACGTTTTAATCTTATTTGGGGGTATCACAGAAAACCAGAGAGAACTGGAGACGTTTCATCTTAGTATATGATTGAGCAGTGAGCATCGACGATCACGCCAGGACCTTCAGATCCGAGGAACGAAAATTTTTAGTTTCCGCCAATTTACTTAATTCGTTTTGAAGACTAACTTGGAATGATAAATGAGTTGATTTAATACAGAAAGCAATAGTTATCAATTTTCATACTCCGTAACTCGTGACACATCTATTCACAACTGTCTTGAGGTAGATATTTTGCTGTCAAGAGATCGAGTATTGAATTGTCCCAATTTTTTAAATCCATTCAATCGGTAAGATATTCTTGTGTCATACAATGAAATGAAAATAGTTTGTCGATCGAAAGCTTAGATTCAGTAATTATCGGGAATACACATTTCGGTAGTGATCATGTCAACTTACAAGTGATCTTTAGTATTCAGGGTGTTTTTAAATCTATATTGATTGAAATAATTGAAATGATTTTGATTATTATGACATACTAAAGCGTTAATTTGACCATTAAGCTACTCGGTATTCAACCAGTAGGTTACAGGTTTCAATCCTCTTTTGATATAATTCGATATTCACAGCATAGTGGTGTTCTTAGTCCTCAAAAACAGATAAATAGTATTGTGGCTTAAAGTTGAGTATTTCGTAAATGAGTTACATTACATTACAACACTGTTAGTAGGATATGTACTATACAATTCTTTATGAATAGTTACCTTTAGTTGCTTAAATTAAGGAATATAATTTAGAGGGAAACCTTTAATCCTCTCTCCTACAATCAGTAACAGTTTATTGTACCCATGTCCTCTATGCATTAAGTATCGTTTTCATAATATTATCCGTAATGTATTCTGTTGATCTATTTCAATTTTCTTGGTGTTTGATAGAATTGTTAATTATTGCTATTGTTGACCTCACAATTAAACAGAATACACCCACTGAGAAATAAATGTGGAAAGAATGGTTCAATAAAGTATTGTCTTTTTGTCCAATTCATTTTCAAAGCTGTACAATCGCAAAGATAATCGTTAATATGTATGATAAAACTCAAAATATGGTTATGAAAAGCTTGAATATTCCTCGAGACCAGCAAACATATTGGATAAAGAATAGGGACTGTAGAAAATGGGATGGAAAACATGATATGATTAAATAAAATGCAGTCGAAGAGAGAGAGACAGAATAACTCAATCATATGTAGAAAGTGAACAGAGAGATAGAAAGATGGGAAAGATTATGATTTTATAAAACCAGGAGTTAATTAAGACTATGATAGAAGGCAAGTTCGAGAAGAATCCTTTAGTGTAAATAGCTCACGTTTTTCTAAATGTTAATATAGTAAAGGCTTCAGCAATGGTAGGAAAAAGGAAGCTCACTGTTTTTGGCGAATTTCTATCATTCAACTTTTAGATAACTTTTTATTCTGAGTTTGTTTTGATCGATTGATTTGTTTTATAACGGTGCGCATCATATCACCTTCACAAATGTTTTTGAAACCACTTGTAAAGAATTTACTAGTCCATACTTCTACTACTTAGTATTTTCAAATTATTGACTATTTGAACTTTCTGAGTGATTGAGTGCTCAGATGGGGAGCAATCAAAATGGATATAAATTTAAATGTGACAGGAACATCAAAATTCACTATGACATACATAATTCATGTTCAGTGAGTTATCATTTGTATATATAAACCTTAATATCCGTATTAATGTGAATAGTACTAGTTTCGAACTTATAATCTGTTTACATGAATGATGTTTTATATGAACAATGGCATTCAGTTAATATAAGCTATGAATAAATTTGCATAGATATAAATCAATGGTTAGAAATATTCATGAATTAAAATGGTGTAAATATGGTGTACATAAAATATTCAGCCTAGCATAACACCAATGTACTCATTCTCGGAAATTTGGATCACAGTACATTACAATACCATACCTATTTGATTTTTAATACAGAACTAAAAACTATTGGATTGGGGTGCAAAAAATGTTGTTTGGTGGCATTTTAACTACAAATAGACTGGTTAATCAAGGACATATACTTGAATAAATTGAGTGAGGTAAATATACATACCTCTAAAAGAAACGTTTGTTTGAAAGTAACAACATTCACCTATTAGATGGATGGAAAAATAGTTCAAAGTACTGGATATGCATGACATGGATTAAAAACTTCAGAAATTACCTAAATCTCTGTCTCCGCTCATAAATTAGAAGAAAAAATTATGTCACTCGGTTTCATACCCCGAATTTCATAATTATGTATTTTATGTTTGAATGCAGAAAGTTACTTGACTAGTTTTTTCAATGATGTGATTGATAGATTAGTATTTTTGCGAAGACTAATGATCGTTAATGTATACAGTAATTGTGTTTATGGGGATGAACAGTTTTAATATAATTAGGTCTCTAACATCAATGTTTGTTAGTTTGCACGTAACCATCAGATTAGAACTGTTGAGTCGGCTTCCGGAAAACTTCAACGGAGCCTCCAGAGGCCCAAAAGGAGCCGAAGGGTCCCAGCCAATCAGAGCATGATGGAACGTTCTAGAATTCCAACGTGGCATGCTACTATTGGTCGGTAGCATAATGTGTCATTAACGGATTGGCTGAAATATAATGTTGATTTAACAGACGCCAACATCTATAAATACCTATGATTTTCTGTACAAAAATGAACCTTTGGATAAAGTATTTTCTCTCATACTTGTGTCTTCTCCCTGGTGTTTAAGTCGCTGTGTAGTTCTAGACTGCGGGTTACCAGAATAGCTTAGGTAAACGTATATAGCGTTCGATCGACAAGACCTATCAAGAACTATGTAAATAAAATAATTGAAGGGAATTTTTCACTACAAATTAATTCGAATTAGATAAAGATTGAAAAACTAATCGGTTCTGTACTCATTTTCTGAAACATTAAAAACACATTCATAGTTCATAGTCTGGAAGTTTTACCATAATGAATTTCTATATGTTTTTCATCAACTAATGAGTATACAGTTTTTTGTAATGATGATCAATCCAACCTACTTTCACTGTGTTATGTTCCATAATCATGTAAAATAGAACCAGTCTGAACTAAAGTGTATTGATATCAATCTAGTTTACGTAAACATAATACATCTCGTTTTTATTCTGGACACCGTGTCCGGTGATCAATATTTATCATGAAACATTCATTATATATATATATATATATATATATATATATATATATATAATGTGAAAATATATGAAATCATTTTACTAGTAAATGTTCATAATGTAACTAAACAGATTACAAATGTGTTAAGTATGTAATACTACTGTGTAGTACTAACTAACTAACTTGGGATTAACTGAGAATTATTAATTTGTGATGTAATCAAAATCACTTAGATGATTTCTTCCCGGAGTAACCTAAGGTGGAGATTCATTGTAAAATAGATAAAACTGTTTCGTTCTAGTTTAAAGCTTCTTAACAGTCCTTCTCTTCGACCACACCAAAGATCGTGCCTAGAACTCTCAAGTCTCGCGGTGAGCATCTAACCTTTTTACCACTGCGTCTAAATCTAATAGTCTGCAAGTTCAACTTCAGCGAAGCAATAGCGCGATGATTATAAGATGTCATTGACGACATCTTCATAACTAACGAAATGAACAAATTCTACCTAACATAGCCTCTTATAAGAACTTGTGGAACCCAGCCAGAAACAAGTCACTGGTCAATACACAATAATTCTTCAGTTGATTGATCCTTTACAATATATTGATCAAATAATACCTTATATTATTCATTGTCCAATTTTTCTCACTTTATTTTACATTGTTAGCTTATTATCAGTGGGTACCGTTTGTACTTGGCCTACAGTGCATATTATTTTATATTCCACATATTGCTTGGCAAGCTGCTTGTGCTTGTCGTTCTGGTGGTGATATGTTTTCGTTAGTAAAATCAGCGGCAGATGCTGCCATACTATCTCGAGATGATCGTCAGAAAGCAGTAGCTCGTGTAGCGGAATTCATCGAGGACATGATTGGAATGCACAAAGAATGTCGGAAAGTAAGTTAATTTAGACATGTCTTACTGAGTTTCAGATTTCCTATAGTAAAAGTTTCTAAACCTATTTAAGACATCTTTACATTTTTCATCGAACAAATAAAATGTTATGTTTATTTACGTAAAATAGATTGAATGTGACTAGCAGTGGAATCCAGGAAGTGCGTTCCATTCAATCTGAGACTCGTTCTGGATTTCACTGTTAGCAACATTCCATTTACTCTATATAAACTTATGTCATAAAAGTTTTATCAAGGGAATCCACATAGGAGGCCCATGTGTCAACTAAGATTGACCAAATTTCGACTGAAATAACAACAACAGGATAATCGAAATAATCACAAAATGTATTGTGCTTATTGTTTGACTGTTTGGTGATAAAATTAGTTTGCCATTGGTAATTGATTGTTTGAACTGAACTGTTAAATATATCCCCAAGTATGGGACTATTTAGTAGGGCTCCACTGATAGAACCCGAGACCTTCAAATCTCATGACAAAGGCTTAAAGTTCAGATCACTGAGTCAAAGTCCAATGGTTGACATTTCTAAATTCAACTAATTGTCAATATTGCTCAATCATCTACCAACCCCATTATTGGGTGATTGTCTCATATCCAATAGGTTTGAGCTCCACTGGTCACAATTTCTTACAAGAGCCTCATGATTTACCTATCGAAATTGGCCACTGAGTGATCGCATCTGATGAGACTCACACTAGGTTGAGACAATTATTCAGTTTCAGTTTTGTTTAACTGAGGTTAGTTTATGATATAAACAATAAAATCTAACTCTGCAAACCAGCTATAATAATAAAAAAGTTAAGATTTTCAACCATGATAAAGTCATTACAATAAGATTGTCTTGCTTTATGCAAGGGTTAATATATTCATATGTCTAAAGTTGAAATGCTTATAATTTATCGGACATTTTGCCGAACCTTCACTTTCAAGAATAGTGAATTCGCGAGCACAGGAAGTAGTAGTGACTCATTGATTACGAACCGTCACATTCAGTCGCCAACGAGTAGATCACTATTCCTCAACACATGATGATAGCTCCTTCTTTAAGACTAGTACGGGTCTTACAACCATATGCCATTACCCCATCAAACTCGAGTCTAAATAATGATACAGACTATACAAATTCCAAAAACAATCATTCCTGACTTATCCTAAAAAATGATGGATCAAATATAGTCCGTAATACCAAAAACAAAAAAAAAATACAGACCCGTACAAATATATTCATACCAGTTGAACAAGCTGATGGCCATGTTGACTCAGTTACTCAGTGAATAACTTGGCGGAGTTTAAAGTAAAATAGTATATAGTTTGTGTCTCAGTGTGAACGACAACACAATGATGCATCCATTTCCAGCCGAAAAATGCCAAATAGAACTTGAATTTCGCTGTTAACCCAAAATTCAACTCTACTATAACTTGCAACTAAATGACTATATATATATAATTACTATTACTACTATAACACAGCCGTAAACTGCATTTTCCAGTTTTACTGTATTCTAACTCTGTCTCTCTTTTTTTTTCTAAGGGTAAACGTGCTAAACTGACTAAAACAGCTGCTCAATTTGGTGGGATATTTGTAGCTAGTAAAAGACTCGGTACACACTTGATATTTTCTTATTTATGCGTAAAAATTGTTACAATTATTAATGCTGCATTACAACTATTTTTAATTCAACGTTTTTTGGGCTTTTATTCAAATGGCAGTGCAAGTCGACGTAGCTTACAATTAGGCAAAGTGACTGATTTTAAAGCATGTAAGTTTGATAATGATTATACTATTAATTAATAATAGTCGTTGTTTTAACTATTTACCATTAGATTTCATTGTGTAGGTCATCTACGTTCTTTATAATGGAGAATAATTGATTTATTCAATACAACATTGAACTTGGGTCTCTAAATCAATAGAATACGATACTTGAGCACATGATACCCTCGATTGAATTATTCGACAGTTGAACAAGAACAAGAGGATATAAACAAGAATAGTGTCGTACCAACACAGTAAAAAGTAGTTTTGGGATGGTATTTCATATTTAATTTAGTTGGATGTATCTATCTTCGCTCATTAGCCATTCACTGATTACCTTGACTGACAGATTGTTCTGATTTTTCTTTAAAATAAGTATTCATATGTTATATGGTCATTATCATGTAAATAAGTGATTACTGAATACTTGTATCAAAGTTTGACCAAATATTCAGGTAAAAGGCATAATATTTAAGTTGTAAGAAAAGAACAAATGTTTTACTATTGAACATCATAAAATCACTGTTTGTGTGAGTGCTTTCTACAAAGAATTACTACTGATTGAATTGATGATTAATTAGCTATGTTATATCATTTGTATGTAGTTTGATAGCGAAATCACTATAAGCCTTCCACTAACATAACTCAAGTATTTTATTTTGGGTTTGACGCTAAAAGGAGGTCAAAGGAAGTTTTACGAGTAGCGGCTTTAATCTTATTACTACACATCAGTCAGGTATTTATATAACGTTGTGATTAGTAAAGGGGCATTTAATTTGTGTTATATGTTACTTACAAACACATCATACGCACTGACATCAGATACATCCAGTTGAAACTTAGATAATTATGAAGTAATGATATGTAATATGCATACATTAGGGTTTATAAAAAATGTTTAGGAGCCGTGTACATAATAATTATTTTGTAACTTCAAATTTTGTGCAATTATTCCATTTGTTTGGTTTTCGGATTCATGGCACTGGCGAAATTTGACACATCAGTTTGCAAATTTGTTCAAAAATGTTTGAATAAACACCTTTGTGGTGGTGACTATATAGTTACATTATTAGTTTGTTTGTAAAACTGGTTAGTGAATTGGAATTCAATTCGTTTTGTGCAGGGTAGTAGTGACTTCCTCAACTTTTTTAAGGACAGTCATTATAATCACATATTGGCTAATAATTTTAGTTCACTACACGACGGTTCATCTTTGTAAAACAACTAACCACTAAAAGTCAACATATGTTTTGTTCTAGTATGGAACTTCTCAGAAATGTTCATCCACATGCTCTATTCTTCAAAGATTGAACCTATGAACACGTTACATTTAGATTACTAAGTCGGAACTCAATGACTCTTATTTCTAAATTCAATATTTAATGAAATGAATATAATAATGTATATTTTTCATGACTTTTCTTTTATAAACTTCAGTAAATGATTTATCCTATTCAGAAAATGAAAATGTTGAAGGTTATGGATTTGGTTTAACTGTTGTTAATCATATACGTTCTGGACGTGATTGGCCTGAAACTATGCTATTTCCACGTGTAGCATATTGTCGTGTACCGGGTATAAGATTAGTTGGTGTAAAAAATTCATATACTGCACAATGTGCATTACCTATAAATATGTTAAATGAAAAAATTTATATATTTTTCTGGTTTTGGATTGTTTTCTTACTGATCATATGTATTCTTAGTTTGTTATTATGGCTAACACGTATGATTTTAGCATCAAAACGTAAAAATTTCATTAAACGTTATCTTAGATTAAAAGGTATTCATTCATTAAAAGGTGATGAATTGAAACAAAGTGATTTAGATGAATTTATTGATAAATATTTACGTGCTGATGGTGTATTCATCATTCGTATGTTAACTATTAATTCAGGTGATATTATTACAGGAGATATTGTCACTGAATTATATAATAACTTTATTAATCATTATCATAATACACATTCAATAGATAAAGAACAAGATTTAATGAAACCGGAAAAAATTGGTTTTGATAATCTTGTTTAATGATGCTTGTTAAATTTTTCTTTTAATCTATGTGAATATGATATATCATGTTAGTTTACTGGAAGAAAAAAATAAAGAATATGTCAAATAAACAGCAACAACTACAACCACAACAACAACAACAATAATGTTCATTTAAAACAACATTGAACTAACAGAGATTCGAATTATTTGTGATTTACATTGACAACAACAATAAGAACATTCATATTTTGATTAACCTTTTCACTTGTTTCTTTTTTTTTCTTTCTTCTTACTGAGGACAAAATAGAAATTATTTTCTGAAAAATAAAAAAAAATCAAGGTTGTTTAACGTTAGCAATAGACGTTTTATTAAAATGTTAGGTATTATTGTCATTACTATTACTATTAATATGAATACGACTAATTACCATTATTATTATTATTATTACTATTATTAGAAACTCTTTGAAATTGTCTGCTAATTAGCTGTGAAAACTTTATTAGTAATTATTCTGATATTTTCTTTTATATTTTTCTATACAACGGATTACTAGAATTGGCACCTTAAATATTTGTGTGCGTATATGTTTTTTTTTTCAAAAAAAAGATAAATCTTTTAATATAATACATCAGACTAGTACAATCAAATCTTGTATACATATTCATTTCGGTAAATGCTAGGTTTGAAGCTATCACGAGTCCACTCAGTGACCAAAGACCAGTAAGCTAGCTATTGATGCGTCTCAGCCTCGCTAACTAGAAGGAGAAGTCCAAGTTTAGAATGGGGAAGTATATTCTACAAACAGCCAGAAACGAGCAATAACAACAAACACAATTCAAAACGTATATATACAGTAAAAAACCGTCCTTGGGGAAAGTTACCAAGTAGCATACTGAAAGACGCAACGGACCAATAGCATTTAAGATATTTCCCAGTGGGGAATATGACATGAAAGTGACAAGAGCGCCTTTGGCGTGAAAATAAAGAAATTCAAATTTTCTAAATAAAATTACAAAATTAGGTCCTTTCTCAAGTGAGTTCTGGGGATCTAACGTAGCCAACAGTAAATAACGTTAAAGTAATCAATATTCCGTAGTATAGATCATGAACTCATATGAGTTAGATGAAAATCAGAGGCCCGGGTGCATTGAACGTTTACCTCGCCCTAGAATAGGGTTCATCAGCAGTATTCATTCACTATCCCAAAGGCGATCGGATCCAGAAACCATTGTCTGGCAAAGCGATTTTATTTAATCATATATTTTAACCATGTAGTCTAAAAGGATTAAATCGTAGGGGAGCGCCGGCTGGTGTAGTGAAAGATTAAGAGACCTGTTGTTCTAAAGCTGTCTGTGTTGTGTAGCAATTTATGTTGTTAGGAACTAGATCCAGCAATATTGTAAAACATAAACTGTCAGCAGTTAATCTCTCGATGGTTAGGCTTTATGTAGGTGAAAGGTAGTATAAATGCCTTTAGCATGTCAGACACTTTTTAAACCCACTGACAACGACTATGGGGATCAGGACACTAGTACAAATCCGGCAGTTGATTGTTCTAGAAATTCGAGTAGATCAGAGAAAACAGATCTGAATAATTCTTCAAGATGCTCACAACATCTGTCTATTCAAGCTGGAATACTAAAGTTAAACACTGTTTTATGCATTTCAAGTCAGTGAAAAAGTGCAAGTCAGCACCATGCTTCATTTATGACGGTAATTTTACAATTAATCGTGTTTTTTATGAGATTTTTCACTCTCACCTCTTCTGGATGTAGCGGTGAGCCGGTGAATAAATCCAATAAAAATATTTCAATTACATCAGTAGCGGAAACCCGAAATATGAAGACGAAATATCCATTATCTTAGTGTAGCTTTCAACTTCAGAAAATAATAACAATGGCTCACTGCATTCTTAGTTAATCGTTTGTTATAATCACTAGCCACAAAATCCATTTTAAATCTCTTCATGAAGATTCAAAATTTGATAGGCATTCCGTCAAATTCGGCCAATTCGATCATTGGCAATGCAACAACGACAATGGGATTACAACTTAAACTAAAATCGTAAGCGGTGTCTAAATGTCTACTGGTATATTGATTAGGTAATCAAGGCAGGCTCAACTCCACTTTAGGTTTAAGGTCCAACCAGAATCAACATAAATAATTTATTTATGAAACGGTAGTATTATTGATGATAAAGCAAGCAATGTATTTCGAAAACATCAATTCATAGGATGTCTAAGGCATTTACACGCGGCTAAAGGAAAATCGTAGTTATATAAGAACTATTTACAAAAATATACGATAAATTAAGCAATAAGCAATAGCTGTATTAATTCAAGAGTAAGAACCAACAAATCAAATTGGGCACTACACATAAAATATGGGGATCATTACGAAAAAACAAGTGTTCAATGAGCAGATGTACAATGGAGATAACCCGTTAAGAATGTTTAGGAAAAACAGTAATAATAAATGGATTAAATGTAAGAGATTCTTGTAGATAGTTAGAAGTATAGCTCAAAATAATGAAAATAAAGCTGTGGATGTACAAATTATTGACAATGACATAAGTTACTGAATATTAGTAAGTAGTATGATAATATACAAAAAGAAACTGAATAAGCCTGAAATAAAGGTCAAACAGAGTAAACAGTGAATATAAATTACATTGCATAATCAAATAGATTCTTTACGATATTGTGATGACATCAATGTTGATTGTCAAAAATACCTCTTGCTTTTCCTTAATATCAATCAGAATGTTTTTTTTATCCAGAGTTACTTTGTTATGATTAATATAAAGAAATTTGGAAGCATAACAATTCATATAGGTCATTTCACAACAAAAGTAAGCATATAGAATAGTCAAAGCCGTGATATATTCTACTACTCATTTGTTTTGATGCTCACTTTAAAGTATTCCAGAGGTCATTTCATTCAAGATGTTGCATTCCACATTCCTTTTTTACCATTTCAAACAATCGAGATAATTCCATCGGAATCTTTATATCATTTTATTCATTAAAAATCAAATCTCATAAGAGGTATCATTTTCATTGAGGCAAATTTCCACAAAACATGAATATATTTAGCTGATACTTAATTACTAGACTCTGTTCAATACAAACGAGTAAACAGCATGGCATTCATTACTGATCAGTGATCAGTTAGTCTAGAACTGATACTTAATAACTTACTCCTGTTACCCCTCGAAGAGGAGCATAGGTCGCCCACCAGAACAGCTGATACTAGTAACATTAAAATATCACTGATGAAAAGAACACACATGTCAAAAAATGATCCCCATTTCAGTCTATTCAGTTAATAACCGCTGATTTAAGTTTTCAACAAAATTCCGTACTTCAATAACATCAAGTCAGGGCATAATATTATTTCAAAACTATACACTGTTTTCTCTTTCAGTATAAATACTCAATTTCAATTTGCACTATTCGCAAAATATGCCGTTCGAATTTAGTTAGACCATTTTCATTGCATTTTATGTCTAAAAAGGGTGTATTCTAGTTAATTAATTTACTCAGCTTGACATATCATATTTCTAAGTGTCATTAGCATTAAAACAAATGAAAATAATTGGATGTTGATTGTTTTTTTTCTCTACGTTGAAAATCATAGTAAACATCGTCAGGCGACTTATAAGTTTCAGAAGTCAATCCATAAACTTAGTGATCATATCGTTCAATAGTCTTCTGATGATTGTTTTGATAAATCAAAGTTGTTTTGGTATTATGGATGAAGTAATTTACTAACAATTATAATTTCATAGTTATGTTAATTTATACGCGAAACCAAAAAGAAGATAGAATGAGATCACATGAATGTTGGGTATGAAAAGTATATTATTTTGAGGATCACCTTTTCTGGTTAAATTGCATGTTGTTGGTCTGAAGCAATTCCAAAGCATAACATTCATGCATTGACCAAGTAAATCACAAGCTACTATGTTTATCATGATTCAATGGCTGCTTAACGGTTAAAGCGCTTGGCATCCAAATTCTAGGTCTGAGATTTAAGTTTCACTTGCATCGGGTTTCGTAGCGGGTGGCATAAACAAAGTGTGACGTAAAACCGAATACAAAAAGGAATACTTGGTCAGCTGAGTTAATTAGTTCTTAGTGAAATGAATATTTACGTGAAAATCACGAGCTCCGTAATCACCTTTCTCCAGGTTACTAGCTCTCTACATCTAGTTTTTGGATTTACATTGTATCATTTCCGAAAGGTACATATAATGTTCATTATAGCATTACTCATGTTCAACCATTACTTCTTGAAGTTAAGAAAGAAATTTGATAAACGACAATTTATCACATAATTTCTCTTATTTAGAGCAATGTTAGGTATTAAAGTTTATGGCGCATTACATATGAATAAAAATGTTTCAATTATTTATAGACATAAGCATGGAATTTTGATCCAAAGAATGAATAAATCTTAGAACTTTAATAATCAAAGTAAGAAGATTTGTTTAGAGGATCACTGACCTTAAATCCTTATACTTGTATATGTGTTAGACACAACATTATAACATCAATAATGTGAAATTTACATCTTTCGAATGAAGTTTATAAATTACCTAAGATAAAGAAAACAGCTCTAATGAAACCCAACCTAACAATATGATTTCGAGGATGTATAAATTCGTTGTCATACAAATACGTCAGAAAAACACTTTCATAGAAATATGGCAGTTTAAAGGCAGGATGAAAGAGATTGATGGACAGAAGATAGTAAACCAAGCAATCTAAATGAAAGATATTATAAGAAGGCTGTAATAACGTTCAGATCATAGTCACTACAACAAACAAGTCGTAAGAATAAAATTTACGTTAAATATTCCCTTCTAACGAACATCATCTATAGGTAAGTATGTTATTCTTGCTTCCTTACACTTGTAACCTCTCACAGAGGAGCATAGACCGTAAACCAGCATTTTCCATTCAACACGTCCCAAGCAATATCTTCCAGTTGTTGTCCATAATTTTAATGTCTGCTTCAAATTCCCGACTATGTGTGTTTTTCGGCATTCCAACTTTCCGATTACCTTTAGAATTCCAAGTTACCGATCGCTTTCTGATGCATTTTTGATGAGAACCATTATGTATGTACCATCCGAATTCAGCGCCGATTCCTGACATCAAATTCAGCTGGAACGTGGTGTGTTCAACAAGATAAGGTAGAGGTGAAATAATCAAATAAAAATTACAATAATAATGATAATAGAATTCTCTTAGACAGGATAACAATCAGGTAAAATAAACAAAGTCATGAAAACGTAATTTTTATTCAGTAAACTAACAATAATTTTGGTATCCCTTTGTCTATTCTACTTCACTGTTATCATGTTTAGTAGAATTTTATTATCACTATGATTGCAATTATTATCACTTTGGAAAATAACTGTATACTTCCGATTGTACGGTTTTGACAAATGAATTCGCCAAAAAGACAATCCTTCATTAAATCAATCGTTCTTATTTGAAGTAAAGTATTTCTTTATGATTTAGGTGTGTCCATCGTCAAGTTTTGTAACTGGTTCCGTTGATGGTCGAAATCCAAACAATCACCCTGTACATCGTTTCATTGCGGATAAACTCAACTTCTCCATTAATACCGATGATCCAACACTGACAGAAAGATGGGATTTACAAGAAGCTAAATATTGTATTGAAGAATTAGGCATAGCACCTAATCAATTGAATATTGCTAATTACAATGCAGCTATGGCAGCGTTCGTTACCAGTGCTGAACGGGAACTTTTAATATCACATATAAAAATTCGATCAAGAAATAGAATAATCAAAGTTTAATTAAAAACAAAATCACTATTCTGCTCAAACACACAAAGTGGATCACGTTTCAATCTCAAATATCATATTCTTTCTATATGAACTTTCTTCTCAATAGAAAAACGACATTACTTCACCGATTAGAAAATAATTTACGAATAGATTATTGAAAGAAGCATACTTTCTTATTAGCTCTTGTTCACAAAGTCTCATTTCATATTCTAACTTGTGATTATAACTTTCGTTTACTAATTTAATTCTAAAACATTCCATTCTAATATATTATTTTTCATAAGAATCTATTTTGTCTGATCAGAACAAGTTTGAACAATAACTGTGTTGAATTTAAAATAAAGAATTCTTGTTCATTTTAGAGATTAGTACTAATTGGATGACTAATTTCTATATAGAAAGATATTAGTAGCAGTGCGTAATTTTCCGTGGTCGATGTTAAATAATGTGATTGATCAGTCTCTGTTGATGTACATGCATCATCCTACATGGATTGCTTCGGTATTGCCATTTGGTCAAAACCTTTGGTAAAGTAGCAATTATAGTTACCAATGAAATGTAAAACAAACATTATTTGATCGCTTCGCACTCGTCAAATGTTTAGATGATCATCTCATTGTTGATTTTCACACTGAGACTCGAACCCAGTACACGTCACTGAAACGCCAACAAACCGTCCATCGAGCTACTCAGTCTGCGTAAACACTAACTTGTTCAACGGGTGTGAAGTTACTTTTAGTATTTCTATCTCCCCGTTTTAATGAATAACTTCATGCTCGTTAAATAAATTAACATCAACTTACACTCAGTAGCTCAGTGGATGATCAGTTGATGTCTCAAGCTGTGGGTCTCATTGTTAACAACAAAAAATGGAATTGAAATACATCTGCATGACGGGTTTCAAACAAGAGAAAGCACTGATAATCAATATTCCAATTTATAAAATGGATTGATATTAACAATAGATGAAATAAATGTATTTCATAACACTCAACCGAAGTTGGTCACATAAAGATCTGCGCCTGAAGAGCATGACAGATGTCCCTCATCCTGTTGCGAACTTCGAGATATGGAAATAACTGAATAATGGTGTGAGAGAGTGTGTTCCCCACAACGTCAACCTGATACAGACATCGCAAAGAAATCTCTATTCGTTATTTACAACATGAATAGTTAATATTACTGTTTCTCATTATGAAAACTTCGTGACTTCTAACACTGAGGAACAACTCTCGGTCATGAAGCCAGTTAGTGAGGAGGGTGGAGTGCACGGCCAGCGATCACACTTCGTAAAGCAAACTCTGCGAAAGAAATGATAGCCAATAAATTCTGATAAAAATCAGTGTGTAGATACATTAAGACACTTGATCGAGGAAACCAGGAGACTCCGGAAGTCACAAGACTGACCCCCTTCTAATAACCAGGAAAACAGCAACTGATGGGAATATGGAATGGCCGAACAACGTGCTAGACTGGGGAAGTGCTTTGAATAGTCACAAAATCGACGAGATTCAACCTGAAACACATTGGAATAAGTGAGACCTATTAGGTGTAAATAGTAAGGAAAAGGCTAACTTCAAAAGAGATCGACAAACAACCCTTTGAACATGCAAAGTGGTGCTGGACGAAAGGAAGCACCAGTACAAAGGATGGACTACCTCCAACCACTTACCGTGTTGTTAACACACTGAATTAGTAATGCAACACGTTTATAATAAAAATCGGACAGTCTTACACTCTGATATTTTCAAATATTTCAGCAACATTGCTCCAACAAACATTTCTGGAGTCACGTGTGCAGTTTATAAATACATTTGTTTCGGTCGACTTGCAAAACTATGAAGTAAGTGAGAAATTCGGTCAATTGATTGCATCGACTTGTTTTACTACTGAATTTACAGGTAACCATCAATCAGTCATGTGAATGACAAACTTCCTTCAGAAAGTGTTAATATGTCCAGGTGTTTATGTATTCCACTTTCGCCACCATCTCTACAAGGTAAACATATCAAATTATGGTTAAACAATTTTCTGTTTACCAAATCTTACTCAAACGTGAACATATGTTTGTTAAACAATAAAAGCAAACTAACCAGTGAATATGATTAGCTCACATTTATGTGTGGTTGAAATATTTTGTCACTTTGTAACCAAATCTAGATTACAATCATTGATATTACTGAGAGTAGAAGAATTAGCATTATGGATTCACTGAATTGTCCAGTTGAATATACGCATTAAAATCCACCACATAACCGGAAATTAGATATGTACAGTTACTGTTTGTAAAATAGCCTTCAATGGACATGACTTTACATTCCGTCATACTTTTCTACTGTCGATTAATATTCCAGTCTTGTCCATTCGTCCATTTCATCTGATATAATCATCCTCATTTGAAAAAATAATCAGAACACGACAGATTGGAATCTAAAACACTTGTTTGTTTCTTAATGACTGTTATTGCCTATGAACAATTCTCATTCACAATAATCTTCATTAACTCATTTAAAACTCCATATCATAGTCCTTCAACAATCAGTCCCATTTTCGTTTTTTCCTTTAGTTTTCTATACTCATGGTTAGAGGGTTGATGTAAACTAATCACAGTTGTATTGGTCTTCAACACAAATCGATATCAATCACTTGGATAATGAACAAAAAGCTCTCAGTTTGAATCACTGTAACAATGTTGAATGATAATTTTGTACACCAACAAGCCAATTTATTATGACAACAATAATTTGCCTCAAGTTGATCAGTCTACCATGAGCAAGTACAAATAAGGAGTAGTGATTAAACGGACACATATATGTGAAGATTAACATATATTTCTGAATTACTCCTACTGCTAACATATCTTTTAGTATCACTACTAATAAATGTTCAGAATGGATTCCATAACGTTTGACTATAGTGTATTCAAGTCACTTTATTACAATATTGATCGATGTCAAATAATTAATTAAAGAGGATTCAATTGAATTCCTGACTAACTGTTAAATGTAAAATCTTCAAGTCATCTATAATATTTCCCCCATCATGTTTAATACTTCATTAATTAGTCACAATATTTTGATAAACTGTTTGTAAAGATAAATAATCTAATCCAGTAAATTAATAATATTTACTAGTTAAAGCAAGTTTTAATTTATATTCGCTACATAATAAACCTTCATCTCTAGTCATTGACGTCGTGATTGTCTTGGAAAAAGCCTGATTGTTTATTCAATGTTTGTTCAATTATGACACGAACAATTGAAAATAATAATTTCACAAGTTGAAATCATGAGCCAATTGAAGCTAAACCACCATGGAAAACCTGGAAGCACTGGACGGCCGTTTCGTCCTAGTATGGGACTCCTCAGCAGTGCGCATCCACGAACCCGCCCCCGCGGGATTCGAACCCAGGACCTACTGGCTCCGCGCGCGAGCACTTAACCATTAGACCACTGAGCCGCGCTTGAAGCCAGTATGTCCTGGGTTCGAATCCCGCGGGGGGCGGGTTCGTGGATGCGCACTGCTGAGGAGTCCCATACTAGGACGAGACGACCGTCCAGTGCTTCCAGGTTTTCCATGGTGGTTTAGCTTCAATTGGCTCATGATTTCAACTTGTGAAATTTCTAAAAATCTCCACAAAACCCATTCTGAAAATAAATCATATAACACAGTGTACTTTGCATTAAATTTATTATTAGTATTATTACATCACTGCATTCTCATAACTAGAAGTGAGGTGAAACAAAATGTGTCTTAGTTTTGTTCCCCTACATCCTAAATGTGTATGAATCAGAATTTCGGCATATTAAAGTGTGAAATGCAAAGCTTGATAATTAATTATCAAAAACTAGTTAATTTTTTCTCTATAATTCGATACGAGATAGTTAAATTATCAATACCTATCGAAGTGATTCATTATGATTTGTCAAAAAGATCATACACGTGACGTATTTTTCAAATAAAAAGAACAAACTGTCCTAATACAACCGTAATCGATGGTAAATTTGTAAAAAATATCAGGTCTGACACTAAAAGAGCAGCTTGAAATGACAACTAATACATAAATAGTCTTCTACTAAACATTTCGACAGCATCGAGATTAGTTATGGTGTGTTTTATTTAATATATATAACGTAGAAAAGATTACTTGCGAAATGTCGAGCTGAAATATCTGCAAAGATCAAAGAATCATATCCATCCGTCAATTAGAGTTCTCAATGACTCCAAACAATTACTCTGAGCATAATTTACGATATTTATCACTCAACTTAACGTGATAAGGAAATTCTGGCATTCCGAACAGAGTAAGTCAATATAGAACTTTATAATCGATTGTATATTTAGCTATGTGATCCCTATTTCCAACTATGAATCTAACAACTACCAACCTTGTTTCTGTTCGTAGGTTAATTTATCATGGATAGTAATTGAATTATGGTGATTTCTATTGATATATTGTTTATCTGGAAAATTATTTTGTCATTTACGCTATTCCATATTCAGTAGTATTATATCACACGTTCATGAAATCAAGCAAACGTATCATACAATTCCGTTTACTTCATTGATTGACATCAAAATTTACTTTAAATGGAATTTGACATTCTCTTTTTTAAATACCTAATTGTACTTGATGATAGTTTGTTTAGGTACAGTAGTGATTTATTAGTTTCTAAACATCACATGATTTGACTTATTTTAATTGCCTAACTCAATTTCTTAAAAGTTATCCATAATGCACAAATCAAAAACATCAATTGTCAGGTTATTAATTAATAATAATGAATTAAACCTTTTGATAAATGTAGATAATTTCACTAAGGTTTAACACAAAAACAAATCACTGTTTGGAAAGAATGATTAATCTTAGACAGTTTAAAACTTTCAACGACTATATAATCAACTTTGCTGCATGCAGCTTGTAGAATCTATGAATGCAATTTACTCATATCTAGATTATAAATAGTATAGAACTGGAAATATGTGAAAAACTCATTCACTTGTTAATAACAGATATTGTATTATGGTATGAATGAAATGCCCATTGATATCGATCGATTAAGTTCGACAATATAAACTGTGATTAAACTATGGAACTTAATTAGGGAAAGCAACGCACTTGACCGTGATCTCTAGAATACTTACTTACGCCTGTTACTCCTCGTGAAGGAGCATAGGTCGCTCACCAGCATTCTCCATCCAACCCTGTCCTGGGCAATTCTTTCCAGCTCCTTCCAGTTGTAATTCATCCTTTTCATATCTGCTTCTATTATCCGACGTAATGTGTTCTTTGGCCTTCCTCTTTTCCGCTTTCCTTCAGGATTCCAAGTTAGAGCTTGCCTCGTGATTCAGTTTGACGATTTGCGTAATGTATGTCCTATCCATTTCCATCGTCTTTTCCTAATTTCCTCTTCAGCTGGAAGTTGGTTTGTTCTCTCCCACAGAAGGCTATTGCTGACGGTATCCGGCCAATGGATGTTGAGTATCTTGCGTAGACAGCTATTTATAAATACTTGTACTTTCTTGATTGTGGTTGTTGTAGTTCTCCAAGTTTCAGCTCCATACAGTAGAATTGCCTTGACGTTCGTATTGAAGATTCTCACTTTTATATTGGTTGAAAGTTGTTTTAAATTCCATATGTTCTTCAATTGTAGGAATGCGGCCCTTGCTTTGCCAATCCTCGCCTTTACGTCTGCATCTGAACCTCCTTGTCCATCGACGATGCTTCCTAGGTATGTGAAGGATTCTACATCTTCCAGAGTTTCGCCATCAAGGGTGATTGGATTGCTGTTCTCCGCTTTGAATTTGAGGACCTTGGTTTTCCCCTTTGTGTATACTGAGGCCTACCGATGCAGAGACTGCTGCTACACTGGCTGTCTTCATCTGCATCTGTTCGTGTGTACGTGATAGGAGGGCTAGGTCATCTGCGAAGTCCAAATCGTCTAATTGGTTCTGAGCTGTCCATTGTATTCCGTGTTTTCCTTCAGATGTCGAGGTCTTCATAATCCAGTCGACCGCCAGAAGAAAGAGGAAGGGAGAGAGTAAACAGCCTTGTCTGACTCCGGTCCTTACTTGGAATGCATCTGTCAGCTGTCCTCCATGCACTACTTTGCACTGTAGTCCGTCGTATGAGTTCCGGATAATATTGACAATCTTCTCAGGAACTCCGTAGTGTCGAAGAAGTTTCCATAATGTCCTCCTATCTACACTGTCGAATGCCTTTTCATAATCAATGAAGTTGGTGTATAGTGACGAGTTCCACTCAACTGATTGTTCGACGATGATCCGTAGTGTTGCAATTTGGTCTGTGCACGACCGATCCTTTCGGAATCCAGCTTGTTGATCTCGAAGTTGGGCGTCTACTGCATCCTTCATCCGGTTCAGCAACACTCTGTTGAAGACTTTCCCTGGTATTGACAGTAGTGTAATGCCTCTGTAGTTTTCACATTTGCTCAGATCTCCTTTCTTTGGAATCTTGATGAGGTGTCCTTCTTTCCAGTCCATCGGCACTTGTTCCTCCTCCCAAATCTTTTTGAATAGAGGGTAAAGCATGCTTGTGGTTACTTCGACGTCTGATTTCAGTGCTTCAGCTGGTATGTTGTCGGGTCCTGCTGCTTTCCCGTTCTTGATTTGTCTGACGGCCACTCTAATTTCTTCCGTCGTTGGTGGGTTGACATCTATAGGAAGATCTGTGTGTGCTACTTCGATGTTCGGTGGATTCATTGGAGCCGGCCTATTCAGGAGTTCCTCGAAGTATTCTACCCATCTGTTTCGCTGTTGTTGAATTTCAGTGATTGGCTTGCCTTCTTTGTCTTTGACCGGCCTCTCTGGTTTACTGTATTTCCCTGATAGTTTCTTCGTTGTATCGTAGAGCTGTTTCATATTTCCTTCTCTAGAAGCTTTTTCTGCCGTCGTTGCTAATTCTTCCACGTATTTCTTCCTGTCGACTCTAATGCTCCTCTTCACTTGCTTGTTTGCTTCTATGTATTCAGCTTGTGCTTGGATTGTTTCTGCTCGTGTTCGGCTGTTGTTAATTGCTGCCTTCTTGTTCTTCCTTTCTTTGATCTTGTCCAGTGTTTCTATAGAGATCCATTCCTTATGCTGGTGTTTCTTTAGGCCCAGAACCTCTTGACACGTTGAAGTCAATGTTTCTTTGATGCCTTTCCAGTTGTCCTCCATGGTAGTTTCTTCTTCCTTCAGTAGATCTTGAAAGGCTTGGAATCTGTTGTTGAGAGCTATCTTGAATTCATTGAGTTTGTCAGTATCTCGAAGGAAGGCTGTATTGAACCTTTGTAGTGCTGTTTGTCCACTTGTCCAGTTCTTTTTAGCTTCAGTTTTAAATTGGCTACAACTAGGTGGTGATCTGAAGCTACGTCAGCTCCTCTCCTGGTTCTCACATCTTCCATTGTCCTTCGGAATTTTTGTTGATGCAAATATGGTCTATCTGGTTCTCTGTAGTGTGGTCCGGTGAGATCCATGTAGCCTTGTGTATACGTTTGTGTGGAAATATTGTGCCTCCTATGACTAATTTGTTGAATGCACACAAATTTGCAAATCTTTCTCCATTTTCGTTCCTCTCTCCCAGTCCATGTCGTCCCATAATATCTTCATATCCAGTGTTGTCTATTCCGACTTTGGCATTTAGATCTCCCATCAGAATGGTGAGGTCCTTTCTTGAGCATTTCTCTATGATTGACTGCAGCCGCTCGTAGAATTGATCTTTAATGTCGTCGTTGCTACCATTGGTGGGTGCATAACATTGGATAATATTCATTAAGATTCCCTCCTTCTTTGTTTTGAATGATGCTTTGATGATTCTGGATCCGTGGGATTCCCATCCTACAAGTGCATTTCGTGCTACTTTGGACAGCATAAGAGCGACTCCCTGAGTGTGTGGAGCATTTTCCTCTTCGTGACCGGAGTATAGCAGCATCTCTCCCGTAGCTAGCCTTTTCTGTCCAGCTTGGGTCCAGTGGGTTTCGCTGATTCCCAGTACTGCCAAGTTGTATCTCCTCATTTCCGTTGCAAGTTGACTGGTCTTCCCGGTTTCCCACATTGTTCTAACGTTCCATGTACCTATAAAAATTTTTGCTCTAGTTGTTAGAAGGGGCATCGGCCTCGTGGCTTCCGAAGGAACTCGGCTTTCACCATGAAGCGTCATAATTCTTCTAAGTGAAGACCTTCTAACTCTCAGGGCAGAGTTAAAATGGTTTGAATTATTTTTTCTGGTAAGCGTTTTTTAGCGAGTTAGTTTTCTACGGGATGGGGACGCTAACCCCATGCCCAACCCTCCTCCTTTACCCGGGCTTGGGACCGGCAGTAACTCTAGAAGAGCTACAGGCGGAGTTGATCTCTAGAATACATGTGGAAAAAAACAGAGGTGTTTATCTTTAGACACAGTAGTACGATTAATTAAATACGATTATTTACCTATCATTTGGTTTTACATTAATTACAGATTATCAAATCCCTGTGGTGTGGATGTCGTTTCTATGCACAACTAAATCTAATTCCAATAAATGGAGTATCGATATTCCGTCAATTCATATGATATTGTTTAAATTGAGTAAATGTTAATAATATTCAAAGAACATAGTTTGCATGAAAAAACAATCGGGTTTAGCCTAGTCTGAGATGGATATCAACAAATCATAAGTTGAATAATTTTATAGATTTAATAAAGCTTGTTGTATTGAATAATGTGTGTAATTTCCGACTAGAAAAATGAATGGGATTTTAAGGTGTAATACCATATTAATTAAATTTGACTCAGTGAAACTGAACCATTCTACATTTGATTTGGAAAACAGTCGACGTTATGTAATCTGGAGTGAAACAATAAAAATAAATATGGAGTCCTTTTCTACTGCTTCCTGATTTCTTGCACTTATTCCAGTAATACTATTTAAATCAACTTGATCATATTTTCGCGATTTGATTTAATTCTAAAATCATAAAGCTATATTATGTGATAAAAGTTTCGTTTATCTCGATAAGAACATTTTATTATTTTCAAACTTTTCAACCTCAATCACATGAATTTTTAGTCTGATGCGATGCATTCCTTAAACTCAATGTTAGTCGGGTCATAAACTAATCACGTGATTTCTCATACACAGAAATTTATTTTGCGATATGAAAGTAATAGTAGCAGTAGGAGTAATTCAGAAATATATGTTAATCTTCATATATATGTGTCCGTTTAATCACTACTCCTTATTTGTACTTGCTCATGGTAGACTGATCAACTTGAGGCAAATTATTGTTGTCATAATAAATTGGCTTGTTGGTGTACAAAATTATCATTCAACATTGTTACAGTGATTCAAACTGAGAGCTTTTTGTTCATTATCCAAGTGATTGATATCGATTTGTGTTGAAGACCAATACAACTGTGATTAGTTTACATCAACCCTCTAACCATGAGTATAGAAAACTAAAGGAAAAAACGAAAATGGGACTGATTGTTGAAGGACTATGATATGGAGTTTTAAATGAGTTAATGAAGATTATTGTGAATGAGAATTGTTCATAGGCAATAACAGTCATTAAGAAACAAACAAGTGTTTTAGATTCCAATCTGTCGTGTTCTGATTATTTTTTCAAATGAGGATGATTATATCAGATGAAATGGACGAATGGACAAGACTGGAATATTAATCGACAGTAGAAAAGTATGACGGAATGTAAAGTCATGTCCATTGAAGGCTATTTTACAAACAGTAACTGTACATATCTAATTTCCGGTTATGTGGTGGATTTTAATGCGTATATTCAACTGGACAATTCAGTGAATCCATAATGCTAATTCTTCTACTCTCAGTAATATCAATGATTGTAATCTAGATTTGGTTACAAAGTGACAAAATATTTCAACCACACATAAATGTGAGCTAATCATATTCACTGGTTAGTTTGCTTTTATTGTTTAACAAACATATGTTCACGTTTGAGTAAGATTTGGTAAACAGAAAATTGTTTAACCATAATTTGATATGTTTACCTTGTAGAGATGGTGGCGAAAGTGGAATACATAAACACCTGGACATATTAACACTTTCTGAAGGAAGTTTGTCATTCACATGACTGATTGATGGTTACCTGTAAATTCAGTAGTAAAACAAGTCGATGCAATCAATTGACCGAATTTCTCACTTACTTCATAGTTTTGCAAGTCGACCGAAACAAATGTATTTATAAACTGCACACGTGACTCCAGAAATGTTTGTTGGAGCAATGTTGCTGAAATATTTGAAAATATCAGAGTGTAAGACTGTCCGATTTTTATTATAAACGTGTTGCATTACTAATTCAGTGTGTTAACAACACGGTAAGTGGTTGGAGGTAGTCCATCCTTTGTACTGGTGCTTCCTTTCGTCCAGCACCACTTTGCATGTTCAAAGGGTTGTTTGTCGATCTCTTTTGAAGTTAGCCTTTTCCTTACTATTTACACCTAATAGGTCTCACTTATTCCAATGTGTTTCAGGTTGAATCTCGTCGATTTTGTGACTATTCAAAGCACTTCCCCAGTCTAGCACGTTGTTCGGCCATTCCATATTCCCATCAGTTGCTGTTTTCCTGGTTATTAGAAGGGGGTCAGTCTTGTGACTTCCGGAGTCTCCTGGTTTCCTCGATCAAGTGTCTTAATGTATCTACACACTGATTTTTATCAGAATTTATTGGCTATCATTTCTTTCGCAGAGTTTGCTTTACGAAGTGTGATCGCTGGCCGTGCACTCCACCCTCCTCACTAACTGGCTTCATGACCGAGAGTTGTTCCTCAGTGTTAGAAGTCACGAAGTTTTCATAATGAGAAACAGTAATATTAACTATTCATGTTGTAAATAACGAATAGAGATTTCTTTGCGATGTCTGTATCAGGTTGACGTTGTGGGGAACACACTCTCTCACACCATTATTCAGTTATTTCCATATCTCGAAGTTCGCAACAGGATGAGGGACATCTGTCATGCTCTTCAGGCGCAGATCTTTATGTGACCAACTTCGGTTGAGTGTTATGAAATACATTTATTTCATCTATTGTTAATATCAATCCATTTTATAAATTGGAATATTGATTATCAGTGCTTTCTCTTGTTTGAAACCCGTCATGCAGATGTATTTCAATTCCATTTTTTGTTGTTAACAATGAGACCCACAGCTTGAGACATCAACTGATCATCCACTGAGCTACTGAGTGTAAGTTGATGTTAATTTATTTAATGAGCATGAAGTTATTCATTAAAACGGGGAGATAGAAATACTAAAAGTAACTTCACACCCGTTGAACAAGTTAGTGTTTACGCAGACTGAGTAGCTCGATGGACGGTTTGTTGGCGTTTCAGTGACGTGTACTGGGTTCGAGTCTCAGTGTGAAAATCAACAATGAGATGATCATCTAAACATTTGACGAGTGCGAAGCGATCAAACAATGTTTGTTTTACATTTCATTGGTAATTATAATTGCTACTTTACCAAAGGTTTTGACCAAATGGCAATACCGAAGCAATCCATGTAGGATGATGCATGTACATCAACAGAGACTGATCAATCACATTATTTAACATCGACCACGGAAAATTACGCACTGCTACTAATATCTTTCTATATAGAAATTAGTCATCCAATTAGTACTAATCTCTAAAATGAACAAGAATTCTTTATTTTAAATTCAACACAGTTATTGTTCAAACTTGTTCTGATCAGACAAAATAGATTCTTATGAAAAATAATATATTAGAATGGAATGTTTTAGAATTAAATTAGTAAACGAAAGTTATAATCACAAGTTAGAATATGAAATGAGACTTTGTGAACAAGAGCTAATAAGAAAGTATGCTTCTTTCAATAATCTATTCGTAAATTATTTTCTAATCGGTGAAGTAATGTCGTTTTTCTATTGAGAAGAAAGTTCATATAGAAAGAATATGATATTTGAGATTGAAACGTGATCCACTTTGTGTGTTTGAGCAGAATAGTGATTTTGTTTTTAATTAAACTTTGATTATTCTATTTCTTGATCGAATTTTTATATGTGATATTAAAAGTTCCCGTTCAGCACTGGTAACGAACGCTGCCATAGCTGCATTGTAATTAGCAATATTCAATTGATTAGGTGCTATGCCTAATTCTTCAATACAATATTTAGCTTCTTGTAAATCCCATCTTTCTGTCAGTGTTGGATCATCGGTATTAATGGAGAAGTTGAGTTTATCCGCAATGAAACGATGTACAGGGTGATTGTTTGGATTTCGACCATCAACGGAACCAGTTACAAAACTTGACGATGGACACACCTAAATCATAAAGAAATACTTTACTTCAAATAAGAACGATTGATTTAATGAAGGATTGTCTTTTTGGCGAATTCATTTGTCAAAACCGTACAATCGGAAGTATACAGTTATTTTCCAAAGTGATAATAATTGCAATCATAGTGATAATAAAATTCTACTAAACATGATAACAGTGAAGTAGAATAGACAAAGGGATACCAAAATTATTGTTAGTTTACTGAATAAAAATTACGTTTTCATGACTTTGTTTATTTTACCTGATTGTTATCCTGTCTAAGAGAATTCTATTATCATTATTATTGTAATTATTATAATTTCGGAAAGTAGGTACAGATTTCTGATTGTACAGCTTTTGAAATGAATTCCCGGAAAGGAGAACTCTTCGCTGCACTTATCTCTTCAATTTATTTCTGAAGGGGTACATCCGTCTCCTTAAAAATAATTTACTTTTGGTATTACTAATAATTACCATTATTGTTATTAATTTATGCGAGTTTACGAGAACGTTTATATAACTACGAGACGATCTCAGATTTATATCAGCTAAAATGAAGTAATCCATGATCCCTTAATTAAATGATAAGGGACTTTCAAGCTCAGCAAAACAACATACTATTGAGTGGTAATCAAACGAAAACTAACTCCAAACCTGCAAGAAGGATTTCAAGTTAGACGGTTTTTTCCTTTAGTTGATAGTTTATAGTTTTAACGAGGAATAAAATCCTCGATAACTCTTAACTCATATTACATGTTGAATTTTCCCGTTCTCGGATTGAGTACTTTTTCTTTTAATTTGCCATTTTGTCATAAGTCCTCAAGATCATCGTTGCTACTGTACAAAGAGGACTATTACATCACATTATTGATTTCTTTTGGGAATATCAGAGCTTTTATGAAAGTTCGGTCTTCTCTTCATGCTAATAATGAGTGGGTCATAAACATTGAATTGACTTTATATATTGTCGTCCGATCTATCTGGTTTCCTAAGATCACATTTCGTATTAGGAGGTTCTCTCAATCATTCGTAACTTGAAATAATCAAAATAATTCCCAAACTATAGCAAACATTAACTATTATCTATGAAACACTCAGATAAGTTTAGTATGCTTTGGGATCAATTCAATAATCTGTTGACCTGATTTTATTTTGGGCGAATCAACAAGTCTTTATTTAACATTAATAACAATAATTCTGAAAAGATTATTAGTTGTTAATTTTGTTGAGATTGGTTAGAAAAAAAGTTGGTTTTCGTATGGAAATGATAGAAAGTGAGAAAGTATTTAAAACCAAAGTGTATTGAGCAGTTTTTTCATCCTAGTATGGAATTCCTGAGAAATGAGAAATTGTGAACCATTGGAGTCAAACTATATAGAGAGTGAATAATTTACATACTAACGTCTCTGGTTGATATAACGTAATATTGATAAATGACTAAAGTTGGAAATCATAATCATTGTATTAGGGGATAAGTAGTTTGAGGATGATGCACTTGCCACGAGGCCTAAAATTCTTTGTATTCAGTCTCAGAAAAGATTGTCTTCATCAAACTATTTAAAAGTCTGGGATTAGGACAAAAGAACTGCCTAGTTCTCTTTCCGTTTTTCAATAACATTCTAACTTAAATTAATCTATGATAAAAGCGATATCGAAGTTGAATTAATCTTCACAAATAACTAAATGATTTTATGAGAAAGTGCAAGCAGTACTCGTTATCTTGATATTTCTATTGACGACTGTAGTTTTATTTATTACACAAACAACAATTGTTGTGCTAACGAATCGGAAAATAGGTCACTTAAAAACCGAATATTTAAAGAAAACTCATTGAGATAAACAGATCTTTTGATGATGTGAAATTCCAATCAAAATCTATCAATCTCAAAATACGCTACAAAACAATAATCAGTGAACATTTTATAAGCAGTATAATCTATCCATTAACATGATGTGCTACAATTGATGTGAAAATAAATGTTAGTTAGGAGCTGTGGAGATCGTTGCATTTCATTAGAATCACGAACCGATCTGAGTTGGACAACCACTGAAAACCTGAAAGCAATGGACACGGACCACGTCGTTCGGGCTCGAGCTCGAATGCTTGGGTTTGATTCCCGTATGCGATGTGGTGGATGTGTACTGCTGAGGATTCCAACACTAGGACAAAACGGCTTTCCAGTGCTCCTAGGTTTTCAGTGGTTATCCAACTTAGATCGGTTCATGACTCCAATGAAAAAATATTTTTTTTCCTCTTTGGAAAAAAGGCATAAAATGTGTCGCGTGTTGTTGTTTATTCTTACTTCAAAGTGTACACCGGTTTCAAGTAGAGACTTATATGCATTTTCATCATCTAAGATGTGATATCCATGGCCAATACGTTCAGCATATAAATTATTCACTGCCTCATAGACACTACTTGCTGGACTGTTTTCACCAACATGTACAGTACGATGAATATTAGCTTTTTTAGCATTTTCAAATGTTTGAACAATTTCTTCAGGGACGCGTTGAAGTTTCAAGACTGAATCATCACCTATGATACAACAAACAATTGATAATAATAAATATGAATTATTATAACCAAAATTCTATCTTAATTATTTTGATTGGAGCAACAGTGGAGATTTGAGTAGAATAATATGGATTCGTGTGATTACGTTAAGTCCTCGTTAATTAATTCTGTAAGTAAAATAGAATATTTTAAGGTTAGAATTATGCATACACGTTATATCATATTAACCTACAGGTGAAGTCCGTTAGAAGTGATTATTTCTTTTATCGTGTTGGTGAAGATTCCAATCAAGTTATTGAGATTTGAAATAAATGTTACAAATAAATGCAATATGCAAGATAATATTCTATAACATTGAATATCCAATTATGTAATCTATTGAATTTTCAGCTCTATGACCTTCAGTTCACATTACAATATTCTAGAATCTTATATTTATATGTAACATTTATTTCAAATCTCAATAACTTGGTTGGAATCTTCACTCTAACACGATAAAAGAAAAGTTCACTTCTAACGAATTTCACCTGTAGCTAAGTATGATACAACTTGTATGCATATTTTTAACCTTAATATATTCTAATTTGCTTGTAGAATTAATTAACAAGGACTTAACATAATCACACAAATCTATATTATTCTGCTGAAATATTCATTGTTGTTCTCGTTTTAAAAGAGAATTATTTACAAATGTTTAAAAGAGGAAAGTAATACTTTAACTATATATACATATTTCAGTTTAAACGAGTTGGATCCATATGATAGACTAAATTACTTACTTACTTACACCTGTTACTCCTCGTGAAGGAGCATAGGTCGCTCACCAGCATTCTCCATCCAACCCTGTCCTGGGCAATTCTTTCCAGCTCCTTCCAGTTGTAATTCATCCTTTTCATATCTGCTTCTATTATCCGACGTAATGTGTTCTTTGGCCTTCCTCTTTTCCGCTTTCCTTCAGGATTCCAAGTTAGAGCTTGCCTCGTGATGCAGTTTGACGATTTGCGTAATGTATGTCCTATCCATTTCCATCGTCTTTTCCTAATTTCCTCTTCAGCCGAAAGTTGGTTTGTTCTCTCCCACAGAAGGCTATTGCTGACGGTATCCGGCCAATGGATGTTGAGTATCTTGCGTAGACAGCTATTTATAAATACTTGTACTTTCTTGATTGTGGTTGTTGTAGTTCTCCAAGTTTCAGCTCCATACAGTAGAATTGCCTTGACGTTCGTATTGAAGATTCTCACTTTTATATTGGTTGAAAGTTGTTTTAAATTCCATATGTTCTTCAATTGTAGGAATGCGGCCCTCGCTTTGCCAATCCTCGCCTTTACGTCTGCATCTGAACCTCCATGTCTATCGACGATGCTTCCCAGATATGTGAAGGATTCTACATCTTCCAGAGTTTCGCCATCAAGGGTGATTGGATTGCTGTTCTCCGCTTTGAATTTGAGGACCTTGGTTTTCCCCTTTGTGTATACTGAGGCCTACCGATGCAGAGACTGCTGCTACACTGGCTGTCTTCATCTGCATCTGTTCGTGTGTACGTGATAGGAGGGCTAGGTCATCTGCGAAGTCCAAATCGTCTAATTGGTTCTGAGCTGTCCATTGTATTCCGTGTTTTCCTTCAGATGTCGAGGTCTTCATAATCCAGTCGACCGCCAGAAGAAAGAGGAAGGGAGAGAGTAAACAGCCTTGTCTGACTCCGGTCCTTACTTGGAATGCATCTGTCAGCTGTCCTCCATGCACTACTTTGCACTGTAGTCCGTCGTATGAGTTCCGGATAATATTGACAATCTTCTCAGGAACTCCGTAGTGTCGAAGAAGTTTCCATAATGTCCTCCTATCTACACTGTCGAATGCCTTTTCATAATCAATGAAGTTGGTGTATAGTGACGAGTTCCACTCAACTGATTGTTCGACGATGATCCGTAGTGTTGCAATTTGGTCTGTGCACGACCGATCCTTTCGGAATCCAGCTTGTTGATCTCGAAGTTGGGCGTCTACTGCATCCTTCATCCGGTTCAGCAACACTCTGTTGAAGACTTTCCCTGGTATTGACAGTAGTGTAATGCCTCTGTAGTTTTCACATTTGCTCAGATCTCCTTTCTTTGGAATCTTGATGAGGTGTCCTTCTTTCCAGTCCATCGGCACTTGTTCCTCCTCCCAAATCTTTTTGAATAGAGGGTAAAGCATGCTTGTGGTTACTTTGACGTCTGATTTCAGTGCTTCAGCTGGTATGTTGTCGGGTCCTGCTGCTTTCCCGTTCTTGATTTGTCTGACGGCCACTCTAATTTCTTCCGTCGTTGGTGGGTTGACATCTATAGGAAGATCTGTGTGTGCTACTTCGATGTTCGGTGGATTCATTGGAGCCGGCCTATTCAGGAGTTCCTCGAAGTATTCTACCCATCTGTTTCGCTGTTGTTGAATTTCAGTGATTGGCTTGCCTTCTTTGTCTTTGACCGGCCTCTCTGGTTTACTGTATTTCCCTGATAGTTTCTTCGTTGTATCGTAGAGCTGTTTCATATTTCCTTCTCTAGAAGCTTTTTCTGCCGTCGTTGCTAATTCTTCCACGTATTTCTTCCTGTCGGCTCTAATGCTCCTCTTCACTTGCTTGTTTGCTTCTATGTATTCAGCTTGTGCTTGGATTGTTTCTGCTCGTGTTCGGCTGTTGTTAATTGCTGCCTTCTTGTTCTTCCTTTCTTTGATCTTGTCCAGTGTTTCTATAGAGATCCATTCCTTATGCTGGTGTTTCTTTAGGCCCAGAACCTCTTGACACGTTGAAGTCAATGTTTCTTTGATGCCTTTCCAGTTGTCCTCCATGGTAGTTTCTTCTTCCTTCAGTAGATCTTGAAAGGCTTGGAATCTGTTGTTGAGAGCTATCTTGAATTCATTGAGTTTGTCAGTATCTCGAAGGAAGGCTGTATTGAACCTTTGTAGTGCTGTTTGTCCACTTGTCCAGTTCTTTTTAGCTTCAGTTTTAAATTGGCTACAACTAGGTGGTGATCTGAAGCTACGTCAGCTCCTCTCCTGGTTCTCACATCTTCCATTGTCCTTCGGAATTTTTTGTTGATGCAAATATGGTCTATCTGGTTCTCTGTAGTGTGGTCCGGTGAGATCCATGTAGCCTTGTGTATACGTTTGTGTGGAAATATTGTGCCTCCTATGACTAATTTGTTGAATGCACACAAATTTGCAAATCTTTCTCCATTTTCGTTCCTCTCTCCCAGTCCATGTCGTCCCATAATATCTTCATATCCAGTGTTGTCTATTCCGACTTTGGCATTTAGATCTCCCATCAGAATGGTGAGGTCCTTTCTTGAGCATTTCTCTATGATTGACTGCAGCCGCTCGTAGAATTGATCTTTAATGTCGTCGTTGCTACCATTGGTGGGTGCATAACATTGGATAATATTCATTAAGATTCCCTCCTTCTTTGTTTTGAATGATGCTTTGATGATTCTGGATCCGTGGGATTCCCATCCTACAAGTGCATTTCGTGCTACTTTGGACAGCATAAGAGCGACTCCCTGAGTGTGTGGAGCATTTTCCTCTTCGTGACCGGAGTATAGCAGCATCTCTCCCGTAGCTAGCCTTTTCTGTCCAGCTTGAGTCCAGTGGGTTTCGCTGATTCCCAGTACTGCCAAGTTGTATCTCCTCATTCCCGTTGCAAGTTGACTGGTCTTCCCGGTTTCCCACATTGTTCTAACGTTCCATGTACCTATAAAAATTTTTGCTCTAGTTGTTAGAAGGGGCATCGGCCTCGTGGCTTCCGAAGGAATTCGGCTTTCACCATGAAGCGTCATAATTCTTCTAAGTGAAGACCTTCTAACTCTCAGGGCAGAGTTAAAATGGTTTGAATTATTTTTTCTGGTAAGCGTTTTTTTAGCGAGTTAGTTTTCTACGGGATGGGGACGCTAACCCCATGCCCAACCCTCCTCCTTTACCCGGGCTTGGGACCGGCAGTAACTCTAGAAGAGCTACAGGCGGAGTAGACTAAATAGTTTACTTGATATTCGAGTTTTGTCTTTCTAACTAAATAAACGATAAATGAAATGCTTCTTTAAGTCAGAGTAGATGGTACTTGTTTTTTTAAGAATTTATCAGATTCACAAGACGAAGTACTCCTGCTATGCATTTTATTCACACAATTTTACTTCGTTATGTTCGTCACCCCTCATGGAGGAGCATAAGCCACTCCTCAGTATTCTTTATCCGACTATGTCCCGGGAAATCCTTTCCAGTTGTTTCCAGTTACGATTGATTCTTTTCATGTCTGCTTGCAATTCCCAAAGCAGTGTGTTTTTTGGTCTCCCTCTTTTTCGTTCCCATTCAGAATTCCAAGTTAGCACTTGCCTCGCGATGCAGTCTGATACATTCCGCAGCGTACGTCCTATTCACTTTCATCGTTTTTCCCTAGTTTCCTCTTCAGCTGGAAGTTGGTTTGTTCACATGATTTAGTTTATCATTATTATAACTTGACAGTTCACAACGAAGCATTCTAACCTTTATTAAATGACCTAACTTACAAATGACACTATTTCGAAGTATTTATGTCGTGACGGATACCATAGTTCATCATTTTTAACATATAACATTGTCAAATCCATTAATGAATACTTTATTTTGGCCTTTGCAAAATATTACAATAATTATGTATGATGAAGTTATTGAAAACGATTTATCGCTCATATATTCTTTTTTTTAATGTTCTATGGGAAATTTATTTATAAAAGTTTTAATTTAGTCTATTTTAATTATTTAAATAATTGAAGTTTTGTTTGAGTTATTCATGTCAACAAACAAATGAAATACGTTTTGAACTTGTGTGATATAGATGTGATTCTTACAAGTAGATTGCATTGACGCATGAAACTGAACTTTGTTTACCTATACAACGTTGGTTATACTTTGAAGTTGATAGCTGTTAGATTTTAAATATTCTATTGTAACTTGATTAATTAGAACTTGAATGTATAGTGCAAGATGAAAATTGATTTCCGAATGAGTTATTACGCTTTGAACTGCTAGGTTCCTTATGAGTCAATATTCAATTTAAGGAACTTATGAAGTTCTGATAGTTTTTCAAGTACTAGGTTGCTTGGTGACAATGCTTAATTGAGTATCATTTGTAAAGTGTTAAGTAATTAAGCTAAATCAATTGACGGAACAGTTGATCCATAACCATTGCTACTAATGATTTCTGATTCTATCTATCTGGGAATATACACAAAAATCTGAAATAGTTCCTTAGGAAAATGGACAAAAATTTATCACCTTTTTATTAAAATGTATCACCAACATCATACAATAATGGTTTACGACTTGTTTGAACTCATTCTTGTGATGCAAGATGAACCAATGGTATTTCATTCTGTTGAGTAATTAAGAACATCAATAATCCATTCAATGACATGCTATAGGTTTTCGGTGTGTCCCACCAATAATCGTCGAAAAGTACATGTATTGATCTCGTTATTCTCTGCAAACAGTTTTAGTTTATTCGAAATCAAACAGAGAGCAAGGTAATTAAAGTTCACTTAGTTCAATAATAGTTTATAACGCAATGTGTTGAAGGATCTTTGTGGGCATTCAGGATCGTATTATTACTTTGATGATAACCTGAATATTGACTAGTCGTGTATCATTTGATGGTACTCTTCATACAAAGCTACTTTTTGTAGGATATACTGAGATTTAATCGATGTTGATAGTATAAAATTGCACGTAACCAAACTATATGAGGACAACAGTTTACTGATAATATTTAATAAATGAACAAAAAAGTCTGGATAAAATATACTCTCTGTAAGTATTCATTTCATATGAGTTGTACAACAGTACTTTGTAATTAATTTAAACATCTAAACTCAAGCTCTAAACGTAGTCCGTAAGCTGTCTGAAATGCTTATATATTGTTAACTCACTTTTAGAAAATAGGACAAACCACTAGTGTTTTTAACCATCGTTTTGATCAATAGAAGATTGTTTACAATTTATGACAGATAAATGGAGTGTTTTTGAAAGGTAGAAAAACTAATTACTTATAGGTTTTGAAAACCCATCTGTTAATATGATTTATTAAGTAGTTGAATTTGAATGTTTTTGATAATAATATTTATCAATTAAAAGAACAGCATATTGGTGAACTTCAGTTGATCATGATTTGCATTATAGGTGAATATTGTTGAGAAGTTCTAGAATACCATTTGATAGCTGACGAGTTTCTAATAGCTTTAATCAAATCCGCCATTAGGAAGTATTAATTAATCAGTCATAGGAAAAGTAGAGACCGGGAAATACATGATCGGTTCATGTTACCACAGCAAACTAATTTACTGAGATCAAATTATCAAGACAAATGCCAGAGTAGTGGAACTATTAATAGTATTAGTGGTCATAGGAAAAATTAGGCATAGACAATATGATTGGAGAAAGAATGAATTCGCAAAATGAAAAGTTCAAGATAATTTCAAAATTCTAGATCTAAGGAAAGACAAAGAGTAAATTCATCAGCGCGATTGTAACCGATTACGGATAATGTCACCCACGATTTTCAACCATCGATTACTATCACCTCAAGGACCTCAACCTGGCATTCTGCACCTACCAACACATCTTTGTTTAACAGTTAATTACTTTACGGCTCGATGCCAGCTCTTAAATCAGGTGCCATTGGATTTTTTCCAACATATTTCTACATCAGCAAACATCCCGCACTGAGCTAGGCAGTGGTTAGGAAAATATGATATATATCCTAACCACTTCAGTCGACGAAGATTTACTCCCCTATAAAATTGACTTACCATCAATGCCTAGTATCTTGGGGCTAACCTCAGCACTGCTCAGCCAGTCGTCCTATTTACAGTTAAATATTTAAAGATTAAAAAATACCAAACATATAACAACAAAATAAGAGCAAACTCACTAACCTGCAATATCGATTGCAACAACTCCATGTGGTTGATAATTTTTGGCTAAGTCTAATGTTTCTTTAGCTGTCTCAGGCATATGTCTCATAATTGATAAAATAGAACGAACTTCTATCCCGTGCTTTTTGCTGGCTCTGTTAAGTGCATCCAAAATTGTTTTTAATACCTCCTCTGCGCTACATTTAGAATCAGTTAATAGAAATGGACAATATCGTGTTTCCACATAACATAAACCACCGCGTTTTACACAATCTTCAACAAACTCTTCACAAATACGCGCCAAAACCTCCTAATTAAACAAAGTTGGTGTGGATAGAAAGGAGTAGATGGAAAAATAGAAAAGAAAAACTAATTAGCATTATTAAACATTTAAACAGCGTGAATTAATAACAAAATAATGATATATTTGCGATATCCCAATGAGTAGAAATTTGACGTTTTTTGACTCATTTCTTTAGATCGAATAAATAAAATTTGATTTTGCACTGTCTCCTTTTCGATATTCAGGACAGTGACTGATAAGTTTCTAGTGGTACATGTGCATCCTGAACACACGTCTTGAATCAACACTTTAGTTACGCGTCCAAAGTATATTTCGATTGTAGCTACCAATGGAATACAAAAAACATCTTTCGTTCTGCATGATACTCGTCGACTACATGTATTTGCATCATGTGGTCGATGTTCGCTTTAAGGACTAAATTCAATACCAATCGCTTTGAACACAAATAAGTTATTAACTGAGTTATTGAGTTCAGATAAATAATAATTTATTGAATGGGTACGAAACTACTTATATGAATTTATATCTTCCCATTACAAGCAAATAATCATACGAAAGGTTTATAAAGTATGAGAAATATTAAGTTGTCAAAGTTATCTTATTACTCAACAAATGTTGAGTAAACGATAGGAAACCCTGAACCTGAGTATTGTGTTATTTAGCACTCGTCAGTAGTGTACTTGTGATCGTGGGGAAACTAGTGTTCACTAAAGGATTTAAACCTAGTTTCATAGTCTAAGGAGTTCCCACCAAGATATTCAGGCTCCAACCGTCTAGGATCTCAAAGTAGTGCACATTTTAAGTTACTTAGATTTGCGGAAGCATTACAAGTTGATCCACAGAATAAAATCAGAAATTTAAGCGTCAGACAAACATGAAATTAGTCAATATTAAGTGATCAATCAACAGTAAATATAAAAAAGGCCGGTTTTTAGCGGTGCTACAAAAAAGACCTTATATGTTGTGACTTTATGTCCGGCTTTTATCACGTGATCTATCCACCAATCAAAATACGACTTATACAATCTTAGCACTGTGCCAAACCAATGACGTTCGACCGGTATGGGCGGTCTAGCGTCCTTATTGGTTCTATGTCCGCCTCCTAGCCCGTCCACTTGAGTCCAGAACACCAAATACCAGCTTTCACTATGCGAACTGAATCATTTATTTCAGACATACTGGGTTTATATATCAACCAAACAGACCGCAACGCAACATAAAATAGGAAATAACATTTGTACACAATAAAGCCAAAAAGTGGCTGTGAACGTGGGAGGCAGTAGTTAATAAACTGAACAGTAAATCGTACAATAATAAATTATAGGTCAAAATAAAGCTTATAATAAGAGGAATACAAATATATATAATCTAATTATTGAATAGTTATACCATAAGAATGTATAGATAATATTAGTCAATTAATATGTCTCAGAAGTTACCCGTGATGTAATCTTCGCTTGGATATAACATCATATATATATATATATATATATATATATACATCAACTTCAATCGACAAACCTGATAGAGTAAATGGCTATGAACGTGCAGGTATTTAGTCTAGTGAATCATATTTTCTATTTCGGTCATTCGTGATTTCATTCCCATTTCTTTTTAGTCTGGTCTCTATAGGATTAATAACCAATACCAATATAATTTACAAAAAATCACTTTGGATATTAATCCGTGGAACAATTTCTTTAGAATCATTGGAAAATCAGTGTTATAAATGCAATTTTTTGAATGATGTTATAGTCAGGGTTTCATCAATAAAATTTACATTGATTAACATTTACGTTTTTATTTAAGTCAATTATAAGAATACTGAAACATTTGAAGAAATTCTTGTCTATTAAAATGTTTTGAAATGATGCCTAATAAAACTAGCTTTTTATGCTAAATATGAACAGAATAATAGAAAATTGTATATATTGTTTCCTTATCACGGTATTACTAATAATGTGACTTATAAATAACTATGTTTTAACAAATTGTTGATCTGAAATATAATTTAGATTTACTCCTCGTCAAACTTATGACAAAATACATAAAACACAGCACCGTATAAATATATTTGTTTTCAACTCATTAAAACATAATATTGTTGCTACCAAAAGTAGTTTGACTGTTAGTGTGAGGACTATCAAGTCTGAAGTATCCAGAACTAATTGTTTGGATGTTAAGTGGTTCCAGATATCCGGCAAGAGAATGATCCTAGACGTTTTACTACTTCACACTCTTCATTAATGCGAACTTGCAGTCTTGAGGGAACTGAATATTTCTATGGAGTCGGAATGTGCGTTATCCGGATTTACAGTGTGAGATGTTACAATTGAGCTGTTTGATCTATTCAGTGGTAAAGTCTCGGATTGTAAAGCTGGGTGACGTCGGTTCAAATCACATAGGAAGTATCAGTCTCCTCAAGAATGTAAGAAGGCCTTGCTAACGAGTGCTGAATGGTAGAAATCAATGTTTATGGGTTTTGCCGAGTGCCTCGAACCACTTAACATTTCGACATAGTGCATGGATCGATGTTATGCAACTTGGACTAACGGCTTTATCACAAACTGGTCAGCCAATTCGATCAACATTAAAAGAACGACACGGATATGAGATTGGGTACTACAGTGTGGTAAGTTAATCGTAAACCAGTTGCTTATTTTACGAACTAACGAGTAGAGAAACAAAAGTGGTAAAAGATTTTCATAAAATACATTTAATATCAATAAATTTTAACGCGGCATTAGAGTTGCATGTTTTGTTTTCACACTAATTAAAATAACTATAACAAACTAGTGCATTCACAATTTTAAAGTAGTCTCAGAAAATATGCATTCATTTCTTGAATTACAGAAAATTTATTTTCAGGGAACGAATGTACCTATTTAGTCTCATTTTTCTGCAAATTTACAATCATTTAAAAATTAAATCATGGTAAAATGTTTTAATTGAAAGTAATATACAACATGAGTATTTCTCTGACATTATTTAATTATTGCTATTCATATTATCAAGGCTTCAAAAACTAACATATGCACATCCGCAAATGAATGAACTCTCCATCAACCACGTGAGGATTTCATATTACACAGACACCATTTTCTTATTATCTGATACTGAGCACTACTAGCAACAGATGGTTTGATCTTGTTCATAGATTATGTAGTGTCAGTTACTATGTTAAGCCCACATACCTTATTCTAGCTTTCGGACATTCCATTCTATTCATTCTACTTGAGTCATATGTTGACCTTGTTAATTATTCGCTTGTCAGTCTTGATTGTTTTTATATGAGCGTATATGTGTGTACACATCATATCCCATGACTCATTGCATGTCTGTATCTTATTTTTGTCTGCCTATAAATATTGATTAACACCTGACTAAAAATGAGTTGGCTTACTAGCTATCTCCACTCTGCGTCGCTTCTCTTCCTTCTATTCCATTCACCTCATATACATAATATATGTATTCAAAATCCCATTCTCGTTATTTGACTTATTTAATTCCGTTATTGACTAACGTGATTAAAGTCGACGATGATATACGAAAATAAGCGATAGCAAACATTCGTACGATCTAATTGGAGTCAGATCCACGGGCCACTAAAATTACACGTAAGAAACTTAGACTCAGACAACGATCATTATAAGTGTAAACGACGTATTATATTAGCGTACGTTTTAGTTTTGTTATTGTTGTGATCATTCATTGTTCAGACCCAACTTGATAAACACAAAAAGGCATATAAACCGAGAGTGAATAAGACAGATCGCTAATAGGACATAAAAAATAAGTTAAAATAGTGTTAAACTTAACATACAATTCAGGTGTTTTATTCATGCTACTGGTCACAAAAATCTCTATACTTTATTCACAACCCTGTTTGTGATATACCATTTTTAACCTTCAATGTTGTTCTCTGTTACTAGACTATTATTGGTTCTACCTTTGTAGATCTCTAAAGTTTATATTTATTATATATATTATCTAACCTCATTAGCTAATGGCACTCAAAACGTTTGAATCACACAAAAATGCATACTATTTTTTTACTAATACCGTACTTTATATTGAGCAAACAGTCACGTTTTTTTAAGTACTATGGTTATCCGTTTAGCCGTACGAAATATTACGAACAGTATTTATGGCAAAATAGCCATTCAGCAGACAATGAGAATGTGGTTAGTTATGAGGAAAATATGATACTTTTTCTTACCAGGAAGCATTTACAAATTGACTTGAAAAGAAGCAGTTGACATCTATGGTATGCAGCTATTACGTAGTGTAGCAAAGTATAAATATCACAAATAAACTCCAAATATTTACAAATTAAAGTGGTTTTCGTGACAGGAGGGTACATACAACTTGAAACTAAGTTATGATGTGGGTTGTTTTTGGTTAGCCCTTAAAAATGAGTTTTATAATTAAGTTTTATCTCAAATTACAAGTAGGACTGAGCAACCAAGAAATGGTCCCTCATTTGACTCAAGTTTTATTGCTAGTTTGCAACGCCGGTTATGAATGAAACAATTTACTTCTATCCGGTTTTCACGTTTCCGGTAATATCACTTCATACTTGGATTTAATGGTGTCTATAAAGATGGCAACACCGAACATTTCGTGTTTCGTTTTACTCAGGATTAATGAAATCTTTCATGGCTCAAAAATGTTCATTGTTGGCGTTATAATGCACTCAAAGGGCACTGTATAGTTCTCCACGATATTTTTTAATCATTGGTAATAGCTTAAATAAACCGTTTCCGATTTGTTTATATCATATTTAACCTCGTTTTGTATAGGTCTGAGACACTTGAATGATGTATACTTTATATTTTGGTCATTTTTACTAAATAAATAAACAGGATTCTTGATTTAACGATACATTGTGGCAGCTAGATGGATCTACCAGTCTTTATTGTGTTAAATACAACATTTCCTAAACTCCCCCTGACTGTGATATATACTGCTCTTCGTTCTAACACCATATACTAAGGTAATTAACTTCCATATCCATTCTATTTATTTCTGCCTTGCATGGATTATAAAACTACTTTACTTATATCTGATACCAGTCAGTTATTTGATATCGAGCCTATGAATTATATGGATTGGTTAGAGCTGTTACACCAAGCCACCACAGAGAGACGCCAGAGTATAATGCATAATGACAGTATTAGTAGGAACACAAACGATTAGGTATGGAAGAAAATATGAATTTGCGGAAAAGAAAAGGTTTTCGATACATTCTGTGAGTTGGAATATTGAATGACCTACTTCAGCTCAGACTAAAAAAAATCATAACTAGTGGGACGCAATTTTTTTCTTAATCATAAGTAATTTAATTTTACTAACCTTTTTACCGGCAACTAATGGTATGATTATCTCGAAAGCTTTCAGAAAATCTTTCAGGCTGTGGGGCTTTCTAGGCATTAGCTTTCCCTTAAGTTCTTCTAAATTTTGAAACGAGACTTTGGATTTTTGGTCATTCGATATCTCAAATAATGTTTCTGGCCTAATAGCACCATCTAGATGAACATGCAAGTCTACTCCATATGAATCCAAAGGGAGTCGCATTTAAAAACTGTGCAAATTTCAACTCTCGGCAGATTTTGGCCTAGTGTAAAGACACTTAGTGTGCAGGATGAGCGTGCAATACAGGGTATGCGAGAATCTATAAGAAAAAGAAAAAAAAAGTAAGCAGATGACTCAGTAAGTACACAATATGAGCTAGCATTTATTAGTGAAAGCAATCAAAAATAAAGATACAACACGGGAATGACATCGAAGCAATTTAACGGTGGAAAACCTCACCTGACAAAGTAGAACAACCAGTGAGCGAAAAATGGTGCGAACAAATATGTGTTAGAAATAACACTTAGGTTTCCGATACATAAAAACAAAAATGGCCTTGACTGGGTTCATACACAGACTTACATTTTCATGTTGGGCTGTCACATTTATCTTGTAGCATTGAACATACCATGAGAAAGAGGACTGAGAAGAAACATAGATCGTTACTTTATAATAATAAAGCACCTAAGGATAAGTAATTTATGACTAGGGCGATTCTGAGCACGCTGGTCAAGATTCCCGTCAATCCCAGTAGGGTTTTAATTTCCTGTTTGTATCTCAGTGCTGAAGACCTCGCAATTTAAATAAGTACCTGAACCTCTTGGTTTTTCTAAAAAATATTTAGTAAAATTTATTCCTGCCTATCAAATAATTTAAACAGTTATGGACTGAACAGAAAACGTTTTCGTTTAGCAAACTCCTGTTTTCAACTGTATTAGAATTCTCAAGATAGGTACCTGAGTGCATAAAATAAACAGAAATGAAATAAGTATTGGTAAAGCAATATGATATACTCTTCATGGCCTGTAAGCGCAAATAATTTTTCTCCTAAAGGATTTTAGGTTGGTTGCTTGTACCATTAACTTCAGAGTATTCCATTTAAGTAGTATGTTGGAGTTAAACTAAAACTAGTAATCCGGAGGACGTTAATAGACGTTACGGGTACTTGAAATCATAAAAGGTTGCGTCGAGTTACCTTTACTCTGAAGGGAGATTTAAAGGATTTCGGAATTTTTCGTAAGGTGTGAATTTAATTCCACAAACTAATATCGTGGCTTGCTCCAGAGTACTTTACCCGTTCTAGAGTGGTGTGGAAATATGTTTTCAGACTCTAAGCGTGTTCGAGCAAAACTGTTAAGAATAAGATTCACAACTTTTCAGTCAAACTGACTAAAAATAACCTCAAAAATTGTCAGTGCTAAGTTTATTTCGAAAGAGACTTTGTCACTGTTGGAATAGCATTCTGCATGATGGATGACCAGAATGCCTACATATTTCGCAACTAGTGTCATTTTCAGAGAAGAATTAACTGATTTGTTCGGACCACGTTCCAAGTAGTAGGTCCATTATTGACCGAATAGTATCAAAGTCGGGTCGGATTTTCCTAAAGTGTTGGTTCATCGTACTGGTTCCAAACTTCTCTCCAAGGTCTAACATCATCGGCAAAAAGTGGTATCTCAGTGCAAGGTCATTTATGTCAATAAAAAGAGTAGAGTTCCTAGTGGTGAATCCCAGGAAACTCCAACAGGATTTTTTTGCTAGGGTACGTATGAAGAATACTCATATATAAGTTAAACTAATCCTTCAGCACTAACTGGGTCTCTATCTGCTTAAGTTTATGGATGGCACACATATAACTGACATTATTAAAGGCTTTCGAGAAACCAAGTTATATAACATTCAACTTATCCTCTCGATCTTGGATGCCAGCCCATCGGCACATGTCAGTAAGTAGATTCATAATCCAGGAGTGGTTCTTTTTAGAGTTATTTTCGTGCTTGTAGGTAACCCTCGTGCTTTAGGAATTGTCTGGAAGATAATTCTTCACAGAAATGGAGAACAAAACCCATATTCCTATCGTCCAACGTAACTCCGAAAACCAACATAATTCGTCTCAATTTAGGTTACTATGATGGATTTCGGTGTTTTTTCGGGATTACTGTTATCTTTGTTTTAAAGTGCGTTTACACTGTCTCATAATTATTACTGAACACAATTTAAAATTATTGCCAATAATGAATAGGGACATTCTCAAGTACAGTTGATATACTGATGAGATATAATATGTCTGTGTTGTAACGTTGTACCATTTATTACTGTCATTATTGCCGTCAATTCATTACTGTTCATTACAAATATATTGTCTTATTCATGTGCTATTTGTTAGTTATAAACATGTCTTTCGAAAAAGCTACGTCTAGTCTTTTATTTACATCATTTCTGATATCCCTTAATCTTTCTATCATGTGCAAATGGGAAAGGATTCCCTCCTAGTTAAGAAGCCACCCGAAAAAGCTGCTAGGGTACAGGAAAGTAGAGAGTAACCTATGTTACTAACTGTGACTCCACCGACTCCCGCTGAGTGTACAACGGGTTTTCTCATTCTGGTAGAGATTCTGGTATAGATAATAACGCAAAAGTAGCCAACAAGATATACGAAGGGACAGAGTAAACTAGTCCCAAATTGCATAACACGACAGTAGGTGATGGGGCCGATATGTTACTAAATGAGGTAAGCATTTTATGCCACAGGTTGGCAAAGTTGATGCAGAAAGACAGGCTACAATGGTGGTCACAGAGTAGTTCGCACTTCAGGAGCCTATTGCTTCCAGGAGACACTAAGCTCCTTCGGTATATTAGTATCATCAACCTTATGGCAGAACAGAGCTTGAAACTGTAGGTTACATTTAGATTGAAAATAACATCATGTAAACGATCCCGCCGCTGGTCATGAAGACTGAGTCAACTGACGTAACTCCTAGAGAATGTCGTTTGTTTCACATGCATGATGAAGTGACAAGCACACAATCCCTTGTAGATACCGGAGCCGAAATCATGCTTTATTGAGATGACAAAAGGCATAATGTTGGTACCTCACTAATTACAGAGTGGCGAAGAAGTCTGATATAAAAACGTCAAATCGTTCCTCTAATAACTTGTTATGGTAGATGTATCCATGCCCTTCATAGATATTGTTTTTCTAAATAACTTCAATTCATAAGTTAATCCTCAAAGAAAACAACTCATGAACAGAAATAGCACCACTACATTCAAAATGTGTGATCATTGATATTACGAATTTAGTGGTGGCTAGAAGGCAGTGTGATCCATATGAATCACTGTGAACAGTTTGCTCAGCAGCTGACGATACTCTAGGGTAGCCCGGATCTCAGACATACTGATCAATATCACAAAGCAATAAAAAGACCAAAAGTTTGGACTTGAAAATGCTAAAAGTAACAAATAGGGATTGCGAGTGTTAATGAGCTAGGGATTGAAAAGTTATATGGCAGCCTTTGGTCGCCGCCGTTGGACATAGCCTCGGAAAAGCGATTATTGAACTCTCAACAAGCAAATTATGGCCGAAAGTTATCAGACACCACACATTCACAATGTTAGTCATGATATCGAAGGTTGACCTTGTCGAGGCTTGTCACAACTTCCTCATCACGCTAGAAGATATGCCTAAAACGGCGGTAGCAACCCCATCCGGGTTATATGAATTTTTGTTCAGGCACTTCGGATAGACCGGTGCAGCACGGACGTTTCGGCGATTCATTCACACTATGTTTGATAGAAGTTGTAGTGGGATTGGTGAGCCCGACTAAAGAAACGCAACCTGTTACTGTTAATCATCCTGTGAAGACTTATTTTCATCCAGCATTCTATTAGCCCTCTGATTAATGCTCACATGTATTGTCGTAATATTATATCGATTATTACTCATAACATACTAACTCAGTCGATACCAATAACCGGTTATCTATATCAAATAGCTTTGATGGTTCATTAACAAGCTTTAATAGCATTTACATGCTTCTGCGGAATAAACTTGTTTTAACATCAAGCTCTATCAAATATGATCTATAAATAACCTAAATATGCATTGACTAACAATGTGAGTAAGGACTAAATATTTATCTTGATCTAATTCTTAGTATTTCTTCACTTAATACATTCTGTTTTAAACTGTGCACTATCGTACAATACGTTTTCTTCCTACCACTGCCTGCCTAATTTCTTATTTTCGAGTTCCATTGTCAAGCAACAAGGTGACACTACTCCAAAAACACACGGTGAGTTTAAGCTATACATTTTCTTCAATCATAAAGTCATTTCAGATGGCTCGTTCAATGACAACCACAAAACTATCTGGGTTCATCCAACTGTTGTGATTCGAGCGACTGACAAAAAAGTCAACAGCACCAAGCACTCTGGAATTAATTGCCATACTGTGTGTTTTATTCTGGATGCTTTTGGATCATTACTACTCGTCACGAACAGCGTTATAGATTTCGTCTACTGAATAATCTAATCATCGAAAATATTCTAGGCGAGTTTTATGTTTTCCCTTCCCTGGTTAACTTACTATGTTCTTAGCACTTCTTAACTTACATAGATTTTCTTTATTAGTCTGATTGTGTGTACGAGTCACTCTCAAGACTTTTTGTTAGAAATATTTAAAACTTTTATACTACCACATACTATTAAGAAAGCGTGTTAAATAAAAACATTTCTCATTTGTAGTTGCCTATGCTACACATTAATACATATCACTAGGTTTGTAGTGGCATTGGACAATAGCCACACAATCCACAAAGCTGTGAACACGAGACTACTCAGAAAATAGATATTCAATATTTAACTCGGGGAAATACCTAACAATGGAGAAGGCGCGGAGAATGAATTGAATGGACTGGAGTTGATCGAGTGGCATGGCTCGACCATGCAGGCGTGGTCTCTGCTGAGTGTTACCTTATATCTTCTATTCATATTAAATATATTGTTCTTTCTCTAGCCTAACCTTGTTCTACATCATGTATTGGTAATTGATACGATACAGTGAGTTGGTGTAGTCGATGGTGTGACTTCCACGTAAGATCTTATAGATTAGGCAGTTATATCATGACAAATCTACAATTTCAGGATCAGGTCTATTATTAGAGCAGTACTAATATAATAGTAGACCATAATTCTACAGGTTAGCGACAGCAGCTTATGGAAGGTTAATAACTCATAGTATTACTAACTGAAATTCCATGATCATCTGACCTTCAAAAATTTTTTCAATTTGGCCATGTTTATCATTTTTACTTTGTCGTATACCTGAACAACCTGCATGTTAACCTGGCCCGTAGATGCGTTGCATTATCTCTCCATGTAGGTACTGTCATACTACATTAGTATAATAACTGAACTCTCTGGCTAAACAAAGATTTAAAATTAAAACTCCGAAACCTACTACTAAAATTAACACTAGACGAATATTTTTCAGTTGAAATTTATAATACAATTGGGCAGCTCAGATTCTTTAACGCTACAAACTTCTGCTATTTCAGAAGCACATAGAACAACAACACCTACTTTCAAACGGCTACTCCTCAGTCAACACTATAGCTAGTTAAACATAATTGTTTCAGGATACCGTCACAAAGCATTGTCATGACTTGACAATCACGTAATATGATTGGTAAAATTGAGGAAATTATTAGCAAAATCGGTTAACAACTTGACTTATAATTATCCATAGTGTTGTTTTTCTTTTATCTCCATTTACTACAGTTGATTACAGTATGTTTCTCTATCGGTTGCTCATTCAGTAAATATTTCAAAACCTTGTCAGTCTAATTGATGGTTTAGCGACACAATCATGCATGCAAATGATCAGTATAAGCAGTCGAGCAAATTTCCTGCAAACTGAAAACATCAATGTCGAATTTACCCCAACACTGACTAAGGTTCAAGCCATTACCCTAGACATGAGTTGGGAGTGTACTCCCCTTGGTTACAACTTATGTACTCCCTGATAATCACATGAGCATCACTCACGGTTAATCATCTTGTAAAAACGTATTTGGCCGAGTACACCTTACAGCACCACATCACTTAGTAATGTGACACAGGCTTAACTGATTTCAGTAACTTATAACCACTATATCTCAATTAAATCGTATTCCGCCTTATGATAAACTGCATACTTGCAACTAACTTGTATGCCCAATCAGCCGTCAGGTATAAATATGTATAAATAGTCTATTGCGACGCAGAACATTGAATCTATAGCATATCTCTTACGAATACACTCATGTTTAACGATTTCTTCCTAGCTATCTGTCCAAAATTCACATAATTGTCACTTTCCACGTACTTAAATTTTTTTATAACCATTCATATGTATTAGTAGTATTACTAAGTTCTGTCACGACCAAGTAAAAATGAGGTTGAGAAAGTCTCCCCGTAACTAAATAAACAGTATCAATCTAACAGGAACACCAGTTGGAATTCTTTTCCACGGTTATACTTTTGTTCCTTCTGTTAGCCCACTAGTATAGATGCAATTGAAAGTCAATTCATATGGACAACTTACCGGCATAATCGTTATTTTATTTCACAATTTATTCCAGAATTAGTGCCAATATTAACATTTCTACAATGTTGATTGTTTTTAATGTATTTCAACACAAAATATGAACTACCTATAAGTTAATCTATTAACACGCATCTTACGGTGACTGATTAAAATATCTCTACACGGAATCATTTTATTCTTATTATCTCATTTTTTAGCCAAAGTTTTTATTTTAAGCGTGTTAAGCATCAAACCAGACATTTTGAAATTGTTACATGTATTTCCCGACCAGATGCTGCCGCCTTTTTGGTTTATCTTTCATCTTATCAATACCCGGAGGATTCTTACTTGGTAACCCCCGGCGCGCGACAATCCCATCCAATTCAGTATCAAACCAACATTAAGTTGATTCTGATGGGAGAGTAGTGTAGTGGCATTGGACCATAACCACACAATCCTCTAAAGCTGAACACGAGACTACTCGGAAAATAGATATTCAATATTTAACGCGGAGAAATACCTAACGATGGCGAAAGTGGGAACAAGGAATTGAATTAATCGGAGTTAATCGAATGGCATGACTCGGCCTTGCAGGCATGGTCCCTGGTGAGTGTTATATTTTATTCATATTAAATATAATAATATATATTTCTGCATGCGCATGTACACGCCATTTTTACAGGCATGATCTATAAATTACAACATTTGTTGGTTCACAAAATGCTTCGCAACTTATTAAGTTTATAGTTGTTATAAAGTATACCCGTAGAGCGCTTGCTGTAAACTGTGACCTTGAGGGGACGCGTGTGTCAAGTTTGTTCCAGACGTCAGAAGTTTCATAGCTTTGCCCTCAGAGCAAATTTCTGAAGAAGAAAAAGAGAAACAGCGGAGCAGCAAGGCACTTGGATGTGAACTCCAAACGTTGCTTAACATTGTGTAGTAGAACGGACAGAGGTAATAATAAATTAGAATAAATCCATATTATCTCTTGTTAGAGTGGAATGAAGTCAGAGGCTCCATATTAGAGAATGTAGTAATAAAGAACAATGAGTTGTGTCGTTTAACGAGTTGTAGTAAGCTCACATGAAGGAAAAGAAGTCAAGGCTGGTACAAGGAAAGCGGTTTATTAGAAAAGTGTGTATATAGAGGGCGAAGTGTTAAGAATACTAATGACTATATCTTTTGTTGTATAACTTTTTTTCCTTTTTTTGTTTACCCGATGCCAGCCACACAATCCTAGTGTAAAAGTCCGAGTTAGTATGTCATAGGTTGTCTTAGTAGAATAGCTAATCCAGCATAATATTGGAAACGTGAGTCTGAGTGGTGAGCGTAGAAAAACAATCTATATCACAGATTGATTGACTTATTCTCAATCATAAAGAGCCTGATACATACAAAATATTCTGCCCCCACAAACACGGGTGGATTGAATTTATCGCCCTCACCATCAATGCTTGCTGTTCAGTAACTCTATTCTAGCCTAAGCTTATTCTACATCATGTATTGGTGATTGTTACGATACGATGAGTTGGTGTAGACGATGGTATAACTTTTACGTAAGATCTTATGGATTAGGCAGTTATATCATGACAATTCTACAATTTTAGGATTAAGTCTATTATTAGCTCAGTACTACTATCATAGTAGACCATAATTCTACAAAGTTGCTGCTATCCGTTACCAGAATCACAGAAGAAACCGCGACGATTTCCGGATCTACTTAGTTATTATAGACGATTTATCTCAAACTGTGGGATAACATTGCAACCATTAATGGAATCCTTGCGAGGACATGCCCGAATATTCCAAATATCTACAAGGACTATGTAATCACTCGAAAATGACTAATTAGAGCTAGACGAAAAGACGATGCCGGTTTCACGAAAAAGCAAAATGCAATTAGCCATCATGTCTGTTTCATCGAACAGGGAAGTAGGAGCGGTTCAGAAACGCCACATGGAAACCACGTTCGTTTTCCTCAAAGTGATCGAATCTAGCTGTGATGAGGCACAGTACGTTCGAAAGAAAAGTGCTACAGATTTACCTGACAGTAAAGCACTTCCGATATATGGTAGAAGGTACAGTTTTGCTGTCTATATAGGTCATAAACCTTTAGTAAAAACATTAAACGCCAAGTGGGGTTGTAATACGCCAAGGAAAATTCGACAGTTAAAATTTATTTCCCAGTTTATTCAAGGCAATGTTAACGAAGTAGCAGATTCTTGACATAGAGTAACGAAAAGTGCATTAATGTCAGCTGAAGTCGGCTACCACAGTATGGCGATTCTGCACTGGATGGATATTGAATTAAGGAGACCAAGATCTGATAACACAACTTCTTTGGCATTCGTAGAAGTTCTGTTAGCCTGTGCAAAAGTAACGTGTGAGATATCTATGGGCCGACAGAATTATGGTGAAAGGTTTTCTAAATTAAGTAGAATATATCGTAACCATGAATAAAAGTCACGATCAAGTTTATGAGAGAGTATTTGGCACGGCCAAGCATGAATCGGGATGTTCTTAATTCGATACTGGCCTGCATGTAATGTCACTTCAATTTCCGTCGTCAAATTAGCTCTGTAGTGGGTGCCTCCGTCACCCCGACACTAAATTCGAGCGTACATACATCGAAAATTTGGGAGCTCCTCCAATTTCGTATGGTTTGCAACATATGTTTACTTGCCTCCGTAGATTCACGCGAAGACGTGTAACGGTGCCAGTGAAGGACAGCTTGTAGAACTGTGGCATAGGTCGGTATAAGTGCACTTATCCACGCTAATAGAATAATAGACCCAATCCCAAAATTGTAGGCTTGCCGTGATGTTACTACAGAGTCTACAAGATCTTGTGTGGAAATCACACCATTTTCTATGCTAATACTCCTACAGTGATATGATGTTTCGCACTTCTGGAGGACGTTTGGGCTGAGGATAGCTTAATATATTTGATACAAAAAGGAGGAAGTTACAAAGACTGACCACGTTTGCATGAGAGAGCCATACCATACAGATAAAGTGCTCTCGTGTCCACTATTTCTGAGCTTCTCTACGTGTTAAATGTTCAATTTAAATCTTTCCAGTCATCGTATGTTATGCTTCAAGGATCATATGATCGGGAACCAAAACCACCACAGGATATCTAAATTGGCTATTGGGAGCAAGAATGTAGCTTCATGCTAGGTCGTGGGGTGGTTCGATGGCATTGTCTAACCACATCCTTCATGAGGGGCAACGTCAATGACAATATCATTTGTTCAAAAAACATTTTATTCCAGAGAATTATTTGTGATTACACTTTCGGGCGAAGGTCTTTGACACAAACTTGCAATGAAAATTGTGGTTCGTTGCATTCAGAATCTAACATGGCCTTCCCTTAATTTAATCCCAGATCCTGGATGTTAATTAGTTTCTATATCTCTTGAAACGAAATTTTGGAGTGGAGTATTTTAGTTTCCAGTGGTAAGGATGGTTGGTAGTTGGTCTGTGTTAAACTTTGTAGTTTGTCTTTCAGTGGTAATCCAGACTCACTTTAAAGGTGTTTACTGATAGGAATGATATCACTTGTTCGGATAGAACGTTCCTTTTATTTACCACCAGACGGGAACAATGGGATCCCACTCTTGGTTTACTCGGTTGTGGGTTTTGAACCTTTTTTTTGTGACTTCAGAGGTAATGTGTCCTAGAGGGAGCCAAAAGTTAAGACATTAACACCTAGATAATCCAAGATTTGGAATGACAACACGAGGTCACTTCGTGTTGTTTGATAACACAAGGGAAAAACATTCGAGCGTTTTCACCACCCATCTTATGACAGTTCAAAGAGAGCTTTCACTAACGTGGTTTCCACACGTAGAAGATACTCGAAAGTGTCGATTTGATAAACTTCCAGCGATAAAACCACTGTCATTTTAAATGGACCATTGACTCCTTGGCGAGGTGATGCATAACCCGCTCTTCAGAACGAGTCCTTTGGCACCTTATGGATTTTCCTGTCGATCTATGAAAGATGACGTAATAGCTCACATGAAGTTAGCCATGGGATGGTATTCTTCGGATGTAGCTTTCCTCTTCAGTCGACCCATTTAAGCTGAGACAGTATAACCTCAGATTTCATTAACGCTATCCAGCCAGATATTAAGACGGAGCGAGAAAGGTGTGTACTATGTATTGTGCTCGAATCCTAGGGTACAATACGATGTGACCACTGCTTCCTGGTAGGGTTAGGAACTGAATATCCGCTATTTTGCCATAAAAGTGAGTGGGGAAAGGGTTCAACAGTGAGGATTCATGTTCTAAGGCAAAATGTGTCAGTTTTGTGACACACTGCCAAAGTTTGTGTCGAACCAAAAATATAAATATCGAAATGGCAACTGTATTACTGAATCATTGTATGTTGAGTTAATTAAGAATATACGAAACATAAATACGTAAGTGAAATTGGCTAGTTAGTCTTTAACTGTTAGATTCGGCTCATTTAATTAACTACTAAATCCACTATTTGTAGATGTTTGAACTACCTGCTTCTAAGATTGTCATAAACTGAGGCTTATATTGTTTCTAAATGTTGTGGATTACTTTCATTATTAAATGTGGGTGCTCCAGCTGGGTCATCGACTCACCTTTTCTTTTTTTCTTCTCTTTACCAACTCTCCACAATCAGGCTTCTATGCATACTTCCCTAGTACACATGGTGCTCTCTGGCTATAAATTATAGTGTAATTATTGATTGTAAAATATACCAAATAGTCCCAGGTAATATTTAATGTATTATCTAGCAATGAGGATACATATATTGTCTGTTCATTCATGTGAAAACTTTTTTAATTGTCTGCCGATATGGAAGCTGACTGGATGTCAACAAACAGTGTATGAGCAACAAGGTATTTTGTGAACAACCAAGTCTGTCGTTCAAATAGAGCTATTGTACTGGAAAAAGTTCAGAGTCAATATAAAAAACAATCTTTCATCCAGTAACCATAATTGTTCAAATTTGATGAAATGGTTGGTGTGAATGTATAATATTTGAATTATCGTATGAACTAGGAATCTCAGAATTAACGCAATTGGATCAAGAATTACGGCACAAGCACAAACGAATGTATTGTATTTGGAATTCGAAATCAAGCATTCAACAAGTACAAAAGAAACATCAGTTAATTCAAACACCACAGGATGTTTGCAGAAATTAACCATTTTCACAAATGCTCACCGTCATTTAAAACCATACAAGGATACTTTTTGAGAAAGAAAACGACATCTGGGATATTTTCTAGCTTTGTTTAGTACCTATTTTAGTCATGGTACATATTCACAAATCATGGATTAAGTAAGCTCGCGATAAGCAAGCGTCTTCTCAGATGTGTTCAAGGTCGGACAGGCGGTTGGTATTTTGAAATGTCGGTCCGAAGGTGTAGGGCCGTAAAATCATCTGGGTACAGCCTGGCACAGCCGATAGATCCCGGAACGCTAATACAGGACTCATTAAAAAGGAGATGGGTCACGGGTTCTGCGATTGGTCAGGGTGGGTTTGGACGTATATACTCAGGTAAATTTGGTTCTTAGCTTCTTAATAACTGACGCAGCCAAACTTGAAGGCGAAAAAAATTTTCGCTATGTCATTAAAATAGTAAGGATTTTGGAATTTCTAAAGTAATCTTCAGGAACCGCAAGAAAACGGGCCACTTTTTACGGAAATGCACTTTTACATGAGGGCATGTTCAGAAGACTCAAGTATGTTTTCCAAGTGTATTTTAATCAGGAGTATAAAAATTTGTTACTTTGCTTCGTACTTGGGTTCAAACTATTGTTTTAGAAGGTAATTTTTTACTCTTCAAGCTGTACCTGGAGAATAATCCTTTGCCATTAGATACACGATCAACATAACTATTGCTTGGCATACCATCATGTAAAATAACTTGTTAAATATGGGGATGCTCTCCTCGAAAGGTATCTTCCAATCATACAGACGAATTAGTCATAATAGAGGGGTGTTTAGGTACTTTATCCGAAAGTGTGTCCTGTTTCTTGATGCATCTCACTTTGCTACTAATTGTTTTTAGCTTCATAGTTGAAAATTGAAAGTTATGGGGTGTTCTGTTTCTAAAGTGACGTATTTGTTGAGAGCCATTGTACAAAAATGTCGGTTTGGAGGCAAAGTTTAGCATATACATACAGCTGTGACCATCACTACACAATAGTGAGTCTTGTTCACCATCACCACCACATTTTTATGCAGTTATTCGGTTAGACTGATTTATGGAAACCTTTAAGTGACTCTGAAGTAACCTTGAGAGGATTCGCTTGCTTATTGCGGTCAGCAGTTGAAAATTATTATGGGAAATCGAGATTAGGATTTAAAGATAGGGTTAGAAATTATGGTAATGGTTTTCAACATGAAATGACATCAGTTATGATGCAGAAACGCTACTTAACCATATGTATGCCAAAATCTTAAACTTTAGCGTTAGTTTTCTTGGTCTGTCCGTAAATTATGGTCTCCCGCTAGTTACTTGTTTTGGATGAATTCCCTGATATTCACATCACATTCAGTGTATCATATGCTTTCCACAGTTAATAAGCGTTTACTTACGATAGAATTCCTTTGTGGCTATCTCTAAAATGCCGTTCGTGCGTTGTGATTGAAAAGTGAAATAATCCTGATGAATCTTACTACTGGTATGTAATGTTAAATAAATATAGCCTTATTCTGAAATTCCAAGACATCGGATATCACAACTTGCAAGAAACTAGCTTGGGAGGTTAATCCACGTGGTTCATAAATTTATGGAATGTAAACTTATTAAGCATTTATAGTTTCAAGAAATATTTCTTGTTCCTCATTATGTATCTGATTGTAGCGAATATGAGATTCTTGGTATGTACAAAAAGTCCGGTATCTGAAAGCCAGTTATTTCCACAATGTGTACACTTAAGATGTGATTGGTAGCAGATTTAAGTGCCTGCAGATTACTTTAGAGTATGGCCACAGTAGTGGTTTTATTCACAAGAAATGGTTTGTTTGTTACGAATGAAATAATTCATTTGTTTTTACTACATCACTACCACCATTGGAAAGTGAGACGAACCTCCGTGATTGTGTTTTTTAGCACACCAAAAGTCCTTTTTTGCTACAAACAATCGTTTATCACCGTTGGGCACAGAATGCATATTATATTTGTTAGCATAGTAAACTGAGTATTTCAAGAATGATTCTCATGATTCGTACTCAGTTTGTCTCGTATTGTATTACTAGCACCACATTTCCTCTCCAGACGGGCATGGATAAGCTGAGAAAGCTTTTAGAACAGTATTCCAGTTGCTCTTCCTCTTCCTTAGACTCTAAATCTTTTAGGCGGATAATTTGCAAGCTTCATCGTTCTTCGTGTTGAGATAAACCAACGGATATTAGGAATCTGTTGAGATGTCCAAGCTAACTCCCTATCCGATAATGTATTATGTTTTGGATTACATTTTTATGACTTCCGTTGAACCTGTTCCATATTTACATTCTAGTTTTTATACAACCTGGGTTTTTACTCAGCCATATTTCTGGATAACGCAGTAGTTTTGAATGTACAGACAATAGATTTCTGGGATGTAATAGTATAATTAGATGAGTTACAGCTGTTCAAGCAGTAACCAATGGTATAAAGTCTGCTTGTGTTTGAAAAGTTAGGATACCAGTGTGATGCACCAACGTTGCCTAATGTTGCGTATGAGCAACAGATTATTATCTACATAAGACTAGTGAAGACACAGTCCTGAAACAGGTTGTTTCTACCTACTGGGGCTCCTAAAAATGTGAATTCAGGTTAACAACTAGCATCGTAACTTCCTTACTAGATTTTATAGAGCATAAGATAACCTCAACACTCCTAAAGTTTATACGAAATGCTGGGGACTTAGTTAAGCTTATTTACTGTGTGTAATGTCCATTTTTTGAGCATTTATCTTGTAAATGACTGGTAAAAGTATCCGCGCTTCAATTGATTATAAGTATATATTTCTGTCCTTGTTGCAAACCGGTAGTATGTATGTATCAAAATGGACTTTTTACCTTGGATTCTTCGCTGACGAATTGGGTTGCTAATTTGAACAACTTGACTGCAGCCGGAAATCTACGGATTTGGATCTCTATAATTTTTTGGTCATATGGTATCTTTCGTCATCACAAGTATTTAAAATCTGGCAAATATGTTTGCCTGATTGTTAAGGTGCTTCAGTTTGTTGCTTCCTTTGCAGGATTAGAAAAGTTAAGTGTTGTTTCAATTAAGTAGTGGGAACTGGTAACCAAATATAAGTCCTTATACTAGGATGTGGGTCATATTTGTTGCTCAAATTATTAATATTGCCAAACTGTTTGATTTGAAGTAAACTGTTTTTGTATCCGTAACCCAGTGATCAAAAGTAATAGACGTATCAACATGTCCCGGTTTCACTTTCAATCTTTATCCTGTTATCATAGTATTTAATGGCGATAGTTTAGTCTTTATAAATGGGAATCGTTTCAGTGAATCTGTGACCCAAATAACGTTATGCGTTTACAGTTAGTAAGATCCATAAAAAATGTCTATCACTGTTCAGGCGTTTTATTTCGTAAACTCATCAGTCAATCCGCTTGGTTTCGAATACATATTTGTATTTTAAAATGTTCTCTCCTATTTAAGATTTAAGCATACTCATATTTAGTAATGTTTACCTGTTGTTTTTTTCACACGGTTAATATAAAAGTCAATTCATGGAAAGTAAAACACTCCCTCAAATACCTTGGTATTCCGAGGTATATAAGCAGTGGATCAATCAATATAAACAAAGCAGCTCTCCGATTTCTTGTAATGGATCGGTTTTCTGGAGATTTGGAAACTACACTAAAAAATAATGAAATATCCACATCTGGTATTCTAGAAGCCTGTGCAAATGTGGTGAGTATTTTGACCATAAAGCTGCGTGTCATTTAGCTTTTAAAAGATTTTATTGTATACTGTGTATACTACAAACCTTTATTTGTATGTCTTCTGACTGGATAAAATGACGCAGGGCTCGGGAGTTTATTATTTTTATTTAAAGCATCTCACTTTGAGACAGCATATTGAAGAAGTCAGCGTGGTAGAGGAATAACATTTTGATATGGTACTGACTACTGTATTTTTCATCAATAACCGTTTTTAAAAATTGTGCTTTCATAATATTTCTATCATATCGTGCTGGGTGAAGAATGATTAAAACCAGCCGTTCATGTAAACACAAGTTGTAGAGTAGGATATATACTTAAAATTAAAGTGAGAAAGAGAATAGACCAAGCCGAGTTGGGAACGCACCCAGATATAAGATGATATAAAGTTCAGACTGATCAAAATAATGTAGTCACCGACATTGAAGCAGATAATTGTTTGAGGAAAAGCACTCTCTAGGCCTTATAACAGTATTAAGGACTGGATTTCCTGATTAGCCGTTGACTAGAGTAAATGTATCTGTAACTTGTTTCTACAAGGTTATGGAGTCGATGTAAACTAGTGGTTTGGATTCAGAATTATCTAACTACCCTAGGCAGATTCTCCTCTTATCCGCTTTAGGCGTTGAGCGTTTGATTTCACCCTTACTTCTTATAGAAGCACTACGTGAAAGTATTGAGTAAAATTTACCCTGAAGAGGTCATATATTTGAAATTGCATTTTTGTCAACCTTCCACATAATTTAGGGTACTGAAATTATTTGCATAATTCATTACATTAGCCTTCGTTTTTCCTAACAGCGTTTTTGTATTGATAGTTTATCTAGTTCATAATCTTTAAAACGTTTTAGTTAAATGCGTTGGAATATTTGCATTCAAGGGACTATGCACATGCAGATATCAAAGCATCAAATCTTCTTCATAAAACGTCGCAACAGGAGGTTAGTTTTGGATAGTTAATTAATTGTGTAGATAATTAATTTTGAAATTTCTTTATATAACTGACCTCTTCACGTTTGCAACTGTAAACATCCTTTTTAAATTCATGTGAGACATGCATTGGTTTACATCACTTATTTTCCCCACAAGTTGTTTTGACCTACTCTATGTTACGCTATTGGAAAAATGTTAACACAAGACCTAGTGAACTCATTGCAATTACTTTGTAACACTATATTCTCGAAATTCTTGACTCTAGCCGCTTAGTTCTTGCGAAGACAAACCTTTCATGAGACTGAAGAATATATTTTATACAAAGTACCATCTTCTACATAATTTCTCTTTTCGGTAATTGTTTATTACATTCAACTAATTACTAGCTTAAAAACGAATTTCTCAATGAACAGATGTCAAAATTGAATAGACACATAACAGAAATCACAGTACAATGCATACTGAAATAACTAATAACTGAGTTTATCGAAATCTAATCGAATATTAAACCGAACTATTATCATATTGAACTGATCAAGCAATCATACTTTCTTACACTTTATCAGTTGCCCTGGAGAAATCCCACATCATTTCGCGGAGGACTTAATATGGTTAGTCAGAATCAGCTCTAAAATCTAGTCCTTATTTTATTAGCTGATGAGTAACTTACAAATGTTATATTCTCCAAACATTTTATATTTGATCATGCGCATATTTGTAACTAATATTTTGGATATGAACATGTTATTTTACCTAAAAAATCCTTTTTTTTTGAACAGAATGACAATGTCCTTCTTGTACATCCCATGATTTGAGTCGCTAATCTGGTCTCATTAGTAGTTATCGCTTGGTCACCTAGTATTATTGAACATTATCTACTGATCAGCATCCTGTTTATTCTTTTTAACAACCTTGTAAAGGTGAATCATCACAATTCACTAAAAACTATTTCTCCGTAACAGTTGTCGAAAGTGTTTCAGAATAGAAGTGAACGAGGATCCTACTACAGTGTTCTTAACTGCGATCGGCGGTCGATGTTAGGTGGCATGACTAAAAATTGGCTACAATGGTGCAAATACATTTATTTTCTATCTTGTTTTAGATATTAAGATTCAGTATTCTTTCGTAGATACATTTGCATTCTGTCTTTCCATTTGGTCTTTCTCACTATTATTACTAACTTTACTTTGATATTCATTTTATTTTCATCTCTTCGTGTTATTTTAGGATTGGGTAGTGGACATGTGCATCAGGTTCTACTTTTATAACTGACACTTTACATTTTCCCACTATGTTATCAACCGTAAAATATGTGTCTTCAAAATGAATAAAATCTTTCCCGGTTGTGGCGAGACCATAATTTTTATAATCTCACTGAAGATTATAGTTAATAGATCAACCAATCAGACTTAAGATAGTAGTGTTTTTTTGGAATTTTGTTCAAAGTCCGTTCATTCATGTGGCCACAAAGCATATTTGGATTATTGCTAGTGTCAGTTAGTATCCCTAGTCCTAACTAATGATCCCTAACACTAATTCTTAGCCCTATTTTGAGCCTAGTAAGTGGTTGAAATTTTTCAAGACCATCTTACAATGTGTCAAAGGTCTCCCATAAATTATAATCTCACCGAATTTTTGTTTGTCCTCAATAAAATTAGAAATGAAAACATACTTGATCATTCCAAACTCGTTTTTAAAAAAAATTAATTTCAGGTTTATTTAGCTGACTTTGGTCTAGTTCACTTATTTCGTTCAAAAGGTGTACATACTGCTGAAAAGGCAGATCCAAAATTCCGTCACAATGGAACAATAGAATTTTGTTCAAGAGATGCACATAATGGTTGGTATATTCAGAAGAATATTATATTTTTGCATTTATCTGTTATTTTAAATGATTTTTTTACTCACATATTGTGCTGATGTTTTTTCAGAATAAAAGTTTCAATACTTTTCTCAGTTGTAAAATGTAGATACAACTCGAAATATAATGTGTATTTGTATTAAGTTTTTTTTATAAGCTAGAAAAATTACCCAACTAGTTATATTTGCTGAATTATTGGAAAGTCGTAGCATTGAGTAGTAGCAATAATTATTGTCTTCTTGTATGGTTGTTTCTAGTTATTCCTCTTCACTCCGTTGAATTGTAGTTGGAGATTATTTTACGTATAGGGTATTGAGTGTTAAAGTATAACTCAACAATGTTTGGATGTTCTGTGAGTATTATCGGGACATTGATTTCTGAATGTATATTACCTATTTTATACTTCTGATAAATCTTATTATTGGTTGTTTAAATATGAAACATTAAACAATGAGCCCTTAATCAACTTTAATTTTATGGAGCCGTTTTCCATACACTTAGTCAATTCAATCTACGCGGATCGGCTTAAATGATTAGTTAAGCCCCTCTCAAATTCAAGTTCATGTCATTTTGGTGTAGTTTTTGTACACTAATAGGAAATAGTCTGATTATATTTGTTCGAGGAGAGTTTTTTCACATTTTTTATGTCCTAGATCCCACGTTCTGTTGTGCTTTGGGTTGTTTTTTCTTCCAAAGTTAACTGGATTCTTCAAAGCTTTGATTCTTGCCGTGCATTATGATATCAGTTGTTCTCTTAGCAGTTCTACATGTCTACCAGTGTATTTGTCACCATGTATGTTTTTCTTAGTCTTATATTTTGTTTAATATCTTAAGTAACAATTGAAAAGTAGGCAGATATATAGGTTACATCCAGTGTATTTCACGCTGAATTAGTATGTATGTCTAATGTTAAATGCATTTTGTTGGATAAATTATTATTTTCTTACCGTGAAGTGCTACTTGTCTTTTTTATTTGTAGGACTTCCACCATCTCGTAGAGGAGATTTGGAAATTTTGGTTTACAATCTCATTCATTGGTTAGCTAGATCTCATCCAAATGCCCCTCAATTGCATTCGACAGGTCTTCCTTGGGGACATCTCATATCAGGTATTTCATCTATAGTGCAGTCGTGATTTAATGTGAATTGCTTTATACACTCTCTAAATACACGTTTATATTTATATCCCTTCAAAAAAATCTTTGATCGAATACTAGTAACGCACACATCTAACCTCATTGAACGTGTTTCTACAGTTGTAAATTTGAAATACAATGATCTTGATTTTGAGATGGTGGAGAAGATTTGTAGCTCAGGTGGATGATTTTGATGGAGTTTTGTTCTCTGAGCTGGATGGTTTGGTCGTGGAGCTTTCATCGTTCTTCTGAACGACATCATCAGCACAAACTTCAGATAGAAGTGAAGTGTTCGAATTTCTCCATATGTGTTTCACAGCTTGTTCTGTGCACCTCGATGTTGATTGGTTCTTGTTGACCTTAAATTTATCATTGTTTACTTCTTTGTTTTGGTTGTGTCTCCCATTGGTTTGATTTTTGTTCCCATATTTATGCATGGTTTTCCTGATTGGTTGATAAATTGGATTGATTTCAATATGTTTGTTGATTGCTGATTGACTTGAGTGCCAGGCTTCTAGAAATTCTCTGGTGTTTTTGGAGTTTCCTCTGTCTAAGATTTCTACATTTTCCCAATCGAATGAGTGTCCGTAGTTATCCACGTGTATTGAAATAAGTGAAGAAATATCATGGCGTTTGACTGCTAATTGATGTTCATGTAGGCGTAGGTGGAGGGGACGTCCGCTTTGTCCGATGTAGTGTTTGTCGCAGTTGGTACAGTTTATTTTGTAGATAATGTTTGATTTGTTCTCCTTTGTTATTTCATCTTTTGGTTTGCATAAGATTGATTGTAGTGATTTTGTTGGTTTGTGTGCCACACCTATCCCGAAGGTTTTCAGCAGTCTCGTTGCAGTTTCTGATATTCCTTGTATGTACGGTAGGGTGATATCAGAAACTGCAACGAGACTGCTGAAAACCTTCGGGATAGGTGTGGCACACAAACCAACAAAATCACTACAATCAATCTTATGCAAACCAAAAGATGAAATAACAAAGGAGAACAAATCAAACATTATCTACAAAATAAACTGTACCAACTGCGACAAACACTACATCGGACAAAGCGGACGTCCCCTCCACCTACGCCTACATGAACATCAATTAGCAGTCAAACGCCATGATATTTCTTCACTTATTTCAATACACGTGGATAACTACGGACACTCATTCGATTGGGAAAATGTAGAAATCTTAGACAGAGGAAACTCCAAAAACACCAGAGAATTTCTAGAAGCCTGGCACTCAAGTCAATCAGCAATCAACAAACATATTGAAATCAATCCAATTTATCAACCAATCAGGAAAACCATGCATAAATATGGGAACAAAAATCAAACCAATGGGAGACACAACCAAAACAAAGAAGTAAACAATGATAAATTTAAGGTCAACAAGAACCAATCAACATCGAGGTGCACAGAACAAGCTGTGAAACACATATGGAGAAATTCGAACACTTCACTTCTATCTGAAGTTTGTGCTGATGATGTCGTTCAGAAGAACGATGAAAGCTCCACGACCAAACCATCCAGCTCAGAGAACAAAACCCCATCAAAATGATCTTGATTTTTAACAGGTTGTCAAGCAGATCTAATGACGTATTGACGAACCAGCTACCTAGAGAGGAAGACAGTTAAGGATTCGTGTCTGTTCTGATATCAAGCATCAGTAATTTTTGATCTATCAAGGTTGATACTTACTTAAGTAAATTATTTATTTTATTTATTTAAACACATAAACATAGGTACAAGAAGGCATTAAATAGATATGCGCCACATAAATCACTCGATTTGTGTGAGGGCTAGGATACTGACCGGGTGCACAAGCCGAAGCAGGTGGTTTTCTTAGGGAGCCACTTCCCGAGCCATTGACCTAAAGGTCTAATCCACAAGGAAATGGAGCAACGTCAGGAGATGCAGTCCTGTAGTAGCCGGTGACCAACGATTGGTTCATACGCCATTTGTTCCCTCAGGATAATGGAGCCCATGTGCACCGTTGGTTTGGAATCAGGGTTTTCCAACTCCCCTAAGTGGACTCTCCATGTCCACCAACCCGGTTAAAGTACCAGAGTTTCTCTTTTCGTCCTCTCAATTTCGTAAACAATACCCCCGCCACGACAAAGCAGTAAGTAGGACTTCCCTGGCAGAGGCTATATACGCGTGGCCGTGTGAGAGCATTTCGAGAGGGATAGTTGACTCTCCCCACTCTCGGCCGTAGTAGGGCATTTAGGGGTTGGAAACAAACGACACATTAAAGTTTTGTTTTGTCTTAGCCCATTGAAGATTTTAGTGATTTGTAAGAAGAATCCGTGTCTCATGAGAAAATGCGATGACAATGTTTCTGTTTATCATGAATGGATTAGGTTTTAAATATATACTGACCATTAATTTCAGGGTAGAATAACCAGTCATAACATGATTTTCGTAAGACTGCACGGAATAATAAAACAGTCGTTTGTTGCTCATTCAGTCCCCGACCGTTGTTGCTACCTTGAAGTGGTGGTCAGACTTGCCTATCGTGATGAAGCAACCGAGCTATACTGGCTGAAACAACCGTTCTTCAAGGTCCTACTATGCCAGAAAAGTCAGTTGAACAGCGGTAAGACTAAAAGCAACAAATCCAAGGTCTGAAGGCGAAGTCGTATTGCTGACTGTACAGAGGTGTGACAGCAGTAAGGTGTTTACTTCAGACAACCAGCATAACAACGATGCTGCCTTCCGACAAGGAGGGGTGGGGTTAGAAAAGGTCGACCCTAAAAATGTACACCTCGCCTTATCCCATGGATATCCGTCTCCGGCGATAAGGTCTCATCAAGTACGGAGCTAACACAAAAATTACCCATAAAAAGGTCGTGTGTGACCGACCTCAAGCAGTTGTCCCTTGGGCACTGCGGTCACGCTCTCAGGTCACCAAGACCACCTCTAATCCAATTTTCTTTTCAGGTACCTCCAGAAGAACCCTTTCACGGTGTAAGCAAACGGGAAGTGATAACCGCCCTCATACCTCTAACAGCACTCAAGACCACTGTATTCATAATCAATCTCCCTCTTCAATTCCTATTATTCCTCCTACATTGACTTTCAACTCTAAACTTGCTTTTTTGACTTCCTCCTCAAGTGTCATCATGGTCAACGATTCTAGTGCACGAAACATTGTCTCAAGTCTACTGAAACCTCGCTCCAAACTACACATTGGAGCCTTCAATGTACACACCCTATGTCAAATCGGTCAGCAGGCCTCCTTGACTAGGACCCTAGAATCTCGTACCACTGATGTATTCTGTGTCTCCGAAACACGTATACAGGATCCTAGTGTGGTCATTCACTTGACCTCACTTCGACAAAACGGAGAGCTGACGAGATACACCCTCCGTATATCTGGCAACCCTATGGCCAATTCTCGTAGACCGGTAGGTGTAGGTATAGCACTAAGCATGAGGGCGGAACAAGCATTGTTAGATGGGATCCCCGTTAACAGTCGTTTATGTGCTGTTCGGCTAAACGGCTCCGTAAGAACTCGGAAGGATAGGGTCACACGTTGTTGCCTTTTTGTCGCTTCTGCCTACGTTCCCACTGACTGCAGCTCGGATGAAGTGAAAGATGAATTTTACAGAAAGCTAAACGTTCAGACATAGTACTCGTAGTAGGTGATTTTAATGCCAAGATAGGTATCTTAAGCCAAACAGAAAGGCATTTAAGTGGGTATTTTAGTATTCCGGCACAGCGAACAGATAATGGTGATCGTCTGCTGCAACTGTGCTCAGACAATCGTTTATTCTTAGAAAACACTAATTTTAAGCATAAGGAGAGATCATTTGACATGGCGACCCTTTACAATGAACCAACGATGAACTCAAATAGACCATATTGCCATCAGTCATCGTTGGAGAGGGTCGGTAGAAGATTATCGCCCATTCTGGAGTACCTACTTGGACTCCGGTCATGCTCTATTACGGGCACGCATCTTCTTGCACCTCACTGGACGCAAAAAAACCACACTAAAAAGACCCATTGGAACTGAAATGAATAACGGGAAAACCAAAAGTAGGTTCCAGGAACAACTGAGGTCACACTTAGGTAGTTCTGAAAACGAAGGTGACCCAGGTGTTGCTTGAAAAGATATACAAGCAGCTGTGGAAACAGCAGTGACATCTACTAGTGATTTAAACCACATGGTTACAAAGAACCAATGGATTTCCTCAAGGTCCATTGCACTGATGGATTCTCGTAAATCCATCCTATCAGACTCTGAACACGATGAAGAGCGTAAACAATTCAGATCTGGGTTAAACAAAAGTCTAAGGAACGACCGTGAGCAGTGGTGGGCATCGGAAGCAAAAGAGATGGAAAAGGCGGCGGCTATAGGCAACACAAGACAGCTCTTCAGACTAATAAAAGAAACTGTAATTAATAAGTTAATTGTAAGTGAGACTATTTTGGAAAAAGACGACACTCTCATCTGCTCTCAGTCCAGACGTTTAGAACGATGGGCAGAACATTTTAGAGAACAGTTCAGCTGGCCTTCAGCTACTCTACAACTACCCTCCATTTCAAAACAGTGTGAATGGGATATTGAGGTAGGATGAAGCCTTTAGGAATATGGTTAATTTACGTGCTATATCCATTGTCCATAGAAATAATTATGTACTTGATCCGTTTAACTCCTTTTTAATCTATGACTCGATATTAGGTAGTAGGTCACCCGACTCTATCTGAAATTCAAAAGTCTATCGTTAGTCTGAAACGAGGAAGAGCAGCTGGTCCAGATGGATTGGTTCCAGAGATCTTTGAGGATGATGGTCCAATTTTAGCTAGAATCTGGGAGTTGGACGTTATCCCATCTGACTGGTCACAATCACTTATCGTCCCAATGTATAAGAGAGGGTCAAAGTCACCCTGTGACAACCATGGAGGGATTAGTTTAACTAATATAGCATCTAAAATACTAGCTCCGATAATTATCGGACGCATAACTAAGACTCGTGAACTAAAAACACGACGAAATCCGGCTGGCTTTAGACCTGGTCGTGGCTGCATCGACTACATATTCACCATTCGTCAGGTTCTAGAACACAGGCATGCTTATCGGCGTCCGACAATGGTGGTCTTTCTTGACTTGAAAGCAGCATTTGACTCCGTAGACCGCGAGATTCTGTGGTAGTGTCTGTCACTGAAAGGCGTACCTCAGAAGTACATAACCCTTGTGAAAGTTCTTTACTCTAACAATACTAGTCGAGTCAGAGCTTATGGCGAACTGTCATCTGCTTTTGCAACCTCAAATGGTGTCCGTCAAGGATGTCCACTATCTCCATTTCTGTTTAACGTCATCATAGACCTACTGATGGAAATAACGCTCTCATCGACTGAATTATCGGATATTGATCTCCTACCAGAAGGTCCACTTATCGAATTAGAATATTCAGATGATATAGTCCTGTTTAGTGAAGACGCTGATAAAATGCAGTCTTTTGGTAGCACTGAGCAACAATACCAGAATGTTTGGAATGCCCTTCTCTCCCTCTAAATGCGAGTTGTTGCTTCAGGACTGGTCTGCGTCAACACCTGAACTAAGGATAGGGAGTGGAGTAGTCGAACGCATTGACAACTTCACTTATCATGGAAGTCTGATCAGCCCTAATGGGTTGGTGTCTGACGAAATCTCAGCATGGATTCGAAAAACTCGTTCGGCTTTCGCCAACTTACGTCACTTATGGCAAAGGTGAGATATCCGTCTATCAATAAAAGGACGAGTATACTGCACGGCAGTTCGTTCTGTTTTACCTTACGGCTGCGAAACATGGTCATTAAGAGTAGAAGATACTCGTAAGCTACTAGTATTTGACCACAGATGCCTTATAAATATTGCTCACATCTGCTGCGATCACCGGCTAAGTAATAGTGAAGTTAGACACAGGATATTAGGGAATGATGGTAAATCAGTTGATGAGGTTGTGAGTCTTCATCGACTGAGATGGTTGGACCACGTGTTGTGTATACCTGAACACCGGATTACCACGACGCTCAGTGCTGACTAGTGTTGGAAATGGTTGGAAGAAAGCTAGGGGCAGCCAAACCAAAACGTGGCATCAGTGCTTGAAGTCATTAACCTCTAGTCTGTGTCATGTTGGTAGATGCAGACTACTTGGTTGAGGTCCGCGTGACCATCGTAACCAATGGTTGGAGACTTAGGGTGATACAGCTCAGAATCGATCACAATAGCGTAGGTGTATACACTTTCGGTCTTCATTTAAACCGTGAGATTAAAATCGCTTCATATCTTTCTTTCTACGAACTAATTCTTTCTTCCTGTACTATGTCCTTATATGCAATCTTTCTTTTATATATTACCACCATTGAATTAACTACTTTTATGAATCCGGTGTTTATTTTGCTGTGCTAATGAGGTATGGCAACTTGAACTGATGCATATATGTGCCTGATCCTACGTTTTAGCTGACTGGCTGAGTGCTCATTCAGTCAGGGGCAACATGAAACAAAATGTACGTATGTACATTGGTTCAAGTTGCCATACACCAATAGAACGGAGAAATGAAATTGTCAGGCAACATTTAAGAGCAGTAGAGGTATTAACAGTTTTAGTAGTGACAGAAAAGTCTAAGCTTTGAAGGTTGCGACTCAAAAAATATAAATTAGTGAAATAAAGACAATGAAAGTTATGGGGAATTCAGAAGCCTAAAATTTGAAGGAAGATAAAGAATGGATACACTTCCGCCGTTGCAAACGATTTCGAGCCATGTCATTCAAAGTCTCTAACCATTGGTTACGATAATCATACGGACTCCAACCATGTAGTCTACACCATTCGTCAACGATTACATGGACTGGTGCCATGTTTTGGTTTGGCCAACCCTAGCTTTTTTCAAACATACTCCTACACCAGACAAGATCACTCGTCAAAGTAGTCGGTGGTTTGGCATATATATTACGTGTCTTAGTCACCTCATTTGATGAATATTTAATACCTCACAATCGATTTGCTATCTTTACCCAGTACTCTATTCCTAACTCAGGCACTGCTTACTCAGTGGTCTCAAAATACACGAAAAATTGTTTGAGGATGTCTGTGATTGAATACTAGTAATCTGCGAATCTCCTCTATTTTTAGTGGCCGTTTTTCACACCTATAAAGTAGAACGAAGCGAACTACTGCTCAGCAAACCATTAATTGCTGCCTGATTTCTAACCAGTTATTCAACTGATATTTATCCATTCCCAGAATGCTTGCCATAAATGATGAAGTCACGAAAACCACTAACACAATATAAAAATATTTGAAATAATGCATCTTTTATGGTATTACCCAGTATCTATCATGTTAAATAATAGGACAGTATTTTTATTCTAACCTCCCCACTCACCTGTTTATGTAGATCCAAAACTGCGTGCAAATGTCCCTGATCGTGTGAAAGTGGCTGTGGCTACCTTTAAAGAGAAAACAATGAGAAACCCTGCTGAATTGGTATCACAAGCTGGTTACGGACCTAATCCTGGTTGGTTTTAATATTTGTATTTTTCTATTTACTTACTACATTTGGTAACATTTTCTCAGAAGGTTAATCAATCAGTCGTGATCAAAAATGCTTTTAAGCTTGCCGCCTACATATTTCTTCTACTTTTGTAAACTATGTTTCAGAGTCTTAGAATAATGCAACGCAGACTATTGTGAACTATATTCGCTCTTTACTTGGTAAACGGATATCTCACCTATACTACAAGTGACGTATGTTGGTTGAGCGAAGGGCGCCTTAAGAATCCGTGTTTATATTTCATTAGGCACTACCCCAGCAGGGCTGATTAAACTTTCAAATTGAGTGGGATAGTTGATTCAATCAATCACTTCACTCCTTATGACCAATCTAAGGGATAATGCAGACCATTCCTGAAACAATATTTTACATTTAGACGGAGTGAAACACACCATAAACGTGCTTGTATTGTTATTCAGGGCGATCGAAGGACTAAATTATATCGTCATCACCAAAATGGACTATTTCATCTGCTTATTCACAGTCGATAAATGGTCCTTCCTGTAGACCAATTCTCGAAATTATCTTATGAAACATTATTTGGTATAGTAAAACGTTTTCTTTATTTTGTTACTGTACAAAAATATCTGTACATTCTTAAACACCATAAATTGCTATCGACTAGCCTAAGTGATTTAAGATCTGTGATTACAACCGGAACAATTTGAAACAATGGCTAACAAGATATACGTTATTCCAAGCTTTTGCATTTTGAAATAGTGTATGGGCATTCAAGACTAACAACACAAATCATTTATTGATAAAAAAGATATGACAAGAGGCAAAATGAATGAGTTCTCAGTGTATTCAGATATAGTCGCTCTATCAAATGTCTATTCAACTTGTAGCTAAAGGTACTATTAGTGTCCGCTTCACCGGTTCATACTCAGAGACTGGTTCAAACGCAGTCTTGTATATGAATAACGAGTATATATACAAACCCTTACAGAAATTATAATGCTAATAATATCGACATTAATGTTTGTTTATGTTTATGTTGTTATTGCGACTTGATCGTAACTGATCCAATCTAGCTATGTTGAGTGGAACATTCATACCTTCAGGTCATACTATACCAGGCAGTTTTGTTAGAGAGCTGTAAGACTAAAAGCAACAAACTCATGGTCCTAGGGTAAAGTTGTACTGCTGATTATACTAGCGTGTGGTAGCAGTAAGATGTTACTCTCACACAGCATCTGCAGCTATACTGTTTTCTCGAGATTGAAGGGGGGTAGGACATGTCAGCCCCTAGAAATAGCACACCTTACTTTGGCCCGTGGATTTCCATTGCCTACGGTAAGACCTTTAAAATCAAGGCCAAAACATTTGAAACCAAGGATACAAAAGCCATGTGTGACCAGGCTCAAACAGTTGAGCTCTGCGGTCACTCTGAAGTCATCAAACCCATTATGAACCCAAATCCCTTTCCAGATCTCTCAAGGTGAAGTATACTTCCACAATGTGAGCGACCTAGAAGTGACAACCACCCCGATACCTCTAGCCTAATGATTGATTTTTATTGTGATAGATAAATTTTGTATCCAATGTTTCGCTTTTTTTTTCTTTTTTGAGAAAAGAATATGTTATTTTGTTCCGTTGTTATAGATATACTAGCATTTATTCAATCTATCATAAAGATGAATTATACAGATACACCAGATTATTCTCGTCTACGTCAATTATTGTACAATGCAAAATGTTCTTTCAGCAATAAACAATCTACCGTTGTGCCAAGCTATAAATTAACTATGGAATCGGATGAAACAAGTATCAAAGCTTCGCCTTCACGGCGTAAATATAATATAGATAATTCTTCAAAGGTAGGTAGATATATTTGCAAGTATATTTTTATTGAGAAAAAAGTATTTAGATAAACTGAAAGTTATTAAATTAAGATTTTTTTCATTTTAATTCAATATAATATATATTTAGTGTTGAAGCTTCTAGAGGAAGTTTGATTGTCAGATCATGGTAGTGGTTGTCAAAGTAGCAATTGTGGTCACTACGATCTTTTGTTCAAATTGAAATTCCTAAGTTATCGTATTAAAGTCTTTGGGGTTATCCTACTTCTCAGTGAGATATTGGGTTTCTGAAAATCATCTTTTGCCGTTATCTAAACTTACATATATACTTCTGTCAGTGTTTTCCAGAGTTCTTTAAAGAAATTCATTCATTTAAATGATATATGAATGCCTGTCAACTAGGATCCAACCAATTTAGTTAGTCAGTCATGATTAAAGTAAATTCTAACATAAATATGCGTTAATTGAAGTTAACACACCAAATCATCAAAACAAAATGAATAGCAAAAGAGTTAAAATAATTACAGTATCAGTGATAGTGAGAAAGAATAAACTTGAGAATGTCGTTCAAGAAGAAAGAATGAAGTCGTATATATGAAGAAATTCCGGAACTCAAAATCTAGAGAAAAGTAAAGAATGGATATATTTGACCACAATGACTGGTTATAAACCACATCATTTAACATCAACTACTGTTCGCAGTTATTGTACATATTCTGACTAGGTACTCCACACCTACTAACACTGTTCAATCTACCAGTCAGTGATTTAATGAACTGACACCTTATCTTAGTTTAACCGCTGTTAGCTTTCCTCCAATATGTTCCTACTCCAACCAACCGTACATGTCGAGGTTGGCTATGGTTGAAGTTGCGTAATATAAGTACGAACCACACAATAATCAGTGAAAAGGAGATAAGTCATTGAAGTAGTGGAGGAGCAGTGAGCATCAAGGGATACAGTTGGAGTTGTAACACAATTAAAACGCCCCTCATTTAGTTTAAAGATAAGTCTTACTAATTATGAAAAATCACAATAGAAACTGTGGTAAAGTCATCGCTAACATGAAATCTGAATTATTTCTAACAATGTGCCAAGCTACTGAATTTTGTTCCGTGGATTTTCATCCAGGTATTCATGATGAACCAATAGACACTAGCAAAGCAACTTTCGTTCCATGATTGTCTGTCTTAAACTCAGAACTTTGTCCCAGCATACGAAACAATCCTCGATTGGGGAACCGCTGGGACAATATGCCTAAAATGTCTCCTGATTACCGAGTTTATTGTCCCAGTTATGGTAAGACTTGTGAGATAACTGCTTCAACTATCCCCAAATATACATTTGGAGAACTCCAGATTTCTTACACTATGTTACTGGTGAATGTAAAGTGTTTTCCATAAAAAAGCGTTTGAAAAGATTTCATATGCTTTGACCTATTTTTATTTCATGCAAATATGTTTGTCACTTAAAAAATCAATTTCAGAAGCCCTCTTTTTTCATATTATTCATTGAGAATATACTCGTTTTATTGCTCTATAAAGAATGCAGTAGAAGCAAAGGATAGATTTCATTATTTTGATCATTGTGTATGAACACTTCTGTTACGTATTCCTCAAATTTACTTATTTTATGGTTTTCTTGTGCTATCCTATACTTTTATTTTTGCTATTATACTTTACTATTGAACCTGTCATGATAAATATCCACTTTCTTTCTATATTTCACTACTACAGATCAATGATTCACGCGCTTTAAATTCAGTGGAGAATTTGGAACTTATTCATACAATTCCAAAAACTCCAGATAGTTTACCTAGTAAACGAGCCCGAGGTCGTCCACCCGGTCGTTCCAAACAGTTAGAGAATGTATCACCAGCTGTTACTTCTTCGTCTGAAGTAGTAGACTCTCTAAAACACTCTAAAATTTCTGAGATTGATGCGAAACCAAAGTAAGTGTAAAGATCAAATCTTTATTATTATTATTATTATTATTATTATTATTATTATTATTATTATTATTATCGACACCAATCATCTACTTAGTAACAATAGTTTCGGAAGGTAATTGTCGGAGTGCAAGTGTGAAGCTGTAACTAGTGGAGTTCAATCATGTGAGTCAGTTCTCCACTAATGGAATTGATTGATGGTTGCTAAATGTGGCGAGTTAGTTGTAGTTGGAATTGCTAACCACTAGATTTCAACTTAGTGGTCCGAATGTCAGGCGCTTAGCATAAAACTCGAAGGTCTTGGGCTCGACCCCTGGTGGGGTCGTGGTTTCCTACTGCTAGGGAGTCTTATACTAGGACAACGCATCTGTTCAACATTTCTTGGTTTTCAATGGCTGTGTAACTAAGGTCAATAGATAATGTAAAATATATAGTTTAGTTTCATCAGGTGTTAGTCATTCCATGTATTTATACTTCTATAACACATCTAATTGACTTTAAATAGATGATTTTTGACTTGTTGAAGAACTACTCTTTTCAGTGGCTGATAATAACTGTTGTAGTACGTTCAACACTTCACATATGCCCAAACAATTTCTAGGTTACTTAGTAGTTTTAGATTTTTTTCATGTAATCAGATTGATATCTGTAAGCCTGCTTGACTTTCATTTCAGAATTATAAGAATATATCTTGAATATAAGTTTTATATTAGACCAAAATCAATTGGATGGGTACTTTGATTTGAACGCTCACTTGTGGTGTTTGAATTCTCAGTTATTTTCACAGTTGAATCACCAAACAGTCAAGTCCCAGCTCGCCCAATATTTTAATTATATTTATAGGTTATAGGTTATTTGATAGTCACCTTAATTGGTTCAGTAGCCTAACTTTAGTGTGTACCATTATCATCAGTGAATATCTCTTATTACTTCTAAATCATCTTGGAGGTGTTTTATTCTTTGATCTGAATTGTTTAATCTTAGAGGCGATGTATTCATTGCCATCATCAAAAGTGATCACCTAGAAGTATTTTACAGTTTAGTCAGTGGTATCTTCAACGACATAAAATCCACATTGATGATAAAATCAGACAATAAACTACCATTATCGGATGTGATCGATCACCAGAACGAATTCACGAATGCTTGAGGCTCGTGTCGAAAATCAAAATATAGTAATGAAATCCTTTACTACAACAACCAAGTATTGACTCAAGAAATTTCTTATCAGAAAAATAAATAAACCAGATAGCCCAGATAACACGAAACACCTTTATGATCCTCAACCCGTTTACTTTATTTTATTTGAACACAAATATTAGTACAAGGGGGCACCATATATATGTGCCACACAAAACAATGAGAATGGGAAGAGAAAAAAGGTAATGTGCGTATAAGAAAAAGAACAATAACGACCACAGATTAGTGTAAGGTAGTGTAATAATAATAATAATAATAATAATAATAATGGGGGAAACGGAAAGGTACGACCAGAAGAATTCTTTCAGTTAAGGAAGATACAACCTTTTTTTATGAAGAAAGTAAAAGTAGGTTGCAGCAGGATCGTCACTGGCTTCTACTCTGAGCCATATCTGATAACGTCTATAGCCAATGTTGCACCATCTCTCGGACCCCAGCCAGGGAGTCGTGAAGGACCAACAGAAGCCAGCCCTTTGCAGCTTTCTTTCATACCACGACACCGTGTCATACACTGACCACCTCTCCGCTTTTTCCAGCCAGTCCCAGCGTTGGCAGATAATGCACGACGTTGAATTCTCTCGGCGACATTCGTAGAACATGTTCAAGCCACCAAAGTCTATGTTTCAAGATGGTGACACCAATTGGATTATCGTCTTTGCACCTGAACACACGATGCCGAACCTCTGCATTACTGACATGGTGTTGCCACTGGATGTCAGCAGTCCTTCGGAAACAACGATGATCAAACACAGAGAGTCGTCTAACGTCCTCAACTCGGAGAGACCAGGTTTCACAAGCATAGAGCAAAACTGCTTTCACCGACGCGTTGTAGATCCGACCTTTTACAGCCAGACTAACATCACGAAGGCGCCAAAGATGGCCCAGATTAGCATAATCCGCTCTGGCTTTCACTATACGTGCATTGATCTCATCACTCACACCCCCACCAGCACTTATACAGCTACCTAGATAAATGAACTCGACTACTTGTATCTGCTCACCATCCAGGGTGAGTACAGGATTAGAATCCTGTCAGTCTTGTAGAAGTACTTTGCACTTCGAAGGTGCAAAGCACATACCATACCTACGGACACTGATTGCCAACTGATTAAGTGCGGGTTGCATGCCTTGGGCATTATCGCACAGTAAGACAGTATCGTCCGCATACTCAAGGTCGAGAAGTCTTTCTCCAGGCAACAGATCCACACCACCATTACTTACATTCATCAGAGCTGTTTCCAGAATGTCATCGATGGCAAAGTTGAAGAGGAATGGTGAGATTGGGCAACCCTGCCTAACCCCACTGCTTGAATGGAACAATGGAGAGAGGTGGTTGTATCCCTTCACTCTGCCTAAGGTGTTTGTATATAGGGCTTTTAGGATGTTAATAAACTTCTCAGGCACACCCTTCTTCAATAGACAATCCCAGAGAACAGTCCTGTCCAACGAATCGAAGGAGCCCTGATGTCAAGAAACACTACGATTGTTGGCCTTTGATAAGTATGACGGTGTTCTAACATTTGGCGGAGGGTGAAGATATGATCAATACATCCTCGACCAGAACGAAACCCAGCCTGCTCCTCGCGAGTCAATCTTTCTCGGGTTTTGAACAACCTACGAAGTATAACGGAAGCCAATAGCTTGTACGCAATCGGAAGTAGACTTATCCCCCGATAGTTGTTACAGGAACGACGTGAACCGTTTTTATAGATAGGGACAACTATCGACTCATTCCATGACGTTGGTACACTCTCTAGTTCCCAAACCTTTGTGAACAACGTCGTCAATTCCTTAGTCAGAAAGTCACCACCATCTTTAAAAAGAGCCGGAGGTAAGTCATCTGGGCCAGGTGATTTGTAACGCTTCAAGAGTTGGAGTTCCTTGCGGACTTCCTCCTCATTTGGTGGATCAGTCGTCACCGGCCATGGAGGGCAGGACAGTCTGACCGATGTTGCCGGAGCAGCAGGCCAGTTCAACTGCCCTTCGAAAAACTCTGCCCATCGTCCAAGACGTCGATGGATGTTAGTGATTGGCATCCCATCATCCTCGCAGATTGTTTCGATCACACGGACTTCTTGCTGCCAGTGGCTCGGATAAGTTGGAAGAGCTGCTGGTAATTACCAGATGCAGCTGCTGCTTCCAGCTCATTAGCATGCTCCGACCACCAGGCTTCTCGGTCCTTACGCAAGCTTTGCCCAATTTCCTTACGTAACATCCTTCATTTGTGGTCATACTCGTGGTCACCCGGAGTAGACCGACGGGCTTCGATGAGTTGTAAGGAGCCTGAAGAAACCCAGTGCTTGTAGGCGGGACGTTTCGCGGAGCCGCACGCGGCTTTACTCGCCATTTTGATGGCGTCATGCAGTTACAACCAATGCTCATCTATACTTTTCGGTGGAATGGTAGCTAGCCTAGAGGCTAGCTCAGTTCTATACTTACTAGCAACAGAAGTTGCAAGCAATTTGCTGACATCAATCCGTTGGTGGCGGTCACTTTGTTGGTCACTGAAAATTAGGGTAAGATTGGCACAGACCAAGGCATGGTCAGAGTCCAGATAGGTACTCCAAAAGGAGCGGCAGTCTTGTACACAACCACGCCAGCGGTAGCTGATCGCGATGTGATCAATATGAGTCCAGGCTTGGGATGCAGAGGGAGGACGCCAGGTGGCACATCGGCGATGACTGTGCCGAAAGTTGGTGCTAGCCAGAAATAGGTTGTGGTCTGTACACAGTTGCAGTAGACGGTCCCCGTTATCTGACCTGCGACCAACAAGTCCCCATCGGCCACCTAAACGACTCTCTTCTGTGCCTAGACGCCTGACCTGAGCATCCAAGTCTCCGGCTAGTACAACAATATCTGTTGAACGCACTTTCTGTAGAAGAACAGATAACTGGTGGTAAAACTCATCCTTGATTGCATCCGGGCTGCAATCTGTCGGGGCATAGGTGGAGATGACGAAGAGACATCGTTTCTCGCGCCGATTTCTTCTCACTTTGATGGAACTTTCTAATCTAACAGCACATAACCGACTGTTAATGGGGATCCGATCGATTAGTGCTGCCTCAGCTCTAGCGCTTAGTGCGACACCAACGCCAGCAAGACCAGACGAAGATGCCACAGGGTCCCCGGATAAGCGCACGTAAAACAAGCTTTTTGAAGCGATAGATGGAGAGCAAATTTGTAGTACTTCACCAGAGTCTTGAATACGGGTCTCGGATAGACAACAAACGTCGATATTAAGACTTTCCTATCTTTAAAACAATTAATCCCTTTGATAAATTTCGATAATCTTCGTCTTCTAATATCATTATCGAAACTTTCCTATCTGTTGTCCGACCTGCATAAGTGTGCGAACGTTGAAGGCAGCCAGAATGGTGCACGTAGTTTCAGAAAAACTGCTTCAGTATTCGTATTTGGTGGTAGCATATAATTTTCAACCAGGCAGTGATTCGAGATCGTTTAGATAGAACCGAGTTTCCACCATTGGTGAGCTGCTGTATAAGTTGAAAAATAAGGATAAACAGATTGGGAATCAAAGAGAGTGAATAAATGACGTGGTTAATAATAATAATAATAATAATAATAATAATAATAATAATAATAATAATAATAATAATAGTAATAATAATAATAATATTGATAATAATAATAATAATATTGATAATAATAATAATATTGATAATAATAATAATAATAATAATATTGATAATAATAATAATAATAATAATAATAATAATAATAATAATATTGATAATGTGAATTGTTTGACTGTCGATCGAAGCGTAAATAGAATTTTCAGTAACTATCGTCATTTTCATTTTATTTGTGTATGGGCTGTTATACTGCCCAGGTCCCCAGACCGAAGCAGGTGGGGGAGGGCAACCTGTTGTACTACAGATAATCTGGACCGTCGTTAAGTTATAACTGCCATTTAAATGATTCGAAGAATCCCCTGTTTTAGATGTTCCTAAATTTCTAGTAATAAGTATTGTGCGCTAAACTTCTAACATATCAGTGGCGAAACAGTTGTCATCAATGAGATTGGAGTAATCGTCGTGCTGTCCCATAAATACCCAACCGTTCATCTGGATTTAATCACTGGTTGGGTCGTGGGTGCATACTGCTGAGGAGCATCATACTATGAAGGAACAGTTGTTCAATGCTCCTGTTTTTTAAATAATACTTCATTTGAGATCAATCTATGACAAACAATTTGCAAATTCAATCAACCTCCACACGATTCCTTCAATTAAATCTCTTATGATCATTATGTTGTTCATAATAGTCCTAGTTGATGAAATCAATGAACTTATGAGTATTTTAAATCCAAATTAATGTTGTTCAAGAGGTTTTCAAACTTATAAACCATTATGAAATAATTTAAGGATATACATTCTAAGGTCTAACTGTCACTAACCTGAGGAATTTCAAGTTCCTTAACTGTTGGGAGCCCTCAAGAGTGTTCGGAAAGATTTTTAAAAGCTACAAACTCTTCGTTCAATCATCGTCGAATGAAAAAGGCAAATTATGCGCTATATCCTGATTGAACAATTTCCTATTTTAGCATAGTTCCAAGAGCTTCCAAAATGTCAAGACCATACAAACTAATAAATGTCATTGTAGATTACTTTAAAAGAAGATTCATTTGGAGCGATCTAATAATCTAGTAATCTACAAATGTCAGTGTTTTCAGTACTTAAACTAACTTTAGAAGTAATGTTTCTTTTCATACTTTCTCCCTTTTATTTCCCGTTTGAGTTCCAAGTCTTAGAGTTTTCTATGGAACTAGGGTGTGGTTAAAAGTCATGTACCAAACCTATTGTTAACAAGCACCATTCTTAAGTTATGGTAATAACTGTGTTGATGACTGATCTTCAAGTGAAGTTGATGATTATGTAACAGCGGTGGGTTGACGGTCACACTACTTAACTTTCAACTAATTGGTTGCATGTTCAAGTCCCTTTCCATCTTTAATGTCTCTAGGTCAAGTTTATAAACTTGTTAGTAAATAAGTTATATTTTATTCTAATAATATTGTATTTCACTGTTCAACGATTCCTAATTGTTTTTCATATCATTATCAGTTCATAAATAGATAGATCTGTCTCTTTTAGATTAATGTACAATTTAAAACTGCCAACCTAAATTTGTAAGAATATAAAGTGAAATTTCCGTCATATTAATAAGCTAAAATTATTATATCCTAAATGTTGTATTAATTATTGTTTTTTTTCGCTTAAATTTCTCATTCTACAATTATTCAGCTCTAAAAGAACTAATGTGAAAACGTTGAATTCTCGATCGATATGTTTAAATTCACCAACTAAAGCATCTACTCCTGATGGTGGTGGACTTATGTCGACGGTATCCGGTAATAGATTTTTGAGTCCTAGTAGTACTAGTAGTAGTAAACATGATAATTCTGCAGTTCAACAACGTGTCCGAACTCGACTTATTGATTTGTTTTCAGACAGTGATAATGATGAGTCATTTGTTAGTCAACATAACTTGTCTAAATCTCGTAAAGATACATTGAAATCAGCGCCTAAACTTCAATCACCGAAGCAATCATCGTTTGTCAAACAATCACAACAACAGAAACGTCAACCACTAACAAGTTCTACTTCAAAGCAATCCCTGCTTAAATCCCCAGAGTTTACGTCTTTAACCGCTGATCGTAGACGTTCCGGTTGGTGTCAAACATCACCAGAACTGTTAGCTGTCGCCAAAGCTGAAGCATTAGGTCGTAAGGCTTTGAAACTTGCAGAAATGAATTTCAATTGAACCTGTCTCATATGCATATATACCTGTTTGTGGATGTATATTTATGTCTTTGGTGTATCAATGCATTTCCTTTGATCAAAATGCTGTGGATATTTATGTTTGTTTGTAAAGGTATTTTTTGTTCGATGTATTATTTTATTCATATCACCATATTTTTTCAATTTGTTGGAAGAGGTTGTGGTAGATCTTTATTTTTTTAAATATCTGAAAAAGTTATATATATGATGCTTCAGTTTTGTCACTTATTCATCGAAAAATACTTCTTCCTCCGTTTCTTTCCACCTTAATTTGTTTATTATATTATCGGGATGTATGGTTGCCCTAATAATGAGACATTTGATCATCAATATCTTCGAAGTATTGAGGTACAGCTACCGAACGTGTGGTTGTAGGGTACAAAGTTCTTGGCAAGGAAAGCTATTCAATCGTTAATGTCATGAACCTTCACTACGCTGTTTTATTTCGTCAAGGGACAATAGCTAAATTACTACTAGAAAGTAATAGCGTCATGGTTGTGTGGATCCAAGTGTGACATCAATTTACGTTGTCACTGACTGTTGTTTTGATGCACATAAGGAAGTGTAATTTACTTAAGTGGTTGGTTAAATACCTCCAAGTAACGACTGATCCGAAACTGGGATATCCCTACTATATTCTAGATTTTATTTTCTTTCTTTAGATTTGTTTTTACCATATGTATTTTTTCTTTTGTGTTGCAAATCGTAGCAACTGCCGACATACTTTAATATCATTAGTTGTTATATTCAATAAAGCGATAACTATATGTTTTAGCTTAATGATCAACCTGAATTTTTCGACAGTTTTATTGCTAATGAATGGTGAAAGAATAAATGCGATTTTAAGTTGGACACATTTAATCGTGTGTAAAACAGATGAAAGATCCCAAGTGTATAACTGAAAAAATGTATGCGTCTACCTATTTTGTTGCTACGTTCTTTTCTACTCAAGTACTTTTCTAGTAGTTTAAAATGTAAACCTAAGATTATTGTCAAGTTTACTCAGTAATGTTAAATTTTTTCTGTAGTAAATGTTACTCAAAAAGCAGTGTCTTCCGTAATAGTTGATAATATGTACACGCATTTATTCATACCATATAACTAACGTGTTGAGGCGGATAATAAATGTTCTATCAAACTATCTTGCAAAAGATATTTGGTGTTTAATGTCAAGGATCATTCTAACATGATGTTATCACTGAGAACCAGGATGGACGGGATAGCTGTTTCATCCTAATGTTGGATTCTTCAGCAACACACACTTAGAACCTAGTCAGGGATCGGACTAAGAAGCTTCATGTTTCTGAGTCTTAATACAATTATTTATATTTCTAACTTCATTCAATAATACTGATAATGTTTTATCTTAAGACTTTAATTGTCAGATGGAATTTTAATTGCTAAATTGAATTCAACATATGAAATAAAAGAACATAAAATGTCTTGCATACTAGATAATTCATACTTAAGTCTCTGTAGAAATTTGAACATTTGTAGCTGATATAAGCTAAAGCAAGACAGTGGAAAATATGTACATAACATAATCATTACAAATGAAAAAATCAAGCTATTGTTTTCCATCGAGAAAGATCAACATTGAACACAGTGCAGTAGTACAGTCTGATAAAATAAAGCGAAGGATAAAGTAGTCAAGCTCCAGTTTCATTAGTCGGTGTTGAATTGTTAAGGATTGATTTAAAATTAAATGACTTAATTGCTTGGACCCACGTGGAATGAGTTGGTAGATAAACATTCACTGAATGGTAGCTATAATGCTGTTGGGTATCTCTGAGGTCTACAGTAATTACAAACAGTTGGATTGTCGTTTTAGTAAGGAGCTGGATATTCACTAAGTCAATAGACCGGGCGACTGATACAATACTTCAACAATAATCCGCCGAGTAGTGGAAGTAACGAACTCGGAGGAGGATACCCTATTTACAAAGTCAAAACTGTAACGAAACAACTCTGTGCATATAGCGACAGTTTTAGCAAAGTAAGAGTGAGAATCAGCTGAAGTTTTTTTTATAGAAGCGTTGGTTAAAGTTTTACAAAATTGTCGAATCCAACTGTGCGACTTCTGATTGCTAGTCTTAAATCATGAAGAAAAAAACGGTATATCGACGGGCCAATTAGGATAATGAAAATGACCGGTTATTTTTAATGAGATTAAGAAATGAATCATACTTGTTTCGACCACGTAAGATGAGCACTACAAATATATTTGTATAGTCCTCAGAACGTTCCAATTAATAGCGTCAGTCAGTCAGCTACAACGTAGGATCAGGCACATATATGCATCAGTTCAAGTTGCCATACCTCATTAGCACAGCAAAATAAACACCGGATTCATAAAAGTAGTTAATTCAATGGTGGTAATATATAAAAGAAAGATTGCATATAAGGACATAGTACAGGAAGAAAGAATTAGTTCGTAGAAAGAAAGATATGAAGCGATTTTAATCTCACGGTTTAAATGAAGACCGAAAGTGTATACACCTACGCTATTGTGATCGATTCTGAGCTGTATCACCCTAAGTCTCCAACCATTGGTTACGATGGTCACGCGGACCTCAACCAAGTAGTCTGCATCTACCAACATGACACAGACTAGAGGTTAATGACTTCAAGCACTGATGCCACGTTTTGGTTTGGCTGCCCCTAGCTTTCTTCCAACCATTTCCAACACTAGTCAGCACTGAGCGTCGTGGTAATCCGGTGTTCAGGTATACACAACACGTGGTCCAACCATCTCAGTCGATGAAGACTCACAACCTCATCAACTGATTTACCATCATTCCCTAATATCCTGTGTCTAACTTCACTATTACTTAGCCGGTGATCGCAGCAGATGTGAGCAATATTTATAAGGCATCTGTGGTCAAATACTAGTAGCTTACGAGTATCTTCTACTCTTAATGACCATGTTTCGCAGCCGTAAGGTAAAACAGAACGAACTGCCGTGCAGTATACTCGTCCTTTTATTGATAGACGGATATCTCACCTTTGCCATAAGTGACGTAAGTTGGCGAAAGCCGAACGAGTTTTTCGAATCCATGCTGAGATTTCGTCAGACACCAACCCATTAGGGCTGATCAGACTTCCATGTTAAGTGAAGTTGTCAATGCGTTCGACTACTCCACTCCCTATCCTTAGTTCAGGTGTTGACGCAGACCAGTCCTGAAGCAACAACTCGCATTTAGAGGGAGAGAAGGGCATTCCAAACATTCTGGCATTGTTGCTCAGTGCTATCAAAAGACTGCATTTTATCAGCGTCTTCACTAAACAGGACTATATCATCTGAATATTCTAATTCGATAAGTGGACCTTCTGGTAGGAGATCAATATCCGATAATTCAGTCGATGAGAGCGTTATTTCCATCAGGTCTATGATGACGTTAAACAGAAATGGAGATAGTGGACATCCTTGACGGACACCATTTGAGGTTGCAAAAGCAGATGACAGTTCGCCATAAGCTCTGACTCGACTAGTATTGTTAGAGTAAAGAACTTTCACAAGGTTTATGTACTTCTGAGGTACGCCTTTCAGTGACAGACACTACCACAGAATCTCGCGGTCTACGGAGTCAAATGCTGCTTTCAAGTCAAGAAAGACCACCATTGTCGGACGCCGATAAGCATGCCTGTGTTCTAGAACCTGACGAATGGTGAATATGTAGTCGATGCAGCCACGACCAGGTCTAAAGCCAGCCGGATTTCGTCGTGTTTTTAGTTCACGAGTCTTAGTTATGCGTCCGATAATTATCGGAGCTAGTATTTTAGATGCTATATTAGTTAAACTAATCCCTCCATGGTTGTCACAGGGTGACTTTGACCCTCTCTTATACATTGGGACGATAAGTGATTGTGACCAGTCAGATGGGATAACGTCCAACTCCCAGATTCTAGCTAAAATTGGACCATCATCCTCAAAGATCTCTGGAACCAATCCATCTGGACCAGCTGCTCTTCCTCGTTTCAGACTAACGATAGACTTTTGAATTTCAGATAGAGTCGGGTGACCTACTACCTAATATCGAGTCATAGATTAAAAAGGAGTTAAACGGATCAAGTACATAATTATTTCTATGGACAATGGATATAGCACGTAAATTAACCATATTCCTAAAGGCTTTATACTAACTGGTCAATCTCGGGACTTCTAAAGTGCTTTTGTTCTTATAAGTGTTTAAATAGATGCTTTGTTATATTTTTTTACCGTAAGTTATTCATTTACAATACCTGTTTTCTGATGGGCCAACAACAGTCTAGAAGCAATTGTTGTAATTCAAACTCGTCCTATACTGTGATGAGTTCAGGATGGAAATCATTCAAGTTTTCGATTTAGATGTATTAATCTACAAATTGTCTATGGTTGTTTTGAATTAATCTTTTTGTAATACACTCAACAAGGAAAGAACGATAATGAGGTATTATTTCTAGTTATAAACAAATCCTTTCAATTTCGCATTATAAAATATTCAATCAGTTTTCTTCACTCTTTTAATCCAGGAAAATATCTACAACCTAATGAACCTGAACAAGCAAAATTCATTTCAATATTAATACAAAAATAAAGTAAATTAAATGTTGTAACCATATATTGACTACAAACTATAGTAATACAGAACAATAATTGTCTGTGGATGTTTAAGTTTTTCATATAGGTACATTTATTTGTTGTAAACTTCACTATGATCGTTTTAGCGATTGATCTACTTTGTTTGGTGTGTTGATGCTGCTTTCATTGCATTATTTAATAATGTCAAATAATCAGATGATCGTAAGAAACGTGCATATGAATCAGTTCTTACTAGATTGTAGATATGTTCTTGTGCCAAATCAAAACAAAATGGATTAGGATTCTGTCAATTTTTTAGGAAAATAAAAAGTGAATTCTTTAACATAAGACAAGTTGAATGTAATCATATAATGCAAAATGGTAAGAAATGTTAACGATGAATGTCATGTTAATAAATTTCTGAAATGTACATACTAATATATTTGCACTTTGTCTGACAGTGAAATCACCATGTACAGATACGCTTTGGTAGTTCACTTGTTGTTTGTTATCTTGGAATGCTGGCTTCAGTTGATTGGATATGTTTTCTGATTATCTTTTGAGTGACTTACATGTCGTGCATTATTTTTCAATGGTTGAAATAGGTAGAAAAGGAGTAGAGGCTATCAGCCTTTGACATGGCTTCATGGTGCTAAATAAATCTATACAGAATTAATATTTTTCAATCCATCACAACTTCCTGACTGAAGTCTTTGAACTGATGTAACTCATTGGATTGAGACGTTATCAGACATGACTAAATATTAAAACAAGTGGTGATCCTATTGTAGTTTTCTTTTACGTTCTTCATAAAGTGAGAGGAAGCTTTTTTTAACTAGAAAAAATTAATTTTTGATTGTATTTTTGTCTGAACTGTATCTCCTCTTATACACCTACATAATTATGTTTTTGATTATACTCTTCACTTCTTTATTTCTTTATCATATATTATCTAGTTTGTGTAGAGCATAGTATTTTCAATGGACAGTTGTATTAGAATGAAGTAAAATAAACTGTGGAATTAAGTACATGTGTTTCATTCAATTTCAGATTCATCAACTTCTATGAAATGTTTATTGTTATAGAATTAATTCACTCACGTTTCTTAACATATTATCTTTTTGTTAATGAACATCTCAATAAGTTACTTCTTATTGTTAATGATATTATCCTGTTAGGAAGTTATAAATGAGGTGAACATTCTAGCTAGTTTTTATTGTGGTCTGTTAACTAACATTAATAATATTATTATAACACACACGATAGGTGTTTGTATAGATTTAATGAATGAAATTCATAAATAATTAGCTACGAAATTTATGCTTATCAGCGCATGGAGTTCGTAGATAAAAGACAGTTATTGAGTTACTTGGTTTAACCTGATTTATTAACTTAAAGTATCGAGATGTCTACCATGTTAAGAATGATAGTGTTCAATCACTGAAATTTTAAATGACTATCAATTAAGTACTGAGTATATTATCTATTTACATTATATCACAATAGGAGCTAAGTTCCATCTAATTTTAGATTAAATCAGTAAGGATTTAAGCTAAAAGAATCAGATATATGAACAGAAAACAGATTATTTGGGATAGATATAATTAATAAAATAGGATATGACAACTGCAAATTTGGATAAAAAAGTAATCAGGTTCTTAATTACCAGCTAACATTAGCTTTAGTACAATACACAAACTCTAAACAAGTGTAAACCTGAAACTTTGGGATTTTTCAATTAGCACGTAAATTTGAGTCTATTGAATTAGATAGAAATCATTAATTTATTATTTTAATTTAAATGACTTTGTGATCTGTAATAATAACTATCTAATATTATCAGGAATAATTGACTTAGTCTCAATATCAATGAACTCTACCACAATTGACTCTTGAAAATTTATCTCGAATTTATATAGTTCACATCAAGAACCATTAACGACCAGGAAGAATTAGACAATTGTTTCGTTTTAATTTGCTATGATAATGTCGCACACATTGTTATATCCGTGCGGAGATTAAATCACGAGTAACTTCTGAGACAAATCAGTTGACTAATATTATCTAAACATTCTTATGGTATAACTATTCAATAATTAGATTATGTATATTTATATTCCTCTTATTATAAGTTTTATTTTGACCTATAATTTATTATTGTACGATTTACTGTTCAGTTTATTAACTACTGCCTCCCACGTCCACAGCCACTTTTTGGCTTTACTGTGTACAAATGTTATTTCCTATTTTATGTTGCGTTGCGGTCTGTTTGGTTGATATATAAACCCAGTATGTCTGAAATAAATGATTCGATTCGCATAGTAGGAGCTAGTATTGATGTTCTGGACTAACGTGGACTGGCTAGGCAGAAAGCAGGACCAATAAGGACGCTAGACCGCCCATACCGGTCGAACGTCATTGGTTTGGCACAGTGCTAAGATTGTATAAGTCGTATTTTAATTGATGGATAGATCACGTGATAAAAGCCAGACATAAGTCACAACACGCATCTATAGTTTTTAAAGCTTACATATATTACAAACAATAGTAATATACCTTTAATAATTCTTCTGTTACCGTCATAATATAATTATCTATATTGATTTCACTAGCTCCAGTTTTAGCTAAATATTCTGCATAAATTCTTTTAGATTCTTTTTCAATCATAGATAATGGTCCAAATTTATATTTTATAACTTCTTGTAAAAATCGAAAATTTTCACAACTATATTCTTTTTGCATAAAATGTTCTAACCATTTTTGTCCATTTTCATCACGAATTAAATGATTCATACTTGTACCCCATAAACGTACCTTAGAATAAAAATTTAAAAGAATTAATGATTAGTTAAATAAAACAAAGAAACAGTTTCATAAATTGTTTCCGTTATTCTGTACAATCTTACTTAAACAGTAAATCGATAAAGATGTTCTTTTTAAATGAAATATTCTGGTTGATGTAAGCAATGATGGATAGTGGCTAGCAGTGGGATCTAGGATGCGCGTTTCGTCCTATTTGGGACTCGTCAGCTGGATGTACTTGCATCTCAGAGTTGATGTTCACTCTGGGACTTGAACCCAGTACCATTCGCTTCAAACGCCATCGCGTTATCCACTCAGCTTCTGAATCCATCATTGCTTACAAAAAGCTTGTGAATTAAGGCAGTATCTAGGCATACGCACAGTATCCACATATGCTAATAACAGACTGTTCAATTGCAGTCTTAAATTTCAATGGGAAGATACAAGCCAAACAATACCAAGGGAATATTCTGGTTGATGTTGTATATTTTGAGTTAGACAGTTTAATGTTTGTAAAGCTTGTATAATCGTTTAAAACAATGACATCGTAATATACTTTATGTAAAAGTAAGCTTTCGAGTTATTTTATAAATGTTAAGTCAGTCTGTACTGACTCTTATGTTTATTATTGATTGTTTTAGTAGGTTATTCTGTCTTAATTTGTTCATTTATTCTTGTCGACTATCTTTTTTAATCAATCTCTGACTAGGGTAATTAATTCATCTCTTTTGTATAAGTTGATAGATAGAATCTACTTCTACTTTCTTATTGATAACCAGTTGATTTCAGTGTTGATTTGATTTATAGTAGAGTGATTCACTTTTATTGTTAAACAAGATGTATATCTTCAACAAGACTTAAATATAGTGAATTTTTCAACAGAGCAAGCTAAACTGAGTAACGTAAAAATTTATGAAGTTCTATAATCGTTGAGCAGTCCTTGCTTTCTTTGATTGAAGTCAATAGAAATATTTTAAAAAAATTACATAATCTTGAATTGAATTTTGTAGTTTAACATTATAGACCGACCTTAATTAACCAATCAATAAAATCTAGAAACACTGGGCAGTTTTTTTCATTTCAGTCTAAAGATAAGGGGATCACCTTTAGGACAAGTTATTGATGTGTATTTTAAGGGGTTTTATACTAGAACGAATTAGTTATCCAGCGCTTTGTGGCTATCAATTGTTGTATAATTAAAGTCAGTATTTGATAAAATACGACAAGATTCTCGCATTAACTTACTGCATTAGCATAAACTCTCAATAAGTTGGTTATTCAGGAATTTTTAAACACAATGTCTATAAAACTGATAAATGCACATGCATTGTTTTTTTGTTTATTCTCATGATGTAACCTAAATGACAGTAAAATCATCATAAACTAACTTCTTTCAGATTGTAATAGCATTGAAAAGGCTCTGCTTTGTGTTCAGCACGCGATACTAGATATTACGACTTGATATACTAGATTACAATACTAAATAGTACACTTGGTATGTAGACCACTAGATGAGATCATAGGATATACAGTTCCACAATTTTGACTAACGGTTAAGGACCAGATTAGAGGTTAGGACAAGAGTTAATTCATATAAATTATAAATAGTCATACCACGTGAAATCCTAAAAGAAATTTACAGGGAATCAATTTTTACAGATAACAATAGTCTACGTATTGATTACAAGCAGAGCATATCTGTCTACTTTGAGTAACTAATCATGGAGTTAATTACAAACTGTACTATTACTCATAATTCATAGTGATTATTCACTCTTAAATTGAGTTAAGTTTATACAGTTGGGTAATATTGTTCAACCATCACTAATTTTCATCTACAAAACCCGTCTCACACTCCACATAACTGAACTTCAACGGTTAAATTTTTTCCACTTGAGAACTAGTATTTTCTTCAAACTTAGCTACTAATGATGTTATCAATATTATTTGTCAAATTGTAAGAGTTTTATAGTGTTATATCCCGATAAGAATAATGAATAGTAATTTTTGGGATGCATTTATGGATCAATACTATGAGTATATTTTTATCGTGTAATTGTTATGTAACTAAACTGTTCATATTCATGTCCCTCTTATTATGAGTTTTATTTTGACCTATGAACTAATATTACACGATTTACCATTTTTTGAGTTATAGCCTGTCTATTAATTACGATCTTCCTCATTCACAGCCACATTTGGCTAATTCTTGTACAAATGCTGTTTCATATTTTATGGTATGATGTGGTCTGTCTGGTTGATATATAAACCCAGTATACTTGAAATAAATGAATCATATTGCAGAAGCTGAGATTTGTGTTCTGGACTCAACTGGCTAGGCTAGGCGGAAATCAGGACCAATCAGGATTCTAGGCTACTCGCACGTGTTTTATGCGTCACTGGTTCGATCGATAATCCATTTCTCTCTGATTGGCGGTATCGTTGCGTTATACAATAAACAGGTCACTCAGGTTCACAAGTAATAACATATAATAGGTGAGTACTTGGCAAACTGATGTAATACATTCACTTGGTGTTGTTATACTTGTATCTTCCCATTTGTTATTTAGGACTGTAATTGATTAGTCTCATGTTAGCATATGTGCATCCTGTGCGGATTGCCTCGATATAGCCTTAATTCACAAACTTTTAATATAATATAATACATTCGAAGTAATTAGTTCTTACTGTTAGTTTTTTGTTGTTGTTGTATTTCTAACTAGTTTAGGCGTTGCAATTTTCTTCTGAAAAATTGTACATTTTTATTAATATACACACGCATTTTATTTTTGTATTCGACGCTTATTTCCATTTATTTAAATGATATTTACTGAGGGGAAAGTATTAAAAGCATAAAACATATTGAAGTATTTTAACAATAGAATTCATGATTCAATCTGTTTTTGTTTTTTTTTCCCCACGTAAATCAATTCTAATTCCATGTTATTATTGTCTATTTGAATGTTGAAAATTACTTTCATTTGCATGTTTGTTTGCTTTGTGAACAATAATAAATTACTTAACTTTACCTAGAATAATTAGTGTAAAATGTAATCTGTTATCTGGGTTACACCTTTGGAAGAATGAATATAAAAAGAAAAAATGTTTATGCGTGCATGAATTTGGGAAAACAAACAAACAAACAAACCCCATTGAATTACAAATTATTCAATGATAAAATCAATTTAACAGTTGACAAGTTTAAAATAAAACGAAACAGGCATTCTAGATGGGTTTTCTTCTTTACTGTTAGCTGCAATCCAAGTTTACTATGACTTAAATAAAATTGGTTGATGATGGTTAGACAATACAGTGGGTCAATTAAAATTAGAAATGCGAATCACTGTTTGATAACTCAAAAATCTAGAGGTACTGAGTTCGATCCTACGTGCGACCGTAGATGTATACTGCCGAGGAGTTCCATACTAGGATGAAACAGCTGACCATTACTTAGTGGTTTTTAATGATGATCCAAATAAATTCAGTTTGTGATGCAAACGATGAATTAGATTTTTGACTGAGTAAGTCTCATATAATTGTTATTTGGAGTTCAAACTATAAAAAATAATTTTCTTCTCATGACCTCATTTATTTAACATGAATCGCTTCATGTCTTTCTACGTACTAATTCTTTCTTCCTGTACTATATCCTTATATGCAATCTTTCTTTTATATATTAACACCATTGAATTAACTACTTTTATGAATCTGGTGTTCGTCTTGCTGTGCTAATGAGGTATGGTAACTTGAACCGATGCATATATATGCCTGGTCCTACGTTGTAGCTGACTGACTGACTGACTGACATTTAACATGAAACATTTTCTATTCGTGATTTTACTTTAATAATTTTAGTCATGATTAAATTTAATCTATATCTAGTTAATATCACTAAAACCAACTAAAGTTAAAGATGTAAATCATTAAATTTCATGTTACTGGTCTAAGGTTATTGTGTTCACTAAGAGATTTGAACCTTTTTGGCTCAATTTCATCCAGGGCCATGAATTTGAACCACTGAAGAGGAATCGTAACTTGGGACGAAATATCTGTTAGATATTTTATAGTTTTCAATTGTTGTCATAAAAATTTCAAAGTGATCTTGTTTAATAACTTAAAACATTTATACAGGTTATGTCATAATGTACGGATCCAAATGTTTAGTGAAAAATCAAGCAACTTTTCAAACGAAACATTTTCCAAAAATCCTGTACATTATCACAATCTATGTTTTTTTGTTACGTAATTAATGTTTACCTGCTTTAATGTTGGATAAGGTGCAGGTCCAGTTACACCAGTCTGTGAACAAACTGTATTGTCATCTTCCCATACACTTGTATCTTTTTCTGAGGCAAACCAATTATTTTTCATTGAGTCACCATTTATGAGATTGTCATAATTCACATGATTTGTGGCATAAAGTATAATTAATTCTATTGATTTTTTATCACCTCTATGTGAAGATAAAAGTGGATCTGTTTGTAATTCTGGAACTATTGAACAGACATCTTGTCCTGATCATATATAACATTTAAATAAATTACAATCATATTGTTTAGTAAAACAATTAAACCAAATACTCTCATAATCTTATAGTTAACTTCATCATCTGATCTTAGTTCAATAACCATTGAAAAGTAGGAAGGACTGGATAGCTGTATGGAAGTCCTCAGCAGCCTGGGGTCGAGTCAATTGAAGCTAGACCATCATGGGAAACTTGGAAGCACTGGACAGCCGTTTCGTCTTAGCGTCGGACTACTCAGTAGTGCACATCCACGATCCCGCTCCGAGAGATTCGAACACTTAACCTCTAGACCACTGAGTCGGCGTCCAAGGGTGTTAATGCCCAACTTCAGCCAATTTATTAGAAATAACAGTAAAACGAATAAAAATGAGGAATAAGCCAGGAAAAAATGAACAATCACCCTACCCTCTAATTGTTTTTTCTCTTCTAACATCTTATTTCTCATTTGCTCTCTACGTACTTGAATTTGTTTCAATGTAAAATTTCTTGGCAACGCATCAGTTAATCTATATTTTACTTTTCCCATTGGGCGATATACTTTCCAAAATGCTTCTTCCTTTTAAAAAAGGAAAAAAGAAATTAGGTAAACAAAGAAGGGAAAAGAGAAGTCTGACGTGAGTATGAATAGGTATTGCCGATGAATCCCACACTTGGAAGAAACAACTGTCAAGTGCTCTCTGATTTTTGATGAAGCCCTAACTTAGATCGATCTCTGATGAATACAACCCAAATTGGGAAGAGTTAACCGATTCAGACAATTGTTGAAGTCCCTAATATATAGATAGCGTTGTATAGAATGCTGAATTTCTGACTATAGTCCGACGAAAATTAGAAAACAGAAAGTCCTGAGAAGTTACTTTGTTGATACATGGGATTCTTCACCTTCATTGCAAATCAAGAATCACACTGAGAATGGAACCCAGGATCTTGGGGTTTCGTGATGAGCGCCTGACTGAAGCCACTGCTGAGGCGTTCCATATTTGGACGAAGCGTACATCCAATCTATCCTAGTTTTAAATGGTTGTCTAACTAAATCCAGCCTCTGGTGTAAACCGTAACATTAAAATCCCATTATTATTTATAGTACATTAATTATAATAATTGATTAATTCTCACATTCAAATTTATTGTTTGAGTTTAAAGGGATTTATTATTATATGATGAACAAAATAATTTCTTGGTAATGTGGATGAGTACTTTTAGCATTGTTTAAAAATAGAAACGATACTCGTATAAAACATATCCTTTCTTTTATTTATTTTTCCCTAGTTTCGAAGGACGTGTTAAATGATGCCTAGAATATATTTTTTAGAGAGTTGTCAAAGAAGACTGACCAGAAGAACAAATGATCTACATAAATAAATATATAATATCTATTTAAACAGAACGGAAAGTTAGCATATGTTAATATCAACTATTCAAAAGAGAAAATCATGTTCAACTACAGCAAAAATGTAAGGTATGAGAAGTTGTAGTGACTGAGACGTTTGTTTGACATTTCAAAGCTTTTCAGATTATTTGAAGGATTCGACTATTCCACTTTCAAAGTCGTAACCTTAGTCCAATTTTCTATACTCACCTGTGACGATTCCCGAATTTTGTTAGAGCATATGATTCTTTCGGAAAATGCGAATCTCATTTGTTTGTGGTTTTACTTAAGCCCAATAACATTGAGCGATATAAGAATTGGTAGACTTTATATGAATAGGACTTATATAACAGAGCTCTCATTCAGTGTGAACATAAATTACTTCAGGGTAGTATTTATAGATTAGATATGACTGAATCCCAAAATGAGTATAATTTAAGAAAATTCTCTGCTTAGGATATACACACATGTAAATAGTAGATTCTGTTCTATTTAGACTACTGAAAATTTGGAGAAGATTAAAGACAGTTTGGCGAAGAAAATAAATGAGTGGAAGAAAACGATTAGTTATGAAAGTTAAAAAGGAAAGTTAAGACCACGGTAGGATGAGGGATTGGATGTATTGTCTTTGCTCATAAAGGTTGGATTTGAAGTGGTGGATATCGAGAACCTCTAGTGCACGTAAGGTTTTAACTTTTAATCCTTTTTTAACGAATAATTTTAAGCCTATGAAAGATTTCGGTGAAGCTAGGTGACCAGGTGCTTTAGGGTTGAGTTTTTGACTGACGTTTGTAGTCTTTCAGATAGCCAAGCAAGGCAATATTCGGAAATGAGCTTTGAAATGGCTCACTTTGTGCAGCCATTATAGCCTTCTCTATATGGGAAAGTAAACTGATGGATTCACAATGATTTGATACAAATTAGGAGCTTGTCCTCCACGCAACTATGAACCGAAGGCTCATTAGATGACACAACAATAAGTTCATCACAATAAAACACTTTTCTTGGACATCTCAAATTTCTGCCTCAACATCTTTAAACTAGATGTTTATAAGGTGGGTCTTCTTACTTACTTACTTACGCCTGTTACTCCCAATGGAGCATAGGTCGCAGACCAGCATTCTCTAACCCACTCTGTCCTGGGCCTTCTTTTCTAATTCCATCCAATTCTTGTTCATTTTTCTCATGTCTATCTCCATTTCTCGGCGTAATGTGTTCTTTGGTCTTCCTCTTTTCCTTTGGCCTTGAGGATTCCATGTGAGGGCTTGTCTTGTGACGCAGTTGGGTGCTTTCCTCAATGTGTGTCCAATCCACTTCCAGCGCTTCTTCCTGATTTCTTCCTCCGCTGGGATCTGGTTTGTTCTCTCCCACAGTACGTTGTTGCTAATAGTGTCCGGCCAATGGATCTGAAGTATTTTGCGTAGACAATTGTTAATAAACACCTGTATTTTCTGGATGATGGCTTTCGTAGTTCTCCAGGTTTCTGCCCCATACAGTAGAACTGTCTTGGCTATTGTATTGAAAATTCTGACCTTGGTGTTGGTTGACAGTTGCTTTGAGTTCCAGATGTTCTTCAGTTGTAAATATGCTGCTCTTGCTTTGCCGATCCGCGCCTTCACATCTGCATCAGATCCACCCTGTTCATCAATGATGCTGCCCAAATACGTAAAGGTTTTTACATCTTCCAAATCTTCTCCGTCAATTGTGATTGGATTGGTGCATTCTGTGTTGTATCGGAGAATCCTGCTTTTCCCCTTGTGTATATTGAGACCTATTGCTGCTGAGGCTGCTGCCACACTGTTTGTCGTCTCCTGCATCTGTTGTTGCGTTTGGGATAGAAGGGCCAGATCGTCTGCGAAGTCTAGATCATCCAACTGCATCTTAGACGTCCATTGTATCCCGCGCTTCCCTTCAGATGTTGACGTCTTCATGATCCAGTCGATCACCAGGAGAAAGAGAAAGGGTGAGGGTAAGCAACCTTGCCTAACACCGGTCTTCACTTTGAACGACTTTGTCAACTGTCCTCCATGTACGATTTCAAATGTTTCATAAAAAATCTATGTAGATAACCACTGTTGATCAATATCTGTGATAGTTTACCGAGTTTGATGTCAGTTGTATAATCGGTACAGACACATCTATCCCTTGCGCATAGAGAGTGGATCAGGTTTCTGTTTACGTTCATTATGACTCAACTTTGAAAAATTACAGATCGGCTTTCTATACATCAATCTTTGCAGAGAAAAATATCGGGTATTTTTTTACAAAATATTTCAGATGTGGAACTCCGAATCCAGCTCTGATTCGATTGCAAACTTTGTTGATTGATAATAGCTACCGAACTTCTCAAGGAAGTCATTAAAATATATATTTTTGTCATAAATATCCCTTGTATTGGTAAGAACTATTAATTGTTGGTCTAATTATAATCTTTTCAAGATTAGCAATGAAATAATCACTTAAAAGTGGGCCAGCTAGTGACTTCGTTGATCCCTAACCTAAATTCGAATTGGACGTTGCAAGTGCAGTGAAAAAATGTTGTCCTCAGAAAGTATATGAAGTTAGCTATTTCCAATGTTATCACATAGTAGGAAGATCTTTTGAGTGAGAGGTTACCTTGCTGAATGAATTCAGGATAAATGTTACTGGTTTATATTTAACAAGTACTCCAATATATGTTTCTACAAAATAGACTGTAAAAGTTGTTTTATAGATTAAAAGTTTGTTTTTTAAGTACCGAGATAATGTTATCTTTTGTATGACATCTGAAAAACTTATACGCATATTTTACGTAAATTAATGAAGTGCTCAGTACAATCAATAAAACCTGTTGAAAATGTTGTGCATTATCAATTGTTTCTAGCTAGTCCATTACTGAAAGACAGTGAACACTGGATATTTGTTATGTTTCAAACTTTGAACTATTCGTAAGTATGTACCAGTCATTTCAATCCCAAATGAACTCAAGACATTCATATTTTATAGCGAGTGCGTTATCTTTAGATGACTGAATTGGTGTCCATCGGTATATGTTTTTAACTTCAATCGATGAATGATGAGTCGCAGAATCAAGCGAAACAGCTATCTAATGTTTATTGGTTTTCAATGGTTTTTCATAATAAAGAAAACTAGTATCTACTTATAAATTAAGTTTGAATTGAAATCCTCACCCTAATTATAAACACAATCTGTTAGAAATCTATGTAAACTTAGTAATTACCTGTAACCTTAGTATGTTTCGATCAACTTCATCACGTTTTCGTTCTAAACGCAATTGTTCAGCTGCTTGTAATTCAATTATTTTCCATTTATGATTTAATGATTTAGATAATTCGGTAAATATGTGATTTTCAGGGTCAGTAGTTTGGAAGCCACCTTTTCTCAAATTTTTTTTCATCAAATATATTGAGTAATCTATATCATCTACTTTAGATATTTTGGATAACCAGTAAAATGGAGACTATGGAGAAAGAGAGATTGGGAAAGGGAATAAAGGTGAAATTATCAGGTAATAATCATCTGGCTTTCATTTCTTTTCTATGTTAGATTAACGTTACTCACATAAAATGGACAAAAGCATTTGTAAATGGACTGAAAGTTGTTTCATCCAGATTTCGCAACTTCTTTATGCTCAATTTAAACTGTCAGTTAGAATTTGTATTATTTTGAAGTTTAATTTTTGAATGGCTAATGTCTTAGACACAAATTTCTGCCGGTAAAGACATCATCAATGGTTAGATCATCATCATTATCACATTCTTATGAAATATCAAAGTTAACTAGTAAGCAAGGTGATCATCTTACTTGCTTAAGTGAGTAAGCAAGATGATTTTAGCACGTCTCTGTGAATCTGAGGTTGAAATCTATTAAAATTCTAAATAACATTTCTTAGTTCGTTAGAATAAATCTTCTAGAAGATCTGAAACTGCTTCGTGTTGCTTAAAAAAAGTCATCAGTACGGTCTGATTTTATTCTTGATGGAATTGATATTTTCAGGGATTTGGATTTCGGGTCATCCCATTGCTACTTAGCTATTTAAGCCATCACCTGACTTCTTGTAGAAGTGGATTACTTACACTAATTACCCACTTAGTACTAACAAATGTTTTGCCATGTAGCCTTTACTGATGAATAAATCCTATCAATAATGTTACACGAGTTTAATTGACTCGACTTCTAATTGGACTAGATCAGATGTCACGAGCATAGAGAGAGTCAGTAGGATGCCGAAAACCTAGATTTGGTGCTCACTGGCACTCATCAACAAAGCATATCTACAGTATTACAACTTGATTCATGGGACTGTACCACCACTAAGAATCAGATCGAACGACATTGGTTATTGATCATCGATCACTTAGTGTTAACTAATGTATTTTAGCGGGTATTTTATGACTTATGAAAGTATGTTATTAGATTGGGTTGTTTCAGTGCCTAAAACAACAACCCTCAATTTTCGTAGGGGTAAAATCAAATTCAAGATGGGACACAAACTATTTTGAATGGCACTGACAAAATAACATAAACATAGAATTTTGTTTTTTAATCTGAACTTAATGTTGATCACTTGACTAAGATTTGTACTAGATCGCTAACTGATTTGTGTAATATACATATATATGTAGTCAATTTAACCAACCTGAAATCGATACCAGTAAGTTTTATTCAACTTAAAGTATGGTTGTGATGAATCAGTGATACGAAATATATATCCATAAAATAAAAATAGTTCAGTCATATGCAATGCTTCTTGTTCATTATCTGTTGGAATATTTTCTTGAAGCCAACTAACAATTGTACCACCTTGAAAAGCATAATGTAAATATGGATCTGGTTGAAATCTAAGCAGAAATAAATTTTAAAATAAAATAAAATAAAGAACCAATATACTCATGAGTTATTCCAGTTTTTTTCGAATTCATTTGACCAATAATTTGTTCCATTTTATGTGTTTGTAAACTACGATATTGTAAATCTAATGATTCCATTCCAGACATTTTGATGGAAGTAGTTGTTTCTGAAGAAAAATCAAAATTTGTTGAATATCGTATTTTTTTTGAAATAGAATTGTTTCAATAAGAATCTCAGACAATTCAAAGACTTTTAAATTAACGTTGTTCAAAGACATTGAGTATGTATGCTCAATGCTTACTATATTTAAAAAAATAGATGAGTTCCACTTGTATTTTAGGTGATAACGTGCACTGATAAAAAAATATATGAAGTATGTCTTTAGAAAATAGATTATACTAACTCATTGCTAATTGGACTACATTACCTTATCTATTACCAACAGTGTAAATCAGCAGAGGTCGATTAATTTTTGAAAAAGAAATAAATACTTCAAATGTTAATATTTCATTCACTAAGATAGAGAGTTTATCCTTACCCATCTAACAAATTCTAAACAGGATGAAACATGAGTCCTGAATTCGATGGCTAGATATTATCCAACTTTACTAAAATACTTGTGATTAAATGTACATATCAAAACAATCCCCTCAGGTCAAGAGGGACTAACCAAGTGTAGTCCTTAATATTAACAGCGAGAAAACTCAAATATTTACGTACGAAACATTAGTTATTCATACTAACCCGGATAGGATTGAAATATCTTGAATATGTTAATCATTATTGTAACTTTCTACTTTTAGAAGTCAGATTACTGAATTTTAAATTCTCAAATGAAAACATCTCGATGAGTGTCGACATTTTACTCGGTTTTATTAATGTACTTCATTAATTAATATTCTTGTACAGTTTGGATTTTACTTTAGTTTATTTTTTGACGTATTCATGTTTATATTTGATTTGGATAGTATTGAGTCATTTGACCTATTAGGTTTAGTTATGGAGCTTTCATTGTCCTTCCTCAGTGCTTACTTCAGATATTAGTACCAATAAATGTCTTGGTTGTAATTATCTATAGGAACGAATAAGTGATGAGTACAATCATCTAGTAAAACTATTTTATGTTTTATCTCTTAAATACTACATTTTCTCAATAGGCTGTTGGAATGATATGAGTAGATTCTGGTCAAGAACCTGTATATGACAATCTAACCAGTATGTGGAATAATAATACTACCTGCTTGTTGGGTTATTTCGTGAAGCGCTAGTCTAGTAGTGACAGCATTCAACTTTCAGCTACTGAGTTCCAGGCTCTAAACCATCCAACCTATTTTGGTTTAGGTAACCAGTTAAGATTATTAGAGTTCTCACATATAGTGTGGCTGATACTCATATACATGGCGACTGAGTTTATTATTTTTAATGTTATTTTCGCAGTATAAATTGAAACTCTTGATTTAGGTGTGATTATAGAAAAATAGAGAACAATTTGATATTTAAAAAAGAGAAGAGAAAAAATATAACTGAATATAACTTGAAATCAAGTTTATTTCTTAGACTGACATCAATTAAATAACCACTTGAAGTTCAAAGGTCGTTTAACAATATATCCATTCTAATTTATCACTGTCTAATGAAACCGTAAATCTCAAAGAGTTTCAATACATTCCGGACCATTTTAAGTCAAATTACTCAATTGTAAATACTAACCAATTTTAACTTCCATTCAATTCACTATATTACACAATGAAATAACTTGATTAAACTATACAACAAATTACTTGACTTTGTGTACTGGCTTATATTGCAACACATAAACAATTCAATACTAATATAATAATTCAATAGTAAAGTATTTCATACATCATTTGAATGTTTTAAGTTTAGCCAATTAAGAGCTTTAAGGTTACATTACCAGAAAATACTATTTTAGTTCTAAAAAAATACTCCACTTATTTTGTACTGTACAGCAATGTTTACAAGTTTAATTAATATTAATTTATAATTAAATATAGCATTTCAACTCGTTTTTTTTAACATTTCAACGGGGTTTTTAAAATATCAGTATAGGGTTATGGAGATTATTAAGTTATGAATTGAGATCTTGAGCCGATTAATGTTAGACCGCCATTGAAAACCTGAAAGCACTGGATGGCTGTTTCGCCCTATTGTGGGACTCGTCAGAAGTGCGCATCCACGATCCCGCTCGCGGGACTTGAACCCAAGTCCTTAACCTACTGAAACACTGAGTCGTCATCCAACGGTGTTGATGTCTAACCTCAATTAATCCACGAAGTTGCGCGACCATCTACCATTGTACTGAGGTAGATACCTGTCTCTACTCGGAACGGCATAACCAAGTTTTTTCAAAAATGTTTTGTGTGTTTTTTTTAAAAATAACCACAGCGTTTTCTAGATTTTTTCATAATCCATACATGCCAGAGATGAATACGAAAAAACACTATTTAATTTCAAATGAGAAAAGACAATACCTTATAAAACAAAAATTATTGAAGACTAATATCATGTCAAAGATGCCAAATTTCTTGTGGATGTGAATTGTCGGGCCATTGCAAATATAATAAGGCCATATAAGAAATTTTTCAAAACGCAGACAAACTTTTAAAAAAACCCTCTTGAAATTTAAAGGAAAAACAAACCAAATTGAAATACTCACAATTGATTGATCACTGGGTGGTGATCAATGTCATGCGTATCTAGTTCTTATTATTAGTGCAGGTCGAATGCTATCGATCATGCTGCAATGTGGCCACCAGTCTAGGTGACTCGACATTGCGGGCACTATGTATATATATATATATATATATATATATATATATATATATATAATAAGGACTAGACACGCGTGACATTGATCGCCACCCAGTGATCAATCAATTGTGATTACATCTCAGTCCTACAGGAGGTTGGTCGCGGGTCGGATAGCTCAGTGGTAACGTCTCTGTCTGTGAAGCTGGGTGACACGAGATCGAATCTGCCAGGGAGCACTAGTTCCCTCAAGATTACAGGTACACCTTGTTGACGAGTGCCAAGTAGCACGAAACCCGGGTCTAGGGTTTCCTGTCGACTAACCCCAACCACCATCTAATCTAAATTGAAATACTATCTTATCATGAATTGAGTTGTATAAAATCTTGGCATATTATTAGAATTCTATAAAGAGAAAAGGAAAAAAAGGTTTATCAACTTACATTATGTATGGAAATTTCAGTGTAATTTATTAAATTAAGCTAGAAAATTTTTTTAAATTTTAATTATGTGTATCATTAAAATGAAATGAAAATGAACTTGAAAAGAGATGGACAAATTAAAAGAGAGAGAGAGAAAGAGAGGGGAGAGGGAGGAGAGGGAAAGGGAAATTTTCTAACATACAATAAATGTTGAACCAATAAAATCATAAAATATAAATAAATAGAATTTTATACGAATATTCGTCAAGATTACAACGAATAGTTTGACAGAAGTTGGGAGCCTAGTAAAAAGAGAAGTCATTATATGTGATTTTGATTTTGATTATTACCCTGAAGAAGTCCAGACAAGTTAGCTGGACGAAACGTTGGAATTATTGTAAATTTCAATCGCTGAGATTATTACAAATGTAATTTTCACATATAAGATAGAATTTTACTTTAATTGTTTAGTTGGACATTACCAGAATTTAATAGATTTTATTAAAATATTTGAAGATAGTACAGTTAGAAACAAAATAAGAGAGGATATATACATTTTTAATTATAATCAACTTATTTCACAGATTGAAATCATGAGTCAATTGAAGCTAAACCACCATGGAAAACCTGGAAGCACTGGACGGCCGTTTCGTTCTAGTATGGGACTCCTTATCAGTGCGCATCCACGATCCCGCACCCCGCGAGATTTGAACCCAGGACCTATCAGTCTCGCGCCAGGCACTTAACCAACGAGACCACTGAGCCGGCATCCAATGGTCCAGCTTCAATTGACTCATGATTTCAATCTGTGGAATTTCTAAAATCTCCACAAACCCCTTCAGCTTATTGTCATTATTATTATTGGTTTAATACTAGAGACACTATTAATTTCAGGATATTAAGCGTAAAGTATTGATTTAACAAATTCGTACCATCAAACAACTGAAAGATATCATGTTAACAAATTGATTGTAAAATAAATGGTAGATGTTAGATTTTCAAATGTAAAAGATTCTAATAATTTAGAATTATGTTAAGGATCTGACTGAAAACAATATTATATTTGAATTTTAATTAACAATCGAAATCAGTGATCACATTTTGTTCTAAATAAAAACTCTTCAGCTGGATGGGAGATGGTAGAGAAGATTTGTAGTTCAGGTGGATAATTTTGATGGAGTTTTGTTCTTTGAGTTGGATGGTTTGGTCGTAGAGCTCTTTTCGTTCTTCTGAACGATATCATCAGCACAACTCCATCAAAATTCAGCTGGAAGTGCTCGCTTTTCAGCGTTCTTGTCTACACTGTGACTAGAATCTAGCACTGTGCACTTTATATTCTGGAGGTTTATTCATTTGGTTGCCGAGTCATAATAGTCACAAGGTTATATAGGGGTATGAAAATTGTTAATGGTTGTAAGAGTTTATATTTTCCTATTGATATTATTCAAGACTAGAAATAACCAGTTTTAAATTTTATATGAGTTCTTCTAAAAAGTGCCTTGAAATTACATGGATTTACAACTTGAAATATGGGTAATAATGGAATACAGGTGGAACATTTCGTCTTGTTTAGAACTTGTCATCTGGATTTACCTAGATCTTATCGATGTTGCTCATACCTAGCTTCAATCAATTACCTATAAGGCTTCAAGTATTAAAGTATCCATTCAAATAGTTTATTTGTCAACAAAGTATGACTTAATTCAAACTTAAATGTTTAAAACGAGAAGATACACATTCTTATAAATAATGGCAAGTAAGATTTTTAGTTCGAATAAAAAAACAACCAGACTTTATACTAGTATACTTTGTAATTGTGTGGATGATTGTATACCAAACGGTAAGCTAAATTCTACATTTACTAACATACTATGTAACACAAAAGAGTGTATACGCAGCCTTTGGTCTATAAAGAAATCAGTCAGCACTATCAACTTCAATCAAATACCCATAGGTTTAGTCTTAAAATTTAAAATGATTGAAAATGTTTAACAGTGATCGGTTAACAGAGACGTCAATCAAAGTTGGAACTATTATGATGCTTTAAAGCTCACCGGTCAAAATAATTTTAATAACATTATGAGTCGATTAATGTTAGACCACCACTGAAAACCCGGAAGTACTGAACGGCAGTTTTGCCGTAATATGGGAATCAGCAATGCTCATCCACAACCCCAGAACCCTCGGTCACTCATGAGAACGCTAACCTCTAGACCACTGAGCCGGCATCCGACGGGGTTCATGTCTAACTTCCATAAATCCATGAATGGCTGCTCAACCATTCATCCATTATCTGAGGTAGATACCTGTTTCTACCCGATACGGAATGAACTCCGCTGGTCGTGGCTTCTTACTAGAACTCCAGGTTAATCCACTCATGATCTCAATCAAAAGCTTAACAATTTTCATAACTCCATGCTGAAAATAATTTTAATCACATGTTTTTACTGTAGGAAATACTTCATTATTGAATAAATAAAATGGTTCTAAAGATTAAATGCTCGGTATTGACTTATTTACACTACGGCTCTATACATGTTCTGTCAGTTGAAATGAAATAGAGCATGAGTTTTTAATTCTTTTTTGCTTTGTTTACTTATGTCACTAGGTTTTGTAAGCTGTACTAAATAAAACTAATAGTGATGTAATCGGTTTGTTGTTTATCGACTCATTTATAACCATTTTATCTCAAACAACAAACATAAAAAATCTCGTATAGATGATTCCAGAAACTGTTCAATATCATCATATGTGCTCACTAGTAACCAATATAAAGAGGTAATTCTCGGATTTATAATAAGAAGCCATGAAAAATTATTTCAACCATATCGAAAGTAAGATAAATACCACCGATGACAATATTTTATGACTACACATTATTGTGAATTGAATAAAGTTAGAAAGTAAATCATAAGATAGCAACCCAGTGGTTTGATAGTTGAATTATGTTAGAGAAATTTGATGGTCCTAGATTCGATATGTGGTTAGTTCGTTGATGCACACTACTGAAGCATCTCATACTAGGAATAAACAGCTACTCAAATTAATTTCTGATTTTTAGTGTTTGTCTAAGTAAAGTTAGTCCTTGATGTGAAATACATAATTTTTAAGAAAAACATATAACAGTACTACAAACTAAATGACTGACCATGATCGGTGTTAATATCAAAACACTTAGGACATCAGTACTTTTTCATAGTGACATTGTTTATCACTAAACTGAATGTTGAGGATAAATGTGATTCTTTATGATAATAAACCGAAAGAAAAGTGGAACAACTTTCAGATTGTTAAAACTAATTACCAAAGTTCCTTATAAATTAGTCAGATCCATAGTACGTTGTATTTAATAAACCACATCTGATTAAGTTATGATATACAATGGTTTTCAGAGCCAATCAATTTATTTAGGACGATCGAAATTCTCTGAATCAGTTAGAGTTTGGTCACTATTTTTTGTAAAGAGGCAATGAAAAACTCAATTATGTTTAAATCTAAATGATTAGTTATGGTTGCTTTCCTTGAACAGTTGGACAATGAGTAATTTTTTTACTGATTAGTTTTAAGTTTTAGTGTAGATGATTTGAGAAGTTTTCATCTCTATAAATAGGTGTATTACCTTGATAAAAAAAAAGTATTGGGTAATGTCAGATTATTCATATCATACAGTCATAATATATTTTATCAAAATAGTCAACCGTTACTAAGTGCTTACTTATAAGTAGTGAGATAAAAGGTAAAAAACATAATTAATAACTATTTAGTCTCATTTTGGGACTCAGTCTAAGTACGTACTCGAGACCTCTTCGAAAGAATCGAGCTCACAATCACCAAATTACACAGTGACCAAGTCGTTTTCAGATCACTGATTCATATTTCTAGCTGCAGTTAATTTGAGATACAATGTGACTATCATGCAATTAAGCTAATTGGTGGTTAAATAACAATTAGATCGACAATTTGAAAATGTTGCAAGGCTAATAAAATGGAATGTGATAATAAAATAATGAAAACAAAAATCTAAATTAATTAGAGAATATGATGTAATCAGATCAAGAACAATATGATAGTAACAATATAAACTCAGATATTTCTAAAAACACACAGTGCATATAATTTATAATGGTAATAACTTAATTATAATCACAAACCAGATTGGCTACAGCGCTCAATAGAGTTTCTCAGAAGATTAAAAGATCAGTGAAGGATATTTCGTATTTTATTAACAACTAAGTAAAAACTTTCAGTAAGGGGTTGTAGGGATTGTTAAGTTTCATTGATAATAGGAATTGATCAACGTTAGACCAGCATTGAAAATCTAGAAGCGTTGAACAATCATTTTGTCCCAGTATAAAACTCCTCAGTAGTGCACATCCACAACCCTGAACACAGGAATCGATTCCATCTCCTTAGGTCGTACGCGCGAATACTTAACCTCTAAACTACTGAGTCACCATCCAACAGTGTTAATTTCTAACTCACATCAATCCACGATATTGCGCGACCATCTCTCATTGTCTTAGGTTGTTAACTGTCTCACACTCGACACGGTTTAGTTCCATTCATCACTGATTTTCATACCTTCAGCTGAAATCTGTTCTGAACGAGCTGTTTCGTAATGCAACTCAAGTAATCTGTTTATTTTTCCTTCTAGGTACATTAGATATGCTCATGAAACTCAAAGTATACGATTAAAGTTCGAATTCTATTAACTTCAAAATATTTTACGGTAAAAGTATGAAATATGCATGAGTTTATTAGAATACAACTTTCAGGTTTTCGAGCAAAATTTAAATATCTTGGATGATGAGCAGTAGAAGCCCTTTTCTATACTGATCAAAACATCTAAAATGATGACAAATACTCATTTTTTGGCACCATAGAATAAAACTAATATTGTTGAGCGTATAAAATGGTCAGTTCTGTTTCTGTAAATTATATGAACCGAATAAATTGAAACTATCTCCAAATCCTAAACTCTTAGTCCTGGAGGAAACCTTCACCTGGTGGCACTTTATTTTAAGGACGAGCTAATCAGCACTTATTGTACTTTTGTGCAAAATATACTCGTCCTTATGGTGCAAAGCATTTTCACAACATAGCCGATGTTAGTTTCTGACGGGAGCTCTAACCTTATACCATTGATCTTCACCGTAAATACTTAATCCTAATCAGGAACAATATGAGGGCTTTTCGTAATATATTTTAGTCCTTTTAAGTGCCTGAGTGGACAAACAATCTCTATATATAAGGACGAATTTCTATGTCGTAACCTATAGAAGACACTGATAGATTTTTAATTCTGTAAAATCTGTTCACACTGTAATATTATTGCTCTCTTTCCCATAAACAATCACTTTATAAGGGCTGTCTTTTGATCGACTTGAGACTAACTACCATACTTTACCGATTTTACGAATAGTTCTAAATACCGTTCGATTGCATACTTGATTACAATGTTACTAAACGATTTATAAACTGAACCTGAGCTAATTACAAGACGCGTCGCTAGACCCAATTGAATTACTGTTTATAATAATATCGATTGGTTCTCATTAAATGAAATTAAATAAATTGTTTGATTTTTCATTTTTGAGTGGTTCCCACATCCAATAATACAATGGATTCGAAATGTATGTATTCGAAATTAAACCATACTTTCTGAGTGAGGTTTATTCATATTAAAAAGCTACACAAAACAGTTATAAGTCGAGATCTGTTCTAATGTGGAATATAAGGACCAAAATTACAGTGCCTTAAACATAAAACCACTGCCATTGTTTTTTAATCATAAATGTGTTCTACATAGAAAATGAGTATTTCTCAATCCTACAGGTGACCAGTCATAGCCCAAATGGGTCACTGGTAATGTTTGTGACCGTGATACTTGTTGAAGAGTGCTCGTATCTTACAGAGAGTATTAGTTTCATCAATATTTTAGAAAAATTCAGTTGAAAATTGCCAGCCATCATGAAAACTTAGAGTTATAGCTTCATGTCAGCTACCTTCAGCTATCTAACACATAAACGCAAAAGTCTTAAGAAGAAAGATTGTTGCTGAAATAGGTGGGTTTAGAAACCCCGAAAATCTCTATACTTATCATTAAAGCCATTTAACACGACAACGAAAGAATACAAGTTAATTATTACTTAAAATCCAAGTTGTAGTTGCTGGTCATCCCCTCCATATGCTTCTATTTAAAGATTAGTTAGTTGTTAGCTGTATGTTGTCACATATTCTTGTATCAGTCCTTGTGGACGACGACAGACACAAATTTGACTGGGAAAAAGTCGAAATATTGGGTAGTATGAAGAAAATCAGTAAACCTATAGAAGCCTGTCTCTAATATCACTCACCAACCAACAGATATCCAAAATACTCTCAAAGTCTTCAGTAATAAGAAATATTATGAAAAATTATAAAATGATAATGGAAATATTGAGGGTGAGTGTGTGAACAATGACAACCCTAATTATAAATAGAAACAGAGAAATCCCATTTCGATAGTTTAAGCTTTCAGTCAATTGTATAGAATTGTTAATATTCGTTGATAATGTTGCCTACAAAAAGATGAAAGCTTCATGAGTGAACCATTCAGAACAGAAGATACCATATCTCTAATATTCTATTGAGGGACATAAAAATGTACTCAGTAAATGAATTACTGAATAATAATGTTAACGAAATAATGACAGGAGTTAACTTTAATTTTTATAGATTTGATATTATTATTTTTCATTTAAATTGATTCATACAAGTTTCTAGTCCTAGGACTAATTGATACTTTATTTAATTAGTTAAATGTACATGATTGTTATGACTTTAAACTAGGTTAATTATCATGTGGTTTGTTGCCAATCGAAATGCCATCCATACAACCTTAGCACTGTGCCAAACCAATGAAGTCCGACCGGTACAAGCAGCCTAACTTCCTTATTGGTCCATTGTCCTCCTAGCCTTTTCAGTGGAGTCCAGAACGCCAATAACAGCTTCGATTATACGAATCATCTATGGGCATCGATGAGTACCATGTTAATTGTTTAGATTTTAAGCGCCCGTCGTGAGACTTGAAGATCCTGTGTTCATTACGCAGTAGATATTAGATACATAACATTTAGGGGTCAAGTACTAGAACGAGAGAACCAATCTCGAATTTTATTTGGTTTCTTATTGAACAAAATAAAGACGGTCCAGAGAAAACATTTTTCTGATAATGTAATTTGCTTAACCTGTACACTCGTATTTACAGTTAATTCTACACAGATAATAGTTTATAATAAAATAGAGATGTTATGTTATTTAACAATTTGTTAGAGAGTTTTCAAACTATGAATATAAATTACGAGACAGTTCTGCATATAATAAGAGACAATTGTTTGTATTTAAATGCAAGAGATAATTTTTTACTTTATGAATATAAAGTGTGGTATAAGACAGTAATTACCAGCTAACAATTTTTGTTAGTATTGACGATCTGTGGAGATGATAGAATCATCAGTTTTAAAGCACGAACTGATCTTAGATAGAACACCACAGGAAACCAGGGTACACTGAACAGTTCTCTCGTCCTAGTATGGAGATCCTCAGAAGTGCGCATCCAAGACTCTGCAACCGGGTATCGGATACAGGACCTCAGTTTTGCACGCGAGTTCGTACCCTCTAGACCTCTGAACCTGAATCCAATGGTGTTAATGAAGTTAGACGAAATGAATTCAGTGGGAAATAATGGCACTATAGGTCTAATACTCGTTGTTCTTACAAATTCTTCTGGAATTTTCAAACTGATGAATAATATCTGTAAAAAAAGAATGACTAGGAATTTTGAAGAATTATCAGAATACTTGAATTCAGTGATTGTTCATAAACTTCAAAGGGACATGGACACCAAGAATGCAACATTTTGAATCAGAGAGAACATCGGCATTTATTGGAATGCAAGCATACTCTACCAATTGAAGTGCCTAGTAGATGTGGCGGTGAGTCCATAAATCCAAATGACTTTTTTAAGTTAAAATATACACATTTTTTATTTTGTCCTGTGATCTGTAATGTTTGGGGACATACCCTTTATTGATGTGTATGAATCAACATCTTAAGTGGAAATGTAAGCAGCCAGTCTAGTGGATTAGTGAACTTAGGTTATAACAACTTTATGTACCCTTGAAAAGACTTCTTATTTGTCACGATACAGTTATTGCATTTCCAAGTCAGTTTTCTTAATAATTTGCAGAAGTCTCTGAAAATTATGCTTTTGATATAATTCATCATTAAACGTTTTATCATTTCTTCTTTGTCCTGTGATGTCAATCAGATGTTCCACTAATCAATCCATGATTGGGTCCTTCTTAATTTTTAGTTAAATAGTAGCAACCTAGGGACGATGCTTGTCTACAATTTTCTCAAATCTAAATGTTTTGCTTGGATCATGTGCACAGACAATTTACCTTAATCCAGTTCGTAAGAATTTATTCGAACAGAGAATTGAAGACTAGAAAACCCAAGTCACTCCATATGTTTAATATTTTCATAAATGTATTTGGTCTATTATTATTCATCACAAAAATACTTGGTAACTCAAATGGTGTATTTTGTGAACAAATCACAATATTCATTTTCTATTCTCTGGTAAATCTTCACTAAATATAGTTTATCGTTTGCTTTGCATGTCTTCTTCCCCAGTTTATTTTGAACAATATTATCGTTTCTATGCCGATAACTGACTGATCTCGCATAGGAACCTTTTAGTTCCCATACACTTTATATTTCAATTTATTCACTTTAAACATTATACTATGGCTTTTTTAAAAGTGTTTCAGGTTTAAATTCACTTGGTATTGTTTGTTTGAATCTTCTGATTGATGTTTGGGACTGCAATTGATCAGTCTCATATTGGCATATGTGCAAACTGTGTATATTGCCTCGATATAGCCTTAATTCACAAGCACTATATGTGAACGGTACTGAGTTCGAATCCCGGAGTGACTATCAACTCTGAATGCAGGCATATCCAGCTGAAAAGTCCTGGATTGCACTGCTAGCCACTATCCATCTTTACATATAATGTTTATATTATTCTTCGCCATTGAGAGTTAGTTAATGCTTCAACGTCTGATGTCAACACAATTCAGTTCAGTATGAATTATTGTCAGAACAACCAAATTTTGGTTATTCAG